>NC_134236.1:181875797-183125797 GCF_965152275.1 Natator depressus | reverse complement strand
ATGTCACCTTTATCTATGTCCGGGTGGAGGAGGATCAGTCGTGCACTCCCGGTTGGACCGCATTTATTTTTTGTGTTTCCATCTGGCACGAGCCCACACCCCCGGCCGGCCCCATTCTTGGATCACCACTTGGTGACGATGACGTCCTCTCTCAGTTCGGAGAGGCTGGGGCACATTTTAACAACAGCTTGCTGGAGGACGTGGGCTTTGTGGCATCCTTCCAGGAGTTCTGGCTGGCCTGGCGGGGGCAGCGGTATGCCTTTCCCTCGGCGAGGTGGTGGTGGGATGTGGGGAAGGTGCGCGCATGGCTCTTGTGCTGCGACTACACCCGGGGCCCCACCCGGTGGAGGGATGCAGTGATAGGGCAGTTGGAGCGGGAAGTCTTAGAGCTAGAGAGGTGTCTGTCCTCTGGACCCGAGGATCCACCCCTCTGTGCAGTGTACTGGGAGAAGCAGGAGGAGGTCTAGGTCCTGGAGGACCATCGGGCTTGGGGCGCCTTTGTTCGATCCCGCTTCTGTCTCCTTCGAGAGATGGATCATGGCTCCCGCTTCTTCTATGCCCTGGAGAAAAAGAGGGGGGCCAAGAAGCATGTCACCTGCCTCCTAGCAGAGGACAGCACCCCCTCACGGATCTGGAGGAAATGCGTGGAAGGGACAGGGCCTTCTACACCAACCTCTTCTCCCCAGATCCAACTGACGCCGAAGCCTGCAGGGTGCTCTGGACCGAACTCCCGATGGTCAGCGCGGGTGACTGAGACTGGCTGGAGCTGCCTCTCTCTCTGGCCAAGCTCTCGGAACCCCTCCATCGCATGCTCACTAATAAATCTCCAGGTATGGACAGACTGACCGTGGAATTCTACCGCGTGTTCTGGGATGTCCTTGGCCCGGTCTTGTCATCGTCTCGGCCGAGTACTTGCAAAGTGGGGTCCTCCCTCTCTTGTGCAGACGAGCCGTGCCGAAGAAGGGGGACCTCCATGACCTACAGAATTGGCGTCCCGTCTCGCTCCTCAGCACGGATCACAATGTCGTAGCGAAGGCCATCTCGCTGCGGCTGGGGTCCGTGCTGATGGACGTGGTCCATCCCGACCAGACCTACACCGTCCCGGGCCGGACCATATTTGATAACTTGTATTTGGTCCAGGACCTCTTGGAGCTGGGGCGTAGGCATGGTCTGTTGTTTGGCCTCCTGCCCCTGGATGAAGAGAAAGTGTTCGACAGGGTGGACCACAGGTATCTCCTGGGCACCATGCGGGCATTCGGCTTCTGGCCCCAGTTCGTGGGCTTTCTCCAGGTGCTGTATGCTGAGGCGGAGTGTCTGGTCAGGCTCAACTGGACCGTGACTGAGCCAGTCAGCTTTGGGCAGGGAGTATGGCAGGGGTGCCCCCTCTCGGGCCAGCTGTATGCTCCGGTGATCGAGCCCTTCCTCCGTCTCCTCCGCCGGAGGTTGATGGGGTTGGTACTTCGGGAGCCGGAGGTGCGGCTCGTCCTGTTGGTGTATGCTGACGATGTGCTCCTTGTGGTCCAGGACCCAGATGACCTGGTGTGGGTGGAGGCCTGTCAGGCCGTTTACTCAGCAGGCTCCTCCGCCCGAGTCCACTGGGTCAAGAGCTCTGGCCTGGTGGTCGGGGACGGGTGTCAGACGAGCTACCTCCTGCCCACGCTTCAAGCCATCCGGTAGAGCGCGGGTCCGCTGATCTATCTTGGCATTTATCTATCAGCCACACATCCTTCTCCACTGGAGAACTGGCAAGATTTGGAGGCCAGGGTGGGTGAGCAGCTGCGGAGATGGACAGGACTGTTCCGGTGTCCCTCCCTGTGAGAGAGGGCGCTGGTGCTGAATCAGCTAGTCCTGTCCATGCTCTGGCACCAGCTCAACACCCTGATCCCAGTCCCGAGGATCCTGGCCAGGCTCCAGAGGATGGCTCTGGAGTTCTTCTGGCCAGGGCTGCGCTGGGTCTCTACACGGGTCCTGAGTCTCCCCCTGGATGAGGGAGGACAGGGCCTGGTTTGCCTGTGCAGCCAGGTCCAAGTCTTCTGCCTCTAGGCCCTGCAGAGGCTCCTTTATGGCGCAGGTTGTCCGGCGTGGGGCACGTTGGCGCACGCCTTCCTCCGCCACCTCTGAGGGCTCCGATATGACTGGCAGCTCTTTTTTCTCCATCCAAGAGGTCTTCTGTGAGACCTCTCCGAGCTGCCAGTCATCTACCAGGACCTCCTCCGGACCTGGAAGCTTTTTTCGGCGACCAGGTCCTTTGTGGCCACTGAGGGGGTGGGCCTCCTTGTGGAGCCCCTGCTACACAACCTCGATCTACATGTGCAGGTGGCAGAGTCTCCCTTGGTGCGTCGGAGGTTGGTCCTGGCAGAAATCACCAGAGTCGGAGACCTCCTGGACTACGACGGGGGGACTGGGTGGCGCCCCGTGTTCTCGGTCGACGCATGGGGCTTTCCACCCTTCTGACCCCCAGGCGCATACTCCAGGAGGTGAAGGCCGCCTTGTTGCCCAATTCTCTCATTTTCCTGCGGCGAGCCCTGCGAGAGGGCACTCCCTGCTCACCCCTGGCCCTCTGGACATTTTTCTTCGGCCCCTGTTCTGCGAGCCCCCGCGGCCTCCCCGCTCCCACACTCCGAGCTGGCTGCATACCCTGGAGCCGGTCCAGTTTCGAACTGCTCCCAGAAACCATCTGTACATGCTCATGCTCCACACATTGCACTTCCTCACCCTCACGTCCCGCCCTGACACCAATTGGCGGGACTATTTTCCACCTAAAGAGGGTGAGGAGCCCTGGTGGGCCAGCCTTTATTCCACCTTGGTCCCATGGCCCATCAGGAACATCGGTTGGTGGCTCCTTCATGGAGCCATGAGCATGGGCATGCACGTGGCGTAGTTCACCCCTATACCTGAGGCCTGCCCCTTTTGTGGAGTGAGGGAGAACCTGGCGCACGCCTATCTTGAATGTGCCAGGTTGCAGCCCTTATTCTGGCTCCTCCAGAACCTCTTGTTGAGGTTCTGGCTGCACTTCTCCCCGCACTTATTCCTCTTTACACACCCTATACGTGGCCCCACGAAGTTGCAAGACCTCCTCATGAACCTCCTCCTGGCCCTGGCCAAAGTTTCCATCTAAAATACTAGGAGGAGGATGTTGGATGAGGGGGAGCTCTGCCACTTTGGGGCCTAGTTCCGTTCCTCCCTAGTTTCACGTATCCAGGCAGAGTTCCACTGGGTAGCGTCCGCTGGTTCCCTTGACAGCTTTGAGGAGCAGTGGGCACTGTCCGGGGTTCTCTTCTCGGTGTCCTCATCCGGTATCCTCGTTTTGAACCTATGGCCTTCACTCCGATCCCTGTTTTTCATTAGTTGTCCCCTGCATTTACTTGGTCCCTGGATCCAGTGGTCCCTCCCGCTAGGCTGGGGAGGGGCCTTTAGAAGTGGGTGGGCTTGCACCTGCCCACCTCCCGGGTTTTCCAATAAGACCCCACTACAGGTGCCTTCTGGCCTTAAAAATTTATGAATCTTGTATAACGGTACCCATGTACGTAACTGATTCTGTGTTAGGGCTGGAGTATTTTACACAGGTGCTGCATGCCGGGCTATTGGCAATGTACATTTGCCAGGGTATCCTGGTTTTTAGAAGTGCCGGCACAGATTTTCAAGAGTAGCTTCTGTTTTTGCAGTTAGAATTTTGTGAGAAAAATGGCAATAAATTGCAGGCACAAGTATTAGTAGATAAATGTCTTTTTTTTATGCCCCCCCCCCTTTTTTTTGCAGGGCAAAATTACCCCCATCAAAATGGAGGCCAGGTTGAGGTCTAGCTTAAAATTTGACTCACTGAGCCTGATTCTCTGTTACACCAAGCTCCATTTATACATTGCTCCAGCAGTGCAAAGGGGCCTTAAAGTAAGTGTAGTTGTAACTTATATTTACTCGTGGGGAAATTGTGTCACTGTGCAAGTGCAGAATTAATGTCCCCCTACAGATTTTACTCTTTCCCTGCAAAAAATCATGTATCAGTCGAGGAGGGATATGTTTGGTTCGGGCATTGGGAACAGCCAGGGGAGACAACAATCACTGCCTCGGGGATTTTGTCTCTGTCACTATCGCAGTGAGCCTGGAGTTGGGGAGGGACAGGGCTGGGGACACTCCGCAAGTGGCTTCTACTGTGCGCCGGGCTCCAGCTGCTAGTCTCGACTGGGCTGGGGGTAGACTGGACTTCCTCTTCCCCTGCATGGGCTGCTCCTGGGGCTGGGACTGGGTCAGACCCACCTCCGGGAACTTCTCCCAGCTGCAGAAGCTCTGTATTCCCCACATCGCTCCCCAGCTCAGGGGGGGGAAGGGTCACTGTATGAGGAGCTACTCCTGCATAAGCCCAACCTCGGTGCATCCACATCCCCCCAGACCTATACCCCACCGCCAAGCCCCACCTCCCTGCACCCAGATTCCCATGCTGAGTCCCACCCCCTGCATCCAGGGGTGGGACTCAGCAGGGGGTTGGACTAGATGAACTCCTGAGGTCCCTTCCAACCCTGATATTCTATGAACACTGAGCCCCAACCAGCTGCACCCAGACCTCTGCCCCAACCACCTTCACCTGGACCCTCCACAGAGTACCATTAACCCTGTACCTGGAATCCCCCAGTGAGCCCCATGTATGTAGATTGCTCTCTCATCCCACACCTGGATCCTCCCACACTAAGCCCCTCCACACTTGGATCCCATCAGGCTGAACCTGCTTGCCCCATACCTGGATCAAGGGGGCAGGGCTTAACATGCGTGCAAGACTCTGTCCCTCTGACTCAGTGTGGAACCATATAGATGTGCTAATATGCCTAGTAAGGAATCTATTTGTCAAAAAACATTTCCTGAATCTTTTTTGTTGTCTATATTGTTACAGACCTACTTGCTGACACACATTTTGAAATAAACTACCAAAATTAATAGAAAATGGTGTGATTATATTGTGTTGCTTTGACAAAATATGCAGAATTTTTGATTTTTTGGCATTGAATTTTTGATTTTTGGTGCTGAATTCCCTCAGGAGTATTATATTAAGGCACCTTTACAATGCCAGCATGTAAAGGACCAATAGTGTAAGTGAGAATTTGGTTCTGTGTTTGAAGGACTGACTCCTCCCAGAGCCCTTGTTGGAGTGATCTCTGGTAAGGTTATTAGCATGCACATAGGTTATTTTATTGTTTTAATATGTTTTCTCTTTATTGCTTTCACTTTAAGAATATATGTGCTTGTTAGATAAAGCTGTGTGGTATAACTGCAGACAGTTATGCTATTTATAGCCTCCGAGGAGAGAAGCAAAGCAGGCCTGCTTAGGTGGTCTGATTTGCTAGGGAATTCACAGTGTAGGCAGGGAATTGTGCAGCCTGGAAATACCCTGGGCAACAAGGAGTGAGATGCATGTCTCTGCTGAAGAGAGGTGATGGCTGGGGAGCCAGAAACCTGAGAGTGGGTGCCGTTACTGGACTATAGCGGGGGAATACAGGTGCAGTTGCCCTGAACTGTGACAATTTTAACAGATTGCTTTCTACTGAACACAAAAATCCCTCCCAAAAACCCACCACCCAAAAAGCATTCAGCTTCAGAAGAGCCTATCATTTTAAATTGCATAGTAGGCACATGCATTTATTTGGCTCTTCTGGTTTCCAAATAGATATACAGAAAATTCCATTTTAGGTTTCATAGGCAAAAATGATTTGCAGTGGCTACAGGTTAAAACTCATCTGGCAGTCATGTGGAGATGTTTGTTTCTTTTCTTACTGTAAGTGTACAATTTGGTGTTTGCATTTTTATGCTTGGAAGGCATAGATATGTTGTCTATTAAAAACAATAACGTTTGTGAACTGAGATTGATTGGTCCATACTTCTACAGAGAGAGACTTAAACACTGTGACTGTGGTTTTTAGCAAGGCAAGGCTCCTAATGAAAGTGATGACTAATCAACTAAGATTTGGTAGCATAGCTAAAATACACATCAAAGCCCTCTAAAGTTCATCAGATATATCTTTAGGTTTACAGTTATATTGTGAGTTTACAGTCTGTGCCATATGAAGGGCAATATACAATTAGGTTGCCGCAGGAGCAGACCAGGGAGGGAATTGTGGCACAATTCTTTTCCCAGCTTTCTGTTTCTCCAAGAATCCATCAATCTGGTGGCATAAACAAGTAGCACATTGCTTTCCTGTGTGTTGGCTAAGCTATTCTGCTGGTGGGTTTGGCCAAGGCGCCATCCATTTCTGCACCTGCCCATCCATTTGCTACTTATCTGCACTGGAGGCTGCTCTCCCACCAGGCTGGAACTTGCAGGAGATAGATGGCCTGTGAAAAGGAATAGAGGAATGCCTTACTCCCCAGCAGGACAATCTTGCCCTTACTATATAACACCAATTAAAATATCTAACAACCAATATGTTTGATATGTTGCACAAAATGATGGACAAGATCCTCAGCTGGTATAAATTGCTGTAGCTCTGCTGGCTCCCATAGATCTATGTTAACTTGCACTAAGTGAGGATCTGGCTTGTAATTTCACAAATTCTTTGAAAGCAATTGGAAACAACTTGTGAAATAATGACGTGAAATTCATAGATATTAAAGTATATGCATTCTTTCTTGTAATATATGTAAATCCATAGTTTTATGAATGACAGAGGTCACTTGATGAAATTCAGTGGGTAGTAAAAGTAGCACAAATAAACAGAAATGCTGCTAATGACAGACTCCTGTGTGTCCAGTGCATGACCTGAATAACTGGGCTGGTCTCAGGGAGATCTGCACGTATAAGTAGTTCTCCTGCTCCCTGGCCATGGAGTGTCAGTGGAGCTGCTCCATATCTGCAGTCTCAGTGGTGAAGCTCTACCTGGGGTGAGGGATTTTGCTAGTCAATCCATATAGTCACATTTCATCAGCCTGGCTCATGGCCTTCTCCCATTCACAGCCAGCTTTTTCCAAGGCAGAGCAGAGTAAGCTGTATTTTGCAACATCCAGGAGATCTGTATCACTTGTGCATGATCCAAAAATCTTACCCCTCCTGTGCAACAGAACCCCACTAGTTCTTCCCCATCTAGGGCCTTCTGAACCTGTGGGAGCAGGATTTGTCACTTAGTGTATAAGAAACTGGTGGAATTCACTGCTGCGGGAAGTCATTGAGCCAAACATTGATGTTGAATTTTTTAAAAAAGAGCTGAATACTTTGATGACCATAAATAACATCTCTAGGTACATGAACCAAGATAAGGGCAATAAAACTTCAGACTTCAGGGGGCGAGTTGGTCTCCTGCAGGGGCAGATGGGAACTTTTCCACTCCTGTGAATGATTACTCAACCGAGGCCTGGTCTACACTAGAAAATTAGGTCAGTATAACAACTGAAAAATCCACACTCCTGAATGACAGTTAAACAGACCTAACCTCCAGTGTAGACAGAACAACACAATTTTCCCATCAACCTAACTACCAC
This sequence comes from Natator depressus, assembly GCF_965152275.1. Classification (NCBI taxonomy): domain Eukaryota; kingdom Metazoa; phylum Chordata; order Testudines; family Cheloniidae; genus Natator; species Natator depressus. The sequence goes on along the minus strand of NC_134236.1, from coordinate 183,118,339 downwards.
CACCTGGGGAGATGAAGTACCTACGCCAACAGCAGAAGCCCTCCCATTGGCTTCACTGAAGCACTACAGCTGTAGCATTTTAAGTGCAGACAACCACTAACTTATAGCACTGGACTTGATTCTGATTTCACATCACTTTTAGGCTGGTGAAACTCTGTGGATTTTGGTTAGGCTGTTCTTTATTTACAACAAAGTAAGTATGAGCAGAATCAGCCCCATTATGAAGGGTTTGTGCCTTCCTCTCAAGCATCAGGCATTGGCTACTGCTAGAGAGAAGATAGTGGACATGAGGGACCAGCAAATTCTGTATCTCTGTTGGTATCCATTCTAGCATATTGTCTAAATAATCAGGACACTTTTGTTGTCTTACCATAACCTTATTTTTTAAGAAAATGTAATCTTTAAAAATAGAGAGCATATTGACTGGAAGAAAATAGTGGCTAATCACCTGAAACTAAATGTTTAATCAGTGATGGAAAGAAGGAAAGTTACGAAAAGGCTGCATCTTGCCTAATAAATAAAATTGATTATTCTGCTGGAAACTGTTAATGAATCTTAAGTAATATTATTATTTTCTGAATATGAAAAGAGGAAGAATAATTACTTGTTTATGACTAATTACAGTGTAGTCTTCACTATATAAAGTTATACATGCCAAAGACTAAATAAACTTATGCTTTTGATGCTCCAAAATAAGACCACTCTGTGTGATTTATTTCATTTTATAGCTAGCTTCTACCAACTTTTCTTCTTCCAGATAATCTCTAGTGAGCTTTAAGAAAATTTGTCTCCCTTAGTAATTGTTGATAGGAACTTGCAGTAGTTAATTGTGCTTAAAATTAGGCGGAAACATATTAATTTGATAGTACTGAAATACTGGAGCTGTTTGCAGTGAAATGACTTTGATCCCTGCCCTTAATACTATGGGCCAAATTCTGCTGTCCATTAGAATGTAGCCGAGGGAATCATTTGGCACTGCATCTACACTCACATTTATATGCTGGGCTATTGATTCTACTTTGAAATGTTTGAGATCATTTCAGTTTGAACAGATGAACTAAGGAATATGCACAAAGGGTAGGATTTTCAGAAATGTCCACCACTGGCCTAATTGCTTGGCTAATGTCCAGTGGTAGAGTTCCCAATTGGAGCAGAGCTAGGCCAATACAGTGTGCTTTTGAAAATCCCACCCATGATCCCATTCAGCCTTAATGAGAAGTGTAATTTTCTCCCTTTGCATCTAAATGATGATAAATCAGGTGGTGACAGAGTAGCCCTTAGTTAGAAAAGAACCTTGAGTATTCCTGTTCGGCATGGCTCAGGGTAAGGGGCAGTGCAGAGCTACACTGTTCCAGGGGAAGCATGCCTGGCCTGCTACTATTCCCCTGGCTTCCCCCTCTATGCAAGTTTTGCTCCATCAGTTGGGGCAGAGGGGGTGAGAGCCAGGCTCCACTCCCATCATCCTTGCCAATCCCTTTCAGAGCACTGGGTGCTCTCTAGTGGAATATGGAGGAACCAATAGCTGCATTCGTCTGAGCTCAGGTCCTGCAATTCTGCTTGGTCCTTATGTAGGCCATGCAAGTGGGGCAAAACTCCTTGCACCCACGATTCTCCACTGTTTACCCACATAAAGGTCAGGAAGAACGTGATGCTATATGTGTTTAAGAAAAGAAAGGGGCCACTTTCTGCTCTTGGCCACTCTTGTTTCATTGAGTCTGATCCATTGCTGTCAATGGAAAGGATCCCATTGACCTTCCAGGGCATCAGATCAGGCCCACTGAGAGAAAAACACATCCTAGTTGTTTTCACTCCCCTAACACATTTGAGTTCCAGTAGGCTCCTCCCAATCCACAAGATACACTCTCACATTACAAGCAGAGCTGTCAAGCGATTAAAAAATTAATCACGATTAATCGCATGATTAATTGCACTGTTAAACAAGAATAGAATACCATGTATTTAAATATTTTTGGAAGTTTTCTACATTGTCAAATATATTGATTTCCATTAGAACACAGAATACAAAGTGTACAGTGCTCATTTTATAATTATTTTTGATTACAACCTAATACAAGTACTGTAGTGCAATCTCTTTATAATGAAAGTTGAACTTACAAATGTAGAATTATGTACAAAAAATAACTGCATTCAAAAATAAAACAATGTAAAACTTTAGAACCTACAAGTCCACTCAGTCCTACTTCAGCCAATCACTCAGACAAACAAATTTGGTTACAATTTGCAGGAGATAATGCTGCCCACATCTTGTTTACAATGTCACCTGAAAGTGAGAACAAGCTTTTGCATGGCACTGTTATAGCCAGCATTGCAAGATATTTACGTGCCAGATGTGCTAAAGATTCATATGTTCCTTCATGCTTCAACCACCATTCCAGAAGATATGTGTCCATGCTGATGATGGGTTCTGCTCAATAACGATCCAAAGCAGAGCGGACCAATGCATGTTCGTTTTCATCATCTGAGTCAGATGCCGTCAGCAGAAGGTTGATTTTCTTTTTTGGTGGTTTGGGTTCTGTAGTTTCCGGATCGGAGTGTTTCTCTCTTAAGACATCTGAAAGCATTCTCCACATCTCGTCCCTCTCAGATTTTGGAAGGCACTTCAGATTCTTAAACCTTGGGTTGAGTGCTGTATCTATCTTGTCAAATCTACTGTGAAAGTGTTCTTAAAATGAACATGTGCTGGGTCCTCGTCCAAGACTGCTGTAACATGAAAAACGTGGCAGAATGTGGGTAAAACAGAACAGGAAACATACAATTACCCCCCAAGGAGTTCACTTACAAATTTAATTAATGTATTTTTTTTTAACGAGGATCATCAGCATGGAAGCATGTCCTCTGGAATGGTGGCCGAAGCATGAAGGGTCAAATGAATGTTTAGCATATTTGGCATGTAAATACCTTGCAATGACGGCTACAAAAGTGCCATACGAAAGCCTGTTCTCACTTTCAGGTGACATTGTAAATAAGAAGCAGTCAGCAGTATCTCCTGTGACTGTAAACAAACTTTTTCATCTTAGCAATTGGCTGAACAAGAAGTAGGACTGAGTGGACTTGTAGGTGCTAAAGTTTTACGTTGTTTTGTTTTTGAGTGCAGTTTTATAACAAAAAAAATCTACATTTGTAAGTTACACTCTCATGATAAAAGAGATTGCACTACAGTACTTATATGAGGTGTACTGAAAAATAGTATTTCTTTTCATTTTTACAGTGCAAATATTTGTAATAAAAATAATAATATAAAGTGAACACTGTACACTTTGTATTCTGTGTTGTAATAGAAATCAATATATTTGAAAATGTAGAAAAACATCCAAAAATATTTACTAAATTTCAATTAGTATTCTTGTCAGGGTTCCCCCCCTACTCTGAACTCTGGGGTACAGATGTGGGGACCCGCATGAAAGACCCCCTAAATCTATATTTTACCAGCATAGAAAAATTTACAAGCTAAAACAAAAAATAACCTAATGCATTTCCTTGTCTTACTTACAATTTCTGTGATTTTAAATGAATTATTCCAGGTATATTTTCAAAAAGCGTTGTACCTGCTTGACTTCTCTCTCCATCCGAAGAGGAAAGAAACAAAAACAACAACAAACAACTCCTTCCCCCACAAATTTAAAAGTATCTTCTTTCCTCATTGGTCCTTCTGGTCAGGTGCCAACTAGGTTATTAAACTGCTTAACCCCTTACAGGTAAGGCAATTCAGTACAGCTGCCAAGGAGGGATTTTATGCTACTCTTTCCTCTATATTTATAACAATTCTATTGTTTAACAGTGAGATTAATTTTTTTAATTGCAGTTAATTTTTTGAGTTAATCACGTGAGTTAACTGTGATTAATTGCAAAAAGAAAAGCAGTACTTGTGGCACCTTAGAGACTAACAAATTTATCTGAGCATAAGCTTTCGTGAGCTACAGCTCACTTCATGCTCAAATACATTTGTTAGTCTCTAGGGTGCCACAAGTACTCCTTTTCTTTTTGCGAATACAGACTAACACGGCTGCTACTCTGAAACCTGTGATTAATCGACAGCCCTAATTACAAGCACTTATTTTTGCCAAGTGCAGCTATTTTAAATGTGGATCCAGCTAGTTTGATGATTAGAGTAAACATCTCAGCCATTTTATATTATACTTTAAGTTTGAGAGAGAAATGATGACAATACAAAGTAACAGATTTAATTAGGTTTTCAAAGGGTGATGTGTCTGTTACACTATGTTCATTATCATCTTAAAAAACCCCTCTTTAACGAGTCATTACCAATATACTAACATTTAATTAAATGCCAGTTAGCACTGGGACAGATTAAAATAAATGCATGTCCCTCAGGAGAAAAAAACAACCCTCTAGCAGAATGAGTGAACTAGGACTAAAAAGGGAAATCAAACCTCATTGGTCTCATGTTGCTGCCTATAAGGTCCTTGACAAGGAACATTTCAGAAAAGTGGGTAATTTTATAGTATCATAGAAGATTAGGGTTGGAAGAGACCTCAGGAGGTCACCTACTCCAACCCCTTGCTCAAAGCAGGACCAACCACAACTAAATCATCCCAGCCAGGGCTTTGTCAAGCCAGGCCTTAAAAACCTCTAAAGATGGTGTCATAAATATAAAGGGAAGGGTAACAACCTTTATATAAGCAGTAACATCAAATCCCCCCTGGCCAGAGGTACAGAATCACTTACCTGTAAGAGGTTAATCAGTTCCATTAACCTAGTTGGCACCTGACCAGAAGGACCAGTGGGGAAAGAAGATACTTTCAAATCTGAGGGGGCAGAGGAAGGTTTTGTTTGTGCTCTTTGTTTAGTTCCCTCTTGGGACAAAGAGAGAGACCAAGGAGGTAACCCAGCTCCTACTGAAATGATACCTCTAAAATTACAGGAATTGTAAGTAATAGCAAGGAAATGCGCTAGATTATCTTTTGTTTTATCTTGTGAATTCCCTTGCAGGTGGCAGCAATACCATCTAAGGACAAAGGAAGGAATTTGTGCCTTGGGGAAGTTTCAACCTAAGCTGGTGGAATATAAACTTAGGGGGTCTTTCATGCAGGTCCCCACATCTGTACCCCAGAGTTCAGAGTGGGGAGGGAACCCTGACATGGTGGCAGTGCGGTGGGATCATTTTGAACCAGAAGCACAGACCTCAGGATATTAAAAGGACATTTTTTTTTCTTTTGGGCTTGAAAACCAGGGAGGTTTTTTTTTGAAAGGACCCTTTTTTTTTTCTTTTAGCTGAGAGCGGGTAGAGGTTTTTTTCTTTGCCTGAGGGCAGAGTAGTTAAGTTCCTGCAAGGGAATTCACAAGATAAAACAAAAGACAATCTAACGCATTTCCTTGCTATTAGTTGCAAATTCTGTAATTTTAGATGTATCATTTCAATAGGAGCTGGGTTACCTGTCTGGTGTCTTTCTTTGTCCCAAGAGGGAACTAAACAAAGAGCACAAACAAAACCTTCCCCTGCCCCCTCAGATTTGAAAGTATCTTCTTTCCCCATTGGTCCTTCTGGTCAGGTGCCAACTTGGTTAATGGAACTGATTAACCGCTTACAAGTAAGTGATTCTGTACCTCTGGCCAGAAGGATTTTGATGTTCCTGCATACATAAAGGTTGTTACCCTTCCCTTTATATTTGTGACAGATGGAGATTCCACCACCTCCCTAAATAACCCATTCCAGTGCTTCACCACCCTCCCAGTGAAATAGTGTTTCCTAATATCCAACCTAGACCTCCCCCACTGCAACTTGAGACCATTGCTCCTTGTTCTGTCATCTGCCACCACTGAGAACAGCCAAGCTCCATCCTCTTTGGAATCCCCCCTCAGGTAGTTGAAGGCTGCTATCAAATCCCTCTTCACTCTTCTCTTCTGCAGACTAAACAAGCCTATTTCCCTCAGCCTCTCCTCATAAGTCATGTGCCCCAGCCCTCTGATCATTTTTGTTGCGCTCCACTGGACTATCTGCAATTTGTCCACATCCTTTCTGTCGTGGGGGCCCCAAAACTGGACACAGTACTCCAGATGTGGCCTCACCAGTGCCTAATAGAGGGGAATACAGTAACTCCTCACTTAAGGTCGTCCTAGTTAACGTTGTTTCAAACAACGTTGTTTGTTACGTTGCTGATCAATTAGAGAGCATGCTCATTTAAAGTTGTGCAATGCTCTCTTACAACGTTGTTGGCAGCCGTGTGCTTTGTTCACTGCTTGCAGAAAGAGCAGCCCATTGGAGCTAGCTGGTGGGGGCTTGGAACCAGGGTGGACTGGCAGCCCCACTATCCGCTGCCCCCTCCCCTAAGTTCCCTGTGCAGGGGCAGCCACCCAGCAGGCTATCAATTGCTGGCAGTTCAGCTGTCCCTCCCCCTATGGCCATGTGCTGGTCCTGCCCCTTGCCTTGGAGCTGCTTCCAGGAGCCTCCTGTTTGCTGTGCAGGGTGGGGAGAAGAGGGGTGCTAATGTCAGGGTGTCCCTTTCCCCCCTGCTCCTGCCCCCCACTTACCCCATCAGCAGAGGGGGGACATGACAGGGTTCAGGACGGAGGGAGCTTGCTGGCAGCAGCTGCTGTTTCAACTTGCTGATCTACTTAAAAGGGCAATGTACTTAGAGTGGGGTCAGCGTACTTAAAGGGGCAATGCGCATCTTTCTCTCACACACAGGATGTTTGTCTCTGTCTCTGTCTGCCATGCTGTCTCCCCTCCCTCCATGCGTGCTGTCTTGTAGAATGTGAGCTTACATTAACAAAGTGTTAACCCTTGAGGGCTCAGCTGAGTGCTAGTTCATCATTTAGCAGTAAGGGAAATATCCCACCCTCTTCCACCCTCTGACTTCATTACCTCAACCAAGCTTAACAATCAATTATGTGTACATAATTCAATTGTTTGTTTAAAACTTATAGTGTGTATATATATCTATATCTATAATACAGTGTTTTGTCTGCTGAAAAAAATTTCCCTGGAACCTAACCCCCCCCCATTTCCATTTATTCTTATGGGGAAATTGGATTTGCTTAACATCATTTCGCTTAAAGTCACATTTTTCAGGAATATAACTACAACGTTAAGGGAGGAGTTACTGTAATCACTTCCCTTGATCTGCTGGCAATGCTCCTACTAATACAGCCCAATATGCCGTTAGCCTTCTTGGCAACAAAGGCACACTGTTGACTTATATCCATCTTCTCATCCACTGTAACCCCCAGGTCCTTTTCTGCAGAACTGCTGCTTAGCAAGTTGGTCCCCAGCCTGTAGCGGTGCATGGGATTCTTCCGTCCTAAGTTGAGGACTCTGCACGTGTCCTTGTTGAACCTCATCAGATTTCTTTTGGCCCAATCCTCCAATTTCTCTAGGTCACCCTGGACCCTATCTCTACCCTCCAGCGTATCGACCTCTCCCCGCAGCTTAGTGTCATCTGTGAACTTGCTGAGGGTGCAATCCACGCCATCCTCCAGATCATTAATAAAGATGTTGAACAAAACCAGCCCCAAGACTGACCCCTGGGGCATTCCGCTTGATACTGGCTGCCAACTAGACATTGAGCCATTGATCACTACCCATTAAGCCAGCTTTCTATCCACCTTATAGTCCATTCATCCAATCCATACTTTTTTAACTTGCTGGCAAGAATATTATGGGAGACCGTATCAAAAGCTTTGCTAAATTCAAGATATATCACATCCACTGCTTTCCCCATATCCACAGAGCCAGTTATCTTATCATAGAAGGCAATCAGGTTGGTCAGGCATGACTTGCCCTTGGTGAATCCATGTTGACTATTCCTGATCAGCTTCCTCTCCTCCAAGTGCTTCAAAATGGTTTCTTTGAGGACCTGCTCAATGATTTTTCCAGGGACTGAGGTGAGGCTGACCAGTCTGTAGTTCCCCAGGTTCTCCTTCTTCCCTTTTTAAAATATGGGCACTATATTTGCCTTTTTCCAATCATCCAAGAACTCCCCTAATCACCACAAGTTTTCAAAGATAATGGCCAGTGGCTCTGCACTCACATCAGCCAATTTCCTCAGCACCCTCGGATGCATTAGATCTGGACCCATGGACTTGTGCATGTCCAGCTTTTCTGAGTAGTCCTTAACCTGTTCTTTCACCCCTGAGGTCTGCTCACCTCCTCCCCATACTGTGTTGCCCAGTACAGCAGTGTGGGAGCTGACCTTGTCTTTGAAGACCAAGGCAAAAAAAGCATTGAGTAAGAAGCATAAGAAAAAAAGCTTTTTCCACATCATCTGTCACTAGGTTGCCTCCCCATTCAGTAAACATTCCACACTTTCCCTGACCTTTTTCTTGTTGCTAACATACCTTTAGAAACCCTCCTTGTTACTCTTCACATCCCTTGCTAGTTGCAACTTCAGTTGTGTTTTGTTCAATCAATAGTCTATTTTGCCTTCAAGGCTCAGTCCAATATCCATTGAATTTTATCTGAGTTTTGCCATTGGCATCATTTAAGCAGGATCAGGCTGCAAGTGTATGTCTGACTTCCATTAACATCAATAAATAACATTCATCCATGAGCAAACATATTTCACCATCTCTATGGACCACTTAAGTTCCACTTAAGCCTTCAAAATAGTGGTGAACATCACCTAATGGAAATTATGCAAACATAAATACTGTAGAATATAACTCTGTGTAAACTGTAACACCCAATGGTCTCCTAGCAGCCTTAATTCAGAGTTTCTTTGCTTGAGGGGGCTAATATCTGACCTTTAATTTTATTTTATTCTATATTTCATATAACAATATATGTGAGTCAATAACAACGGTTTACTTTTTTACTAGAAAAAGTATATTCATTTTACTGCTAATTAAAGTCAGTTTAAATGGAAAGGAACCTGGAATTTTTTTTTACTACGATTCTCACCTCTCACCCCCGGCTCCCTTATTATAAATAAACAGCTGTGAAATGAACATAAAAACTAATGGCATTGAGTGTAATGAAACAACATTGAGTCTAATGAAGTAGAATTGCTATGTAAACAGGTGCTTTTGTCTCACTGGAATGTTTGTGTCTTTGCACGTCTCTTAACCAGGGATGCTGGAACCAAGGGGCCATGGCTCTCCCACTTTTTGAAACTGGACAGGCCTGGCCCATCCACTTTTTGCCATGGGCCCCACCCCTGCCCCTCCTCTTCCCCCCAAAGCCCCGCCCCTCAGCCAGGCCAGCAGATGGAGGTCAGCTGGGGAGCTATGTACCCTCCACCTCCCTGGGCTGGGGGGGCCCAAGAACAGTCCCCGGCCCATGTCCCCACCCCCTGGGCTCCCCTGACAGCATGTGGAGGGTCTGCAGCTCCCCACAACTGCCTGGGACGCTCTTAGGCAAGGCCCTGCCCCCCAGCCAGACCCGGGTTGTGGTAAGAGCCACAGACTCTCCACCTGCCCTGGTCAGGGGCCCAGGGTGTGGGGACAAGGGCAGGGGCTGCTCTCCGGCCCTTCCACCGTGTTCTGGCTTCCTGCTTAGCTGGGGGAGGGACCTTGGGGGCAGATGAGGGGCAGGGACGGGGCCACAGAGGGGATGGGGCCCCTGTCACTTTTGGGATGGCTCCACCGCCTCTGCTCTAAAGCACAATTTTTGTAACCTCTTTCTTAGAAAATGTCTATCTCCTTAGGATGGCCAATGGGGATCAAAAACAACATTGTCCTATATGTTTGGGGGAATGATATGAAAGTAATGGAAGGTTTGTTGTTCGAGACAAAATCACAAAAATGTACAGTGAGGGCCATCATTCTATCCTTAGCTCACCCTGTTGCATATCATTATCTGTAACAATGAGTCTTTTGGGGGACCTCTGACATTTCTAGGCATAATAGATGACAGATAAGTCAAGGATCAACGGAAAGTCTCTCTCTGGAATTTCCTTGATTTTTATGTTGGCTGCTTCTTCATATGCATGTTCATAAGTGCGTATATATAATAATTTTATTTTTTTACCATCTCTGACTAGACACCAACAATGGGACTACATTAGACCACTTCTGCTCAGAACCATTCCAAAAGATTTATTCTAGTTCCTTCATTGAGACCAAAACTGCATAGAAAAATAATGGAGACCTTTTCCAAGGTTTATTGAAGAACACACACTGTTGGGACACATTACTTACCTCATAGAGTAAAAGAGTTCAGAATTCCTCCAGTGACTCCCACTGTGCCTGGAAAAACAACTACTTTTGCATGCACCTTCTTCTGGCTTCTTGGGGCATAAATCAAACAAGCTTAAATTGCCTTAGACTCAGCTTCTGACCAGTATGTTGCTTTTGTCCTCCTATGCAGCGCCTTGAAAATTAGTCCTTGGTGTTCATGTGACATAGCTCCTTGTATATTATTGTTAATGGAAGTGTCACTGCTAGTCAGCTAGTTCTGAATCTGAAAATGTTTTCTGTTACTCCACTAAAATCACATTGGATTCTTTGGAACTCACTTGAAGTAGAAAAATGCCAAAAGAGTGCTAAGGCTTCTTGACTTAAGATATCTTTGTCAAGTAAGCGGTAGAAATGGAAAATTATTGTTAAAAATAAATCACTCAATAACTTCTTAGTCTGTGGTTCATCACCAGTGGTACCAGCTCCTGAGATTTTTTCATGAATCTCTTGATATTTGATGTTTTCCTTAAAGCCCCAGCTCCTGGAGTCATGTAATTACATGACAATATCAACTTCCATTTAAAAAAAAGTTTCTAACTTTCATATTTGAAGAGAAAAGCCAGAAACCCTAACCCAAGTGTAACACATAGCCTGAACCTAACATAAAGGCTCAAAAACAGGAAGGGAGAAACCCCCCATATTTATTATTTTAAAAAATCACATGATTTTAAAGCTAATCTCATGCTTTTTTTGAGGCCTGACTCATGTTTTCAAATGCTTGAGGTTGTCAGTACAGTGTCATCAGCACAGGCTGAAGTGGCTACATTGAATCCACATAGTCTGTGGTAAGGGCTCACTTTGTATGTATATTACTGACCCTACAGATTGACATTTCTTGTCTGCACATACTAGTACCAATATTTAAGAAGTCTGTAACCTGTAGATTTATTCACTAGTACAACAGAGATAGACTTAAAAAGGGAAAGTTTGGTTCTGGATGCAAATTTTGTTTCTTGAGACCATTTATTATGCATTTGTTACTTGAGAGCAACAACACTTTTAGCTCCATTTTATATTCTCTTCAATATCTTCATAAATGATCTGGAGGATGGTGTGGATTGCACCCTCAGCAGGTTTGCAGATGACACTAAACTGGGAGGAGAGGTAGATATGCTGGAGGGTAGGGATAGAATACAGAGGGCCCTAGACAAATTAGAGGATTGGGCCAAAAGAAATCTGATGAGGTTCAACAAGGACAAGTGCAGAGTCCTGCACTTAGGACGGAAAAATCCCATGCACCGCTACAGACTAGGGACTGAATGGCTAGGCAGCAGTTCTGCAGAAAAGGATCTAGGGGTTACAGTGGATGAGAAGCTGGATATGAGTCAACAGTGTGCCCTTGTTGCCAAGAAGGCCAATGGCATTTTGGGATGTATAAATAGGGGCATTGCCAGCAGATCGAGGGACGTGATCGTTCCCCTCTATTGGACATTGGTGAGGCCTCATCTGGAGTACTGTGTCCAGTTTTGGGCCCCACACTACAAGAAGGATGTGGAAAAATTGGAAAGAGTCCAGCGGAGGGCAACAAAAATGATTAGGGGACTGGAACACATGACTTATGAGGAGATGCTGAGGGAACTGGGATTGTTTAGTCTGCGGAAGAGAAGAATGAGGGGGGATTTGATAGCTGCTTTCAACTACCTGAAAGGGGGTTCCAAAGAGGATGGATCTAGACTGTTCTCAGTGGTAGCTGATGACAGAACAAGGAGTAATGGTCTCAAGTTGCAGTGGGGGAGGTTTAGGTTGGATATTAGGAAAAACTTTTTCACTCGGAGTGTGGTGAAACACTGGAATGTGTTACCTAGGGAGGTGGTGGAATCTCCTTCCTTAGAAGTTTTTAAGGTCAGGCTTGACAAAGCCCTGTCTGGGATGATTTAGTTGGGGATTGGTCCTGCTTTGAGCAGGGGGTTGGACTAGATGACCTCCTGAGGTCCATTCCAACCCTGATATTCTATGATTCTGCAAAATAATACTATCTACAGGTGTCATAATGGGGGGCGGGGGTGGTGGTGGTGGGATAAAGGTTGGTACTTTCCTGAACCCTGAAGACTTGTTGCACCAAAATGAGATTTCTTACAGTAGATTACTTAGATCTCTGTAAGGTGGTTTCTCTATTTTTTCTTGGTTGCTGTGATCAGCAGTGAAATAGTTACGAAAACTGACATTCAAATTGAGCATTATTAGGCTTAACAGTTAATATCCAATTGAGAGGAACAGGTCAGGTCACACCTCTCAGGGCTATTGTTTCAGGCTGTCTCTACCCTGAGATCCTGGGCTGGGCTGCCTTAGCTAATGTACCACAAGGCAATCCTGGAGCCAGTGTAGTCAACCATGGCAGGGCCTTCCAAGGGGAGGAGGATAGTCCAGTGGTATGGTCAGTATTGTGGCTTTCCACTCTTTCACTCCTACTTTCCTGCATACAGCATAATAGATGAGGCTTGGACATCTGTATGACCAACTGCTACTGTCTCTAGCAACATAGCCTTTTTGTGGGTGCTGCATACAGCACAGTTACTTTCTGTGGTTTCTCCTATATGCGTGTTTATAAAGGCTGGGGACTTTTACTTGGATCTTAAAATGCATTAATCAACACCACAGGTATTTATGTCAACTATAATTAAGAAATATGCTTTGATTAGCAGGGCATTCTATTCCTTTCCCATGGATTATTGAGTCTGTAATCAGAAATGTAGGAGAATTGCAAGCTAGTCCAAGTAGCTAATATTGAAAAACTTAAAGTAATGTGACAAACCCAAACTTTATGTGATGTTAGTTATGAGGACTGAAATTTCTGACACCTAATTTCCATTACAAAGATGGTAACAAGAATGAGAAATGCCATGAGAAGAATTTATTTATGTTCAGTCTTTTGGGCAATAATCATCCAGCCCTTCTCAGTGTGGATTCCTCTTTTCCTGAATACCTTTGCAAGAGGTATGATTTTGGGGTGGCACAGGTGCCAGAAACAGGGGAAGCAAGGGAGCCATCCCCCCACTTTTTAACAGAATTCATGTCCCCCACAGATATTTTTTCCCCTGGCAGAATAATAGATTCTGATGGGGAGGCGCTGCAGTTACACCTTTTGCCTACCAGTGACAGTGATGCCAGAAGAGCGGGGAGATAGCTCACCACTGGAACAGCCAGCCGCGGAGATGGAGGGGGACTTTGGCCTTGCCCCCCTGCCCACTTCTACAAAGGTTCTGGTGCCTTTGTGGTGTGGTTATTCTTTTTATATTTTAATAAATAAAAGTAATAAATCATGATTTGTTTAATCATGAGTGTTTATGAACTGAAAGGTCAGGTGAGGAGAATATGAATATAGGTGAGGAGATTGTCATCAAAGGCCATCTCCTACTGGAAGAAACACAGCACTTTAAATAAGCATAAAATCAGCTGAATTGGCTTTTAGCCCAAATTAAAACAGAAAAGAGTTAATGTCTAACTTCCACTGATTCTGGAACTGAGAGTTTAAAATTGTCTCAAAGAAAATCTGGGGAGGGAGGCAAAATCCAAGACTTTCCATAGATGCATTGCATCAGGGATCGTCATATGCTTTTTTTTTTTTTTTTTTTAAAGGACTAAGGGCACAGATGGTACTGATCAGCTGATACATAATAATATAAGGTTATGGATCATATCAGATCAAGACACTGATTCAGCAAAGCATTTAAGATCAGGCTGTAAATTAAGGATATGCTTAAATCCAATTGAAGTCAATGAGACTTAAGCGTGTGCTTAAGTGCTCTGCTGTGTCATGTTTTAAACAAGTCCATTGTTCACATTCAAATTGGAATTTTAGTAATTAAATGTCAACCTTTTATTAAATGTCTTAGTAAAAGATTGCCTATCTAATAATGTACCAGAAACCTGTAAGTCACTGAATTCTGTTAGATACAACTTTCTTACAGCAAGCCTCCCAAGTAATGACACCAATGTAGGTGGGCATTGGTATGTTATTCTTCAGTCTGATTTTCTAATGGTACATTGTAGGAAGTTGAAGGGAGACATTTTGATCAGTATGATAAAAGGATACTAGAGTAGGAAAGACAGTCTAGAGGACTGGGATTCAGGATGCCTGAGTTCAATTCCTGGGTCACCCACAGACTCCCGCTGTGTGATCTTGAGGAAATCACTTAATCTTCTCTGTGCCTCAGTTCCCCCTCTGTAAAATGGGGAGAATAATCCCCCTCCTGCCCTACAGGGATGTTGTGAGGATATAATTTATTAATGATTTTGAGGTGCTCAGATACTAAGGTGATGACAGTCATATAAGTACCTAGAGATATAAGCTGTTACACTAGAGAACAAATATCATACTTATTGGGAACCTTGCTGGCACAAAACTTAAATATGCACTCCATGTACCTGTGGGGTCTGTGGCACACCAGGGGGAAAGGCAGGTGATGTTTACACTGCCAGCTTGCCCATGAATTCCATCAGCCAACTTTCATATGTAGCCAAGGCTCCATGGGAATCCCCCTTTTCTCTTCTGGTCTCAGCACATAGTCCATTTACCACAGTAGCTGTTTTTAAAAACATCTTGTTTAATACAAGTCCTATTGAATATTGGATAAAAATGGATTACATTACACAGTGACGGTGATCCACTATGGGAATAAATTATGAAGGGGAGTGATGGATTCTCCATCTCCGGTTATTATCGAATCAGGACTGGATGCCTTTCTGGAAGATATGCTTTTGTTCAACACAAGTTATTGGGCTCCATACAGGGATGACTGGATGAAATTCTGTGGTCTGTGTTATACAGAAGATCAGGCTTGATGATCTAATAGTCCCATCTGGCGTTAAACTCTATGGATCTACTACCATACAATGGATAGTTGTACTAGCTGCGCTTTCAGTGGCAGAGAATAGAATTAATGACCAAATGTGGTGAAACTCAACTTTAAAACTGATGAACTTGGAATCAAAAGTAAACTGTACTGTGATGAAAGTGTTCTAGGAAAAGTGTTTGCATTCCTGCTTTAGTTCCCTAAGGGGAAAATGCCAATTTATGGCTAATCAAATGGGCCCATGAATAGCTGAAGGTTAGTGATTAGCAGGTGTGATTATTTGGTGCTCAATATCTTATTATTACCAAGTATGATTTTTTTAAGTATTCAGGATGGAAGTGTAGTGTACTTCTAAATATTATTGCTGCCTTTCTTAAGGAAATAAATGTAATAGTATTAGATCACTGTGACCTTCTGCAATAGAAAAAGAAATGGTATTTAATATTTTTATAGCTCCTTAACAAAGCCTTTTTCCCCCCTGGGATGATATGAACACTTAGCCAGCCCTCCTATAGTATAGGGCCAAGCTCTTCTTATTTTGTTACCACAAGAAAGATTTACAATATACTATAGTAAATCATACAATCAATCTTCAAGCTAATCATTCTCTGTTGGAAACTATTGACTACAAAAAGCTCTGAAATTCCCTCACTTGCTGGAGAGCACAAAGGCACAGCCAAAAAAAAAAAAAAAAAAAAAGGGAGGGGGAGAGGGAGGGGATTTCTTTTTTTAAAGATCTGAGTATTTCAGTTTAAAAGTGTAAAGACTGGCAGAAAGTCAATAATAGTTTTTCTTTTTCACCTCTGTGTCCCTGGTTCTCCTTTCATTAAGTCACACCTCAAGCAACTGGAGTCAATGGGCCAGATTCTCAGTTGGTGTAATGTGGTGAAGTTCCATTTAAATTAGTGAAATTGTGGTGATTTACACAAGCCAAGGATCTGGATCAATGACTTCAGTTCTGATTTATACCAGGTGTCAAGGTTCCTTCCCCACTCTGAACTCTAGGGTACAGATGTGGGGACCTGCATGAAAGACCCCCTAAGCTTATTCTTACCAGCTTAGGTTAAAAACTTCCCCAAGATACAACTTTGAACCGTATGCTGCCACCACCAAGCATTTTAAACACAGAACAGGGAAAGAGCCCACTTGGAGATGTCTTCCCCCAAAATATCCCCCCAAGCACTACACCCCCTTTCCTGGGGAAGGCTTGATAAAAATCCTCACCAATTTGCATAGGTGAACACAGACCCAAACCCTTGGATCTTAAGAACAATGAAAAAGCAATCAGGTTCTTAAAAGAAGAATTTTAATTAAAGAAAAGGTAAAATAATCACCTCTGTAAAATCAGGATGGTAAATACCTTACAGGGTAATCAGATTCAAAACATAGAGAATCCCTCTCGCCAAAACCTTCAGTTACAAAACGACACAAAACCAGGAATATACATTCCATCCAGCACAGCTTATTTTACCAGCCATTAAACAAAAGGAAATCTAACGCATTTTCTATCTAGATTACCTATTAACTTAACAGGAGTTGTAAGGCTGCATTCCTGATCTGTTCCCGACAAAAACATCACACAGACAGACAAATCCTTTGTTTTCCCCCCTCCAGCTTTGAAAGTATCTTGTCCCCTCATTGGTCATTTTGGGTAAAGTGCCAGTGAGGTTACCTTAGCTTCTTAACCCTTTACAGGTTAAAGGATTTTGCCTCTGGCCAGGAGGGATTTTATAGCATTCTATACAGAAAGGTGGCTACCCTTCCCTTTATATTTATGACACCAGGGCAAGAGGATAGTCAGGCCCATAATCTATGGATGTAGAGTGAAATTCATCCTTGTGCAGAGGGCCAAAACAAGGCCTTGTCACCCAAAATAGGACTTAAATGGCACACAAATCTTGTGCTTGTCATCTCACAGGGGTGAATTTTCCCATATTGTGTTATATAAATACTATGTCAACGAGACAGATATATTGAAATTTCATAAAGTCTTTTAGGTCCTAGAAGCAAAAATGATAAAAATACTTTAATGTTCAATGTGCTTTATATTAAATAACCAGTATATTTTGATTTCTTATATAAAGCTAAATTCAAAAAATAAATGCTCGATCTACTGGACATGCAAATTACCACTGGGTTTTACCATACAATAATCCTCCTGCAAATGATGCCTATATGAAAGGAAGACAACTTCCATTTAACTATAAATATGCCAGATTATTTTCATTTCTCATTGTGGGCTATCTGATTCTTAAGAATTCTGCAACATATATAGTATGAATAGAAGTTCAAGAATCCTTTTTGATATCCATTGGTAGCTAAAATGTGCTGCAGATGTGCATAGCCAATCAATATTAAAGTGAAACATCAGGCTTATGGCATAAAACCATTTGTGACTTGCTCATGTATTTACATGTTCTCAAGTGTTATCATGAAGCAGAGTATGGAGCAGAGTATATTACTGATTTACCCTTTCCCCCCAAGATTTGTGGAAAGCACACTTTGGTTGCTAAAGTTCTAAGGCCTCCAATAGGCCAAATTGTCTCCATGGAGATTCTGTGTGCTCCCTTGGAACCCTATTTTTGTATATTCTTGAATTTGGGAAAATTTTGGATCTTTAACTGAACTTTGTAGTGTTCCACATCATCTTGAACATGCTTACCTAGTAGTTTACAAAAGCTTTTATATTGAAAGTGTCATCATGTTTGCTGTTGCTATTTGGCATGTCAGTACTCTTGTATTATAAACTGGAATTAGCAGTAGGCCATTTCAGCAGGGAGCTGGGAGGAAGACAAAACAAGTAAAAAGGATTGGGTTGCATGGCCTGGAAAGAAGCAAAGAAATTGCTTTTACACTATGATTGGTGGGATCCTCTGGCTTTCCCCATCCTCTCCTGCCCTATATATTTCATTTGCTTTCAAAAATGTAGCAGCTTACGGTTCTGTTTAACTCCCATTAAATTAAATTGAATGAAGATTCCAATGACTTCAACTGGAGCTGGATTGGGCCCTTAATTGGGAGAAAAATATTGCTCCCAATTGAGATTGTTGACACAAAGTGAAAGCATGGAACTGATCAGTGAGTGAAAAGAGTTCTGAGGAATGGGAAATTGTTGCAGCCCTATCTAGGCTGGGGGAGAAATGCTGAACAGGGAAAGAAGATGGAGGAACTGGAAAACCAGTGTCTTTAAAAAGCGATCTATTTAGAGACCCATTTGTAATGTTAAAATGTTGCTATTTATTTTAAGTGTATTTTGTAGTTTGTCTTTTACAATACTCAGAGAACATTGCAAAGCCATGTAACATCTTCACAGGAGGAGGTGTAATAGCCTATTTCATCATTAACCTCAAAACAGGCATTACAACCAGAACTACCAAAGGAGAGTGCAGTTTTTAGATCAGCATTGGTTTCAGAAATATCTATCAGTGAAGCACAGTCTCGGTCCACTGTTATCTAGAATGGAGGTGGGGAAGGATTCTCAATAGTATTTTATATAATACAGTCAGCAATTCCTGACTCAGCCTGCTTCTCATAATTACTGGCTACTTTCCCCATCCACCCCAAATGCTGGAGAGAAAGGATCTAGTAGAAAGGATCTAGCCAGTAGAAAGCTCCACAATGCCAAGAGAACAGGACAAGAAGGGAACATCCTGAGGGCAGGGATCAGGCTGATGAAAGCCCCTCAGGTTTTGTGTGAGCAGACAGCTAGACTGAGAAGCAGCATTTTGCCAGCAGGGAACTGGTAGTAGTAGCAGCAGCACCAGAAGCATACAGTCCAGGAGCTTGCAAACAGGGGCATGGGACAACCGCACAGGAAGAAGATAGCACAGACAAGCTACAACATGGTGATAAGCTATAGAACTGAACTCTGGCCAAGTTCCTGTACCAGACTGGTTCCCCATTGCCTTTGAGAGAGGCGTGGTCTAGATGGCACTAGGTCTACAAGTCCCATGAGGCCGTTACCTACCTCCAGGGTTAGGTTCTGTTGGGTTTATCTTTAGTTGAGGTCATTGTGTATGTACTCTCTATTCACACTCTTTAAAAAAATCCTCTGTTATTCATGTGAAATGTGTAAATATTAATGCAGACCTGGGGAGGACTAGAGTCTGTAGATTCTTGGGCTTAAAGCACCTTCAGCACCTGCCTGTGAGCTTGTGGTAAACAGAGTGTATTACCAAACATCTAGATGGACCTGGTATACCACAGCACTTTCAGCATCACTCACAGTGGGGTGGATTACACTGGTGTGGAAATAGGATCCCATTATATTTCTAGGTTTCAGAGTAACAGCCGTGTTAGTCTGTATTCGCAAAAAGAAAAGGAGTACTTGTGGCACCTTAGAGACTAACCAATTTATTAAATTGGTTAGTCTCTAAGGTGCCACAAGTACTCCTTTTCTTTTTTCATTATATTTCTAGTGATGTGAGGAAGATGCCAATTGGCTGGTGGTAGTAGGGGTGCAGGTCACCCACATGTGAGAGTTTTGGTAGCGATAAGGTGCCAGAAGGCTATTAGGTGGGTGGAAGCGTGTTACCCTGATTATCCAAGTGTTTCTTTGAGCCCTGAAGAGGGAGAAGTTTCTGGGAAGTTGTAAGGGTATTGGGGTCACCTGTTGGTGGGAGCTGTGTGGGAGTTGCTGCTTTGGAGTGCTTATTGGGATCCACTACAGGGTGGAACCTCTGGAATCTAGCAGCGGAGGCACCTTTAAAAGCTTATTGCTGATTTGTGTTACACTTTATCATTTCCAAGCAGTGTATTAGAAAAAAAGTTTGGTGATCACAGCACTCCAGTGACCGCACAGGGGATGACGAAGACAGCTAGATAAATAGACATACTTGCTAATCAAACACAAAAATCCCCAAGTCCTTTTTGTTTCTGGCATGAAATATTTTTAAGATAAAAAGGTAAAGTCACTGTACCCCTATAGAACCACAGACATGAGAGAGGAGATCCATTCATATTAATAACAGAAAAATATCATATTTTAATATTTTAAATACCTATTTTCTAATCTTAAAACACTTCTGACTGCACAGTGGTGCTGATTAATGTACACCTAGGTGTGCTGGAGGCATGAGGTTATTACATACACAATGTGCACACTGATCAGCAATGCTGCATGGTCTGTTGTGTCTTATTGCTTAATTATTGTGTGGCCCCCTTGTGGAATTAAGATAAACTTTATTAAATTACACTAAACCTTACAGTATTTGGGTTAATACCTTTGGGGTACATTGTATTAAAAATTAAGTTTTGTACGTGGTGTTGTGGCATTGTATGTAACTTTTCTAACAGGGATGGGGGATGCTAATGAATTTCCTCCATTATCAATCTTTGAAGCTGCCCTCCAAGGGTGAGTCCCATATACTAGTTGAAACTGGATTCTCCGGAGAAGAACAGACAAAGCAAACATTTTTGGATAAAAGCTTGAGTTTTAAACTGACTCAGGGCTTCTTCCTGATCCAGTAAGGGACAGGACTCGTATCCACATAGGACCCCAGTCCTTAGGTGAGGCTTTGAAGGATTTGGGCTACTGAGGCTCCAGAAGACTGCGTGCTTGTTTTGAACAGAAGCTTGGGTGAACTTGTAACCGTAAAGAAATCCGTAGGGGTGATGCCTGGTGAGCTCATTAGTATGTGTGTAGTTTCTTTTATTGTTTTCAATATGCTTTTTACCATAAGAATAAAGTAGGCTTGTTTAGAAAGGACTGTGTGGTACCTTATATCTGTAGCAATCACTCTGTTTTCAGTCTTTGAAGAAGAAAGAAAGCAGGTGAGTGTAGGTGGACTGTCTTTGTAAGGAAATACACATTGAAGGCAAGGAACTGTGTAGCCTGGGAATAGTCTGGTCAGAAGGAGAGAGACATGGCTAGTGTTGCCAATTTTGATTGGATGTATTACTGGAGGTTTTATCACATGACAATCTTTAATTAAAATTATTTTTTAATTCCTGGAGACTCCAGGACAATTCTGGAGGGTTGGCAATGCTAGACATGGCTCGTTTCCCAGAACAGCAACAGCTGGGGCAGCTGAAGAGGAGAGTGGATACCCTTGCTGAACCACTGAGGGGAAATACAAGTGAAATTGCTCTGAGTTGTGACAGTGACTACAAACAGGTTTCAAGTAGTCAGAGGGTCAGTGAAGGACATATGCAAATTATGAAAAATCAAATTCAGAGGAGAGCTAGAAAGATTACAAAATAGAGTGGAGAATGTAAAAGAAGACATAGGAGCAGCAAAGATAGAGGGAGAAATGAATATTGGACAAGAAGTGGAAAATAAATAAAATGTTTCAAGTAGCTAAAGAACAAAAAGTGAGTGAATGAGGCAACAGGGATTCTGTGAAATGGAAATTTTGTAACAGAAGAAGCAGACATTGCTGAATAAACAAATGAATTATGTCAGTTATCACAAAGAAGAATGGGAGAAACTCAGTATACTAGAAATAGGCATATTTCCTAAAGGAGAACAAGTACTGAAGAAAATCTGAATAGTGCAAGAAGAGACTGCACAGAAATAACTCAACTGAGAAATTCGGCAAGAAGTGGGAAAAAAGGCACATATTTAACAGATTTAGAATATTGAAAAGCTCTTCAGAAACAAAGTTAGTAACAAGACTAGATTAAGGGAGGGAAAGAGGCTCACTGGATAGGACACAGACCTGGGAGTCAAGAGACTTGATTCTGTTCCTGGCTCTGTTACAAATTATTTCTGCATCCTAGGGCAAATCACTTCACTTCTCTGTGCTTTAGCCTCCTCATCTGTAAAAAAGCGGACAATGATGCACACCTTTGTAATGTGGTTTGACTTCTGTGGATGGAAATTACTCGGGAAGTGCTACATATTCTTATGTAACTAATATTAAAAAGATGCTTAGAGACTATCTAGGAAAAAGTATAGACTCGCAAACTTGACTTCTGTAGTGGAGAAAATACCGAGAACAATGCTGACACTCTGGGCTGGGGGAAGGAGGTTAGGCTAATTCTCTCAAACTGACTGAGTTCACTGGAGTCCAACAGCACATATAAGGTCCACAAGAAGAAGCATTGATAGGAGGTGGGCAAGTGGTGATAGGAGTGGACGGGAGGGGGAGGAGGGGAGGATGTGGGAGCACAGCACTGTCAATTTGTCTCCAGAACGCTCCCTCCCCTGAACATTGCCTTGACTGGTAAACACAGGCCATGGTCAGGAAGATCTGATATTGCCAGACTTTCATTTTCGCAAGGCAGCTTGACACCTGTGAACACAGGTCAGAAGAGGTTTTTCTTGCATCACCAATGTCTGTGACCTTTCAGCTGCTCTCCCAGTTTAGATAGTAGTACTTCCGATCTTCAGCTAGCTCCGGGAGGGTATATCCCACGATGGATTCTGTAACTTTAGGGATTAGTGAAAATCTGACTGGCACTTTGCTGAGCCCTCTCCAGGAGGTGTGGATGATTTGACTGGTTTGTCTTTGGTAGCTCTCTGGAGGCCACATCACAAGTCAATTTGCTAACCTCTTTTGTTTTGTGGGATTACAGGGTTTGCAATCAAGAGTTTACCAGACAACTAGTTCTTCTGAATTTTGCCAGCCATCCTATGCGTGGAGTGAATTAGTGCCAATCTAGAGATGGAAAAGACATATTAAAATAAGCAATTTACATTTGCCCATTCCTTGCTATTACACTATAGAATAGTTTTCTACAGTATTTATTTGATAGTGTTTTATTCAGTCTAGGTCTGCTTGTCTAAAGTGGAAGGTTCAAGTACAGTAGAATAAAGAAGGATGTAGTAGATCCTAAATGGGAAAATTATATAATTAAAACAGGATGGAACCCTGAACTCAAACCATACATTATTTTGTATTAGACAAAGAATAATAAAAACAATGCTCTTTTTTATGCTCTCTAATGAATATTGAGAAACAATGAGCACATCTGAGGGGTCTGTAAAGAATTTTGGTTGATTGTCATGTGGACATAATAACCACAAAACTTAAAAATCTCTCTATGATGTTTAAAGAGGGAACAAATTGTCCCAACGTTTATAGCATAATGTAGAAAGTGTCAAACATTAAACTGACAAATATATAAAGCAGGGCTAGTTTTAATTTGATTTAAACTGACAAACATCCCTGTTCCACATAAATCAAAAGTAAACAATTGGGGAGGCAACAATGAAGTGTTTAAAGACAATAAGTTAACAGTTTCTAGGAGAAGAATGTAAAAAAAGGGAAAAAAAGGAAAAATCCAAACCTGGCAGAATCAATTAGATAGAGGAAAAAACATAATGTGGTACTGTAAACAGGAGTCAGTCCCAGATTCTTACCTGCTTTAGAATCTGTCAAGGTTCCTTCCCCACTCTGAACTCTAGGGTACAGATGTGGGGACCTGCATGAAAGACCCCCTAAGCTTATTCTTACCAGCTTAGGTTAAAACTTCCCCAAGGTACAAACTTTTACCTTTTGTCCTTGAACCTTTATGCTGCCACCACCTAAGTGTCTAACAAAAATAACAGGGGAAGTGCCCACTTGGAAACGTCTCCCCCCAAAAAAGTATCCCCCCAAGCACTACACTCCCTTTCCTGGGGAAGGCTTGATAAAAATCCTCACCAATTTGCATAGGTGAACACAGACCCAAACCCTTGGATCTTAAGAACAATGAAAAAGCAATCAGGTTCTTAAAAGAAGAATTTTAATTAAAGAAAAAGTAAAATAATCACCTCTGTAAAATCAGGATGGTAAATACCTTACAGGGTAATCAGATTCAAAACATAGAGAATCCCTCTCGGCAAAACCTTAAGTTACAAAAAGACACAAAACCAGGAATATACATTCCATTCAGCACAACTTATTTTATCAGCCATTTAAACAAAACAGAATCTAACGCATATCTAACTAGATTACTTACTAACTCTTCACAGGAGTTCTGACCTGCATTCCTGCTCTGGTCCCGGCAAAAGCATCACACAGACAGAGAGACCCTTTGTTCCACCCCCTGCTCCAGCTTTGAAAGTATCTTGTCTCCTCATTGGTCATTCTGGTCAGGTGCCAGTGAGGTTATCTTAGCTTCTTAACCCTTTACAGGTGAAAGGGTTTTTCCTCTGGCTAGGAAGGATTTAAAGGTGGTTAGCCTTCCCTTTATATTTATGACAGAGTCTTTGCAGCAAAATATCTTAAAACAATATAATAATAGCATCTCTCATTTTTACATATGTTAAAGTAATGTTAAAAGTTTGTTATAATCTAACTCTATTTCAGACAAGTCATAACCCAAATATTATGGCCCAGTCCTGTAACGTGCCATGTGCTTAATTGAAAAGGCGTGAGAACCTTCAGCTCGCATTCAACTCAGTGGGACTGAAGTCTTGCTGCGAATGCTAATAAGCATCTTTCAAGACTGGGTCTTTAGTGTACTAAAACATGAGAGGATCTGCTGTATAGTAAGCTACAGAAAAGGCTTTATAAAAAGACAATATACTGGGGTAATATCAGCATTCATTTTTAATGTCATTGGGTAGAGGCAATGATAAGGGTGAAAAGATGTTTTCAGCTCACATTTGAAAGAAGTTAGAGAAATTCTAAGTTAGTGAGCTGCTGGAAGGGTATTTCAGTTGGCTTTGTTTGCCGATGAGAAGAGTGATGATACTGTGGGAAGAGACAGAAAAGAATTAGGTGCTACATAATTGATTGGAAACCAAATGGGAGCCTCTTTTTATGTGCTTACTGTTGTGCTCCTGCAAATTGAATTTGGGTGCAAATGTAGCGGCTGGCTTGATAGCACTTTACAAATTGGACTATAAAATTTGACCTTCACCTTCTAGGGGCAGGAGATTCAGAGGGCTGGTTCAAATTTTGTTCTAATTTTTAACCTGATGATGGCTGCTGCAGTTATTGTCTGCAATCAAGATTTGATGGACAATCAAATGCCTTCAGAGACCATCATCTTATTTATGGACAGAGCTGCAGCCTTCTTTCACAATTTGGTTGCTGCTCTGTATTTGAATCAGCCTCCTCCACTTCCACACCCCTAAAACAATTACTGTAAGGGTTTAGCAGTGCAGTTCCCTCTACATCTGTTTTTAACTGTAATATTTTACAATTTAATGTAAACATTTCTTACAGTTAAAATTTAATGAAATATGGAGATAAGCTGTTATGTACACTTGTAAAAAGTCCTTTGTTAAAATCCTGTTGATCTCGTTTAATTATTCAGGTTAAATCCAGTTCACCAACCCATTTTAAATGGCATTCTAAGCTGAGTTGGGCCCAAACCCCAAAATTTAGATCCATAAGCCAATTTGGATTTTGAGCACCCCAAATTTCAGGGCTGTTATGATAGTGGATTTTGGTTATTGAGCATCTCTAGCTGAAGGTGGTATAGAGCCCAGATAGGCATTGTCCTATCAGATGCCGATCCCCAAAACCCTAGTGCTCAATGGTTATGTAACCTCCTTTATGTTTCTGCCAGTCTCCTGATGGTCGCTCAGGTACAAAATGAAAGTTAAAGAGGCACTAGCTTGACCTTTAAGTTAAAAATCACACTTCTGTCTGAAAATTTGTTACTGACTGTAGTAGAAAGAGGGCCTGAGACATAAGGCCTTGTATCAAAGGCCTGGTATGAGGCCTGAGGCCTGGGCTAAAGTAGTGGTCAGAGGTTTGCTGATATAAAGCAAAGTTAAGTTATGAGCAAGAAGCAGGCCCTGCTCACAGAATCTGGTGAGAACAGGGATGATAATATTACAAAACTATACATTCCTAAGTAACGTTAGGTACAGAGCACTCACGCAAACACTTTTCAAAAGGGTATGGGCTATCTGTCCAGAGTCAGTACAGCATGTAGAAAGAACACACACATGCACCCAAACATCTAACAACACTTACTATGGTTACAAGGAACACCTAGGATGACTTTAACTAAAAGAGATTGGAAAAAAAAGTGTATTTTTTGTTTTTCAATTAGTCTACTTTGTGTGTTTGAGATCACTTTGTGCAGTAAATTTCACTCTCCTGTATAATTATTAGTTTCCCTTTTTACAATTATTATTATCATTTTATTATTATTATAATTAATGTGTATTATGGTAGCATCTCAAAGGGTCCAACTGCCATTGGGTCCCTATTAGGTTAGACACTGTACAAAAACATAGTTTGAGAACTGTCCATGCCCAGAAGCACTTACAATCTAAGAAGACAAGACAGACATAGGAAGGATTACTATCCTTATCTTACACATGGGGAACTGAGGCACAGAGTGATTAAGTGAGTTGTCCAAGGTCACATAAGATGTCTGTGGCTGAGCTGGGAATTGAAAGCAAGTCTTCTGACTTTCAGTCCAATGCCTTAACCACAAGATTAACTTCTGTTTATATGGGTCTTTCACAGGGCAACAGGAGAGAGAGATGATTTTCAAAATGATTGTAAAACTACAAAAATTGGCAGGGGGCTGAGGAGCAAGTGTAATATCTGAAATTACTTTTAATGCAGTTTGACATTTATGGTCTTTCTAGCTGACTGTTCCCTTTTAATAAATTGGATTGACTGTAGATTATCTGATGGAGCCATTTACAGTGTTGTAACAAATACAGGATTTCCTGGTGATATTTATTGGTAAAAATTAAGATCAGAAAATAATTAATGCTAATTTGAATAGTACCAAATAAAGACGCACGTGGGAAAAATGGTTAATACTCTACTTGCATTAGGAAGACAGCTTAACTTGAAATTAGCATATGTAATTAGATGTGCCCACAAATATTATCAGCACACTTATGAGATTGTGTAAACATTTTTTTTTCTTTTTGGCTATAGCCTAATAGGCCTCATTTTTACTCTGCAGCACATTTCTTATTACCAAGTTCTAAATGCCTCAAAATAGTGCCTTTTAGTATAAAAACTGATAGACCTTTCCTTAACTATTATTGCTTTAATACTAATGTATTTTTAGGAAAGCTATAGAATTCATATTGGTTCAAGTCCTAACATACAGTATTCTGTTGTAAAAGGCCACCGCATATACAGATACAAGTGAGAGAAATGGTTAATATTCTACTTGCATTAAGAAGACAGCTTAACTGAGGTTGTTTAGGCCAGTATGTCAATCATACTAGTGGGTTCCATCTAGTGGACATCTTGCATAGTTTCTAGTATTCATCAAATGTCAGTCTAATAATACAGAGTCCAAAAACACTCCAGGAAACTAACTGCAAAGCACAAGTAGAAGAGCAAATGTTTGTGGATTTCATGACCTTTTGGGGGCTTGTAGTAATATCCTTTAAAATAGTTTGGGAGGCCTTTAGTGGGCCTTCCTGTCTTCTATTGCAGAAGCCATCAGAACAATGCCAGAGGAGCAGTGTACATAGGTTGCTAGACCTTGTATATCTGTATATAGTTAATAAACATGGTTATTTGCAATCCAACTATATCAGTGTAGTTCCCCACATTTGTAATGTAGTTTAGAGAGCAAGGCCACAAGAGAACTGATAAGGGCTAATTTAGGACTAGGAGTATATTTGTGAGGCTATGGAAGACCTGGGCCTATCTAGAACTTAATCCTTCAACTCTCTTTAAAAAAAGAAACACAGGATGTACAATTGCACTGTTGTACATGGAAAGACTGAAGTTATCCATGGACTATTTAAAATATATCAGAGAGGCTCTGGAGTTTGATATAGTGCTTTTCTGGGGGAGGAGTATAGAACCTTCACAATCCTGCTTCTGTTTCAGGGCAGAGTGGAAATTGCCACGAATATGACAGTCCTTCCAACCCTGGACTATCTCACTGTCCCAGGAGAGGAATATTATAAATATTGTAGGTAGTGGTTTTTACAGTGTAAGCAATACAATATTTTATCTTGACAAGCCATCTGAGAAAGAGCTGGAGTTCTCCTATATATTTTCAGTAGCACATCTTTCCAAAGGTTTTCAAGTGTTAAAAACTGTCCACCACATTTTTAGGTCCCTAATAGATGTCGAAACTTTCACCACCTAAGTCTTCTCGATAGGGATCCAAAGTTGATACCAGTCAATGCTGTTCAGTGCAATGACTTTAGTGGTCTCATTCCAGTGGATAAGTGTCAGCATCTGAAAACCCATCCAACTGGGTACTGATTGGCACACTTTTTGGAAGTTTAAGCATAGGAGCCACAGGATGAATGCACATGGAGTGGGAATTACCCTTTCACGGCATGCATCCAATGAAGTGAGCTGTAGCTCACGTAGCTCACGAAAGCTTATGCTCAAATAAATTTGTTAGTCTCTAAGGTGCCACAAGTACTCCTTTCCTTTCACCACTAGAGGTGATCCCTCCAAGTTAGAATCAAGAGACACAAGCAGGATAATATGTGTCTTGAGTGGGGTGTGTGGATAACTTCTATTCCTCTATCTGCATAGTACCTATTCTGTGAATAACTAGAGCTCTTCAGTCCCCAAGGTTCTCAGTCCAAAACCTTTCCCCAGCACTAAAATTGACATACACATGTGCAATGAATAAATTAAAGGGTCATTCTTGTGAAAATGTCACATTCCTGTATTTGTAAATAATATATATATACTAGTAATGAAACAGAACGATTTGCGAGTAAGGTTGATCCTCAGGGACAAAGTCTGGATCACAAACAATGTTGTATGACTGCACAGTGACATGACTGCTCAACTTGACCGTGGCATGGCACGGTGTTGCTCACCACACCTCAGAGCAATCTTATCATGTAGTAGTGGAGCCTCACAAAAGGATAATGAAGTTGCATTGTCCCACAAAATGTTGTCTACTCTGGAAAATGTACCAGCTGAGCCCTGTTTAGAACAAAGTTGAACCATAGAGTCATAGAATCATAGAATATCAGGGTTGGAAGGGACCTCAGGAGGTCATCTAGTCCAGTCCCCTGCTCAAAGCAGGACCAATCCCCAACTAAATCATCCCAGACAGGGCTTTGTCAAGCCTGACCTTAAAAATATCTAAGGAAGGAGATTCCACCACCTCCCTAGGTAAAGCATTCCAGTGTTTCACCACCCTCCTAGTGAAAAAGTTTTTCCTAATATCCAACCTAAACCTCCCCCACTGCAACTTGAGACTATTACTCCTTGTTCTGTCATCAGCTACCACTGAGAACAGTCTAGATCCATCCTCTTTGGAACCCCCTTTCAGGTAGTTGAAAGCAGCTATCAAATCCCCCCTCATTCTTCTCTTCCGCAGACTAAACAATCCCAGTTCCCTCAGCCTCTCCTCATAACTCATGTGTTCCAGTCCCCTACTCAGTTTTGTTGCCCTCCATTTTATTGCTTTCAATTTTTCCACATCCTTCTTGTAGTGTGGGGCCCAAAACTGGACACAGTACTCCAGATGAGGCCTCACCAATGTTGAATAGAGGGGAACGATCACGTCCCTCGATCTGCTGGCAATGCCCCTACATATACATCCCAAAATGTCATTGGCCTTCTTGGCAACAAGGGCACACTGTTGACTCATATCCAGCTTCTCTTCCACTGTAACCCCTAGATCCTTTTCTGCAAAACTGCTGCCTAGCCATTCCGTCCCTAGTCTGTAGCGGTGCATGGGGTTCTTCCGTCCTAAGTGCAGGACTCTGCACTTGTCCTTGTTGAACCTCATCAGATTTCTTTTGGCCCACTCCTCTAATTTGTCTAGGTCCCTCTGTATCCTATCCCTACCCTCCAGCGTATCTACCTCTCCTCCCAGTTTAGTGTCATCTGCAAACCTGCCGAGGGTGCAATCCACACCATCCTCCAGATCATCCATGAGGATATTGAACCATGTTGGTTTGATCCTGATTACTCATGCAGCTAAACCATTTTTGGAACCAAATCTGGCATATGTTGTCACCAATAGATAAATTTTCCAGAGTAGACACAGCTATAGTGAATTTAATCCTTTTGACATCCTGCAGACTGAACTTGCAGATCACAGAACAGATCCATCAAAATCAGGTATGCCCTATAGTAACTGATATAAGCGGCCACCCTGACCTTCAGTGACATTGTCCGGTGACTTCAACATGATTCATATGAAAAAGAAAGATAAAGGTGAAACATTCAGGGCCAGATTGCAATATCTTGCTTTTGTTGAGTAGAACCTTACTCCCTCAGTAATCCTGTTGACTACAGTGGAACTACTTGTGGAACAAAGCACTATTTAGTGTTTCTGAATCTGGCCATCGGAGAGGAACAAAAGTGGTACAGCCTTACTTATGCAATCCTGACATATGTGATGGAACTATTACATGCATTTGCCACTGATGTATCTCTTCATCATGGAGGAGGAAATATTAGACCAAAGCAGATCATTTATCTTTTTAAAAAAGCCATTGTGGCAAAGATCTGGTTACAGCTCCAAGAGTGTTTTTGTGTCACAGTAACACATTTTTCATAAACGAAGGCACTGACATTACATCTCTGTTAGGGTAATTTACTCCCCACAGCAATTCTGATTTAGTTTGTTCTACATGGAGTGATATTTTAATCATCCTTTCAGTGTTTATTGATGAGAGCTCTCTGCAAAAGATGTGAAGATTAGTTTAAAATTATCCCCAGTGAATTTAAAACAATAACAGGAAAATGAATACATACTAAACCAAACCAAAAAAATGTAACAGATTTAATAAAAGACCAGCTATAATTTTCTTGAAAAAGTGACAGGAAACCACACGCTGACAGCAAACTATCATTCACTGGAAATTAAATGGGCACAGGTCTTTTTTCCCTGGCAATATCCAAGGCAAATGGGATAACTAGTTTGCATTTTACCACTTATTAAAGCATACTAAGCTGCTTGCAATATCTCAGATATAACATATAAATAGTACTTCCCTCCTGGACCACCAGCTGACAATAACTTTGCACTTCTCCTATACCAGCCAACACATGATGCACATATGTTGATACCACTGTCTTCTAGCCTACTCTTGGGTCAGAGTTTCTTTGCCAGGCAAGAGGAAGTAAGGTAATTTTCTTCCCAGATTGATTAATCTTCACATCATTGAGGATACTCCCTTTCAGAGCTAATATCCCCCCTCTCTGGTGTGTTTTCTGACAGCAAGCTTTCGAGGGTGTCCTGTAAAATTCAGTTACTTCTGCAGACAATCTGATACCATCCCTTTGTCAAATGTAGCATAGCCTTCCCCACTAACATTCACCTAAAGCTAAGTGGCAATCATCCAGACCCATAACTTCACAGTGGAAAAGTGTTCTGATGGCTCAGCTGACTCACTGTCTGGCATATTGCATGCTTTCAGGCTGTCCCCACTCAATTAGAAGCCCATCAGTGATGTGCTAAAATAACACAGGCAAGTTTTGCTAGTCATTCCCAGACACTGAAGAAAAGACTTTCTGTAGAAAAAGGCTTAGGCTAAATGCCTTCCAGAGTATTCATTTAGCCAAGAATGTATTATCTAACAGATTTGTTTCCTTAACTTGAATCAAATTTTACTTTAACTCAGATCTGAGGTAAACCCTGCAGTCCTACCATGATAGGTTGGCTGTCCTAGGGGGCCGAGGAGGGAGGAGAGGGGAACAAAGGAGAGGATGCAGAGAGACCCTTTCCCCCATGCACCTAAGATCAGGTAGAATGGGGCTTGAGGTCCCTAAACACAAGCATTTGGGTCTGACAGCATGATCCTTAACACCCCAAATAGGGTATGAACTGTGGGATGGGGGTGTGGCTAGCCCCTGCCCCAACCAGTGCTGAGAAGCCAGCAATGGAGAGAGCATTTGCTACACATTTTAAAAATATGTTGTAGTAGCCACATCTGACCTACTGCAGGCAGAATACATGCTGAAGCCACTGCATAGGTGCTATACTTAAGCTCCTTCCCCATTGCAAATCTCAACAGGCAGCCTAAACAGGTAGTTTTCAATTTACCTCTAGACTGTAATTGTGTGGCAAGCCTAATCAAGGACTGGCAATGAACTGGTGCATGGAAATGTCCAGGGTTTGATCTTCTACAGCTACATGATTTTTAGAAAGTGTTAGCTCACCTACCCTCTGAAAATCAAGCCACTTTAAAGTGTCTCCAGTTGAACATCCAAGAACAGAAACACTCCAAACTACTAGTCTCCTCTGAAAACATTGGCACAGGCACACTAGCATTGAGAAGGCATCCCTGTTTTCTTTCTGAAGGTACATCAATCCTTGTAGCTTCCAAACAAGTAACCTGTTAATAGGTGACAGTAAAAGCCTCAGGAATGGATATTGACTATAAGTGACCAACTGATCACATCTCTGTTCTATCAAAGTGGAAAACTCTGCATATATTTATACACACTTAAATCTTTGGCACAAGGAGAAAATAAGAATCAAAGGTGAGTTTCCTAGAACAGAATAGTAGCTCCCATGTGGTATCCTCCAAACAGAATCTTTTAACTTTGTGATATGACTAAATTATACCAGTGTGAGCATCTGACTTTCTGTCTGGCAGATAAGTTTTTAACCTACACTTAAATAACCCTAGAGCCTCTGAAAATTATTGCTTTGTCTCAGTGGCCACAGCAAAAGATTTCTCCATTGCAGTGAATTGGTTTTGTCACAGGTACTGCAGCAAAGGCAAACTCATTTAAAAGGCTCTGGTAGTAGATGAGATGGCATTCCTTAAGTGTGATGGAATATTTTAAATGGCATCATCTTCAGTTTTACCTCCCTTGCCATTCTGCTAGTGATGCCAAAAACATTTGACTTTTGATTGTCACAAAAAATCTGCCATTCGGGGCTCGATGGTCTGAAGTGTTGAGCACATCTTAACTCCTTCAGCTCAACTTCTAAGGGTTTTGAGGGAGCTCAGCATCTTGCAGGACTGGATCCTTAATTCAGTCTCTCAACCTACCATCTGAGACTGATAAAATAATCTTGGGTATGATAATTCTAATAATAGGAAATAAACTTTAGAGACTACATGGAACATTGACTCTGCCATTTGCATGTATGCTGCAACTTGAGATGACTTTTGAAATATTCAACGGAGACAGCTCTGAAATAATGTATCGCTTTGGTACTGTTCTTCCCCTAAAGCAAACCTGTTTTGTAAATGCTCAAATGTGAGCATTATACCAGTATTTTCCTGGTATAACTCTCCCAAATCTCTGGTTCTCACCTTGTCACTTCTTTTTATTTTATTTTATTTTGTTTTATAGGTTAATATTTTAAGATTTGTCCACACTAGGAAAAAGATATTTTTAAAAATTGAAATAGCTCATGCATGATAGCTAACATCTTTTAAACACTTCAACCAGCTTACATGTATTAAACCTACAACTGCAGCATGATTAAGGGTGTAGCCTTTCAAAACCTCTCTTGGAGGCATATTACCTCAGAGAGTACAAGTCAGTAATCCTCAGAGCTCTTGCGACCCTATTAAAGGGTTAAACTGGAGAGTGTTTGAGCCACAAACTACTGGAGCATAGAGAAAATGTCTCATTCCATGACCACCTGGGTAGACTGTACCAAAGGAGAGCAACACTAGGTGTAATGTAAAGATTCAAGCTGTAGCATATGGAAGAGTACTGAATGATCAAGATCATGATTAAGTGAACTGTCTGTCATAATAATTTAACCCATTCATGCTATATACATGGTACTTATGTTGCTATGAAATATATAGAGAGTGTGAACAGTAATGTATCTTGTTTTATAAAATATTCAGAAGTATGGAAAAATTAACCCTAACCATCATCTATTACAGTGGTTCCCAAATTTGTTCCGCCGCTTGTGTAGGGAAAGCCCCTGCAGGGCCGGGCCGATTTGTTTACCTGCTGCGTCCGCAGGTTCAGCTGATCGAGGCTCCCAGCGGCCGTGGTTTGCTGCTCCAGGGAAATGGGAGCTGCTGGAAGCAGCGCGGGCCAAGGGTACTGGCCGCCGCTTCAGCAGCTCCCATTGGCCTTGAGCAGTGAACCGCGGCCACTGGGAGCCACGGTCGGCCGAACCTGCAGACGCGGCAGGTAAACAAACCGGCGCGGTGTGCCAGGGGCTTTCCCTGCACAAGTGGGGGAACAAGTTTGGGAACCACTCATCTGTTAGCTTATTTTGCCCCCAACACTTACAATCATTAGCAAAATTATTTTTGCAACACCCCTATTATTAGGGCCGTACCAAATTCATGGTCCATTTTGGTCAATTTCTAAGTCATAGGATTTTTTAAATCATAAATTTCATGATTTCATCTATTTAAATCTGAAATTTCATGGTGTTGTGATTGTAGGGGTCCTGATCCAAAAAGGAGTTGAGCAGGGGAGTCGCAAGGTTGTTGTAGGGAGGGTTGTGGTACTGCTGCCCTTACTTCTGCGCTGCTGCTGGCGCCACCACTGCCTTCAGAGCTGGGCAGCTGGAGAGCGGTGGCCACCGGCCAGGAGCCAAGCTCTGATGGCAGAGCTGCTGCCCACAGCTGTGCAGAAGTAAGGGTGGCATGGTATAGTGTTGCCACCCTTCTGCGCCGCCTTCTGAGCCACTCTTTGGCTGCCCAGCTCTGAAGGCAGTGCAGAAGTAAGGGTGGCAATACTGTGACCCCCATAAAATAACCTTGCGACCCCCCTGAAACTTTGGGTCAGGACCCCCAATTTGAAAAACCCTGTGAAATCTGTATAGTGTAGGGTAAAAGCACACAAAAGACCAGATTTCACAGGGGGAGACCAGATTTCATGGTCCATAGGCGTTTTCATGGCCATGAATTTGGTAGGGCCCTACCTATAATGTAGCCTCAATTTACACATAGGGAATGGAGGTACTAAAAAACAAAGTGATTTTTCTCAAGGTCATGCAGGAAGTCTATGGCACCAGAGGCAGATTAAGATTTATTGGGGCCCTGGGCACAAAGAACATTTGGCCCCCCCACACTCCAGAGGATCAGGGGCATCGAAATCAGGGGGGAGAACATGTCTCCCCACTTTTAAAAATGAGGGGGCCATGCCCATCCACTTTTTAACATGGGCATAGCCTTGGACAAGTGCAGAGCAGTGGTGGCAGGGTCTGCGTTTTGTGGCGGGGGATCAGCTCCCCTGTCACAAAGCGCAGTCCATGCTAGTGACCCCAGCCTCTTCCCAGTGGCAGGGGACTGAGGTGGGCCTTAGCCCCCGTCCCCTCAAGACAGGGTCCTGAGCCTCCTCCCCCAACCCCGAGGCCCCCAAGAGGCACCCAAGGAGACTGGGACACAGTGGGAAGCCCCGGATACGCCACCTGCCCTGTGTGGCATGCCCTAGAGGGTGGGAACACAGGCCAGAGGCTGCTCTCAGGCACCCTGACCCCCCCACCCAGGGCAGGTGGAAGATCTGGGGCTCCCCACAGCTGCCCGGGCTCCTTTGGTGGCTCTTACCTCGGCCTGGCTCCGGCTTCCAGCCTGGCCAGGGGCTGGGGTCTTGGGGGGAAGAGGAGGAGCAGCGGCAGGACCCTTGGGGAAAGAGGAGGAGCAGAGGTAGGGCCCCAGTTCCAGTGCTGGTGGCCTTCCTCCCTTCTACACAGGTTACGGCACTCCTGGGGTCCCAAAAGTGGCTGGGGCCCATGGGCACAGGCCCCATGGGCCCGTGTGTTAATCTGCCACTATATGGCAAAGCTGATAATGAAATGCAGATCCCCATACCATCAGCTGCAAGGCCATCTTTCCTTTTCCCTAGGCTTAGGTTATCACTCAGCCAATTCCTTAGTACTGTAGAATGCATGTGTTAGGTATCTTTGAAAATGGTTTCTTTTAAATAGCTTTGGTATTAATTATCGTATTAGCCAATGTTGAAAATGATTGCTGAGAAATATGCAAAGAAGCAGAGAATCAATTGTTCTAGGTGTAAGAATATGAATATTTTGGCCGGTATATTAATGTATGAAATAGGGTTAGTTTTCAGATTTTTTTTTTAAAAAACGATAATTGGAATCTTACAACTTTGAGAGAGAGCAATCTAATTAGAGAAAACTAATTTTATTTTTCAAGAATGAATTATCTGATCTTGCATCTGCTCCAAGTGGGAAGTAGTTTCAAGTATTTACTTTATGTTTGTGCATGAGCAACATCGCACAATTGTTTTACTCTGTGGTTTTAAGGGAGTTTTAAACACAGTAAGCCGTGTGGTGGTGCTAAATTACAAAAGATGAATGCTTTCACAACCATACTTTTAAAATGTGCAAAATGTGGCCAGATGAGATATGACAAGAGGTTCAAATTATAGCAGTGGCAAACCCGCAAACATGGAAATCTGAATAAATCAGTCATTTCAAATCTATTTGCCAAACTAGGTTTATCCTCTGCAAAACCTCAGAATCTCCATAGGAAGCTCTTCCCAATAATTTTTACAAGGACTCTTGCTGGTTAGAGTTACAGATCAGGATATTTGACAAACAGCTTCCTTGCAGATAATATAGCTGATATTTCAGCCTACGCAAAATAAGCATGTAGTGGCATCGGCAGCTTTTTGCTGAATACCTAGATCCCAGTTTGAAATTGTGGGGTGAGAAAAAATGGAAGACAAGGAGCAAACGGACTAATAATCTACAGTTTGACAATGACAAGGGTAACCAGTGGGAGTTTTGTTTTTCTTTAGTAACTTTCCACGGTCTACTCAGATATCTTCTCATTTTGTAAGAAATAGAGAATATCCTGGAGAGATGTTGGGCCATATTTTTCTTTCAGTTACACCAGTGCAACCCCACTGATTTCAGGAAAGTTATTCTGGTCTACCAGAGCAGAATTTGTTCCACAATACTTTCCCTCCATATCCAGCCTCGATCATATTCCTCAAGTTGTAAAAGTGTTTTATGTGATATAGGCTGGATTAATTGCATGACAGCTGGAGCAATATACATTTCTTACAGGGATTTAGATTTAAAATTAGAGTGGAATTTTAAAGATACATATTCTTTTTCAGTTGAGTTTTGTGCAATGACAGCGAGAATTAGTTTTCTGAGATGGTTACATCCTTCTGCTGTGACAAAGCTAATATGAGCCCAGTTAGCCTTTTAAAGTATATTTCAGTGACTTGGATTGAGTTCTAGCTTCATATTTAACAGGTGTAGCATTTACACACTCACCTCTAGGCACTTGAATGTGGCATCCCTTAACTGTTAGAACACTGGGGACAATTTTGCTTGTTCTGAGCATTCTATATTGAGCTTTGTGGTTATGAGTGAGGAGCTGTGGGCTCTATACCTGTTTCTGCCACAGATTTCCTATGTAACTTTGGGCCAGTCACTTAATTGCTGTGCCTCAGTTTCTCCAACTTAAAGTGGAGAGAGAATACCTGCCTTTCAGGGCTGTTTCAGACTACATGTACTGAGGTTTTGAGAGCTGAATGGAAGGCACTATAAAAAATCAAAGTATTATCATTGTTATAATACTCATTTTCATTTCCCCCCTCACTACCTTTCCTTACTCTGCTTCCTTTACCTCCCTCTCTAGGGGAAAAAATGGGCCCTCACTCACATTATTTGTCCCTCAGTGGTTTGACAACCTCATGTTTCCCCCCACATCCCCACTCTCACCTGCCTTCCTGCAGGGAGTTGATCTGTTGGCATGCCAGTTCTCCCTTACCCTTTGTCTCAGCTCACTCCTGCTACTTTCTGATCGAGAGAGGAAAAACAGTCAGCAAGGAGAAGTGGGTCACATTAGGAACACTGATCATGAGAGAAATATGCTTCCTCCTCTCTAGAACCATGACAGGCCTCACTTCCAAGTGATACAGGAACACAGGAATTACCAAAACAGATCAGACCAGGTAGTCAGTCTAGTATCCTGTCTCTGATAGTGGCCACTACCAGATGCTTCAGGAGACGATGCAAGAAATGTTGTCATAGACAGTTTTAGAATAATTTGCTCAGAGTGAAGTTTCTTCCTTTCTTCTCAATGAGCATTTGGCTTATGCCCTGAAGTCTGAGAGCTTTCACTGACTATCCTCTTGTTTCTTGTATTACAAGAAGATAAATAGGAGCACCTGATTTACCTTCCCCATACTATTCATTATTTTGTATACTACTGAAATGATTGGGCAGAGTTTTGTGCCCTGCTTATCATGTCTATCAAATAAAGCACATTATATTATTTGAATATAAAATAGAATGATATTAACCAAACCTATTTAATTATTTTACCTAGATGTAAGGGGACTGTTGCCCCCTCACTAACATTCAGTGGGGGCGTTTTAGTTGCTAGCTCCCAGTACTAAAAAGGGGGAAGGATCGATCGGGAATCAGGACCCTGAGACTGACAGCCCCCAGGAACAATGGGGAGAGGCCAATACTCCAGGTCAGCCTGAATGGCAGGGCGGGCAGGCTAATCAGGGAGTCAGGAGGCCAGGGAGGTCCCATCCTCCATGTGATCTGGAATTGCCTGGGTCAGACAGAGTGGGGCTGAGCTAAGGAGAAAGCAGGGGCCTGAGTTGAGCTGGGGAGCAGAGCCGTGCCAGATCCAGAGAGAGCAGACCCTGTCCTGGGAGCAGAGCTGCAAGGCACAGCCCAGAGAGAGCAGACTTGCCCTGGGAAGAAAGCTGCAGCAACCAGAGCCAGAGGGGCCAGAAAAGCAGCCCAGGAAGCAGGTCAGTGCTGGGAGCAGAGTCACAGAAGCAGCCTGCAGAGCAGACCTGTCCTGGGAGCAGAGCTGTAGCAACCAGAGGCAGAGGGGCCAAAGAAGCAGCCCAGGGAGCTGGAGGCAGAGCAGCAGCAATGCTGAGACAGAGTGGTGGAGCTGGGGCTGGAGCAGTCCGGAGCTGGGTGTGGTGAGCAGCTGGGGAGAGAGAGGGGGACCCTGGGCAGCGGGCCCAGCACAGGGAGACGCCTCAGCGAAGAGGCTGTGCAGGACAGGCTTGGATCGTAACCCCGACAGGGCGGGGGTGACACTGGGAAGAAGGGTCCTATCACCTAGAGCCTGAGAGCGTGTGGCCACCACCAGAGCAAGTGTCCAACCCACAGCATCCCTACAGCGCAGCCAGGGCCTGAGAAGGAGGTCTGGGACTTACAAGGAACAGACTATGAACTGCCCTGACATTCCAGAGACATTGTTTGTGATGTTCCCTGCCACAGAGCGGGCTGATGTGTTTCCTTTAACCTTTCCTATGTTTCCTTATTCTTTTTTAAATTAATTGTTGATTAAATAACTTGCATTTGCTTTAACTTGTATGTAATGATCAGTGGATCAGAGAAGTGCCCAGCGCTGAGAGAGTACCCCACAGTGGGGACAACTTAGCCCCTGTCCTAGTGACTATAGCAGGGTTGGGGGTTGAGCCCCCCAGGAATCCTGGGCCCAGCCTTGTTGGGGTTATGAGGACTCTGCCAGACAGGAGAGTGGAAGGGGAGTCCTCAAGGGCAGGGAGGCCCCTGGGTAAAGGAAGTGGGAGCGAGGACTCAGATCCTTTCGCTAGCCCACTTCACCGGGGTAGTGCAGAAGCCAGGAAAGTTCCCCACAATAGTGGGACTATTCCCCTGCTTACATAGAGATGGAATCAGTTTTGAGAATTTTGTTCTGGATTTTTAACACTCCAGATTTCAAGGGCATTTGGATCAGGCCCATTTCTAATCCTAACAAGAACATCTCCATTGCTCATGTCTCTTTTACATTGATGTTCTCTCTCATCCAGAATGAGATTTCTTATCAGTGTTATACAGTTGTATCTTGCCAGTTCTTATATAGTTTTATGGGTGTGTGCTAATTACAGCTGCACTGAACAATTCACCAGAGAATGAAACATTGGTTAATATCAACGGAGAGTGGAAATACATATTTCC
Organism: Natator depressus; assembly: GCF_965152275.1. NCBI lineage: Eukaryota > Metazoa > Chordata > Testudines > Cheloniidae > Natator > Natator depressus. Next base: position 183,078,719 of record NC_134236.1, on the reverse strand, counting down.
TTTGGAAAGTGTTTCATTTGCAAAGTAGTTTTTTTTCTTTTCTCCCTCATTTGTGGCTTTTCCTTTCTTTATGATGAGACCGAGACATCCCCGGGGGACTTCTGAACTTGTAAAAAAACTAGCAGTCTTGATCCCAAGGGGCATGGGAATCTTTTGAAAAGGTAACCCTTGTGACCTTGACAAATTCACTTCCCAGCTTGCTAAACCTGGTGGAAAGTCTCAGGGTATTTAAGATCTCATCATAGTAAGCATATTTTTTACTGCCATGCAGAATCTTTAATTTGACAATGCACTGGTCTCTTAGTGGTCTGCTTTCTTCATCATCTTCTAGCAAGCACACTGTGCTGTGCTATGAAGGGCAACAGGAAACTCAATTGTGGATTATTTTTAAAGTCTGGGGAATTTAAAAAACAAACAAATAAACAAAACAAAATACCCCACAACCCAAAAACATAAATGTAACTTTGTGGGATGATTTTTGCTTTTGCTTTTAAAAAGTGTATGCAAGAGGGTGAGTTTCCCTGTTCTTTCCTCCAACACCAACAACTTGTTAAACTTCATGGAGAAATGTGCAGTGGCACCCGAAGACAGAAATTATGTTTGTTTTTATAAATCACATTTCCTCCAACTTTTTATTTACTTTTCTTAAATTAAAATCCAGACTGAATTACAGTACGTCTGCTGGAAGGTAAAGCTTGCTTCTGATCACATAGGAGATTTAATCGAGGACCTGATTCACCATCATGTTATTCCAGTTTTACACCCCGGTAATTCCATTGGTTTCTGTAGGACTCATACTGTCCAAATGTTCTCATTACAAACATCAAAGACTCCTAGGGCCTAAAATGGGCAGCAAACAATAGGTTTGGGATACTGTATGGTCTCTCACTCAGAGATGTCACCGTGTATATTCAGGGGTTAGCGTTGCAAATACCATTTGGTTTTCAAGAAATGTGCATTTAATTCCTGGAATTTTGATTCGCAATTCTTTACAGTTAGGAGCCAGAGCCTCCTTATCTTTCTCAAACAAGTAGTTCCACCAATATTAAAGGGATTACTTGGCTAAGTAAGTGGAGCAGGATTTGGTTCTAAGAGGGGACCACTAACAACATGTGCATGCTAGTTGGTTTATTGACACCCAGTCTCTCTCCTACATTGACAATTGTTACTGTATTCCCAAACATAGCCATAGCTTGGCTACTGCAGCCATATTCTCCCAGTCCTGAGCTATGTTCATCTCATTCTGTTTTCTCTTGATCTCCTGTTTCTGGCAGACTTGAAAGCCTGTAAAATGCCAGCTGCTTTCTGCTGTGTTTAAGAAACTAGAGTATTGTGTTTTCAAGCTGACGCCCTTCTCACATTATTTATGTGAACTGCAAACCTGAACTGCACCAAACTTGTTTAGGGTATGTCTACACTTGGAGCAGGGGATGTGATACCCAGCTCAAAGAGACATACTTGCGCTAGCTCTCATTAAGCTAGCAGGCTAAAAATAGTAGTGTAGCTGTGCTAGCACAGGCAGTGGCAAACAGTGGGAGGGGCTAAGCTCCCTGAGTACAAACCCATCTGGACCCTGTTGGTACGTACTTGGGAGGCTAGCCCAAGCTGCTGCTTGTGCTGCTGCAGCTACAGGCTACTATTTTTAGCATGCTAGCTCAGATGAGAGCTAGTGCAAGCATGTCTTACCAGCTGGGGAATCACACTCCCATTCCAAGTGTAGACATACCCTTAAACATGAATATCCATTAATAATGTGGAATCTAATATTACTCAGTACAGCGATAACATTCATCTCACACCTGTTGCCATGATTGGGGAAAGCACTGGCAAAGGCCTCTTTGGACTATATCTCTCAGGCTGTGTTGAACAAGATGTATATGTGGGTTTGTTGGTTTAAGGCTAGTGTCACAAAAGGACTTAGGTGCCTACCTGCCACTAAGGCACTTAAAGTCCAACATTTAGGCACCACTGGAATTCATATGCTCTCTGCTCAGCTGCCAGCTAACCTTGTAGATGCCTAAAGGCCCCTGCAGCTGAGTGCACACTCAGAGCTGTCTAACTCCTGACCCTGCGCATCAGCTTATGCCTAACTCCCAGTGGGAGTCACAAGCTAAGCATTCCCTGGCTATCTTGCTTTTGGGGCCCAATCTGGTAAGCATGGTCAGAGCACTTCTAAACCCACACACAATTCCTGGAGGAAATCCCCCCCGCCCAACTTTTAGCACAGTGGTTAGGATGTGGGAGAAACAGGGTCAGTTCTCCCCTTTGCTTGATGTGGCAAAGGAATTTGAACTTGTGTCTCCTTCTCTCTACTCAGGAGAGTGCCCTAGTCACTGGGCTATGGGATATTCTGATGTGATATTCTCTCAATCCCTCCTTTTGAAGCTGTTTAACTGTGTATAAATAATTCAATATGCACTGGAGCATGGGGACTGGACCTTCCCATGGGAGTGCCTTAGCAACTGGGCTATAGAGGCATTCTCACTCTTTCTCTGGACCAAGGCACCCCACAACAATGACATCACTCTTTTTCATTGATGTATCCAGAAGTGGCTCTTGGGATTTTTCCATGAGAGCTCAGCTCCTACCGTCACCACTTAGGTTTCAATCCCCCATCCCTCCTCTTCATCCACAGTCAACAGTAAAAAGGGTAACTGATACAGTAAAAATTAGCTAAAAATATGAGAATGTAGACTGATAGAGATGCTAAGCAACAGCTCAAGAGTACAAATAGTAATAAGGCAATGAAATGGCAACAGTATAAAAATTCAGCATCAGTGAGGGGAAACAAGGATCGTCCTGATATCAATAGGAACCCCTAGGTTTCTCAGAATTAACAATACTATGCCATGAGTTCAGAATATCTGCAGAAATAACTCCTTTAAGAAGCACACCAGAACAATCATCAACTTAACTCCTGGCCTTATAAAATAGTTTGGCCACATGGACAGAAGTCAGTCTTAAACTTAATGTTATGCCAAGCACTAGGTAGAGAGGGCACCTAGCAGCACTGCCTGGTATTTTATGAGCATTTCCATGAATGTATATTGACAGCAACATTAGGATGTCCCTTCAGTTCCATCTGAGCTTATACAAGTGCCCCCGGTCAACACTGGTGCCCTTTAAAAAAGACAATGCAGAAGTATATTAAGTTCTATATAGTAACACACCAAGCACGAGGTTAATAAGGCAACATACAGCATTGCAGAGGAAAATATTGGAATTTCTACTCAGAGGCCATAAAATATGTGGTTGCACTGACTGTCTCAGCAGCTGGCTAGGTGTGGGGTCATCTCTGGACTCTCACCACAGGATCCAGTCCCTGTAATGTAACAAAGAGACATGGTTTCCACTCCCATGGGGAGATTGATGCACATCAGGGAATTCAATTCAAGAAAAATAAATGCACGTGCAGTCTAAGACATTCTCTCATCACACAAGGATGGCATAGGGCAGCCATTGCTACACTGATCAATCTCCTGGAAGAAATATATTTTTTGAAAGCTGACAGTTGATAAGAATGCACTAGGCTCTTTGTTAATCATAGGTGGATCAGTGAAGATGCCTTTAATTAAGGTTGTATAAGACATTTCATGATATGATCATGTTTTCATTTGCTTATAACTTTGCCAGATGTAAACCATTCAGGCTGAACTTTTCCATGCTGGTTATCTGCCTAAGAAATATTTTTTGGGGGGAAGTTTGTTAAAATGGTTCATCAATTTCATAGAATGAGTTTATGGAAAAATATGTTGTTTTGCTAATATTAAAACATTCTTACAACCACTTCATTGAGAAGCTCTAGAGTTCCCATGCTTTGGAACAGGGACTTGATATTTGGAAGGGAGGAGATATTCTGGTGTCAGATGTGCCTTTTGCCATTCATGTGAAAATCTGGCCAAGTTATAAGCCTCTGAAAAATCTTAGTTTGTGCATGCTCAGTAGAATTTGTTAGAGTTTGGCAGCTAAATTCTTCAAAGATTCCATCTGTGCTGAGCATGTTCCAGCCCTCACAACTCCTACATGCTGACTGGATGGTGCATGCACCATCACCACAGAGACTGAGCATACTCCAGCCTGTGGTGGGGGGCAGAAGACAGGGCCAGAAACAGTGGGTGGCAGAAGATGGGAGGAGATAGGGACAGCAACAAGAGAGAAGAGGGGCAGGAGCATAGGCAGTGTGTGAAAATATTATTTGCAATGGCTGAGTAAAATGTAATAGCTGCTGTGCTATTACAGATCCAGGGAGGAGGTGCTGGAGAATAAGGTTGCCCGACGCTCACATGCAGCGGTGGCTCCTGCCACAGTGGGCTGGTCTCAGCTCCCCCTCTGTCCTGTTGGCTCTTGCTGCTCACAGATTCAGGGGAGGTTGCTACAGTGCCACATGATGCATGAGTCCATTCACAGGAGTACACTTCTTCCTGTCCTGGTCCTATCATAGAATATCAGGGTTTGTAAGGGACCTCAGGAGTCCAACCCTCTGCTCAAAGCAGGACCAATCCCCCAATTTTTGCCCCAGATCCCTAAATGGCCTCCTCAAGGATTGAACTCACAACCTTGGGTTTAGCAGGCTAATGCTCAAACCACTGAGCTATCCCTCTCTCCTTGTGTTGTTGGACATGGAGCTTCACCTGCCAGGCTAGACATGCACATGTAGATGGTCCAGCCACAGCTGGAGAAAAGTTGGTGAGCTGGTAGGTAGATTTGGCAGGGGCTGAGCTCCCTCTAGCCCTAACCACCTGCCCGCCTGAGGGCAGGAGCCAGGAATGGGGAGGATAGGAGTGGGGCATGTGGTAAAGCAGCAGCCACGGTGGGAGGAGCAGTGGGCAGGGATTAGGGCAGATGCTGGGCAGGGTCAGGACCCAGAGAGGGGGCAGGGAGGACAGAAGTAGGGGATGGAGAGGGAGAGTCATTGGGCAGATGGGGATAAGCAGGTGCAGGGATAGATAGCAGGAGAGGGTGGGGGGGCAGAGACAGGGGAGGAGCTAGGGACAAGAAGATGCTGGGGTGGAGAACAAGGGCAGAAAGCACTAAACCACACTTCCTTCCAGAACCTGTAATTGTACTCATTATTCCTGAGTCTCAACATTCCTTTACTGTTTAGCAAATAGCCTTGCTGGTAAAATGTGTTTCCATCCCCCTTTAGAGGTAGGTCCCACAGAAAATAGCAGCCTACTATTACTACTAGTTACTCCTTTAGCTCAAGTGGTAGAGGATTCTTCTAAAGATCCAACCTCATGGATGACTCATTGGGGGAGGCAATATAGATTTACATGATGGAATTATTTTTTACAATTTTTTTTAGTTTTATAAAATGTACAATCTTAATTCTGGCATTTCCTAACTTTTGTCTTTGCTGTTCTATTAACACAGGTTTTTCTTTTTTTATTTTAATATAATGAAAATTAGTCTTTTGAGAGATGCCATTTTACAAGGTGAGAAGACCCACTGCTTACTGGACGACTGCTTACTGGATCTTAATCTTTTTATGTTAGCAATCTCCAATTAAAATTAAAATTTTCCTTTTACATTTACTATACAAGTAAGAGTAAGTAATACATTGATTATAACAATGATAAGCCAGTATAATGTATTTCTGTGTGTTTCAAGAGGTTGACAGAGAATAGTTGACTTTGAAGATAAAGGCACGGAGAAAAGGGAGCAAGATTTTCTTTACTTTAGATTGTAATACATTTTTTGCTGCCTCATGGGGCCTCTGATTGCCTGTCACAACTCCCCTAGTGGGTTGTGACCTACCAGTTGAGAACACTGGCTTAGTTCACCCTACGGGCAGGCTTTGAAAGGGATTCTTGTGACAAGCAGAGGAAGCATGATCATCACATACTGTTTGCAGAAAAGGGGATTTTATCAATTAGACAGAATAGAAAGATCAATAAACAAGATTTCCATGGGAATTGATTTGCAGAAGATCAAATACAACATTTTAAAGTGCACCACCTGTACCCTAGTGGAGTCGTGTCACTTCTGGATTCCTGGGAACAGCCAGCTCACATATAAACCATCATTAAATTATGAGTGTTAATGGGACTTGCAAGTATGCCTCGAGGGGGAAATATACTGGTACTCTCTGATCATTTATCTCATGATGGCAATGTCTAAACACACTGTATGTTTGACTACCGACAGTTCATTTTCATCTGGGATGTGCAAAACTGTATTTACATTACACCAATTTTAATTACAGATGGCACAGTGATTTTTAAAAAAAGGATACTCCATAATTGTCTGTCTCTCTCTGACCAACAGGATTTCCATTGGTTATCTCACGATTGCTCCCTTAAGGAAGGAAATGTATAATAAATATTGAAGAAGAGATTTAATTACTGAAAATGCATCAAAACTACCATATATTTCCATGATGGAAGCCCTCCCTGGAGGCATAAGTATCTGCCAGAAAAATAAGCCTCTCATTAGTAAAGAATTACATTTATGCATAACAATATTCATTTTAATACAGTCAGAAAAGTATTGTTATTCACACAACAAAAACTATGCTCAAACCCTAAAGTTATGAGAGGAACCCCACAAGAGGCAGTAAATTCACAGAACAGTATTAACGGCATGCTTCCAGGAGATGCTGAACACCATCCACCCCTGAAGTCACTCAGCACCTCTCAGGATGATGTCCAATAGGTTAAAGTTAAAGTGATGCCTCATTGTGTCAAGGTAACAAACAGATGTTTAGGGCAGGATTCTTTGAAGTGCTAAATGCCTGCAGCTCCCAGTGAAACCAGTCTGGTATATTTGCTTTTGTAAGTTATTTCTCACCATCCTGAGGCCCACTCCTGCATTTCCTGTGCACCCAGAATTCCTTTTGACTTCACTGAGCAATTTGGGTCCACCGGGAATGTGGAATCAGCCTCACAATTTTTTTCCCCTGTAGCTTTAATTCGTATGACATTTCCTTGTATGTTTGTAGTTGTTTAGTTTAGATTGATGCAATTAGTGTAATTAAATGTAATTATGAATTTGGTGGAAATCCATGTAATGACATATTTACAATGTGTAATTTGATAATTACAATGTGTAATTAGCAATTACAAAATGTAATGCCATTATAAAAATCCTAATTAAACTTTGGGGAAAAAATAGTCCTGGAAAAAATCAATGGAACTTAAGGCACTCTTGAAAATTTTATCCTAAAACTAATGTGTCTCCTGAACATCATACAAAATAACTGTTAGTGCTGGCCCTAGTGCTGATGATCTGTACTGCTATGGTGCAAGGTACAAAGGGTCAGAAACTGCTCTCAGTTTTGCACCTGCAGTTTCTTCAGCTGAGTTATTTTCCATTCACAATGATGTAAGTGTGAGGATGATCAAGCCCCACAGGCTAGTAGGACTGTAAAGGTAACCTGTTCAGTCCAAAAAAGTGGACATGGGGTCCTGGCCAGGAGATCAGTGACTGCTGCTTGGGATTCTCAAGGGCTCTCTGTACACTAGTCTGTTTCTGACCTAACTCACACCAATGTAAATCAGGACTATATCTACTGATGTCAGTGGAGTACTACACCACCAGAGAAAAACTTGTGTGAATGTGTTCAGAATCAGTCACAGAGTCTTGAACCATGTCTGAAAACTAAGGGGAAGATTCTCAACTGGTCTAAATTGATGTAGGCATGTATGTATGTATGTATGCCGACTGACACCAGCTGAGATTCTGGCTCCAAAGGAGAATGGTTTTAAACTCAACACCAGCTAAGCTGGCTTCCAGCATAGTTTGGCTTGCCAAAGTAAATAAGGTCAAACTGTTTTCAGATTGGTATCAAAGATCATCTTTGCAGACAGCAGGTTCAAAGATGATTTTTCAAAACCATTTAAAAACAGTTTGGTCTTGTTGATATTGGCCCAAACAAACCAGTGTTTGAAAAATCTGATTTGTGTTTAAAACATGGTTGGAAAACCAAGTGTAGACAGGGTCATACATGGAGTGTAAAAACCAGTGAAGACTGGGGGGGGGGATCTGACTTTACTGGGTGGTTATAGTAAGTCCTTAGGAAAAGTGAGTAAACTTGCCATTCATAAACCTCCAACAATCCAGTGGGCAAATTCCATTAATGTTTGTGATAGCTAAATGAAAGCTCCATGGCCTGATGCCTTAGAGAGAGAAGAGAGCTCACTACTGTCACCTATTGGTGAAATGGGAGGGGAGTGGCCCAGAGCTGCTTAATTGCAGATGGTCAGGGGCTCCATTGGTGAGGGAGCTATCTGCTGGCGAGCAAAAAGTGAGTTGATTGAATGGGTCAGGCCTAATTTGCATTTCCATTTTGTGATGGTTTGGGGCATTTTGGTTAAAATTTAGTTAAATTTTGAGTTGGGGGCAGTAAAATGCAGTTGGCCTTGTTGGGAAATACAAGGATAAGACATTGACACTGAATTTACCTGGGGTTACCCTGACCAATACTGCTGTCAGGCGCAGTTGAGTAAGGGAGCATGGACAGACCTACAAGTGGGGGGAGAGGGAGAGAGAAGATGACAATGACGACGATGAAGGACAAGCTCCTGCCTGCTGCTGGGACTGCCTGTTGGGTGGTGAAGTCTCTATCAAGGGGCTAGATGTCACGGATCCCTCCCTGAGAGCTGAGCTTAGGGTGCTTAACAGTGGACAGTGTAGAGCAAGGACAGCTCAAGGCAGTAGTGGCAGTTCAGTGGCAACAGATGCAGTGGTGGCAGGAGCTCCAAGGTGGTAGGCAGTGCAGAGTGGTGGCGGCTGCAGCAGCTTTTCCAAGGCCATTGAAGGCACAGGGTGGTGGTGGCACCTTTGAAGGGATAGACAGTGCAGAGCAGTGGCAATCCTAGGCAGCTTGGACTGAAAATGCAGAGGGAGCAGCGGCTTACCCAAGGGACTTGTGTGGGCCTCCCTAAATCACACCAGCTGGGTTAGGTAGCATAGCCCCTGGAGCAGCCCAAGCAGCACCAGCCAGCTAGAATCCTTCAATTTCTTCTAAATAGGCCAGCTAGCTGTGAGTGTGAAGCTGGGAAGTGGTCAGAATGCACTGGCCACTCTCAATGGCCAAAGGAGGACTGAAGTTGGGACTACTGTTAAGACACCCTAGTGGTTGGGAGTCTTACATCGCTGAGTTTGTTAATTGCTGGTTTTCCCAAATTCATTCTGCTGGCTTCCTCTGCAACCCTCTTTCCCCCAGTAGAGTTCATTGTTGTAACCCCTGACTGAATGCTTGCGAGGGGGAAGAATTATGCATTGGGGCATGCAGGGTGGTATATATACTTTCCCAGGTTTCTGCTTGGGGCTCAAGCCAGTGTTAGTTATCTCTTTTTGAAAACACCTAGAAAATTGAACTGGGTCTTTTTTTTTGCTGCCATCAACACTTGGCAGAAAGGTTACATAAAAGTGAAAATATTCTGTGCACAGATGGAAGAATAAAGTGCATACTTTTGCTATAAATTAAATGTGGATGTCACCAAAAAAAAAAAAGGACAGGTTTTCACAAACTGACATGCAGAGCTGCTCCTTTAAAAAGCAGTCTGCTTTCTCTGGCTGTGAAGCAAGTCAAATCACAGTGAAGCAAGTCAAAGGGAGACAGCTAAAACCAGAAAGACTTGGATGCCTGGGGAGGATTTAGAGTAAAAATAAATACAAGTAATTGAAATGGGAGGGAAATCAGCAAATTTGCTGACAGAAGAAATACATGCTAAATAAGGATGAGATAGGAACTATCAAAAATAGGAGTTGCATTTACAAGAGAAATAAAAGTCCTTCAAAATTCTGCCGCAGAAATAAGGTTATCAAGATGCCTTTGTCATTAGAAGAAAAGGAATATTAAAAGGACTAAGTTCAGTGTGAATAAAAAAGATAAATTCAAGTAAACTGGCACAGAGTTTATCTATCGTTGGGTTTGCAGTAATAAAGTCAGTGAGGGAATAAACGGTGTGATTTACAGGCAGTAAGCTTCTGTAAAATTTACAAACTGGTGTTATAAAATGTCACTTTTTATGATGCATTCTACCCAGGCTGCATAAATAAATGGCAGTGCAATGGAAAGAGTAGCAAAGACAAAGCAATATGCTGTCCTACATGGCTACCTTTTGTTTTCTCTTAGAACAGTAACTGGGATTTATCGTAAGCTGATGTTGCTGCTAGATTACAGCCATTATATTTTCTGTTTGTGTGTGTGTGTATTTGGTGTTTGGGATATCACCAGAAACATTCTAAACTTGTTTAAATAGGACATACTTCCTAAGTTTCACATGTTCACTGTACAGCTATTTTGAGTGAGCTCCTACACATGGTGGATAGTCGGTTCATATTTTTGTTAAAAATTTGGTTACAAATATGACTAAAAATGAATTTGCCCAAGGCTTATATTTTACCTGTGAACTCTTCTTTCCTATTTTTGCTTGGCCAAAATCTATTCAAAGCTTGGCCCTAATGGCCCTGGAGGTCTTGCAGGCCTAGGTCCAAAACTCAAACCTTTCCATCGGGCTTTGAGCCCTCTTAGCTTAAGTTCTTGTAGATTCCTCTGGACTCCAAAAATTCTGCATAGGCCAATTAGGTTCCAACTAGAGCTGCATGAAATGTTTGTAGCACACCCCGGAAACTCAGCTGGTGTCAAGTTTATTATAAATGCGGGCTGGGTTTGCTGAAAATGTCACTAAAGCCTTTTCAGTGAACCTGGGCTAAGTTTTGAGCAAACCTGGGCATTTTGGATGGCAGCCAGGTGAAGCTTGGTGGTTCCAGATGGTTTTAGCCAGAAAACCAGCTGCACGTTGGTGGATTGTTTGAACTGAAACTCAGAGCAAAACTAATAGATCCATACCACCACCTCCATCCTGACTACCCCAAAAGTATGAACCCCAGCTGCAAGCAGTAACTGCTAGCATTGTATAAGTCTTGTCCTCATTAGATCTTCATGTGCTGTGAGTAGCAATGGAAATGCAGAAGAGATCTGTAACTGTATTAGTGGAGGAGAGAGATGGCAGAGGGAGATGTGCATACCTGAAGGGGGTAAGGTTATTGTAGAGTAAATTCAGACAGATCAAGTTTTCAGTGCTTATCTGAATCAGACTTACAAATCTTTCAAGATTCCCCCATTGCTAATTACTGGACCCAGTGTACTCAAGGCTCTAGGTGCTGGTGACAAAGAGCTTGTCAAAAACAAGGAGGCATCAGAACAAGCTTCCTACAACCCTTCATTTCCTGGTGGACCTGGAGCTGGTCAGCAAAGCCCTAAAAATGGGCAGAGATGGCCCAAGAAGGAATGGAGCCAGGGTGACCAGGAAATACCTTGACTTGGAACCTCTTCCAGTAATTTCCACTGACAGAGCTCCAACAGAGTCATGGCTAGATTGTCCTTTCCCAGTAAAATCCCAGTGGGAGAGTGGCAGTGGTTCTGCCTTATGACCTTTCTTTGGGGTGAATCCCACCTCCGTACAGCTGCCCTCTAGGACACAAGGATGTATATCCCAATTGCACCCTTCCCTCCAACACACACACAGACCCCAGGTCCATTGCTGGGCAGACCTTGGCCCAATACTACAGATTCATTGTGAAACCTCTGATGTTGTCCTACTTGGGCCTCTGCATCCTAGTCAGACCCTTCTGTCTTAGGGTACGGCTACACTTTAAGCTGGAGGTCTGATTCCCAGCTCGAGGAGACATAAAAAAAATAGAATGTAGCCACAGCTGCATGGGCACTGGGACAGGCTAGCTGTCCTGTCTGCATAGCATCCAAGACCCTATGCACATTCTGGGGGCAGCTAGCCCCTCCCCCCACTAATGGCGTCACAGCTACACTCTATTTGTAGGTTTCAGAGTAGCAGCCATGTTAGTCTGTATCTGCAAAAAGAAAAGTACTCACTTGTGGCACCTTAGAGACTGACAAATTTATTTGAGCATAAGCTTTCGTGAGCTACAGCTCACTTCATCGGATGCATTCAGTGGAAAATACAGTGGGGAGATTTATATACACAGAGAACATGAAACAATGGTGTTACCATACACACTGTAACAAGAGTGATCAGGTAAGGTGAGCTATTACCAGCAGGAGAGCGGGGGAAAAAAACCCTTTTGTAGTGATAATCAAGGTGGGCCATTTCCAGCAGTTGACAAGAACGTGTGAGGAACAGTGGGGGGGGGGGGCGGATAAACATGGGGAAATAGTTTTAGTTTGTGTAATGACACATCCACTCCCAGTCTTTATTCAAGCCTAAGTTAATTGTATCCAGTTTGCAAATTAATTCCAATTCAGCAGTCTCTCGTTGGAGTCTGTTGGAGTCCCTGATGTCTGGGTGTCTCCAAGGTCTCTGGCTCCTTGGCCTGTGCAGCTCCTGGCAGCTCCAATCCTTCTTGGGTGTATGCAGGTATGTGGGCATCTGCCTGGGTCTCAGTGCCTCTGGCTCCTGCAGTCTGGGGCTTCAGCAGCTCCCAGGCTGGAGCCTGCAATGTGCGTCCTCCCTCTTTGGCAGTCAGTCTCTACTGAGCTGAATTGCTCTTTTTTAGGGTATGTCTACACTACGGAATAAGGTCGAATTTATAGAAGTCGGTTTTTTAGAAATCGGTTTTATATATTCAAGTGTGTGTGTCCCCACAGAAAATGCTCTAAGTGCATTAAGTGCATTAACTCGGCGGAGTGCTTCCACAGTACCGAGGCTAGAGTCAACTTCCGGAGCGTTGCACTGTGGATAGCTATCCCACAGTTCCCGCAGTCTTCGCTGCCCATTGGAATTCTGGGTTGAGATCCCAATGCCTGATGGGGCTAAAACATTGTCGCGGGTAGTTCTGGGTACATATCGTCAGGCCCCCCTTCCCTCCCTCCCTCCGTGAAAGCAAGGGCAGACAATCGTTTCGCGCCTTTTTTCCTGAGTTACCTGTGCAGACGCCATACCACGGCAAGCATGGAGCCTGCTCAGGTAACCGTCACCGTATGTCTCCTGGGTGCTGGCAGACGCGGTACGGCATTGCTACACAGTAGCAGCAACCCATTGCCTTCTGGCAGCAGATGGTACAATACGACTGGTAGCCGTCCTCGTCGTGTCCGAGGTGCTCCTGGCCACGTCGGCTGGGAGCGCCTGGGCAGACATGGGTGCAGGGACTAAATTTGGAGTGACTTGACCAGGTCATTCTCTTTAGTCCTGCAGTCAGTCCTATTGAACCGTCTTATGGTGAGCAGGCAGGCAATACGGATTGCTAGCAGTCGTACTGTACCATCTTCTGCCGGGCAGGCAAGAGATGACGATGGCTAGCAGTCGTATTGTACCATCTTCTGCCGGGCAGGCAAGAGATGAGGATGGCTAGCAGTCGTACTGTACCATCTTCTGCCAAGCAGCCATGAGATGTGGATGGCATGCAGTCCTTCTGCACCGTCTGCTGCCAGCCAAAGATGTAAAAGATAGATGGAGTGGATCAAAACAAGAAATAGACCAGATTTGTTTTGTACTCATTTGCTTCCCCCCTCCCCTGTCTAGGGGACTCATTCCTCTAGGTCACACTGCAGTCACTCACAGAGAAGGAGCAGCGAGGTAAATCTAGCCATGTATCAATCAGAGGCCAGGCTAACCTCCTTGTTCCAATAAGAACAATAACTTAGGTGCACCATTTCTTATTGGAACCCTCCGTGAAGTCCTGCCTGAAATACTCCTTGATGTAAAGCCACCCCCTTTGTTGATTTTAGCTCCCTGAAGCCAACCCTGTAAGCCGTGTCCTCAGTCGCCCCTCCCTGCGTCAGAGCAACGGCAAACAATCGTGCATCTGAGTTGAGAGTGCTGTCCAGAGCGGTCAAAATGGAGCACTCTGGGATAGCTCCCGGAGGCCAATACTGTCGAATTGTGTCCACAGTACCCCAAATTCGAGCCGGCAAGGCCGATTTAAGCGCTAATCCACTTGTCAGGGGTGGAGTAAGGAAATCGATTTTAAGAGCCCTTTAAGTCGAAATAAAGGGCTTCATCGTGTGGACGGGTGCAGGTTTACATCGATTTAATGCTGCTAAATTCGACCTAAAGTCCTAGTGTAGACCAGGGCTTATTCCTGGTCTCCAGTCGAGCATGCCCAGCAGGGCCGAGGGGGGTGGCCTCCTCAGCCCATAGGATGGAGTTAAGCCTTGCAAAATTAGTGTGGGGCAAGCACACCCCATCACGCTTCGCAACAAACTATCGAACGTTATTTATGTTGTTTAGCTTTTATATACTCAGCATTTTTTCTGTCTATAGCAGAAACTCAGTGTTGTTTCTATGCATGAAGATGTCTTCCTTTCAGCTTGGGAACACCCTTAATGTCAGTGGGTTAAAGGAGTGGTGCTAGAAGTCCTGTGGTCCATGGGTAGACTCTTCTTTAACTCTTGCTAAGGCATTGGCCTCACAGAAAAGCCCAAGATAAACTATTATAATAATAAACTGCCTTGGGGAATAGGAGAAACTAAAACAGCAGCCCAGAAATATGGCTGGGATTAGCTGGGGTTTGATGGTTTGATGGAGTTTGAGGTTCACTGTCCTGACACCATGCACCCACTGCTACCAAATTAAAATTCATTTTCACTTGGTTTCCAGGTTTTTATTTCTACACAACTGTTTTCATTAACATACAAGCCTGTAAGCCCACAGAGGCATCTCTCCTTTTAAGCCTTTTATGGATGGAACAGGAATATGACCAAGTGATGATCAGTGCAGCATCCAGTATGCTGTGTGGACAGCACACAGTGCTGGACACAGTTCCAAAGGCTACAAGTTTTCATGCGCATAAAGCTGTCACATGAGATTTCCATGATAAGCTGGCATGAAATTCAAATTATGGGCAACTATCGCTTTCCATTCTGCTGACTATTTATTGGGAATCACACTAAATCTGAGCTCCAGGCCATATCTATATCTTAACTTGACCTGACAGACGGAACCCATTGCAGGGTGTCATAACACCATACACCACACAGAACATTTGGAGAGAGTGAGAGGTCCTGAGGAAAAATACTTTTCAAGGTTTTCTACAAAAAGAGGAACAGTAGCCAAGAAAGCTCAGGAGGGAGAAAACTGGCTCAGATTTACTCCCAAAATGTGTGCGATTGAATACCAATGTGCAATTAATAATAAAAAAGTGTTTGGTGTATTCTCCATGTATCGCAACTGAGCATGGTTACGCTAGTCACTTGTATTACTATTATTATATATTGTTTGTATTGCAGAAGCACTTAGAAGTCCCAGTCATGGCCCAGGACCCCATTTTGCTAGTCGCTGTTCAAACACAGAAAAAAAAGACAATCCTTGCTGCTTTGGGTTCATGTCGCTTGCAAAAAGAGACTGAATTTGACAGTTCTGTTTCATATAATTTAAATTTAATGTAATTTAAACCATTTCCCCCTTGAAGTGATTTAATTTGGGGGGAAAATCACAACTTTTTTTCTAGTGAAAGCAAGGCCCATGCTTGGTATTAAGAAGAGAAGAACATGCCCCAAAATTTAGGCTGGCACAAGTGGGTGCCTTATATATGATATAACCAATATATTTAATTGTTCATTCCAATTTCTCTTACTCTTCCGTTCTCCAGTCTTTCTCATATTAGCTGTCTGCTATGCAGAACACAAACTCATAAGCCTTGCAGTGTGAGTCAAACTATTCAATCCATCTTGTTTGAGTGGATTTGAAATTAGATAAAACAAGTTTGTCTATCCCCAATAAATGTGTTTCAGCATAGTATTATTAAATTAGTTTTAGCAAATGTGATGTTAAGGCCACTGTATCTTTTGAGATATTTTGCAGTGTAGTGAGGGGGTGTGAACTCCCTTTGAGATTGACAAGAAGACCATGCCTGCCCCGTTGGAAGCGGTGGGGCAAGACAGGAAGTCCAAAAGGTGGGCCCAGCAACTCAGTTGGGCTAGAGCCGCTGAGGGGGACAGATGCTCCCCACCTGCTGTTGGACTGGGAATCTGAATCATAGAGGATTAGGGTTGGAAGAGACGTCAGGAGGTCATCTAGTCCCCTGCTAAAAGCAGGACCAATTCTAACTAAATCATCCCAGCCAGGGCTTTGTCAAGCCAGGACTTAAAAACCTCTAAGGATGGAGATTCCACCACCTCTGTAGGTAGCCAATTCCAGTGCTTCACCACCCTCCTAGTGAAATAGTTTTTCCTAATATTCAATCTAGACCTCCCCCATTGCAACTTGAGACCTTTGCTCCTTGTTCTGTCATCTGCCACCACTGAAAACAGCCTAGATCTATTCTCTTCGGAACCCTCCTTGAGGTAGTTGAAGGTTGCTATCAAATCCCCCCTCACTCTTCTCTTCTGCAGACTAAATAAGCCCACTTTCCTCAGCCTTTCCTCATAAGTCATGTGCCCCAGCCCTCTAATCATTTTTGTTGCCCTCCGCTGGACTCTCTCTAATTTGTCCACATCCTTTCTGTAGTGGGGGGCCCAAAACTGGGTGCAATACTTCAGATGTGACCTCACCAGTGCTGAATAGAGGAGAATAATCACTTCCCTCAATCTGCTGGCAGTGCTCCTACTAATGCAGCCCAATATGTCGTTAGTCTTCTTGGCAACATGGGCATACTGTTGATTCATATCCAGCTTCTTGTCCACCTCGTCCAGGTTCTTTTCTGCAGAACTGCTGCTTAGCCAGTGTGTCCCCAGCCTGTATCAGTGCATGGGAGTCTTCCGTCCTAAGTGCAGGAGTCTGCACTTGTCCTTGTTGAACCTTATCAGATTTCTTTTGGCCCAATCCTCCAATTTGTCTGGGTCACTCTGGACCCTATCCCTACCCTCCAGCATATCTACCTTTCCCCCCAGTTTAGTGTCATCTGCGAACGTGCTGAGGGTGCAATCCATCCCATCATCCAGATCGTTAATGAAGATGTTGAACAGAACTGGCCCCAGGACCAACTAGACATTGAGCCGTTGATCACTACCTGTTGAGCCCAACAATCTAGCCAGCTTTCTATCCACCTTATAGTCCATTCTTCCAATCCATAGTTCTTTAACTTGCTGGCAAGAATACTGTGGGAGACTGTATCAAAAGCTTTGCTAAAGTCAAGGTATATTACGTCCACTGCTTTCCCCATATCCACAGAGCCAGTTATCTTGTCATAGAAAGCAATCTGGTTGGTTAGGCATGACTTGCCTTTGGTGAATCCATGTTGATTGTTCCTGATCACCTTCCTCTCCTCCAAGTGCTTCAAAATGGATCCCTTGAAGACCTGCTCCATGATTTTTCTGGGGACTGAGGTGAGGCTGACTGGTCTGTAGTTCCCTGATTTCTTCTTCTTCTCTTTTTTAAAGATGGGCACTATATTTGCCTTTTTCCAATCATCCAGGACCTCCCCAATTGCCACGAGTTTTCAAAGATAATGGCCAATGGCTCTGCAATCACATCAGCCAACTCCCTCAGCACATTCGGGTGCATTAGACCCAGCCCCATGAACTTGTGCATGTCCAGCTTTTCTAAATAGTCCTTACCCTGTTCTTTCACCACTGAGGGCTGCTCACCTCCTTCCCATACTGTGCTGCCCAGTGCAGTAGTCTGGGAGCTGACCTTGTCTGTGAAGACCGAGGCAAAAAGAGCATGGAGTACTTCAGCTTTTTCCACATCATCTGTCACTAGGTTGCCTCCCCCATTCAGTAAATGTTCCACACTTTCCCTGACCTTTTTCTTATTGCTAACATACCTATAGAAACCCTTCTTGTTACCCTTCATATCCCTTGCTAGCTGCAACTCCAATTGTTCTTTGGCCTTCCTGATTACACCCCTGCATGCTTGAAAAATATTTTTCTCCTTAGTCATCTGTCCATATTTCCACTTCTTGTAAGCTTCCTTTATGTGTTTAAGCTCACCAAAGATTTCTCTGTTAAGCCAAACTGGTTGCCTTCCATATTTGCTGTTCTTTCTGCACATCAGGATGGTTTGTTCCTGTGTCCTCAGTAAGGCTTCTTTAAAATACAGCCAGGTTTCCTGGACTCCTTTCCCCCTCATATTAGCCTCCTAGGATATCCTGCCCATCATTTCCCTGAGGGAGTCAAAGTCTGCTTTTCTGAAGTCCAGGGTCTGCATTCTGCTGCTCTCCTTTCTTCCTTTTGTCAGTATCCTGAACTCGACTATCTCATGATCACTGCTGCCCAGGTTGCCACCCACTTCTACTTCTGCTACCAATTCTTCCCTGTTTGTGAGCAGTGGGTCACATGGGCAGAGGGAGAGGGGGTGCAGAGCTACAGGGGAAAGAGGATGGCTGAGGCGGGCACAGAGACACATGGAGACAGGGGTACAGAGACACATGGAGATGGGGGGAGGGGGTTGGTTGAGGGGTTGCAGGGACACATGGGCAGAGGGAGAGGGGGTGCACAGCTACAGGGGGGAAGGAGGATGGCTGAGTGGGGGCACAGAGACACGTAGTGATAGAGGAGGGGCTACACAGACACATGGGGACAGGGGAAGGGGGTAAAGAGACACATGGGGATGGGGGGAGGGGTGTCTGAGTTGGGGGTAGAGGGACATTTATGGACAGGGGGTGCAAGCACACAAGGGGGTACAGAAACACATGGGGACAGGAGCAGATGTCTCTGACTGAATGGGAGAGACTAGGGGTCAGCCAGGGACTGCATGGGGGAAACTCCCTAACTATCCCTCCCTGCCTGCCAACCAAAAAAATCTGTTCCATACTTTTCCCACCCATAACCAACAACCTTTCAAGTTCATATCCAGGCTCCTTCCCAGCAATTACTTCCCTCTCCCGCAGCTCCTCAATTACCCCTGACTCCCGGAAGCCTTTGCACTGCTTCTGAGGGATGCAGGAAATATGGTTCTGTAGTGTAGTTTAAATGAATTATTACTCACAGTTCTGTATTAATATGCTTAGTAAGGAGTCTATTTGTCAAAAAACATTTCCTGAATCTTTTTTTATTTTCTGTATTGTTACAGACATACTTGCTGACAGGTATTTTGAAACAAATTACCAAAATAATTGAAACTGTTGTGATTATATCATGTTATTTTGACAAATAAAATATGCAGAATTTTGCAGAATTTTAAAATATTGTGTGCAGAATTTTTAATTTTTTGGTGCAGAATTTTTAATTTTTTGGTGCAGAATTCCCCCAGGAGTAGAGGATTCAGACTGCTATTGTTTAAATGGAAATATTTTTTCTAACTAGCTTTGCAAAGACACAGAGGAAAGAAATGTTACTGTGTTTTATTTGACGAAATGCCCCAGTGCCGAAGTCCCCTCCTAAAACATGACAACTTCCATGCTTTGCCTAGGGTCAGTTTTATTTTTTGTAATATATATAAATAAACTCATAAGTGTCAAGGGAGTGGCAGGAGACCCAGTACACTGCACTGTACAACTCAATGGGTTTCTCTTTTGCTTTGTTTTCCAATAGCATGTTTGCTGTCAGGATGACAGATTTACTGGTCAGGTTCCCCACATCCTCTCAGAAAACATTAGAAAAGTTGACAACAATATATTCCTATGGGGTATGTGCCCAGAGCTAATCTTATAGTTACTCCCAAGGCTATGCAGAATTGCCTCAGGATCACCAGTTTGTTAGCAAAGTAGCCAGCAAGCAATTTACTTGGGACAGCAATGACGCAGACTCAAAGGAGCAAGGGATGGGGGAAGCACCGTGTGAATACACATATCAGAGAGAAAGGATGTAGGTGTTCCAGATCCCTGTTGATGCACCAGGTTTGTATCGCAATGTCATATCTTCCTGCAAGACCTACAGATACTGGAGGAACAACTTTCCTTTGTTTTTAACTACATGGTTCATATCACAGGAAGCTATTGTGTTTAATGTTTCGTGGAGGCACATAGGACTATTGAGTACAGCAGTCATGAATTGCATGAATAGTAATCAGTAAAAGACAGCAGTGTTCATAATCTCTGTGTAACACTGTTCATACATTATGCTTCCTGGAGATCCAAAGGGACTTTCTGACAAACATGTCATGGGCACATGAGAGGAAGGTGGCCTTTCAGCTAAAATGGCATGTAATGAAGGCTGTTGCTGGAGGAAATGGGAAGAAGTACATTTAAGGAAGAGATTAAGCCTGATTCTCCACTTACTTACTCCATGTTTGGTCATTGAGATCTATGCCAGGTGAGTTTAAAACAGTACCAGATGAGACAAGGAGTATTTTACACTCTCCCTGCACTCACTTTGCACAGGTGTGGATGACTCTACAAGACACAGGGAAGTGGAGAATCAGACTCACCAAGTCAGATTTTCAGCTGATGTAACTCAGCATAGTTCTGGTGAAAATACAAATCTTCTGGGTAGCAGAGTAGCTGAAATAGCTAGGAGGGCTTTAAATAAGCATCTAAATGGGAGCATTCTAAATGGATTAACACAGTACATATGCTCAAACATATAACTCGGACACAAGGAAGCATGAATATAAGGAATCAAGGCATCAAGGGATGTAATGAGAAGAAATTCTTCAGTTGTCTATGTTAGAGAGCTTATTCCTTCACTCTCCCACTTCCCTGGTCCATCTCGCATGAACAGAGAGCAACAATACCCGAAGTCCGAAGGTGCAAACAATTCGATGTTTATTGGGGTGAACTTCCAGCAAGCTTAAATACAAGTTCCTTTTTCCTTATTTTCGAATCTCAACTTACTTCCTGTTTGCCCCTAATTTATATAGTAATATTCTTAGCTATACCTTAACCAATCATTCTACTGAAATTTAACTAACCAATCCTAACATATTGTAACATGATTAGCTAACCAATTATATCCCACCACCTTAATTAGATTACACCCAGCAAAATTAATTATACAGCAGACAGAAGCAGTGACAGAACCAGACAGAGATTATACAGACAAACAATAGCAAAGTGGGAACTATAATGACAAAACAATACAGAAGTGAGGATTTCACATCCCAGCTATTGATAAGTGAGTTCTTGCCAGACAGGATGCTATCAAACTAAGTTTCCTTTTACATTTTCTAGGCACTTCCCTTTCTCTGGAGGTGATAGGAATTATCAGGACAGGATTGTATTCAGGACAGGATTGTATTCAGGACAGCCCAATAGCACCTTCTTTCAATGTGACTAGTTTGGAATGTGAGGATGTGACTGTTCGCTTCCTGGCTTATGGCTGCCTCTGCTGCTTAGCCAAAGGCCTTAGCCTAAGCACAGGGCCTCAAACTGTCACAGTAAGAGAAGGCCCTTACACCAGCAGACAGTGATTTTGATTCTTTCTTTTATACCTCTAACTAGCCAAGTAATAAGAATACCCCTAAATTCTTAAAGTACAGGCCTTTACAGACAGGCCTGAATATCTATATCCTAACAGTCTACGCATATGAGAAGCCTGGGTAATAAACACTATTCAATATTTTTATCAATGATCTGGAAGAAAATATAAAATCATTGATGGTAAAGTTTGAAGATGACTCCAAGGTTGATGAAGTAGTAAACAATGACAGGGACAGGTCAGTTATGCAGACTGATCTGGATTGCTGGATAAGATGGGCTCATTTGAACAACACACATTTTAACACAGCCACATGTGTTACACATCTAGGAATAAAGAATGTAGGTCATATTTATAAGATGGGGGATTGTATCCTGGAAAGAAGTGACGCTGAAAAGGACTAGATGTCATGGTAAATAACCACTTGAACATGAGCTTCTAGTGCAATGCCGTTGCTAAGTGGATGAATACACTCCTTGGATGTATATGAAGGGGAATATCAAATAGGAGTGGTGGAGATATTACCTCTGTATATGGCATTAGTGAGACCATTACTGGAATGTGTGCCCAATGCTGGTGTCCACACTTCAAAAAGGGTGTTGAAAAATGGGAAAGGCCTCAGAAAATAGCTACAGGAATGAATAGAGGACTGGAAACATGCCTGAGAATGAGCTTCATTAGTCTCCCCTATACTTAGTTTATCAAAGAATAGGTTGAAAGGTGACTTCATCACAGTCTACAAATATCTATATGTGTAAGAGATGTCTGATAGTAGACAACTCTTTAATCTATCAGAAAAAAACATAACAAAGATAAATTCAGCCAGATAAATTCAGATAAAAATAAGGCACACATTTTAAATAGTGAAGGTAATTAACAGTTGGAAAAACTATCTAGGGATATGGTGGATTTTCCGTAAATTTCAGTCATCAAGGTTAGATATTTCTGAAAGATATATCTAACTCAAACATAAGTGATGGGCCTGATGTGGAGATTACTGGGTGAGGTTCTTTGGCCTGTGGTACAGGAGTTCAGACTATATGAGTGAAATGGTCCCTTCTGTTCTTAAAATCTATACATCAGTGAAAGTCAAGGGAGCTCTGCCAATTTAAATGGCTGAGGCTCTATTGCAATGAATGTAATAGTGCAACTCCCATGAGGTCATGAGTGCCCTCAAATTCCACCGCCTTTAATGGTAATTAAGGGTGCTCAGATGCCCAGAGAATTGAGCTCTTCTGAACTGGTACTTCAGTTGTACTGCAGATTTCCTGTTTCTGAAATAGCATTAATTGATTTCTCATGCTTTAGCACTTCAATTATGTTGTATAGGTTCAGCTTTGCCATTGCAGGGAAATACTACTTTTTCCTTATGCACAGAAGTGCTCAGTTTAGAAAAACCAAACCTTCTTTACAATCTCAAGCCTTACAATAAAAGTATCTAGCTGGAGAAATTGTAGAATACCCTTTCAGCTTATTTGAAATCAAAGACTTAGATATAATTTTTGAGGGAATCATTTTACTTTAAAATATCTTGTTTGTAGTATATATTAAAATATGGTTTGCCACAATCTAATTCTATACTTGCCAGCGCAATCTAAAAGAAGATATGATGCAATGAGTGCACTGACCCAATACATTCGCCATCACCTTATCATACTTGTAAAAGCCAAATGAAACAAGTGTTTTCAATACTATGTAAATAAATATGTATTTTAATAACACCTAATATCAGGAGAAAGCACATTGGGAGCACTCTTGAAAGAAGAATAGCCTCAGTGCAATGGCTTTTGATAGCAAGGGCTCAAAAAACAAAATAAAAAAAACCCCAACAAAAACAAAAACAAAAAACCCAACATGCAAAATGCAGTCTGCAGTGTGAAATAAAGTTCCCAGCTCCACTTTGCTCTTTCTCCCTTATGAAAGGTTGAAAGTGGATAAGCATTATTATGGTATATCAATCACATTGTGGTGGGACCTTTATTGCATAATATTAGCATTTTATACAGTACTGGCAATTTCCCTTCATACTGTTTATGTAGCACATCAAACTAGTGTCTGTTTTTCCTTATGTGAAAGGTATAATAATAATTTTTTAGAAGTGCAGGCCTTGAATAATGCATGTTCACAAAGTGCTCTCTGATACTTCAAAATTATCCACTTTTGATAGATATGTAGCTGTTAAATTTTCATCATAGAGAGATAGAGGAAGATCTTTTTCAGAGTGTCTCATAAACCTTACAATTACTCATGGTGAGCACTTCTCCCCACCCTTGTCTTGAAATTATACAGGTGCCTCTTGCGATTAATATATAGTGTAGGGGTGAATGTAGAACAAATTATAGGTACGCAGATAACTAATTTGCAAAAAAAGTCAAGAGATTGGCCCGCATCACAAATTTCAGATCAAGATCTGATCTGTTGCAAAGTTTAGGAGTGTTTGGACCCTGGGTTTTGATTCAGCTCATTATAGAGTTAAGGTCAATGCACAAAGTTTGGATCCAGGTCCCACCTTCTCCAAAATTGTTGTTATATTTATAATTTGTACAGCACCAAAAATATACATAGTGAGTAAATGCATCATTATGATGTGGTGTGTGCGGTGACATTACTGAAAAGGCCCTCCTAGCCATTCTAAACATTACTTTGGATAATCCATGTCCCCACTTATTCTCTGATGTGGGTTGACAGCTGATACTGTGATTCCATTTTTGGAACTTCAACTTTTTGGATGGTACTTCTGCAAATCTCAGAAAACCTCTGTTATAACATACCCACTCCAGGTTAGAAGTGAATAGATGACCTTATGAACTGAAGGGGACTGGAGGATTCAGGAGATGTGAGCCCAATTTTCAGCTCAGCCACTGACTTCCTGTGTGATCTTGGGCAAGTCATTTAAGTTACCCTGTGCCTGTATTCACTATGGGGGAGGGATAGCTCAGTGGTTTGAGCTTTGGCCTACTTAAACCCAGGGTTGTGAGTTCAATCCTTGAGGGGGCCATTTAGGGATCTGGGGCAAAAATTGGGGATTGGTCCTGCTTTGAGCAGGGGGTTGGACTAGATGACCTCCTGAGGTCCCTTCCAACCCTGATATTCTATGATTCTGTGATCCGTAAAATGGGGTACCCCTTCTCTGCTCTACAGGGATGCTGTGAGGATAAAATCCATTAATAACTGGGAGGTGTTCAGATATTAGGGTGATGTAGGTCACAAAAATTCTACCTTGTTTGTAGTTTTGTGAGGCTAGACACTCCTCACCATGGTTACCCACTAACCATCAGAAAACACCTCAAAGAAATAGGGAAAAATCAAATGTAAGACTATTTTTTAAAAGAAAAATCCTTACATAACCTAAATATTAAGCACAAGCTTCTTGTGGCCACACTACCTCATCAACGTCAGAATATAGCTCTGCATCCTTAGAAGAACAACTGTCTTTGGTGCACTAATACATCATTAATGTGTCTGCTCCTCGCTCAGTGAGATCACAAAAAGAAAAGGGGTAGTTGTGGCACCTTAGAGACTAACCAATTTATTTGAGCATAAGCTTTCGTGAGCTACAGCTCACTTAATCGGATGCATACTGTGGAAAGTGTAGAAGACCTTTTTATACACACAAACCATGAAAAAATACCTCCCCCCCCACTCTCCTGCTGGTAATAGCTTATCTAAAGTGACCACTCTCCTTACAATGTGTATGATAATCAAGGTGGGCCATTTCCAGCAAAAATCCAGGGTTTAACAAGAACGTCGGGGGGGGGGGGTAGGAAAAAACAAGGGGAAATAGGTTACCTTGCATAATGACTTAGCCACTCCCAGTCTCTATTCAAGCCTATGTGAGATCACAGTGATCCTGCAGGGGGCCTCTGTCAGACACTACAAGAAGATTACTCTCCAAGAGGAAAGGCCTGCTGCTTTATGGCTCTCTGGTATTGCAAAGCAGACTTAGCCCTGGTCTACACTACGAGTTTATGTCAAATTTAGCAGCGTTAGATTGATTTAACCCGGCACCTGACCACACAACGAAGCCATTTTTGTCGACTTAATGGGCTCTTAAAATCAATTTCTGTACTCCTCCCTGATGAGGGGATTAGCGCTGAAATCGACATTGCCGGGTTGAATTTGGGGTAGTGTGGATGCAATTCGACAGTATTGGCCTCCGGGAGCTATCCCAGAGTGCTCCATTGTGACCGCTCTAGACAGCACTCTCAACTCGGATGCACTGGCTGGGTAGACAGGAAAAGCCCCGCAAACTTTTGAATTTCATTTCCTGTTTGGCCACCGTGGCAAGCTGATCAGCACAGGTGACCGTCCAGATCTCATCAGCAGAGGTGACCATGGAGTCCCAGAATCACAAAAGAGCTCCAGCATGGACCGAACGGGAGGTACTGGATCTGATCGCTGTATGGGGAGATGAATCCATGCTATCAGAACTCTGTTCCAAAAGACGAAATGCCAAAATATTTGCAAAAATCTCCAAGGGCATGAAGGACAGAGGCTATAACAGGGACCCGCAGCAGTGCCGCGTGAAACTTAAGAAGCTCAGGCAAGCCTACCAAAAAAACAAAGAGGCAAATGGCCGCTCCGGGTCAGAGCCCCAGACATGCCGCTTCTATGATGATCTGCATGCAATTCTAGGGGGTGCCCCTACCACTACCCCACCCCTGTCTGTGGACACCTACAAGGGGGGAGTCTCATGCAACAGGGATGAGGATTTTGGGGATGAAGAAGATGAGGAGGAAGAGGAGGAGGATAGAGCACAGCAGGCAAGTGGAGAAACCATTCTCCCCAACAGCCAGGAACTGTTTATCACCCTGGAGCCAATACTCTCCCAACCCGGGCTCCCGGACCTTGAAGGCGGAGAAGGCACTTCTGGTGAGTGTACCTTTGTAAATATAATATAGGGTTTAAAAGCAAGCATGTTTAATGATTTAATTTGCTCTGAAGACTTGGGATGCATTTGCGGCCAGTACAGCTACTGGAAAAGTCTGTTAACGTGTCTGACGATGGAGCAGAAATCCTTCAGGGACATCTCCATGAAGCTCTCCTGGAGGTAGTCCCAAAGCCTTTGCAAAAGATTTCTGGGGAGGGCAGCCTTATTGCATCCTCCATGGTAGGACACTTTACCAAGCCAGGACAGTAGCATGTAGTCTGGAATCATTGCATAAGAAAGCATGGCAGCGAATGGTCCCAGTGTTTTCTGGCATTCAAGCAACATCCATTCTTTATCTCTCTGTGTTATCCTCAGGAGAGTGATATCATTCATGGTCACCTGGTTGAAATAGAGGAATTTTATTAAGGGGACATTCGGAGGTGGCCATTCCTGCTGGGCTGTTTTCCTGTGGGTGAAAAGAAATCATCCCCACTGTTAGCCACGCAGTGGGGGGAGGGGTGAAGCAATCATCCCAGAGAATTGGGTGTGGGAGGGGGGTTAGTTGGGTTTGTGCTGCACATTAACCTGAAAACATCAGCCCCTCCTTTTAAATGGCCAATGTGTCTTTTTAAATTTTACTCTCCCTTTTTTCCTCCCTCAGCTGCAAATGTTTCAATGCTGCCACTAGCATCTCCGTCCCAGAGGCTAGTGCAGATAAGAAAGCAAACAAAATGCACTTGCAATGAAATGTTCTGTGAGCTCATGCAGTCCTCCTGCCCTGAAAGAGCCTAGCAGAATGCGTGGAGGCAGAAAATGTCGGAGTACAGGAAAGCAGAAAATGAACGCGAGGACAGGAGGGACACGTGAGAGGATAGATGGCTGGAGCAACAGGAGAGGTGGCAGCAGCGTGATGAGAGGAGGCAGGATGCAATACTGAGGCTACTGAGTATCAAACTGATATGCTCTGGTGTATGGTTGAGGTGCAGAAAAGTCACAGACTGCCACTGCAGCCCTTGTGTAATCAACAGCCCTCCTCCCCAAGTTCCATAGCCTCCTCACCCAGACGCCCAAGAACGCGGGGTGGTGGTGGGGGCTCTGGACACCCAACCACTCCACCCCAGAGGACTGCCCAAGCAACAGAAGGCTGGCATTCAATAAGTTTTGAAGTGCAGTGTGGCCTTGTCCATCCCTTCTCCCCTCCTCTTCCACTCCACCTGGTGCTTCCCTTCTCCCCCACCCCTCCCAGGCTACCTTGGCAGTTATCCCCCTATTTGTGTGATGAATTAATAAAGAATTCATGAATTTGAAACAGCAATGACTTTATTGCCTCTGCAAGTGGTGATCGAAGAGGGGAGAGGAGGGCAGTGGGCTTACAGGAAAGTAGAGTGAACCAAGGGGGTGGGTTTTCATCAAGGAGAAACAAACAGAACTGTCACACCGTAGCCTGGTCAGCCATGAAACTGGTTTTCAAAGCTTCTCTGATGCACACCGTGCCCTGCTGTGCTCTTCTAATATCCCTGGTGTCTGGCTGTGCGTAATCAGCAGCCAGGTGATTTGCCTCAACCTCCAACCCCGCCAAAAACGTCTCCCCCGTACTCTCACAGTTATTGTAGAGCACACAGCAAGCACCAATAACAATGGGAATATTGGTTTCGCTGAGGTCTAACCGAGTCAGTAAACTGCCCCAGCGCACTTTTAAACGTCCAAATGCACATTCTACCACGATTCTGCACTTGCTCAGCCTATAGTTGAACAGCTCCTGACTACTGTCCAGGGTGCCTGTGAAGGGCTTCATGAGCTATGGAATTAAGGAGTAGGCTGGGTCCCCAAGGATAACTATAGGCATTTCAACATCCCCAACAGTTATTTTCTGGTCTGGAAAGTAAGTTCCTTGCTGCAGCTATTCATAGAGACCAGAGTTCCGGATGATGCAAGCGTCATGTACCTTTCCTGGCCATCCCACATTGATGTTGGTGAAACATCCCTTGTGATCCACCAGTGCTTGCAGCACCATTGAAAAGTACCCCTTTTGGTTTATGTACTGGCTGCCTTGGTGCTCCAGTCCCAAGATAGGGATATGCGTTCCATCTATCGCCCCACCACAGTTAGCGAATCCCATTGCAGCAAACCCATCCACTATAACCTGCACATTTCCCAGAGTCACTACCCTTGATATCAGCAGCTCAATGATTGCGTTGGCTACTTGGATCACAGCAGCCCTCACAGTAGATTTGCCCACTCCAAATTGATTCCCAACTGACCAGTAGCTGTCTGGCATTGCAAGCTTCCACAGGGCTATCACCACTCGCTTGTGAACTGTGAGGGCTGCTCTTATCTCGGTATTCTTGTGCTTCAGGGCAGGGGAAGCAAGTCACAAAGTTCCATGAAAGTGCTCTTATGCATGCAAAAGTTTTGCAGCCACTGGGAATCATCCCAGACCTGAAACAGCAGTCCCACCAGTCTGTGCTTGTTTCCTGGGCCCAGAATCGGTGTTCCATGGCATGAGCCTGCTCCACTGCCACCAGGATGACCAAATTGCCAGGGCCCATGCTTTGAGAGAAGTCTGTGTCCATGTCCTCATCACTCTTGTCACTGCGCTGCCATCACCTCCTCACCTGCTTTTGCAGGTTCTGGTTCTGCATGATAATGCATGAGGTGTTTACAATGCTCATAACTGCCATGGTGATCTAAGCAGGCTCCATGCTTGCCATGGTATGGCATCTGCAGGAGAGCATAGTTGAAGGGGAAGTGGTGGTTGGATGACCAGTTTTTCAGACCTACTGTACCGTCTGCTGCCAGGACACAACAGCTGAGTGGGCTGCATGCTTGCCATGGTATAGCGAGACAAGAGCAGCTGAGCAGAGGTGCAGTGGAAACGGTGGATGATGATGGTCATAAAGAGGACCTGCAAGGTGGATTCATAGCACTCAATGATGACGGTTTGCAGCCCTACTGCACCATCTGCTGAAAGCAGTATGGCGCCTGCACGGAAAAAAGGCACAAAACGATTGTCTGCCATTGCTTTCACGGAGGGAGGGGCGACTGATGACATGTACCCAAAGCCACCCGTGACAATGTTTTTGCCCCATCAGGCATTGGGAGTTCAACCCAGAATTCCAATGGGCAATGGAGACTGCGGGAACTGTGGGATAGCTACCCACAGTGCAACTCTCCGAAAGTCGACGCTAGCCACAGTACTGTGGATGCACTCCGCAGACTTAATGCGCTTAGTGTGGACACACACAATCGACTGGTTAAAATTGCTTCCTAAAAATTGACTTCTATAAATTCAACCTAATTTCGTAGTGTAGACATTCCCTGAGGCTGGGATGACATCTGTCCTAAAATAGTAGCTATCATGTTGCATCATGCATCATATATGAATGATGTATAATATATTTAAAAGATTTCTCTTGACGTGACTCACTTAATGACATTGAGCCCTTGCAGCAGTCTGGCAATGGCAGGGGCAGTGCTGGAGGTGTGGGGGGCTTGTGAGGGCTATAGTCACCTGAAATTTGTCTTAGTCCCGCCATACCCTCCTCGCAGTGCAAAGATCAAACATTATTCATAAGTAAGGGTGGTATTGCTACCCTTACTTCTCCACTGCGACTGGAGACAGCGCTGCCTTCACAGCTGGGCGGGCAGAGAGCAGCAGCTGCTGGCTTGGCACCCAGCTCTGAAGGCAACACCGCTGCCAGTACCAGTGGAAACCACCCTTACTTCTGCGCTGCTTCTGGTGGCAGCGCTGCCTTCAGAGCTGGGGGCTTGGCCAGCAGCTACTGCTCTCCGGCGTCCAGCTCTGAAAGAAGAGCGGAGAGGACTGTGGCTGCTGGCTGGGCACCCAGCTCTGTAGGCAGCAACACCACCATCAGCAGCTCAGAAGTAACGGTGGCAATGCCATACCATGCCATCCTTACATCTGCAGTTCTGCGCTGCTGCTTTCAGAGCTGCCAGCAGCCACTGCTGTCCAGTTGCCCAATTCTGAATGTTGATGATGTCCAGGGCTGGCCTTAGGGGAAATGGGTGAACGGGGAATGGAGGGTGCAGCTCCCTTTACAGTGACCCTTCCCCTCATGGCTGAGGAGTGATGGGGGAAGGAAGTGGGGAGGGGCGTGAGGAACTTCCTGCACCCAGGGGAGGTTCCCAGAAGTGGGTCTGACCTGACTCCAGGAGTGGCACATGTAGGGGAAGAGGAAGTTCCATCCTTCCCCAGCCTGACTGGGACTAGCAGCTGGAGCCTGGCACACAGTAGGAGCCTCTGGCTGGGGTATCCCCAGCCCTGCCCCTCCCCAGCTCTGAGCCCAGGACTCAGAGTTAAAGGGGCCTTCAGAGATGCCAAGGATTGGCTGTCCTTAAGAGTGAGATTTACACCCCGAAGAGTGAGATTCAAGGCCAGAGAGTGAAACTTTTCAGGTGGAGTGTTAGGTCACTGCTTAAGACAGGGATTCTCATCTTTGGTCCTTGGTGACATCCAGTAGTCCAGGTTTTTAATACAACTAGCACATAATAGTTTGTTTTAAAATTTAAACTTCTTAATATTGCATATGAAACACTTAAATGTCCTAATTCATACTAAAGTCTAGGGCACGTGAGAATTCTATATGTAATGCAAACCAGTGGATTTGATTAAAAACAATTATTTTTTATCACCTTGTCATAGTGATCATCTATTTGGAAAACACTTTACAGTACAAATATTATTTGGTTTGTATATTATTGCTCATATTACATTTGCAGCAAACTAAAGTAATCAGATTCCAAAATAAATAAATGCAAAATAAGTTAATTAAAATTAAATAATTAAAATAAAACACAACCAAACAATACATTTAATGAATGTAAAAATAAATAAAGTAATTAAATTGAATTTAACTAATTTGAAGCTAACAAACCATAGGTAAAGAATTCAGATTCCACATTTCTTTTAATATCAAATTTGGTTTCAGATTTTATTCATGTGCTTTTTTACATTGCTATGTGCCCTCCTTTCTGTTTTTATAACTTCTTTTGGTAGCTCAAACTTGAAACATGGCTCAGGATTTGCCAGCTTCACTTGGATAATAGAGGACAGTATCCCATCTAGTCCAAGGTTTGGACTGAATGGTGTCTTATTCTTTCAAGCAAGACTGAGTACTATTCTCCGGCATTTGAGTAGGTGTGATGGGATGGACTAAGCCCAGAGGCTCCATGCTAGAGGCCTCAGGATCCTGCTACACCTTGTCCCAAAGAGGGCAGAAAAGAAGTCCCCCAAGCAGCCTAGAGTGGCTGCAGGGAAAACACCCATATAGAGGGGCTGCAGGAGTGGCCAGCCAGGGGCCAGGAGGGCAATATAAAAAGGAGCAGCAGAGACAGAGTAAGTCAGTTGCTGCCTGGAGCTGGAAGAGAGAGAACCATGTTCCTGGCTGGCTGAAAGAGCAGCAGGACCCTGGACAGCTCAGTGCAGGCAGGACTGGGGAGCTCAGAAGGAGTTCCTGCCTGGTTGCAGGAGTGAGCAAGGACTCAGCCCAGGGACAGTGTCTCCAGTGGGGAAGTGCTGGAGCTGTGGCTCCATACCAGGGCCGGGACTATTTAAAGACTGTATACCCTGGAAGAGGTTTGTTCTGTTCTACCTACATACAGTGTGTGTATGAGTCAGTCAGAGGTCTGAGTTATCGAAGACCGGCTGAAGAAACCATTGACAAAAGGGGTGCTCGCAAAAGGCGGGTACCACCCTATTCCACAGACTGAGTGATTGCAGGCCTGCACTCAACCAATGGGGTCCTCATGAGAGGAGGGTGCCACCCCGTTACAGCACCACAAACTGAGAGATTGTTAGGCCCACACTCAACCAAGGGGGGCACTCACAAGAGGTGGGTGCCAACCTCCTTACAGTGGCGTAAAACTAAGGTATGGCTACACTAAAAGGCTTTTAGTGACACGGCTGTGCCGCTACAGCTGTGCCGCTGAAAGGCGCGCAGTGTAGCTGTTGTTTGTTGGCAGGAGAGAGTGCTCCTGCCGACAAAGCACTGTTCACACCGGCGCTTTTCCTCGGTAAAACTTTTGTTGTTTGTGTGTGTGTTTTTTTAACATTCCTGAATGACAAAAGTTTTGCTGACGAAGTGCCAGCGTAGACAAAGCCTGAGACAGGGGTCAGCAACCTTCAGCGCACGGCCCATCAAGGTAATCCGCCGGCAGGCTGTGAGACATTTTGTTTATGTTGATTGTCTGCAGGCACTGCCCCCGCAGCTCTCAGTGGCCGCAGTTCACTGTTCCCAGCCAATGGGAGGTGCGGGGGGGGGGGTACCTGCATACGGTCAACATAAATAAAATGTCTTGTGGCCTGCCAGCAGATTACCCTGATGGGCTGTGTGCCAAAAGTTGCTGACCCCTGGCCTAAGTCAAGCCTGGCAACTCTGGCCAGTAATGGGAACTTGAGAAGACCACTGGGGCTTTTGACATTGCTAAGATATACCCACACAGTGTTCATCTTGTATTGCACAGTAGTGCTGTCTGTGTCAGTTTGTAGTGCTGCCTCATCCCATATACACTGAGGGATAGCTGATTTTTGCATCAA
Organism: Natator depressus; assembly: GCF_965152275.1. Taxonomy (NCBI): domain Eukaryota; kingdom Metazoa; phylum Chordata; order Testudines; family Cheloniidae; genus Natator; species Natator depressus. Next base: position 183,046,133 of record NC_134236.1, on the reverse strand, counting down.
CAAACTTCTCTTGCTGCTTCACTATCCCAGGTGGGGAGAGATTGAACATGCGCTGGCATCTGCCAACAATGTACCCAACCTGTTCAAAAGTGCAGTTTTCCCTAATCTCAAAGTTCACAGATGCTGTCATCTTCAACATTTCATCATTCAAAGGTAGGTTCTCACATGCATACTTGGCTACACTAGTATAGAATGCGCTGGCTGCACAAAAGAATTTCCATTTTGCAAGAGATCTAATATCCCCTTGCTCTTCCAACTTCTGCACAACCTGTTTTGTGACCAAATCTACAAGCACTGTTTGTTGTCTCTGTCAGCAACTGAGTAAAAATATTTTAAATCTTTATATATTTAGTCAGAACAAGTGACATGAGCTTAGGAATGTGTGTGAGAGTGAGAGAGCATGCTTATGAATGAGTCTTACACCTGAAGAGTGGGCCTTGGTCTGGCTGTATGTGTGTGCTGGGGAGGAATTATGTATAATGCCACCCCCCAAATATTCTGTCTAGCCCAACTCAGCCCACCCACCAGGAAGAGGTTGGCACTGCCCCTGGGCAATGGTTCCAAATTATTCAAAGGTTTCTTAGTGTGTGTGTGTGTGTGTGTGTGTGTGTGAAACAAAGAGGCAAGCTTCCTTGTAATCATTTCTTTTTATGATCATGGGTTGAAATAATCAAATTCAGTAACTCTTCCTCTTTCCCGCCCCCCACCTCTGCTGGTGTAAAATACTTTAAATCAAATTCAAAGCCATGTAAAACTCTCCTGGTTTCCAGTTCCTGATCACTGTAAGTTGAATTTTCTTTGAGCTTTTGAACCTGTATATCGTCAGTTGAAATTGAAAGTGGACTAGTTTTACTGTATCTGGAGCTAAGCTCCCCCTAAGCTGCGCGGCCTCACAGTAGTCTATTAAATGTCATGCGGGAGCTCAGGGCTGCAGCAGGGAGATATGCCTCTTCCCCAGCTCTGGACCTGCCGCGGCCAGGGGAGAGGCATCCTTCCCTGGACCCCAATCCAGCCCCTGACCTACTGTGGCCAGGGGAGAGGTGTCCTTCCCCTGGCCCCAACCCAGGCCAGCCCCAGACCTGCTGCGTCCGTGGGCCCCTCCCACTGCCCTCACCTAGTCCCGGCCCAGACCCGTTGCAGCTGGGGAAGAGGCACCCTACCCCGGCCCCAACTGAGCCCCGGCCCAGACCTGCTATGGCCGGGGGAGAGGTGCCCCTCTCCCCCAGCCCAGGTGCCTCTCCCTCCCAGCCCAGGTGCTGCTGCGGGGAGAGAGAGCTCGGGGAGTCCTCTCTCCCCATCATAGCCCTGGGGCAGCCTGCACCCCTAACCCCTCATCCCCAGCCCCACCCCATAGCCTGCACCCCAGCTGGAGCCCTCACTCCCCCATATCCTAACCCTCTGATCCAGCCCTGAGCTCTTCGATCCCAGCCCCACCCGAGAGGCCACACCCCAAGCCTCTACCCCAGCCCTGAGCCCCCTCCCACACTCTGAACTCCTCGGCCCCACCCCGCCATATGAATTTTGTTATGTGCACCAATATGGAAGTGATCTGTCACACATCAGCTCCATATTGATGCACATAACAAAATTCATTCTGCACATGTGTGGGAAAAATTTGACAGAACACTGATCTGGAGAAGCACAGATTTCTGGTGGCAGAGTATTGTTTACTTGTTTCAGGGTAGATTCAGGTTGATGTCTAAGACTATGTCTACACTACAGAGCTTACAGCAGCAAAGCTGTACCAATGCAGTGGCACCGCTGTAAGATCTTTTGTGTAGCTACTCTATGCCAATGGGAGACAGGTCTCTTGTCGACATAATTAAACCACCCCTAATAAGCAGTGGTAGCTATGTTGTGGGGAGAAGCTCTCCCACTGACATAGCGCTGTGTACACCATCACTTATGCTGGCAAAACGTATGTTGCTCAGAGGTGTATTTTTTCACACCCCTGAGTGACATAAGTTTTGCTGACATAAGTGGTAGTGTAGACATTGCAAGTTTTTTGGTTCCTGGTAGATCAAACCTACTTACATCCATGTGATCAGGATGGATAGTCATGATGCTATTTGTGATTGGGGGTTCACAATGAACCAGATTCTTCACTTCTTTGCAGTCATTTATATCTATGTCAAATAGGTGTAAAATGCTACTAAATCAGAATTCTCCACTCATTTACACCAGTGGTGGTATTAAACTAGTCACACAGAGGCAAATAGCTACACAAGGCGAGAACCTGTGAAGAATCACTATGGTTAATAATTCCAGTTTCCAAAAGAAAAACAATAGTGTAACTTCTAATTAGTTTTTACAAACAGAATTATTATTTTTGTAAATATCTAATGATGCAATTAAAGAAGGAAGGAGGGTTTTCTGAAAATTATTTCTGGCCTTAGTTGTAAGTTCAGCTAGTAATTTCACCTCTAGATAGAAAATGTAGTGGGAGAAGGACATTGTTTTCCATTTGTCTATAAGGCACCATAAACATAAGCAATATTAATAATATCGTACTTGACTGTGCTGTCCAAATTTCTCAGCTTATAATTAAGGCCTCAAATACAGTCACAGCAGCAGAAGCTCTAAGACATTTTTATTCCTTGTATGATGGCTAGCATTAACTTCATCTTCATCTGTACAGTATCTTGCCAATCCACAAAACCTATTATTTTCACACAGTTAAGGCCTCTTGCATGTCTCAGGAAAGACTGAATAGCAGAGACAGTGTTGTACTGCGTTCCTGTATTACCAAATTTCATTATTTTTTTTGCAAAATGTAGGGCAGAGCATTTAGTAGGTAGTATTACCAAATAACAACCTGACCACTACTATTCAAATAAATGAACAGAGAACATGTGGTGTTGCAGTTGTTAAACTTCTCCCTAATTCACAGAATTCCTCAATTTGCAATGCAATAGGTCTCTTACTCTAACGGAGCAGGGAACTGCTGTAATTTCATTTTGCAGGCCAGAATTCCCGGCCATACAGGAAACACAGCAGGTGCTGAAGTAAGCAGCAGCAAAAGCCTAAGAAATTTTCAATCCTCAGTGACCCTGTATCTGGCTGTCTCGCTAATAATTGCATTTCTAAGTGGAAAATATTATTTTATTTTGCAAGCCTGAGTACCCTGCCTGCTGTTAGATCACACATAAATAACTATTTAATAATCCTTGCAAAACAATAATAATAGTAATAGATGGTCAGTAGTAATAGTAGCAGAGGTGGCCTTTCATGTTTGAAAAAGCCTCACAGGCAACATTCCTCAGAAAGGGGACATGCCATGAAGCAGAGTTGGGGATTGTGGCTTCATCATTGCCTTCCTCCCATTCATGCAGTTCGGCCTCCAAATGTCAGAAGATGTTGCATTAGCCTTAACATCCCTAACTAGCCATTGAGGAAGCAGGAGTAAGATGCTGCTGAAGTGGCCAACAGACGTGATTCTGGGGATGTCTTTGTGTCACTGAATGAACAAGACATTACCTTGTATGACACAGGGAGGATGTAACTTTGGGTGGTAATACTGCAACAATGAGGATCCGGAGTGCACATTAGAGTCTGAGGAAGGAGCACAAAATAGTACGCATTGAAGGAACAGGCTGAAACCATGCACCATAATGACTTTCACTACTGTACCGCCAAATGCAAGGGAAGCGGCTGGCAGCCTTCTTTCCTGAAGACTACACCTATGGATCTGAAGGGAGCAGGATGACCATGTAAGACCCCAAAGACTGCATATGTAAGTGGACTGGCCAGCCAGCCTCCCACCACTAAAGATGTTTGGCAGGTTGTTATTATGATTTATTTTTTCTATTACTATAGTGCCTAAGATGACTGGGGGAGAGGATACAGGCCTTCAAGTTTACCCAGAAGTCAACCAAATGTAATTGGGAGAACAATAAAGGCCTGGTGGTGGATAGTGGTCATGCTTTGGGGTTAAAACTAGGCCAAACTTAGTAGTTTCAGCTGAATTTAACTTTGAATGCTTAGGCTCTTCTGAATCTGGAGCTTTAGGTATAACCAAAAAGAAACACAAGCACCGGCTATGAAATGAAACCAGCAAGGTAAGCATAGCTCTGTCTGCCAGTGAGACCTTTCCTGCTAACTATCCTTACAGGGAATGGAAGAGTATCAGGAAATACCAGCAATGCCTTTTTCTTCTTGCTGTTGTATTTTATGGTTTGTTCCTTTAGTGAAAAAACAAGTGCTTTTTTTGCTAGTAACCTTGCAGCTGGGAGCTGTCAGTCTTGTACATTTTGCAGTGGAGGTAGCAGCATTTTGCTGAGCTTTGTGCTTTTGGCTGTCAAAAGATAAAAATATTCTCCAGAGGTTCTAGTAATTACACCTAACAAGCTGCATATTTTATGCTTTGTAATGCATCTCCCTTTTAAAAAATGTACTATTGCATTTAATCGAGCAATGTAGTAATGTTTCTGGTCTGTGTTGACGAGAGAGCTTGCATATACTCCCTCCCAGGGATTTCACATAAAAATGATAACCTCTCCAATAATAACTCCAGGAACACTGGAGGGTTTGTTGGTTTTGTTTCTGTGACTGACCATGGTTTTTTAAAATTGCAACACCACCACTACCACCAACAAAAGCAGTGTTTTTGTGTCCAGACATTTCTCAGAACACTCAGAGAAATCTATGCCCTATTGTGGCTCATAAAAAAGAAACATGAGAATGCTGGGTGGATATATGATGCTTAAGCATTAAATTAATGCTGTTCTACTGGAGAATAATAAAGCATTTAAAATTCTAGACTTAAGTTGGAATGATATACATTAAGCATAAAATATGACTTTATTTTTAAGGAGGTTTCATCCTAGTTCTCCCAAATTACCCCCATATACAATTTGATATCACTGAATCAAGTGTGTGAGGATAAATCCTTTTTGGAGAGGATCATCTCTACGAATGATGCACTCCTAGATCTTGCAAAGTTCCACAAATATTTCCCCTCCTTTAAACCATCTCTTCTGATCAGCACTCACGCTGTGGACCACCAACTTTTGGCCATGGAGAATTGGGTACAGCTCACTTCAGAGCCCTTGCAACAAAACTTTTCAAGTCTTGTCTGTTCTTAAAAAGTGGCCATGCTTGATATTGGTGGGAGTTGAGGGCACTAAGTACCTTGTAGGAGATGTTCAGCACCTCTTTGCACTGGATCCTTAAATGGGGGTAGTTCCACTTGGGAATATAATGCCTGATGCAAAGCCATTGAAGTCTACGGGAGTCTTTCCATTTAATTAATTGGGCTATAAATCAAGCATCTCCTTCCCCCCCCCACACACAACCCCTAAGATGTTTGAAATAATTTGCATTCTACTTGAGAGGCAGAAAAATTTTGCAGCTCTTCACTGATCAACACAGAGTTTTGCTGAGAATGTGAATGTGCTCAAATGTCTATCTGGGCAAGAAATAAAATGGCCTATTATCTTGAATTCTAATTTAATTTTTCCTTCTAAGTTCATGCACGCCCTCCCTGCCATCAGATTCACAGTTTCCTCGCTGATCCTCTGCTTGCATCCCAGCATTTTCAGTGCCTTTGCCTTCTTAGCTGCTGATATTATCTGCAATATAAATTCTTCGTAGTCCGCATCAATGTTCTTGGTGACCTTATACTCAAGGTCCATTGCATTCACTTCCTGTGCAAATGCCTCTTCGTTGAAGTGCCATTTCACTTCGGTTTCTGGCTTCTCTTGACTCGATCTTCATAGTCATTATCAATGCATCGTTTTGAGCACAACATATGATCTGAGCCTGTCCAAATTATTTGTTCTCCTATTATTGCTACATTATTGAAGATTCTTCTGGTATCTATCAATACATAATCAATTTGATTCAGTGTGACTCCATCCGGGCTTTTCCATATCCACTGCCAACGTTGGTTTTTTTAAAATATCGTGTTCATTACCTGGAGATGGTTTGCCTCTGCAAATGCAACTCCAAGATGAAATTTGAATTTGCTCCAAGATGAAATTTGTCCTTTTTTGGGTAGCAAACTGACAAATTTTAGGCTGTGGAAGCCAGAAAGTATATTAAGATGAATACACTTTACGAAGTAAATAATTGCAAGAAGAATGAGATGGCTGGTTTTGCTGGTAAGTGAGCATTTTCTGCCAGGCTCTTGTAGGGGTCATTGATATGTGGTGATATAGCGCTCATTGTTAGATCTGATAAGAAGCATATTGCTTATACAGATCTCCTAGTTCCTGCCAGCTCCAGGAAGGAGAGATACAGTACAGAAATAGAATGTGGGTATCTTTCACACAGCACAGCAGAAACCACCACTCCCTACCTCACCTGCACTGTGCTGTCTTAGCCTGGTCATTTGTTTGTTCTTATTCACTTTTTTATTCCTTTCAGATGATGTTAAAAAGTATAAAGCAAAAAATGCAAAATGTTTCCTATCCAGAGGGAATTAAATTAGTATATACAGAAAAAGGAATAGAATTAAAAAATACAGAGTCCAAAGTGTTAGTTGTTTTGCTGAGGAAAGCATATGCCTTCTACTGCATTTGTAATGATTTGCACCTCAGTGCCCAGGCTCTGCTCAGTTTTTTGTGAGTGCCCAAGGGAGAGTGGATGCAAAGAACCTCCCAAACTTACTCCCTTGAAAAAATCCAGGGCACTATGTCCTTTCCCTATCATCCACCAGTCAGGGTGGAACGTATGCTGCACCTTCTAACAAAGTGCCACAGTGGCTGTTCTCCCTTTGCACTGCTCAGGCCTCCAGGAGACATTGCATACCCTTTTATTTTTTTCCAAATATCATGCATATTTTCCCTCCACTGGTCTGCTGAGCTACTATAGGTAGAAGTGCTGGAAAATTCTGCTGTATAGTTCCTGGCTACTTTACTGACTCCATTGAGCATTGTTTTCAGTATACAGTAGTTTATTCATTCTCACCCACCCAGGGGAGATTTCAGGGGAGACAGAGGCACCATGTAACTTCCCCCCAACACACATAAGCACATACCTGATAATTGATTATGGAGGTTCCCATTGGCAGTAAGCAGAGAACAGTATGAGTAACATCATTACCACTCTGATGGAAGGAATCCTTAGACATAAGAACCACCTATGGGTCTAGGTATATTTTTACCATACTTGTGGTGATACGTTTTCTGTTGTTCTTCTTAACAAAGAAAGAAAGTTTCTTTGTGTGGGCATGTAATTTTGCATTCTACACATGGAAAAAATAGAGATTACAGTTTGCTTCAATAAGATCTATGTAGCTAAATTACTTGGCTCAGTCTGCAGCTGTGCGTGGGAGAGAGCGGTTTGGAATTTCATACTTTGAATGATTCATTTTGAGGTTTGCCAGGGAACAACACTGGCAAGGAAACTCCCCATATTACTAAATCAAAGGCCCCAGTGGCTGCACAGAAAGGCACAGGACTGACATTGCACTGTGATGGATGGCAACCACCCACAATGTCTGTTTAGCTAGGAGACAGTGTCATGCCAAAGATACTACCTATTAGATAGAGTCATCAGTAGTGGTTCTTACTGGGACCATCCTGACCACTGCTGATGCGATGGCAATACCTAATAGGTTGATTTAAATGAAATGGCCAGACCACCCTGTACAGAGCAGGTGATGGGAATACAGGACCCACAGCACCAGGGCCATGGCACAGTGACACAACCATGTTTCCTTTTGCCTATGCTCCCACATTTTCCTCCTGAGGCTGGTGGAGTGGGACATCTCAGGAAAAGGGCTGAAGGGAGATTTATCTTGCAATCTCTGCATGTCCTTTTCTCCTACAGTTCCCCACAGTGGAGGAACAGGCAGCACATAGGAATCTCCAGCACCACACCTCTGTCTCCTGGCCTACACCCCCCACTGACTAATCTAATCGCCTTTTATGATGAGATTACTGGTTCTGTGGATGAAGGGAAAGCAGTGGATGTATTGTTTCTTGACTTTAGCAAAGCTTTTGACACGGTCTCCCACAGTATTCTTGTCAGCAAGTTAAGGAAGTATGGGCTGGATGAATGCACTATAAGGTGGGTAGAAAGCTGGCTAGATTGTCGGGCTCAACGGGTAGTGATCAATGGCTCCATGTCTAGTTGGCAGCCGGTGTCAAGTGGAGTGCCCCAGGGGTCAGTCCTGGGGCCGGTTTTGTTCAATATCTTCATAAATGATCTGGAGGATGGTGTGGATTGCACTCTCAGCAAATTTGCGGATGATACTAAACTGGGAGGAGTGGTAGATACGCTGGAGGGGAGGGATAGGATACAGAAGGACCTAGACAAATTGGAGGATTGGGCCAAAAGAAATCTGATGAGGTTCAATAAGGATAAGTGCAGGGTCCTACACTTAGGATGGAAGAATCCAATGCACCGCTACAGACTAGGGACCGAATGGCTAGGCAGCAGTTCTGCGGAAAAGGACCTAGGGGTTACAGTGGACGAGAAGCTGGATATGAGTCAGCAGTGTGCCCTTGTTGCCAAGAAGGCCAATGGCATTTTGGGATGTATAAGTAGGGGCATAGCGAGCAGATCGAGGGACGTGATCGTTCCCCTCTATTCGACACTGGTGAGGCCTCATCTGGAGTACTGTGTCCAGTTTTGGGCCCCACACTACAAGAAGGATGTGGATAAATTGGAGAGAGTCCAGCGAAGGGCAACAAAAATGATTAGGGGTCTAGAGCACATGACTTATGAAGAGAGGCTGAGGGAGCTGGGATTGTTTAGTCTGCAGAAGAGAAGAATGAGGGGGGATTTGATAGCTGCTTTCAACTACCTGAAAGGGGGTTCCAAAGAGGATGGCTCTAGACTGTTCTCAATGGTAGCAGATGACAGAACGAGGAGTAATGGTCTCAAGTTGCAATGGGGGAGGTTTAGATTGGATATTAGGAAAAACTTTTTCACTAAGAGGGTGGTGAAACACTGGAATGCATTACCTAGGGAGGTGGTAGAATCTCCTTCCTTAGAGGTTTTTAAGGTCAGGCTTGACAAAGCCCTGGCTGGGATGATTTAACTGGGAATTGGTCCTGCTTCGAGCAGGGGGTTGGACTAGATGACCTTCTGGGGTCCCTTCCAACCCTGATATTCTATGATTCTATGATTCTATGATTTCTGCAGCTCACACACACAAGCATGCCTGCATTCCTCCATCCAATGGAAATGGTGTATTGGGCATGCTTCTCCTGACTTCTGGCCATGGGGAATGGTGGGACAGACCCTGATCCCATTGAAGTCAATGGCAAATCTTCCATCAATTTTAATGAGAGCTGGATGTATCCTGCAGACTTCCCCTGATGTTTGGGTGCACTTTAGGCCTGATTGTCTTAGGTGCTGAGCACCTACCTCTTCCACTGACTTCAGTGGCAGTTGGGGGAATCTCTGACATCATGTCATTTGTGTACAGATTGCCCAATAGACCCTGTGCTGCCAGGGCATGATTGGCATTTGCACTCAGATTTTCCTTGCCATGAACTCTGTTGTATTCCCAGAGGTAAAACATTTGAATTTTATTTTGAATAATTTTGCTCATGGGAAACAAATCTTACAAAAAGTTCTGAAGTTTTAACTAAAACTCTAATACTTCTCTCAGCTGCTGCTGTCACAACCCTGGCTTCTATGTCCTTCTCTGAACCTGAATCTCCAACATGAAAAACTTGCGTTGTGTTGCCACAAAGCAAGCCTAGAATTTATTATTATTATTATTTTACTATTATAAAGTGACTGCTGTGAAAACTAATCATAATACATTCCTCTGGGAGGTAATAGTCTGAATGTGATTAAAGAAACTTGGGAAGTACACCTGTAAGGGAACACTTTTAATCCGCTCACATGTGGAATCAATCACCGTATCTCCAAGGACCACATTACTGCATCTGCATGGTCCTTGGGATAGAACAATAGACTTATAGCAATATACTGCCAGCATGCCTGCATCACAAGAGAGAAAGAGATGGTTGCTATGGAAAGGGCTGTAGTTTTGTAAGCACAGTACATAAAAGTGAGTGTGTGGTGTTCTGGCAGTGTTGTGGTGCTCGTTGGGGGTTTGTTTTGCTGTGGGTGGTGGTGTTTTGGTTTGGTTTGTGTGTCCCAGACTAACAGGACTTAGGTGAGAAGGCTATGACAGACACAGAGGCAGCAGTGGTAGTGACCCAAGTAGTGGAAGACACAATGAAGATGACTGAATGTAGAAGCTGTGGCATGTACATGATCCCGGGGGTGGGGGTACCTGAAAAGAATTTCGTCTGCATGAAGTGCCGCCTGTTAGAGCTGATGGAAGAGAAGATCCTAGATTGGAGATGCAGGTGGAGACTCTGGTTGAGTTTAGAAGGGGCTCGAGCGGATGATGGAGCAAAGACATGAGGAGGCTGAAGGGAAAAGCTCAGAATTGCAGATGGAAGCAGGACCGAAGAACTCTGAGAGAATACTGCTCGGTGAGGAAAGTGGACAGTGGAAGCATTTGACTAAGAGAACTAGGAAGAGGAAAAGATGGGGCAGTGAAGGAGAAATAGAGCTCAGGAACAGGTTTGCAGAGTTGGAAAATGAAGAAGGGGCACAGCAGGTGGTCACTGAAGGTGAGAGGGCATGGAAGAAGAGAAGAGCAGATAGTCCTATTGGAAGAGGGCAAGAGCCAATGGAGATAACAACACCAATATGAGCCCCAGGAGGATACAGTATGGATTGCAGAGGATTGCAAGGGACAATAGGAATCGAGAGGACTTGCGGCCAGATAGAACAGGTGATAGACTGGAGAATCGCACCATCACCAGGAAAAGGCAGGTCTACATGACTGGGGACTCATTACTGAGAAGAATAGACAGGCCTGTAACAAGAGCTGATCCAGAGAACAGAAGGGTGTGCTGTCCGCCGGGTGCTAAGATACGGGATGTGGACCTGAGGCTGAAGAGGATCCTAATGGGAGTGGGAAAGAATCCATTGATTATCCTTCACATGGGAACAAATGATATGGCTAGATTCTCACTGGAATGTATCAAGGGAGACTATGCCAGGCTGGGGAAGACGCCAAAGGAAATTGAGGCTCAGGTGATCTTCAGTGGGATTCTGCCTGTTCCTAGAGAAGGGCAAAAAAGGTGTGACAAGTTTATGATGCTCAACAGATGGCTCAGGCAGTGGTGCTATAAGGAGGGCTTTGGGATGTATGGCCACTGGGAAGCATTCATGGACAGAGGACTGTTCTCTCGGGATGGACTTCACCTGAATAAGGAGGGAAATAGACTTCTAGGATGGACAATGGCACAACTGATCAAGAGAGCTTTAAACTAGGAATTTGGGGGAGATGGTTGGGAGATGTCCAGGTAATCTCCATGCCAGTTATTCTCTTTGAGAGGGAAGAAAATGAAGTAAGAAAGGATACAGCTGTGGGTAGGAGAATGGACATAAGGCAGTATCCAATCCAATCCAATTGGTCATATTGGCAGTAGAATGTCTGTGCCCAATCGGGTAAAGAATGTGAGCGAGGCCAAACAGAAAAAATTAAGATGTTTGTACACTAATGCGAGGAGCCTAGGTAACAAAATGGAGAACTAGAGCTACTGGTGCAGGAAGTGAAACCAGATATTATAGGGATAACAGAAACATGATGCAATAGTAGTCATGACTGGAGTACAGGTATTGAAGGGTATGTGCTGTTTAGGAAAGACAGAAATAAAGGCAAAGGTGGTGGAGTAGCATTGTATATCAATGCTGAGGTAGACTGTAAAGAAATAAGAAGTGATGGAATGGGTAAGACAGAGTCTGTCTGGGCAAAAGTCACATTGGGGAAGAAAGCTACTAGACCCTGCCCTGGGATAGTGCTTGGGGTGTGCTATAGACTGCCGGGAGCCGATGTGGATATGGATAGAGACCTCTTTAAAGTTTTTAAAGAAGTAAATACTAATTGGAATTGTGTGATCATGGGAGACTTTAACTTCCCAGATACAGACTGGAGGACAAATGCTAGTAATAATAATAGGGCTCAGATTTTCCTGGATACGATAGCTGATGGATTCCTTCACCAAGTAGTTGCTGAACCAACAAGAAGGGATGCCATTTTAGATTTGGTTTTGGTGAGCAGTGAGGACATCATAGAAGAAATGATTGTAGGGGAAAACCTTGGTTTGAGCGATCATGAGCTAATTCAGTTCAAACTAAATGGAAGGATAAACAAAAATAGATCTGTGACTAAGGTTTTTGATTTCAAAAAGGCTTACTTAAAAAAAATAACAAAATTAGTTAGGGAAGTGGATTGGATTGAAAAACTTGTGGATCTAAAGGCGGAGGAGGCCTGGAATTACTTCAAGTCAAAGTTGCAGAAACTCTCAGAAGCCTGCATCCCAAGAAAGGGAAAAAAATTCATAGGCAGGAGTTGTAGACCAAGCTGGATGAGCAAGCATCTCAGAGAGGTGATTAAAAAAAAGCAGAAAGCCTACAAGGAGTGGAAGATGGGAGGGATCAGCAAGAAAAGCTACCTTACTGAGGTCAGAACATGTAGGGATAAAGTGAGAAAGACCAAAAGCCATGTAGAGTTGGACCTTGCAAAGGGAATTAAAAGCAACAGTAAAAGGTTCTATAGCCATATAAATAAGAAGAAAACAAAGAAAGAAGAAGTGGGACTGCTTAACACTGAGGATGGAGTGGAGGTTAAGGATAATCTAGGCATGGCCCAATATCTAAACAAATGCTTTGCCTCAGTCTTTAACAAGGCTAATGAGGAGCTTAGAGAGAATGGTAGGACGACAAATGGGAATGAGGAAATGGAGGTAGATATTACCACATCCGAGGTACAAGCCAAACTGGAACATCTTAATGGGACTAAATCAGGGGGCCCAGATAATCTTCATCCAACAATATTAAAGGAACTGACACATGAAATTGCAAGCCCATTAGCAAGAATTTTTAATGAATATATAAACTCAGGGGTTGTTACGTATGACTGGAGAATTGCTAACATACTTCCTATTTTTTAAGAAAGGTAAAAAAAGCGATCCGGGTAACTATAGGCCTGTTAGTTTGACATCTGTAGTATGCAAGGTCTTGGAAAAAATTCTGAAGGAGAAAGTAGTTAAAGACATTGAGGTCAATGGTAATTGGGACAAAATACAACATGGCTTTACAAAAGGTAGATCGTGTCAAACCAACCTGATCTCCTTCTTTGAGAAGATAACAGATTTTTTAGACAAAGGGAACGCAGTAGATCTAATTTACCTTGACTTCAGTAAGGCATTTGATACGGTTCCACCTGGGGAATTATTAGCTAAATTGGAAAACATGGGGATCAATATGAAAATTGAAAGGTGGATAAGGAACTGGTTAAAGGGGAGACTACAATGGTCACATTGAAAGGTGAACTGTCAGGCTGGAAGGAGGTTACTAGTGGAGTTCCTCAGGGATTGGTTTTGGGACCAATCTTATTTAATCTTTTTATTACCGACATTGGCACAAAAAGTGGGAGTGTGCTAATAAAGTTTGCGGATGACACAAAGCTGGGAGGTATTGCCAATACAGAGAAGGACTGGGATATCATACAGGAAGATCTGGATGACCTTGTAAACTAGAGTAATAGTAATAGGCTGAAATTTAATAGTGAAAAGTGCAAGGTCATGCATTTAGGGATTAATAACAAGAATTTCTGTTATAAACTAAGGATGCATTACTTGGAAGTAACAGAGGAGGAGAAGGACCTCGGAGTACTGGTCAATCACAGTATGACTATGAGCCACCAATGTGATATGGCCATCAAAAAAGTTAATGTGGTCTTGAGATGCATCACGCGAGGTATTTCCAGTAGAGATAAGGAAGTGTTAGTACCATTATACAAGGCACTGGTGAGACCCCATCTGGAATACTGTGTGCAGTTCTGGTCTCCCATGTTTAAGAAGGATGAATTCAAACTGGAACAGGTACAGAGAAGGGCTACTAGGATAATCCAAGGAATGGAAAACCTGTCTTATGAAAGGAGACTCAATGAGCTTGGCTTGTTTAGCCTAACTAAAAGAAGGTTGAGGGGAGATACGATTGCTCTCTATACATATATCAGAGGGATAAGTACCATGGAGGGAGAAGAATTATTTAAGCTCAGTACCAATGTGGACACAAGAACAAATGGATATAAACTGGCCATCAGGAAGTTTAGACTTGAAATTAGATGAAGGTTTCTAACCATCAGAGGAGTGAAGTTCTGGAACAGCCTTTCAAGGGAAGCAGTGGGGGCAAACGACATATCTGGCTTCAAGACAAAGCTTGATAAGTTTATGGAGGAGATGATATGATGGGATAGCCTAATTTTGGCAATTAATTGATCTTTGACTACTAGCGGTAGATATATCCAATGGGCTGTGATGGGATAGGATCTGAGTTACTACAGAGAATTCTTTCCTGGGTGTCTGGCTGGTGAGTCTTGCCCACATGCTCAGGGTTTAGTTGACTGCCATATTTGGGGTTGGGAAGGAATTTTCCCCCAAGGCAGATTGGCAGAGCCCCTGGGTTTTTTTTGCCTTCCTCTGCAGCGTGGGGCACGGGTCACTTGCTGGAGGATTCTCTGCACCTTGAAGTCTTTAAACCACAATTTGAGGACTTCAATAGCTCAGACATAAGTTAGGGGTTTGTTACAGGAGTTTAAAGAAGAAAAGGAATACTTGTGGCACCTTAGAGACTAACACATTTATTTGAGCATAAGCTTTCGTGAGCTACAGCTCACTTCATCGGATGCATTCAGTGGAGTTTCATCCGATGAAGTGAGCTGTAGCTCACAAAAGCTTATGCTCAAATAAATTTCATAGAATCTCAGGGTTCGAAGGGACCTCAGGAGATCATCTAGTCTAACCCCCTGCTCAAAGGAGGACCAATCCCCAATTTTTGCCCCAAATCCTTAAATGGCTCCCTCAAGGATTGAACTCACAACCCTGGGTTTAGCAGGCTAATGCTCAAACCACTGAGCTATCTCTTAAATTTGTTAGTCTCTAAGGCGCCACAAGTACTCCTTTTCTTTTTGCGAATACAGACTAACACGGCTGCTACTCTGAAACCTTACAGGAGTTGGTGGGTGAGATTCTGTGGCCTGCGTTGTGCAGGGGGTCAGACTAGATGATCATAATGGTCCCTTCTGACCTTAAAGTCTATGATTCTATGATTTTATGAAAAGTACTGCAAGGTCAAAAGTTCTTCTGCATAATCAATGTACACTTTCCTGAAGCATGAAAATGCATTGGCTATATAGAAACTGTTAATTCAAAATAACTATCATTTTAATTGATTTATAAATGACAACCATTGCCTGAACCCTTGGGAACCTTCTGTTTAAAGAACAAAAATGGCATTCAGAAATTGGAGGCCAAAAGAGATCTTTGCCCCTCAGACACATGAGAGCAATTCCCAGTGGGACAAAAACTTGAAGGTCCTGAGTAGCTGCTTTTCCCACTGGCTTTTCTTTACATGGATCCTCAGGGCAGGAGCTCAGGAGCTCTTTCACTTCTGGGACGACTGGGTCCAAGAGTCTGAGTGCAGAACTGAGACCTCTCTGTAGAAAAACCTATATATCCTGTCCCTAAGGTTGCCCAGAGGTCAGTTAAGAGCTTGGACCAAACAAATGCATTTTATGTTGCACCCTGAAATGTGCCAGACTTTATAAACGTAAAACAAATATAACTGCTACACGTTGATTATTATTTTGCATGTTTTCATTGTGAATCACACAAATATCTTACCATTATTTTGTTATGTACAGAAAAAAAGGTACACATGCAAGGGCTAGGGTGTGTCTGTTTTAATTCCCACTCTGAAGAGGAGCAGACTGGAGTGGGGAGATGACAGTATTTTTAGTCTCAGTCAAGGGTGAAAGTACAAGTTAATCCATCACTGCGTCACAGGATGGAATACTGCAAGGGCAGAGGAGGAAAAATACTTACTCAATGCCATCTTTTGGAATCTCTCAGAGAAGAAGGGATAAACCACTGAAGTTCATCCCTAGAAGACCTTGAGGTTGAGTCCAGAAAACTTAATGATCAGAGTATAAAAAATGCTGAAAGATGTAATGAAATCAGCATCTTATCAAGTTGTACTGTTAGAAGGTGATAATCAGTTATAGATAACTCTATCATCTTTGACCCAGCACTGGATGCTATGGAAATCTAGGAAACCTGGTTCTTGCTTTAAGTGAGCAAGGGAGAATTTCTATTTATTGCTATGATGGGTTGATGTTGGATCCTCCGCATAACTGTGGAATATTACTTTAAAGGGGCACAACTAGAAATCTGGGTGAGTGCTCATATGTCAAATGCATTTGGTCATCTTGTTTCCCTAGTTCTGAGGAGACACTGGCCCACACCACAAAATCACCACGTAATTTGTCAAAATTCTTCATAAGTGGCAGCCGTAGGAAGAGAACAATTGGAACTTCGCACTAAGTGGAACCTGGCTTAGTCTTAGCTCACTTTATATATTGTACCATTCTCTATCTCTCTCATTTTTATAGTTACCAAATTAACCACCAATTCTAAAGAAAGTGTATAAAAGAAATAATTTCTGGAGAGAAAATTGGATCTTAACCCACTGCATCCCACACTTGGCGTTGCAGAAATATTTCTCATTTCCAGAAAAGCCTGTTGATATTAACAATTTATAAGAATCATAGAATCATAGACTATCAGGGTTGGAAGGGACCTCAGGAGGTCATCTAGTCCAACCCCCTGCTCAAAGCAGGACCAATCCCCAACTAAATCATCCCAGACAGGGCTTTGTCAAGCCTGATCTTAAAAATATCTAAGGAAGGAGATTCCACCACCTCCCTAGGTAGCGCATTCCAGTGTTTCACCACCCTCCTAGTGAAAAAGTTTTTCCTAATATCCAACCTAAACCTCCCCCACTGCAACTTGAGACCATTACTCCTTGTTCTGTCATCTGCTACCACTGAGAACAGTCTAGATCCATCCTCTTTGGAACCCCCTTTCAGGTAGTTGAAAGCAGCTATCAAATCCCCCCTGATTCTTCTCTTCCGCAGACTAAACAATCCCAGTTCCCTCAGCCTCTCCTCATAAGTCATGTGTTCCAGTCCCCTACTCAGTTTTGTTGCCCTCCATTTTATTGCTTTCAATTTTTCCACATCCTTCTTGTAGCGTGGAGCCCAAAACTGGACACAGTACTCCAGATGAGGCCTCACCAATGTTGAATAGAGGGGAACGATCACGTCCCTCAATCTGCTGGCAATGCCCCTACTTATACATCCCAAAATGCCATTGGTTTTCTTGGCAACAAGGGCACACTGTTGATTCATATCCAGCTTCTCATCCACTGTAACCCCTAGGTCCTTTTCTGCAGAACTGCTGCCGAGCCATTCGGTCCCTAGTCTGTAGCGGTGCATGGGATTCTTCCGTCCTAAGTGCAGGACTCTGCACTTGTCCTTGTTGAACCTCATCAGATTTCTTTTGGCCCAATCCTCTAATTTGTCTAGGGCCCTCTGTATCCTATCCCTATCCTCCAGCATATGTACCTCTCCTCCCAGTTTAGTGTCATCTGCAAACTTGCAGAGGGTGCAATCCACACCATCCTCCAGATCATTTATGAAGATATTGAACAAAACCGGCCCGAGGACCGACCCTTGGGGCACTCCACTTGATACCGGCTGCCAACTAGACATGGAGCCATTGATCACTACCCGTTGAGCCCGACAATCTACCCAACTTTCTATCCACCTTATAGTCCATTCATCCAGCCCATACTTCTTTAACTTTCTGGCAAGAATACTGTGGGAGACCGTGTCAAAAGCTTTGCTAAAGTCAAGGAACAACACGTCCACTGATTTCCCTTCATCCACAGAACCAGTTATCTCGTCATAGAAGGCAATTAGATTAGTCAGGCATGACTTGCCCTTGGTGAATCCATGCTGACTGTTCCTGATCACTTTCCTCTCCTCTAAGTGCTTCAGAATTGATTCCTTGAGGACCTGCTCCAAGATTTTTCCAAGGACTGAGGTGAGGCTGACTGGCCTGTAGTTCCCAGGATCCTCCTGCTTCCCTTTTTTAAAGATGGGCACTACATTAGCCTTTTTCCAGATGTCCGGGACTGGTATTGTTTAGTCTGCGGAAGAGAAGAATCAGGGGGGATTTGATAGCTGCTTTCAACTACCTGAAAGGGGGTTCCAAAGAGGATTGATCTAGACTTTTCTCAGTTGTAGCAGATGACAGAACAAGGAGTAATGGTCTCAAGTTGCAGTGGGGGAGGTTTAGGTTGGATATTAGGAAAAACTTTTTCACTAGGAGGGTGGTGAAACACTGGAATGCGTTACCAAGGGAGGTGGTGGAATCTCCTTCCTTAGAAGTTTTTAAAGTCAGGCTTGACAAAGCCCTGTCTGGGATGATTTAGTTGGGGATTGGTCCTGCTTTGAGCAGGGAGTAGGACTAGATGACCTCCTGAGGTCCCTTCCAACCCTGATATTCTATGATTCTATGATCATAAAACTCAGAAGATTATGGTACACAGGTATTTGTCTTTGTTAAAATTGGTAAATTCCCATAATGTACTTAACAATTTCAATAATAATTTATAATTACAGTAATTGGACTGGACTTAGTCTCCATGAGCCTATGAACTCTTCTGGAGGAACCATATTCTTTGGTTACAAAAGTCCCTTCCAAATCAGGAATCTAAACCCTGTCGGGTTTCTCTGTGCTAGGCAGATGTGTCTCCATTTTGGTCTTCATTATGACCTTATGGGTTTAGTTTCTCTGTGTGTGTCTATCTCTTTGCTTCTGAATGGAACTGTGAACAGGCTCCTGGTGAGGCATCCCTCCCAACAAACTTTCCTGCACTCTAATTATTGCACTATTTGAAAGCTATTAGCTCAGTGTTTGCTTTCAGAACTGAAGTGTCTCAAAGTTGGCACCACTCCTCAAAGACTAGTCTTGCTAAAAGTCACCACAGTAGTGCAAAAATGAGAATGGGAGGAAAGTGAGGGATGAGAAAAGGAGAGAGAGCAGAGCTGCTTAGGAAATGAAAAAAAAACATTGCCTGAAATATTTGGAAATTTTGAATTTGTTCCCATTTCTCAAGGCTCATTTCTTGGCGGCTTTTGCGGTACATGAAAATGTATATCCATTTAAAAAATCCAGAATGTGATTGTCCTCATTATTAAAATGGTTATCAAAATATTTCACTTACCAAAAAAGCCAGTTTGTGGTAACTGAAAAATGTCTAACAATTTCATAACAATTTCAAGATAATTTTTGATAAAAATATTGACAAAAACCTTGCAAAAAAATTTCAAAAAAACAAAAAATTGGGTAAAAGTCAAGTTTTTCATAAAAATGTTTTTGAAAAAAGATCATACTTCAATTTGAAAAAATTATTGTGCACTGGGGTCAGAGGAGAAATGTAGCCAAATGTATCAGGAAGAGATTGGACTTGAAATGGCAACAGAAGGAAATGGAAAAGGTTGGTGTGTACATGGTGGAGTGAGAGGTATGAGAGAGAAAACATTGAGAGGAAGTACAGACAAAGGCGGTGGAGAGAAACTGTTTCTGAAAGTGGAGAATGTGATGGACTATATGAGAAAGGAGGCCAAAAAAGGAGTGAAGTATCTGTACTAACTAGATGACTTCAAAACCTTAGACAATAACAACTCTCCAGCAATCAAGGCCCCTTTGTTCCTCCTCGGCACAATAATAAATAAATGGAATAAAAAACTATGTTGCTTTTAGCTCTTAATATTATTCCCCTACTACACACATACATACAATGTACAGAACAGGCAGGAATGCATGGAGGACAGAGCCTGCAAATGCTACAAAGGTCAGGTTTCTGTGGGAAACTCTGACTCAGTCCCTCAGATTCTAGGCCAAATGTCCACAAGATCTCCTAGTCCTGGTCTACACTATGAGTTTAGGTCGAATTTAGCAGCGTTAGATCAATTTAACCCTGCACCCGTCCACATAACAAAGCCATTTTTGTCAACTTAAAGGGCTCTTAAAATCGATTTCTGTACTCCTCCCCAACGAGGGGTTTAGCGCTGAAATCGACATCGCCAGGTCGAATTTGGGATAGCGTGGATGCAATTCGATGGTATTGGCCTCCGAGAGCTATTCCAGAGTGCTCCATTGTGACCACTCTGGACAGCACTTTCAACTCAGATGCACTAGACAGGTACACAGGAAAAGCACCGGGAACTTTTGAATTTCATTTCCTGTTTGGCCAGGTGACCACGTAGTCCCAGAATTGCAAAAGAGCTCCAGCATGGACCGAACGGGAGGTACTGGTGATCACTGTAAGGGGAGACGAATCCATGCTATCAGAACTCCTTTCCAAAAGACGAAATGCCAAAATATTTGCAAAAATCTCCAAGGGCATGATGGAGAGAGTCTACAACAGGGATCCGCAGCAGTGCCACGTGAAAATAAAGGAGCTCAGGCAAGCCTACCAAAAAACCAAAGAGGCAAACGGCCATTCCAGGTCAGAGCCCCAGACATGCTGCTTCTATGATGATCTGCATGCAATTCTAGGGGGTGTCCCTACCACTACTCCACCCCTGTCTGGGGACACGTGCAAGGACACCCTGTGGAGTCTCATGCAACAGAGATGAGGATTTTGGGGACGAGGAAGATGAGGAGGAGGAGGATAGCGCACAGCAGGCAAGCGGAGAAACCGTTCTCCCCAACAGCCAGGAACTGTTTGTCACCCTGGAGCCAATACTCTCCCAACCCTCCCAGCCCGGGCTCCTGGACCTTGAAGGCGGAGAAGGCACCTCTGGTGAGTGTACCTTTGTAAACATAACATGGTTTAAAAGCAAGTGTGTTTAATGATTAATTTGCTCTGAAGACTTGGGATGCATTCGCGGCCAGTACAGCTACTGGAAAAGTCTGTTAACGTGTCTGGGGATGGAGTGAAAATCCACCAGGGACATCTCCATGAAGCTCTCCTGGAGGTAGTCCCAAAGCCTTTGCAAAAGGTTTGGGGAGGGCAGCCTTATTGCGTCCTCTATGGTAGGACACTTTACCACACCAGGCCAGTAGCTCGTAGTCTGGAATCATTGCATAAGAAAGCATGGCAGCGAATGGTCCCAGTGTTTTCTGGCATTCAAGCAACATCCGTTCTTTATCTCTCTGTGTTATCCTGAGGAGAGTGATTATCCCAGAGAATTGGGTGGGGGCGGTTTAGTTGGGTTTGTGCTGCATGTTAAGCTGAAAACTGCAACCCCTCCTTTTAAATGGCCAGTGGCTTGGTATAGGAAAGGAGGGCTCTGCTATTTGAAACCGTTCCCATGTTATGGAGGTTGAAGAAGCCAAAAGACTGTGGCTTACCATGTCTGCCTGCAAGCTGAATTCTGTTGCTTTGCCCTGCGTGTGTGATCTCTCACACCAAACTGGCAGGTCCTCAATATAAGAGGCAAAATGCGACCTTGTACCGAAAGCACATGTGCTATGTAATGTTAACAGCTTGGTTCACTGTGAAAGAGTCTACCCATTGTTCTCTAAAATGTGTCTTTTTAAATACTACTCTCCCTTTTTTTCCTCCCACAGCTGCAAATGTTTCAGCACTCCCCCATCATCTCTATCCCAAAGGCTAGCGCAGATAAGAAGGCGAAAAAAACGCACTCACGATGAAATGTTCTCTGAGCTCATGCAGTCCTCCCACACTGAAAGAGCTCAGCAGAATGCATGGAGGCAAACAATGTCAGAGTCCAGAAAAGCAGAAAATGAACACAAAGACAGGAGGGACGAGCGAGATGAGAGGTGGTGGGAGCAAGATGAGAGGTGGTGGCATTGTGATGAGAGGAGGCAGAATGCAATGCTGAGGCTACAGGGGGATCAAACTGATATGCTCTGGCATCTGGTGGAGCTGCAGGAAAGGCAGCAGGAGCACAGACTGCCACTGCAGCCCCTGTGTAATCGCCCGCCCTCCTCCCCAAGTTCCATAGCCTCCTTACCCAGACGCCCATGGATGCGGTGGGGGCCCTCCGGGCACTGACGACATGTACCCAAAGCCACCCGCGACAATGTTTTTGCCCCATCAGGCATTGGGAGCTCAACCCAGAATTCCAATGGGCAATGGAGACTGCGGGAACTGTGCACCCACTGTGCACCGCTCCATAAGTCAATGCTAGCCACGGTAGTGAGGACGCACTCTGCCGACTTAATGTACTTAGTGTGGACATATGCAATCGACTGTATAAAATTGATTTCAAAAATCGACTTCTATAAAATCGACCTAATTTCATAGTGTAGACATACCCTAATTCAAGAACTTTGATTGAGCAGCAGCAGCATAGTGGACTCCTGCTTATATTAGCTTTGGCTACTAGCTACTCTCTGGGAGTCTTCTAATTATAGAATAATAAAGCTGTAGGGGTGGCAGGGACTTCAAGAGGTCATCTAGTTGGGGATTTAGTTGGGGATTGGTCCTGCTTTGAGCAGGGGGTTGGACTAGATGACCTCCTGAGGTCCCTTCCAACCCTGATATTCTATGATTCTATGATGAGTCTATGATGTAGTTCATTCCCCCATAACACAGTGTAGCCAGTGCTGTCACAAAAGCTTATGCTCAAATAAATTTGTTAGTCTCTAAGGTGCCACAAGTACTCCTTTTCTTTTTGTGGATACAGACTAACACTGCTGCTACTCTGAAACTTATCTTTATTTTTTTGTCTCAGCACTTAACAACACACCACAGTGTAGGTGTGAAGAACAAGCCACATGGCAGGAATCCCTGGCTTCATCTTTGCTCCCTGGTGACATCCCCTTAATATCCATGTAGATGTTTTGCAGAAAGACAGAGGAGGCTACGTGGTGTTGGAGAAAATATTCAGCCTTCTGTCTTCTCTCCTCCTTGCAGTCCTTTGTACTCTGTCAGGCGTTCCCTGGTTTTACTCCTTACATACCACACAGCAGAAGGCAGATTGCAGGCCCAGTTATTTCACGTGACATAGACTGCAGCTTACTCTCATACTTTGTATGGAGAAGACTAATTTTGTGAACATGCTAAGGGCTTAGTCCTGTTTTCCAATTTATAGAACGTGTTGCTGGATACCTTGGGAAATCATTTAGTACACTTATATGCACAAGTTCAGGAGCTGATTTGCCAAGATACACAGCACTGATAACATTGGGGTTTGGAGACCAGAAATGAGATTGGTTACAAAGAAATAAAAGGTAAAACACAAGCTGATACCTAATTTAACAAGCTAAGTAAACTTCAAGCAAAAGGGTTTCTCTTAGCACATGCTTACAGCAGTGTGGCTGGATACCTTCAGCCAGGACCCCTGGGTTGGAAGAGACCTCAGGAGGTCATCTAGTCCAACCCCTGCTCAAAGCAGGACCAACACCAACTAAATCATCCCAGCCAGGGCTTTGTCAAACCGGGCCTTAAAAACCTCTAAGGATGGAGATTCCACCACCTCCCTAGGTAACCCATTCCAGTGCTTCACCACCCTCCAAGTGAAATAGTTTTTCTTTATATGCAAACTAGACCTCCCCCACTGCAACTTGAGACCATTGCTCCTTGTTCTGTCATCTGTCACCACTGAGAACAGCCGAGCTCCATCCTCTCAAATCCCCCCTTACTCTTCTCTCTGCAGACTAAACAAACCCAGTTCCCTCAGCCTCTCCACATAAGTCATGTGCCCAAGCCCCCTGATCATTTTCATTGCCCTCCACTGGACTCTCTCCAATTTGTCCACATCCTTTCTGTACTGGGGGGCCCAAAACTGGACTCAATACTCCAGATGTGGCCTCACCGGTACTGAATAGAGGGGAATAATCACTTCCCTCAATTGTCTGGCAATGTTCATACTAATGCAGCTCAATATGCCATTAGCCTTCTTGGCAACAAGGGCACACTGCTGACTCATATCCAGCTCATATCTACCTCTCCCGCCAGCTTAGTGTGAACTTGCTGAGGGTGCAACCCATCCCATCATCCAGATCATTAATAAAGATGTTGAACAAAACCGGACCCAGGACCGACCCCTGGGGCACTCCACTTGATACCGACTGCCAACTAGACATCGAGCCGTTGATCACTACCCGTTGAGCCCAACAATCTAGCTAGCTTTGTATCCACCTTATAGTCCACCTTATAGAGGAGGAAGGGGGAGTGATCGGTTTCTTTGAACAATTATTAATAGGCCTTAGGTATTTACTCTTGGAGATAGTCACACTTGTGCACAGAGCCAGCACAGGGTCAACACATGGCTTGTGCATCACTTATGCTCTACTTTTAAGACCTTAATTTTCACTAAAGTGGTGCATAGGCTTTGTGCTAGCTCTCTGAACACGGATGCTTTTTATCTCCAGTGCAGAACATCACAAAAGTTCCTATGCACTACATAAACCTCACTTAAGAAAAGTGGGGTTTAAGTGTTGCATTGAGGTCTTCAAAAGCCTGCTGCACTGGGGTGAGTTTTATTCTTCTTGAAAAATGGATTTCTTGAACTTGCTACTGTTTCATTTCAAATTGCAGAAAGTTGCAGAGAAATTTCATGTGGTCTTTTTCCTCATCGATTCATTGTTTTCAAAATTACCCCAGTATTTAAAATAACAAATATTTTAAAAAAGATTTTAAAAGTCCCCACAGGATTGCCCTAAGACCCTTTCCTCCTCTTGACTAGCTGAGGTTCACAGCCCCTGCAGTTGATTGATAGCAGCATATGTGTCTGTTGGGAAAGGAGACACTAGATTGGGCACTGGAATTATCTCCTACCTACTTAAAAATGCTACAGGATCTTTAATTGCCTGGGGTGTAACTAGAAGCCATTTAGATCTGGCAAGAAACTCAAGACTAGAATTAACATGGGACAGTTATAAGACAAAAAATGTTTGCTAATGAATTATTTCTAAAGAAAGAGCAGACTGAGACATTCCTGAATAGTTCTCTCTCTGCTGGAAACTAGTGAACACTCTTGTTCATGCTGAGATATTTAGGGATCACTCCCTCCACTACTGAAATACTGCCATTGCTGGGGTGAAAGATGGCTGGAGTGAAACAATGCAACACTTTGCAAGAGCTTAGGGTTAGGGCGGTAGCAAAAGAGTAACAGATTCAGTTGAAACAATGGTGAGAACTTTAGGGAAGTAAAACATAATTACACATCTTGTAATTTGGCCACTTTGCCCTTAGGATGACCTCGAGCAGTCAAGATCCTAGTCTTGTGTTGTCTGAAAGGCAGGACTTAAAATAGCCTTTCTCAGGGGCACAAGCAAGCCACACAGGGGTTGTGGGTTGGAGGATGGGGATGCCAGGGACAAAGTAGGGGCTGCTGGTTGAATGGGAATGCCAAGAATAATGGATTGTCAAGGCTAATTCCCCACTCTGGCACTTTGAGTGCAGAAGGTGGGGGCCCGCAAGGATTTTAAAAATTAATACTGGCCACTACAGGGTTGTATTAAACTCCCAAAGTTACAGCTTTTCTCAGATCTTGGATTGATAGATGCTGCCACCACCCAAGTTCAGAACCCCTTTGAGAGCTCAGGAAGGCACACTTGGAAATTCCTTCCTGTGAGGTACCCTCAAGCCCTTTCATCCCCCCCTCTGGGGAAGAGCTGAGAAAGAAAAGAAAAAAAAGGAAATCAGCTGTTGCCACCAACTAATTAAACAACATGTGCACAAACCTCTTAAGACACAAAAATCCAATTCTGTTCTAAAAAAGGTAAAATTAATTAATAAAAAAAGAAAGAAAATACATCCGGGAGCTCAAGCTATTGCTAGATTTTAAAAGAGCAACTACAAGGATTAAGCACCAAGAATAGCTTTCTTGAGGTCCAGCTTAAAGGTTACAAGCAAAACAAAAGCACCTGGGGTTAGCATAGGGGAATCCATAAACCATAATGAAATAAAAGGGATCAACCTAATTGCATCTTCCTAGACATTCCTGATCTACTTACATATCTGGGGAAAAAACAACGAGGAGTCCTTGTGGCATCTTAGAGACTTAGTGCTAACAAGGCCCAATTCAATGACTCCCCACTTGGTAAGGCAACTCTCATCTTTTCATGTGCTGTAATATATATACTGCTTACTGTATTTTTCACTCTATGCATCTGATGAAGTGGGTTTTAGCCCACGGAAGCTTATGCCCAAATAAATGCATTAGTCTCTAACGTGCCACAAGGACTCCACATTGTTTTTGCTGATACAGACTAACACAGCTACCACTCTGAAACCTGTTACATATCTGGGGTTTTAAATGAGTAGTTTCTAGGTATGATACTGATGATTTTTTTCACACTTGGCCCAAGCTTCTTACAGCATAGCTGCTGCCCCTGTCCCCTCTCCCCAGGAGAACAACAACAGACAGACAAAAGGGGAGTCTTGTTTCAATTTTAAAAAGTTCTAGCTTTCCCATTGTCTCCTTTGGCCAGGTGCCCACTCACTTCCTTTTACCTATGCATAGCAGTGAGACTTTTTAACCCTTTACAGGTAGAGCAATTAGAGAACAGCTACTAAGAGGGATTTTATAGCTACTGGCTGGCTGGGTGTCCATAAAAGGGAGCTATCCGGCCTTCCATTTATCACAGGGAGCTGATGGTGAAACAGGGGTCTTGGACTGTTGGGTGGGTAGGGTTGGTAGTGCGGGGCCTGGAGGGGGTTCCTGGGGCAGCTATGTGTTTGTGTGTGAGGGGAATAGTGGTTTGTGCTGTGTGTTTATAGCAGCTGAGTGGGGTGGTTGTCTGTGACCAGGTGGGGTTGTGATGGGGGAACCTGTCACAGAGGGGTTTGTGGGGGAGTGCTTCTGGGTGAGGACTGGCTGGATAGAGCAGCAGGATTGGAAGGTTCCTAGGACAGCTGAGACTAGTGCTCTCTCCCCATCTTTTGTCACTGCTGCTGTGGGTTCTTCTGCCTCAGCATTCCCCTCTGCTTTGCTGCTGTTCAGTCAGAGGCATCCCCGGGGCCTGCCTGCTGTTCTGATGGACATGCAGGATCCCAGGGGGTAGGTAGGCAGGCAGGTGCAAGAGGGCTGCTAGGTGCATGAATGCCCTGTAAGCTGTGTGACCCTTGGCAGTCCTGGCTCTCTTGAGGTTCTCCATTCAACTACTGATCCAGCCTAACCCTGTTTAGTTTGTCAGGTCAGAAGGAATCATAGCACAGCTTAGTACTGGGGACGGGGGGTATCAGGTGTGTCACAGACTGGTGTCTTTGCCTAGTTTAAACAGACTTTGTGTATGGCACCTAATCCTCCACATGGACGGCTGCCAAAGGCGCCTCTACTAATCACTTTGTCTGAAGGAGGGGCCTCCCTAACCCCCTTCCCTGAAGTAGTAGCATCAGAGATGAGATCCAGTCTCGTGGAACTTGAAGTTAAAGTTTCAGAATCTGAGATGCATGAAAACTATTTGGAAATATCCATGATAAGGTAAGACCCTTTATCAGTAGAAGGCTTTGATTTCTCTCTCTCTCTTTCTTTTTAATTATAGCTATCAGAAAAATAATCACACAAAATTAGCCTAAAAATGCACAGATCTGCAGGAAAAAAAAGATTTTAGGGAGGCATCTTGTTACTATAGCAATATTATAAACAGTATAAAGTGCTGCAGCAGAAATGGATATTGAACAAAGCAGGGTTATGGAAAAAATCTTCTTACTAAAGCAATTTATTAACTTCACTGTTGCTGAATGTGCAAGGTAGGCTGGCAGCAAGCTGTGTTAATGCTGCTGGCTCTACAGCACTTGGTACTGTGGCAAGACTCAGGACTGGTCATTAGGAGATTTGGGTTCTAGGACTGACTCTACCACACCCTTCTTATATACCCTTGAGTAAATTATCTATATTTAATTTTTCAAAAGTTCTCTCTATTTTTGGGTAGTTCAGACTTTGGTGTCCAGTTTGACACATTTGGGTCTTGTCTGTGGAAGAGAAATTGGGCATGCTTACCACATTTGGCATGCTGGTAACATGCCATGTGTCCTCACACATGAATGCTTCCAATGCAGACGAGGTGACCATACCAATGTTTAGATTAGACTTTGAGCAAGACTGTGTACCATGTGAATCTCCAACATTCCAGCTTTCATTGGTGTAGGACTGGTGTGGCTAGAAAGCATGGGCTTAAGTGTATAGTCATTTCAGGACCATCCCCCAGGGAATAGGTCACTGCCTAGGTGACCGGTCTGATCTGCCATCTGCACTCAAGTTTGGTGGAAGCCACTTACCTGCATAAATAGTGAGGAACAAGCTGTGAAGCTCATTTGTGTGCTATTTTGCCTGCATTAGCATCTTCCATATGGATTTCCATTAATAGCAAGCATATCTCAGAGGAAGCAGGAAGCATGCTACCAGCTGGTGAGAGGCAGACCTGTGGACAATCAAGATTTTTCCACACATCAGTTCTCTCAGCCTCATGGTTTGGTGTTGCAATGCCAGGGCAAGCTCACCAAAAAGGTACAGAAGAGGTTCCATCCCCATTCTAAAGTGATGCAGCTACTACTGGTGATCTCAAGTTTTAAGATCAACTTGACCTCCATCACTCTGTGTTCATGTTTTGGACCCCAAAGTGTTGCTCCACCTTGTGACCCTAATCCTCAATCAGAATCAGTCAGTCCATGAAGGGGGATGACCCTTGCAGCAATAAGTCCTTTTTCTGATGGGCTCAGGCTCTGGCTTCTGCAGATACTATTGGAACACCTTCCACCATCTCTCTCCTTTTTTAAAGCTCTAGACTATCCTTTCTTTCTGTGGAACAGCTGAGCATTCATCCTGACCTCCATTTTGAAAACAGAATTGGGCATGGTGCTTGTTCCTAGGGTCCTATTAGAGTTTGACCTCTTCTCCCACAATCTCTCTGGTGTCCCTGAAAGTCTTCAGAAATATGCTACAAATGCTTGTTGTAGGGAGCTATGTTAGGGCCTGTAGTCAGAGGGCAGAGCAAACACAAGGTGCTGTCAAGTGCTAATGTGGACATGGCTGAGGCAGAACAGCACCATTAGAACTCACATCCCTGCAGCGTTTCTAGTTCAATTATAACAGTTCCATTCTCTAGTGTAAAGAACTTTAGGGTGCCCAACTTAAAGCCTGAGTTTCAGAGAAGCAACAGCTCCTGTACAAGTCCATAAGAGCTATGGGTGCTCACTTCTGAAAGTCAGACCCTCACTGTTTACATTTTTACACCCCAAAGTCATGACACCTAAAATTAGGGCCAGTTTTGACATTCAGAGAATAATGATGCTTGCTCACAAACCCTTGCTCATAGGGTTGTCTGAGGTATTGAGAAGCACAGAACAAAGGTGTTATCTAGGCAGCAAATTCATTTTTTTAATTCGACTATTAATAGAATGCATCAGTGCAGACTCTGGACCTGACGATCAGCAGCAAATATATTAAATGAATGGAAAAATGATGTGTAGGCAATGTGCGACTGTGCAATAAACGACACCTGAACGTGAAAAAGCAGAACATGGCCTCCTTAAAAGCTTCTTCAGCAACTAATGAGTGTCTCAGTTGTGACCACATTGGAGTCACGGGATTAGAACACATGAAAAGATGCCACCTGCCAAGCAGCAGTGAGAACTGATATTGCTATGGGTGTTTGAGGGAGGCTGAGACAGAGTGAAAAGCCATTACAATACAGTGGTGTGGTGGAGAGAAGTACAGTCGAAGGAGACATAATGGAAGCAGATAGAAGAAACAATCAGACAGGACTTACAGTCTAGGATAGAATTAATCCCTGGATTAGTGCAGAGCCTGGCACAGGTGCTGAGAGGGGAGTGTCTGTGCCTCCCCATGAGCTGCAGTCCATAGAGCACACTGGTGCAGTTTGAGGGCTGATCTAACTTGCCCCCATTCCAGCAGCTGCCCTAGCCCTATGAGCCTTGCATTAGCAAGGAAGCACTGGATGCAGAACCTCACTGGCCCTGCTTCCTGACTGCTCCAGTCCACTCCCAAACCTGCCTCTGACACACTCTGGACTATCCTGTGCCTTGGGTGGGTCTGTGGAGACCAAGCAGAGCCAGCAAGAGACTGTTCCAGAGGCTATTTATCAGGTAGGGCATACAGCTATTTGTATCCCCTTGGTGTTAGCTGTTTGGGGATTAAAAACTATTTAAATACTTAAAATAGACAGGGACAGACCCTAAAAAGCTGGCACATACAGTCCAGTGCACATAGAAGCAAGAAGGGCATTCTGTACTGCCATTTAGTATTGAGGAAGGTACCCTTCACCATGGGATCTGGGTGAATTTTACATAGGAATGTTTTGTCTAGAACATAAGCTAAGTACAGGGAGCATGTACCCCATCACCTGCTCACAGCTATACAGCTTGAATGGACTAAGATGAGAGAAACCTAACCTGGGGGATTGAATGCTAGGGGTGCCTGATTACAACAAGAGCCTGGATAATGGGAATGGGGCCAAGCTTGAACTTGGACATAGCAAGAGTAAACTAATAACATGAGAACCACTCAACTCAAGCCCCACCACCCTGCTCCATCAAGCCTCTCCCAGCTAATGTATATAGCATGGCAGGGCAGAGAGGGAACAGCAAACAGCTAGCTGGGGTCTAGGCATTTAGGGCTTTGTGGATTATTAGCAGCACCTTGAAGGGTACCCAAAAGGCAATGAGGCAGCTAGTGCAGAGTGTGGTGCAGATATATGTCAGCATATGCATTCCCATCTTTTAGCTAGATGTGGTGTACGCACCCACCCACATGAACATAGCTCAAACTTGCCCTCCTTCCTGGAGTTTGCCTTTGTTGCTAACATACATAACAATGAAATAGAAAGCTTGGCTTAAGTTTTTTCACGATGTTCAATGAAGGTCTCGGCAGGTTTCTTCTACTTGTTTTCTGCCTCAGAAAGAGGCTCCAATTCTTCGTATAGCCTTAGATGGAACTAATAGGACCCTGCTGGCATGAGTCAGCAGAAACAGCTCCATGATACAGCATTATACCACAAGCCACTGGGGTGACTTAGGAGAAAAACCTCATATTCCAATATACAGTCCTAGAATCTGCCACCCTTTTATGAAGTGTAATATGTGCTTGTCAGTGCACCTTGCTCATTTTGCATCAGCTAACTCTTCCATGTGGTCTTTCCAATTAGTCCCAGGTACAGCTTGTTGCAGTGATTCTTCCTGGGAGGTTACAAAGTCATGGCTGACAAGTGACATGATCTTCACCAGACAGAAAAGGGTGCACTTTTTTGATAAGCTGAAGTAAAGCACTCCTCAGTGTTTAACTCAGAAAACATATTTTTAATCACATTCTGCATCAATTCCCTTGGAAAAACAATGTTTTCTGAAAAGGTCCTTGTCATAAATATAAAGGGAAGGGTAAACACCTTTAAAATCCCTCCTGGCCAGAGGAAAAATCCTTTCACCTGCAAAGGGTTAAGAAGCTACGATAACCTTGCTGGAACCTGACCAAAATGACCAATGAGGAGACAAGATACTTTCAAAAGCTGGGAGGAGGGAGAAAACAAAGGGTGTGTCTCTGTCTGGGTGATGCTTTTGCCGGGGACAGAACAGGAATGGAGTCTTAGAATTTAGTAGGTAATCTATCTAGATATGCGTTAGATTATGATTTCTTTAAATGGCTGAGAAAATAAGCTGTGCTGAAAGGAATAGAATGGTTGTTCTGTGCTGAATAGAATGGATATCCCCAACCACACCTAAGGGCCCCTTTGGTATCTCTACCAATTATTGAAATCCCATTTGAGCGAATAGCTATGGACCTAGTAGGGCCATTGGAGAAGTCAGCCAGGGGTCATCAGTACATTCTGGTAGTACTAGATTATGCCACCCGATATCCCGAGGCCGTACCCCTACGGAACACTATGTCCAAGACCATAGCCAAAGAATTAGTCTGGATTTTTTCCAGAGTAGGGATACCTAAAGGGATCCTGATAGACCAAGGGACCCCCTTTGTGTCTAAGTTAATGAAGGACCTATGTACAATGCTCCATATACGGACCCTCAGGACGTCAGTCTGTCATCCCCAGACTGATGGTCTTGTCGAATGCTTCAATAGAACATTGAAGAACATGCTACGGAAAGTGGTTAGTCGTGACGGGAAAGACTGGGATGCCCTGCTGCCTTACTTGCTGTTTGCTGTACGGGAGGTTCCCCAAGCTTCCACTGGATTCTCCCCATTTGAGCTGTTATATGGTTGCCACCCCAGTGGCATATTGGACATGGCCAAAGAGGGCTGGGAAGAACAGCCAAACCCCGGGAGAAACATCGTTGAACATGTATTGCAAATGAAAGACAGGATAGCCCAAGTCGCCCCCCTTGTGCGCAAATACCTGGAGAAGGTCCAAGGGGCCCAACAGAAATACTAAAATCGCCAAGCAATGACCTGGAAGTTCCAGGTGGGAGACCGGGTAATGGTGCTCATACCCATGGCAGAGAGCAAGCTCCTGGCCAGGTGGCAGGGGCCACATGAGATAATAGAAGCCATAGGAGAAGTTGACTATAAGGTCCGACAGCTGGATCGCCAGAAGCTAGAGCAGATCTACCATATAAACCTGCTGAAACCATGGCAGAATAGAGAAGTGCATGTGTTTGTGCTAGGGGCACCATCCCCTAAAATCAACCAGCCTGACCAAGTGGGAATATCCCCAGAGTTGACTCTGGAGCAACGATCTGCAGGGATCAGCCTGATTAAACGCAACCAAGATGTGTTCTCAGAAAAGCCAGGTAGGACTACTGAGATTCACCATCACATCCTCACAGAGCCTGGAGTGAAGGTGAACGTCAAGCCATACCGGATCCCGGAGGCCAAAAGAGCTCAGGAAAATGCTGGCCTTAGGGGTCATTGAAGAATCTCATAGTCAATGGTCAAGTCCAGTGGTTTTAGTGCCTAAGCCAGATGGCAGCGTGAGGTTCTGCAACGACTTCCAAAAGCTGAATGAGGTGTCCCAGTTTGATACGTACCCTATACCCTGGATTGATGAGCTAATTGACAGATTGGGAAAATCACGGTTTATGTCTACCCTTGACCTGACCAAGGGCTATTGGCAGATCCCCCTGCCCAAGGCCGACAAAAAGAAGACAGCCTTTGCAACTCCAGAGGGACTATATCAGTACACTATCCTTCCCTTTGGGTTGCATGGGGCGCCCGCTACTTTCCAAAGGCTCGTGGACAAACTGTTGGGACCGCATGGCAAGTACGCGGCAGCCTACCTTGACGACGTTATCATATATAGCCCCGACTGGGAGACACACTTGGAGAAGGTGGAGGCAGTGCTGGATACCCTGAGGAAGGCAGGGCTGACGGCAAACCCCTCCAAATGTTCACTCGGGCTAGCTGAAGCCAAATACCTCAAGTATATAGTGGGGAGGGGCGTGGTGAGGCCCCAGCTCAACAAGTTAGAAGCTATACAGAAGTGGCCCCGACCACTCTGAAAAAAACAGGTCAGGGCATTCCTGGGACTAGTGGGGTACTATAGACGGTTCATTCCCCACTTTGCCACCAGGGCATACCCATTAACGGACCTAACAAAAGCTCGGGGCCCAGACATAGTAAGATGGACGACCGCTGCTGAAGACGCTTTTTCAGATCTATGGACGGCCCTCTGCACTAACCCCATACTCATGGCCCCAGACTGGGGGAAGGAGTTTATCCTACAAACTGACGCCTCTGATGTAGGGCTGGGGGCACTACTTTCACAAATGGACGGGGATGACGAACACCCCATCCTCTTCCTCAGTAGGAAGCTCCTGCCTAGGTAGTGGAAATACGCCGTTGTCAAAAAAAAATGCCTGGCAGTAAAATGGGCAGTAGAAAGCCTCCGCTACTATCTACTAGGACGGAGGTTTACCCTTGTCACGGACCATGCCCCTCTGCAGTGGATGCACCAAAACAAAGACAAAAAATGCGAGAGTAACGAGATGGTTCCTGTCACTTCAACCCTTCCACTTCAGGGTACAACATAGGTCTGGAATCCAACATGGCAATGTGGATGGCCTGTCGAGAGTGCACTGTTTGCCGACCCAAGTAGCCCAGCCCTGTAGTATTGAGCAGGGGTGGGATATGTGGTAAACCCAGGACAAAAAGCTACAAAGGGGGGGTAGTAATTAGTCCCAGGGGGTTAAAAGGCCCCTCCCTATCCACTGAGGAGAGATACCATGGGCAATAAGGTTCAGCTGGAAAAGGAGTTGCTAGGGAACCAATTAGGTTCAGCTGACTCAAACTACTTGAGACCTTTTTAAACCCTCCCCTGGGTGGAAGGAGGAGGAGAGTGAGGGAGTGAGAGGAGCAGTGAATCTGCCAGTAGGCTGTTTGGAGGAAGACACCAGACCTTCCCAGTAGAGAGGCTGCACTCGCTCCCCAGAAGGGAAGGAAAACAAGCACAAGGGACTGACTGAGGAGAAGAGTAGCAGGACCCTGTGCCACCTATAAGGATCTGCCTTGCCCCAAACCTGAGTCTCCAAGGCTAAAAAGGACTGAGCCTGCTGAGGCGAACAAGATATTTTGCCACAGAATGGAGACTGACCATATTTAACTAACTGGGAATTCCCATGACATGGGTGAGTCTCCAGCAGGCATTGATCTGGCATAGCTGGCTTATATGCCCCAACCATTCCCCTCCCCATCCCCGACTGCAGGGGACATGTCAGGGAAGGGAGGAAATATGACCAGAAGGCACTGCAACTCTGGCCATCTTCAGCTGGCAGATGGTCTCTTGGGGCCCATTGCCAGCTGGCACAGGTTACAGCAGCCCCTGGGCCCTTCTAACATGAGCCAGAGATTGGCAGAGAATCAGTTCCATCATGGTCCCCCCCCCCACACTTCTTCTCTGAACTTAAACTAAGTGAAGCAGAGAATCTAGTCCCTTGTTTTTAAAAAAGGTAGAGTCGAGAAATATATATAAGCAAAACTGTATCTAAGTAAAGCTCTTTTTAAAGGTTTCAGAGTAACAGCCGTGTTAGTCTGTATTCACAAAAAGAAAAGGAGTACTTGTGGCACCTTAGAGACTAACCAATTTATTTGAGCATAAACTTTCGTGAGCTACAGCTCACTTCATCGGATGCATACTTTTAAAGGATTTCCATGAGGAAAAAGATGTTCTTATTCCATGAATGAAAGGATTAAACCAGCTAAAACAAAGATTTTGGTGCAACTATGTCATCTATTTCATAACTTTCCCATTTATGTTTCTATGTTTTCTTAGTGTTTCACAGCAACTATAGAGAGAGTTATCTTCAGAAAAAAGCCTTTCATAGAGTGAATTCCTTCAGTAGGTCTCAATGACCCTGCCTGTAGAGGATATGATGGATAAATGGAGCTACAGATAAGTGATAAGGTTTATTATATACTTCATCAGCATATCTGTCTTGAGCTGTGCACTTGTTCTCATGACATTTTGTTTTTTATATTAATTTTCATAAAATAGATTTCAGAAATAGAAGTGTAAAGTAATTTAAAGATAACCCATATAAGCAGATTATTCAGTGCTGAGAAAGTCTGCTCCAGGTACCAATAGGCTGTTGATATCATTCCCCACTAGCTTGACTGAAATGTGTTTTATTATTTATTAGTTATTTTTCTTAAAATAAAATTTAAAAAATGTAGGCTTTGTAATAACTACTATCAGGGCCAATATTCCATACAGACAGGAAGACACAGAACACGCCGTCTTTGATCCGTCTTCCAATTTCAGAAATCACTTAAAATTTGTATGCAAAGATTTGAAGTACACCAAAAGGGAAGGAGAGCTATGGGCTATACTGTGTGATGTTCCAATGTCTTGTTCAGAGTTTCTTGTTTCGAAAGTATATCTTTATGTTGGCTAGATGGACCCTGATCCCGTGAACATGTTTGCAAGTGCTTAACATGAAACACGTAATCAGTCCTACTGAAGTCAATGGGACTACCCACGTGTTGAAAGTATATGTATCAGAATTTGCAGGACTGGGACCCTAGAATGTATATTTGCTTGTTTAGAGTATTTTTCAGAGGAAGGAACCTTTCATTTATTCTTGTCTTAAAGTCAATACTGTCGGCACAATGCAAAGGGGACCAGATTCTGCTACCCTTACTCATGCTCAATGGTACCTTACTCCCTGGGTGGTCTCGTTGATTTCAATAAGGCTGTTTATGGAGTAACATATAGTTCAACATAAGTGAGGTAGAATCTGGCCGACAATAATTATTAACAACTACTTCCAAACCAGGGCTGTATGAAATAGTCACAACAAAATACAAAACCCTTGACTTTCAAGGTTTTTGTAACATGTTGTGAAAATTGTCTGGTTTAGCTAAAAATGTGCAACATTCTGCAGGATTTTTTTCTCCAAAATTAGGACTTATTAACAATAATGGGTCAGAATGTGCCAAAAATCATCCTATTTTTAAAAGCCGCAATCTTACATTTTCAAAATTTCAAAACTCAGAATTTGCATTGAAATGTGGGGAAATCAAAATGTGTGAACCCATCCATTTCATGACAGGAAGATTTCTGGCCCCAAAAATGGCTTAGAAAGAATTGCAAATATAGTGTTAAAATAGCCCTTTTTAAGACAATCAGATTATAACATTTTAAAAAGCTGATTGGTCTAACCTCAGGAATTTATACATATTTGCAAAAAATTCTGTAAAGAGGTATGGTTTTATTGTGGTTCCACTGCATGTGAAAAGTGATGGCACTGTTCTTTATACTTAACTTTGGATTATTGTTACTGCTTAGCACTTATATAGAACCTGCTGTCTGAGGATCTCAAAGCAATTTACAAACATTAATTTACTCCCACTATATATCTGTTGACATAGGAATTTTCTCCATTGCCACAGCTGAGAAAACTGAGAGAAATGTGAAAGAGACCTGCCCAAGATCACACAGACAATCTACAACAGAAAAGAAAACCCAGATTTCCTGTTTTCTTGTCTTGTGTTTTAAACACAAGACCATTCTTTCTCTCTTCCGAGAAGTTATTATGAGAATTCTGATTATATAGTCAGTGAAGCTCCTAGTGGACTGTATGTGCACATAAAGCATTGACCAGTCAAGCTGACTATTCTGCAAAACTTGATTAATTTTCCTTTCTAGAGCCTTTAGATATATTATATAAAATATGATATATATAAATGGAAGGAAAAAAAGTAAACTTCTATCCTATTCACAAAGGTATTGGGATCCCCTGATACTCTCTTCTGCTCAGTACCCAAAAAGTCAGTTTGACTGTGGAATTCATGACTCGGGTACTTTTATATGACATGCAGCAAAATATGGCCAAACTGGCCAGCCTCAGATGCCGGAGGTGGATGACGGGTACATCACAAATCCAAAGTTATACAACAAAAGTTTTCCTTATATACGTATTAACTAAAACCTGTATTTCTGTCAATACATTGCATCACATGCTTCATGATTGACTTGGTAACTTTTCTGAACCAACCCCTGTACAGTATGCACTGCCCATGTATAACCTGATCTTTACATTCCAGGTTTATCTTGTCCATTGTCTCTAGTACCAGGGTGTTTCCACTTATTTTAGCTAGACTAACTCCAGCATAATGCATGTTACATCCGTAATCTTCCATTCACCTTCCCAGTCATGTCCACTGAGCAATGAGGTCTTATGTCAAGTTACTCAGATCAAGTTAGGCCTACATTCCTCTCCTTTTGTTTTTCTTGTCTTTTATGTCAGTATTTGTTTCTTCACGCTATAGTCCAGTCTTTCTGGCTTGCTTTTTCAAGTTTACTACCCAACAACACATCCCCAAGACCACAGTAGTTATCATTATTTGAACCACCATTAATACTAGGCTCAAACTAAGAATCTGGGGCTGAAAGCTCACATTCTCTGGTATAGCCCACCAGGGTATTTCCACTGCCAATACAGTATTGTCCCCAGTTTCTTGGTACGCGGCTATTAATTGGGCAATGGGCACCAATTGCTCTATTTTTCTCAGTATTAAATAAGTGGTGTTAATGGAAAAGGGAGGTATGGCTACAAAGAGCTTGTTAGTCTCTAAGGTGCCACAAGTCCTCCTTTTCTTTTTACTTGGTCAACAGTAATTCCCATTCAGTGTTGTCTGTCATGTTCTCCATCATGATCTCCTTGTTCCTTACACTTGGCCACAGGGCATGGGTCCCAATCTGAGTCAAGGAAATGAAGTTCAGACAAAATCCATCCAGGCTCTCCTGTCCCAACCAAAAAGTTGTGGTTTCCCAAAGCATATACTGTGTCTCTGAGCTGTACCGCCACTTTCATTCACTCCTTAATGACTAGTTGGGCCCAACCTCCCTTGCCTGTGGACCAGTTCATTTGTGCAGAGTACAGCCCATCTGTTCTTTATTTCTTTACAACAAGATGTGTTTATGTAATCTCCTCCTTGTATTGCCATTTTCACACTGGGAAAATGCTATGTATACATCCCATTCTCCATTGTATCCAGACTGTTAACATATGCCAATTTTTTTAGGATTTCCTGTCCATCTAGGAAGAGCAATCATTATTGGCACAGTCATATTATTAATTTCATGTGGTGCCCAAGGTCCAGGACCTTCTAGCTTTGCAAATTGCAAATTTTCTTCCCCAATATTATAAATTCTCTTTCCCACTAATGTGGTCCAGATCAGCGTGCTGTTTAATAATCTTGACCATTTGCTCCCCACCACGTCCTATTCCCTGGAATATCTTGCCTCTGAGGCTGGATTCCACTCAAAGAATCTTGGCTTCTGGCACTGAGACTGATGTCTTATTTGACCCGCACCTGTGCTTGACTCTTGCTAACAAATCCTCCAAATCATTGGGATCAGGGGGCCAATAGTAGAATATACTCTTTGATTCTGGGGGCAGCACAACTAACGATATTTCAGTACGCACTCAGTCGCCTCTCATTAATTTATTAAGTGCATTCCGCTCTTCCAGATTCCACTGCTGAAGGAGGCAATCTGCTAGTTCGCTCAGACCTCCTCTGGGAGGAGCTTCATGTTGAACACCTCCACTTGAGGTGATCTCAAATTACATAGCACCCTTGCCTAAAGCTGAGTCTTCAAGGGTGTGCCCTAAAACCCACCACACACTCCCCAGGATCTCTGCAATAACTTGTCTCAATCCTGCATAATTAATGGGTTCATTTCCTTCAAAGTCATTCTGTGACATTATCTAAATAAAATATGATCATGTAGATCATTGTTGCTACCAAAAAAACCAATGAGGAGTCTGGTAGCATGTTAAAGACTAACAGATTTATTTGGGTATAAGCTTTCATGGGTAAAAAACTCACTTCTTCAGATGTATGTAGTAACAATTACAGATACAGGCATAAATATATGTTATCACATGAAGAGAAGGGCGTTACCTTACAAATGGAGAACCAATGTTGAAGGCCAATTTAGTCACGGTAGGTGTAGTCCACTCCCAATAATTGGTGAGGAGGTGTCAATACTAAGAGAGGGAAGATTGCTTTTGTAGTGAGCCAGCCACTCCCAGTCCCTATTCAAGCCCAATGGTGTTAAGTTTGCAAATGAATTGTAGCTCAGCAGTTTCTCTTTGAAGTCTGTTTTTGAAGTTTTTTTGTTGAAGTATGGCTCCTTTTAAATCTGTTATTCAGTGTCCAGGGTGATTGAAATGCTCTCCTACTGGCTTTTGTATGTTACCATTCCTGATGTCTGATTTGTGTCCATTTATCCTTTTATGTAGAGACTGTCCGATTTGGCCAATGTAAATGGCAAAGGGGCATTGCTGGCACATGATGGCATATATCACATGTAGATGTGCAAGTGAATGAGCCTCTGATAGTGTGGCTGGTGTGGTTGGGTCCTATGATGGTGTCGCTAGAGTAGATATGGGGACAGAAAAGGCAACAGTGTTTGTTACAGGGATTGGGTCCTGGGTTAGCGTTTCTGTAGTGTGGTGTGTAGTTGCTGGTGAGTATTTGCTTCACATTGTGGGCCTGTCTGTAAGCGAGGATTGGCCTGCCTCCCAAGGCTTGAGAGAGTGGGGGATCATTTTCCTGATAGGTTGTAGATCGTTGATGATGCACTGTAGAGGTTTTATCTGGAGGCTGTACGTGATGGCCAGTGCTGTTCTGTTATTTTCCTTGTTGGGCCTGTCCTGTAGTGGCTGATTTCTGGGTACCCATCTTGCTCTGTCAATCTGTTTCCTGACTTCCCCAGGTGGATATTGTAGTTGTAAGAATGCTTGATAGAGATCTTGTAGGTATTTGTCTCTGTCTGAGGGATTGGAGCAAATGTGGTTGTATCTTAAGGCTTGGCTGTAGACAATGGATCATGTGATGTGCCCTGGATGGAAGCTGGAGGTATGTAGGTAAGTATAGCAGTCAGTAGGTTTCTGGTACAGGGTGGTGTTTATGTGACCATTGCTTATTTGCACTGTAGTGTCCAGGAAGTGGATCTCTTGTGTGGACTGGTCTACCACTATAATTGCAGCAAATCTTGTACAAAGTATGTCAAGTAAGGTGTCTATGAAAATGTTATGATTTCCTAAATATGATTATGCTATTTGTATGCATGTATCATTTTTATATCTGAACTATGTACCTGTATTTCAAATGTTTGCTCATGTGGTAAGGTACTTAGCCTGCACATCTTGAAGGGACTATTTAAGTTAAATGGCTCATCAAGAAACATTTAACTTACAATGGACCATGGAAGATGCCTATCTATCCTTAATGGACTTTCCTGTGATGGCCTCTACTATGACTAAGCATAGCATTCTCTGAGATGCTCCCAGTTCCATGCATAGAGCCAGTTAGACAGGCAGAATTGCAGAGTCTCAATGTGTGGATGAGATGACGGTGTAGGAACGAAGGGTTTACATTTATTAAGAACTGGGGAAACTTTTGGGAAATGGGGAGCCTATACAGGAAGGATGGGCTTCACCTAAAACAAAATGGAACCAGATTGCTGTCACTTAACTTTAAAAAGGTCGTAGAGCAGTTTTTAAACTAAGGGCTGGGGGAAAGATGACAGGTGCAGAGGAGCATATGGTTCGGACATCCCTTAGGGGAGGATCTATTAATAGAGAATCTCTATGTCCTAGTGAGGACAAGAGAATGGAAAATGATAAAATACAGGCAGGGTCTGATCAGAAACAGTCAAATAAAAAAGAGTCCCATTCAATTACATTGTGTAATGGCAGACAGCTAAAAGCAGACAAGATTTTAAAGTGCTTATATACCAATACTAGAAGTCTAAATAATAAAATGGGTGAACTAGAGTGCCTTGTATTAAATGAGGATATTGATATAATAGGCATCAGAGAAACTTGGTGTAATGAGGATAAGCAATGGGATACAGTAATACAAGGGTACAAAATATATCAGAAGGACAGAACAAGTCATGCTGGTGCGGGAGTGGCATTATATGTGAAAGAAAGCGTAGAATCAAATGAAATAAAAATTGTAAATGAATCAAACTGTACCATAGAATCTCTATGGATAGAAATTCCATGCTCTAATAATAAGAATATTATTAGGGATATATTACCATATATATTATTATTAGGGATATATTACCGACCACCTGACCAGGATGATAGTGACTGTGAAATGCTCAGGGAGATTAGAGAGGCTATTAAAATAAAAAACTCAATAATAATAATGCGGGATTTCAATTATCCCCATATTGACTGGGTTCATGTCATCTCAGGACGGGATGTAGAGATAAAGTTTCTTGACACCTTAAATGACTACTTCTTTGAGCGCCTGGTCCTGGATCCCACCAGAGGAGAGGCAATTCTTGATTTAGTCCTAAGTGGAGCACAGGATCTGGTCCAAGAAGTGAATATAGCTGGACCACTTGGTAATAGTGACTATAATATAATTAAATTTAATATCCCTGTGGCAGGAAAAACACCACAGCAGCCCAACACTATAGCATTTAATTTCAGAAAGGGAACTACACAAAAATGAAGAAGTGAGTTAAACAGAAATTAAAGGGTACAGTGCCAAAAGTGAAATCTCTGCAAGCTGTGTGGAAACTTTTTAAAGACACCATAATAGAGTCTCAACTTAAATATATACCCCAAATTAAAAAACATAGTAAGAGAACCAAAAAAGAGACACTGTGGCTAAACAACAAATAAAAGAAGCAGTGAGAGGCAAAAAGGCATCCTTTAAAAAGTGGAGGTTAAATCCTAGAGAGGAAAATAGAAAGGAGCATAAACACTGGCAAATGAAGTGTAAAAATACAGTTAGGAAGGCCAAAAAAGAATTTGAGGAACAGTTAGCCAAAAACTCAAAAAGTAATAGCAATTTTTTTAAAGTACATCAGAAGCAGGAAGCCTACTAAACAACTAGTCAGGCCACTGGATGATTGAGGTGCTAAAGGAGCACTCAAGGACGATAAGGCCATTGCGGAGAAACTAAATGAATTCTTTGCATGAGGATGTGAGGGAGATTCCCAAATCTGAGCCATTATTTTTAGGTGACAGATCCGAGGAACTGTCCCAGATTGAGGTGTCATTAGAGGAGGTGTTAGAACAAATTGATGAATTAAACAGTAATAAGT
This sequence comes from Natator depressus, assembly GCF_965152275.1. NCBI lineage: Eukaryota > Metazoa > Chordata > Testudines > Cheloniidae > Natator > Natator depressus. The sequence goes on along the minus strand of NC_134236.1, from coordinate 183,003,768 downwards.
CACCAGGACCAGATGGTATTCACTCAAGAGTTCTGAAGGAACTCAAATGTGAAATTGCAGAACTACTGTACCAGATGACTGGAGGATAGCTAATGTGACGCCAATTTTTAAAAAGGGCTCCAGAGGTGATCCCGGCAATTACACGCCTGTAAGCCTGACTTCAGTGCCAGACAAACGGGTTGAAACTATAATAAAGAACAATATTGTCAGACATATAAATGAACATAATTTGTTGAGGACGAGTCAACATGGTTTTAGTAAAGGGAAATCATGCCTCACCAATCTACTAGAATTCTTTGAGGGGGTCAACAAGCTTGTGGACTAAGGGGATCCATTGGATATAGTGTACTTAGATTTTCAGAAAGCCTTTGACAAGGTCCCTCGCCAAAGGCTCTTACGCAAAGTAAGTTGTCACGGGATAAGAGAGAAGGTGCTCTCATGGATTGGTAACTGGTTAAAAGATAGGAAACAAAGAGTAGGTATAAATGGCCAGTTTTCAGAATGGAGAGAGGTAAATAGTGGTGTCCCCCAGGGGTCTGTTCTGGGACCAGTTTATTCAACATATTCATAAATGATATGGAAAAAGGGGTAAACAGTGAGGTGGCAAAATTTGCAGATGATACAAAATTATTAAAGATAGTTAAGACCGAGGCAGACTGCAAAGAGCTACAAAAGGATCTCTCAAAACTGGGTGAGTGGGCAACAAAATGGCAGATGAAATTTAATATTGATAAATACAAAATAATGCACATTAGAAAGCATAATCCCAACTATACATATAAAATGATGGGGTCTAAATTAGCTGTTACCACTCAAGAAAGATCTTGGAGTCATTGTGGATAGTTCTCTGAAAACATCCATTCAATGTGCAGTGGCAGTCAAAAAAGCGAACAGAATGCTGGGAATAATTAAGAAAGGGATAGATAATAGGACAGAAAATATCATGTTGCTTCTATATAAATCCATGATATGCCCACATCTTGAATACTGTGTGCAGGTGTGGTCGCCCCATCTCAAAAAGATATTGGAATTGGAAAAGGTACAGAGAAAGGCAACAAAAATGATTAGGGGTATGGAATGGCTTCCGTATGAGGAGAGATTAATAAGACTGGGACTTTTCAGCTTGGAAAAGAGATGGCTAAGGGGATATATGATTGAGGTCTATACATTATGACTGGTGTAGAGAAAGTAGATAAGGAAGTGTTGGTTACTACTTCTCATAACACAAGAACTAGGGGTCGCCAAATGAAATTAATGACATTTCTTCACACGACACAGTCAACCTGTGGAACTATTTCCCAGAGGATGTTGTGAAGGCCAAGACCACAACAGGGTTAAAAAAAGAACTAGATAAATTCATGGAGGATAGGTCCATCAATGGCTGTTAGCCAGGATGGGCAGGAATGGTGTCCCTAGCCTCTGTTTGCCAGAAGCTGGGAATGAGCAACAGGGGATGGATCACTTCATGATTACCTGTTCTGTTCATTCCCTCTGGGGCACCTGGCACTGTCCACTGTCAGAAGACAGGATACTGGGCTAGATGGACCTTTTGTCTGACCCAGTAGGGCCATTGTTATATTATGTTAAGCATGCACGGACATGTGACTTGCCCATATAACTCCAAACACCATCTTGTTCCTTGTAATTCTCCACAGTGAGAACAATGTGTTTCTCTTCACTTGGCTGAAGCTACAAAAGGCCCTGGAAACATCTCCATTTTGTCTCTTTCCTGCTTAAATCTCTGGACTATGGACTTATACTAATAGAAGCATTCTAACTACAGGACTGAGGACCTGCCAATGATTGGAAGCAACCAGAGACTTAACAAGTCAGCAGTTTATTCCATCGCTCCCACAAACCTGATCCAAGAACTTTGCAATTATTGTATGTATTTGATTCCTTTAACCAATTTTAACTCTCACCTTTTTTCCTTTTTATAAATAAACCTTTAGATATTAGATATTAAAGGATTGGCAACAGCATGATTATTGGGTAAGATCTGAGTTATATATTGACTTGGGTATGTGGCTGGTCCTTTGGGATCAGAAGAACCCTTTTGTTTGATTAAATTGGTTTTCAAAACCACTCATCATTAAGTCTAGTGTCTGGGTGTTGAATCCAGGACTGGCATACCTAAGGAGGATGCATTTCTGACTTCTTGTTAGCCAGTGCGGTGAGCCAGAAGTTTACTTTTGTTGCTGGTTTGATATATCTCATGGAAGAATAACGACTAGTTTTGGGGTGTGTCTGCCCTTTTTCTCAGCAGCTTGTCCTGAACTTGGTATTCTCAGTTGTGATCCTGGAGGCACAGTGGCACACTCCCTTCAACATGCACTGAGTAAACTTATTCCATCTATCCCTAAGAGGGTGTCCGAAGACCTTAACAAGGGATTCCAGCTCCTAGATGCAAAGGGAATGGGTCTCAGTAGTAACCCTTGTAAGAACCTGCATGGGTCCTGCTGCACAATTACATCCCCTAGTTATGCTATGACCTGTGGGAAACCCTCTAGGATCCCTCACAGTTTCATTCTTTTCCAAAAATATCTCATTAGGTTATACCACATGTATTTTGTATATCTCTTTTTGCTCCTCCAGCCATTTCTTTCCTTTCTAATTTGTGGACCTGGACTGTCAAGTTCTTTACCTGCTGATTTAAGGCTCCAATTCCCAATATTAAGCTTTGTAATAACAGCTTTTTGTTTTCCCCTTTCTAAATTTTCTATCCAGCACTATCTGTTGGAGTTCCTTTTAATGGAACCGTCCATTACCTTCCTTGCCATACACTCTTTGGGAGATGACTGAATTCAGCTTCTGTTTTTTAGGACAACAGTTTAATCAGCCTTGGAAATAATGTAGCTGAAACTGAGTGAAATCTAAGTACCTTTTTTGCACCAAACGATGTCAATTTTATCTGTGGCCATTACACAAAATACTGTAAAAGATGTTCATTTGGAAAAAAATATATAGTTTGAATACATACTTCTGGTGCAATAACCTTAAATGATAGTGTAACGCCCCTCTGGGTAAAAAACATATTTTATCTCATGTATTAAATTCTGGCAGTTTAAGCTCCTTGGTAGATTTTTCTGAAATACCATGAGAAAGGAAATACCCTGAAATTAGATGAACACTATCCACTATGGTTTTTTGAACAGTCAAAACATATATTACTTTATGGGAGGCTTCTCTTTCTTGCTTAATAATCCTACTGGGCAAATGAGAAGGCTGGATAAGGACAGCAGCTTTCTGCTTTCTGAAAGGGGAAAAATACCCAACAAAAATAAAATGTTTTATGCAGATCAAATTCATAGGTTTTCTAAAAGAAATTCAAATCTTTGTCTCTGCTACTAAACAGAATAATAAAGCAGAGAAACACTTTTCCACGGCTGGAGATGGAACACTGGATAATGTGGGCCAGGGCTCTGAGGTGGCACTGAGCATTCCCTCTCTCATAGGTCCTTGGCTGGCTGGTTTTGCTCACATGCTCAGGATCGAAGTGATCGCCATATGTGGGGTCAAGAAGGATTTTTCCCCCAGGACAGATTGGTAGTGATTTTCATCTTCCTCAGCTGCATAGAGTGCAAGTCACTTGCCAGGATTATCTGGGTATAGCTCACTTAATCATATTGCTGCCATTGCAGGGGCCTTGGGCATTGATGCACCTTGGTCCCTCAGATTCTCTCTCTCTGTGGCAAATAATAGCCTGGTGTCTTGTGGGCTGTAATACTTTGGTCTAATTTTGGTTGTGAGATTTAGTTTGTGGGTATCGATTAGATAATCTGGGGTGGTCCCTTCTGGCCTTAAATTCTATGAACTCTGGGCAAATTATAATCTCAAAGACTAAGGTGTTGAACCTGCACTACACAGGTACAAAGTTTTGCAGTTATAAAGAAGGACTTGGTGCATGAGGGGAACTTGCTCTTACAAAATTAGAACACTGATGTGTGGTTGCTAAATTACTCCTGCCAAGTAGCAGGGGAAAAATTTAAGAAGAAATGTAGAATTAACCACCTCATTAACAAGATGAGGATTGCACCTAAGTGTAGGTCTCCCAACATGTCCAGTCTCCCTTATTGACATTTCACACTTGTGAGTAAGGAACCAAGTGCAAAGTGGACTTGAGACTAACTACAGCTCAGTGTGGAAGATAATATACTTACTACTGAGAAAATTTTCAAAAGGGATCCATGATTCTGGGTGTCTCAAGACACCTTAAAGGGCCTGATTTTCAGATGGCAGATATCCAGCACTTTCTGAAAATCATGTCTTTTTAAGGTTTCTTAAGTTCGGCAGTCAAAAATTAAGGCACCTAAAATCACTAATTGCTTTTGAAAATGTAAGTTCTAGTGCTTAACCTAGCTTGTACCCTTAGCTTCTCCTTGAACTTGTTCTGGAGAACAACCATCTTGCATTCACTCTTGAGCACTGTTTCATGTACCAAGTGCTGAATAATAACATGAGAGGACTCCATGTTTCAAAAACAAATTTGGCTCTTTATTAAGAGAAGTACGTACAATGATGCTGCAACTGCAGCTTGCATTCAAATCATGTGCATACAGATTTGCTGTTGCCTCCTCCAAACTCTGTCCTCCTGCAGCCTGTGCTCTTCCCTCAAGTTCAATGCAGCTTGCTACAGGTGCCCACAGGGATTTGCAGGGTCAAGGTGTTTGTCCATTCACGTGTCAGAATCTGGTGGTACAAAGTCACAAATACTCTTAATCACCAGATTCAACCAATGCTGTTTTGAAATGAGAGCGACTTCTGCAACTACATTCAGCTCATTAAGGAAAAGTGCATCAATCATTTGCTAGTGGACTTTTATGTGCACACTGGGACACTTCCCACCACATGGATTTGGATCAGAAATGGACCAGTACTGACTTGAAGGTGCCTTTTAGCCTACTGCTTTGGTGATGGAAACAAAAACAATGCGGACCAAAATCTCCTCTTCTGATACCATTGTGCGGGGGTAAGTGAAATAATCTTGCACCTTAGCTCTTGTCAGCTGAATGTGTAGTATGTCAAGTTATTGTACCCTTAACAAGACCTCTAGTATGTTTCTCAGAAAAACATTGTAATTCTGTATTTTTTTCTTTCAGCCATTGATCGTCAACACTGACTTCTCAAACACAATGCATTACATAGCCTAGCACAACTTTAGAAAAGTGTGGGGAGAAAAGACATTCTCCAGAGTTTATGTAATTCTTGAGAAATTCTTCAAAGACAGTGTTAACTGAAGTTTTGTTGGTTGTCCTTCAAGAACTGAAGATGATATGTCACTTTTGCTGGCTGTTCATAAAAATAAAATATACAGCAGAAAATCAAAATGTTTTTCCATTTAAAATATAACTTTACATGTTATGTTAAAATCATTTTACAAATTCACAGTTAAAAACAATCATGCTGCCATCTACGTAAATCCACACGAATATTTCAGTTCAAGTGATTCAGAGGAACTAATGAATAAATAGTTCCATCACTGGTTTTAGAAGCTGGAGTACAATGGCCATTTCTCATATGCGAATTATGGACAGATGAGGAAGTCTCTGTTCTGTAAATTTGGGCTTGCATTTCGCAGCAACCAAACTTGCTCAGTAAAATGAAGAAATCCCTGCGGAAGGTCTTTGTGAAAATCGCATACAAGAAAGGATTGGCACATGAATTGATAGGATAGAACAAAACTAGGAGGATCTTGGATTTGGACACAGTGATGAGAGGAAGCTTGAGTGATGCCGATATTGCAAAAAAAGATATTGGTGCCATGCACAGAAAATCGGTGAAGATCAGTATCGCCATGCGCTTGGCAATTTTGGTGTCACTGTTTGAAGAGATTACATTAGGGTTTCTCACTGTGAAGTAGATGCAGATGTAACAGGCACAGATGATCATAAATGCAAGAACATTCAGTACTAAAAGGAATATGATATAAGCCTGGGAAAGGGGCGTTTCTATATCCATGGGCAAGCAAATGCTGACTTTCATGTAGCTGCTGACTCCAAATATGGGAAGAAGGGCCACAGTGAAGGCAAACATCCAGCCAAAAATCATAATAACCATGGCATGCCTAAATCGAACCTTGCGGTCCAGTTGCATGGCATAGGTGATTGTATGCCATCTTTCCAGAGTGATCACAGTCAGTGTGTAAACTGAAAGTTCGCTTGCAAACACAGTGAAAAACCCTGCAGCACTGCATCCCGCACCAGTCTGCCAGTCTATGGCATAGTTGTAATACTGGCTTTTGGTCTGTGTATCAACAGATGCAATCAACAACAGATAGATGCCTATACATAGGTCTGCAAATGCAAGATTGCACATTAGAAACCGAGGGACAGTGAGTTTATACTGACTGCTTATTAAAATAATCAGCACAATGATGTTCCCGGTGATAGCTAGAATGTTGATAAACCATATCAGGACTCTGAGAATATTGTATCCCATAATATCTTCACAAGGATTGAAGGCATCAGGCTTAGGAGAGCAAGCCACATGGACTACTTCATTACATAAGCCGTAGTCAAAGTCAAATTCATTTTCTAGTGAGTCAAAAGCTATGTAGTCATTGGAAATGTAGTCCTCAGCTGCAGATCTTCTGTGCATCCTGTCCACAGGCTGCTCATCAGCATCTTGCATGACATCAGATTTATTACATATTGGATGCAACGCAGAACTGGAATGGAAGAACAGAATTTAGTTAGTGTCTAAAAAATACAGCAGAAGAAATAGAAGAAATAAGAGATATCATGCAGTTCCCATTAACAGCTCTGCCCCTCTTAACTGATTATTTACCCCAAGTCAAGATTTGAGGCCCCAGTCCTGCAGATCTTATGCACATGCTTAACTTTACAAAGATGATTAATCCCATTAGTTTCAGTGGGATTACTGTCATGCATAAAGTTAAGCATGTGTAAAAGGGTTTGCAGAGTCAGGGCCTATAGGTGCTAAAGTATAGCTTGGGGTGAAATCACATAAACAATGACAAAATATCATTGCAAAACATACAGCTGGTTGAAAAATGGGGGAGGGAGGGAGAATGCAAAAAAAATGAGAATGTTTGTTTTAGTTTTTCATTGAAATTTTCCAATAATCTCCTTTTATGCAAAGGGACTGAAATATATATTCTCTTCCCAGAATTTGGTGTGCATCTCAAGAAACAAACCAAGGAAGCCAAGGGGTAGGGAGGGTGTATAATGGTCCAAAAGAGGGTGCCAAAAGTAGACAAATGAGACAAGATGCTCCAGATAAGCACATTACATTCACTACCATCTTTTCCTCAATTTATGCAGACTTGACCAGCACAATTAATTACAGGTAAATTACTTCCTCTGCTTATAGATAGCAGATTTGCATGTCTGCTAGTAAATCATTTTGCTTGTATTTTCTTAATACAGCTGAATACAAAACTTGTTCTAGCACCCAGTAAGAGTACTTATGTGGTTAAACATATTGCTGAATCAGGGTCCTAGATATCCCCAAAAAAGTACATGTTACTGTTCTACTGTTCTAAAGCAAGTCTTTCTTTATTTATACAATTCATCCATTTGCTTTCTTTGTCTCAAAATATATTCTGAATCCACTCCAGATTAATTCAACATTAATACTCTGTTGAATATGCTTAAGAAAGAGTATGGAAAAATTTAAGAGTGAGGGCTCAGTTATTTGTTTTCCTCTCAGTCTGTCTCAACACACAAATACACAATTTTATCTTATGGTTCCTTTCACAACAGGATGGGCAAAATTTGAAGAACGCTGTGCAGACAACATTCAAATTATATGATTTCATGCTGGCCTTTGAGGAGGGTTTCATCAACCAAGTATTTGAATCCAGATTTAAACACTCTGTCCTGAAAAATCCTTTTTTGTTATTATTATATATTGCAAGGGATCCATTCTAGTTTTCAGTGTGAAAGAGGAGGTACATGTTAGCTCTACATATCCCAATTTAATTTTCCCCCCTAAAAGCAAAAACTTACTTAGCATGAAAAAAGATCAAATAAAACTGCCAGTCACTCTGTAAGATTGAAATCACAGACAATTACAGTATTTCATGGTAAAGACTGAGAGTAAAAAGTTCAAAGTACCTATTGACCGTGGCAATTAAGTATAATTTTCAAAAGTGACCTAGGGAGGGCCTAAGGGTCCCAGTGGGACTTAGGAACTTAAGTCACTTTGGCATTTTTGAAAAAAAATTAGCCAGTGTCTGGAATTATTTTCTGTACTTTTTCATCACCCCAGTGTCATAGAGTAACTGATCATTTTAGTTATCTTTCATGGTAATTAAAACTCTGCTTTTTTTAAAGGAAAGGGATTTGAATTGTTCTCTGAAGTTGCTCTTCCTAAAGTATTCAGGGGCATGTCCACAGTGGAAATAGTTTATAAAGTCAACAATATCTTGAAAACTTAACTATAATTACAAATCAGTAATTTTCCTTTGCACAGTACCATTCATAGCTACCTGTTCTTGTACAATGAAGAGCAAGAATAAGTTTCTCTTAGAAGGCACTGGTTCCCTTAAAGGAATTTGAATTGAGGCACAGTCAGATTAAGTAACTTGCTCAAGGTACAGAAGCTAGCATCAGAACTAGGATTAGAACTCAGAAATTCCTTTTTCCAGCCTTGTACTCAATCCACCAAATGAAACTGCCCATATAAATGGGAAGAAACAACTTAGTAAATACTCCCCCTAGAAGCAGAGAAAATATATCTGTGTTTAGCAACACTATAATACACAGAATATGAACTGTTCAAAACCACAGAGCACAAATGAAGAAAAGAAAGCCAGCGATATCGCAAGGCAAACAAAGGGGATAGCTGGGCCTTGAGCTCAGAAATAGACTCAGTAGAATAAATGGGCCAAATCTAGATTCCATACGAGACACTAACTCTAAGTAATTTGGCTTACTGAAAAGTGACAGAGTGAGGCCTGGTCTAAACTACAGGGTTAGGTCAACATAAGCTGCCTTGCAATTGACCTAGCTACGCAAATGTCTTCACTTACATTTGGCTCCTGCCAATGTAAGTGCCTCTCTATGTCCATTTAGTAACACCACCTTCCTCAGTGGTGTAGATTTATAGTCAATTAGGGCTACACAGTGTGAGTGTAGATACTGTGTTTCTTATGTTGACTGTTATTGGTCTTCAGGAGCCATCCCACAATGCCCCACACTGACAATACAATCAATACAAGTGCTCCTGCTGGGGATACACACCACTGTCATAAAGCATGCATACACACAAGTTTTTTAATAACTGCGATGGCTGTAAGTTAGGTCAACACAATTTTGTAGTGTAGACGTCCTCTAAAAAACAATTTCAAATGTAAGAAGAAAGTCATATCATCATGATTCTTTTAGAAAGAAGCTAATCTTTACGTCAAAAGAATCAGAACGATGGCTGAAGTTCCTGCTGAGAATTGTCAGCTTCAGGGACACATAGATAGGAGGAAATTATTTTTTTTGAATCACAGATAAAGGAGGGCCTCCAACACAGCCTGCAAAGCAAACCTTTATACAAGTTAGTTTAAAATGTAGTGTATCTTTTATTAGATCAACAGCAGACTTTTTAGTACGATGATTCTATAGACCATAATTTTTAGCCATAAGCTCTCAAAAAATTAGATCTTAGGGCCAGAGCTTATGGGCCAACTGAGCCATGTGTTGTGCAAGACCAGGGAGCTTGGGTGGGAAGGACAAAGGTGACTTATCTTTAATTCATCTTTACAAGTCCTGGATACTGAGCCTGGTCCATTTTTGATCCCCTACACAAGTTAGAACAGCCACAGGGCTCCTGTAACTTACATTAGTTGCCCATGGCCCCAAAGGGGTTCTTCTGGGAGTCAGGGATCACTGACATGTGGGGGTGCTTTGCTGGGAGAGAGGATAGTGTAGGAGCCACTGTGGCAGCTTTCACCACCTAAAGATTCTCCAGTACAGCAGATTCCTCAGAGTGTTGCTTAAGTGCTGTTAGGGTAGTTTTGAATCAGTGGAGCAGCCAGATGGGGCTGAGGATCTGACCCTGAACATCCTTTGAGGGTTTTCGTGTTATAACCATAAGGCTCAAACATCCTTAAAAATGGATAATCCAGGTTATCAGGTAGATAATGTTTATTCTCCCTGACAAATCACATCCTAGCTCTAATCTTGAAGGAGAAATAATAGTCTTTGGATAATGTATGATGAAGTCAAGTGACACCAGTACTCTCATCATGATGATGAATAATCTCCCTTCCACTTATCAAGAGTAGTCCTTGATCAGACAATCATCACAGTGAGGTTGAACATGTCATTAAGGACTCTTCAAAACAACTGAACAGTCCTGAGTACACACAGAGCTTGTGTCAGATACAGAAATGCTTTGACATGGAAGCAGGTGTATCTGCTACATCCTATACCGGGGTGGGCAAACTTTTTGGCCCAAGGGCCAAATCTGGGTATGGAAATTGTACGGCGGGCCACGAATGCTCACAAAATTGGGGGTTGGGGTGCGGGAGGGGGTGAGGGCTCTGACTAGGGGTGCGGGCTCTGGGGTGGGGCTAGGGCTTTGGGGTTGGGGCGTGGGAGGGGTCAGGGGTTCAGGCTCTGGGTGGCACTTACGTCAAGCAGCTCCCAGAAGCAGCAGCATGTCCCTCCTCTAGCTCCTACGCAAAGGCACAGCAGAAAGCTCTGCGCGCTGCCCCATCCATAGGTGCAGCCCGTGCAGCTCCCATTGGCTGCTGTTCCCGGCCAATGGAAGCTTGGGGGGCAGTGCTTGGGGGGGCAGCGTGCAGAGCCCCCTGTCTGTCCCTATGTGTAGGAGCTGGCGGGGGGACATACCGCTGCTTCCAGGAGCTGTGTGGAGCAGGTCAAGCCCCTGACCCTGCTCCCCAGCTGGAGCGCCGGAGCGGGGCAAGCCCCAGACCCCGATTCCCAGCGAGAGCTTGAGGGTTGGATTAATATGTCTGCAGGGCCGGATGTGGCCCCCAGGCCGTAGTTTGCCCACCCCTATCCTATACCCAATATCTAAGCTAATGTGCATGCAAATGACCTTGAGGTTCAGATGCAAAGTATATCACTATTCTCCTGAATTAAAACTTTTCTGTTTTAAATCTCTATAGCCCAGGCTAGTTCTTAAGTCATCCAGTTATTTCAATATAAGGATGGGACTTCAATAGAATCCCTTCTCCATGATGCCTCTGCTTGAATGACTTGCTCCAGATAAGCTTTTCTTGACTTCTCAGTAGCTTAATTAAAAATAAACAATCTGGATAAAGTTTTGAAAATTAATGTGCTCCATTTTTTTTAAATGATAAGAGTCTTGCTTTTGAAAGAGGGAATAGAGGAGGCTAGAAAGAAGCAAATGCCACTAGCCACATACCTTAGATATAGGCCTGGTCTACACTGCAGGGTTAGGTTGCTGTAAGCTGCCTGGCATCGACCTATCTGTGGAAGTCTCTTTATTTAAATTTGGCTCCTGCCGATGTAAGTGCCTCTTTGTGCTGATTTATGCTGTGTCTACACTATGGAGTTAAGTCAACATACGTTACATTGACGATCATAAGCCACTTTAATTACATCAGTTGTGCATGTCCACAAAATGCTCCTTGCGTCTGTGTCGCTGCTGCTCTTGCATCGACAGAGAAAGCGTTGCATTGTGGGTAGCAATTTCACTGTGCAATTCACCACCCTCTGCCGCTGGGAGCTGTGGGAATGGATCGTGGTGCATTATCGGGACATTCTCACCATCCCATGATGCAGTTCTTTCTGTCCCATCATTCCATGGGTTTACAACTTTGTTTCACACTGTTTTTAACAGTCCATGTAAACTGTGTGCCCGCCAACTCTGACTGAAAATGAGGATTCTGAATTGCTGACCACTCTTGTGATGAGTGTGATGAACACAATGTGACTGGTCCTGCAATATTTCATGAGTTCTGAATCAGAAAGTGAATCAGTGGTGCCTTCCCTACTGTGTGCCATTGAAAGAAATAATTCAAGACTGCTGCTGGCATTCAGAGAGCACCTGCACATGGTGGACGTCAGTACTGGGCTCGGGAAACAAGCACTGAGTGGTGGTTTCACACCTTGATGCATGTATGGGATGATGAGCAGTGGCTGTAGAACATTTGGATGCGCAAATGCACCATCCTGGAACTGTGTGCAGAGCTTGTCCCAGCACTACAGTGCAAGGACACCAGAACGAGAGTTGCTTTCACTGTGGAAAAATGAGTGGTGATTGCTGTGTGGAAGCTGGCAACTCTGGTGTCAGCCACAAATCAGTCTGGAGTTGGAAAGTGCATTGTGGGGGAAATGGTGATGCAAGTGTGCAGGGCCATTAATCACCTCCTGCTATGAAGGACTGTGACTCTGGGTAATATGCAGGAAATAAATGATGGCTTTGAAGCGATGGGATTCCTAAACTGCAGCTGGGTGACAGATGGAACGCATATCCAATTTTGGCCCCAAACCATCTTGCGATGGAGTACACCAACCAGAAGGGTCTTGCAGGCACTGGTGGATCACTGGGGCTGTTTCACTGACTTCAGTGCAGGGTGGTCAGGGAACGTGCATGTGTGCATCTTTAGAAACACTGGACTGTATAGAAAGCTGCACGCTGGGACTTTATTTCCAGACCAGAACATTCAAATTGGGGATGTGGAAATGCCCATGGTGCTCCTTGGAGACCCTGCATATGCCTTCCTCCCGTGGCTCATGAAGCCTTAAATCAGGAACCTAGATAGCAGCAAGGAGTGCTTCAACAACAGGCTCAGCAGGTGCTGAATGATCATTGAATGTGCCTTTGGCAAATTAAAAGGTCACTAGCCCTGCCTTTTTTCGCAGGTTAGACCTCAATGAGGAAAATATTCGGATAGTCACAGCAGCCTGCTGTGTTCTGCATAACATTTGAGAAGCAGAGAGGGAAAAGTTTCCCCAGGAATGAAGCGCTGAGGTAGATCGGCTGACTGCTGATTTTGAGCAGCCGGATACCATGGCAATTAGAGGGGCACAGTGGGACACTATTAGAATTAGGAAGGCTTTGAAGGAGCATTTTGACAATTATTCCCAGTAATGTGTCTTTATGTGATGCATTCAGCCAGGCAATGTTTGCTTGCTCCCTTGAATGACCCCTGTCGTGCTTGCTTCCTGAGCATTAATTGTACTGAGCAAATATTCCTGCCTATAGTCACTATGTTTGAATGTCAGCACCAACTAACATGTATAACACAAATAAAGACTCATTTTATTTCAAAGACTAAAGTTTAATAGCAGGACAATACACAAACATTTTATCAGACAGGGGACATGGTAATGAGGCAAAGTCTCTCGGTTATTGTTCTCACAGCTGCTTGTAACTCCAGCTTTCATTATGAAACCAGTCCCTAGGGGTGGAGGGCACAGAGTACTGCAAGGGACAGGGACCATGTGAGGAATGTGGTGGGGGAGTTTGAGGAGGGCATGGAACAGAGTTCTGCACTGGGTGCAGGGGGAGTTGTGCACAGGTGTGATAAGTTTGCAGCGTAATGAGGGACTTGAGCACCTCTGTCTGGCCCTCCTTTCCAGGTTATCCAGCCTGAGTCTTTCATTGATTGTGTCCCTCCAAGTTCTTGTTTCACTATCTGCTGCATTTGTTGACTGCAGCAATTCGCAAAACATCTCCTCCTTACTCCTCCTGGTTCACCGCCTTATCTGGTGGAGGCACTCCACCAGTGTGGAGGACTGGGTCCTCAAGGAGACAACTGCAGAAGCCAAAGACACAATGAACAGAGACAGTATTGTGAATTCGCTCACAGCTGTGAATCACAAAAGTTACATACACTTCTTTCTCATTGTCCCTTTGCTAGCACACAACTTGGTGAGAGTCTGAAATATGGTGAGTTTGATTGTGGGGGAGAGTTGGGAAGGGTGAATGGGCAAGAAGGGACAAAGGGTTGTTTGTGAAGAGGGACACTACATAGGCCTAGGGAGAGTATTCTGAATGTTGGCACCCCTTTCCAGGTGCCAATTAGGGTAATCAAACCAATATCTCACTCTTGAGGGAACCCAGAATGCAAAGGTGCATCTCCTGCTCCTCCAGACCAGGTCAGTATACTGCTCATCTGTGTGCTGCTTTGGTCCCTGCAGAAATATTTGCTGGTTGCCATGGCAAAGTTTCCTACAGGGAATAAACAAGGCAACTCTGCCAATGGACCTTTGGCAGAGGATTGCAGAATACCTAAAGGAAAGTTTCCTAGAGATCACTATGGAGGATTCCCGAGACAAACTTTTCCACCAGCCCCAACTGCATAGCTGCTTAGGCTCATTTGTTAATTTCTGTTCCTTATCCCTCCTCTACCACATAACGAAGTACATGGGAGCTCAATCTCCTCTCACAGTGCAGTATCAAAGCAAAATGCATGCTTACCAGAGCTCGCATCCCCTGCTTCATGCATGCTAGAGCTGGACTGCTGGGACTCGCTAGACCCCTCCAGAGTCAAAAAGAGGTCCTGATGCACCATTCCACTGGACGACCCTGTCATGTGTTCCACATCCTCCTCCAACTCGATTTCAATTTCCTCATCTGCCACTTTGTCCTTGGGGTTGACTCCACTGGCCGCTACCTCTAGTCCCCCCGGAAGTGTCCACAGGGCTCTTGACGGTCAAGATGGGGTCACCACCGAAGATGGCATGCAGTTCCTTGTAGAAGCACCATGTTTTCGGCACTGCACCAGAGCAATGGTTAGCCTCCCTTGCCTTCTGGTGTGCCTGCCTCAGCTCCTTGATCTTAGCACAATACTGCTGCATGTCCCTTTCATGCCCCTTCTCTTGCATCCCACTAGCAATGAGTCTGTAGGTATGAAATTTCCTACAGCTCGAGTGAAGCTGTGACTGCACAGCCTCCTCTCCCCACAGACCCAGCAGATCCTACAGCTCCCGGTGTACTTCAGGTGGGAGCTCATCCACTGAAGAAAGCTGGCACAGTTAGCTGGGAAGATGCTGTGTGAACTGTGCATGCTGAGTAAACAGGAAGAGGAATTTTTAAAGTTCCTAGGCCTTTAAATGGGGGAGGGGCAAATGGCTGTGTACTTTCAGGGCAGCAATTTCAAACTGCTGACCAGAGTGGTCATGATGGGCATTGTGGGAAACCTCCTGGAGGCTAATTAGAGTTACATAAGCAAGCGCACTGTTTACACTGACACTACATTGATCAAGCTTTGTCACAAAAAGCTCTATGCCTCTCTTTGAGGTGGTTTTATTTTGTTGGTGTAGCAGGAGAGTTAAATCAGTGGGAGGAGCATTGTAGTCTGTACACCTCTACTGTTTTGTTGATGAAAGCTAACTTTTGTCGACAAAAACTGTGTAGTGTAGACAAGGCCTTAATAACACCACCTTCCTGAGGTGATACAAAAGGTTTTGAGCTGCTGTATTTTGTCTCCAAGCACAGCACTGAAAAAAATACTGCTTTGCCGCCATTAACTGAAAAGGGGAAAAATCAAAATAAAATTTATTAAATTGGTAAGAAATAGGGTGGCAGCAGTAGACCATAACAGTAAGATGCATGTTTTAACAAATACAGTAACTCCTCACTTAACATTGTCCCGGTTAACGTTTCATTGTTACGTTGCTGATCAGTTCAAGAGCATGGTTGTTTAAAGTTGCGCAATGCTCCCTTATAACGTTGTTTGGCAGCCGCCTGCTTTGTCCACTGCTTGCAGAAAGAGCAGCTCGTTGGAGCTAGCTGGTGGGGGCTTGGAACCAGGATGGAGCAGCAGTCCCCCTATCAGCTCCCCTAAGTTCCCTGTGCAGCAACCACCAAGCAGGCTATCAATTGCCAGGCAGTTCAGCTGACTCTCCCCATACTGCCATGTGCTGCTCCTGCCCTCTGCCTTAGAACTGATCCCACACGCCTCCTCCTTGCTGTGCAGAGGGCAGGAGGGAAGAGGGGTGCTAATGTCAGGGTGTCCCCCTCCCTCCCACTCCTGCACCCCATCTCCACAGAGTGGGGGAGGGGGTAGGGACACAACAGGACTCAGTATGGAGGGAGCTTGCTGGCAGTAGCTGCTGTCTCAACTTGCTGATCTACTTAAAAAGGCAGTATACTTAGAGTGGGGTCAGTGTACTTAAAGGGGCAATGTGTGTCTCTCTCACACACACGGTGTGTGTCTCTGTCTCTCCTTTCTCTCTCACTCTCTCTCACACACACAATGTCTCTCTCTCTCTCTCTCTCTCTCACACACACACACATACACACACACACAGTGTGTGTCTCTGTCTCTCTCTGCCATGCTGTTTCTCCTCCCTCCATTGGTGCTGCCTTGTAGAGTGTGATGCTACAATCACAACATGTTAACTCTTGAGGGCTCAGCAGAATGCTAGTTCATTTAGCAGTAAGGCATTCCCTGGGAAATATCCCACCCTCTGACTCCACCACCTCAACCAAGCTTAAAAAATTTCCCTGGAACCTAACCCCCCTGCATTTACATTAATTCTTATAGGGAAATTGGATTTGCTTATCATTGTTTTGCTTAAAGTAGCATTTTTCAGGAACATAACTACAATGTTAAGCAAGGAGTTACTGTAAGTATATATTAAAGAAATAAGTTGATGGTTTATAGTTTTATAAGTCTGGTAATTTTAAGGGTGCGGTCAATGTTGGCACACAGCCAAGGACAGTGAGCTGGTAGTTTTAAACAGTTCTGCCAAGGACTGGTATGTTGGTAGGCAAAGAGTGGACTGAGGTTAGGTAAAGGTCACTCCAAAACCTGAAGGGAGTGGTCAGTCAAGCATGGTGCAGGTTTTCAATCAGGTCTGGCTTTGATTGACAGATGCGTTCAGCGGTTGTGATTGGTTCATAAGAACAGACCAATCAGGGAAGGCTTAAAGGTGATTGATGGATGGGTTTGCTAATCATAAAGATTGAGGAAACAACCAATCAGAATAGACCAAAACCTGTATATAAGGCAGAGAGCTGACAGGCTTGAGTCAGTCAAGATAAGAGCAGGCACAGAAGCAGGAGAGGAAGAAGGAAGATCAGAAATGAGCTGAAATCACTGAAGAAGGGAAGAGCTGTGGCAGCAGTAATTGTTCAGAAGTAGCCATGACAGAGCAAAAGAACCATAGACAGATGAGAGGGAAAGAAGACTGCAGAGAAGTAATTATGATGACCATAGTATAAGGAACCAATAGGATGTATGAGTGTGTATGCTTGAGATAATGAAGTTGGACGTTTGTGCATGTATGTTTGTTATAGGGCTGTTGATTAATAACAGTTAACTCATGCGATTAAGTCAAAAATTTAATTATGATTAAAAAAATTAATTGTGATTAATCGTGTGATTAATCACACTGTTAAACAATAGAATACCAATTGAAATGTATTACATATTTTGGATGTTTTTCTACATTTTCAAATATATTGATTTCAATTACAACACAGAATGCAAAGTGTACACTGCTTACTTTATATTATTATTTTTGATTTGCTCTGTAAAATGATAAACAAAAAAAAAACAGCATTTTTCAATTAGGCTCATCCAAGTACTGTAGTGCCATCTCTTTGTCATGAAAGTGCAATTTACAATGTAGATTTTTTGTTGTTACATAACTGCACTCAAAAACAGAACAATGTAAAACTTTAGAGCCTACAAGTTCACTCGGTCCTACTTCTTGTTCAGCCAATAGCTAATACAAACAAGTTTGTTTACATTTACAGGAGACAACACTACCCACTTCTTATTTACAATGTCACCTGAAAGTGAGAACAGGCGTTCGCATGGCACTTTTGTAGCCAGCATTGTAAGGTATTTACGTGCCATATATGCAAAACATTCATATGCCCCTTCATGATTTTGTTGGTGTTGGTCCAGCAGGGGGTTATACTAGATGACCTCCTGAGGTCTCTTCCAACCCTAATCTTCTATGATTCTATGCTTCAGCCACCATTCCAGAGGACATGCTTCCATGCTGATGATGTTTGTTAAAAAAATGTGTTAATTAAATTTGTGACTGAACACCTTGGAGCAGAATTGTATGTCTCCTGCTCTGTTTTACCCGCATTCTGCCATATATTTCATGTTATAGCAGTCTTGGATGATGACCTAGCACATGTTATCATCTTAAGAACACTTTCACTGCAGATGTGACAAAACGCAAGAGGTACCAATATGTGATTTCTACAGATAGATGCTGCACTTGACATAAGGTTTAAGAATCCGAAGTGCCTTCCAAAATCTGAGAGGGACGAGGTGTGGAGCGTGCTTTCGGAAGTCTTATAAAACCAACACTCCGATGCGGAAACTATAGAACCCGAACCACCAAAAAAGAAAATCAAGCTTCTGCTGGTGGCATCTGACTCGGACGATGAAAATGAAGATGCGTTGGTCTGCACTGCTTTGAATCATTATTGAGCAGAATCCATCATCAGCATGGATACATGTCCTCTGGAATGGTGTTTGAAGCATGAAGGGACATATGAATCTTTAGCACATCTGGCATGTAAATATCTTTGCGACGCCAGCTACAACAGTGCCATGTAAACGCCCGTGGCTGTATGCCGGCCTAAGTTAGGTTGACATAATTTTGTAGTGTAGACATAGCCATTTTCTCTGGAGCCACAGTAAACCACAAATTATCTTCTGTGTGAGAGAGACAAGTTCTATGATGATGTTGAGCAAATATTTGTGTTTCTTAAGACAAGGAAATATATCTTGACAAGGAAACACTTTTTCTAGTGGGAAAATTAACTGAACTTTGAGAGGTCAGTGAGAAGAATTTTAATGCAGTTCTGCTCTCTTTTGCTTTTGTAGCACTGCCACATACTCCAAAGGTATTTCCTCCGTCATGAGGTACAGTTCATGCTGGAAACACCACAACACAACACAGACATGGACATCTCTAGCTGCTGTATTACAAACACCAAATAACTGGATATTGTAGCTGATCATGAAACCTGACTAAATCCTTCTTTTGCGGGAAAGAAAAACTTAGAACTCATTAACCACCAAGTAAAGAAATTGAGTCTATTCCTACTTCCACTGAAATCAATGGCAAAGCTCCCATTAGCTTCAAGGTGGCAGGATCAGACCCATTGTTGTTTATTAACCACAGAAGCCTGGTAACTGGAGATATAGGTGAAAATATCACCATCTGATAAACTTTCCTACCAAAGAGTCCAGTATTCTGGAGTCACACTGCGCAATGAATAATGATTTCTGCCAGATTTTCCCCTTATTATTATAGCCTTAACCATTAAATTCACATTCTTAAGACAGATAGCACTGTAGTGTCTGAAGGTGATATTTATTATCTACCAGCACAAGGGAGCCCAAAAGTTTTTCACTGCCTGATAAAATTAGTATTAATATAAAGTATAAAATTTAAATTAGGGTAGTAGTCTAAGGGCTTTGTCATTTTTATTTTGCTTTAATTTTCTGTCAAGCCCTACATATAGGCCATGTCTAAACACAGAATTCTGGACAACTAAAATGTGGATTGTTCTGACATGGCAATTCCTATCTTTTTAAGGCTGTCCAACAAAAGAAAAGCTTGCATCAATATCAAGTGTTTGCATGGATCCTGAACACCACCTACAGCTTTATCAATTATATAAACTGAGGGGATTTATGGGTTGATTAAACTAATTAATGTGCAGAACTTTAAGAATACCTGATGACATGAAACTACTTGATGAGACCCCGTGAAGACTCAATGCATCCTGCTGATGGCAAGCCAGAAGCAACAAGACAAACCGATTTAAGAGCCTGAAAAGATCACCCCCATACCTGACTTCACTGGAATTCCTCAGGGTACACGTAGCAGATCCCATTTAAGGATCAGGGATTTAAACATGTGTATCAATGCATACATATCAGGGGCATTTAAATCTGTGGATAAATACAGTATCCCTACAACATTTATGTTAGTGTATGATCAATATGTGCATTTGTGTACTACCTTGGGTCCATTATTTCCATCACTCCTTATGACCATCCTGCTGAAGTCAAAGCCAAAACTCCTACGGACTTCAATGGGTTCAGAATTTCACCCTGTTGTCTCTCTGACTGCCTCTCACAACAGGTTAGAAAGTTGTTTCATCTGCAAGGGCTTCATTGTGGCTCCTGAAGGGCCCACCTCAGAAAAGTCCATTGGGCCTTACTGAATGCACTGCAACTAACTAATGTTAATGGAGGTATGACCATTTACACCAGCAGATTATCTGGCTCCTAATATGTACTTTGCTCTCAGTATATACAAATGTATGTATACATAAATGTATATGTATTATAAATCTTTGAGGGAACACCCCATACCTAGCTTTAATCTCTTTTCCATGGATTAAGTTTAATTATTTGATTCACCATCAAAAGTCAGAAATGCAAAGAAAAATGAAATTACTCACATTTGTCTCTTCCAATTTGTGAATGCACAGCAATGGCTAGGATACGTGAGGTTAGCCTCAATCAGTGCAACAAACTTCTCTAAGGCAGGCAGTTTCTTTAAATTGTAGGTAGATCGTGCTCTTAGCTTCTTAATATTTTCTAATCCATAGGCGGGCAGGAAACTGATTCTTGTCTTTGAAATATCCCTTAAAGACATATAATAATCTCAGCAAAAAGGTAAATTAACAACACTCTCCCGCCCCTCAATTTAGAGACAGTTTTGGCTCCTGCACATTATAAGAGACTAGTGATCGCAAAGAAACTGTCTGGACAGCCACATTGAAAACAGGATCAGAGGATGACATTGTACTTTCTCATTCCGTATATCTGATGTCTGCCTTGGAAAGATTCTAAAAATCACTGATGTGGAACAAAATAAGAGAAGATTTGGACAGGTACAGACATCAAAGACAGTCATGGCTTGGTCTTTGAAGGGGGAACGCATGCTTAACAAATAGGATTAATTTCCTTGAGATGGTGATAATAAGAATCAACAAGTATGAAACAAAAGACCATATAACTAGGCTTCAAGAAGGCTTGCAACACAGCAGTGCATAAAAAAGAAAGAAAGAAACTGCTTATAACATTAGAAAGCAGCTATTGATGGTGAAATCCTAGACTGGATAAAAAAATTGCTTTAGTAACCAAAGTTGAAATATACCAGCACATGGATACAAATCAGGTGGAAGGAAAATGCTAAGAAGGGAAGATCAGTAACGGACATTAAGTCCAATCTTTTTGAAACTATACATCAATGAAAAGGAGGAGGAAACAAATACAAAAGTGTGCCTGCTTGTAGATGATGAAAAAATGATTGAGTGGGTCAATACCAAAGAAAAAAAGAGAGACTGGGTTTAAAGTGGGAGACCCGAGCTGATGTTCCTTGAAGAATACTGTTGAGTATTATAGATTCATTAAAAATAGAAGACAAATAATCTACAATCTGTAGTAGCAGTAAAGGATCTGGTACATAACAACTGAAAACCGTTAGCTTTTTGGGAGGCAGGGTTTAGAAAATACTGAAATGCACCAATCAGTGAGGAAGATTATTATGGCACTATATAAAGGGCTGATGAAATCACACCTGAATTATTATTATGGACAATCCTGGACACCTTATTATGGGAAGGAAAGTGAGGAACTGGAACAAAATGCAGAAGGCAACAGATAGGATGATAGAGGTTCATGGGGGGTAACAGCTGTGTGGAAAGGTTGGGAAAATTAAGTTTTGTGTTCATTTAAAAATGAGATTAAAGAGGGACAGACATCAAATTTCTAGGAGTGAAAACAACAAAACATTTCCAGAGGGTAACAAGTTCGAAAAGGAGAGAGAGAGAAGAGACTGAAGCTAAGAAGAGAGCAAGCATTACAGAAGGTGCAAATAAATGCATTTATGTGGAAGGCAGTTACTTTGTGAAATGGACTATCAAAGGTAGTGATGGAGGCTGTAATTATGAAGTTATGAAAAGAACTAGACAGGCAATGAGAGGGAAAATATTCTGTGATGCAAACAGAAAATCCTTCCTTGTGCTGCACAGAAACAGGAAGGAGATCAGTGGTCCTTCACCTGCTGTCAAGGAGCAGTGCAGGATTTCTCCCCAGTGTTCTAAAGAGTTATAGCTGGCATAACACATCTCATATGGGGCACTGTCTGCTAATGAGGGGGCATGCCTGGCTGGGCCACCTGCCTACTGTATATGCTGTGTCCATCAACATGGGAAAGCAGGGGAGCATGCTGCTTCCTTTAACAACAGCAGTAAAATGAACTGAGCAACATGTTGTCCAGTCCTTCCTGCAGTGCCAGGTATGTGCCCCACATTGCTCTGTTCTCTGTCTTGTGTTATCAAAGAAAAGAACTTGCCCTAATGAAGTAGAAGAACTGACCTAATTTGGAAGCATAGCTTTTCTCCATACTCAAAACATTCAGTCTCTATTTCATTGATAACTTTCCTATATCATGGCAATATTTCATTTGATATAAATTGCACATCCAGTGGCCACCAACTGTTGGGGAGATCAAATGTCAATAATAAGTTTCCTACAATTGGTGTGAATGACATTCACATTTAGAGTCAACTTTTCTGTGAAGGGCAAAACAAATACACCTGGAAAAGAATCACACCCAGAAAAGTTTGCATCTGAGCTCACAAACAGCGATTTGGTAACTGCACCCCTAACTACATTTGCTCAAACAATTACCCGAGTTGCATGAGCAAACATGGTTTTTGGTGGTAGCAATTTCTGTGCCCAGATTGCACCTATGGCTGGAAATGTAGAATGACAGTGATGAAGCGACTTGATGCTGAGTGTTGCAGAGCCTAACTTTTAGGCACATAGAAAATCACTCTACTGATACACTGCAATCAACAAAGTCTGTGATAGGCACCCAAGCTCCTATATGATGAATGGGATGGGTGCCTTGGAATGAGATCAATGAAGCCAGAATGGTAGGCAGCAAGCCACCTAAGCCAGCCAATGGGAGATGACGGTCAGAGTGGTATGTGCTAATCCCCCCTATCCCTCATGGAGATAGGATTGCATCTCTACCGCCTGAACTCTCTCTGCTTCACAGTGCACAAACTGTGGAAGAGAGGTGTTTGGCCTCCTATACTGAGTGTGGGATCCAAATCAAAACAACGGGGGTGGAGCAGGACCTCCCTGATGATATTTAACCCAAAGGTTAGGGTACTCAGTCAGGATGTGGGAAATCCCCAGTTCGAGTCCCTCCTCCACCTGAGGGGGAGAAGGAATCTATGGCTCACAGAGAGGTAGGGATTGGGATACCCCTCAAGAGCCTCCTGTGACTCATCGACCTGGTAGCAACAAAGGAAGCTTCACTGCTAATGCCATGAAATGGCTGAATGTTGATGCTAGAAACATTCAGCTGGAAATAAAATGCACATTTTTAACAGTAAGGATGATTATCCATTGGAACTTACTTAAGGATGTGAGGGATTCTCTATCATTTGAAGTCTTTAAATCAAGATTGGATGTCTTTTTTAAAGATATGCTCTATTGCAACCAGACGTTATGGGCTTGATGCTGGAATTACTGGGTGAAATTTTATGGCCTGTGCTATACAGGAGCTCAGATTAGATTATCACAATGGTTCCTTCTGATCTTAACATCTATGACTCTCTGAACCTTTTACATTATTTCAATATTTTAAGATGTAAGATACAAGGAGATGCTAATTGCCAACTAGATACTGTTTCAGGAAGAACAAGAGACAAAACAACAAGATGTACCATCTAATAAAATCTTGCAGTCTGCACCACAAATTTGATATGAGCAATTCTGTTTTTCCCAGTATAGATGTTGTCATAAATATAAAGAGAAGGGTAAACCCCTTTAAAATCCCTCCTGGCCAGAGGAAATATCCTCTCACCTGTAAAGGGTTAAGAAGCTAAAGGTAACCTCGCTGGCACCTGACCAAAATGATCAATGAGGAGACAAGATACTTTCAAAAGCTGGGAGGAGGGAGAAAAACAAAGGGTCTGGGTCTGTCTGTGTGATGCTTTTGCCGGGGACAGAACAGGAATGGAGTCTTAGAACTTAGTAAGTAATCTAGCTAAGTATGTGTTAGATTATGCTTTCTTTAAATGGCTGAGAAAATAGCTGTGCTGAATAGAATGAATATTCCTGTCTGTGTGTCTTTTTTGTAACTTAAGGTTTTGCCTAGAAGGATTCTCTATGTTTTGAATCTAATTACCCTGTAAGGTATTTACCATCCTGATTTTACAGAGGTGATTCTTTTTTTACTTCTATTAAAAGTCTTCTTGTAAGGAAACCAAATGCTTTTTCATTGTTCTAAGATCCAAGGGTTTGGGTCTGTGGTCACCTATGCAAATTAGTGAGGATTTTTACCAAACCTTCCCCAGGAAGTGGGGTGCAAGGGTTGGGAGGATTTTGGGTGGAAAGACATTTCCAAACAACGGTTTCTCAGGAACCCAGATAAAGTTTGGTGGGTGGCAGTGGAAGTCCAAGGGCAAAGGGTAAAATAGTTTGTACCTTGGGGAAGTTTTAACCTAAGCTGGTAAAAGTAAGCTTAGGAGGTTTTCATGCAGGTCCCCACATCTGTACCCTACAGTTCAGAGTGGGGAAGGAACCTTGACAGATGTTATTACAGGTCAATCATTTCCATAAGTGAAAACATATTTCTGGTGTACACTATGGTGACAGATGACTGGAAGACCTTTCTTTCATGATCTCAGTCAGGATAACTGTGGATGCACTACTAATAGAACAGAATAATTCCTATACAAATAATTCAGTGTCTGAATTTGAACTATCAAATGAATCTGAACTACAGCCAAATCAATTTGATAAACCATCAGAATATAATTGTATTGGCTTCAGCTTGCAAAGGTAATGCATTAGTTTTTCACTACAGGAAACTATGTTCCCCCTTCCCAAAAGAAACAGCAATTGTGTTGGTGCTAAGAAGATGCTTCAATAAGAAATTTATCCAAAAGTTAAAGGCATGTATATGGACTGGTAGCTATCCAGTGTTGAAAGTGGGAGGAAAAAATATGGAGGAACTTCTAAGGTAGTGCTTTATACTAGGTCTTTATTGAGCATCCCAGCATGGAGGGAGGGTATGGCAAGCACAGATATAAACACTACAGAAGAGTTCTTATCTGATTTTGAAGTTAAATGTTCTATTTTTCTCTCTCATTTTTATATTTTCTAGCCACTCTAACATCTTTTCTGCCACTGAAATAATAAAATTTCCTTCCCACAATTCTAAGGGCAGCTGTTGCTAATATGGCCTGGGGAGGGCACAAGGAGCTTGGCAACACCCATGGGCATTGCCACCCACAATTACAGCCTCCCCCCGGCTTCACTCACTTGAGTAACCCAGGCCTCTCTCCTGCCAGCCTGAGGCATGCTGGATGTGAGCCCTGAGGGAAGAGAGACAGATACATAGATGGGCTGGTGCTGAAAAAGGAATCATGCACTTTCTGTTGCTGCTCACATGAAATTGTGAATAGAAGCATGAGCAATGGCTCACACTTGCAAATAAGTCTCAGAGCTGTACTAAACCTGGGCCTGAGATAATGTTACCAGCTGCCCTCTGCTTCCCAGTGTCAGCCATGTATACGACAATTAATAATATAAAGTGTTACAATAAGAAGTAAAAGCAGTTGAGCACAGTGTTTTAGGGGGCACACAAAGAGTTGATAACAGTGAGTACTGCTGCAGGGCACTTGATGACAGCTTTGGGGTTGTAGAAAATTTAGAAGTGCATTGTTAAATGCATTAAAAAGAATGGACAGAGATCTGTGAGAATTCTACTGCTATGGAACCTTTCTGCACAGCTTACTTTCTCCTAAATAACATGTGCAGAGAAGAAGAGACTAGTGAAATTGTGCAAGGTGCAGGGTAGGATTTTCAGCTTTAGACCTGGACTCCAAAGATGTAAGGGTAGATTCTCAGCTGGTTCAAGTTGTCCTAGCTCCATTAAAGTTAATGAAGTAGGACAATGTCCAACAGCTGAGGATCTCCCCATTTTGGATTGGATCAAAACAACAAAGGAAAATAAGTAGTGTCTCATTTTGCATAAATTGCATTATAGCCAATTTCTAACAGAGGTTAATAAAAAGTGGAGATAAACATGGATTCAAACTCTCCTAAACGTTGTGCGGGAGTATGAAATCTGAACCTGATCCATATCTATAAAATCTGAACCTGGCTCCAGATCCACATTTTACATCTAGAAACAAACCTCCAAACCTGAACACTCTTGAATTTTTGGGTATTTGAAATTCAGATCTGCCACCAAATTTTAATTTTGTGTCTAGAGCCCATCTCTAATAGAGAGTTAATAATGAGGAAAAGAACATCTGACTGTTACTTACAGAACAACTGGGCCATTGGCTCCTTGAAAAACCTCATTAGGTAATTTTTCTAGATTGTGATTATCACTAAGATTTCTGTAAAACATAACAAGACAATCAGGGATAAATAACTCTGCCACAGTTACTATTTCCCAGTAATTGTTGTGCTGAATACCAAATAATAAGAATAGTTACAGCTCATCCAAGTAGGTTCCATTAAATGCATGATTCTGAATTTCCCGAATTCCATTTTTATTCAGTCGTCTGCAACAAAGAGACACATTTTAAAACACTGATTACAAAAAAACTATGCTTGTTTTGAAGCATCAGTAGAATTACTGGGTGATATAAAATTAGTTAAATAAATAAATGGCGATCTCTAGCATTAACAGAAAGCTATTATAAAATCCCAGCCACTGTTGTTGGGATAAATTGGATTAAATGTGCTGGGCCAGGTTCTGCTTTCACTAATACTGATGTAAAACCAGAGTAGCTGCAATGAAGTCAAAGGCGGTCCTCCAGATTTATACCAGAGTAAGTGAGATCAGAATCTTTCTGACTGTTAGCATTAAAGCCATACAAACTTTGCATTGAACGTGCTGTTCAAACCTTGGGCTAACTGCTGCTCATTACTGCAGAGAGGAGCAAAATGCAACAGGAAAGACTCCACAGAGGTGGAAGGGGAAGAGCAGGAGCTTCACTGAAAGCATTCACTTGCGTCCAGAAACTGTGAAGGACTCACTGACCCAGTGCTGCAAGATTGGGGTTCAGAGGCTTTGGCATGGAGAAATAGCTGGGGAATGAAAAAGGGGACTCCCAGGAGCCATCAGACTTTTTAGCAATCTCCTCTAACAGGCAAACTTCTCATGAAAATCTGCTGGCACATTAGCGCTGCTGGGACCAGCAGTAACTCCCCATCTGTGCCCTCTCTCCCCCTCTGAGAGATAAGGGCAGTGGCAGAGGAGTGGGACTAGCTGCACATCAAGGCAGTGGGAGGCCACTGGGTGGAAATAGTGCAGAATTTGCTAAGATAGATGCTGAGTTTCTAATGCATCTGCTGCCTTCACAGACTACATCCCCTATATGCTCCACAGCCCCCCTACTCTCTCATGTTCTCCCCTCTGAGAAAAGAATTAGGCAGCAATTCCATGAGTTTAAATTCATGGAGTTCTCTGCTGAGTTTTAACTGTGGTTCTTTAACAAATTAACGTTTAATGTCCCTATCCCATGCTCCCTCCATGATCCAAAAAATTTACATTTGGGTCAGTTATATTTATCATTTATACAGTATAGTTTTTCATCTCCTTTATTGTTACTCTGTACCACTCACCCCCTCTGGCACTGAATGACAGGCCTGACTGATGGCACGAAACAAACAATTAAATTAAACTTTCAGAAAACCTACATATTTTACTTCTCGTTCACAGTGAAAGCATGCAAATGACCCACTAATCTAAGGTTCAAGATGGTGGGTTTAGTCAACAAGAAAATCAATTATAGGCCTGGGTGGAAAGATGACCCGTTTGACCATGAAAGACAAATGTACATGGCTCAAAGTCTGCAGTGTGTGTTAGATCAACTCATGGAAACTGTCTCCCATCCCATCCACTCACAGGTGCTATTAGAAATGAGTGAGGCAACACAGAAAGGCAAGATAATCAGATGCTGTTTTTACCATCTGACATATTTATTATGTTACATCATTCATATTAGTTAGCATCTGCCACTCTGACCTGGAGGAAAAATACAGCCACCACTTTCAAGCAAAAAATATATAAAAATTATACGTTTACCTTTGAGCTAAACCCTGGAGTCCTCAGTCACTTTTTACTCAACTCTCACATAGCCAACCTCCCAAATCTCCCAACCTTTGGCCCAAATTCTTCTCTTATTTAAATCAGCCCATATCCTGAGCAACTTCAGAATAAAATTGAAGTCTTGCCTGAGTAAGCTGAGTAAACATGACTTAAAAGCTCTGGGATTTGTCTTCTTGTGTTTATGTTTGATCACTGTATTGGTACATTTACAGTATAAGGGCGAAATTCACTCCTGTGCAGAAGGCCAGCACAAAGCCTATAGCACCACTTAAGTCTCATTTATGCTAAATTGTGAATGTTTAAGGCGGGGCATAGATTTTGTGTTGGGGTGAATTTCAATCTTTTATATATTTTTAGGCATTCTTAACTGACTTTACATAAAACTTCAGTTTGCCTCCCCCCTCAAATCTTAAGATGTGGTTTGACTTTTAGCTCTAAACACACTATTAACCTCTAGGGAGAAATCCTAGAACAATGAAATCAATAACGATTAGTGGGTATTTAAAAGGATCTGACTGAGAAAGCTGTTGAAGCATAAAACTGACTGGAGAGTGTAAGTGAACATGTGGATTTATTTAAGATTTTTATTTCATTTGATTCTACATTTTTTTCACATGTAGTGCCACTCCCCTGCCCCCGCATGACCTGTTCTGTCCTTCCGATATATTTTGTACCCCAGAATGATTGTGTCCCATTGATTGTTGTCACTCCACCAGATTTCTCTAATGCCTATTATATCAATATCCTCCTTTAATGTAATAAGAAAAGCCCAAAAGGAGTTTGAAGAACAGCTAGCCAAAAACTCAAAAGGTCATAACAAAAAGGGCTCTAGAGGTGATCCTGGCAATTACAGACCGGTAAATCTAATGTCAGTATCGGGCAAATTAGTTGAAACAAATGTAAGTGACTCACATTATGCCTTTCCTTTTTAAAAACATCCTTCTGATAATATAGTTTTGGGGATTTTTTCTTTGTGAAGCATTTCCTCAACAATAATGCAGAATGTTAATTAAACATTAATTAACATTAAAAACACAATAAAAGAACTAAAAAAGAGCCACCGTGGCTTAACAACCATATAAAAGAAGCAGTGAGAGATAAAAAGGCATCTTTTAAAAAGTGGAAGTCAAATCCTAGTGAGGTAAATAGAAAGGAACACAAACACTGCCAAATTAAATGTAAAAATAAGAACATAAGAATGGCCATACTGGGTCAAACCAAAGGTCCATCCAGCCCAGGATCCTGTCTACCAACAGTGGCCAATGCCAGGTGTCCCAGAGGGAGTGAACCTAACAGAAATGATCTAGTGATCTCTCTCCTACCATCCATCTCCACCCTCTGACAAACAGAGGCTAGGGACACCATTCCTTACCCATCCTGGCTAATAGCCATTAATGGACTTAACCTCCATGAATTTATCCAGTTCTCTTTTAAACCCTGTTATAGTCCTAGCCTTCACAACCTCCTCAGGCAAGGAGCTCCACAGGTTGACTGTGCACTGTGTGAAGCAGAACTTCCTTTTATTATTTTTAAACCTGCTGCCCATTAATTTCTTTGGTGGCCCCTAGTTCTTATATTGTGGGAACAAGTAAATAACTTTTCCTTATTCACTTTCTCCACACCACTCATGATTTTATATACCTCTATCATATCCCCCCCAGTCTCCTCTTTTCCAAGCTGAAAAGTCCTAGCCTCTTTAATCTCTCCTCATATGGGACCCGTTCCAAACCCCTAATCATTTTAGTTGCCCTTTTCTGAACCTTTTCTAATGCCAGTATATCTTTTTTGAGATGAGGGGACCACATCTGTACGCAGTATTTAAGATGTCGGCGTACCATGGATTTATATAAGGGCAATAAGATATTCTCCGTCTTATTCTCTATCCCCTTTTTAATGATTCCTAACATCCCATTTGCTCTTTTGACTGCCACTGCACACTGTGTGGACATCTTCAGAGAACTATCCACGGCGACTCCAAGATCTTTTTCCTGATTAGTTGTAGCTAAATTAGCCCCCATCTTATTGTATGTATAATTGGGGTTATTTTTTCCAATTTGTATTACTTTACATTTATCCACATTACATTTCATTTGCCATTTTGTTGCCCAATCACTTAATTTTGTGAGATCTTTTTGAAGTTCTTCACAGTCTGCTTTGGTCTTAACTACCTTGAGCAGTTTAGTATCATCTGCAAACTTTGCCACCTGGGGCACCTGGCATTGGCCACTGTCAGTAGACAGGATCCTGGGCTGGATGGACCTTTGGTCTGACCCAGTATGGCCATTCTTATGTTCTTATGTTCTTTTTAGTTGGTCTATACTGGCTAAAATGTGCAGCAGTGATCAGATATGCCTGCCAAGGCTGGAATATGGAATACAAATAACATAGTGATGCTGGGGGCTTTACATGACGTAGGATCTATTTTTTTTTAATATAATAAACTTAGTTCCATAGATTACTATTTCTGATATAAATATTTCACAATAGTGCAAGTGAAGGAACATTAAGGTTATGTGGGGATGGAGGCAAATTTGGGTTTAAAATGAGGTATTTCTTTCCTGTGGAGAGATATGCAATACTGCGAGGTATACCAGAAGAAGATCTTATTAAAGGTATACCAGAAACTGAATAAACTAAATACTATACTTGTCATAAATATAAAGGGAAGGGTAACAACCTTTATGTATGCAGTATCATAACATCCCTCCTGGCCATAGGTACAGAATCCCCTTACCTGTAAGGGGTTAATCAGTTCAATTAACCTAGTTGGCACCTGACCAGAAGGACCAATGGGAAAGGAAGATACTTCCAAATCGGGGAGGGAGGGGGAAGATTTTGTTTGTGCTCTCTTTGTTGGTTCTCTCTCAGGACAAAGAGAGAGACCAAGCAGGTAATCCAGCTCCTTCTGAAATGATACATCTAAAATTACAGAAATTGTAAGTTATAGCAAGGAAATGCATTAGATTATCTTTTGTTTTAGCTTGTGAATTTTCCCTATGCTAAGAGGGAGGTTTATTCATGTTTTTGTAACTTTGAAGTTGAGCTAGTGGGGAATCCTCTGTGTTTTAAATCTTTTTATTACCCTTTAAAAATAACCTTCCATCCTGATTTTACAGAGGTGCTTCTTTTACTTTTTTCTTTAAAATAAAATTCTTTTAAGAACCTGATTAATTTTAGTGTCCAAAACATAAAGGGTCTGGTCTGTACTTTTATTAAAACCTATTGGTTGGAATATTATTCTCAAGCCTCCCTAGGAAAAGGGGTGAAGGGGTTTGGGGAGATATTTTGGGGGGGGATAGGGCTCCAAGTGGCCTCTCCCTGAATGTTTGTTGAAATCACTTGGTGGTAGCAGCAATACCATCCAAAGACAAGAAAAGGAATTTGTGCCTTGGGGAAGTTTTGAACCTAAGCTGGTGGAATATAAGATTAGGGTGTCTTTCATCCGGGTCCCCGCATCTGTATCCCAGGGCTCAGAGTGGGGAGGGAACCCTGACAGTACTTCATTCCTGGAAGAAATTAGCTCTACTTTCTGTATAAAAGCAGAGTAGCTGCAATGAAGTCAAAGGTGTGTAAAAGCAGCTTTCTCCTATTTTTCTGTGGCCCATCCACGATATTCCCTGTGGGTGAAATTCACCCATGTAGAGGGCTACCACAGAACTATGCACAATTTTAGGGGATGTTGATATGAATACTTAGTTTGTCGCAAGCTGCAGTGTAATCTACCTTGTTCTATCCTGCCACACAATAACTGTCTGTGTGGACTCTCCTGACATGCATTAATAGTTCTGTGGTGCACTTTTAATCTATTCCTATTTCAAAGCAGGGAAGATCAAAGTGCACTATGGATCTTTTAGTGCACTGCAGCAGGGTCCACATGGATACTCAGTGTACAGGCAGGATTTACACCCCAGTTTTCTGTGAACTAAGTGTTTGTGTAGACAAGCCCTAAGGGCTACCTCTGAACTCCATCAGCCTCATATCCCAAAATCATCCCATGTAGCAGCATGAGACCATCTTACCCATCTTGTCTTCATGTTATGGGTCACGGTCAAAAAAAAAAAAGACTGAGATCCACTGGTCTAGTTAAGTGAGAATGGGGCTGGGAGTCACAGACTCTTGAATTCTAATCCTAGCTGTGTCATTGGTTCATTTTGTGGCCTTGGATAGGTCACCTAACCTGTGTGTCTGTTTTCTCTCTATAAAATAAAGATAATGGGCTGGATTTTCAGCTGCACCCATTGTCCATTGGATGCAATTTTTTGGTAAGGCAACTTGAAAAGGAACATTAAAGGTTGATGTCCAGGTTTGTCATCTACTTTTTCACTCTTCAGAGAATACTGTCCACATTTAGTAGATTGGGGATGGATGGATAAATGGTGGGGTAGACCAGTGGTTCTCAACCAGGGCTCCGGGGCCCCCTAGGGGACCTCTAGAAGGTTTCAGGGGGCTTCCAAGCAGAGCCAACATTAGACTTGCTGGGGCACAAGCAGAAAGCTGAAGCCCCATCGCATGGGGCTGAAGCCCAGGTCCCTGAGCCCCGCCACCAGGGGCTGAAGCTGAAGCCTGAACAATGTAGCCTCGTAGGGGCCCCTGTGGCATGGGGCCCCAGGTAATTGCCCTGCTTGCTACACACTAACCCCAGCCCTGGCTTTTATATGCACAAAACCAGTTACTGTGACATAGGTGGACCATGGAGTTTTTATAGCATGTTTGGGGCGGGGCGGGGGGGGCGCGCTCAGGAGGAAAAAGGTGGAGAATCTGTGGGGTAGACAATGGAGGGGTGATAGTAGTTAATCTTGCTATAGCTCTATCTTCAAATATTGAGGCTCTTATCCTGCTTCCACCCTAATCAGTAAGATCAGAACTGGTCCCTTGCTGCATGACCCCTGCTTCCTGAATTTGAGTCAAGCTGCAGGGAGTAATGGGTAAATTTTCCAAACTAGGCATTTGCCTAGGTGGAATGAAAGCAGCTTTTTAGTAGAGCGAACAAACTTTCAATGTTCCTATAAAAGGGATCAGGAAACCCCGCTAGTTCATTAAAAAACATCATTGTTAAGTCAAATGAGAAGTCATCTAACTACACAGCATGAAACTGCATTGTGAGGGGGCCTGTAACAATACATTAATGTTATGTACAAGTATACCATATTTTACACATATCTACATGTAATTTGCTTGAATAATGAATGTCTTTGAATGATGTATCTTACTGCAAATATGGATGAGCTATACGTCCTTTGGAACACAATTTGTATTATGTGGAACCATCATGGTCTTTAACCTTGGTACCATTAATTATTAAATTTTCTCTATGGTCTGCTCTGATTCTAAAATACAGAGCTGACATGAAAAGGCCGGAGGGAGAGAGCGATTACTGAATATTGAAAGTATAAAAGAAGACAAGAGATATTTCTTAGTTAGGAGCTTTGCCCATTTGCAAACCCATTTAAATATGGGGGGGAGGGGTTTAAAGTGGGTTCTGGGTTCAATTTCTACTTAGGAAAAACTGGGGGGGGAAGGAGCAGAAAGGGGTCAGAGAGAAGAAACCCAGTGAAAAATGAGGGTGTCAAATGGAATAGAGCACAGACAGAGTGAAGAATAAACAAAGGCTGTGTAAAAAGAGCAGTGATAATAGGGGAGATGGAAAAAAAGAGGCTACCTAATGATTCTCTGCTGTCCTGAGTTTATACTTGGAGGAGTCAGCCATCAGGCTTATTGGTTCCATGATGCTCTGCTGGCCCTATTTATATGCTTGCCAGCTTAACTTTTGGGGGGCAGTTCTATCCCTGATGCACAGCACATATATAGCTCTCGCTGTTGCCCCATCCTGTTGGCTTCCTCCCATCTGTTTCCTGTATCTACATGTTGTCTCCTGTTACATACTTTGACAAATATGTAGGACAAGAATCATCTTTTTGTTCAGTGTGTGTCGCACTGGGGCTCCAATCCCTGCCTGGTGTCTTGAGGGGCTGCACAATACAAATATTTAACAACAAGACAGGTTTCTTCCAGCCAGAATTTGTTATAAATGAATTCAATCTTCTTGGGGTAAAAAACCCCACATGGGTTTGAATTACAGGCTAAAATTAGTTTTGCAAAACTATAAAATAGCACTCAACAAGGTTTCTCAGGCTCTATTCTGGAGAAGATGTAAACTAACGTGATATTTGCCAGTTCTTACTCACATAATGACACTTTCAGAACTCAGGCCCATGAAGGAATTCCTTTCAATTGTACGTATATTTATATTATCTTGAATATCTCTGAAAAAGAAAGTAAAGTAAAATTAAACAGTTTTGTAGCTCTGTGATTCTTTAATTTCTTTGACAGGAAATGATGCTTCAAACACCAAAATGATTTTTCTTCATATTAGATCTGAGAAAATATTTTACATGTAGGTTTCCTGAATGATATCACTAAGTTTGTCCAAGTACTGCTGGGGAGTGAAATGGGAGCAATCACTTCCATACTATTGCTTTTTGCTTTCTAGATCCAGGAAAGAGACCAAAGCCCTGAGGTAAGTGGGGAAGTGGGATACCGGGAGGAAGCAGGAGCGCGCGAGAGGGCAGGGCTCCTGCCTCATACTGAGAAAGAGGGACGATCACCGAGTTATCTCAAGTGCCTACACACAAATGCAAGAAGCCTGGGAACCGAGCAGGGAGAACTGGAAGTCCTGGCACAGTCACAGAATCATAGAATCATAGAATATCAGGGTTGGAAGGGACCTCAGGAGGTCATCTAGTCCAACTCCCTGCTCAAAGCAGGACCAATCCCCAACTAAATCATCCCAGCCAGGGCTTTGTCAAGCCTGACCTTAAAAATATTTAAGGAAAGAGATTCCACCACCTTCCTCGGTAATGCATTCCAGTGTTTCACCACCCTCCTAGTGAAAAAGTTTTTCCTAATATCCAACCTAAACCTCCCCCACTGCAACTTGAAACCATTACTCCTTGTTCTGTCATCAGCTACCACTGAGAACAGGCTAGATCCATCCTCTTTGGAACCTCGTTTCAGGTAGTTGAAAGCAGCTATCAAATCCCCCCTCTTTCTTCTCTTCCGCAGACTAAACAATCCCAGTTCCCTCAGCCTCTCCTCATAAGTCATGTGTTCCAGTCCCCTAATCATTTTTGTTGCCTTCCGCTGGACTCTTTCCAATGTTTCCACATTCTTCCGTCCTAAGGACAAGGACAAGTGCAGAATCCTGCACTTAGGACGGAAGAACCCCATGCACCGCTACAGACTAGGGACCGAATGGCTCGGCAGCAGTTCTGCAGAAAAGGACCTAGGGGTTACAGTGGATGAGAAGCTGGATATGAGTCAACAGTGTGCCCTTGTTGCCAAGAAGGCCAATGGCATTTTGGGATGTATATGTAGGGGCATTGCCAGCAGATCGAGGGACGTGATCGTTCCCCTCTATTCGACGTTGGTGAGGCCTCATCTGGAGTACTGTGTCCAGTTTTGGGCCTCACACTACAAGAAGGATGTGGAAAAATTGGAAAACGTCCAGCGGAGGGCAACAAAACTGAGCTTTGAGCAGGGGGTTGAA
This sequence comes from Natator depressus, assembly GCF_965152275.1. Classification (NCBI taxonomy): domain Eukaryota; kingdom Metazoa; phylum Chordata; order Testudines; family Cheloniidae; genus Natator; species Natator depressus. The sequence goes on along the minus strand of NC_134236.1, from coordinate 182,968,179 downwards.
CTAGATGACCTCCTGAGGTCCCTTCCAACCCTGATATTGTATGATTCTATGATTCTATCTTAAGCAAGACAAAATCAACAGTATGCACTTAGGGTTGGATCCTACGACCCTCAGACCCATGAATAGTACTGCCACAACAAGTAATTAAAGAAGTTGCAGGATTGGCCCCTAAACTAATGCAGAAAAGAGTGGTCTTTTTTGGGCCTTATTCATGAAGGTACTTAAGCATGTAAGTAATTTCTCCACTAATGTCAACTACTCGTGCTTAAAACTAGGCCAGGCTAAACTGGGGCTTCTGACAGTCTATTGCATTGACAAGTATTCATTTCAGTCAGTTCCACAGTAATATATTTTTGACTGATATATAAAAGGATATACTCATACACATTTCTGTTACTTGCTCAAAATACAGTTCCAAGTAGTTAAACAGTATCACTCATAATTTAGACAGGGAGAATTGTTGTTTCCATGCTGTTTTTAATGGAAAGCAGTGAACATAATGAATTGCTTGCAATGCCTGAAACCTATTGCAGCTCTAAACTTGTCTCATTCTGAGCGCTGTATATGGCCATGATACTGAATTATCTGATAGTTAAACAGGGGCCTCATTCTGCAAGTGTAACTCCGATTGAAATCAACAGGAGCATCAGTAAGTGAAATTCACACCTGTACAAAGAGCTAGGACAAGGCCTTATAACATTTATACATACATGCACACACACACATGCGTGCACGCACACAGACACACCACTAAATTCCCACTTATGGAGTGAAATCCTGCCCCTCTGAAGTCAACAGGAGTGTTGCAATTGACTTTAAGAGTGCCAGGATTTCAACCAACATCTATTTTGGGACTTAAATGGTGTGTAGGCCTCATGCTGGCCTTCTGCAAAGGGAGGAATTTCACCTCAGGCAAATAACCCGTGATTCACTAGCACAGATCGATCCAGAGTAACAAGTCTGAAGATAAAAAGAAAAGGAGTACTTGTGGCGCCTTAGAGACTAACCAATTTATTTGAGCATGAGCTTTCGTGAGCTACAGCTCACTTCATCGGATGCATACTGTGGAAACTGCAGAAGACATTATATACACATATACCATGAAACAATACCTCCTCCCACCCCACTCTCCTGCTGGTAATAGCTTATCTAAAGTGATCATCAAGTTGGGCCATTTCCAGCCCAAAAAGGGGGGGGGTGAGAAAACCTGTATTTGTGCTGGAAATGGCCCACCTTGATTTTCATGCACGTTGTGAAGAGAGTGGTCACTTTGAATGGGCTATTACCAGCAGGAGAGTGAGTTTGTGTGTGTGGTTTTTGGAGGGGGGCGAGGGGGTGAGAGAACCTGGATTTGTGCAGGAAATGGACCACCTTGACTATCATACACGTTGTGAAGAGAGTGGTCACTTTGGATGGGCTATTACCAGCAGGAGAGTGAGTTTGTGTGGGGGGGGGCGGAGGGTGAGAAAACCTGGATTTGTGCTGGAAATGGCCCAACTTGATGATCACTTTAGATAAGCTATTACCAGCAGGAGAGTGGGGTGGGAGGAGGTATTGTTTCATGGTCTCTGTGTATATAATGTCTTCTGCAATTTCCACAGTATGCATCCGATGAAGTGAGCTGTAGCTCATGAAAGCTCATGCTCAAATAAATTCGTTAGTCTCTAAGGTGCCACAAGTACTCCTTTTCTTTTTGCAAATACAGACTAACATGGCTGTTACTCTGAAGTCTGAAGATGATTACAAAGCTTCCTAGAAAAAAGGTTACATGGGTCCTTGCATGCTGTACCTGCTATATGGATTCACAAAGAGCTAGAGTGCAATTCCAGAAACTCCATACTTGACAAAACACAGTACCAATATATTTGCATAGCAGTACCCAAAATAGGTGGTGGATTAATATTGCTGAAGATTAATGTCATATAAGATTTAAATCTAAACAAGAGTAATTGAAACATACCCCAACTTTCTATTAATATACCTTAACACCAGCCACCTGTAAGGGTAAAACAAGAGTGCCTATTCATTCCCTGGCTGTTCTGCTTGTGACTGCCAACTAGGGCTGCTGAAAAATTTCTATCAAAACTGTGTTTTTGATAGTGAATTCCTATGAAAGTCAATTGCAAAATTCCTACTGACTTCAAGGGGTCAGGATTATCAAAGCTGGTTTTTGATGGAAAATTTGGGTTTTTGACTAAATGAAAATTTTCACAGAGAGTGCCTGCTTTCCATGGAAAGTGTTGACTTTTTGTTGGAAAAAAAGAAAAGAAAAGAAAAATGTTTGTGTTTTTGGTTTTTCAACAAAGGTCAAAATTTTCCATGGAAAAGTTTAAATTAATGATTTGTTCTCCATTTTTGTTGAAATTTTCTAAGGGAAAAATTACCCTATTTTCCAACCACCTCTGTGGCCAACACGGGTGTTGACTGCAGTGATTTTTTGTGACCTGTCCACTGGGAAGTGGATTGAGACCAACTCATTTCACACTGATCATAGAACAGTCACCAGATGACAACAAATTTCTGTCTCTACCAGCTTGGCTTGAATATAAATTGGTGACTTAGAAGTTAAAGGCTATTGTCGGTCCCATGAACCAAATAAAAAGTTCCCTGTCACACGCCATATATCAAATCTGGTATAGAGAAGTCACAGGAACACTCAAATAATGTAAAACAAATTATCAATGCACACAAGATTACAACTGGTGACGAAGTGACAAAGTCACTAAACAAATGCAAAGGAAAACGTGTCCAAGATCTTATTAGAGGAGCAGACCATTCGAATGAAGATAACAAAAAGTTAAAAGCAGCCAATATAAACTTACAATAAAACTTTCTGGAGAGATTGTAGCTTATGTACAGTAGGTAAAAACTTAATGCCAGTGTTTGATATTGACCTAAAGAGGGAGAGAACAAATGAAGATTATTAGCTGTGGCTCAAGAATAAAATAAAACTAACAAAGAAGAAATACTAGAATAAAATTGGCAATCATGTAGGGTATAATTAATCCGTGAGTAGAAGGCCTATACACCAGGGAAGCCATACTTATGTTGTATAGTATGGGTGGGATATTCGAAAGTAGTGGCCTAACCCTGAAGTCAGGAGTAAAAGTCTCACTGATTTCAATGGGAGAGGAGTAAGGGCAATGCTGACTGCTTTCTGAAATGCTACTTTCAGGACTTAAACTGGTGTTGCCTAGGGGTCTTTCACTGATCCCCTGCACAGGGGTGCATTTCAGCCTTCATTTGTTAGGTTTCAGAAATATATTTTGCTTAGATGTCAGTTCATCAATAGTGCTTTAGTTCAGCAACTGAAAGATGCAGGTTAGGGATTGATTTTAGGATGCCCAAAATAAAATGAAAGAAGGGCATGCCTATTACACAGATTGGGGGGACCTAAGAATCAAGAGTAGAAAGCATTCAATTTCTAGTTTTACAACTTTTATTGATTTAATAAAGACATGAACTACCAGACTGAGAATAATTAAAGTACCTGACCTTCTGGAGTGAAGAAAGATTCTGTCATGGCGTTTATTTCTCCACTATCTTTTAAGCTGATTAATCACAGTGATACAGAATAACATATTTTTATAATATGCATTTGTAAATATGAACCCATTTTTAAACACAATTTTTAACCTTCACTTTAGTGGAATTGTCATTTCCACTGGAAAATGCCAGGTTTCTTACAACAGGGGTTGTGGTTGAGGCCTGTGAACATGCTCTTCAGAGTCCAAGATAAATTAGCTGGCAGACTTGAGTAGGACTCAAGGGCTTGTCTATACTTATGGCTAGATCAGCACTGCTGCGATTGATGGCAGAGTGTTCTCCCACTGACTCTTGTGTTTCAGCTCCCCAAGAAGAGTAAGGTAAGTAGGCGGGAGAGCATCTCCCATTGACACAGTGCAGTGTAGACACCGCTCTAAGTCAATCTAACTTAAGTCGACTTATGTAACTGAAGTAGCGTAACTTAGGACGACTTACAGCTGTAGCGTAGACCAGTCCCCAGAAGTCCACAGGTTTTATTTGGCAAGGGTTACCCTGCCACAGTCTACTTAGATCCTTCAGGCTAGTCACAGGTGGCACAGAAAAGCCCTATGGTCTTTTGCAGCAGAGCAAAGAACTAGTCCCATGGAGAAAACAAACACAATAATCCTGTCCCAGGCTTATTTTCCTCTGGGGAGACTCTGGCAATCAATCTTGGGAGAGGTACTGAGCATGCCCTTTCCTCTTACTGACCTTTCCTCTTTCCTTTTTAACTGCCCCCCTTACTACCTGACAGCAAGTGCAAATGTGGCAGGGCAGGGCCGAGTGGGCTCCGAGCAGCTGGTTAACCCTTGCTGGCCCAGGATGGGGATGACACATCCCAACACAAGGCCAAACCAGAATATTACAGAACACAATACTTTTTTTGGCTCATAAAATTTTATCCAGTTTGATAACATTGATGATATATTGATCACCTATAAACAGTGAAAGGACAGTGCCACAGGTATCAGCAAAGCTGCCTGGGCTTCTGGCTTAGGCCAGTTGCATTACCAGACAAAGAGAAGAGCGGGCTTCAGTTAAGGCAAATTGCTTGTATGTATCTACTATGTGAGGTGGTATTGGAGGTAACCTTGAACTGAGAATACTGTTTTTTTTGTTTTGTTTTTTTAAAAGAAATATATTAGTGGTATATCGAATGTTTTGGGTATGTCTACATTAGACACTTCAGGAACAGAAGAGGTTATTCTATCACTGTAGTAAATCTACCTCACTGAGTGGCAGTAGCTAGGCTCATAGAAGACTTTTTAGGCTTAGGTTGGCTTCATTACATTGCACAGGGCATGACATTTTTCACAGTCCTGAGCAATGTAGTTAAGCCAACTTAATGTCGTAGGCTAGCCCAGGCCTTTGTATTAGCATCTATACAGAATAGTAGTCTTCTGTTATTGGATGTAATTTTTTTTTGCACACTTACATTCTTGAATAATTAAATGATGATGAAAAACTCTGGCTGAGACGCTGGAAAACATAACGAGCATTCATATAATGTTCAATGTGAACCTGAAATGTTCCTGAAAAGTTGTTAAAAGACCCTTCAGGTATTCATGACCAAACATGGAAATCTAAACAGGACATCCAAATCCCACATTTGGGCATTTAAATTGACACTTAGGTCCATAAAATGGCCATTTATATGCCTAAGTGTTGATTCAAGCTCTCAAATGTGGAATATGGATACACTATTTAGACATGATGAAAAATGGGTTCCTTGGTGGTCTCATTTTATAACCACAAGCCTTTGCATTACATGAAAGAACATTTAAAGGGATGGCACTGAATATGCAAGAATACACCTCGGGGACAATTTCTTAAATGTCACAATTACTTCGTCTTGGGAACAGGCATGCTTGTACTGGATAAAAACAACTCCAACTTGTCACAAGTGATCAAGAAAGTGCAACAAAATGTACTTTGCAAAACTAACATATACAGATAAATCGAAAGGCATTATTAGTGCAGCAGGTGAGTCATCACAAGATTTTCATTTTTAATGTACATCTTGCAGTGCTGTACCCTGAATAGAGTTAGCAAAACAACCATTAAAAAAGGTAGAAAGACACTGCCTGTATCACCTTCCTTACAGTACTTAAAGTTCAATCCCTAAATAAGCTGAGAATTGTGTGGGGTTTGAGCTCCACAGCTGCCTTTGATTTTCAATGAGAGTCCTATGGCTACAATTCCATGCAATTGTTTAAGGTGTTAAATGTGAGAATCACTTGTATTTAAATACAAATTATACCATGCATTTGTTTTAATAACGTCTGTGCTGAGGCAGATAACAATCTGTTGCCAGATTGTGTAGGAGTATAGTAGGGCAGAGGGAACGGAATTAATAGCTTTCCTCCCCACATCACTCCCCAGAGCTTAGCTTGTTCCTTGTGTTCAGACAGGGCAAGGACTACAGTACTGTCGCACCACCACCATCACCACCACCACTAGGTCCCCCAAAGGGTGGGTCATGTTGGTCAGCAGAGCTTGCACCCCACAAGTGGGAAGGGGAACTTGTAATGTCTGCATGATACAGCAGTCACTATCCTTCTGTTTTCCCAAAGGTATTGGGCAGGATTCTGTTCTTACATCAGGTATGTGTAACTCAACTGGTTTTAATGGCATGGGATTATGGAGTATAAAATTTAGAAAATCGTAACACTTTTATTAAATCTACAGGTGGTGCAGTGTGTGGAGTGCACTGGTGGACAGGACAATGATTAGAAACAGGAGAGACTGTTTTTTAGCAACTCACGTGGCAGAAAAACTAAAAACACTGGTTAAACCATAGTTCTGTCGGGCCTCCCTCTCTTTTACTCAGACAACAAATCTCTAGAGTGGATAATCTTGTAATCTTGTTAGAATGTAGATAATCCCATTTACTGGATATCCGTCCTGCAGGACAGTTTTGTCAATATATTTACCATGTAATATATATGTTCTGTTGATGCTACCTTTAAACAAGTGTCTCCTTTAATCTACATTATAACTGAATCCCATCTACCATACATATAAATAGCTCTGTAGCAGCTCGCTTCTCCTCAGATTGTCAATGGCTACATTCCAAAGTCATAGTTGTCTTTTAAAAAAGGTTACACGGGATGGAGTGTTTTTTCCAAAAAACAAAACACCCACCCACATCTCTCTTGGGTTTTCTGGCACTCATTTGCAGATATTGAGCCAAATTCCACTCTTATTTATGCAACCATAGGGGATGCCCCATAAAATTGAGAGCATGGTTTAACTTATTAACTTATTGTACATATTTGTTAAAGGAACCAAATACGTAAGTCAGAGACAAAGATGAGATTTCTAAATATTTCATACTGGTTTATATTATAAACATATATATATATATGTACACACACATATCCTAATAAAATAAACAAACTAAGATCAGAAGTTAGTTTTAAATGCAGAAGCCATTTGAGATATAAGTCAAGAATTCAGCAGTTAAGAACACACTCAAATAACCTTTCAGAACAAAAAGTCAGATCGGCCAGATCCTCAGCGGAAGCAAATTGACATAGCTCCAGATCTGGCCCTGTATGTTACATGCAAATCCCAAAAGACAGTTACATATAATGTGGATGAAAAATTCTAAACGAAGTGGGAAAACCTCAGACATTTTGGTTGGAGTGTTTCAATTCTAATTCTTGAAAATGATCCAGTGGAATGTCAGTTCTGTAATGAAGCTCTAGCAGGCAAACACGAACCAAGTAATTTGGTATATGCTAACATTCCACAGGAAGGTGCGTAGTGTGTAGGGAAGATTACCATAAAACTCTCAGGGGCAGACTGAGCCACTTAGCCACAGTCCTGAGTTGGAAGAACTGCAGAGTCACCATCCCCCAGGGGGAGCTTGTGGAAGGGATTGTACCTCAGGGAAACATAATTAATTTCTTTTGAAGCTCCTTAAGGTATCTTTCAGGTGGTGCAGCCTGCTCCTTTACAGTGTACTCAGCCCAGTCCATGGACTGGTACAGTCAGAGCTGTATAGTCAAAGTGCTTTCCCAAGTGCAAGGGCTACAAATGACCTTGAACCTAGAGCAGAGCATGCATATAGGTGGGGAATGTCTCTTTGTGCCAGCCTGCATTCCCTTCCTCCCCTGAGGACACACTTAAGGACCAGGGGTTACGTGGAATTCAGTGTTAATCATCATTATGCTGTACTGTATCCTTGTAGCAAGGCCAAAGATCTCTATATTTAGGAAGCATGCTGTTAATTGTGTGTGCCAGCTCTTCCAAGAAGTCATGTCCTGCATGCACAAACACAGTGATGGAAAGCCTGTGACAGTAGGTTTGCCATCTACAAAGCAAACTAGTTTACACATAACCTGAACATTGTTTCCACTTTTTCCTGAGACCTAGTTATACAGCCACAATAATGTTCTGAAAATGTTATATTTAAATACTGTTTTCCTTTTAAATTGAAATAATTCAAGGTGGGAGCTGGACATACCCACTGTAACAGCATCATAGGACCTAGATTACAAATGTGAACTAATTTTGGAAAGAAAAGAAAGGTTTGAAAAGGCATTGCTACATGCCAATGTACAATACCTCATCTTACTATCCTTCCCCCATATGACAGTTAGATAAATTATCTTGTACCTGTGAAAAGGTCAACAAGTTACCATTTTGAAACAGACTCTCTCTCTTTGGCATATACCCAAGAAAGCCAATTAACAATTCTGTCTCTGCTTGAGAAAGACTGGTGAGGAAGTTTATGGTGTGTTTTTCAGTTTGATGATGTCTGACCCAGAAAAGTTTATTATATTTGAGTACAGTATTTTTTCTCAGACTTTTTTCCAGTGATTATATAGGATGTTAATGGGCTGCAGAGGACTCCATTACTGCACGTGGGGATGTACTTCTACCAGAGCTGACAGGCAATACCATATTAGTATTCGGTACTTAGATAATGTAATTATCCCATAGGTTGATGGGAGCACTGAGAAATCTAGCCATCATTTCTTCCCTAGCCATAATAAAGAGCTAGTAATAGTATTCATATGTTTGAAGAATCTTATAGAAAACCCCTTAAGCAGCATACTGCAAAGTTCATTAAATTGATGGGCTACTGATATTTTAATACTTTGCCCAGTGTCTCTCCATCTCATGCATTGACAATGTTCTGTGTTTTATATTGTCTTCTGCAAACTGAGAATAAGTACCTATTTTTGCTTTAGTTTTTTTGAACTGGGTTTTGACGTTCCGATCACAGACAACGTACTGGCTGTGGATCTTAGAACATACGATTTGGCATACTGACCAGGCCAGTAGCCCATTTAGTCTGATATCCTGTCATTGACATTGACCAATATCAGAACCTTCAGAAGAAGGTACAAGACTCGCAGTAATGGGCAATTATATAACAACCTACAATTTCTTCCTAGCTTCTGATGGTTAGTCTGAGTTATGTTATGGTGCATGAGGGTTTGTTACTCCCCTTACAATTTTTTTCCTATTTTATGAGTTGTGGATGTTCGCCACATATATAGTCATATACATGCCCAATCCTTTTTTGACTCCTACTAAGCACTTGGCTTGAATGGAATCATATGGCAGGGAGCCCCACAGATTAATTATGCAGTGAGTAAAAAAAGTATTCCCTTGTCTCAGTTTTAAATTTCTTGCCTTCCATTTTCATTGACTATCCCCTTGATCTTGTACTATGAGAAAGGGTAAACAGGAGAAGCTGATTTACCTTCTTTCTATCAGTTGTTCTTTTGTACATTTCTATTGTGTCCCCTCTGAGCAATTTCCTCCCTAAACAAAACTATCCCGATCTTTTCATCATTAAAATAAATGTATCTCTGTCCTCTAAAGAGAGGTTGAGAAAAAGGCAAATGGTAGCCTGTGAAACAGTCAAGAGCATGGAGAACATTGGGGTATTTCATCTAGAAATGTGCCAAGGAAGGACATCTGGGTATCATTGTAGGCATAGGAGGGCATAAACAGCTTGAAAGTATAAAGGTCCATAACCATCACAGCACTCATTCTTTCTCTCTTTCTCGTTCTCAACAAATGACTATTCCAGGGTGGATATATATTAAATAGACACTGGGCTAGAGAGAGGAGGTGGGAAGCCTTGAGTGCAGTGCTTTGAGGCTACCTACCAGATCAAGGCCCACATGGAACTTGGGCAACTGAATGTCTATCTTCCCCAGGTTTGCAAATTGCTCAGAGATTTAATGGAAGATAGGCTACAGTGGGGCAGAAGTGTGCGTACCACAGGGTCCAAAATTAGGGTGCCTAGGAAACTTTGACAGCAGAAAGTTAGCGTGAGTTTATGCACCAACAGGGCTAGACAGAAGCCAACCAGGAGTTTTGTGGATCGCAGTGGTGCTGTGCACAGGTACTTAGATGTCTAACTCTGGAGTTTAGGTGCCCAAGGTGCTTTGTGAATTGTACCCAGGGAATTAGAAATCATCAGAACTGGTTGAACAAACTGTTATGTAAATCAGCACAGCTCCATGCTGCTACAGTGATTTACACCAGCTGAGAATCTGGACCAACATTCATACCAACTTTTGGCAATTTCTATTGAGTAATTATTCAAGTTTATAACTGAATAATACTGCAAGGTTTGGCATTTTAGCAATCAAATAACTATTTGGAAATATCTTTCCCCCCATTAAACTGTAGTAAGCACTGTCCCAAAGGTGCTGTGGAGGGGAACTTTAAGGAGAAATTGAACAAAGGTTTAGGGAAAATAAGGGAAAGGAACACAAAGAAATGGAAAGGAAAAAAGGAACCAGAATGTGAAAGAGCTGTTGGCAGGATTAATACTGGTGACAGGTCAGGCTATGACAGCTATGTGGGGAGAGAACTAGCACAACAGTCAATGCCCTATAGTGAGCAGAGAATTGGGTGGGTTTGATAGTTTTGAGTTCAGTTTCCACGTATTCATAAGTGTGGATGTTTTCTTTGTTACACGTGACTGTCTTGTAGCTATCTCACTTGGGCCATAATTCAGAATTCATAATTCCTTTGAAGTCAAAGGAAAGAGTCCCAATGGTGCCAACATATAACTGGGCTGGGGAGGCTTACCCTTTCCTTGAGCATCCTATTTCATGCATTCCTACTTGGAAAAAGAGTGAAAACAGTGTATTGATATCTATGCAAAGACAGATGCTTTTCTGTTTCCATATATCAGTTAGTTATATTTGAGAAAATATGCTGTTGTTCACTCTTTTTTGTAGGCATTGCTAGTCCTGCCAAGTAAACTATATTTGGCATAGGCTATGCATTCTTTGCTGCTTGCGGTGAGGATTTTATTTAGGGTAAACAATGACATACTTTTGCACCTATGTAGCCGTCTACAGTCAAACATAAAGGTGTAGTAGTTCATAGAGTATGGGGTAACATTCAGTCTGGCAGCCAAAGGAAAAAGGCACGTGAATTCTACTCATGACAACTGGAATATCATTCATTTTCCCCATTGCCAAGTAAATATGCCTTTACCCCACAAGAAGATGTTTGCATTGTTATTTCCCAATTAAACACCCTGACATTCAGTTAGTCAAATTTAATTGTGGCTTCAGCTAGTTTTTGTACAGCAGACATTCAGCCAGACTCTAGCCAGGTTACAGCCCCATTGCTTCTCAGTGGCAAATGCCCAGCACAGCATCCCACTGGAGAAGGGGAACTCTCTGCTGGAACACTGCGCAGCATCAGGCCTGTGCCTCTGCCTACTTCCTTGTACAGAAGCTGGGGATATGGTGTGATGGAGGCTGTGCTCTGCTACATCAATCCTCCACTGCGGCAGAGTCCATTACGGTTCCTCTATCACTGGCACAATTCAGAGCTGCTTGGCTGCAACTGGAAGTGGCTTCGAGGCTGCCTCTGGCCCTGTGGATTAGGGAACTATAAATTGCTTCATGACACATGCCCCCACCTCTTGCACTGAGTGAATTTAGTTCTAGAACTTCATCTCCACTCATTAAAGGAATGCTGCACAACAGCTCAGCAGGGGCATACTATGGGGACAGAGAGGACTCCAGCAACACACAGCTCAAAAGAGGGGATTTTTTTTTAAAATATCTTGGGTCAGATCAGATCTATAAGATGTCTAGTGAACTGAAATGCACAGAATAGACAAACTTCATTAGCATTACACGAAGGTCCAAGGTCTTAATTAGCAGACAATTGTGATGACAATTGCTCCTTAATGACAAGAAGCTTGCAACAAAATATTAGTGATATGGCTAACATTTAGAGGAGAGCATTCTGAAGCTCCAGTGGCAGAATTACTGCGTCTGATTCTCTTCTCACACCATTGATTCCTATAGAGTTACTACTGATTTACACCACTGTAAGAGGCAGCTCAGGGCCCACTATTTTATTAAATCAGTGGTGAATCCCAGCAGGTGAAGATTCCTCACAGTCTGAAAAGGTTGTCGATTAATCGCAGTTAACTCATGCGATTAATTCAAAAAAATTAATCGTGATTAAAAAATTAATAGCAATTAATCACACTGTTAAACAATAGAATACCAATTTAAATGTATTAAATATTTTGGATGTTTTTCTATATTTTCATATATATTGTATTCTGTGTTGTAATTGAAATCGAAGTGTATATTATTTTAATTCAAATATTTGCATTGTAAAAATGATAAACAAAAGAGAGTATTTTTCAATTCACCTCATACAAGTACTGTAGTGCAATCTCTTTGTCATGAAAGTGCAACTAACAAATGTAGATTTTGTTGTTGTTACATAACTGCACTCAAAAACAAAACAATGTAAAACTTCAGAGCCTACAAGTCCACTCAGTCCTACTTCATGTTCAGCCAATCGCTAAGACAAACAAGTTTGTTTACATTTACGGGAGATAATGCTACCCACTTCTTATTTACAATGTAACTAGTAAGTGAGAACAGGCATTTGCATGGCACTTTTGTATCCGCCAATCCACATCTGAGATTTCCTGGGAAAGTTCAAACTAAAATGTAAACAAAGGCGTCGTCTGAATCATTCATGGACATGTGACTTGCCCAGGTGGCTACAAACTCCATCCTGTTGCTGTGATTTTGCACAGGAGAACAAAGGGGTTCCACCCACAAGAGAAAGAATATAAAAGGCCCTGGAAGCCCCTCCCCCATTTTGTCTTCAGCTGGCTTAAGAGATGGCCTCTCCACACCAAGGAGATGCCTGAAAGAAACTGGAACAAAGGACAGTAACTATGGGAGTGTGAGTGATTGCCGGACCCAGACTAGGAAGGAATCCAGTCTGTGAAAGAAGCTTATTGGAACATCTCTGGGGGTGAGATTTCATCAGTAATCAGTTTCTTAAATTATTAGGCTCAGACTTGTGTGTTTTGTTTTATTTTGCTTGGTAACTTACTTTCTTCTGTCTGTTATTACTTGGAATCACATAAATACTACTTTTTATATTTAATAAAATCACGTTTGCTTATTAATTAACCCAGAGTAAGTAAGTAATATCTGGAGGAGAGGACAGCTCTGCATATCTTTCTATCAGTGTTATAGAGGGCAGACAATTTATGAATTTACCCTGTATACACTTTATACAGGGTAGAATGGATTTATTTGGGGTTTGGATCCCATTGGGAGCTGGGTGTCTCAGTGCTAGAGACAGGAGCACTTCCTAAACTGTTTTCAGTTAAGTCTGCAGCTTTGGGGATGTGGTTCAGACCTGGGTCTGTGTTGCAGCAGGCTGGCATGTCTGGCTCAACAAGACAGGGTTCTGAAGTCCCAAGCTGCAGGGAAAATGGGCTCAGAGGTAGTCTCAGCATATCAGGTGGCAGTCCTAAGGGGGGGGTCTCTGTGACCGAACTTGTCACAGTCCCCTGTACTGATTTACCTGCATTCTGTCATATATTTCATGTTATAGCAGTCTCAGATGATGACCCAGCACATGTTGTTCATTTTAAGAACACTTTCACTGCAGATTTCACAAAACACAAAGAAGGTACCAATGTGAGATTTCTAAAGATAGCTACAGCACTTGACCCAAGGGTTAAGAATCTGAAGTGCCTTCCAAAATTTGAGAGGGATGACGTGTGGATCATACTTTCAGACGTCTTAAAAGAGCAACACTCCAACGCGGAAACTACAGAACCCGAACCAACGAAAGAGAAAATCAACCTTCTGCTGGTGGCATCTGGCTCAGGTGATGAAAATGAACATGCATTGGTCTGCACTGCTTTGGATCGTTATCAAGCAGAACCCATCATCAGCATGATCGCATGTCCTCTAGAATGGTGGTTAAAGATGAAGGGACATATGAATCTTTACCGCATCTGGCATGTAAAGATCTTGCAATGCCTGCTATAAAAGTGCCACAAGAATGCCTGTTCTCACTTTCAGGTGACAATGTAAACAAGAAGTGGGCAGCATTATCTCCTGCAAATGTAAACAAACTTCTTTGTCTGAGAGATTGGCTGAACAAAAAGTAGGACTGAGTGGACTTGCAGGCTCAAAAATTTTACATTGTTTTATTTTTGAATGTGGGCTTTTTTCTACATAATTCTACATTTGTAAGTTCAATTTTCATGATAAAGAGATTGCACTACAGTACTTGTATTTGGTGAATTGAAAAATACAATTTCTTTTGTTTTTTTAAGTGCAAGTACTTGTAATCAAAAATAAATATAAAGTGAGCACTGTATACTTTGTATTCTGTGTTGTAACTGAATTCAGTATATTTGAAAATGTAGAAAACATCCAAAAATATTTAAATAAATGGTATTCTATTATTAACAGTACGATTAATTGTGTGGTTAATCGCAATTAATCATGATTAATTGTTTTAATAGCTATTAATCATGTGATTAATCCCGATTAATTGTTTTAATCACTTGACAGCCCTAGTTTACTTATCGGCTTAACAAGTGTGATTTAACAGGGCTGCCTAGAACACTAATGTGGCCACAGAATGCTGCAAAAGCACTTCCAAGCTGTTCAGCAGGACAATCTTGCACCTGCACTGGACAATGAGAAGGCCCATTAAACATCAGACACCGAGTCATCTTTCAGCTTCCTTCACAACTGGAATAAGGATTTATTTATTGATACTCATACAACTGGAATTTCTGGTAATTCCCTGTGAAGATTATTTCAGTTTAACATAATTGTGGGACTGTTACAGGAACTTGCTCATAGAATGGAATGTGGGGCTGGAGTGCAGATAGGCCATAGGATCTGATACTGAAAGGTACTGTGGGCCTTGAAACATAGAATCATAGAAAATTAGTGATGGAAGAGACCTCAAGAGGTCATCTAGTCCAACCCCCTGCTCAAAGCAGGACCAACCCCAACTAAATCATCCCAGCCAGAGTTTTGTCAAGCCAGGCCTTAAAAACCTCTAAGGATGGAGATTCCACCACCTCCCTAGGTAACCCATTCCAGTGCTTCACCACTCTCGTAGTGAAATAGTTTTTCCTAATATCCAACCTAGACCTCCCCCACTGCAACTTGAGACCATTGCTCCTTGTTCTGTCATCTGCCACCATGGAGAACAGCCGAGCTCCATCCTCTTTGGAACCCCCCCTTCAGGTACTTGAAGGCTGCTAACAAATCCCCCCTCACTCTTCTTTTCTGCAGACTCAATAAGCCCAGTTCCCTCAGCCTCTTCTCATAAGTCATGTGGCCCAGCCCCCCAATCATTTTTGTTGCCCTCCACTGGACTCTCTCCTATTCGTCCACATCCTTTCTGTAGTAGGGGCCTCAAAACTGGATGTAATACTCCAGATGTGGCCTCACCAGTGCCGAATAGAGGGGAATAATCACTTCCCTCAATCTGTTGGCAATGCTCCTACTAATGCAGCCCAATGTGCCATTAGCTTTCTTGGCAACAAGGGCACACTGCTGACTCATATCCAGTTTCTGTAATCCCCAGGTCCTTTTCTGGAGAACTTCCACTTAACTAGTTGGTCCCCAGCCTGTAGCAGTGCATGGGATTCTTCCATCGTAAGTGCAGGATGCTGCACTTGTCCTTGTTGAACCTAATCAGATTTCTTTTGGCCCAATCCTCCAATTTGTCTAGGTCACTCTGGACCCTATCGCTACCCTCCAGCATATCTACCTCTTCCCTCAGCTTAGTGTCATCCGCGAACTTGCTGAGGGTGCAATCCATCCCATCACCCAGATCATTAATGAAGATGTTGAACAAAACCAGCCCCAGGATTGACCCCTGGGGAACTTCACTTGATACTGGCTGCCAACCAGACATCGAGCCGTTGATCACTACCCATTGAGGCCGATGATCTAGCTAGCTTTCTATCCACCTTATAATCCATTCATCTTGGACTATACTGTACTTCTTTAACTTGCTGACAAAAATACTGTGGTTGACCGTATCAAAAGCTTTGCTAAAGTCAAGGTATATCACATCCACTGCTTTCCCCATACCCACAGAGCCAGTTATCTCATCATAGAAGGCAATCAGGTTGGTTAGGCATGACTTGGGTCATCACCTCTTCCTTAGCTGAACAAGTTTGTTTTGTCTCTAAAACAAAATTGAGTACGCTGGCAGAAGAAGATTTCATACCACATTTTAATGAAATCAGTGAAAAGAATAAAATTCACCACTTTTTGTTCTACTCGTGAAACTTCTTACAATCTTTATTGACTGGAAGCACAGCTGCAGTTCGAGTGCAAAGATTGTGCTGTGCCAAGAGGAGACAAGGTAACTTTTACAACAAATAATAGAAAAGTTACTGGTGATAAACCCTTCTCTTTTTATGTTCCCGAACATTCTGGCACTTAATGAGATTATTTCCTCTTGTCAATTACAGCAGTTATTTTATTAGGTAAATATAAGTTGATCTAATATAATGAAATGACTGGAGATAATTCATCATCTTTCACAGTACCACGTATTAAAACTAAGGTATAAGAGTCTATTCTTTATTGATTTTGTACGTACGTAGCCCTTTTTGTTCATTGTTTTTCATATTTCCTCTCTATTAATAACTTCTTCTATTTGCCATATATAATGTAGCTTCTTTCATCCCAATGAAATACACATTTAAGACTATGGGAACATAAGGGTAGCCTTACTGGATCAGATTAGTCCACTATCCTGTCTCCTACAGCAGCAAGCATACAATGCTTCAGATGAAGGTGCAAGAAACCCTGTAGTATGCAGACATGGGATGATCTATCCCCATGAAAGTCTCCTCTCCCTTACAAAGAGAGGGAAGAGCATCTTTGCGAGCAGGCTGGCTAACCTAGTAAGGAGGGCTTTAAACTAGGTTCACCGGGGGAAGGAGACCAAAGCCCTGAGGTAAGTGGGAAAACGGGATACCGGGAGGAAGCACAGGCAGGAATGTCTGTGAGGGGAGGGCTCCTGCCTCATACTGAGAATGAGGGGCGATCAGCAGGTTATCTCAAGTGCTTATATACGAATGCACAAAGCCTTGGAAACAAGCAGGGAGAACTGGAGATCCTGGTGATGTCAGGGAATTATGACGTGATTGGAATAACAGAGACTTGGTGGGACAACTCACATGACTGGAGTACTGTCATGGATGGTTATAAACTGTTCAGGAAGGACAGGCAGGGCAGAAACGGTGGGGGAGTAGCACTGTATGTAAGGGAGCAGTATGACTGCTCAGAGCTCCGGTACGAAACTGCAGAAAAACCTGAGTGTCTCTGGATTAAGTTTAGAAGTGTGAGTAACAAGAGTGATGTAGTGGTGGGAGTCTGCTATAGACCACCGGACCAGGGGGATGAGGTGGATGAGGCTTTCTTCCGGCAACTCGCAGAAGCTACTAGATCGCACGCCCTGGTTCTCATGGGTGACTTTAATTTTCCTGATATTTGCTGGGAGAGCAATACAGCGGTGCATAGACAATCCAGGAAGTTTTTGGAAAGCATAGGGGACAATTTCCTGGTGCAAGTGCTAGAGGAGCCAACTAGGGGGGGAGCTTTTCTTGACCTGCTGCTCACAAACAGGGAAGAATTAGTGGGGGAAGCAAAAGTGGATGGGAATCTGGGAGGCAGTGACCATGAGATGGTCGAGTTCAGGATCCTGACACAGGGAAGAAAGGTAAGCAGCAGGATACGGACCCTGGACTTCAGGAAAGCAGACTTTAACTCCCTCAGGGAGCGGATGGGTAGGATCCCCTGGGGGACTAACATGAAGGGGAAAGGAGTCCAGGAGAGCTGGCTGTATTTCAAGGAATCCCTGTTGAGGTTACAGGGACAAACCATCCCAATGAGTCGAAAGAATAGTAAATATGGCAGGCGACCGGCTTGGCTTAATGGTGAAATCCTAGCGGATCTTAAACATAAAAAAGAAGCTTACAAGAAGTGGAAGGTTGGACATATGACCAGGGAAGAGTATAAAAATATTGCTCGGGCATGTAGGAATGAAATCAGGAGGGCCAAATCGCACCTGGAGCTGCAGCTAGCAAGAGATGTCAAGAGTAACAAGAAGGGTTTCTTCAGGTATGTTGGCAACAAGAAGAAAGCCAAGGAAAGTGTGGGCCCCTTACTGAATGAGGGAGGCAACCTAGTGACAGAGGATGTGGAAAAAGCTAATGTGCTCAATGCTTTTTTTGCCTCTGTCTTCACTAACAAGGACAGCTCCCAGACTGCTGCGCTGGGCATCGCAACATGGGGAGTAGATGGCCAGCCCTCCGTGGAGAAAGAGGTGGTTAGGGACTATTTAGAAAAGCTGGACGTGCACAAGTCCATGGGGCCGGACGAGTTGCATCCGAGAGTGCTAAAGGAATTGGCGGATGTGATTGCAGAGCCATTGGTCATTATCTTTGAAAACTCGTGGCGAACGGGGGAAGTCCCAGATGACTGGAAAAAGGCTAATGTAGTGCCAATCTTTAAAAAAGGGAAGAAGGAGGATCCTAGGAACTACAGGCCAGTCAGCCTCACCTCAGTCCCCGAAAAATCATGGAGCAGGTCCTCAAGGAATCAATCCTGAAGCACTTATACGAGAGGAAAGTGATCAGGAACAGTCAGCATGGATTCACCAAGGGAAGGTCATGCCTGACTAATCTAATCGCCTTCTATGATGAGATTACTGATTCTGTGGATGAAGGAAAAGCAGTGGATGTATTGTTTCTTGACTTTAGCAAAGCTTTTGACACGGTCTCCCACAGTATTCTTGTCAGCAAGTTAAAGAAGTATGGGCTGGATGAATGTACTATAAGGTGGGTAGAAAGTTGGCTAGATTGTCGGGCTCATAAGGTGTTGATCAATGGCTCCATGTCTAGTTGGCAGCCGGTGTCAAGTGGAGTGCCCCAGGGGTCGGTCCTGGGGCCGGTTTTGTTCAATATCTTCATAAATGATCTGGAGGATGGTGTGGATTGCACTCTCAGCAAATTTGCGGATGATACTAAACTGGGAGGAGTGGTAGATACGCTGGAGGGCAGAGATAGGATACAGAGGGACCTAGACAAATTGGAGGATTGGGCCAAAAGAAATCTGATGAGGTTCAATAAGGATAAGTGCAGGGTCCTGCACTTAGGACGGAAGAACCCAATGCACAGCTACAGACTAGGGACCGAATGGCTAGGCAGCAGTTCTGCGGAAAAGGACCTAGGGGTTACAGTGGACGAGAAGCTGGATATGAGTCAGCAGTGTGCCCTTGTTGCCAAGAAGGCCAATGGCATTTTGGGATGTATAAGTAGGGGCATAGCGAGCAGATCGAGGGACGTGATCGTTCCCCTCTATTGGACATTGGTGAGGCCTCATCTGGAGTACTGTGTCCAGTTTTGGGCCCCACACTACAAGAAGGATGTGGATAAATTGGAGAGAGTCCAGCGAAGGGCAACAAAAATTATTAGGAGTCTGGAACACATAACTTATGAGGAGAGGCTGAGGGAACTGGGATTGTTTAGTCTGCGGAAGAGAAGAATGAGGGGGGATTTGATAGCTGCTTTCAACTACCTGAGAGGTGGTTCCAGAGAGGATGGTTCTAGACTATTCTCAGTGGTAGAAGAGGACAGGACAAGGAGTAATGGTCTCAAGCTGCAGTGGGGGAGGTTTAGGTTGGATATTAGGAAAAACTTTTTCACTAGGAGGGTGGTGAAACACTGGAATGCGTTACCTAGGGAGGTGGTGGAATCTCCTTCCTTGGAAGTTTTTAAGGTCAGGCTTGACGGAGCCTTGGCTGGGATGATTTGTTTGGGGATTGGTCCTGCTTTGAGCGGGGGGTTGGACTGGATGACCTCCTGAGGTCCCTTCCAACCCTGATATTCTATGATTCTATGATTCTATGATTAAAAATTACCATAGGGCCTGAAGTATGAGGTTTCATATCCCTTCCAATGTTTAGCAGTAATTATGACAACTCTGGATATTCTTGTTATCCATATACATTTCCACCCCCCCTTTGAATTATCCTAAATTCTTGAACATACCCATATCATGTGGCAATGAGTTCTGCAGTCTAATTAGACACTGCATGAAAAAAGTATTGCTTTTATCAGTTTTGAATTTGCCACCTTTCAATTTCATGGCATGGCCTCTTGTTCTTCTGTTATGGGACAGCAAGGACAGAAGGGAGGACAGAAGCTCTCCATTTATCTTCTCCAAACCCTTCAGCATTTTATATACTTTTATCATGTTCCCTATTTCTCTCTTTTCTAAGGTGAATACTGTCAGAGCCAGGGAATGAGGGGTCCTAGCTGGCAGGGCCTGGGAAAGAAGCAGAACCAGAAGCTTTGAAGAAGCTGCCCTTGGGCAAGCACATCAGTTTGGGTTTTGGCTTCAGGAGTGATGGAGATAACACTCCAGGGGCATCAGCAGCAGGGGTGCCTGTTTTCCAGCTTCCTTAGCATCTGGAGGGGGCCAAATGTGACCTGTACTCTCAGTACTGGCTACAGTCCTCTGTGCCATGCTCCACTGAATGGTCACAGGGAGACAGTGGAAGTTTTGGGGAGGAATGATGCACTAACCAACCTGGCAGATGGCAAACTCTTTTCTGTTCTATGTAGGTTCTTATACCCGCCCCCTCATCATCATTGTCTCTGAGAACCTAAAAGGATGTTACCCTCTTCACTTGGCAGCCCAAAGGAAGGCAGTGAGATTGTGAAACTGCTCATCCAGCAGGGACCCTTAAACTCTAAAGTGAACAGAATGCTCTTTGAGAGCAGAGAACTCAAAAAGTACAGCTCCTACATCAATCCTAAGAATAAGAGTACTGAGAGCACACTGCCCCATGCTGCCCAGCACAGCCATAGAGGTGAAGGTTCTCCTGGAGGAGCTGATTGACTCAACTGATTCTGAAGTAAAAATATCACTGCCTGAAGTTTTATCTTGGAGTTTTCCATTCAACTGTCAGCCAAGACAAAGCAGCCTTAGCTTGAGAGATAAAATGATATCATAGTCCAAACTGATGTTCTAGATTTCTTCTATGTATGTTTCATATGAACACTATACCACTAATCATAATCAATAAGTGCAGTGAATTATTTTATAGTGAAAACAAATATTCTTATTGTAAAAGAAACATGAGAATAAATGATGATAAATTGAATAGATTATTCCAGCAGCCTGTGATTTCTTTTACAGTGATAGGGCTAGTCTTTTCCATTGTGAAAATTCTAGTGGAAAATTTTCAACTGGTTTCAGTTGGCACAATAATTTATACTAAAGCAGTAGGTAGATTTTGAATTATAGGGGTGAAATCTGGGATCTCGTGGTCAGTAACAAAACTCCCATTGACTTCAGTGGAGCCAGATTTTCACCGTAAGTATTTAAGTTCTACATTGAGAAGATGCAAATGGTTTCCAAACAAATAACTGTGCATGCAAAATATGCAGTGGATAGTGGCATGTGCAGTTACTGGTTTTGTATGTGCAACTGTATATTTTTGGAATAACTATCACTTTGCACCTCCATTTGCATGTTTTGGCCTAAAGTGCACTTTTGAGGCACAGCCATGCATATGGGTTGTTGTGGTGTTGGGGGTGGTGTGGAGCCATACTGACCTAGTGGGACTTCAGGGATGCAGAATCCTCCCCTGAGCTCTCTGATGCATGCTGGCAGGTGAAGGGGACGTGTTGCTTTGTTTGACTACATAACTGGTAGAAAACATCCTCTAACTAAAAGGAAGTAAGAGCGGGGTGGAACATGGCTCCAACCCAGTATATGCTGAGTAACTCAGTTAACCTCTTGATGACCCCTTTACTACAATCTGTGTGATCAAAACATAGCCTCCCATCCTTCAAAATGTAATCCTAAATGTTTACATAAAAGCAGTTACGTTTTGTCCAGTTGGGATTTTTCTAAAGTGCTGGCCAGTCAATGCTTTCTGTCCTTTTCCTGTCTTGCTCTCGTGTCTCTTTCTCCTTTCTCATATTGCCTCCATCTAACATGTTTAGTAGAAAGAGGAATCTTAATAGCTCCTCTAGTTCTCTAGTGAAAGGTGCTTGTAGAAGGAAAATAAAATCCAGATTTGGCAGTGATACCAGAAACAACCTCTTCTCTTTCCAAGGTATTTGGAAATGACAGAAAGATGTTCTAGTCTGATGCTTTGCTTATCAAACAACAGTTTGTCCTTCCCAGCTCACTCTGGACCATATAATCTGCTAAAATACATAGCAAAGTATCTGGTAAGAAGAGACACATCTCCTTTGCTAAGCCCCTCAGCTGGGAGTTTGTAGAGACAACACAGACTGAGATGAAACACAGCATTATGTTGAAAGACGGCAGACTGACAAGGTTTCCTTTTCTCACTCCATAATGTAGGCTTGTAGTTCCAGATGGCTGCTGAGCTTGTACTAACACCCTTAAATTCCACATATTGCAGTTGTCCCATGATTCCTTCCTACTGCCATTCACAAGCTGAAATGCCAGAACCCCAAATAGACAGGAGAAATTGAAAAATTACTAAAGAGGGAAAAATGACAAAATTTCATCAGGATTGCACTGAATACATGACAGCAAAGAAAAGAGGTGTCATCTTCTGTCTCCAGATTCTTCTATCCATCTGACATATGCCACTGCTGCTGGATATGCTAGGTAGCTGATTTATTACACTGTATTCCTGTGGCTAAGGCATGGGTTCTGGTTAGAGGAGTGAGAGGCACAATGTGACTTCCACTATTAGTTGAAGAGTGTGCTAAAGTCTTAGAAATGTCAAACTCCAGGTGTGTCACTTTGATGGATGAACTAGATGAGAAAGTATTCTACAAAGGAGATCCATTGAAGCAAATGATGTTTACAAAAGTATAATCCTCTGAGGCTTGTTACTGTTTTAAAATGCTTTCCCAAGCTTTAACTCATATGGAAATGAGTTTAAATATGACTTGGGTCTTGGAACTTGAAAAGGAAAGCACAGATGGAGGACAGCATTCAATTGACTAATCATACAAGTATGGCTAATGCTTTCTCTACCACCCTTGACTCTTTTCACCCTTTCCTCTATGCAAAGTCTGCCTCACAATTCCCCAGCATCCATATCCTCAGCTCCTGTTCCATGTCACTGAATGCCTCTGCAGAAAGTCCCAAGAGCAGGTGGCTGTATTTCAAGGAATCCCTGTTGAGGTTACAGGGACAAACCATCCCAATGAGTCGAAAGAATAGTAAACATGGCAAGCGACCAGCTTGGCTTAATGGTGAAATCCTAGCGGATCTTAAACATAAAAAAGAAGCTTACAAGAAGTGGAAGGTTGGACATATGACCAGGGAAGAGTATAAAAATATTGCTCGGGCATGTAGGAAAGATATAAGGAGGGCCAAATCGCACCTGGAGCTGCAGCTAGCAAGAGATGTCAAGAGTAACAAGAAGGGTTTCTTCAGGTATGTTGGCAACAAGAAGAAAGCCAAGGAAAGTGTGGGCCCCTTACTGAATGAGGGAGGCAACCTAGTGACAGAGGATGTGGAAAAAGCTAATGTACTCAATGCTTTTTTTGCCTCTGTTTTCACTAACAAGGTCAGCTCCCAGACTGCTGCGCTGGGCATCACAGAATGGGGAAGAGATGGCCAGCCCTCTGTGGAGATAGAGGTGGTTAGGGACTATTTAGAAAAGCTGGACGTGCACAAGTCCATGGGGCCGGACGAGTTACATCCGAGAGTGCTGAAGGAATTGGCGGCTGTGATTGCAGAGCCCTTGGCCATTATCTTTGAAAACTCGTGGCGAACGGGGGAAGTCCCGGATGACTGGAAAAAGGCTAATGTAGTGCCAATCTTTAAAAAAGGGAAGAAGGAGGATCCTGGGAACTACAGGCCGGTCAGCCTCACCTCAGTCCCTGGAAAAATCATGGAGCAGGTCCTCAAAGAATCAATCCTGAAGCACTTACATGAGAGGAAAGTGATCAGGAACAGTCAGCATGGATTCACCAAGGGAAGGTCATGCCTGACTAATCTAATCGCCTTTTATGATGAGATTACTGGTTCTGTGGATGAAGGGAAAGCAGTGGATGTATTGTTTCTTGACTTTAGCAAAGCTTTTGACACGGTCTCCCACAGTATTCTTGTCAGCAAGTTAAAGAAGTATGGGCTGGATGAATGCACTATAAGGTGGGTAGAAAGCTGGCTAGATTGTCGGGCTCAACGGGTAGTGATAAATGGCTCCATGTCTAGTTGGCAGCCGGTGTCAAGTGGAGTGCCCCAGGGGTCGGTCCTGGGGCCGGTTTTGTTCAATATCTTCATAAATGATCTGGAGGATGGTGTGGATTGCACTCTCAGCAAATTTGCAGATGATACTAAACTGGGAGGAGTGGTAGATACGCTGGAGGGGAGGGATAGGATACAGAAGGACCTAGACAAATTGGAGGATTGGGCCAAAAGAAATCTGATGAGGTTCAATAAGGATAAGTGCAGGGTCCTGCACTTAGGATGGAAGAATCCAATGCACCGCTACAGACTAGGGACCGAATGGCTAGGCAGCAGTTCTGCGGAAAAGGACCTAGGGGTGACAGTGGACGAGAAGCTGGATATGAGTCAACAGTGTGCCCTTGTTGCCAAGAAGGCCAATGGCATTTTGGGATGTATAAGTAGGGGCATAGCCAGCAGATCGAGGGATGTGATCGTTCCCCTCTATTCGACACTGGTGAGGCCTCATCTGGAGTACTGTGTCCAGTTTTGGGCCCCACACTACAAGAAGGATGTGGATAAATTGGAGAGAGTCCAGCGAAGGTCAACAAAAATGATTAGGGGTCTAGAGCACATGACTTATGAGGAGAGGCTGAGGGAGCTGGGATTGTTTAGTCTGCAGAAGAGAAGAATGAGGGGGGATTTGATAGCTGCTTTCAACTACCTGAAAGGGGGTTCCAAAGAGGATGGCTCTAGACTGTTCTCAATGGTAGCAGATGACAGAACGAGGAGTAATGGTCTCAAGTTGCAATGGGGGAGGTTTAGATTGGATATTAGGAAAAACTTTTTCACTAAGAGGGTGGTGAAACACTGGAATGCGTTACCTAGGGAGGTGGTAGAATCTCCTTCCTTAGAGGTTTTTAAGGTCAGGCTTGACAAAGCCCTGGCTGGGATGATTTAACTGGGAATTGGTCCTGCTTCGAGCAGGGGGTTGGACTAGATGACCTTCTGGGGTCCCTTCCAACCCTGATATTCTATGATTCTATGATTCTATGATTTTCTCCACAAATCTGTTTTTTTCTTTTTAAGTTCTGCGGTCTTCCATATCACCCTTATTCTCCTATGCCCACAAGCACTGTCACCTTTTGGCTACTTTTGACTCCAGTTTCAATCATCCTTCTCCGCTTTCTGTGCAAGATCTTCTCTTGAGGGAGTCAGGAAGATAAAAATCTGCTATAGCCTTCCTCTTGCTCCTCTTCCCCTTGAATATTCTCCCCTTTCTTCCTTCTTACTGCCATTGACATTTCTTGTCAGGTTTCCACCACCTCTGATTCCTTTATCCATTCCAAAGACTCTTTCCCCTTCTGTCTCTTAACCTCCCTTGCTAACATCCTCTCCCTTACCTTCCTCCTTAACCTTTGGTTCCTGTAAACAAATGCAAGCGTCTTTGTTCTCCCCCACTCCTGAAAAACTGACCTCTCCATCTCCCCTTCATCCTTGAGTTCATCTTCATTATTTGCCCCCCCACTTCTCACGTCACACCTTTTTTGGGGTAGTGCCTTGTATCATTCCCCTCCTGATTGCTGGCTATGGGGGAAGGGCATCCCTTCACTCTAATGCTCTGGCTGCAATAATGGCCCGCGAGGATAGCTGTGTGAAAGTTAGAGCAGCCACCAGGGAATTACATTGGCCCCAGGACTGGGGGAGCACAATTAAGAAAGAAATGCTTTCAGCTGTATTTGCATTATTGTAGTGTGACAAAAACAGGACTGGTTCTCCTTTCATTTGCAACAGTTTCATGCTGGTCTAACTCCATTACAGTTACTCCTGATTAACATCACTGGGAGAGGAGAATCAGGCTTTTTGCATGCATGTTAAGGTTGATCTAATTTACGCTATCGTCAGTTACAAGGAGCTGTTTTGGCAGTTGGGAATCACTGGGCTTAAGGGAATTCTGGCCAACCTCCTTTTCCACATCTGTTGTACCAACTGCCAGGAGTGGGAGGTGAAGCAGGAGATACCCAAAGAGTCCTCTACCCAGGGAATCCTCTAGTGGGTGTCTAAAAGGCCTCCAGGGCAGGCTCTGGGTCAGGAAATAAGTGGGAGTGGCTGATTCCACAAAGAGTGGCACTAGGTTCAGGTGGAATTAATAAAAGAATACTGTCTTTTCAGGAAAACACAGTGATGAGCTTCTTCTGTTGGTCCTGGGGCCGGTTTTGTTCAATATCTTCATTATTGATCTGGAGGATGGTGTGGATTGCACCCTCAGCAAGTTTGCAGATGACACTAAACTGGGAGGAGTGGTAGATACGCTGGACG
This sequence comes from Natator depressus, assembly GCF_965152275.1. NCBI lineage: Eukaryota > Metazoa > Chordata > Testudines > Cheloniidae > Natator > Natator depressus. Next base: position 182,941,849 of record NC_134236.1, on the reverse strand, counting down.
TTAGGGATAGGATACAGAGGGACCTAGACAAATTAGAGGGTTGGGCCAAAAGAAATATGATGAGGTTCAACAAGGACAAGTGCAGAGTCCTGCACTTAGGACAGAAGAATCTGTCCTACACCTGCTACACCTGTAGCACCGCTACAGACTAGGGACCGAATGGCTCGGCAGCAGTTCTGCAGAAAAGGATCTAGGGGTTACAGTGGACGAGAAGCTGGATATGAGTCAACAATGTGTCCTTGTTGCCAAGAAGGCTAACGGCATTTTTAGCTGTATAAGTAGGGGCACTGCCAGCAGATCGAGGGATGTGATCGTTCCCATCTATTCGACATTGGTGAGGCCTCATCTGGAGTACTGTGTCCAGTTTTGGGCCCACACTACAAGAAGGATGTAGAAAAATTGGAAAGCGTCCAGTGGAGGGCAACAAAACTGATTAGGGGACTGGAACACATGAGTTATGAGGAGAGGCTGAGGGAACTGGGATTGTTTAGTCTGCAGAAGAGAAGAATGAGGGGGGATTTGATAGCTGCTTTCAATTTCCTGAAAAGGGGTTCCAAAGAGGATGGATCTAGCCTGTTCTCAGTGGTAGTAGATGACAGAACAAGGAGTAATGGTCTCGAGTTGCAGTGGGGGAGGTTTAGGTTGGATATTAGGAAAAACTTTTTCACTAGGAGGGTGGTGAAGCACTGGAATGGGTTACCTAGGGAGGTGGTGGAATCTCCTTCCTTTAAGGTTTTTAAGGTCAGGCTTGACAAAGCCCTGGCTGGGATGATTTAGTCAGGGATTGGTCCTGCTTTGAGCAGGGGGTTGGACTAGATGACCTCCTGAAGTCCCTTCCAACCCTGATATTCTATGATTCTGTGTCACTAACTGGGCTGCAGGTATTTGAGGTTAGGTGGGAGCAGGGCATGGGGTGTGAACGAAGAAGAAATTTAGAAGATGGTGTTGCCAGTGATTCAGGGATTCAACCCTTGCCTCATTCATTTGGATACTTCTGATGCTATACCTGATGGAGCAAGAGGTAGGTGTCCTATTCATCTTATTAACGGCACACCATAATAGTAGAGATGGAACTTTGGCTACTGAATCTTGCCTTAGAAAAGTAAAATGCTCTGACCTGAGTATAACTGATTCTACCAACTGAAACTATATGCTAGAGCAAAACCTTATAATTTCTTATCTTAAGGGAAAAAAATCTAATTCCCAATTTAATTCAAAACTCTGAACACAAATGAAAAGTTGGGGGAGCTTGTCAGTAGAATCCGAGCTGGTAGAGGTTCTCCGGATTCTATAGATTAGATAAACCTGACAGAATAACTGACATTAGTAGAATGAAGCAATATCATAACAAGGTCTAAAAGCTACAAAATGAAACGGGAAGATTACACTTATTAGGGGTGCGGAGCAGCAGGGTATGCGAAAGGGTTGCTGAGATTAAACTATAATTTACTGAATGAAAAAGAGCAAAATCCAGCTGGCTGACAATTACAGCAACTGGACATGATGGGAAGGGAATGTAGTGTAAACCTTATTTAAAAATCAATAGATAATTTTCCCACGTGTTGCAATATGAAAGGTCAGAAGTTCAGGTAAAGGGAAAAAGTACCTGCCAACAAACACTATTTGGAGAAAATAAAAATCAGATCAACAAATTTACACTTAGTTCTTAGTTCTGTAGTTTAAGCACATTTCATGAGTTTTTTAAAAATCACTTTTGCTTTCTCAGTGAACTGTGTAACATTCTGATGAACTACACTAGTTTTTCATCTATGCTGTCACCTGATCAGCATGAAATAAAATCACAACCAAGACTATATTGGCGCAACATTTGTAAATATATAACTACAATGCAATAAAGATAATACAGAAATCACAGAGTACAGCAGCTCAAGCCATGTATTTCCATTTACCAGGGTTTAAATAATGAATGTTTGTGCAGCTTTAAATTGCCACAACTCAGCCCAAAGTCTATGATACCATCTGCTGGACAGAACTTAGCAGTGGCCTATGAGGCAGAAAGTCCATTAAGAGTGAGGCTACTGCTGCCTCAAATGTCCACAATTACTTCGCTGTTCAGGAGGCCAATGTAGCAACCAGAAAATGGGCATTAAAAAGACCTGTCCAGGGGTATGTTGACTCAGCTGCCAGCAGATATCTAAAGTGGTATCCATGTAAACAGGGATCAATTTTGAACAAGTGATGGTGCTGTCCCAAGAGCCAACAAAAACCCAAGCTCCCATAAAGAGGAGAAAATTGAGTAGGTGTACAGAGATGATATTACTCAGTGCTTAAGATGCTTGCAGGAGCTTTTCTATATTACGTGTCCAGTTCCAACTGACTGTGTATAACAAGAGCTTCACACCAGATCATGATTAGTATCAGGGACAGACAACTCAGAGAGAGACTACTAGAAGATCCCAAATTAACCCTTGAGAAAGCAATTAGCATTTCCAAGCAAAAGAAGTCATCTAGTCCAGACTGGAGTTTATGGAGGGTGGACACTGCTCTGACACTGTGGACATGGTAAAGAATTAATAATACTACAGGAAAAGAGACCTAAAGCAGAAAGGCATGTGGAGCTCAAAGCTGGAAACCACCAAAGACAGAACATGGCACTGCACACACTGTGGCAAACAACACAAGCTACGAAAACCCATGGCATATGGAAAAAGATGCAAGAACTACAATGGATTACAACACTTTGCAAAAGCTCTGCTTTATTTTAAGTACAGTCCCAACTAGCTGTGCTAAACAACAACAAGAGCTTCTCAGCACCCTGCCCAGACTCTCTTTAAGGGCTGAGCTTCCCAAACAGACACAATCCCACAACTATAAGAATGATTTGATGTCTAGTGAATGTGTCCTTCAGTGACTTGTGAGGATCAATACATTTTGCTTATGACAAAACAAGTTCAGAGGTGCTTTAACAGGGTAATAATGAGCTATCTACTGGTACCTCTCAAGGTTCACAGCACTTGGAGTCTGATCCAAATCCCACTGAAGTCAAAGAAAGTCTTTCCATTGACATCAGTGGGCTTTAGATCAGGCCCTTCATTGACCAGATAATTTTAATCGCCTGTCCATATTGCACATTATATTTTTCTGGTTGCAAAAAAGGGACCAAATCCATTCAGGAGAGCCAACCTGACAAGGAAAGGGTAACTTTTCATGTATGTCTGTGCAGATGCCTTTAAGGATTTTTTCTATCTAGTAACCAGTTGTAATACAGAATTTAGTGGCCTTGGATTTCTAAAATTAGCTCGCTAACTCCCTATTTACACTCCTAACTAAAAGAAGTCTCAGCTGCAGACGTGTTGTGCATCCACAATGTTTACTGAAGTAAATGGGAAATGTGCCTGCTCAGTTTCTGAAAGTCAGTCCACTTTTACCTAGGAGCCTAAACAATGATTTAGGTGTCTAAACGTAGACACTCACATTTGAAAACTGTGGCCAATGGGACTGCTTACATGAGTAAGGCAAGCAATATTTAGGCTTTTATCTTTAGGGGTGTGGGTTAGGGCATGAAAAAATTAATGTGATATCCTGGACTATCTCTGGCTGTACATCAAAGATGACCCAGGGATCTTATTTAAATTTGCAGCTACTAAACACAATTACTGTTAAATAGAATCCATTGGATTTCATTTGTTTTTTAATACACAGCTGTGGAGAGATCATCAGTCAGATTAAGGTCTCATGCTAAAAGATGCAAGAATATTTTTGGATTATACTTCATTTTAAGGGCAAATTTAATTATCACTGAATTATGATGACATCCCCGTGGGAGCAGATATGGCAACTGCAGTAGTGCAAGCGACATTCACAATGAGGAGCGCTATTTAAATGAAAATAAAATTAAGCTGAATACCAAATGAACTCATATTAAAAGGATTTAATCATCCAATGCCAAGTATAAATGAAAGCCATTGCTGAAACACTGCCATTGTTGAAAGGAAGCAGAGTGAAAATGTTTATGAACATTTGTATAAAAGATAATTGAAATGCATTCATATTGTTTCAAACAATTATCATAATTACAAGTGCAAAAATTCTTACAGATATTTGAGGCTTGGAAGATTCTGAAAGGCGTCTTGGTCAATGTATACAAGGTTATTTGCTTTCTCAATTCTTCTGCAAAAGGAGAAAATAAAACATTACAGCAAATGGATCAGTGCCTTTTTAAATAGATCCAGGGCTTTTCTTAGATAGAGGAGAGCAATAAATTGGGGGCATTTCTGACAGGGGATAACTCTACATGCCTCCAAAGGAGCAGCCAGCCAGAACTTAGCAGAGTCAGAATCCCAGCCCTCTACCTATTTTACCATATTGCCAATAGTTGAGGAAGTGTTTTAGATCAAAGAGTGAGAGTGTTGAGGGCAAGAGATGAGGGAAGCATCTGGTTGAAAAAAGAAAGGGGCGGTGGGAAGAGAAGGACGTAGACAGATGAAAAGAGAGATCCCAAACATACATGTGTGCATTTGAATTTTTAAAGTACATCTGAACCAAACCCTTTGATATCTGGCCACCACTAGTCTTTAGATTTCTATCCTACGATCTCATGTTGCTCACTTACTTACATTTCATGTAGTTTGGGAAGGTTGGAAAACACATTAGCTTCTATGACTTCCAAGGCATCATTCTGGGAGATCTCTCTGTGGAGAAAAGAAGTTGAGATATTTCATGCAATGCTACAAGTGAAAAGATAAACAAAAGAAGTATGGGTATTTGGTGAAGAATGATACCTAGAATTTATATGGCACCTTTCATCCACAGGCCTCAAAGTACTTTATGAAGGAGGTAAGTATCATTAGTCCCATTTTATAGATGAGGAAACAGGCCCAGAGAGGTGAAGCAGGCCTGTGGCAGAGCTGGGAATAGATGCAGGTCTGCTGAGTCCCAGTCATGTGCTCTATTCACTAGACCATACTGCCTCCCAAAGGTATTATAAATTTTCACAGGTGCCTGCACATATGAAATTACAGTGCAGGATCTATGGGCCACAGACTGTTTACTGGATCTCACTGAATTTCACTGGATCTCACTGTTTACTGGATCATCACTGAATGTTAATATTGATTTAGCCAAAACTTTCATAACCTTATGATGCGGAGAGGGGAACTTTAAATGTAACAGCTCTGAAGAGGTAGGATTTTTGATTCCATAGTAACACATACTATGATTTCATCCTGGTGTAAAATGTTCAGCTTACTTTAAAAATGTTATAGCAAACACATTTCCAGAGTTCTGCTGTCAGAAGGCAGGAAGCCACAGAGGTGGTACAGCTCTCCCGTCCCCAGCAGAACAATTTGAAGAAAGCTCCACCTAATCTAGCTCATGATATTTATATGTGAGTGATGCCTTTTATGTATAGTTTCAAAATCGCAGAACAAAAATGGGTACAGTTTTCTTTTATGAGCTGAAACCGCAGCTGTGCCAGAATACATGCAGCTGAACACCACCCTTTGCTCCACTTATCTCTGGGGGAGTTTCAGCCCATGGTGTAACTTAGAGTAGCCACAGGACTGCTTTATATTACACCAGTTTGTTATGGTCACCAAAGGGCTACCAGAGAGAAATTGCGATACTGCAACATGCTCTGGCCAAGCCCTCTATGTTGAGGGGCATCAGGAGAGGCAGGCTAGAGCTGGCTATTCCAGAGGGTTACCAATCTGCCAGTTTAGAGATCAGAACAAAGGATCCATTTCTCAGGCTTGGAACTGGTCCATGAAGTACATTTTGAGATTCGGATGTAACTCACTAATGGGAGGACACACCAGCACACAGCTGCCAAATGAAGCCCTGTGAAATGGGTCATATTGTATATCAGACACCCCTTATTTATGGTTATTTTGTTCTTTTGAAATTAAGGTAGCTATTGCAAATGGATTCATACAAGGCCCAAAGTAAAATAGTAAGAGACAGTAACTATAGGTAAGAGATCAATTATAAAAATAGTTAAAAACTAATATATATGAAATATCCCTCTTTGTTTTGAGCAGCCACTGAACTATGCCTACCAAGTAGGCTGCCCATTAAAAAAAAAAAAATCTTGCCTGCCTCTTTATTATGTATTTTGTTTGTTTGTATTTAAATAAAAAAACACTACTTTTTTTAAACATTAGCAATTCAGATCATGTCTACTCTCAAAAACTCTACAGTGACTCGAGAACAAATGAATTTATGGTATCCCAAGAGACTGACTGATGAGCAATTGAGAAAGGACATGATTTTAACCACACTGCAATGGGAATTGCATTTATTTAGCTGAGGGCTTTATTGCTACAGAATCCTCACCTCACATACCAGCTCCTCCTTATTATTTATTTATATTGCAGTTGCACCAATATGCCTCAGCTGAGTTTGGGGCTCCACTGTGTTATGAATTATAGGAACACATAGTATGAGACCCTGCCCCAAGGATCCTACAAACCAAATAGACAAAACTTGGGAGGGAAGACAGAGGCACAGAAAAGTGAAATGGCCATCAAGGGTTAAAATCAGTAAGTTAATGACACAGCTGGGAACAGAAACCAGGTGAGTCCCGATCCACTGTCCTAGCCATTGGATCATGCTGCCTCCAGAGTTTACTATAGTGTACAGAATTAAATCTAACCAAAATATTTTCCATTCCATTCCCATCTTCTCACGATGACATATAAAATATGCATGATGAGTAATCACCTTTTATTGTATATTTATATGATACTGCAAACTGCTTGCTCAAGTACACTTTAAAAGACTGAATGAAACCAATGCTGTTTGAAGCAGCCTTTTAAGAGTTCCTTTTATTATTATTAATTATTATTATTTATGAACAGCACATTTGCTGCTTTGGGCAATCTAAAAATCTGTCATCTGCGAAAAGGCAAATCCACAGAAAACGCAGAACATTTTACACGTCCAAATGAGATTAGTCAGGAGAAGTCCATGCTGCAAAACAGCACAGAGACAAAGGCTGCAGATTTATTTGCCCTTTGTGATGTAGGTTTTTTGCAGGGCACAATAAAGGCACCAAGATACAGTAAACTATACTATATGAGCTCTCCAACAGATGGTGCTGCTGAGGTTAATAATGTTTCATGAGTTGACTCAATAAAATGTGTGAATCCAGTGCTGTGACAGGACTGGAAAGTCTTATCTGGCATATATTTTGGGTATGTTTTTAGAAGAATGCTTATTTATTAAATGGTTCTGTGCCAGAAGTATGCTTTTGACTTCGGGAAATTATAGAGGGTTTTGTGTTACTTTTAAGAAAACTGTTTAAAGGAGGTCAGGCTAAAGCTTGGGCTAAGCAGTCCACAATGTTTTCAAAAGGGGAGAGGAGACTAAATGATTAAAAAAGAAGGAAAAGGAAGGAAGACAGAAATCTCTGGTTTTCTTTTAAAATATTATTTTAAAAAAATCTAACCACACCGTTTGCACAAAATGGGGTTTTGTTCACCAAATGTTTGGGGAATAAATATTCACGTTCACGTGCATATAATGGTATTTGTGTGCAAGCAAGAGTATTTGTTATTAGTTATCCACTGTCTGTCATTTGTTATTCTCCTGTTTAAAATTTTCATTCAACCAGGTAAGGATGAGAAACAACAGCACGATTTAGGTGACCAATCACACCCCACGAATAGCGAATGGAAGTGAGCAGTTTGCAAACAGCATAATTGATGATGTTTGTTTTCATTAATTGATGAATAGTGATTAAATTAGTCACACTCCTAATCTGTTGATGGACAAAACACAAACATGTGACAATTGTTCTCCTGGCTGACACCGGGGATTGAACAGGGGATTCAAGAACTAAGAGTACGAAGCGCTAGACCTTAAGTGAAAGGACCAGTTGAAAACAACCACCTCCTTTGTCGGTCAGGCACTGATGAGAACAGGTAATACACTAATAGCATATAATAGTGAGCTACGAACAGAAAAAAGGACTACATTTACTGGATAATTTATGTGCAATAAATAATACTATCTGCTTTAGTACCAGCAATCATTGCAAATCCAGATAGGAATTGAGGCATCATTTCTGATTTATACAAGTTTTTGCACAGGTATGTGCAGACAATCAGGAACAATTTCCAAAATATCAAAGAGGAAACAAACTAAAGCCCTGTTCTTGCAAAGCACCTACATGCATGCTTATAGAATCATAGAATATCAGGGTTGGAAGGGACCTCTGGAGGTCATCTAGTCCAACGCCCTGCTCAAAGCAGGACCAATCCCCAATTTTTGCCCCAGATCCCTAAATGGCCCCCTCAAGGATTGAACTCACAACCCTGGATTGAGCAGGCCAATGCTCAAACCGCAGAGCTATCCTTACTTTGCACCGTAAGTTTAAGTACACAAGTTGTTTCATTGAAATCAATAGCATTACTCATAATCTTCAAATTAATCATGTGCATTAAGTGCTCTGTTGGATCAGGGCCCAAACCAAGAAAGAGAATACAAGACAGATGTTTGTCAGAAGGCATAATGCAAGTTTGTTTCTATGATTCTATTACTCAGGTACTTTGCTATGATTCTATTATTCTATGTTACCAAATGGGCTCAAAATTATGTTACTAGCTATGGACTATTACATTCAAGTTGGCAATACAAAGGCACTCTCTTGGCTGAAAGACTATATTTGTCTGGCAGGTTAAAGCCTCAAAAGTCTTTCAATTCCAGCATGTTTCAAGAAAGAAGTGTCTCTTCTGTGGTGGATGTTTGTATTTTGTAGGAAACGGGTTTTACTTGCCTCTCCCAAAAGCCCACATCTTCACAATCGTCTTCCCCAAACCAATTAATAGAATCATAGAAGATTAGGGTTAGAAGAGATCTCAGGATGTCATCTAGTCCAACCCCCTGCTCAAAGCAGGACCAATCCCCAACTAAATCATCCCAGCCAGGGCTTTGTCAAGCCAGGCCTTAAAAACATCTAAGGATGGAGATTCCACCACCTCCCTAGGTAACCCAGTCCATTGCTTCACCACCCTTCTAGTGAAATAGTTTTTCCTAATATCCAACCTAGACCTCCCCCACTGCAACTTGAGACCATTGCTCCTTGTTCTGTCTTCTGCCACCACTGAGAACAGCCAAACTCCATCCTCTTTGGAACCCCCCTTCAGGTAGTTGAAGGCTGTTATCAAATCTTCCCTCACTCTTCTCTTCTGCAGACTTAATAAGTCCAGTTCCCTCAGCCTCTCCTTACAAGTCATGTGCCCCAACCCCTAATCATTTTCGTTGGCCTCCACTGGACTCTCTCCAATTTGTCCACATCCCTTCTCTAGTGGGGGGGCTCAAAATTGGATGCAATACTCCAGATGTGGCCTCACCAGTTTCGAATAGAGGGAAATAATCACTTTCCTCGATCTGTTGGTATAGGGGCAAGGTTGCAGAAGATTGGCGAGGAGCTAAGTGGTGGACTGAGTATGTGACTGGATGTAAGCGGAGGATGCAGGCAGTTTCAATTAACTTTGTCCAACAGACCCTGCCAAAAGACATTGTAGCATAGCTCAGCATATTTTTGCCTGTAAACAAGTCAGTTTATGTAATAAGCATAAATCGTACATATAAGAATGTAGCCAGCTGTTGACCCCATGTAACCCTGAGATAAGCAAGGAGAATATAGTGCTGCAGGGGACTCCCCCCAGTGGAGTCCTGCCTGGTCAGCTGTCCCGAACGGCCAGAGTCCCCTGCAGCCCCTCCGTGCATCCTAGGTGCTCCCTGTGCAGATTGGAGTGTAAGTTCTTCCTTCCTTCAATAAAGCATAGTTTACTATTCTTAGGCCTGAGTGTCCTCCTTTCGCTGGTATCTTCCCCCCCAGCCCTTGCGGGCACAGTTGGCAATGTTCCTACTAATGCATTTCAGAGTATGTGACTAGATTAATTTATTGCCACTTATCTTTTATTTTGTTACTTTTCCTCTTTGTTTTGATGGTTTGTCTATAATAATTTAGAAAATTTTGATCAGAAAAAAACCAAATGTCAAATTATTGAAATCCTCCAGGAAATGGAATTACCTTTCTCTGCCCAACTCGTGTAGTGTCATTTGTTTACACTGTGATGGCTTCACTCTTTATAATCAGATAATTATCCCTTGCATCCCATTCCCCTATTCACATCCTGTCCCAATATTTCCTAACCTAATCCTCAAATAATTGGCTCTAGATATTGCCAAACATTCAAAAATCATGAGTCAGAGCTGCTCACCCTCCCCCACAAAAGAATGAGGTTGATGTTTAAAAAAGAGAGAGTTATATGTGATTCTTTTTATTTGCATTTGGGTTGTTGAGCTGCTAGGGTTCACGCAAGTCACATTTTCCAGTTATCCTCTATAACTATGAGAGCTGAGGTTCTCATGAATGCTCCAGGAGCTGTGGCTTTTGTAAGAACACCAAATATCATGAGACACAGGATAGAATCACAAGAGTAGACAATACTGACTTAACCAGGAGATCTTCAATGATCTAAAAATTAAAAAAAAAGAGTCCTACAAAAAGTTGAAACTAGGTCAAATTACAAAGGATGAATATAAACAAATAACACAAGTATGTAGGGACAAAATCAGAATGGCCAAGGCACAAAATGAGATCAAACTAGCTAGAGACATAAAGGGTAACAAGAAAACATTCTACAAATATTTTAGAAGCAAGAGGAAGACCAAGGACAGGGTAGGCCCATTACTCAATGGGGGCAGGGGGGAATAATAACAGAAAATGTGGAAATATCAGAGGTGCTTAATGACTTCTTTGTTTTGCTTTTCACCAAGAAGGTTGGTGGTGATCGGATGTCTAACATAGTGAATGCCAGTGAAAATGACGTAGGATCAGAGGCTAAAATAGGAAAAGAACAAGTTAAAAATTACTTAGACAAATTAGATGTCTTCAGGTCACCAGTGAAATGCATCCTAGAATACTCAAGGAGCTGACTGAGGAGATATCTGAGCCATTAGTGATTATCTTTGAAAAGTCATGGAAGATGGGAGAGATTCCAGAAGACTGGAAAAGGACAAATATAGTGCCAATCTAAAAAAAGAGAAATAAAGATAACCCAGGGAATTACAGACCAGTCATCTTAACGTCTGTACCTGGAAAGATAATAGAGCAAATAATTAAGGAATCAATTTGCAAACATCTAGAAGATAATAAGGTGATAAGTAATAGTCCGCATGGATTTGTCAAGAACAAATTGTGTCAAAGCAACCTGATAGCTTTCTTTGGCAGGGTAACAAGCCTTGTGGACGGGGCGGGGGGATGATAGATGTGGTATATCTTGACTTTAGTAAAACTTTTGATACTGTCTCACGTAACCTTCTCATAAACAAACTAGGGAAATGCAACCTAGATGGAGCTACTATAAGGTGGGTGCAAAACTGGTTGGAAAACCATTCCCAAAGAGTAGTTATCAGTTGTTCACAGTCATGCTGGAAAGGCATAATCAGTGGGGTCCTGCAGGGATCAGTTCTGGGTCTGGTTCTGTTCAATATCTTCACCAATGATTTTGATAATGGCATAGAGAGTATACTTATAAAGTTTCTGGATGATAGCAAGCTGGGAGGGGTTGCAAGTGCTTTGGAGGATAGAATTAAAATTCAAAATGATCTCGACAAACTGGAGAAATGGACTGAAGTAAATAGGGTGAAATTCAATAAGGACAAATACAAAGTACTTAATTTAGTAAGGAACAATAAGTTGCACACATACAAAATGGGAAATGACTGCCTGGGAAGGAGTACTGCAGAAAGGGATATGGGGGTCATAGTGGACCACAAGCTAAATATGAGTCAACAGTGTAATACTGTTGCAAAAAAAAAAAAAGCGATCAGCATTCTGGGATGTATTAGCAGGAGTGTTGTAAGCAAGACACGAGAAGTAATTCTGCTGCTCTACTCCGTGGTGATTAAGCCTCAACTGGAGTATTGTGTCCAATTCTGGGCACCACATTTCAGGAAATATGTGGACAAATTGGAGAAAGTCAGGAGAAGAGCAACAAAAATGATTAAAGGTCGAGAAAACATGACCTATGAGGGAAGATGGAAAAAACTGGGTTTGTTTAGTCTGGAAAAGAGAAGACTGAGAGGGGACATGATAGCAGTTTTCAAGTACATACAAGGTTGTTACAAGGAGGAGGGAGAAGAATTGTTCTTCTTAACCTCTGAGGATAGGACAAGAAGCAATAGGCTTAAACTGTAGAAAGGGAGGTTTAGGTTGGATATTAGGAAAAACTTCCTAACTGTCAGGGTGGTTAAGCACTGGAATAAATTGCCTAGGGAGGGAGTGGAATCTCCATCATTGGAAATTTTTAAGAGCAGGTTAGACAAACACCTGTCAGGAACGGTCTAGATAATACTTAGTCCTGCCATGAGTGGAGGGAACTGGACTAGATGACCTCTCGAGGTCCCTTCCAGTCCTATGATTCTGTGATCATATAGGAAGAACAGTACAAAAGAATGGCATCTAGTTTTTTATAGCAGTACACATACATACAAACACCATTAGGGGAAAATTCTATTACTAATTCTAATACATTAAACGAAATAGTGAAGCTGAGAACAGCAGGTGCCTCATATTGGCACAGTATACTCTCAGAAGGAAAACTGAAAACCTCTTACTCTTCTGATTTGGCTGTAAAACTAACTTCCCAAGTTTATGAGCAGACTTTGAATATTCACCAAAGCTGAACATACAAGTGTGTCACCCCCACATCAGTGAAAATAAATCACAAGAGATTTTTTTAACCATTTCAGACATTAGTTCATGTTTTCTTAATTAATCATTGTGACATAAAAGAAGGAGTTGATTAAGAGTGGCCGGTCTGGTGCCTCTTAAGCCAATCATGGGAAAAACAGTATACATTAATAAATATATTAACAACAACAATTGCAAACTTATTGCACAAAGATTTTTTGTCAGATGCCAACCTTATGTTCTTTCTACAAACATCTCTAAAGTGTTTCTCTAAAGCAGTGGTTTTCAACCTGTGGTCCGTGGACCCTGGGAGTCTGCAGATCATGCCTAATATTTCCAAAGGGGTCTGCACCTCCTTTTGAAATTTTTTAGTTGTCTGTGAATGAAAAAAACATTGAAAACCACTGCCCTAAAAAGCCTTCAGCCTCCCTTGGTCTGAATAACACTTTCTCTGCGCAGTGCCTATTTCTGGCACAAGGATTCCCCTTTTGTTTGTTCTCTACACACTCATTTTCTCCCTCCACAATAATAAGTAATTATTCTGGTCTTTTCTGCCTAATTTATGACTTGTTCCTGCAAACATTTATTCACAAGCTTAACTTTAGGCTTAGTGAGTAACTTTAGTGAGTTATCTCACTGAAATCCTATTGCATCGATATCTACAGAATTGGGGCCTTTGGTTGTAATCTCCTTCAGAGGACGACCTCTTCTTTTATTCTTGTAAAGTGACTTCCACATTTATGCCATTATATTATAATACACAGAAACAATAAAATCCTAGCAAAGAGCTAGTGTGCATTTCAAAGACTTTGGGAAGAAGGAGGACTATAATGATGACATACAAACTGCAACACTGCACTTGGGACAAAACTGTGTCCAGCCGTCACCCAGAAACCTGGGACAACTAAACACACCTCCTACAGCATGCCCTTTACAGGCAGAACTTCCCCACTCACAAGCACTCTGAGACTTCATACAAACAAAGAAACCTTTATTAGAGGAAAAGGGACACAATCAAAACCTGGGGAAAACACAGTAAAAGAAATATATATGTAATGAAAGAGGAAAATACATTCCCCCTCCCAGTAACTTGGCAGTAATGTATCTAAATCCCTTCCCTCCTGCCAGAGAGAACATCCCACAGGTAATAGTCCATTGACCACACCTCACCCACCCACCAAACCCACGCTCAGTTTGGATCTGCAAGTAGCACTAGTCCAAGTGTCTCCTTGTAGGGGTGTCTCCCGTCTACCACCTAGCCTAGTGAGCAAACTTCATTAAGGGGCTGGGTAGGCGGGAATTTACCACAGTCCACTGAGCTCTATTGCTGTCCTCTGCATCTCTTGCTACAGAGTCTCTGCGCCATCTCTCACAGCAAAGTCCTCACTCTTTGTGGTCTCCCACAGCACAGTACACATGGGAGGACAGTCAGGAACACTTAGGCTCTTTGAACAGAGTCCTCACTGCTTAGAAGCAGGTGCTTTGCCACAAAGCAAAACTCTGTCCCTTCTCTGGGAGCACACTACCCGCCCCCCTGAATCCACATTTATACCTAGTTATGGTGACTCCCAAAGTGTCACAAGAGGAATTGTGGGTAGGTAGCTTATACAAGTGAAGTTCTCCAGGACAGCACTTTTCTCTTTTCAAGACTTGAGGGAGTAGAAAGCTCTTTCCTGTCTGGAGCTTCTGGCAATAGGGTTTACAGAAAGAGTTGCTTGTTTATAGCACTGAACAAGAAACTTTATTAGAATACAGAACACAGCACTGTCCCCAGTGTTGCCATGTCTCATTCCCTGCTGCACAGGACATTTCCCAACCCACTCCTCACTTCCCACCACCGATTTAAAGAGAGACTCCAATTATGGTATCCTTACACCACACCAACCTGGTAGAACAATGAGGTTTTCTATAACATTTTGAAAAAAAAAAGACATTTTTCATGAGGAACCAATAAATTTGACGTCAACAATTTTGAGAAAATTTTAATTAAATAAACCCATTTTTAATCAAAAATAGTTGTTGTTAAAAAAATTCCTATTAGCGCTAATAAATAACTGTGATTGTCTGCACTGGAGAAAGTAAAATCAGCACTTAGTTTGGGCTGTGGGAGATTGTACATGTTGTGGTAGTACACACAGAGCCCAACGGATTTCAGTGGATTGGGGTCTGTGTTGACACTGACATTCTTAACTTTAGAAAATGGCACTCTTTTCTGGACCATGACCCTCCCCCTCCCCCCCGCTTTTAAAAAAAATAAATAAATGAAAGCTGCTGCATCCTGTTTGTGGAGAATCCCTTGAGATTTAGGCTGTGTCTACACTAGAGACCTTACCGTGGCACAGCTATATCGATGCAACTGTGCTGCTCTAAGATCTCTTGTGTAGCCACTCTATGCTGATGGGTGAGAGCTCTCCCATCAACATAATTAAACCACCCCCAATGAGCAGTGGGAGCTATGTCGATGGGACAAGCTAAGACATGATCTTAGTAAAGCTCAGTTACCCAAAGTACTATACACACACATATTCAGAAAAGCAAAATACAACTCAGCAGATGAACTATGGGAGCAGTTGAGTTTTCAGATTCTCAGGAATGTTTTATGCATGCATGTGTTTTAGAAAAACACTGCATGCCTAATTAAAAAATAAAGGCTAATTGCTACATCATCCATCCATGTTGTCGAAAATAGTGATACATTCCACACACAAAGAGCAACCCATATACTTTGAGACTAGGTAACTTATTTTAGATTAAGGAAAACAAAGAACAAATATAAAACTCCAGTATATTTCTCATGCTGTAAGATCATTTTCAATTCATTAACATCCCTCCAGAAAGGTAGCCCTTTTAAATTTAAAGTGTACGTACACAAAAGACAGAAACAGAAATAGCTACGTACTCTTCATTCTTTGATAGAATAAAGTAAGGGTTAAAGTCTTTATGCTGCTAATCAATTAGCTATGGGGACATTATGCTTTTTTTACAAGCTTGGTTCCCATTCAATATTAATGTACAGCAGAGCTCCAAAATGGTGCAAAACCCTAAAAAGGTGCTCTTCTTTTGGGGGGAAGAGTGACTTGATTTTGATTTAGCTTAAACACAGTCCTAATTGATTTAAGATAAATCAATATAGGGCAGGTTTATATTGATTTCAGAGTGTCCAGACAACCTTTTGTAGTGATTTAACTAAATCAATTTTAAATCCCACCTTTAATTAAACCAGTGAAATTTAGCATGTATGCCAGCCCTGATTTGCAAAAGAGGGTATCTAAGGCATTTTATTCGGAAAATACATTAAAGGCAATTTTATGTTGACAACAGTGACTGCATTTTAGCTCACCTACTGCTGTAAACTCTGCCAGCCTACAAGTGCATTTAAGGACTTGAGTGGTATATAGGACTTTATGTGAACTTTTTGCAACAGCATACAGTAAGTTCAAGTATTTCTGCTGTTCAGTACAATACCATCTACCATACAGACATGTGATCCTGGTGAATGCATTTAATCTCTCAGTTCTCTCCACTTCAAGGAGAACAGCAAGCTCATATACCATGTGAGACCACTAATTTGTTATAATTTGGTTTGTCTTATAAACAGGTGCTCACATATTTAGCATGAGTGGCATGTTTTTTGTGTGCATGTATTTTTAAATGTTTTTTGGCAAGGGAAGGAAGTGGCAGTTCTGTGCTCAATAGTGATAGAAATACCCTTTTTGTTTGTGCTCATATTTGAAAAATAATGTAAAGTGAAGGTATTACTTATGACAGGAACTGGACCAGCAGCCCTGGAGACTGAAGTCCTCCATTTATCCCCAGAAGAGGCAAGGCCGAGCCAGTGACAGGGCAAGCTTCCTATAATGCCTCATTAGTATGACTGGAGCACACTAATGGGTGGGAGGCTAGCCTTTCAACCTTTGGCCAACAAGGTTGCCAATTCGTGTCAATTGTGGCAGTGAGTTGAAATATGGACAACTGCTCACTAGGCATTCCTGCTTTGAGCAGGGGGTTGGACTAGATGACCTCCTGAGGTCTCTTCCAACCCTAATCTTCTATGATTCTATGAATTGGATTGAGATCATCAACTCATTTTACACAGGCCACTGTGTAATTTTCCATCAGAAAATAAACTTTATGGCCCAGCAACCTGAGCTGTATTTGAGAAGGTGACCTAGAAATGCAAGACTCTGTATTCCATTATCTCTTACCTAAGTTATCTGTCATTTATCAAACTTATTCTAATATGTTTTGTGTATTTTTTTAAAAAACCCTTTTTTATCCTTTAGCTCTAAAACTATACATAAATTAAAGAACAGAAAAATAAAAGAGTAAAAATGAGGATGGAGGGAAAATGTGGTTGCAAAGGAAAAACTTCCTTGTTGCATATTACAACTTCATATGAATTTGAATGAATTATATTTTTAATTTGTACAGTCTAGCTGCATAAGTGGTTTTCTAGCAGTATTCTCTCTTTAAATATATGACTCAAGAATTACCATCGTAACTTGCTTTCTAATTAGCCTTCAATTGCTAACCATCAATACAGTTAGACAAGGTCAGCGCTGGAGTAAGCCCTATAGATTTTTTAAAAAGCCTATAGAGAGTCAGTAACAGCAAGAAAGAAGCAGACTATTGAACAATCTCTACCCAAGGCTGGATACTATACCTTTATTACTTGCTGTCTGTGTAAACAAAAAGACATGTCCAATGGCAGAAAAGTTTTAACCTGCCAACAACTACACAAGATATGGAGATGAGAAGTGTAATTAAGATTTGCACTTTTAAAAGGAGACATCTCCCTTTTATTATGCTGGGCCTGATTCTGATCTCACATTAGCATAACTCAGGAGTAACTACTAAAATCAGTGGAGTTACACTGTGTAAATCTAATGTAATGAAATCCTCTGTGTCTGGAGGATTTAACTCTAGGGAGTGTGACACTGGAGAGCTTCTGTCCTCACTGCATCATAGCACTTACATATTTCTTGTCTTCAATATCAACCTCTTTGGGGGGCTTTCCTTTTTGTGACCAGGAGCAGTTGCTATCACTGGCATAATATTCTACTCACTTTACAGAGATTCTTCCTGTTGCTGATATGCTATGTCTCATCCTGAAAGTACAGCACCTGGTAACACAGTAGTCTGAAAACATAATATGCATCTTAACGTATGTCTACTTTGCAATTGGGGTATGTTTTTGCAGCCTATGTAGACATACCAGAGTTAGCCTTAATCTACCTAGTTTAGGTACCAACATCAGTGAAGTTGTAACAGTATGGGCTTCAGGATAGGCTGTAAAAGTTTGCCTGGGACGCTGGGTCAGGGTTCTCTCTAATTTTCCCCATGCATGTGTAGACATAATTTTGTTATGTGCACCAATATGGAGGTGATGTGTGGCAAAATCCATGTGGCAGAGATGGGGCCGAGGGGTTCGGAGTGTGGGAGGGGACTCAGGACTGAGGCAGAGGGTTGGGGTGGGGGGAGGTGAGGGTTCCGGCTGGGGGTGCGAGCTCTGGGGTGGGACCGGGGATGAGGGACTAAGGGCTGGGGCAGAGGGTTGGGGTGCAGGGGAGGTGAGGTGGTGGAATCTCCTTCCTTAGAAGTTTTTAAGGTCAGGCTTGACAAAGCCCTGGCTGGGATGATTTAATTGGGGATCGGTCCTGCTTTGAGCAGGGGGTTGGACTAGATGACCTCTTGAGGTCCCTTCCAACCCTGATATTCTATGATTCTATGAGGGCTCCATCTGGGGCTGCGGGCTCTGGGGTGGGGATGAGGGGTATGAGGTGTGGAAGGGGGCTCTGGGCTGGGGCAGGGGGTTGGGGTGCAGGGGGGAAGGGCTCCCGCTGAGGGTAAGGGCTCTGGGGTGGGGCCAGGGATGACAGGCTGCCCCGGGGCTATGGCAAGGAGAGAAGACTCCTTCCATCTCTCTCTCTCCCTGCAGCAGCACCTGGGTTGGGGAGGGAGAGGCGCCTTTCCCCGCCGTGGCAGCTTTGGGGCTGGGGCTGCGGGATAGGCACCTCTCTCCCAGCTGCAGCAGGTCTGGGGCTGGGTAGAGCATCTCCCCTCGCTGCAGCAGCTCCAGTGTTAGGTGTTTAATAAGCTGCTGTGTGGCCACGCAGCTTAGAGGGAACTTAGTCCTGGGTACTTACTCAGGTAGATTGCTCACACTACTGAGGCTTTGCTGCTAGTGGTTTCTCAACTAACTCGAATCTTGCTAACTTGGTTATGCTTACATGCACTGCAATCACTCCTGTGATTATGATATAGCTATACTGGTAGAGGCTCTCCTTGTACTCTAGGTTCCATTAATACGAAAGAGGCAACTTGTACAGCCAGATATCATGAATACACGTGGTAGCTGGGAACACATGGAAAAATAGACTCGCTTTTAAAAAATGATGTGTGTCTAGGTTCAGATTTTAAACGCTGGGAAGAGTTCCATTGAGTGCCTTTCAAGAAACACACCTTATAATACGAAAGAGAGCAAATACTGCATTCTGCTTCTCAAATCTTTTGTTTTGGTGATTAAAAATTTGGGAACAATTCAACAGGAGCCATAGAAATGGTCGAATTTAGGACATCTTAGTTAGTTTTCCAGTGCTTGAAAGATTTTTCACATCTGGCCGACTCTTTAAAGCCAGTTCTGAAAACATGTGTGCTTAACTTTAAACATGCAAGTGGTCCCACTGTATTCCGTGTGCTGTTAGAATGCTTAAGCACATGCATAAATCTTTGCAGGATTGGGGGTTAAAAGTCTGAGGCCTTAATCTCCTTTCACTTATATCAGTCAAATATCAGTGTAAGTGAGATCAGAATAAGGGAATTCACTGCCAAAAAGTATTAGTTAAAGATTTCATGAAGGACATTTCATAACTAATTATAATATAATGTCCCTACCTTTAAAGAAGTAGCTAGAAAAATGCTTGGAATTGTGGACTGTTAAACCTCACTTCAGTTCCAGGTAAATTGCTAAAAGTGATAATTAAAAATAAAATTATAAAACATGTAGATGAAGATGATATGATGAGGGTAAGCCAGCATGACTTCTGTAAAGGAAAATCATGCCTCTCTAATCTACAATAATTCTTTGAACAGGTCACACAAATTCTGGAGAAAAGAGAACAAACTGATATATTTTATACGGACTTTCAGAAAACCTTAGAGAGAGTCCTTCAAAAGAGGGTAAGAGATAAGAAACAGCAGAGATAAATGAAGATTTTTCAACATGATCAATGTTTAACAGAATTGGTACTCTTATTAATTTATATATTTATTAATGATCAGGGAAAGATAGAATGCACAATTAGCAAAATATGCAGGTGTGACACAGCAGGGAGCACGGTGGACTGACCGGGGAATGCCGTCTTGGTCTGCTGGGACTGTCTGCATGGGGATGGGAGAGCAGGGGATGACTCCACTGGCGTGACAGGTTTCAGAGTAGCAGCCTGAGCCTGTAACCTGAGTTGGGAGAGGGTTGGACCCAGGTGACACCTTTACCTGGGAAACTGGACAAAGGCTGGAAGAGGAGCCGGCTGGAGGAGGAGTGAGACTGGAGGAGGGGGGTTTTGGTTTCAGTTTTTTTGGTCGAATGCAGGGAACCCCAAGGCTGGGATCTAAACTCCCTGCCCCCGAGAAGGACTTGACTGAGGGGTCCTGGTTGTACCCACAAGCTCTGTTTTAGACTGTGTTCCTACTGTCCAATAAACCTTCCATTTTACTGGCTGTCTGAGAGTCACGGTGAATCCCAGGAAGAGGGGTGCAGGGCCTGGACTCCCGCACACTCTGTGACAGCAGGGGACGTAAAATTATGTAGGTAAGCCAAGTCTAAAATTCAGAGAGTGGATTAAATTCAGTGTCAATAAATGCAACTTAATGGATACTGAAAAGAATGATTTAGACTATAATATTCATGCACATTGATGGGGGTCTAAATTAACTGTATCTACTGAGGAAAAATATGCCTTTCACAGTGGACAGAAAACTGAAATCCTCTGCTCAACATGCAGAAGTGGGCAATATTCAACAATGTTAGACTGTATAAAGAATAGAAAATAATTCTCAAAATATTCTAGCACCACTATGTAAATCAATTGTATGCCACTCTGTTTAGTTTTGGTCACTATCTCAGAAAGCATTTAGCAGAAAAAGCAGAGGTTCAGAGAAGTCTAACAAAAATGGTGAGGGGTCTGGAGAGACCTTTGTATAAGGCAACATTGACAAGATTTGTGTGTGTGTGTGTGTGTGTGTGTGTGTGTGTGTGTGTGTGTGTGTGTGTGTGTTTAGCTTAGGACCTGATTCAGCAAGATATTTAAGCACATGCCTAACTGTGAGTAGGACTAGTGACTTCAGTGTGTGTGGGGGTCTTAAGGCTTGAGTCTGTAAAAAAAACCAACAACAAGCAGTCTGAGCACTTTATCATATAGAATATTAGGGTTGGAAGAGACCTCAGGAGGTCATCCAAGGGTGCTAAAGGAGTTGGCGGGTGTGATTGCAGACCCATTGGTCATTATCTTTGAAAACTCAAGGCGATCGGGGGAGGTCCCGGATGACTGGAAAAAGGCTAATGTAGTGCCCATCTTTAAAAAAAGGAAGGAGGAGGATCTGGGGAACTACAGGCCAGTCAGCTTCACCTCAGTCCCTGGAAAAATCATGGAGCAGATCCTCAAGGAATCAATTCTGAAGCACTTAGAGGAGAGGAAAGTAATCAGGAACAGTCAGCATGGATTCACCAAGGGCAAGTCATGCCTGACTAACCTAACTGCATTCTATGATGAGATAACTGGCTCTGTGGATGAGGGGAAAGCAGTGGACGTGTTATTCCTTGACTTTAGCAAAGCTTTTGACACGGTCTCCCATAGTATTCTTGCTAGCAAGTTAAAGAAGTATGGGCTGGATGAATGGACTATAAGGTGGATAGAAAGTTGGCTAGATAATCGGGCTCAACAGGTAGTGATCAATGGCTCCATGTCTAGTTGGCAGCCGGTATCAAGTGGAGTGCCCCAAGGTTCGGTCCTGGGGCTGGTTTTGTTCAATGTCTTCATTAATGATCTGGAGGATGGCGTGGATTGCACCCTCAGCAAGTTTGCAGATGAGACTAAACTGGGAGGAGTGGTAGATAGATATGCTGGAGGGTAGGGATAGGATACAGAGGGACCTAGATAAATTAGAGGATTGGGCCAAAAGAAATCTGATGAGGTTCAACAAGGACAATTGCAGACTCCTGCACTTAGGATGGAAGAATCCCATGCACTGCTACAGATTAGGTACTGAGTGGCTAGGCAGCAGTCCCGCAGGAAAGGACCTAGTAGTTACAGTGGACAAGAAGCTGGATATGAGTCAACAGTGTGCCCTTGCTGCCAAGAAGGCTAATGGCATTTTGGGCTGTATAAGTAGGACCATTGCTAGCAGATTGAGGGACGTGATCATTCCCCTCTATTTGGCATTGGTGAGGCCTCATCTGGAGTACTGTGTCCAGTTTTGGGCCCCACACTACAGGAAGGATGTGGAAAAATTGGAAAGAGTCCAGTGGAGGGCAACAAAAATGATTAGGGAGCTGGAGCACATGATTTATGAGGAGAAGCTGAGGGAGCTGGGATTATTTAGTCTGCAGAAGAGAAGAACGAGGTAGGATTTGATAGCTACTTTCAATTACCTGAAAGGGGGTTCCTAAGAGGATGGATCCAGACTGTTCTCAGTGTTACCATATGACAGAACAAGGAGTAATGGCCTCAAGTTGCAGTGAGGGAGGTTTAGGTTGGATATTAGGAAAAACTTTTTCACTAGGAGGGTGGTGAAGCACTGGAATGAGTTACCTAGGGAGGTGGTGGAATCTCCTTCCTTTGAGATTTTTAAGGTCAGACTTGACAAAGCCCTGTCTGGGATGATTTAGTTGGGGATTCGTCCTGCTTTGAGTAAGGGATTGGACTAGATGACCTCCTGAGGTCCCTTCGACCCCTGATATTCTATGATTCTAGGAGCTAATCCAGGGGTCTCAAACACGTGGCTCGCGGGGTTCTTTCATGCAGCCCGCCAAGCTCCCGCATGCCCCCCTGCCCTTCTGCCTACCCTGTGGTGCCACGAAGCGCACCCCTCACCCCAACCCCGCACCACTCCCTGAAGCGGCCAGAACTGTTAGGATATAGATATTCAGGCCTGTCTGTAAAGGCCTATACTCTAAGAATTTAGGTGTATTCTTATCACTTAGCTAGTTATAGAGGTATAAAAGAAAGAATCAAAATCACTGTCTGCTGGTGTAAGGGCCTTCTCTTACTGTGATAGTCTGAGGGCCTGTTCTTAGGCTAAGATCTCGTGGTTCTGGCTGCTTCCTGGAGCAGAGCAGAGCAGAGCAGAGTGGCGCAGGGCCGGAGCAGAGCAAAGTGGCGCAGGGCCAGGGCAGGCAGGCAGCAAAACTGCCCTGGCCCCGGTGTGCGCCGCTGCCACCCAGGAGTTGCTGTAGGTGAGCTGCGCCAGGCCAGAGCCTGCACCCCAAACCCCTCCTGCACCCCACACCTCAACTCCCTGCCCACCCCCTGCCGCATCCCACACCCCTCCTGCACCCCAACTCCATGCCCTGAGCCCCCTGCTGCACCCCACACCCCCTCTGCACCCCAACCCCCTGCCCGGAGCCCCCTGCCACACTCTGTACCCTGACCTCCTGCTGCACCCCTCCTGCACCCCACACCCCAACTCCCTGTCCTGAGCCCCCTGCAGCACCCTGCACACCTCCTGCACTCCCTGCCTGAGCCCTCTGCCGCACCCTGTACCCCGACCCCCTGCCACACCCCTCACCCCTCCTGTACCCCACACCCCAACTCCATGCCCTGAGCTCCCTGCCATATCCTGCACCCCTCCTGCACCTCAACTCCATGCTCTGAACCCCCACAACATCCCACACCCCTTCTGATCCCCCTGGGGGTTGGGAGGGGGCGGAGTTGGGGTGGGGACTTCAGGGAAGGGATTGGAATGGGGACAGGGAAGGGGTGGGAAGAGGTGGGGCAGGGGCGGGGCCTCACGGAAGGGGTGGAGTAGGGACAGGGCCGGGGCAGCAAGTGGGGGGTGTCAGTGATGTGGCCCTCAGGCCAATGCACTAGTCCTCATGTGGCCCTCGTGGTCATTTGAGTTTGAGACCCCTGATCTAGTCCAATCCCCTGATCAAAGCAGGACCAACACCAACTAAATCATCCCAGCCAAGGCTTTGCCAAGCTGGGCCTTCAAAACCTCTAAGGATGGAGATTCCATCACCTCCCTAGGTAACCCATTCCAATGCTTCACTACCCTCCTAGTGAAATAGTGCTTCCTAATAGCCAACCTAGATCTCCCCCACTGCAACTTCAGACCATTGCTCCTTGTTCTGTCATCTGCCACCACTGAGAACAGCCGAGCTCTATCCTCTTTGGAACCCCCCTTCAGGTAGTTGAAGACTGCTATGAAATCCCCCCTCACTCTTCTCTTCTGCAGACTAAATAACCCCAGTTCCCGCAGCTTCTCCTCGTAAGTCATGTGCCCCATGCTTAACTTTAAGCACGTGAGTAGGCCCATTGAGGTCAACAACAGTACTTAAACATATGCTTAAAGTGTTTTGCTGGATCAGAGCCAGAGTTAGTGTTCAGTACCTGGCAGAATGCTGCCCTTATAAGAAGGGACACACAACATAATAAAAAAAGGATAGAGAAGGAAATTGGGGTTATCCTATTTATCTTTTCTCATAATAAACTATTTTTATAAACATTTAAATCTTCATGCTTCAGGACACAAACCAGCCACAAAATGATGGGGAATTAGAGGAAAAAAACCTCTCCCTCTGGACAGGTAATTCCCTAATGGTTCAATACAAGGCTTCATACTTTTATTGGAAGCAACTGGTATTAGACATTGTCAGAAACAAGATGCTAGACTAGACAGACTTCTGGTCTGTTACTCTATGTCAATAAGTAAGTTCTAATAAGCTGCTGAATATATTTTAAAGTGCACAGCCAGTAGTATTTGTCAATATTTTACATTATTCTCCTGTTAATTTGTAATTTCAAACTCATATGTTTGCCTTGTTAAACATGTCAGACTGCTTTCATTCTAAACCATAACAACTAGAATTTGTGCAAGCCAGCCAAGTAAACCTTAAAAATATTCTATTCTTAAATGTACTTTTTATATATTATATTTTATTATTTATTAGGTATAGATTACCAGAAATGTGCCTGGTGCTTTACAGACAAAACATAATGTACCTGTCCCACAGGGACTCTGTATGCTAGGCACATAAGGCAACTGAACAGTTACCATCTGTGATGCCTGCCCCAGATCCTGAAAATAAAGTGCGAAGACAAAATACCAAAACACAGAGGTGCTGGAGCACACAAGACTGACACATTTAGAAACCATTATTAAGCAGATGAAGTTGAAATTGCTTGGTCATATCAGAACAACGGGAGGAGACAATATCCCCAACAATATTTTATACAGCGAGATTTGTGATGGCTCTAGAAAGCAGGGTCTCTCTTTATGGCAGTACCATGACGTGTGTAAAAATTATATGAAGTTGTCCAACATCAATGTAGAAAGCTGGGAGGAGTGTGCAGAATCCTGTCCAATCCAGAGGCAGTATTTGGCACTGAGTGCAGCTCAGAGTGTGGAAGCAAAGCGAGAAAGAAAAAAGCAGCGTGCTATATCTTGGATTCCAACTCAGACAATACATGGATCTGTGAAACTTGTAACAAGCTGTGTCACTCTCAAATTGGGCTTGTCAGCCATAAGCAGATTATGACTAGACCTCTTACACATACACCATGATCTAGGTGACTAACAGTTGCCTAGACCTGTCCCAAAAATCTAAACAAACTATTTTATGAGTAAGCTGTTCTGAGATTGGCTAAAGTGCACAGTGGGCTAATTTCATTCTTGCTGTACACTCATTGAAATCAGTAGATTTACACCTAGGATGAATTTTGTCCAGTGAGTCTCTTTTATAGAACAATCAGAATACACCTTACTAATAATGGTAGAATAATTACCTGCCACTCCACTTAATCAGGTCAGAATTGAGAACCTGCTACGGCTCTGACCATAAGGAGTACAACCTGTATTGGTCAGTGCCGAGTGCTGGGTGGCTGTTAATTAATGAAGAAACTTCAGGAAGTGCCAACAGCTTCAGCATATGAGTGCCTGAGGAGGGTAGTGGAACCCCTGATGGAGGAAATGCCATTAAAAGGCGGGTGAGCAAATTCACTCAGTGTATTTGCCAACGGCATCCATGCAGGTCAGATTGGGCCTTTCAGCTGTGGCTGACAACCAATCTAGGAGTGGAGCCTTGAAAGGCAGGCAGATGGACTATCTCCTCTGCACTGGCAACTCCTCCATCATAGCTGGTTCCAAATGTATCAACTCCCACCCTTCCTTTCGTCCAAACCAGTGAAGTCAGGAGGGGAACGCTGACACATGAGCAAAGCAGCACCTCCATATTAATTGCCCAGGCTATTGCAGCCACATTACATGGAGAGGGCACTCCATCCTTTCTGGTAGCATGGAAGGTGGCAGTTACGGGTTATAAACTCTCACTTGACTGATGTAGAGGAGGGTCACCTTGGACAGTGGGAGGAATCATTGCATTCCACTGGTCAGCCATGGCCCGCCACAAAGCTGGGCAGCCCCTGGACAGTTAGGTGGTGACCCGCCACGGTCTGTCTGCCTCATGGGGTGCATGGGGCTAGACCAAAAGTTGCAAGGAGGACAGAAAACTTGCACCTGGCAAAAATAAGAAACCAAGAACTTTCTGGCTTGGAAGCTGGAATGTCAGGACCATGTGCCCAGGATTGATAGATGTTGATGACCTACAATACACAAGCAGCAAACAGAAGTCTGCTTTACTAGACCATGAGCTGTACAATCTCAACCTTGACATTGCAGCACTCCAGGAAACAAGACTGGCAAATGCTCGTTCTGTCCAAGAGGCCAATTATACCTTCTTTTGGCAAAGTAAAAGTAGCGAAGAAAATCGTCTGCATGGTGTCGGTTTTACTTTGATAAACAAATGGGTAAAGCTCCTACAAACACCCATTGGGAAGTCAGAGCGTATTATCTCACTTAAATTTCAGGTGACCATCCGTTCTGTGAACGTCATCAGTGCTTAAACTCAAATCTAGCCCGGAGGAAAAGGATACATTTTACAGCTCTCTGCATCAACTCATCAAAAGAATACCATCAACTGAACAACTTTTCCTCCTCGGTGACTTCAATGCAAGGATCAGCACAGACAACAACTCATGGCAAGACTGCCTAGGACATTTTGGCATCAGCAAGATAAACGAGAATGGTCAACAACTTCTTGAATTCTGCACTGAAAATCAAATGTGCATTACCAATTCATATTTTACAGGAAAAGTGTCTTGGCGAAATCCATGATCAGGCCACTGGCACCAACTAGACCTTGTTATTGTCAGGAGGAAAGACCTACCCTCAGTACAGAACACTTGCACGTTCCTCAGTGCTGACTGTGACACTGAACACTCTTTGATTATTAGCAAAGTGAAGGTTACAGCCAAGAAATTACATATAGTGAAACCTAGGAGCAAACCCAAAATCAACACTACTAACACCAAAAATCAGAGGAAATGCCAGGAATTTGTGAAGTCTTCTGAACTCAGTATGCATAGAAAGTCACTACCAGAGAAGGAAGAGGAATTTTGGGAAGATTTAAAAACAACAATCCATGAAACAGCTTTAGTTACATTTGGGGGAATGTATTCACCATACACACAGGAAGGTGAGTGTCCCCTATTCTGGCTACCTGTTTTTGTATCGTGAAGTTCATAAAATAGGAACCATAAATGATGTTCTGGGTGATTTTTCTGTCAAACACACTTCAATTTTTACTGTCAGCTTTGTATTAGAACAATTAAATTATGACACTACTAAAAATTAAAACAAAACAGTCATTCTTGCTAAATAGAAGAAAGCAATAGCAAAACATATTTGTATTTCTTTCTAAATATATTTTATCCAGGTAGCAAGTAGCAGTAGTAAAATACATAATCATATGGAAGTAACTATGAAATTAAAATTAAAAAAATGGAAATATGTGCTTTAATTTACATATGCAAATACAAACACAATATTGCGATCAGGGCTTTCTTGTAGATTTTTTTAAAGTAAAAAATTGGAAAAAACAATAGTATTGACATTGTGAACTGATTTTACATTTATTCTATTCAACTCTATTTTTAAGGAACATTATTTTATTTTTAATACCGTTCACTCCAAAAATTAGCAAAAGCATGGAGATCAGGTTAGGTGGAGATGTTATGTATTTAATGAAACAATGAGGAGTCCAGTGGCACCTTAAAGACTAACAGATGTATTTGGGCATAAGCTTTTGTGGGTAAAAAACCCCATTTCTTCAGATGCATGGAGTCAAAATTACAGATACCTATGTATTTATGGGGATATTATAATACTCTGACTGAAATCTCTGCTCTTGCACATCAATTGTGAGTTACTGGCACTGGTAATTAAAGAGCAGTTCACTTTTCTGTATGTCTGTGAGGAATGACAAGAGTAACACAAACTTCAAGGTCTCTCCCACAGATAGGCCTTGGCAAGAAAAGGCAGAATACCAGGTGGTGTTGTAGCACAAGCATTCTACAGATTAAAATTTTAAAAAGATAGTCTTAATCCATTATTGATTGCATTTAGAATACAGCACATATCCTTTATTCCCAGACAATAAACTTAATTAAGATAACAACATGGCACCTGTGTTCTTACATTCAGAAAACTTAAGATAACTATCCTAAAAGGAGTATTTGCAGGAGCAGGAGACAGAGCATTATTGGTAGTGAGCCCACATCTTGAGAATTTAAGGTTGATCAAAATACAACTCAACCAAATCCAATCACATTGAGAAGCAGCAGCAAAATGAATCTCAGTCTAGGTTTTGCACTGACAGTATATTGTGGAACTCTTGGGAAAGTGGAGCATAGCCATTCACCCAGCCAAAATAGGAATAAACTTCAAAGGGGAGCGTGTGGTGTCGGGGAGGTGACGATTCTACGCTCATCTGTGTGTGCGCATGCCATACAGGACACTGTTTATCTAACAGAGCAAATACAGTGCCTCTGTGTTTGTATGTATGTATATATGTATGTACGTATGTATATATGTATAGTAGTAATGAACGCTTCCTTACATTGTTTTGCTATTGAACTACAGGCCTGAATCAGAGGTATCATCTCCAGGGATTAGAGGAGGAAGTGTCACTTGTAGGTTTCAGAGGAGAATGATCAGTCCTTCTGCCCATTCAGTCCTTGGCCTGAATACTCAAACTGCAACTGTGATGCTGTTGTTTGGGATGTGGAATCCCACCAGGAGGAACAGGACCAAGATCTGTGATTATTCATGACACACAGATGATCAAATATTTATTGGATGGTAGCAATCTTCAGTCACTGCTGACCTATACTGCATTCCAGATGGTGAATCAGGCATAAAAGTTTCCATATTACATCATCAGATGCATGAGACATTCAGTCTCTGGCTTCTCAGTTTTAACTTTGAATTTCCTCACTTTTGTTGATTAATGTAAAAGTCCTTACTTTAAAAAAAAACATAGTTCTCTATTGTCTGAGAGAAAATGCATATTTAGACTCATGTAAATGCAGTAGCAGGCTTATTTGTATCTCTAGCTATTCCCATTATAAAGAAAATTACACAAAACCTCCAACAAGGTAAACTAGAATATAACACGTATGGTGGTAAACCCTTGAATATTTATTGTGAAAAGCATGATCTTTATGTATTTTTCTATGAACGCCATGTGTAGCTTCTCTCCCTTGCAGTTTGTGGTGTTTAATACTTTTGTGGATGCACATTTACCTGATAGATCACAACAGCTCCTGCAAATCCATATTCTGCCTTTTTTCAAAGACCGTAGGTTTGTCCAGAGCAGGGGTCTCAAACACATGGCCCACTGAGTTATTTCCTGTGGTCCACCATAGGCGCTGACTCCACCGGCAGCCAAGCTCCTCTCACCGCTCGCCCCCCCTCCTTCTCCCCTCAGAGCATGCCGCGTCCCCTCTCCTACGCCTACCTCCCAGGGCTTCCAGCCGCCAAACAGCTGTTTGGCGGCACTTCGGACTTTCCAGGAGGGAGGGGGAGGAGCAGGGGTGTGGCGTTCTCAGGGGAGGAGGCAGAGAAGAGGAGGGACCAGGGTGGGGATTTGGGGAAGGGGTTGGAATAGGGGCAGGGAGGGGGCAGAGTTCGGGCGGGGAAAGGGGTTGGAATGGGGGCGGGGAAGGGGTGGAAAGAGGAGGGGCAGGAGCAGGGCCTCATGGACTAGATGAGCAGTCTGAGGTATGAAGTTGAGCATGTATGATTCTTTGCTGTGAGTAGTTAGGAAGAATGTTTGTTAAAAGTGGCAACTTATTTTGTACGAATAGTTAATTTAAAAAGTTCCTGCCATTACAGCTATGTTGATAGACTGTTAGTGTAAATCATCATCAGTGTTACTGACCACATAAGGAATAGTTATAGGTGTTTATATTTTATTAAAACCCCTCTTCACATTACAGTTTTTAAAAAGTTAATACATTGACTTTTAATAGCATAGTATATTACTCTTCATTTTTAAAATTTTTGACTATACTTTTGTATCGTTGTATGAAAAGATTTCAGTGATGCGGCCCTTGGGCCAATGTACTAGTCCTCATGTGGCCCTCATGGCGATTTGAGTTTGAGATCCCAGGTGCAGAGGGACCATAATTGTCCAGAATGTCTCTGCTATCTAGAACCAGTTTCCTGGGGTCTCTGTTACGTTCATGTTTTAAAAGTCCTCAAAATAATTTAAATTACTATTTTTTTCTTACCTGCCCCACCACTACCAAAAGATGAGGTACACAATAAATTCTGAAGGAAAAATGAAAAGGACTGGTAACATTGCAATTTCCAAAACTGAAGCATTTTTGGTAGCACCAGACTCAGGCTGCCCATCCTTGCCTGATGATGTATGTGCTATCCCTTATTTGGGACATAAATCATAGAATCATAGAATAATAGAATATCAGGGTTGGAGGGGACCTCAGAAGGCATCTAGTCCAACCCCCTGCTCAAAGCAGGACCAATCCCCAACTAAATCATCCCAGCCAGAGCTTTGTCAAGCCTGACCTTAAAAATATCTAAGGAAGGAGATTCCACCACCTCCCTAGGTAGCGCATTCCAGTGTTTCACCACCCTCCTAGTGAAAAGGTTTTTCCTAATATCCAACCTAAACCTCCCCCAATGCAACTTGAGACCATTACTCCTTGTTCTGTCATCAGCTACCACTGAGAACAGTCTAGATCCATCCTCTTTGGAACCCCCTTTCAGGTAGTTGAAAGCAGCTATCAAATCCCCCTTCATTCTTCTCTTCCGCAGACTAAACAATCCCAGTTCCCTCAGCCTCTCCTCATAACTCATGTGTTCCAGTCCCCTAATCATTTTTGTTGTCCTCCGCTGGACTCTTTCCAATTTTTCCACATCCTTCTTGTAGTGTGGGCCCAAAACTGGACACAGTACTCCAGATGAGGCCTCACCAATGTCCAATAGAGGGGAACGATCACGTCCCTTGATCTGCTGGCAATGCCCCTACCTATACATCCCAAAATGCCATTGGCCTTCTTGGCAACAAGGGCACACTGTTGACTCATATCCAGCTTCTTGTCCACTGTAACCCCTAGGTCCTTTTCTGCAGAACTGCTGCCAAGCCATTCGGTCCCTAGTCTGTAGCGGTGCATGGGATTCTTCCGTCCTAAGTGCAGGAGTCTGCACTTGTCCTTGTTGAACCTCATCAGATTTCCTTTGGCCCAATCCTCTAATTTGTCTAGGTCCCTCTGTATCCTATCCCTACCCTCCAGCGTATCTACCTCTCCTCCCAGTTTAGTGTCATCTGCAAACTTGCTGAGGGTGAAATCCACATCATACTCCAGATCATTTATGAAGATATTGAACAAAACCGGCCCCAGGACCAACCCTTGGGGCACTCCACTTGATACCGGCTGCCAACTAGACATGGAGCCATTGATCACTACCCATTGAGCCTGACAATCTAGCCAACTTTCTATCCACTTTATAGTCCATTCATCCAGCCCATACTTCTTTAACTTGCTAGCAAGAATACTGTGGGAGACCGTGTCAAAAGCTTTGCTTAAGTCAAGGAATAACACATCCACCGCTTTCCCCTCATCCACAGAGCCAGTTATCTCATCATAGAAGGCAATTAGATTAGTCAGGCATGACTTGCCCTTGGTGAATCCATGCTGACTGTTCCTGATTACTTTCCTCTCCTCTAAGTGCTTCAGAAATGATTCCTTGAGGACCTGCTCCATGACTTTTCCAGGGACTGAGGTGAGGCTGACTGGCCTGTAGTTCCCAGGATCCTCCTTCTTCCCTACACTACATGTAGTGTAGATGGGCACTACATTAGCCTTTTTCCAGTCGTCCGGGACTTCCCCGGATCACCATGAGTTTTCAAAGATAATGGCCAATGGCTCTGCAATCACATCCACCAACTCTTTTAGCACTCTTGGATACAGCACATCCAGCCCCATGGACTTGTGCTCGTCCAGCTTTTCTAAATAGTTTTCTAAATAGTCCCGAACCACTTCCTTCTCCACAGAGAATTTCGTGCAAGATTGTGCCACTATGCTGGGTCTGTGTGAAGTTGCAACTGATTACAATTGATAATCTTTGAAACAAGAATGCTAAATAAATAAAAAAAGAGAACTGATTTAATAATTTTATTAAGATAATGTTGAAGTAAAAAGAAAATGGTACAGAGTTTAGGCATAGAAGTTTCTGGTTATCAGGGAATAAGGTACAGATTATCAAGGGGTGTGAAATTCGGTTTAGGAGTGGGTGGCGTAAAGAAAACATAATCTGCAATCTTACTACTAGTGACACTATCCTGTGTGCCAAGTTCCAGCCATGGCAAGCATTTTACAGCCAAGGTAGAAATGCTTAAAACTAGGGAGTTTTAGGCTCATATTTAGCAAAGTACTTAAGTATGTGCCTAATTATAAGCACATAAGTGGGCACATTGTCATCATGAAACCTGCCATTTAATGCCTTGATTCATCAATCACTTGGTTTTAAACAATTTTTTTTGTTAAAAAATGCAGTTGTGTCTAATCCAAAGCCCATTGAAATCAGTGGAAAGAGTCCTCAACTTCAGTGAGTTTGGGATTCGGATCTTGTGGAATGAACATTTATGGGAGACTGGATAGCTCAAGTTTCAGCCAGGATGGAAGTTTCATAGATATTAAGGTCAGAAGGGACCATTATGGTCATCTAGTCTGACCTCCTGCACAACGCAGGCCACAGAATCTCACCCACCCACTCCTGCAATAAACCTCTCACCTATGTCTGAGCTATTGAAGTCCTCAAATCGTGAGTTCTTAGCACTGTACAGCTGCTTAGTTGCCTTATATAAAATATTGGTGGTCTCAGTCATGTCTTGTTCCTAGTAGATCAATATAAATCACCATGAAATATGGCACTTTGTTGGTAGTCCCAGCAGAGAAGCTAAAGGACTGAATATGCCTAGTGACAAAATTAGCCTCTTATCCACAGATGACACCTCTAGACTACTGGTGAAGGACATTAGTGGGGAGATGAAGAGAAACCAGTGCTTGTATTGCCACTGTCTGTTCTATAGACAAGAGGACTTCAATCTTGAGGAGTGCTGATCTGGCAGTTTCCTTGAGCTCTGAGGTTTTCATGATTTTCAAGATTTAGGAGCATGACTCCCATTGTCCTCCAATATAATCTGTGCTCCTAAATCCCTCAGGAACTTTTTGAAAATCTTTGTTAGGACACAGATATTCAGGCCTGTCTGTAAAGGCCTATACTCTAAGAATTTAGGTGTATTCTTATCACTTGGTTAGTTATAGAGATATAAAAGAAAGAATCAAAATCACTGTCTGCCGGTGTAAGGGCCTTCTCTTACCATGACAGTCTGAGGACCTCTTCTTAGGCTAAGGCCTTTGGCTAAACAGCAGAGGCAGCCATAAGCTGGGAAGCGAATGGTCACATCCTTACATTCCAAACTAGTCACATTGAAATAAGGTGCTATTGGGCTATTAGGAATACAATCCTGTCCTGATAATGTCTATCACCTCCAGAGAAAGGGAATTGCCTAGGAGATGTAAAAGGAAACTTAGTTTGATAGCATCTTGTCTGGCAAGAATCCTCATTTCTGTGTTGTTCTATCACTGTAGTCCCCATTTCCCTATTGTTTGTTTGTATAATCTCTGTCTGGTTCTGTGATTGTTTCTGTCTGCTGTATAATTAAGTTTGCTGGGTGTAAACTAATTAAGGTGGTGGGATATAATTGGTTAAATAATCATGTTACGATATGTTAGGATTGGTTAGTTAAATTTCAGTAAAATGATTGGTTAAGGTATAGCTAAGCAGAACTCAAGTTTTACTATATAGTCTGCAGTCAATCAGGAAGTAAGTGGGGGGGAATGGGAACGGGAACAGGGACACAGGTAAGGTTCTGTGGTGTCAGAGCTTGGAAGGGGGACACTAAGGAAGGAAACTGGAATCATGCTTGCTGGAAGTTCATCCCAATAAACATCGAATTGTTTGCACCTTTGGACTTTGGGTATTGTTGCTCTCTGTTCATGCGAGAAGGACCAGGGAAGTAAGTGGGTGAAGGAATAAGCCCTAACAATCTTTCCCTAAAATCATTAAAAAACTCCCATCCCCCAACAATCCCAATAAAGCTTTTTCCTTCTCAGCAACATGTAGTCATAGAACATAGTCACACACCAGGGTGAATTTGTCTTTGACTGAACAAAAGAGGAAGGATGTTTCATTCCATCGTAGGTCAAAGAGTGGATGGTGAAATGAAACATTATGCTTTAGCATTAGTCTTACAAAAGAGGAGCTATGAATTCTCAAAGGATCATGTCTTAGGGAAGAATGAAGCTGTGGCACAGAGGCCCATTTGTACCAGCTGGCAAAGGGTTCACTGTTCCATAGAAACTCTTAACAGCCTGACAAACTGACTACCCCTAGCACACTGCTACAATATTTATGTATAAAGAACTTTGTGTGAGGTCTTTAATGAATAATAGGGTCACAATGGTCATTAATATTGTTGTGACATGTATACACAGATACCATGTACGAAGTTATGTGTATATATATATATATATATTATATATATATAAAATAGGTTCCTAAAAGTCTGAACAAGGCATGGTTGATGAACAAGTTTCTGTCACATAAAAGGGTGTATAGTCACATGTAAATGAAGCATTGTAAGCCCTGTTTGCATACAAAGTCAACATGAGTCAGAGTCACCACACCAGGGATAAACCATGGTGAGTCATCCTGACTCTGGGGACAAACAAAAGACTTTGGAGGATATAAAGAGAACGCAACAGGAAACCATTTTATCCTGCACCTGAGGAAGTAAATAGACAGCATGTTTACATTCATGAAAACAGGATCCCAACCAGCTTTGGTTAGAAACACTGCAAAAGACATGTGGGGTATGATAAACTTATTTAGACAGATGGTTTGTCTGTTAGAGTTAAGTTTAGTCTCTAGGAAACATATTATTTTGTTTTATAGGGTTTCTGTTATCTTTACTCAGTATCTCTTAAATCTTAACCTTTGATGATGAAGTTATGCTAGTTTTCACTCTAAATATATCTCAGTGCTGTGATTTTATATAGGATCTGATGCTCAATTGCATCAAACAAGCTGCTGTGTGCACTGTCCCCCTCAGGATAGCAAATCTCTTATTTCTGTGAGTAGCCAATAACAAGGGCGGGATATCTCAAGGGAATGCTCCAAAGGGGCTCTAGGACTGAGGTGCAACTATTGTTATCCTGCAAAGCAAAATGATGGCTAACATTGTCCTGAAGAGGTTGTTTGGGTGGCTAACAGACTGGGACATGTCAGGGAGCTGACACCCAGGTAAGCACAGACATAACTCTCTCTTTTTCTCTCACTGGAGGCAGGGGAGCAACAAGGTAACTCACTGTGCTGGGTACCCAGAGGAAGTGTCATAGATGCTTGTTTGGTCTTGAATGGAGTAAGGAAGTCATGACCCTGCACCTTCAGTATCACAGCAGAGAGATCTGATCACAGTGTCTCTCCAAACAAAGGTGCACCTAAATAGAATGACCTATGTTCTCAGAGTGCCTTCCTTCTAGGTCTCCAGTGACACTTAAATATTGAATATTTAAGTACTGAATATAAGCTTGTCATTTGATTTTGAATTTTTTAAATGTCACTGCCATGGCATTTCTATCGCTCATTTCTATCGGTCATTTGCATCTTTCCTTGAATAAAAAAGTGCATCCAATCATCTCTACTATAGTTTCTATTCTTCCTCCAGTCTCATTAAACAAAATATTAAATTATATGATCACAGACAACTTATATTAAATACTCTTTGATTTTTTACTTACCATATGTGTTTAGAGAATTCAGTACATCTCCAACTTTCAGATTTAGGGGCAGAGAGAGCGAGCAAGCACGAGCACGCAACTCAAAAGGCTAACTACCCATTAGCATTTCCCTCCCGACTTCAGGTCAACTATTTAGTATCAGGCCTAATTACCTCTAAACAGCTATGGTATCTGGGGTTAGACTAGGCATTGTCACATCTGCATTCAGCACCCCTGCCATGCTAAACTCTGGAAACATGAGGAAAGTTTATAGAGAGAACACTGCAAAGAGAACCTTCTTTTATATGCCTCAGATTTTCTCTCTTTCTAATTAAGAACTTTTCAGCCCACAGTAAGTAAATAGCTTATAGTGCACCTAGGTCAGCAGCAGCAGCACACATACAGGAGTTTATAGGAACAGATAAATTCCTATTGGCTAGAAGTGGAACAGAAAAAAAGGTGTAACTGGTATAACTAATGTTCTTGACTGTATTCCTATTTACTAAATTAGAGTGGAGACACGGCAGAAGAGACGCTTGAGAGCAGCTGGTGAGAAGGTCACCAGTTTCCAAACTGGTTAGGCTGCTGTTTAGATCTCTCGTTCTTTGAAATAGCCTTCTGTGAGAAAATAAATTCCTTCATATCCCTAATTTTCTGCTAAATACAGGTATGATGGCCCTAATCAAAACTTTTTTTGAGTCTGCATGAGAGTATAAGACTTAGGATTCTTATCCAGATTTTCTGGAGGACCATCTATTTCTCCCCGCCCTAGTTTCCCAGAATACTTCAGTATACTGGCAGGCCCTCTCTCTGTGGCAGCTCCACTTCTAATAGCAGGTAAGCTGGTGTCCAAGGTAGGTAATTACCTGCTAAATTATGGGCCTTAAGACCAACCCCATTCACAAAAGCACAGTTACAAATGGTTCTGACAATCTCTCTAATAGACACATTGTAAATAAATTAAAATGGTCTTTTAGGCTGTGGGAAATCTGATTTTCCCTTACATGTCTCATTCACTAATATACGCAGCAAATTTAGTCAGTCTCTTGATTTTTAATCTTTCAGTTCCATGTAAGCACAGTATGTACAGTATAGAAAAGTATCTAATTTGTATACATCAGGCAAACCAAATTTGACCACATTAAGATATCACATTATTAATAGCTGTTTCCTTTAAATAGCCTTCAGTTTGCTTTAATCTTCTTTTTTGTGCATGATCTTGTGTGAGAAAAGAGGCTTTCATTCAGAGTTCTATTTTGATATGCAAATATACCATTTGATTATATATATTTTTTGTCCCTGTGTTATCATGAATATTTGCAATGAATGATATATGGGTTATATTTATGATTTGTGAGCTATTTCATATTATAGCTGCTTGTCTGCTCATCTGCATATGATGGCACCACCAACATGCTTAGAGTTAAGCAAATGCTTAAGTGCCTTGATGAATCAGGGAGTCTGCCAGTATAGGCTCTGTGATACTTAGAGAACTGGACAAACAAAACAATACTACTGGGCAGAGGGATTTAGTCTCAAGAGAAAGTCAAAGGATTGCATGTAAGAATGAACAACATGCTGGAGGCAATATTCTGGGAGCTGGGGCAAGGAGAATGGTGAGGAGCCAAGTAAGGAAACAGAGTAGATGATCACAATAATCCCTTCTGATTTTATAAGCTGAGTCTATGACTTTCAACAGCAAAAGAACACTGGTCAGACTACTTGTTCTTTTTCCTCCAGTGGTGGAGGTGCACTGGGAACAAGGCTGTGTCAGAGAAATAGCGCAGAAATGGGTGCATTACACACCTGTTTACCAGATTAATTAAACACATAATTAATCAGACTGATTAATAACAGCTCAAGCCCTCTGTAATTATATGTACTTATTCATCATGGTATCTGAACACTACAATTAATAGGAAGTGGACATCTCTATCCTGTGGATGGCTTTGTAAAATCTCAGCACAAATCAGTAACTCCCCTTGCTTCCCATAAAACATACAGCAAACTAGTCCAATTATTCACTGGTGAAAGGGAAATTGGTTGATCCACAGTTCTGAACAGCAGTGCTGATTCTGAGTTGACATACTGTAATGAAGCACTGTAATGAATTCTCAGATTGCCATGGACTTTTGCTATGACATTTTCCTCATTAATTATGCTGACATTGTGTGCTGATCTCAACCCTTGCCCAAACACTATTTCTTGCAGATGTATTTGTGACAATGTTGTTTTGGAATGCTGGTTTATCTTTATTGTTTCAATTTTTCACAGATCTGTAACTAGATGAAAAAGATATCCCTGCAGTGCAGAGAGAGAGTGGCTTGCTTGCAGAACAGGACAGTAAAAGAATCTGCAACCCCAAATCACTGTTTAAAATAACACAGTTTGGTTCCTAGTGAATGCAATACGTACATTTTCTCTAGGTCACCGAGTCCTGAGAAAGCTCCTTTTGCAATGACTCTCACCTTGGTGAGGACAAATCTCCTGAAAATAAAGAAAATTCATGCTGATTATTTATTATGTATATCACAATACTGCCCAGTGGCCCCAGTCAGGATCGTCGTTCCACTGTTCTCTGGATGGCACAAACACAGAGGCAGAGAAGATTTTTGCCCCGAAGAATTTACAGTTTAAGATGTTGAGCTGTCATTGTCATCATCAGTATGGATAACTCCCCATGTAGCCCTTATGCTTTAATAGTTTGCCCTGAGCAAGGGGCAGCATGCTGTTGTGCTGCCACTGAAGCATCCCAGGAGGCCAAATGTCACTCAATGAGTCACAGTTTCCCTTTTGGTCTCCACTGCTTTGGCAGGGAGTAAACAGTTCTGGGTCCACACCTGGGATAACTATGCTGTCCAATGCTTTGTGAGGCAGGGGATGGAGACATTCCCCATCTCCTCCTGCCTTCTCCCGCCCACCTGCATGTGGTGGTGGAAGAAATGGTTCTGTGGGGCCTTATTCACCTTCTGTACTGTGAGTGGTGGGATAGGTCACTGACACAAGGCACTAAAGGGTTGCCTTATACTCCCTGTACCTTGCACACAAGTCAGGCCACAATCTGACCCTAAATAATAGAAGTGCACAGACAATAGGGTGTCCGGTAATATCTGATGTGGATGTAACTTTAGGACTCTATAGGGAATACTGTGATTAACAGTTTGTGCTGATAATTACGCAGAGTATTCCACAGAATGGTGGTGGAACTAATGAGAACTTCAGACAGTACTGCATGGTTCATGGAAGACTCTTTTCCACAAAAAAAATCTAAGAACATAAATGTCAGTGCACTGCTTTAGCCCCTTCTACTAATGAAGGTTCATCTCTTTTAGCAGAGTAAACACAGGAAAATACAGAAATGTGCTGTAGTGTTTGACAAACAAAAAGGAGGGGTATCTACTGGTCCTTGGATAAATAACATTATCCTAATTAAAGGCTTTTCCCCACAAATTTAATTATGTATAGTGGTGAAAAAATAATGAATTACTTATGCTAAAATTACCTGTTTATAAGGTTATTTAATACTACCTGATAGGCCATTATGTGTTAGAAGCCAGGACAAGCAGCTGTGATATGGAGGGAATGAGCCACACATCATACAGTGTGTTGGTAAAGGTTTCAGAGTGGTAGCCGTGTTAGTCTGTAGAGACTAACAAATTTATTTGGGCATAAGCTTTCGTGGGCTAAAACCCACTTCATTAGATGCACAGAGTGAAAAACACAGTAAGCAGTATACAGCTTATATATACAGTATATATCTTTTACAGCACATGAAAAGATGGGAGTTGCCTTACCAAGTGGAGGGTCAGTGCTAACTAGGCCAATTCAATTAAGGGAGAAGTGGCCTATTCTGAACAGTTGACAAGAAGGTGTGAGTATCAAAGGGGGGGGGGAATTACTTTTTGTAGTGACCCATCCACTCCTAGTCTTAAGTCAGGCCTAATTTGATGATGTCCAGTTTGCAAATTAATTCCACTTTTGCAGTTTCTTGTTGAAGTCTGTTTTTGAAGTTTTTTTGTTGAAGAATTGCCACTTTTAAGTCTGTTATTGAGTGTCCAGGAAGACTGAAGTGCTCTCCTACTGGTTTTTGAATGTTACAATTCTTAATGTCTGATTTGTGTCCATTTATTCTTTTGCATAGAGACTTGTCCAGTTTGGCCAATGTACATGGCAGAGGGGCATTGCTGGCACATGATGGCATATATCACATTGATAGATGTGCAGGTGAATGAGCCCCTGATTGTGTGGCTGATGTGGTTAGGTCCTATGATGGTGTCCCTTGAATAGATATGCAGACAGAGTTCGCAACGGGGTTTGTTGCAGGGATTGGGTCCTGGTTTCATGTGCTGTAATATTTATATTGCTTACTGTATGTTTCACTCCATGCATCTGATGAAGTGGGTTTTAGCCCACGAAAACGTATGCCCACATAAATTTGTTAGTTTCTAAGATGCCACAAGGACTCCTCATTTTTGTGTTGGTAAAGGAATTTATCCTTATTTCCAGAACTGCTGTTGGCAACTGAAATCACACTCAAACCCTTTCAGGTACAAAGACAGATGCTGGCCATAAAAGAAAAAAAAGGGACCTTTTTAATCAAAAAGCCACACACAGGTATGTCAACTATGCAATTCTCTCTCTCAGTCTATTTTTCTCCAGGAATGACATCTAATTGTTTCTTGAATTACCACAGAGGTTTTGGCTCAACAGCCTCACCTAATAGCAATTCCTTGCTTTTATCATCTCAGGGCCAAGAACTGTTTCCTAATGG
Organism: Natator depressus; assembly: GCF_965152275.1. Classification (NCBI taxonomy): domain Eukaryota; kingdom Metazoa; phylum Chordata; order Testudines; family Cheloniidae; genus Natator; species Natator depressus. The sequence continues at coordinate 182,900,985 of NC_134236.1, read as the reverse complement.
TTGTTTTAAATCTGTTACCTTTTCATTTCCATTGATGTTGCCTTATTTTAACATCTGTACAGGGCTGGAAACAGGAACTTAGATTGATATTACCTACCGTACACCATTGCAGTTTATACCTATCTTTTAACAATCTGCACTTCAAGGCTAGAGAGACTTTCTATCCCATTGTTCACATCAAGTATTCACAGAATCTACTGTCCTCGTTATGCTATGTAATTAGTCTAGAATTTCCATACGATGATCTTGTTTTAATTAAAATCTCAGGTAAGGATATTATCTTGCTGGAATTCCACTATAATGAATTTTTACTATGTAGCTGCATATCTTTGGTGGAATATGGCTCCTCATTTAGATCTCTGAATTTAAGGAGTTCAATATTTAAATACCTTGGGTGAAATTCATGTCTGGTTTAACTCCATTAACTTCCATGGGGTTATACCAGGAATGAATTGGCCCTCTCATATTTTCATTTAGTGAAAGATGATTGATTAAGCCTATTTTGGACTTCATCATTCTCCTATTATTATTATTATTATTAATTGAAACTGTTCAGAAATTGCTTCCATACACAGTGTCGCATAAGAATTGAGGCACTGAGATCATTATGCAAATGTTGAAGGATTAAAGAGCTTCCAGAAAAGGCCTAACCTGGATTAGGCAATTTGTAAAGCTTTCCCCAAAACACGGTGAAGGTAGTTCATTCAAAGCTATGTCTGGACTTTCATAGTTCAGCTAAATACAATGTAAGCCTTCAAAATACCCAGTAGGCTTAGTGTTACATAGCTGAATCAATTAGGGAACTGTTTAGCTTTGATCTACTTTGAAACCTGTTCCAAACACCATTTTGTAGCAATAATTCCTTGACTAGGGATCCCTAGAAGGCATGTTCAGTATGAACAACCATATATATTTTTGCCAGTATATAGAAATGCTCTAAATCAAATCCTCTTGATATGGAGGCAGAGCATCAAGATGTGTATATACCTCTAATTAAGAGCTGGATTCTGCTACCCTTTAGTTACCCATGGTTCATACAATTACACACATGTAACTACATTCATGTGAGTAGGCCCATTGAACTCAGTGACACTACTCACATGAGTAAAGCTACTTGTGTGTATATAAGTGTTTGCAGAATCAGGACCTTACTTTGCAACTTTAATCTGAATAAGTCATTTTGTCGAGTAAAGTGCTACTCAGTGTGAGTAAGGATGCCAGAATCAGACTGTTTTTTAATGTATTGGAGCTGTTAAAATTTAATTGGTGTTTAATAGCTAAATCTTGAACATCACTTAGAAAAATTTAGGACCAATTGTTCAATAAACCAATGTGCCTAACTAGGCTGTAATAAAGTTAGTCTTATTGATGCAAATAACATTGAAGGCATGTCTACATTGCAAGAAAATACCTGTGGCTGGCCCATGTCAGCTGACTTGGGCTCCTGCTATAGGGCTATAAAATTGCAGTGTAGACTCTATTCATATAAACTTTTAAATTGCAAATTAGACACTTCACTAAACAAATATATAATCCAATTTGCACACACAGTCTACACTGCAATTTATAGCTCTGCAGCCCGAGCCTGAGTCAGCTGACATGGGCCAGCCACAGGTATTTTCTTGCAGTGTAGATATACCCTACAAATCTAATTTAATCCAAAGAGGCTACTTGTTAAAATTATCAAATATATAATGGATATGTATCTATTACAACCAATGAAGTCATGTATAGTTTATAAATCTCAACAATTAAGTGTTAAGAATTAGCCTGTATTTAAATGACCTCAAATAATAGTTAAGTAGCAATTCCCCATTTGAGGTGTCTACATAAAATATAACCAACGACCGACCACTTCTTTAGTTTTTTTTTTTTAGAATAATTTTAGTAGGGTCACATCTGACTAATGTAAGTATTTGTGCTTAAGCATTTTTATGCCAAAACACAGAATAAGTCATAAGAGTCAAACTAAAAGATTAGAAAGGTTTACATACAATGGAAAGAAGCACATCTCTAATCACTGTACAACAGCCCTGGCTTGTGGGTGTTTTGTTTTTTTGCATTTATTTTTAGTAGCTGTATATGTTTTTTTCAATACTTAGTTGATTTTTATTAATTGCAATGTATAATAGCTGTGTGCAAATTGGATTATATATTGGTTTAGTGAAGTGTCTAATTTGCAATTTAAAAGTTTATATAAATAGAGTCTACACACTAATGGCCACAGCTCAAGCCCACTGGAGTGAACGGAAAGACTCCCAATGACTTCAAAGGATTTTTGGATCAGAAAAGAAATGGAACAATATAAAAAACACAATAAAACTTGAGTCTTGGGCACAATTTATCAGAGTTCTGTTTCCTAATCCAGTTTCTTCTTTCAGTACAATCGGTGACGAGTAGCCAAGTGTCCAGGTACTTGTTGTACTTTTTTTTTTTGTTAGGCAAATCATGGTGTCTAACGTCCATATACAAACTATCAGTCTTGCAAGTTGGAAGACACCTCTAATAGGTCATCTGGTCCCCTTCTGGGGTTTTGTGGTAAGATTTTATCAGTAAGCCAGATTCTGATTTCATTTACCATGGTGTACGTTTTGAAAAAACTCTAGTGACACTAACGCTTTTATTATTATTTGTATTATGGAAATGCCTACGGGCCTCAACTGAGATTAGAGTCCCATTGTGCTAGGCACTGTACAAACACATAGCAAATATCCCTGCCCCAAATATATTACAATTTACATAGACAAGACAGGCAAATGTGGGAGGAGAAATAAGCACAGAGAGGTGAAATGATTTGCCCAAAATCACACAGCAAATCAGTTAATTAGCCATAAATGGTTCTCCAGGGTCCTGACTCCAGTAATTCCAGATTTACAGTATGTAACATAACTGAATCTGGCACATTATTCCTAAACCATCCCTAATATACAGTATGTTTCTCAATCAAGCCTTAAATATCTCCACTGATGGTGACACTGCAGTCTGCTGTGGAAGCTTGTTTCATTTTATAATTTTTTTTATAGTTAATGTTCTAATATTTAACATATATTTTCCTACTCCAGCCTAAACCTGTTCTTGTGACTAATGAGGATAATTGATTTCTGCTCTATTTGTAACATCCTTTTGTGTCTTTATGTACAATTACATCTCTCCTCATACTTAGTTTCTTCGCACTGAATATGCTCAGGTCTCTCAACGGTTTTCCCAAACCTTTTATCATTTTAGTTACTTTCCTATGAACTGAAGGTCTGTCTTTTAGGAAAAATGGATGCAACAGTGTTCCATTTAAGGCCTGATCAGTGCAGAGTGGAAAAGAACCTTCACTTGTTGATTTATTCAGGATATAATACAGATAGATCTAGATGTAGTTATTTAGAACATTTCAGAGGCACTATTGATAAGAATCTAAATGCTGTTCAATAATCAATATACAACTTCATGTCACAATGAAAGAACAAACAGCTCAAGCACACAACTAACTAGAACCAGAGGATCTGGTGTAACCAAAATGCCGAAGCTACAGGTAAACCATCCAGCCAATGAAAAAGTTACCTGACACAGAAGATGGGAATTAAAAGGAGGCAGCAAATGATCATGAATAAGCTCACCTAAACACATGAGGCATGCCTCATGCTCTGAAGGCAGCAATCAAAGGATTCTATTGAACCTTCTTGTGGAGAAAGCGTTTTACAGCTGAAGATCCTCAGGCATGACAGACAAGAGATAGATGGTGTCAGGGATAGGGGAAGGGGCAGTCTTGCCTAATGGTTAGAACAAGAGCCCAGCCAAATGGTTAGAGCTGAGAACAGGAACCGGGAACCAGAGCCAGAGCCAGAGCCAGAAGCTGGGCAAAGGCACAGGGCCAGAACAGATGGGAGCGGAACAGGAACAAGGCTAGGAACAAGACAGTCAGAGAAGAGATCACAGCCAAGGCAGAAGTGCTGAGTAGCTGCTGAGCTTAAATGCAGACCTGTTGTCTCCTTGCATCCAGTCCATCAGGCAATTCTGCCACTGCCCAGATGGGCTTATTAACTGGCCTGAGAGCTGAGCTGACTAGCCCCAGGCTCAAGTGAGAGAACTCAAGTTCACAGTTCCTGACAGAAGGGGAAGCAGAGGCACAGAGAAGAAAAGTGAATGTCCCGACCTCCACCTGGTCCAAACTGAACTAATGATGGAAAGCAGACCCATCCCAGCATATAACAACTCTCAAGAAGGAATAGAGGGCAAGAAGTAATCATGCAAACACCTGGGACCTATATTATGAATAAGTCTTTAAAAAGCAGATAAATCAGAATGCAACAAAACTGGCATTTCAGGGCCAATTTTTTTTAAGTACCAAAGTTGGATATGCAAACCATGCATGGGTGCATAGACAAGTATTTGTGCATGCAAAACATGTAGTTTATGCACCAATAGGCATTTACACATGCAGATATATGTTTTGTGTGCACTGTTAACTGTTTATACCTGAATGCAAATATATTTTGCATGTCTAACATAGACACCTAGTTTGGAGGACTTGGTCCTAAAATATCTTCTTGGCTGGCACTTGGAAGGCCATTTAGGCAAAGGCCTTTATCTAACCATGAGCTAGATTCTTATCCTTACTTCACAAAGTAGCTAAACTGAAATCAAACTACCAAATCCTATAGCAACTATTTCCAACAGCTGCCAATAACCTTGTAGAACGAAGGACTTTCGCTGATTATCATAAGTTATATTAGCAAGAAAAGATTAATCTCTGCATCATAAAGCAAACATGAATTTAGGTCTTTCAAAATACTCTTTAAAACTTATTTCACTGACCTATTTAAAAGTCACACACAGTTAATCAGAAAGCATATGTGTTGTAGAATTATCTTCCTTGGCTCATGTAAAATGCAAATTCATGATGTTAAAATGAAATACATAAAGCATGTACCTAAACTTTAGAATTTAAGTAAAGTACCACAATAAAAAGAAAGAGCCAAGACTCAGTGACCATAATGCCAAATCACCAGATTCCGTTCCAAAGAAATAAATATGATAGGATTTGAAGAACATTTTACTTCAATTTCTGAGGTAATAGACTGATGTTATCACCTTCTAATCCTCTGCAGAAATGTGTATTTTGTCAGAAAGAAAGATTTACTGAGAAATTTAATTTCCTCTCTTTGCAAGTTTTTCCCCCGCTTTGTGCTCCAGCACAAACAACAACAAATGAGTCTCTACTTTACAACAAAAGCCATGAACCCTTTTCTGTACACTATTTCTTTCTCTTGCTAATATGCAAAAAAAAGAAAAAAAAACCTGTTCCAAATTGTTATATTTTTTTCTTGATTGACCATGGAACACTTTACTTTTTATGTAACAACATTAGGAAAATAGACGTGATGGACAAGAGCCACAAGTGATGTAATTCAGCGTAGCTTCATTGATCTGGCTCTAAGCTTATGATCTTATTTCCATTGGAGTCAATGGAAAATTCCTTTGGGCCCAATTCTGATCTCACTTAAACTTGTGAAAATCATGAGTAACTCTACTACATTAAATAGAGTGAGATCAGAACCAGTCCTATTGACATCAGTAGGATTAAGGTCGGGGCAATGAACATAATTTTGCTAGAAAGGCCTATAAGCACAAATGCATTAGCATAAGGATATTTTCCTCAACAGTATGGGAAAGGACCAGTATTTTCAGTAAGAAAAATACCTTATTAACAAATGTAGTGTGACAAATCCTGCTGCTCCTATGGTGAAGTAGGTTTTCGGGTCCAAGAAGCCAGGGCTATGATTTTGGATTGGAAAGTCATATGATCAATTTAGAGGTTTTTATTGGAGAGTGTTTGTTGTTTTTGGCAATGCCTATTAATATGTAAAAAAATCATTCAGCACGTGTTCTAAGTTTCCCTTTAAACCAACCATACAAACCTAACAGGAGTCTCTGAACTTCATTACACCATCAGTTTTTAAGCAGAACTCAACACTGATTTGAAAATCCTGTCTAGTCGTGGGTTAGCAGTGGTCCCTCCCTGTCTGGGTCAGTGCGAGACCACTCCACCTCACTACATCACTGAGCATCGCCCACGGTCAGGGAATCAGCAAAACACTGCACAGACAATGTCTCCAGCTTGCAGTCCAGGTAGAGCTGCAAATGAATCTCTGGGCACCAGGCCTTCCATCAGGACAGGGCTGCAAACAGCTTAAGGTCTACGGTCTACAGTCTACAGTCAGGGCAGGGCTGCCAAGGTCCATGAGCCCAGGCCCTCAGTCAGGGCAGGGCAGCAAACCGTTTATGGCTCTGGCCTACAGTCAGGACAGAACAGCACAGGGGTCTGGCATCCTAGCTCCAGCAGATGGCTGACAAACACAGGCCTCTTGGCCTAGAGAGGGGAGGCTGCCATCCCAGGGGTGGGGTGGCAGGGGAACCCGGTCCCACCTGACTCCACCGGGCCCCAACCCAGAGCCCTAACGGTGGCAGAGTATTTCACCACTGGGGAATCCAGCCACAACACGCTGACTGCAGTCTTCCAGCTCAGGTTCAGGCAGGAAGTATTTATCACTTTCAGCAGTTGCAGTCCAGCTGAGCTCCAGGACCCGCCCTTTATACATCCTGTCCCACCTCCTGACTTCCAGTGGGAGGGGTGAGGATGCTCTAGCTCTGCCCACTTGTATTCAGAGAATGGTCCCTCCCCCTCTTGCTCAGTAGAAGGCCACTCCATCTCAATGCATTCTGTGTTCCCAGTTTTTCCTAGAAAGCTTATTTATTGTAGCCATCTCATGCCTCAGTCCTCCAGAGCTAAATTGCTCAACCCAAGGAAGGGCTTCAGGAAGCCCTGAAGACAGAGGAACCAACATCCTTCTCTTGCAGAGAGAGTAGCATGCAGCATGTGCCCAGTGGGTCCACAATCTTGCACATCCTGAAGCACTGGTTGCAATTAGGAGATCTAATAAAAACTAATGGCATGCTATTGCCCTGTAATTTTTAATTCTGAAAAGCTCCAAGTTCTTGTTATAATTTTCCAAGATGGAAATAGCTCAGAATGGTTGTTTCTGATGTTCTGTTAATGTTTGTCACCAGAAATTAGCTTCTGGAAACAATCCGGTAAATGTAAACTGGTTTCAGTGAGTGCTGAGGCACTCAGCACTTTTCAGAAGAGGGGGTAGCACTTACTAGTATCAGGCTCCCAGTTGGCCATTTTTCAAAATATGTATTTTAGTTTTCTTTTGCTAACAAATGCATTTATTTATGTTTATGTGTAGGTCAGTAGACAGTTTCCCAGACTGTGGTCTACAAAGCACTTGCTGGTTGTTTGTAGCCCCAGAGTTGCAAGCCTCCCAAGCATCTAAATATCATTAAATTAGGTCCTAAGAACCCATGCGACTGGCTTTAAAATGATGAGATTTTAAAAAAATAATACATGTTGGGGTTTGTGACTGGCTGTACCAGACTCTCTGAGGACCCTTGCTGGAGGCCTCATGGCCCTGCCACACCTTGCCCCAGAAAAGGGCCATGGAGCGGGTCCTCTAAGCTGCCTAGAATGGGTGTGTGGGACACAGCCAGTTGGAGCCCAGCCGGCTAGTATAAGAAGAGCTGCAGGGCCAGAGTGAGAGCAGTTCCTTGCGGGAGCTAGAGGAGTGTAGACAGTGTACCTGGCTGCCAGGACCTTGGACAGAGCAGTGCTGGCAGAAGCTGGAGGGAGCAAGAAGAAGCCCTGGGCTGGTTGCTGGGACTCCATTAGTAGGGCCCTGCATGGATACAAAAATGTGTATCTGCATCTGACTCGCGATCTGCAAAAATTGTTTGCGGATGCGGATATCCACGGATTTGAAGGCCTCTAAACAACTCCAACAGGTCACTGCGTAGCAGCGGTAACAGTGACAGTAACAGTAACAGTAACAGTGACAACAGTGGTAACTTTTGGAAAGTGGGGGAACCTGGCCCGTCCACTTTTCACTGGCGCTGACCCTGCCCCCTTCCCCTCTTTTTTCCCCCCCAAGGATCCACCGTCCCTGTCATAAATATAAAGGGAAGGGTAACCACCTTTCAGTTTACAGAACTATAAAATCCCTCCTCGACAGAGGCAAAACCCTTCACCTGTAAAGGGTTAAGAAGCTAAGATAACCTTGCTGGCACCTGACCAAAATGACCAATGAGGAGACAAGATACTTTCAAAGCTGCGGGGGGGGGAGGGCAAAGGGTCTATTGGTCTGTGTGATGCTTTTGCCGGGACCAGGTCAGGAATGCTCTTCAGAACTTCTTATAAATTAGTAAGTAATCTAGCTAGAAATGTGTTAGATTTTCTTTTGTTAAATGGCTGATAAAATAGGTTGTGCTGAATGGAATGTATATTCCTGTGTTTTGTGTCTTTTTGTAACTTAAAGTTTTGCTGAGAGGGATTCTCTATGTTTTGAATCTGATTACCCTGTAAGGTATTTACCATCCTGATTTTACAGAGGTGATTCTTTTACTTTTTCTTTAATTAAAATTCTTCTTTTAAGATCCTGATTGCTTTTTCATTGTTCTTAAGATCCAAAGGTTTGGGTCTGTGTTCACCTATGCAAATTGGTGAGGATTTTTATCAAGCCTTCCCCAGGAAAGGAGGTGTAGGGCTTGGGGGGATATTTTGGGGGGAAGACGTCTCCAAGTGGGCTCTTTCCCTGTTCTTTGTTTAACACGCTTGGTGGTGGCAGCATAGGGTTAAAGGACAAGGCAAAAAGTTTGTACCTTGAGGAAGTTTTTAACCTAAGCTGGTAAGAATAAGCTTAGGGGGTCTTTCATGCAGGTCCCCACATCTGTACCATAGAGTTCAGAGTGGGGAAGGAACCTTGACAACTCCTCCTCCCAGGCCAGTATGGAACCCAGCCGAGAAGCTAGGGCAGCTGTGGGGAGCTGCGGTGGACCCTCCACATGCCCACAGTGTGGGGTAGGGTAGGGCTGAAAGCAGCTCCTGGCCCATGTTCCCACCCCCAAGACTCTCCGCATGGCCGAGGGCAGGTGGAGGGTCCATGGCTCCATGCTGGCTCCCCATAGTTGCCTGCGCGGCTCTCCCCGACCCAGTTCCCCCACCGCCCCCACTTCTCCCCAGAGACCTCCTTCCCCAATGCCTGCTCTACCCCCACCATACCTTGTTCTGTGATCTGGGTAGGAAGGCTACAATCCTGGGCAGTGCCTCCTTTCCAGAGTGGGGGAGAGCTTGGACATGCCTATGCAGCTGTGGGGGGCTGAATTGCATGCAGACTTGGCCCAGGCACAGAGTGGCAATAACTACTCTCCCTTGCCAACCCCCTAGTTTAAATTACAACACCACAGCTCTTTCAAAATGGGGCTTGGTTCACTCCCTTCTGGGAGTTATAGTTTACCTCCTCTGTCCAAGCAACCTGGGGACTACAACTCCCAGAATGTCCAACAGGCTAGCTGCATGATTCAGAGAGCGGAGCTGGAGCCTGCAGGCTGGATGACAGCTGCTTTTAGGATGACCAGACAGCAAGTATGAAAAGTCAGGACAGGGGGTGGGGGATAATAGGCTTCTATATAAGAAAAAGCCTCTAATATCGGGACGTCTGGTTACCCTAACCGCTCTGTTCTGGTGAATCTGTGCTGCAGAGCCCTGCATGGAAACAAAATGTGTATCCGCTTCTGAGCTGCTATCCACAAAAATGGTCCATGGATATAAAGCAGATACCCACAGATTTGCAAGGCTCTATCCATTAGGACAAGGCCCTGAGGTAAAGGTGAAGAAGGTTGCTGGGCTGTGGGGAAGTGGCCCTGGGAATCAGAGCAGCAGTGTGGCTTAGATAAAGGGTCATGGCTGCTATTTACAGGGTCCCTTGAGTAGTGTGCTCCTCATTAGCCACTGGGGGAAGTGGTCTGGACTTTGAGGCATCCCAGAAGGGGAACTGAACCCTTTAGTGGCCCAGAAAGAGAGCTGGGGCCTGAAAGGCCCAAAGAGGCTGAGGACATTGCCTCCAGGAGGGAAGTCCTGGAGTACAGCTTGATGCCAGGGCCAAGTCCATTGATAGACTACAAGACTAACTAAGGACCTAAGCCCAAGGAGGTCTACAGCAAGAGAAAGTGCAGAGACGCACGCACTCAACCAGCGGTCACTCACTAGCGGTACGTGAACCCCATCACAGGGTTTTTTTTATTTTCCTTCTGGTTTCAGAGCCTACAGGTGCACTCATGTCATGTTTAGAAGCTTTTTTCCAAAACCATGAAGGATGAAAACTTACTTTAAAAAAAAAAATGAGAGCTGAGAGTCTCATGAAACCTCTTGATTCCAGGAGCTAGAAGGGAAAAAATATCAAATATCACATGGCTCATGATAAAATTATGAGAACTGGCAACACCACTGACAGCTGAAGCTCTGCATTCTAGGCTTGTTTCAGCTCTAAATGGTCTGAAGGTAAAGTCCTACATACAGCACATTATAGTAGCTTCACTTCAAAGTGACAGATGTGTGGACTAGAGCCAAATATTAAAAACAACCACCAGCAGCTTTACAAAGTAGGATGAGAATCTACTGAGGTCACAGTAGTGGGTGGAGGTCAGAGTTTCAAGGAGAAAATAGATAATATAAATTTTTATGGAGAAGAGTGAAAGATATTTCTTCAGTGAACTTCCCAAGATAGACTGACAGACCAAATAAATGTCTTACTCTTACATATTGTTTTTAAATGAGCAAGACAAGGTAGGTCAGGTAATACCTTTAAGTTTAGGGATGGAAGCAGACTGTCTGAGCTAAATAGAAATTGGGAAAGATTGTTAAGCAGAAGGGGTAACATATGTTGGAGGCAGTCACTTGAAATGAAGTGGGCAATGAGATTAGCTTGTTATACATAAAGGATCTGAAGCAGACAATTAAGGGTAGTACATAAGAACATAAGAATGGCCATACTGGGTCAGACCAAAGGTCCATCCAGCTCAGTATCCTGTCTGCCGCCAGTGGCCAATGCTAGGTGCCCCAGAGGGAGTGAACCTAACAGGTAATGATCAAGTGATCTCTCTCCTAGCATCCATCTCCACCCTCTGACAAACAGAGGCTAGGGACACCGTTCCTTACCCATCCTGGCTAATAGGCATTAATGGACTTAACTTCCATGAATTTATCTAGTTCTTTTTTAAACCCTGTTATAGTCCTTGCCTTCACAACCTCCTCAGGCAAGGAGTTCCACAAGTTGACTGTGCGCTGTATGAAGAAGAACTTCCTTTTATTTGTTTTAAACCTGCTGCCCATTAATTTCATTTGGTGGCCCCTAGTTCTTATATTATGGGAACAAGTAAATAACTTTTCCTTATTCACTTTCTCCAAACCACTCATGACTCTATATACCTCTGTCATATTCCCCCTTATTCTCCTCTTTTCCAAGCTGAAAAGTCCTAGCCTCTTTAATCTCCCCTCATATGAGACCTGTTCCAAACCCCTAATCATTTCAGTTGTCCTTCTCTGAACCGTGTCTAATGCCAGGCTTCCCGCGCAAACAACTGATTCGTGGGAAGCCAGAGGGGTGTTGGGGGGGGGCAGAGAAGCAGAGCGGGGCGGCGCATTCAGGGGAGGAGGCGGAGTGGAGGTGAGCTAGGGCTGGGTGCGGGGAGCTGCTGGTGGGTGCTCTGCACCCATCGAATTTTCCCCGTGGGTGCTCCAGCCCCAGAGCACCCATGGAGTCGGCTCCTAAGGCGCCACTTTTGGCTGGTTGTTAAATTTAGAAGCCCTTTTAGAACCAGTGCGAATCGACTCCAGCTCACCACTGCCTCTATTATGCTGTCTTTGAAAAGTGTCCATCCAGCTTGCAGGGATTTCACTCTAGTCATTGTACCTTTTAATTTCTGTACCTTTTAATTTCTGTTTAATTAACCTCCTCATTCTTGCATAGTTCCCCTATGCATAGTAGGCAGCGTGGTGTTGTAATGAGTCATAAAACCAGTGTCCCTGTTAAAACTTTGTCTAGGAAAATTATGAATTTAAGTCCCCAGGCTTGCCTTTTGAAGGGATTGTGCAGGTTTCCCTTGAAGACAAATACTGAAAGATCAGATGGAGCGATCACTTTGAGAAAAGTGTTCACCCTTGGGTAATATGGTGTTTTTCTCTCACCATTTTTTCCTGTGGAGATTCATTTGAGAGCATACTGATAATCTTGTTTCACCCACATAGTTATTGGGGCATTTGATGCACCGGAGGTACACCATATGTTGGGATAAGCATGTGTAGGCCCCATGAATCTTGCAAGGAGCTTTGTATGGGGTATTGTTCATCATAGCAGTGGAGATATGTCTGCAGGTTTTGCATCTGTTCTAGTAGGATTTAGTGCTGCTTTGAATTGGTCTGAGGAGTTTGCTTCTGGTGATGAGCTTGGGGAGGACAGAGGGTTGGTTGAAGGCCAGAAGAGAGGGTTCATGAAAGATTTCTTTCAGGATATGGTCCCCATCAAATACGGGTTGTATATATTTGATGATACAACATATGGGTTCCAATGTGAGGTGGTAGGTGAGAAGTGGTGTTCAGTCAGTGAGTTGCTATTTACTGTATTGAAGCAGGTTCTTCTGGAGTATTTGGGTGGCCCTTTCCATGATGTGATCTATTTCTCTGGAGTGTCCTTGTTTAGTGAAGGCAGTTTTAAGTGTGTTAGCTGTGTAACCTGGACTTCCTCTTGGAGCAAAGTCTTTGGTATCTGAGTGCAGGGCTGTAGATAACAGATTTGTTTGGTGTGCCTGGGGTGGTTTCTGGTCTGTGGTGGTAAGTGTGGTGATTCCTGGGTTTCTCATATATAGTTGTTTGTAGGGTTCCGTTGTTTAAGTTAAACATTGTGTCCAAGAAATTTATGCTGGTTTGGGAGTGTTTGATGGTTGTGGTTGAAGTTGTTGTAAAAATCTAAAAAGCTCTTCTATCCAGAGGATGAAAATATAATTGTATCTTAGGTATGTCATTGCTTTGTGGTGCATTTTTCCAAAAAATCTGCCTTGAGGTGGCCAATGAAGCAGTTGGCATTTTGGGGAGCCATCCTAGTACCCCTGGCTGGTCCCATGGTTTTGACAAACTGTTTGTTGTTAAATGTGATGTTGTTGTGGGTGAGGATGAAATGAATGAGTTTGGCAATGTGTTTTGGGTGGATTTCTGAGTGCTGTGCATTATCTTGTATGTGTTTGAGGAAAGCAGTGATGGACACTTGAGTACAGGAAGGTGACATCCATGATAGCAAGGATGCTGTTCTGAGGGAGGTTGTTAATGTTGTGGAGTTTCTGGAGGAAATCAGTATTTTGCAAGAAGTTAGAATATCAGGGCTGGAAGGGACATCAGGAGGTCATCTAGTCCAACCCCCTGCTCAAAGCAGGACCATTCCCCAACTAAATCATCCCAGAGAGGGCTTTGTCAAGCCTGACCTTAAAAACCTCTAAGGAAGAAGATTCTACCACCTACATAGGTAACTCATTCCAGTGCTTCACCACCCTCCGAGTGAAAAAGTTTTTCCTAATATCCAACCTAAACCTCCCCCACTGCAACTTGAGACCATTACTCCTTGTTCTGTCATCTGCTATCACTGAGAATAGTCTAGATCCATCCTCTTTGGAACCCCCTTTCAGGTAGTTGAAAGCAGCTATCAAATCCCCCCTCATTCTTCTCTTCTGCAGACTAAATAATTCCAGTTCCCTCAGCCTCTCCTCATAAATCATGTGCTCTAGCCCCCTAATCATTTTTTGTTGCCCTCCACTGGACACTTTCCAATGTTTCCACATCCTTCTTGTAGTGTGTGGGCCAAAACCGGACACAGTACTCCAGATTAGGCCTCACCAAAGCCGAATAGAGGGGAATGATCATGTCCCTTGATCTGCTGGCAATGGTCCTACTTATACAGCCCAAAATGCCGTTAGCCTTCTTGGCAACAAGGCACACTGTTGACTCATATCCAGTTTCTTGTCCACTGTAACCCCTAGGTCCTTTTCTGCAGAACTGCTGCCTAGCCATTCGGTCCCTAGTCTGTAGCGGTACATGGGATTCTTCCATCCTAAGTGCAGGAGTCTACACTTGTCCTTGTTGAACCTCATCAGATTTCCTTTGGCCCAATCCTCTAATTTGTCTAGGGCCCTCTGTATCCTATCCCTACCCTCCAGTGTATCTACCACTCCTCCCAGTTTAGTGTCATCTGCAAACTTGCTGAGGGTGCAATCCACACCATCCTCCAGATCATTTATGAAGATATTGAACAAAACCTGCCCCAGGACCGACCCTTGGGGCACTCCGTTTGATACTGGCTGCCAACTAGACATGGAGTCATTGATCACTACCCGTTGAGCCTGATGATCTAGCCAGCTTTCTGTCCACCTTATAGTCCATTCATCCAGCCCATACTTCTTTAACTTGCTGGCAAGAATACTGTGGGAGATCGTATCAAAAGCTTTGCTAAAGTCAAGGAATAACACATCCACTGCTTCCCCCTCATCCACAGAGCCAGTTATCTCATCATAGAAGGCATAGAAGTCCACTCAGTCCTATTTTGTGTTCAGCCAATCACTAAGACAAACAAGTTTGTTTACATTTATAGGAGATAATGCTGCCCTCTTCTTATTTACCATATCACCAGAAACTGAGAACAGGCATTTTCATGGAACTTTTGTACCTGGTACTGCAAGGTATTTACATGTCAGATATACTAAACATTTGTATGCCCCTTCATGCTTTGGCCACCATTCTGTAGGACATGCTGATGACGTTCGTTAAAAAAATAATGTGTTAAATAAATTTGTGACTGAACTCCTTGGGGGAGAATTGTATGTCTCCTGCTCTGTGTTTTACCCACTTTCTGCCATATATTTCATGTTATAGCAGTCTTCGATGATGACCCAGCACATGTTGTTCATTTTAAGAACACTTTCACTGCAGATCTGACAAAACGCAAAAAAGGTACCAATGTGAGATTTCTAAAGATAACTACAGCACTTGATCCAAGGTTTAAGAATCTGAAGTGCCTTCCAAAATCGGAGAGGGATGAAGTGTGGAGAATGCTTTCAGAAGTCTTAAAAGAGCAACACTCCGATGAGGAAACTCCAGAACCCAAACCACCAAAAAAGAAAATCAACCTTCTGCTGGTGCCATCTGACTCAGATAACGACAATGAGCCCCTGGAATGGTGGTTGAAGCATGAAGCAACATATGAATCTTTACTGCATCTGGCATGTAAATATCTTGTGATGTCGGCTACAACAGTGCCATGAAAACGCCTCTTCTCACTTTCAGGTGACATTGTAAACAAGAAGCAGGCAACATTATCTCCTGCAAATGTAAACAAACTTGTTTGTGTGAGTGATTTGGCTGAACAAGAAGTAGGACTGAGTGGACTTGTAGGTGCTAAAATTTTACATTGTTTTATTTTTAATGCAGTTTTTTTGTACATAATTCTACATTTGTAAGTTCACCTTTCATGATAAAGGGATTGCACTGCAGTACCTGTATTAGGTGAATTGAAAAATACTGTCTTTTGTTTTTTTACAGTGCAAGTACTTGTAATCAAAAATAAATACAAAGTGAGCACTGTACACTTTGTATTCTGTGTTTTAATTGAAATCAATATATTTCAAAATGTAGAAAATAAGCAAAAATATTTAAATAAATGGTATTTTATTAATGTTTAACAGTGGGATTAATCAATTTAATCACGTTATTAATCATGGATTAATTTTTTTAGTTGCTTGACAGCCGTAGTGGTAAGTGATTTAAAGATGGTTTCTATTTCTTCAGTAAGAATGCTTTGGCAAGATACGATGGGGCTTCATAGGTTCCCGTATGTGTGTGTCTTGGAAACCACGTAGAAGGTCCACGGGTGGGTTTGTGGGGGGTGAGGTTATAGAATTTTTCTTGGACTTGTTTGGGCAAGTATTTGATGGTATACTTAAATTCCTGTTGAACTGTGGTATGAGGTCTTCCTTGAGTTCTTTATAGTAGGTGGTGTGAAAGGGTTGTCTGTTGGACTCATTGATGAAGTCATCATGATTAAGTACTAAGACAGTGGCCCCTATGACTGCAGGTTTGATCTCTATCTTGTGGTTGGACTTCAGGGACTGTACAGCTATCCTTTTGATGGCAGAGAGATTGTGGTAGATGTCATGTTTGAAGATTTCACAATCAGTTTTTTCCCCTGAAGCAACTGATGTAATGATTGGGGGGAGGGATAGCTCAGTGGTTTGAGCATTGGCCTGCTAAACCCAGGGTTGTGCGTTCAATCCTTAAGGGGGCCATTTAGGGGATCTGGGGCAGAAATTGGGGATTGGTCCCGCTTTGAGCAGGGGGTTGGACTAGATGACCTCCTGAGGTCTCTTCCAATCCTGATATCTATGATCCATTGCTTATCTTGGCCAATCAATAAAAATTACTTTAAGGAAATTAACAGTTAAAAATTCAGAAAAAGGAATTTCCTGCCAAGAATCTGGTGTCTTTTCCTTTTTATCTTAGAAGACAGGAGAAATTAATCTGAAAATGTTTTTGCATCTTTTGTCTTCAATAGAATCAAATTTCTACCATTTGTACTGAGTAGACTGGGCAACTTTAGAAAATGGCTACATTTTCTGACCAAGAAACAAATCTCTCCCTTTCTGGCATATTTTGGTTAAAACTTTCCTGTGCCTTTAATTGTCAAAAAGAAAGTAATAGAAGTAAAATACTAACTGAGAAGGACCAGTTCCTCAGCTGGTGTAAATTGCGGTAACTCCACAGAAATCAGAGCCATGGTGACTTACGCCAGGTGAGAATCTGGCCTGAAGAATTTAGATCCATTCAATCATCCTTTGCCACTAAAGCATTAGAAAGTGATCCAAGCATCCTAAACATTGTCTTCCTAGAGCAGTTGAGAAATATTTTATGCAAGCTCTAACAATTCTGAGATTTTTACAGTAAAGTCCGCACAATTGCTGAAAATCTACTCTAAAATTATTTAATGGGAATTAGGTACCTAACCTGATTAAGTGCTTTTGTAAATCCCACTAGGCACGTACCTGCATATTTAGGTATCAAAATCCTTTGTTGATCTGGCCCCCAAAGCATCCAGTTCTGCCATATACCTTACTTCTCAAGTAATCCCACTGAATTCCATGGTCCTACTCACTGAGTACTACTCAGTGGGATCAATGGGGGTAGAATCGGACCTTAAATGTTAAAGCCCCTCCACATGATCCCTCCCCCCCCCACTTTTTAATTTCAATATATTATTTTTATTCCTGTAGCACCTAGAGGCCCCAGCTGAGAGTAGGAACCCATTGTGACAGTTACTATACAAACACATAGTCAGAGACCATTCCTTTCCAAACAATCTAAATAGACAAGACAGTCAAAGAGTTGAAGAAATTATCCCCCATATTGCAGGTGGGCAACTGAGACACAAGAGGAAATCCTTGTCCCATGAAGGTCAATAACAAAGCTCCCATTTACTTCAATGAGACCTTGACTTCACCCCCCAAAATTAAGTGACTTCCCAAGGTGTCAACACTGAATCCCCACTCTGTTACTCCAAGTGCAGAAAGTGGGAGCCTGCAAGGATTCTAAAAATTAATACTTGCCACTCCAGACTTGTATTAAACTCCCAAGGTTACAGCTTTTCTCTGACCTTTGCTTGGTAAACGCTGCCACCACCCGAATGCAAAAAAAACCCTTCAACCCAGGAAGGAGCACTTGGGAATTCCTCCCTGTGGGGTACCCTCAAGCCCTTTCACCCCTCTCCGGGGAAGAGCTGAGAAAGAAAAACAAAGGAAATTAGCTGTGGCCACCAGCTAATTAAACAACATATGCACAAACCTCACAGGACAACAAAAATCCAATCCTGTTCTTAAAAAAGGTAAATTTTATTTAAAACAAAAAGAAAGAAAATACATGTAGAACTTAGGCTTTTGCTAGATTTTAAAAGAGCAATTCCAAAAAACTAAGCACCCAAAATAGCTTTCTTGGGGGTTCAGCTTAAAGGTTACAAGCAAACAAAAGCATCTGGGGTTAGCACACAGAAGATCCACAAGCCTTCAACAAAAATAAACCTGATCACGTCTAGCTAAACATTCTGATCTACTTACACCTTTGGGTTGTTAAAAGTAGTTCTAGATATGATCTGACGATTTTCATATCTGGTTCAAACTTTACACAGCATTCCTGCTGCCCTGTCTCTTCAGCTCAGAGAGCAACAGACAAAGGGAAAAGTCTCTTTCCCAATTTTAAAAAGTTCTACCTTCCCTTTGGCTCTTTTGGTCAGGTGCCCTCTCCTTTTCTTTTACCTGTGGGCTTATTAACCCTTTACAGGTAAAGCAAGCGGAGAACAGACCAAGAGGGATTTTACAGCTAACTGGCTGGCTGGGTGTCCATCAAAGGGAGCTACTCCCCACCACCACTCCCTTATGTATCTCACAAGGTCACAAAGGAAGTTCACAGCAGAGCCAGGATTTGAGCCCAGATCTCCTGAGTCTCAGTCCAGCGCTGAAACCACAAGACCATTCTGCCTTTCTATTGTACCTTCTTTCTTGTCTTCTTAATTCCATCAAAATGCAAACAACTTGTTTACAGTTTTAGCAACCCAGAAAGGAAATACAAACTATTGAAAACATTAAACTTTTACAAGATCTACTGTAGTATAATTCATAAAATACAAAGGCATTACATTGATGTGCTAACTCATATGCTCAAGTTATAATAAATAGGTACCTCTTCAGATCTGGGAGTTATAGAGATAGAAATCTCCTACATTAATTAAAATGTTTTTCTATATGCTATTAGATGAAGCATTATAAAAACAAAGCGGATTTTTAGAGATGGGATGAAGTCATTCCTACTTCTTTGCAGATCTGAATGTAATGAAGACAATTTGTGCAGTTCTTTCTAAATTTATTGAGATTATTATGTAGCTTGTGAAAACTGCTATTGAATCTTCAATAGTGGCCCCTGTTGCACAGTATGCACACTGTCCTATTTCAGGGTGAGGTATTTTCTTTCTTTTTGTTTTTAATAAAATTTACCTTTTGTGATATCACCACGACTACTGTCTATCAGATGATCCTTAGGCTGAAGGCAGCATGGCTCAGTGGTCAGGGACAAGATGGTTGCCCCCAGGCAAAGGGCCATGTGGCCTAGTGGCCGGAATCAGTACGGCTGCCCTTGAGTTCGGGGTTGTACAGCCTAGTGGCCAGAGTCTACAGAGACCCGGGCCCTGCCCCTCCACCGGGTCCTGGCCCAGGGCCCTGTCAGCAGTGAGTGTGGTCATCACCCAGTCAATGGGGATCCTACTGCAACACGCTGACTTTCTTCAGGTGGGAGATACCACTCATCTCGCCTCTCTGGGCCACTTCCTACTATGAGTCTTGAAGCTGGGGTCTGTTTGTTGTCGGAGTCTCAGAGTCCCAACAAGCTACCTGCGCTGGGGAGCTCGGACTCCTGTAGGCTGGCTGTAGGCAACCAGTCTCCTGTCTGGGCCTTAGGATCTCTGGTTCCTGCAGTCAGGGACTGAAGCAACTTCTGGGCTAGAGCCTCCAGCGAGCGTCCTTCCTTCCCAGTAGTAAGCCTAGAATGAGCTGGGCTGCTCCCTTTTATACTGAGGCAGCAGTTGGAACATGCCCAGCATTGTCTGAGGTGTAGGACTTCCGCTGCCCATTATGTGGGGTTAACCATATCTCGGCCTAAGGCGGGGAATGCCCACCCTGTCACAACCCCCTTAAAAACTTTTTGCCCATTTTATCTTTTTATAAGTAGATAAAAAGATATTAATAGTACCAGTGGTATTTCCAGTCTAAGTGTGAGGAATATTGGCTCACACCAACAGCGAACTACTGAAAGGAAACTTTTTAAGGGCATCCGATGTACATGGCACATAACTGATGTATATATCTTTAGTTTCAGTCCTGAGCTGGTATTTCATCAGCACAGTGTGCCTTAGATATTAACATTCTAGTATCAGGCTATGCAATAGAACAAACCTATGTTGAGATGACAAATTCAGTCCTATCCTACACTGGTATCCATAGTATTTTCTTCCAGAAAAGCCATTTTTTCCTTTCCAAGAAACCTGCTTAAGTTAGCTAACTCATTACCCAAGTTTCCCTGTCACCGGGCCTCTCAGGAGAGACTGAGAGGAGAGGCTGAAAAGAAAGCATAAAATTCCTGTGAACAGTGAGTGCCTTGGCACTGGTAAAATGTTGTGCTGCACAAGTCATCTCTCAAGCAACACGGCTTTAAGCTTATTCTTTGTATTATTCCCCAAAACATGGTCTGTTCAGTCTCAACACTGATACACTTTTCATTTCAGGACAAAGCATCCACTGTCCTTAATAACATCACTCATCTACCACTGCACTCCAGATAGCCTCTGTTCAAGGCCAGACATGCAGGCAGTTAAAAATAAAGCCATAAAAACTTTTCAAATACCTTAACTTGAATTTACCCACATGAGGGTAGAGAGTGTGTGTGTGGGGGGGGGGGTGGAGGGTTCTGGGTTTTTTGGGTTTTTTTTTTTTTTTTTTTAAGGAAAGGAAAAATAAAGGTTGCAAAGCTTAGAGTCAGAAAAGGAATTATGTGATGCTGCTGATTTAGCTCAATCTGGGCCAACTTAAAGTGAATGCAGTGGAGCAGATTCTCAGCAGATGTAAACTGTCCAAGCTCTGAGGGTCTGTCCTACTGTACTTGTTTTGAGTTGGCTGAGGCGGAGGTAAAGATGAAAAGAAATTGACTTCAGTAGAGCTATGACAATTTACAGCAGCTGAGGCTCTGGGTCAACTCAAGTGGGTCAACTCATCTCACAAAGAAAACATCTGACAAGTGATTTTTTTCCTCTAGATTTAGATATAGTGAGGCCCAAGCTTGTAATCTACTATCTACCTATCTATATACACACAATGTTTATATTTGTTAAATTAGTGATGTAGATTAGAACCTTTAGCCTTGCTGTATCTAAATCAAGAGCAAAAATCACGTCAGATGTTTTCTTTGTGAGATGAGTTGAGTGACTCCAGAGAGGTGGTGAGAATCCTTCACCACCTATCAGAATCCTCCTCCTATCTGTCTGTCTGACCCAAATGCTAAGGCCTGTATTTTAAAGGGCTACAATTGGTAATTTTATTCCAGTTCTTCAGATATTTGATCTCATTCAAGCTTGGTTATTTCATCAAAAGTATGTTTAATTCTTTTACCTCTGTTTCCTTGTATAACTCATTGGAATCAACAGACTTTGCTTAAGGGAGTTCTGCAGTTCTCAAGGCATCAGAATCCTCCCTTCTTGGCTGCCGGGTGGCAGTACAGCCATTCTGTTCTTATCCTCTAGAGCCACTGCACCCATTCACTCCCTGATGCAGGACTGGAGATTGGCCAGTGGATTCATGTAGTTGCAGGTCAACTGGCCACTCCCCCACACTGCTCCCAATACTCCCTGCACCATTACAGTAGATTGAACCACCACAGAACAATGCTTAAACTGTCAGCACTTGGGGGAAGGAACTGTCTCTGTTGTGTTTCCACAGTGCCTAGCACCATGGGGCTGAGGTCTCTTGCTGCTGCAATACATGATCAAGTGCTTCTGCGGGTAGAGAAATTGTAGATACCTTACCCAGTTCTACATCTATGAAAAAGAATCACAATGGTTCTTCTGTAGCTGCGGTCTCCTGGAGAAGATGGTTTGGCCCTTTGACAATGATATGCCTATAAAAAGGCACATAGCAAACTGAACATGCAATTATCAATTGCATGTACTATTTTCAGAGCCATGCTCAGAAAAATATTTTGTATAAAATAAGAAGCACAAGTGACTGAAACTATCCTGTATTTGTTACTAAGAACCAGAAAGTAGTGAGTGCTTGCTGTATAGAAAATTATATAATATGAACACGGATTACCACCCATGGTACCATTCTTTAATTAAACAAAAAA
The DNA here is from genome assembly GCF_965152275.1 of Natator depressus. Classification (NCBI taxonomy): domain Eukaryota; kingdom Metazoa; phylum Chordata; order Testudines; family Cheloniidae; genus Natator; species Natator depressus. The sequence continues at coordinate 182,879,132 of NC_134236.1, read as the reverse complement.
TTCACACCCTCTTCTTCAAGGTTTCTTCACATGGACCTCCTAAAAATATGAGGCTGTTGATAAGAGGGCATCATCCTTGACAATACATCTTGTTGTCTGCAGCCATTTTAACAGTGTCAGGCCATTAAAAACTTGAGATTCATTCACCACGAGCAAGTGTTCCGACACCCACACACATTTATAATAAGATCACATGAATACTTCCCTGACAGACAAAAGGATCATTACATAACCACTGGGTATTTTATTCTTTCACAGTGTGTGTTTTACTTTGTGTTCTTTTTGGTAACCTGTGCCAACCCTATGAATCCAAACAGGGTTATGGAAAATGTCTAAAAATTCAGCTGACCATTCTTCTTTCCAGGTATTGTCTTTGTCAAAACTCCGCCCATCCCTTTGATGCCAAGCAAGAATAATCATCCACCACAAACACAGCTGGTCACTTTGACTCTTTCACTGTTGCAAGAATGTGTCAGGAAAATCTTCTCCTTCCACATGAGGGAGAGAGCATCTCTCTATTCAGGACATCAAAGGAAAGTGAAAAATGCTTTGTGCTTCGAGTTTCTACATCTAAGGACTCAAGGACCTTCTATGTTGGCTCATCTATCCAAAATGGGATTTTTATTGATTTCAGTAAAAGCTGTCCAATTACAAAACTCTGAAGTTCTGTGTATCTTACTTTACGTAAAGCTTCCTTTAGGAAGCAAAACCAAAGGCATAAGTTGTTGTTGACCTTTACAATGATCACTGTTGGGCAATATACCAAGTGCCTCCTCTCTATCACTTTATTTTGTTGGACAAAATTATTAGCGAATTAGTTCTACTCTTTACATCCTTTTTCACATGGGCAGCAGGTATCCCCAAACAGCCAGGCATGGCCTTGCCCATACTCCGCCTCCCCCTCCTGCTTCCACTCTGTGGCTCCCCCTGTGTGGTGGCCCCTGCTCAGGCTGCCACTCTGGGGCTGGGGCCACGCTACCTGCCTTGCACTCCAGGGCTGGAGGGGCTGAGGCCATGCTGCCCATTCTCCCTGTGCTCTAGGGCTGAGGGCGCTGGGACTGTGCTGCCCGCCCTCCCGGTGCTCCGGGGCTGGGGAGCAAGCCTGGGGCAGGGACCGGCGGCCACAGTAAGGGGGCTCTGAGCTCCAGCAGGGGGGGCACAGGAGGGGCGGGGCCTTGGGCAGAAGGGGTGGGGCTGGGGGCTAGCTTCCCACAGCTGGCATTTCATATGCCATCCATGCTTTTTCCATCTATATCCTCACAGCTCCTATATCAACGCTGTTTAATGAGACAATCCTGTTAAAGTAGATGAAAAAAAGGATACTCTCTGCCAATTTCTTTAATTAGCATGCAGATGATAATCAGCACTAGGGGCCCACAGTATGTTTGATTTCATGTGGATAAGCAGACACAATCCAGATGTTTGTTTCCTCCTTTAGCAGGATATCCAATGCTCCAAATCATACAGGAAAGTTTTCTGGTGTTCATTACTGACCAAACCAAGAAAATTCAGAAGCTCCTGCTTAAAATTAAAGTCCCTGTTGTTCCCTTCTAGTTCTGCTGCAGTACAGGAGTAAATCTGGGATAGGGTCTCACAAGGGGAGAATAAGCAGTTCTGTAGCATGCACCACCCTTCTTTCAAACCATTTCACACCAGGTACATCAGAAGGCTGCAGATTTGACATAGCTGGTGGGAAGTGTCAGGGGCTGGACATTCTCTGAGGCCATCATCTCATGGGTGCTTTCAGAATAAGTTATGTATACATTTTATGTTGCTTCCTTTTCTGCAGAGTAAAACCCCACTGAGGGGCGGGCTTTGGAGTGGGCTCTGAAAAGGAGACTAAGGGAGCGTAGCACAGTATCAACAAGGAGCCATACTGTCATAGGATAGGCCCTGAAAAGAGCAAGAAAGCACTAGGCCTCCAAACCCACTACCCCAGGCCACTATGTTCTTTCACCACACAGGTTGGGCCATCTGGAGATTTGGAGGGTCAATGCCATTGCCTTTTCTACAGGAGATAAAAGGTGACAATCATCTGTACGAAACTCCAAGTGTTTCCTTCTTGCTACCAGGTATTCTTTCCTGCACTGTGGATGGTATGGCCCAAAGACTTTTATCCAAACCTTTTTGAGAACCTCAGAAATTCAATACACATTGTGGGCAAAGATCTAGCAGTTCTTTCTTTAACCAAACATGTCCCATAGCTGCTGGGCAAATCACACTCCTCCTATCCATAAATCCTAATAGCCACTGGGGCTTTTCTCCTTGTTGTTCAAGAGTTAAAGATATATAGGTATAGGTTTTCCTTTGCCTCATAAGCAGTTAATTATGTGACGAGCAACACTTGTTGGGATTAGGTGTGGGGAGAGGTCTCTTTTTATAATGTTGTGGGAAAATACATCTTGCTTTCAAAAGGAATATCTTCTATTCTAGGGATTTGGGAGTGACGGATTAGAGAGTGCATGCTGCTGGGGGAAAGGATGGAGCAGTTGTGTGTTTGGAATCAAGTACTTTAGCTATGTGCTCCAGCATAGGAGGAAGAGAAGGAGAAAAATTCATATCAGATTCTCATAATACTTAGCTCTAGAGCTGTTAAAAAAACAACCCAGATTTTCCCTTTGGCAGGAAATGCTGCCATTTTGAAATTTCAAACTGGAAAAAATATTTAAAAAACCAGAAAGGTTTGTGAAATGAATTTCAAAAAAGTCATGTTTGAAGGGTTTAAACACATATTTTCCATTGTGAATCAACATTTTGAACATTTAATTTCAAAGTATTATTTCAAAACAATGTTCATATTAATTCTCCCAATCGGAATATTGAAAAGTTTCATTACATTTGACATTTCCCGACTGAACTAGTCAATTTCAACAAAACTACACTTTCTGACAGAGAAATTTTTATACTGAAAATTTCCAGCCAGCTCTACTTAGCTCTTATCCAACACTTTTCATCCATAGGTTTCAGAGTGCTTTATAAATGGAAGTAAGGATTAAATCCGCACTAACAGATGGGGGAAAACTGAGGAAGAAAGAGGTGAAGTGACTTGCCCATGGGGACACAACAGAGCTAAGAACAAAACCCAGGACTCTCGATTCCAAAATGTAGGGCCCTGTCCACTGGACTACACTGCTGTTGTTGATGTTTACTTTATTGGATTAATATTTAGAGCTAGCTTCTGCTTGGCTCTGGGCTTGAGGGGGAAAGGGGTGGAGGAAGCAAAGGGCTGGGCAGCAATAAATCCAGGCAGAATGTCAGTTCATTCACCCCTGCATTCAGGGGTGCTCTCTAATTCAGGAACTGCTCTCTAATTATTCCCATGAGTGGTATGATTCCCAAAGGGGGTGTGGAGAGGTAGAGAACGGGGAGTCATGGCTCTGCATGGGCTGGCCAGCAGAAGTGGCTAGATGTACTATTTTTAAAGGAGTGCAGCAGCTGGCATTCTTCTGCTGCATGCAATGTAGCTTTGGGAAGAATTCTGCCCGAGAATGCCTCTTGTGCTAGTTCCTGGGGCAATGAAGCTCTGCACTGCTCCACTGCAGGGCTGAGCCTGCAAGACAATAGGGCTGTCCTGCCATGGACTCAGCAAACACTGTTGATGCAGTGCCCCATCTGAGAGAGGAAAAAGTGCAGGTACACATACTTGGCTGAGGGGAGGCTCATGAGAGGTGAGTGTACCCTTTTACACTGGTTCCAGGAGTGTAGATTTTGGGGCTGACCCCTGAAACAAGGGGTCAATGGAAGAGTTGATAAGGCTGCTGGTCCAGCAGTAGCACAGATCTACTGAAACCCAGAGGGCACTAGTTGAAGCGCAGCATGAAGCTCAGTGGGGTGCTCAACAACAGCAGGCTGTGCTTGTGCAGGTACTTCAACTCCAGCAGCACTAACAGCAGCAGGAATTCCAGGAGGCATTGTTGCAGCGACTAAGTAGCTCAGCAGCCTCCTCAAACCAGTTGAAATCTGGGCCAGGGATACCACTGGCCAGCTGGGGCTGCATCATGATCCAGAGGCCTACTTAGTCACCTTTGAGTGGGTAGCCACAACCGATCCTTGGGATAAAGATACCTTGGCCACTTGCCTGGCCCCATTCCTGTCTGGGGAAGCTCAGGCATCTTACCGGGCCCTGGATGACGAAGTGGCGAGAGATTATTGGACAGTAAAGGCTGCCATACTCAACCATCTGGGAGTATCCCCAGAAACCTACTGATGCAGGTTCCACTCAGAGCTTTTTCCCCTCAGAGACTTGTCCCCCGGGCCGTAGCCCAATGCCTTAAAGACCTTGCCACCCAATGGCTATGCCCTGAGGTCTACACGACTGCCTCAGCTGATGGACGACACCCAGTCTGAAGGGGGAGAAACACCTTCTGATCCAGGAGACCCTGTCCAGGAGGTTCATCCTCCCAACATAGACTCAGCCCATTTAACCCAGACCTATGACTTCATACGTGGGCAAAAGGAAGATGACACAGACATATGCCCGGATAGTGGTGATTGACGGGACTGTTACTCAGGAGGCCCAAGCTGCTCAATTTCCCCATTGTGAACTAAAGAGTGATATGCTCTATCAAGTTGACCTTGATCCAAAGACAAGGGAGGCCTGCTACCAACTCCTGGTGCCCCAGAAGGCCTTACAGCTGGCTCATTCAATACCATCAGCCAGCCATCTTGGCTGGGGAAAAAACATTAGCCTGCTTATTGGCTTGATTCTTTTGGCTGGGGATCTCTAAGGAGGCCGCTAATTTCTGTGTGTCCTATCCAGATTGTCAGCAGGTTGCATCAAAGGGTTCAGGGCGGGCTCCTCTCATACCCCTACCTCTACTAGGAATGCCCTTTAAGATAGGGATTAAGATTGTGGGCCTCCTAGAGAAAAGTGTCTGGGGCCACCAACACATACTGGGCATGGTGGACTATGCCACACTGTATCCAGAAGTGGTTTCCATGCTCTCAACAGCACAAACTGTAGCAACAGAGCTAGTTCAACTCTTCTCTCAGGTGGGCTTACCTACTGAAATCCTGACTGACCAAGGGACAAATTTCATGTCCTGGTTCTTAAAAGAGGTGTGGACACTTCTCAAGGTTAAGCGTTTCAGGACCTCTGTGTACCACCCCCCAAATGGATGGCCTGGTGGAGAGGTTCAATCAAACGTTGGAAAACATGTTGAAAAAAAATGTATAAACACGGACCTCGCAATTGGGACCAACTTCTGTCCTATCTTATGTTCGCAGTATGAAAGATACTGCAGGCATCAATGGGATTTTCCCCATTTGAGCTGCTTTATGGCTGGTGACCCTGAAGGATACTGGACCTTCTTAAGGGAACGTGGGAAGAGCAACCTTTCCGAGCCCAAAACGTAATTCAATATGTGTTACAAATGCGTGAATGACTAGATCAGGTGGCCAGGTTTGCCAGAGGGAATCTGGAATGGGCCCAACAAACCCAGGCTCACCACTATAATAAAAGGAGCTCAGGAGAAAGTCTTCCAACCCGGTGACCAGGTCTTGCTATTATTACCCAGCTCCGAGAGTAAGCTCTTGGCCAAGTGGCAAGGGCCCTAGGAGGTCAGAGGACAAATAGGGGATGTGGACTATGAGATACGTTGCCCAGATAAGAGGAGGGAAAAACAAATTTTCCATGTAAACTTGTTAAAAGCATGGCAAGCACAGGAGGACCTATTTATAGACACTCCCCCCCCACCCCCTCGTGGGACCTGCTGGATGATTTGGAACTAGAGGTGCAATCCCCAACAGGCACTTCAGATGTACCCATAACAGAATGCCTCCCTCCACACCTGCAATGGCAGGCCAGGAACCTTCTGGGATACTTTGATTTCTTCTCCCAGCCGGGTTGGATTCATCTAGTGGCCCATCAGATCTGGATGAATCCGACTGCCAAGCCCAAACACAAGACCTACTGAGTTCTCAAAAAGCTCCGTGAGACTCTAGAACTAGAGGTTTGGGCAATGCCGGGGGTTATTGAAGAATCCCAAAGCCCTTGGTGCAGGCCAGTGGTCCTGGTAACCAAACCAGAGGGCACCACCTGGTTCTGTGTGGATTTCAGGGCCCTAAATGCAGCCTCACCGTTCGATGCTTAATCCAGGCTCTGAGTTCATGAACTCTTGAATTGGCTTGGAAAGGCATAACATTGGACTTAACCAAGGGGTATTGGCTAATACCCCTTACAAAAGGCTCCCGGGGAAAAACTGCATTTGCCAGCCCCCTAGGGCTGTTCTATTTTATAACTATGGCCTTTAGATTACATGGGGTGCCAGCCACCTTCCACTGCCTGATGAATCAGGTACTCCGTCACCATGGGCAATTTGCAACTGCCTATTTAGACAATTTAGTGATCTTCAGTGAAGATTGGTGGTCACACTTAACGGACGTAGCATCCGTTCTGCAGTCAGAGAGGCTGGGCTCACAGCAAACCCAAAGAAATATAAGTTTGGTATGCAAGAGACCAAATACCTTGGGTATCTGGTAGGGAATGGGAAGATACAGCACCTACAAGATAAAACTGAAGCTCTAGAAAAAACTCCAGTTCCAAAACCACAAAACAGGTCTGGACCTTTCTAGGCCTGGCCAGTGATTACTGTTGGTTTATCCCCCATTTTGCAACACTAGTGGTACCACTGACAGACCTGACCAAGATGTCGGCACCGAAATGGTACTGTGGACACAAGAATGCCAGGTGGTGTTTCAAAACATAAGACATTTTTGGGCAGCAGCCAGTGCTCTGATGCCCTGACTTTTCCTTACCATTTATCCTGCACACAGATGCATCCACTGCAGGGTTGGGGGCTGTACTGTCCCAGAAGTTCCAAGGGGCAGAATATCCAAGCCTCTACCTGAGCAAAAACTTCAACCGTGGGAGATTAGGTTCTCAGCCAAGCACTCTTGTTCTATGGTGATTGGCTGGGCAGTGGTGGCACTGCGTGACTACCTACTGGGAGCCACGTTCAAACACTTCACGGACCACGCTCCTTTGAAGTGGATGACGTGAAAGACACAACCCTCCCGGATTACACTATGGTATCTGGTGTTTCAATGTTAAGCCTTCAGAATAGGACATTGCCCAGGATCCCAACATGGAAATACACATTTCTTCTCCTGAACAGAGGTCGACACTGTTTTCGGGGAGACACCCCAACCCCAATATTTTCTGTGGGGGGAGGTATGTGACAGGGTATACCAGACCCTCCGAGTTGAGAGAGTTCTCCAAGCTGCCAAGAGTGGCTGTGTGGGACAAAGCCACACTGGGTCCCAGCAGCCTAGTATAAGAAGAGCTGCAGAGCCAGAGGCAGTTCAGTTCCGTGCTGGAGCTGTAGGAGTGTGGATGGTGTGTGGATGGCCGATGGACCAAACAGAACCTGGACAGGGCAGTGCTGCCAGAAGCCAGGGAGAGCAAGAAGGAGCTGTGAGCTAGTTGCTGGGAGTTCATCAGGACAAGGCCCTGAGGTAAGGGTGAAGATGGCATGAGGCCACGGGGAAATGGCCCAGGGAATTAGAGAAGCCATGCGACATAGTTAAAGAGACACAGCAGACAGTTGCTACCTACAGGGCCCTGGGCCTGGATCCCCACCACCCCCATTAGCCACTGGGCCTGGACACTGAGGCACCTCAGAGAGGGAATTGAACTATAGTGGCCCAGCTGGAGGGCTATAGCCCAGAAACCCAAGAGGGCAAAGAAATTGTCTCCAGAGAGGGAGCCCTGGGGCACTGCTCTGGGATAGAGCAGTGCCCTATCAGAGAGAGAGAGAGAAAGAAAGAGTGTAGGCACACCCACTCTGCCAAGAGGGCACTCACGAGAGGTGAGTGTACCCTGTTACAGTAAGTTTTTTAATGCTTCAGAAAGATGATGGCTTGGCAACACCAGGAACTGACTCATCAGTTTATGTGCAGAGCAAATGTATACTTAGTACTGTTACTCTTCAGAGTGCTTCACAAACATGAAACAGTTAATCCTCTGAACATCCCCATGGGATAGGTGAACAACCATTAGTCAATAATTTACAGAATAGTGAAACAGAGGGGCCAAGGGATCTGCATGGGCCCCATAAGTCTAAATCATAGCTAGGAGTATGAGAAGGGAGGTATGAACTTCCACTTTTTTGCTCATACCTCAGCTCTCTTTCAAGTACAGCACTGCAGTACTAGCATTCTTAGTCCCTGCTAGTTGGAATTATCTCGAGATGAAGGTGGTGGGTCAGTTTTTCAGGGACAGTGCTGGGGAGATGGACCCATATGGATTTTTATTTATCAGAATTAAACTTTATTAAAAGAAAGTCTCTCCCTCCTCTTCTTCCTGCATCCCCCTCTTTGGTTTGCCTCTCCCTGTCTCTTTTCTGATCCTTCCCTACAACTTTATCTCTGATGCAAAGCTTTTCCCATTCCCACTAAAGAGCGTGTTACTATTTCTGTGTCTGTTTCTCCCAGAGTCTAATTGCTCCTTTCCCTCGATCTCTTTTCCTCCCGAGTGGAGTTCTTGCCCTCCTGATCCTCTATTTGGTTTCTCATTCCTTCTCTCATCTTTCGCATTCTCAGATTCTTGCCCTACATGGTCTTCCATACTCCCTCCTCAGTTTGCTCTCCTGATAATCTCTTGTTCTTTCCCTCACTTTCATTCCATTCCTTCTCTCATGCATTATTCACTGCTGCCCATACCACATGTATCCACCTAGTCTCTCCAGCACACGATTCCCTCCCTCCCATTCACATACAGTTACATGTGCCAGTGCTTTCTACCTTGGGACACATACACAGGCGTACCCCTCCAGCTCAAACACTGACACTGACTCCCAGTACACATACATGTGAGTACATATGCATGCTTGCACACAAACAGACACTCATGGGAATTCTCCCTTGCATTGCAGCCCCTTTGTACTAGCTAAATCAGTACAAAGGCCTCCATGGAGAAAAGCCACGGGGCAGAAGGCTCTTATGGGGGTTGGCATTATGCATCTCCATTCATGGTCCCTATTGCAGAAGGTATTCCAGTCCAAGAGGTTTAGAGAGGGGTCCTGCCTCCTGGTTATTCTGCAGTACTGCAATGGCCCATAGAAGCCACTGCAGGGAGGTGCTACCCTCACCCATACTGAGGATGGGAATCTTGGTTTTTGAATAAGGGGTTCAGAAGCACCGTTCACCCTTTAACACCTTAAAGATGCGACTGCTATATAGAACCTTGCACTTTCTCCTGCAAGCAAAGCTGACAGTATGATTTTATCATTTATAAACACAAATCAGGGGTGAAGCTTTCAATTATTTATTTGTATCCAGGCTCCATTCCAAAGGTTTCCCTGAAATGTCCTCAAGAGGAACCTACCTTAGTAAAAATGGATGCCACAACCTCAAAGCCTTGCTTTACTTTAATTTAAAAAAAAAATTAAAAGAATACTTCACTGTACCACATCCATCCTGCTAGGTCCTTTATATGATCTACTTCATAAAAGTAAGAAAGATGAACTGCCACAGTCCAGAACATTTTTTTTATTCAGCTGTTTTTTCACCCAAATCACTTTAATCAAAACCACTTCTCTTGTGAGGATGTCTGCTTTACTCTGGACACATCAAGCTCCAGTACATGATCCGCTGCAAATTGCTTGAATCCGACATGGCCACAGCAGTTTCTTTTAATCATGAATTAGGTGCTTAAAAGTCAGGTATTGACTACATGAAAGGCAATCCCCTGCTCAATTCACTGTTTGTAGATAGTGTGAACTCAGCCTCTCACATCTCATACACATGCAAAACACACCCCAATCCAAAAACTCTGCAACCAAAGAGAAATTATAGGAGTACATTTCCCTCCAGTACTGTAAGGGAGACATTCCCATAACCTCCCAGAATTTCTTATGGGGTTTGTGCTCCAGCTGGAGCACAAATCTTCCTCAATCCTTACTAACAAGTAGTGAGAACTGAGATTATGCCTATGTTTGAGAGTGCATAGATATTCCACGTTAAGGATGGGGTTAGCTGTATACAAAGAGAACTAGGCAGAGAACCTGCCCCAGCTTGGAGAAGTGGTGCAACCTGCCCTCTGGAGGTTAGGGGGAGCCATGCTTAGGCCCAGGGAGGACACAGGGTCAGGATGTAAACCCAAACCGGAATCAGGAAACAAAGAAACTGGGAATGGGACTGTCCTGCTGGCACACTAAAGAGTGTGTTACTTACCAGAGTTTAGGGGCTTGTCTACATGAACATTTAGTTCACAGCAAGCTGGGGTGTGAATCTGCCCCACACGAGCTGGTGGTGTACTAATCGTCCATGTGGACCCTGCTGACCTGTTCTAACAATTCCTTGGGGCACTTAGATATAGTTCCATTTCCAAGCACAAATCAAAGAACACTAAGGAACTGTTAGTGGGTGTCAGCAGGCTCCACGTGGACAGTTAATGAGCGGCAGGCTAATGCAGGGCAGATTCACACCCCAGCTTGCTGTTCATGTAGACAAGTCCTGATTTAAGTCTATTTCTCTCCTCCTACCAGTCTAGCTGAAGAAATTTTTCTTGGTTTAGCATTTTACACACTCTTTTTGAACCAGGCTGAGGAAAAGCCATAGTTTAGACTCTCTGTACTTCGGAGCAGGATCCAGAACTCTGTTCAGAAGGCTGAATGCCTTAAAGTGGTGGAAATGGAACATTCCCGCCCCTCCCACCCTTCCCTTTGTTTTTGCCTTTTTGCTGATAAGAAGGCCATAGCTTCAGTTACAACCGTTCTAAATTTTACTCCAATTTCAGCAAAGCTTCTGATTTGCACTGAAAGGCTTCATTAGAAATTGTGAGTGAATTTAGTTGCCACGAAAGTCAATCACTAACAAGCACTGCTTAAAGCAGGCAGAGCATGCCTAGAAGGTGGTATAGGGTGCCCTATAAACTTCTGCCAAAGTAACTCAATCCTGATCTCCAGCACCCATTCCAGGCTTTTGGCCTAGTTTCCAAAGGGAAATGCAAAGCAAAGTCTGCAACACTCCAAGAATTTCAACTCATTGAGTGTGCCTTCCAAAACAAGTAAGGTTTAGGAAAATCTGGATCTATAAGCAAAGATCTGGATGCATGTTACAGCACTGGTCTAACTAAAGCAATATAGTGTGCACTAACAAATTACTGTGTATTTGTATATCCATCTATGACTGTGATGCCTTTTTTCAAGGAATGCCCTGTATTGGGTCTGTTTTTGGGCAGGATCCCATTGTAAACAAGCTGAAATGCTTTGGCTTCATATCATACCCGAGATACATTTTTTGCTTAAATACACAATTCATGGTAGTTGCTATCAACCTATATTTAAATATGATCAAGGGCTGTATCTGTGCTACCCAGGATATGGCAGAAGCAAAGAAGTGCCAACAGCCTAAATCCTCATTGGGATCCTTATTGGCATAGCTCAAAACAGAAATATTCATGATATCTTTCCTTGCCTGTAACATATTGACTAATACCAATTTTAAAATACAAAATATAACATTTCAATGCTTAGTAGTTTAAGAATTTTATCAGACTTGTGTTTAGTAAATGGAGAAATGTAGCCTTATTTTCTGTATGATTGATCACAGCATATGATTGTGGCACTTTTCATGGGAAATCAGTCTGAAGTCTTTAAGGAGAAAGGTTTCAGAGTAACAGCCGTGTTAGTCTGTATTCGCAAAAAGAAAAGGAGTACTTGTGGCACCTTAGAGACTAACCAATTTATTTGAGCATTAGCTTTCGTGAGCTACAGCTCACTTCATCGGATGCATACTGTGGAAAGTGTATAAGATCTTTTTATACACACAAAGCATGAAAAAATACCTCCCCTCACCCCACTCTCCTGCTGGTAATAGCTTATCTAAAGTGATCACGCTCCTTACAATGTGTATGATAATCAAGTTGGGCCATTTCCAGTACAAATCCAGGTTTTCTCTCCCCCTCCCCAAACCCACTCTCCTGTTGTAGCACAAGATCAAATCCGCACAGACACACCCCTGGAACCCTGACCTGGGATATTCTATCTACTACCCAAGATCCATAAACCTGGAAATCCTGGGCGCCCTATCATCTCAAGCATTGGCACCCTGACAGCAGGATTGTCTGGCTATGTAGACTCCCTCCTCAGGCCCTACGCTACCAGCACTCCCAGCTACCTTCGAGACACCACTGACTTCCTGAGGAAACTACAATCCATCGGTGATCTTCCTGATAACACCATCCTGACCACTACGGACGTAGAAGCCCTCTCCACCAACATTCCACACAAAGATGGACTACAAGCTGTCAGGAACAGTATCCCCGATAATGTCACGACAAACCTGGTGGCTGAACTTCGTGAGTTTGTCCTCACCCATAACTATTTTACATTTGGGGACAATGTATACCTTCAAATCAGCGGCACTGCTATGGGTACCCGCATGGCCCCACAGTATGCCAACATTTTTATGGCTGACTTAGAACAACGCTTCCTCAGCTCTCGTCCCCTAACGCCCCTACTCTACTTGCGCTATATTGATGATATCTTCATTATCTGGACCCATGGAAAGGAAGCCCTTGAGGAATTCCACCATGATTTCAACAATTTCCATCCCACCATCAACCTCAGCCTGGTCCAGTCCACACAAGAGATCCACTTCCTGGACACTACAGTGCTAATAAATGATGGTCACATAAACACCACCCTATACCGGAAACCTACTGACCGCTATTCCTACCTACATGCCTCCAGCTTTCATCCAGACCACACCACACGATCCATTGTCTACAGCCGAGCTCTGCGATACAACCACATTTGCTCCAACCCCTCAGACAGAGACAAACACCTACAAGATCTCTATCAAGCATTCTTACAACTACAATACCCACCTGCGGAAGTGAAGAAACAGATTGATAGAGCCAGAAGAGTTCCCAGAAGTCACCTACTACAGGACAGGCCTAACATAGAAAATAACAGAACGCCACTAGCCGTCACCTTCAGCCCCCAACTAAAACCCCTCCAACGCATTATTAAGGATCCACAACCTATCCTGAAGGATGACCCAACACTCACAAATCCTGGGAGACAGGCCAGTCGTTGCCTACAGACAGCCCCCCAACCTGAAGCAAATACTCACCAGCAACCACATACCACACAACAGAACCACTAACCCAGGAACATATCCTTGCTACAAAGCCCGTTGCCAACTGTGCCCACATATCTATTCAGGGGACACCGTCACAGGGCCTAATAATATCAGCCACACTATCAGAGGCTCGTTCACCTGCACATCCACCAATGTGATATATGCCATCATGTGCCAGCAATGCCCCTCTGCCATGTACATTGGTCAAACTGGACAGTCTCTACGTAAAAGAATAAATGGACACAAATCAGATGTCAAGAATTATAACATTCATAAACCAGTCGGAGAACACTTCAATCTCTCTGGTCACGCGATTACAGACATGAAAGTTGCGATATTACAACAAAAAAAACTTCAAATCCAGACTCCAGCGAGAGAGTGCTGAATTGGAATTCATTTGCAAATTGGATACAATTAACTTAGGCTTGAATAGAGACTGGGAGTGGTTAAGTCATTATGCAAGGTAACCTATTTCCCCTTGTTTTTTCCTACCCCCCCCCCCAGACATTCTTGTTAAACCCTGGATTTGTGCTGGAAATGGCCCACCCTGATTATCATACACATTGTAAGGAGAGTGGTCACTTTAGATAAGCTATTACCAGCAGGAGAGTGGGGTGGGGGGAGGTATTTTTTCATGCTTTGTGTGTATAAAAAAGATCTTCTGTACTTTCCACAGTGTGCATCCGATGAAGTGAGCTGTAGCTCACGAAAGCTTATGCTCAAATAAATTGGTTAGTCTCTAAGGTGCCACAAGTACTCCTTTTCTTTTTAAGGAGAAAGTAACAGAGCAACTTGTCTGCAGTATATCACAAGGCGCAGATGGTATTAATCCAAGAATTCTTCTTATGGAAATAAAATGTGACACTGTGGGAGATACGAGTCAAGAGATGAAATAGAGGCAAAGCCAACCCTGATATCCTCTCAAACAGAAAACTCCCAATAACTTTTAACTGACCAACGTATTTGGGATTGGTCCAAAGGATGAAGATTAAATTCTGATTCTTGCTCACATACTGTACTTAAACTAAAACAATTAAACACATGCCAGTTTGGAAAAGAACACTGAAGAAGGCAGTTCCAGAGGAGAGGTGAGCAGGGATTATCCTTTGAAACAGGTGGGATGATAGTGTGTGTATATACATACACATATATATGATCAATTCTCTGTAACTGTGAGGAGCAGGGCTTGCAGGCATCAGTCTTTCCTGTTTTTCTGTGTTTTTGTGTGCAGAGATTTCAAACTAGAGATGGGTCATTAGGGTTGCCAACTTTCTATTGGCACAAAACCAAACAGCCTACCCCCGCCCCGCCTCTTCCCCATGGCCCCGCCCCCCACTCACTACATTCCCCTTCCCTCGGTGGCTTGCTCTCCCCCACCCTCACTCAGTTTCACTGGGCTGCGGGTTGGGGTGTGGGTGGGGGCTCTAAATGGGGGTGCAGGTTCTGGGGTGAGGCTGGGGATGAGGGGTTTAGGGTGCAGGAGGGGCTCCAGACTGGGGGGTGGGACCAAGGGATTCAGCGTGCAGTAGGGGGCTGCAGGTTGAGGTAGGGGGTTGGGATGCAGGAGTGGGTGAGGGCTCTGGGTTGGGGGTGGGGATGAGGGATGCAGGAGGGAGCTCTGGGTTTGGAGGGCTCAAGGCTGTGGGTTAGGGTGCAGGAAGACTTACGGACTCTGGGATGGGGCCAGGGATGAGGGGTTTGGGGTTGGGTTTACCTCAGGCCGCTCCCGGTCAGCAGCACAGCAGGGTTAAGGCAGGCTGCCTGCCTGCCCTGGGGCACCGCACTGTGCCCTGGAAGTAGCCAGCAGGTTCGGCTCCTATGCAGGGGGTGGGGGTCAGGAGGCTTCGCATGCGCTGCTCTCGCCAATGGGAGTCCAGAGTGGGTGCTCCTGGTAGGGGGGCAGCACGTGGATACCTGTAGCCCCCTGCCTAGGAGCCAGACCTGTTGGCTGCGTCTGGGGTGCAGCACAGTGCCCCAGGACTGGTATTGACTAGCCTGATTTAGCTCCGCAGCACTGCCAACAGGACCTTTAAACAGCCTGGTCAGCGGTGCTGACCGGAGCAAGCAGGGTCCTTTTTAGAAAACCGGACACCTGGTCACCCTAGATGAGTCCCAGGTAAATTTGTAGAGCTAGCTGAAGTTCTTTTGCACATAAAGTTCCTTTTGTTGGAAAGAGAATTTTTTTTTCCAAAGTGAAACTTTGTGTGAAAACTTTTATACTGAAATTTTCCCAGTTTTTGACCAGCTGTAAAAAATCTGGATCCAGATTATGAACACTTTGAAACTAGAGGGTGTCTAGATCTGGAGGTTTAGTTTAGTCCACTGTAGGAAAACTCTGAAATCTGGATCCTTTATTATCTCTGCTGGGGTTTTGGTTCAGGCCACTCATTTATTACAAACGCATGGATCATTTGCTTTGGAACATGTGCACAGTACACGGACATTAATATTATGAAAATACTATATGAAACAACAACCAAATATTTTTTAAAAATTAAAAATATTTATAGCTGCCTCCCCAAACAAAATATGAAGTACCAGCCCTGAATACACTTCAACAATAAAATATAGTATAAATGCAGAGACTTTTGGCAGGCCACATGCCATCCCAGAGGTGGGAGAACAGTGTGAGACACCAATCACCACTGTTAGCTTCTGTTCAGTCTGGTTAAATGGCTGGTATGAATTATGTGGGTTTTGTGCTCAGAAATAGTACATAAGATATCCTATCATTGTTGTGGCTGAATTATAGATAAATAGTGAAGAGTGAATAATACCCTTATAATAACAGAACAAACACGTGACAGATGTTAGTTGCATTGTTTAATACACTACTAGAAGGTGCTCAGATACTATGATGACGAACACTGTATAGGAACCTATATACAACTGTAGAATGGCCTTCATTCTTTCCAATAGCTATCCAGAAGCCTTTCACATATCTGACTTTTCTTTTATATCTTCAGGGACATAATATTGAACATTTGACAGAAAATTAAGTTTAAATCCATAAGTGGTTTCTATTGTGATCCCATCTGCGGTAGATTTCATAAAGTTTTATGGCAAGCAGTGGCCTTGCCAGCAGACATACAACTCCCTCAGCTCCAGCAGAAACAAGAGGTTGACTATATTCTGGCTAAAACTCCAGAAAAATAAGCAAAATACCAATTATAATTCAAGGGCAGTGTAAATTATTTCATATTCAGACAGGAAGAATTGATTTTCCCAGCAGTGTCACTTACACTGTAATGATTATTGGATGTACAACAACAAAAATGATGGGGAAAAAAAACAAATTAGATGGGCTGGAGATCAATGGCTTATCTGGGCTGCTCACCTGGAAGGCAGTTAGTAAAACCATATTCAGTATTGAGTATTATGATATTTGGAACTTCCCCTTCCCTCCCCAATATTTCTTACTAGAATTTCAAAATAGAAAAAAAGAAAAAGAAAAAAAAAACCACGAACCCACCCCACACATTACCTGCAGGAATAGAAATGTAGAGCTGTAAATCTTGTCATTTTAAGGAAGGTTGTTTAATTAAAAAAAGCAAGAACTTGCTGCGACAGAGAATAATTAAAGGGATCTAATTTGTAGAAGAATTTAGCTTTCATTATAATGTTTTCTTCAGCCTATAGACACAACCATTGATGACTCATGTGAGAACAATGCTGGCACAACTCAGCCTCTTGTGTTAGCCTAGATGTCGGTACTGATTACCAAACATTAAGATAATACAGTAAAAATTATAGCCCTCTATTAGGGCCTGATCCAAATAGAATCAATAGGAGACCTTACCTGGAATGCAATAAGTTTTGGATAAACTCTATGCACTGTATGCAAGCTTGAATATTAGACATGGGGCTTAGCCATTTAATGACATAATGATAAACCTTTTCACCTAAACATCCTGAGCTGGAATATTTTAACTTGTAATATCACTTTATATCAACAGTTTATACCAAAAACTGTTGACCTTACATTCTTATTAGACTGTATCCACAATCAGCACATGGACTGTACATTAGGTACTGTACATCTTATCTAACTGATAGTCTTTGGTGCAAAAGGCTCATACTCAACTGGGCCTCATTTTGCATTGGGAATTCTGGTTTTTCATTAATACCTGCAAAAAGGAAAGACTGTGACACTACCATTCTTGAAATTTCTTTGTGAAGTTTCATGTATATACACATTTCAAGAAACAAACTTTCTTCAGAGGTTTTATGAAGTTTCATATCTTGTCTGAATTTCTGCCTCTAGTTATGATCTCATTATGTAGGGATATATTTTTGCCCTGTTTTGTGAGGTGAATAGTTTGCTCAAGAGTTAAATGATTAACTGGATTTGCAAAAAGAATGAGAGAGCTGTGTATTTTTGTAGTTGATTACTCACTTGAGAAAACATACTGTCTAGGTTAGTATCTAAAGTTTTCTGAATACATTAAGTAGAATTAATTTACCATCTCTGAACTCTTGGGGTAGTCTTAGTGCTCAGCAATTCAGTACTTTTATCTAAGTTTCTTTTTTATTTTACAGCTACATGCAATTTGTTGCTGGAAATACCTTAGTCAAATGGTAGCTACAGTAAATATTACTGGAGAAGGTCATTCCGTCTCTGACTATCTCAAAAGAAAACAAGCTATACTTTGCTGTACTAAGAAATTGAACATAGCACTGTGAGTCTGTCACTTCTAAAGGATGTTTATTTCCTAGTGTCTTGCTTATCACGCTGCAGTGTTTAAGAGATTGTTACTACTGCAGCAGTTCAGTAGTCTTATTGTACGAGTGTCATTGTTATTACAATTTACCAACCCAATATTTAGGTCACCTGTTCTGAATTATTTAAGGCTATTAGTACTCAGAGAAAACACTGAAGTAAAGAATAGAAAGAGAATAACTTAATTGTCTAAGTTGGCTTTGTTGGTGTTCATAGAATATCAGGGTTGGAAGGGACCTCAGGAGGTCATCTAGTCCAACCCCCTGCTCAAAGCAGGACCAATCCCCAATTTTTGCCCCCGATCTCTAAATGGCCCCCTCGGGAATTGAACTCACAACCCTGGGTTTAGCAGGCCAATGCTCAGACCACTGAGCTATCTTTCTCCCCCCACTGAGCTATCTTTCTCCCCTGTGTTCTTTTAATCTTTATACCTCTCCATTGCTCTCTTTCATTCAAGGTCAACCCTACAAATACACAGACTGTATCTGCCTACCCATTTCTGCTGGCAAAGCTAGCACCTGATGTAATGAGTATTACTGTTTCAGTATTTGGAACGGGGGTAGGGCGAGAACAGTGCTTATTGGTTGATTTGGCACCTTTTTGATAGCGCGTTTCAAGTAACTATCATCTTAATTTAAAACTGAATTTTTAAATGAGTGACAAAGAAAAAAACCCAAGAATTCCAGGATTAATGCACCAGCTGAATTTATCTTGGAAATGTGTGGTGTTAGTCTGATCGGTACGAGAGGTGTGCCTATGAATTCAATACAAAGCTACATTATATAAAAAGAGGGACTTGTCAGCTGCCTTGACCTTATACTGTGAAAACAGCCACAGTGATGCAGTAAAGCCAAAACCCTACTTGGAAGGAGCATATTTAGGCCAGCATGGAGTCTGGGTGCTCTGCCTTCATGTGACTCTACAGAGTGCATACGCAAGAATAGCATATACTGTACAGGTTTCAGAGTAGCAGCTGTGTTTTTCGTGAGCTACAGCTTATGCTCAAATAAATTGGTTAGTCTCTAAGGTGCCACAAGTACTCCTTTTCTTTTTGCATATACTGTACAGAAAACTAAGGCCTGATCCAAAGCCCATTGAAGTCCACTTTTAAGCAGAAGGGATTGAGAATTTAATCTATTGCTTATAGATGTTTGATACTAGCATATTGTGGTTTAGAATAGTTTCTAAAATGAGCATGGTGGAGGCACTAAAGCTAAAGAGTGAGGCACTGACAGTAAAAAGAAAAGACTCCCCTCTCGCCAAAGTAAATTCCAACAAGCACTCCATGGATTGTAGAAAATCTTCAAGGAGACTCCCTGGTGGAGCTCTGAAGCAGCCCCTGCCTTATTCCCTATTTCTGCTGATAACTGCCACTGTGTTCCTTCAACTTGGAGGACATTAAGCAGCTGAATCTATACCTAGAACCAAGGCCATTCTTTGGCAGCCTGAAAGGGAAAAAAGATTCAAAACCTTGAACAAAAATGTGGCCTCCCTGTTTCCCAGTGTGTGAAAGCATTTCTCCAAGACTGTGTTCATGTCTCTGCCAGACAAACATAATGGCAAGCATAAAGTGTTGGGATCCCACAATCCTTAAAACTACAGGGCAGTCCCCTTCCATACCAGGCCAGTGGTATGAGTGGAGGCCTTTAAAACTATTGATTGATAGGCATTTCAATGAGACTATTTCTGTAAAGCACCCAAACCAAGTCTCTGGATCCAAAGACCCTCTAACTCTGCAGGTGAGGTGTTCAAAAACCCAATCTAATTTTGCAGATTGATCCCATATATGTTCTTTGCACACATGCACATGTAAAACAGCAGTAGCTGGTGTAAGAGTGACATGAGCCAGAGAAAAATTAGACTTACTGTGCTATATAAATATACTGTAGATATCTATTTCCACATACAGTTCATCTATTTATGAAGGGATATTACAGAGGGGAGAGAGAGAGGCACAGAAAGAGAAAAGCTAAATTTAGGCAAAAGTATCTCCTATACAATGGCTAAATCTGTCAATTTAGTAAGCTATCTGCAATCCTAGTCACCATAACTGATCTATCAGTTATCTGTAATTGAAATGCCTGCAAAAAAAATCTCTGCCTCAGCTGTCTTTAAATTTACTAAACTGTAACAGTACGCTGAAATGTTGCTCTTCTAATAAAATGACAGAAGCTGATATAAGAAAAAGTATAGAAATGAAGGAGGAAAAGGTGATGATGCAGAAGTATCATGTCAAAATAAATTTTAGGAAAAAAGACCAGAAGAATATATGCATCACTTGGACATTACAAATTTAAGCTATAACTTTGTACTATATTATTTAGGATACACAAGACAACAACAGGTTTCAGAGTAACAGCCGTGTTTTTCTTTTTGCGAATACAGACTAAGGAGTACTTGTGGCACCTTAGAGACTAACCAATTTATCTGAGCATAAGCTTTCGTGAGCTACAGCTCACTTCATCGGATGCATACTGTGGAAAGTACAGAAGATCTTTTTATACACACAAACCATGAAAAAATGGGTGTTTACCACTACAAAAGGTTTTCTCTCCCCCCACCCCACTCTCCTGCTAGTAATAGCTTATCTGAAGTGATCACTCTCCTTACAATGTGTATGATCAAGGTGGGCCATTTCCAGCACAGATCCAGGATTTAACAAGAACGTCTTGGGGGGGGGGGTAGGAAAAAACAAGGGGAAATAGGTTACCTTGCATAATGACTTAGCCACTCCCAGTCTTTATTCAATCCTAAGTTAATTGTATCCAATTTTCAAATGAATTCCAATTCAACAGTCTCTCGCTGGAGTCTGGTTTTGAAGTTTTTCTGTTGTAATATCGCAACTTTCATGTCTGTAATCGCGTGACAGGAGAGATTGAAGTGTTCTCTGACTGGTTTATGAATGTTATAATTCTTGACATCTGATTTGTGTCCATTTATTCTTTTACGTAGAGACTGTCCAGTTTGACCAATGTACATGGCAGAGGGGCATTGCTGGCATATATCACATTGGTGGATGTGCAGGTGAACGAGCCTCTGATAGTGTGGCTGATGTTATCAGGCCCTGTGATGGTGTCCCCTGAATAGATATGTGGGCACAGTTGGCAACGGGCTTTGTTGCAAGGATAGGTTCCTGGGTTAGTGGTTCTGTTTTCGACGTCTCCAACTCAAGGAATATTTCCAACACACCTCTGAACAACATACTAATCCACAGAGACCTTCCTACCAACACTACAAAAAGAAGGATTCTAGGTGGACTCCTCCTGAAGATTGAGACAGCAGACTGGACTTCTACATAGAGTGCTTCCGCCGACGTGCACGGGCTGAAATTGTAGAAAAGCAGCACCACTTGCCCCACACCCTCAGCCGTGCAGAACACAATGCCATCCACAGCCTCAGAAACAACTCTGACATCATAATCAAAAAGTCTGACAAAGGAGGTGCTGTTGTCATCATGAATAGGTTGGAATATGAACAAGAGGCTGCTCGGCAGCTCTCCAACACCACTCTCAGTGGGATCAGAGGGTAATGGCTTGTAGAGAGTTACGAAAAGAAACTACAGCATTTGCTCAAGAAACTCCCTGAAAAAGCACAAGATCAAATCCGCATAGACACACCCCTGGAACCCCGACCAGGGGCATTCTATCTGCTACCCAAGATCCATAAACCTGGAAATCCTGGGCGCCCCATCATCTCAGGCATTGGCACCCTGACAGCAGGATTTTCTGGCTATGTAGACTCCCTCCTCAGGCCCTATGCTACCAGCACTTCCAGCTACCTTCGAGACACCACTGACTTCCTGAGGAAACTACAATCCATCGGTGATCTTCCTGATAACACCATCCTGACCACTATGGATGTAGAAGCCCTCTCCACCAACATTCCACACAAAGATGGACTACAAGCCACAAAGAGCACTATCCCCGATAATGTCACGGCTAACCTGGTGGCTGAACTTTGTGACTTTGTCCTTACCCATAACTATTTTACATTTGGGGACAATGTATACCTTCAAATCAGCGGCACTGCTATGGGTATCCGCATGGCCCCAGAGTATGCCAACATTTTTATGGCTGACTTAGAACAACGCTTCCTCAGCTCTCGTCCCCTAACGCCCCTACTCTACTTGCGCTATATTGATGACATCATCATCTGGACCCATGGAAAAGAAGCCCTTGAGGAATTCCACCATGATTTCAACAATTTCAGCAATGCCCCTCTGCCATGTACATTGATCAAACTGGACAGTCTCTACATAAAAGAATAAATGGACACAAATCAGATGTCAAGAATTATAACATTCATAAACCAGTCGGAGAACACTTCAATCTCTCTGGTCACGCGATTACAGACATGAAAGTTGCGATATCACAACAGAAAAACTTCAAAACCAGACTCCAGCGAGAGACTGTTGAATTGGAATTCATTTGCAAATTGGATACAATTAATTTAGACTTGAATAAAGACTGGGAGTGGTTAAGTCATTATGCAAGGTAACCTATTTCCCCTTGTTTTTTCCTACCCCCCCCCCAGACGTTCTTGTTAAACCCTGGATTTGTGCTGGAAATGGCCCACCTTGATTATCATACACATTGTAAGGAGAGTGATCACTTTAGATAAGCTATAACCAGCAGGAGAGTGGGGTGGGGGGAGAGAAAACCTTTTGTAGTGGTAAACACCCATTTTTTCATGGTTTGTGTGTATAAAAAGATCTTCTGTACTTTCCACAGTATGCATCCGATGAAGTGAGCTGTAGCTCACGAAAGCTTATGCTCAAATAAATTGGTTAGTCTCTAAGGTGCCACAAGTACTCCTTTTGTTTTTACAAGACAGCAGGTATGCACTCCATGCTGCTAAGTGTAAAGCTTTTCTGTGATGAGAAAAGTTATTATAAAGGCATATGAAGGTACAATAGGTACTTAAAAAAGCCCTAGAAATATATTGCAAAAGGAGTGTAGACTAGAGATTAGTGCACTGACTGGGTTTTCGTTTCACCTCTGCTATTGATTTGTGATTGTGAGTGTGTGTGTGTGTACCCTCTTGAAAGTCATTTCTCCTTTGACTGTAGGGTGACTAGGTGTCCAGTTTTCGACTGGAACATCTGATCAAAAAGGGATCCTGGCGGTGCTGACTGGGCCATTCACTGTCTGGTTGGTGGTGCCACACAGAGGAACTGGCAGGCTCCCGGGAAGCAGCCGGAATGTCCCCCTCTTGCTCCTACGCATAGGGGCAGCCAGGGAGCTCCACATGCTGCCCCTGTCCGCAGGCACCGCCACTGCAGCTCCCATTGGCCACGGTTCCCGACCAATGGGCACTGTGGGGGCGCCAGTTGGTGCAGGGGCAGCTTGCGGAGCCCCCTGGCTGCGCCTATGCATAGGAGCTGGAGGGGGGACATGCCACTGCTTCCAGGAGCCACCTGAGGTAAGCACCTCCCGGAGCCTGCACCCTTCCCACGCCCCAACCCCCTGCCCCAGACCTGATCCCACCTGCTGCCCTCCAAACCTTTCATCCCCAGCCCGGAGCACCCTCCTGCACCCCAAACCCTCATCTGTAGCCCCATCCCAGAGCTTGCACCCCCAGCCAGAGCCCCCTTCCCCCCCTCACTCTCACAGAACTTGGGAGGCAGGCCAGTCCTTGCTTACAGACAGCCCCCCAACCTGAAGCAAATACTCACCAACAACTACACACCACACCACAGAAACACTAACCCAGGAACCAATCCCTGTAGCAAACCTAATTGCCTACTCTGTCCCCATATCTACTCTAGCGACACCATCAGAGGACCCAACTACATGAGCCACACCATCAGGGGCTCATTCACCTGCACAGCTACAAATGTGATTTATGCCATCGTGTGCTAGCAATGCCCCTCTGCCATGTACATTGGCCAAACTGGACAGTCTCTACATAAAAGAATAAATGGACACAAATCAGACATCAGGAATGGTAACATACAAAAGCCAGTAGGAGAGCACTTCAGTCTCCCTGGACATTTAATAACAGATCTAAAAGTAGCCACACTTAAACAAAAAAAAACTTCAGAAACAGACCAAAGAGAAACTGCAGAGCTACAATTCATTTGCAAATTTAACACCATTAATTTGGGATTGAATAGGGACTGGGAGTGGCTGGCTCACTAAAAAAGCAATTTTCCCTCTTTTGGCATTGACACCTCCTCACCAATTATTGGGAGCGGACCACATCCACCCTGACTGAATTGGCCTTGTTAACACTGGTTCTCCACTTGTAACAGAGGGCAAGTATGACACGGACTTCAAGCAGGTAAATAAAGAAAGCCGGTCACATTCTTAACCTGCCAGCTTGACAGTCTTCCTCTAAATTTTTTAAGAGGTATTTTTAACTATTTTCCCTTCTCCACCCATTTTGTCAAGAGAATATTTCAGTTACAAAAAAGACAGCACCTCCCTCCTCTCCTTGCACTCTCCCCTGGTAACTTTATCAAATATGAAAAAAAGAAGTGCCAATATAATTGTTCTTCTATCTCCCTTGCCTATCTCCTAGGTCACCAGCTTTTAAAAAAAAAAAAAACCAAAAAAAAAAAACGGTTTCTCTCTCTCCCCCCTACTAAAAGAAACCAAATGAGGAAAAAGCAAAGCTTTTGCCTCATCCCCATCTTGCAGGATTCTCACTTTCATGCTATGTTTGGAATGTGCATATAGTACATCAGAAGCCCTTTTATCTAGCTCAGAACAAAACTGTGTCCTCCTCTTTCTCCCCCATTCCTCTCAATAACATTTTCATTCCTTAACAACACTGATGTTCCCAAACCCAAAGTTTCCTGAGCTTCATTTAAAAACATTTCAAAGCATTACAGTAAATAGTGTTCCCTCCCCCACCCCTGCCTCCCTCCTCCTCCTCCTCCAGAGAATTTGAGCAGAGAGTTCTGTTTCCAGAAACATTTTGTGACGTTCCTATCTGAGTTTAATAACTGATCGTTCCATCTGTCTGGAGAGTTTGTTTTTTGGGAAATTAGATGAGATACACAGCATTTGTCCCATTAGAAAATAGTACGCTTTTTAAGCCTGAACTTGAGAAACGTTTTTGTTATTGGGCCTGGGACGCTTAAGACATTTTTGATATTCCAAATTATTTTCTGGAATTGGATGATTCTTCTAACGCTTCTGTCAGTGTTTGTACAGAACGGGTTGTGATGCTTTTTGGCCACATACATAAATGGAGAGCTCTTTGTTTTCTGCTCTTGATTCCACAAGCAATGGACCTGAATCCTGGAGACTAGAAAGATAAATATTGGAAGAGATTGAAAGGAAAAAAAAAAAAAAAAAGAGAGATCCCAAGTAAATTTCCTGCAACTCTTACGCATGCATGGATTTCAGTGCCTCTTCATGTATCGGTATATAATGCCTGCATCTGTAATTTTCACTCCATGCATCTGAAGAAGTGGTTTTTTATCTATGAAAGCTTATGCCCAAATAAATCTGTTAGTCTTTAAGGTGCCACCAGACTCCTTGTTGTTTTAGTGAAGCAATATGTATAAGAACAAAGGCCAAGGTGTTGCTATGCCCTGTGTTACAACGCCTATCTGATTTAGGTTTCAGAGTAGCAGCTGTGTTAGTCTGTATTCACAAAAAGAAAAAGGAGTACTTGTGGCACCTTAGAGACTAACCAATTTATTTGAGCATAAGCTTTCGTGAGCTACAGCTCACTTCATCGGATGCATTCAGTGGAAATTACAGTGAGGAGACTTATATACACACAGAACATGAAAAAATGGGTGTTGTCATACACACTGTAAGGAGAGTGATCACTTAAGATGAGCTATTACCAGCAGAAGAGCTTGGGGGGGGGGGGGCGGGTGGCAGAGAAGAAAACCTTTTGTAGTATGGCCCACCTTGATTATCACTACAAAAGGTTTTCTTCTCTCACCCCCCCCCCCCCCCGCTCTCCTGCTGGTAATAGCTCATCTTAAGTGATCACTCTCCTTACAGTGTGTATGATAACACCCATTTTTTCATGTTCTGTGTGTATATAAATCTCCTCACTGTATTTTCCACTGAATGCATCCGATGAAGTGAGCTGTAGCTCACGAAAGCTTATGCTCAAATAAATTGGTTAGTCTCTAAGGTGCCACTAGTACTCCTTTTCTTTTATCTGATTTAGGATTATCAATGGGATTTATGCTCCCAAGGGCCTAAATCCCTTTTGAAAATGAGATTGAGGATTCTAAATCACTTTTTGCAATGCTAGATATTATTTAAAAATCTGGCCCTTAGCAAGGATTGCAGGATTGGATTAATATTTATATGCTTGAGTAAAGATGGCTCAATAGGACTCCTTATTAAAGCTAATGTAATTGCAAGGCAATCAGGAAGAATAATTTTCTATATTCTCAGAACTTGTGTGAAATCCAGGCTTGAATCTGACCTATGACTTGATATTTTAATGACCTAAATTTTATTGCTACAGAGAGCAGTCTAATCAAACGAGAGGCAAAGAGTGTAAAATAATTTACATGTTTTATCTGGAAAGCTCAAGTTCTGAAAAAGAATGTGACCATTTCTACTAAGGTGTTTACCCATCAAAGGCAAAACCAATATACTCCATTATGAAAAATAGCACATACCTTTTATAAGATATTTTTTGGCACAAAGATTAATCATTACCAACAGCTGCTATTAAGAGTTAGTGGTCTTCCACAATGAACAGTTGACAGGGGCCTGATCCTCAGCTGGTGAAAATGTCAGTTTAAGTTAACTGTGGACTTGTCCCAAACACTTTTAGACTTTCAAAGCGGTTACGCTGTTCACTATTTAGTGTTTCTACTTTAGATAGTTTTCCTAGAAACTGTTTTCTTATTTCTAAGAAAAGGAAAAAACAAATAGATGAAAGATGGTAAATATTTAATTTGCTGATGCTTTTCCAATGCACTTCTAATGACCCCTACAACATGTCAAAATAATTTGAACCCTTCAGCATCACAACTTAAACTAAAGGAATAACCCCATAGTTTGTTGCAGTAGTAGGTGGTTATCCTGCGTGAATTAGCCACAACTATGACATTTACTTTTCAAGAGCATTTAACAGTCTTCTTGAAGTGTTTCAGTGGGCACCTTTAAAAATGTGTACGATTTCAAAAGATTCTACCCTTTCTAGAGGGATTCCCCTGTATATAGTTTCAGAAATATTGCTGGAAATAGTAAAATATTTCAAAACACTAAGGTAAAACTTTAAAGAGCACAAAAGGCCGAGTATTGCAAGGCCTAAAGTGCAGATACATCCCTTTTGAGTAGGTGCCTAACTCCTACTAAAATCAATGGGATGACTAACTCCCATGTTCAAAAGGGAATTAGACACCTAAGTCTCATTGAACGTGAATGGGCTTAGGCTTCTAAGTACCTAAGTCATTTTTGAAAAAGGGACTTATATTTTAAAGGTATTTAGGGGTGGGTATAGGGTGGCCAACTTTCTAATCGCACAAAACCGAACATCCCCAACCTGCCTCCTGCCCCGCCCCTTCCCTGAGGCCCTGCCAGTGCCCCACGCCTTCTCTGAAAGCCCACCCCCTGCTTGCTCCATCACCCCTCCCACAGTCGCTCGGTCTCCCCCACCCTCACTCATTTTCATCAGGCTGGGGCAGGGGGTTAGGGTGCCAGAGGGGGGGTGAGGGCTCTGGCTGGGGGTGCAGGCTCTCGGGTGGGGCCGAGGATGAGGGTTTTGGTGTGCGGGAGAGGGCTCCGGGCTGGGGCAGTGGGTTGGGGTTCAGGGGTGTATGCGCACTGGGCTGGCGGTATAGGCTCCGGGTGGGGCCAGAAATGCGGTTCAGGGTGTGGGAGATGGCTTCAGGCTGGGGTAGGTGCTTGGGGTGCAGGAGGGGGTGCGGGGTCCCAGCAGCACTTATCACAGCCCTAAGGAAGCGGCTGCCAGGTCTCTGCAGCCCCTAGGTGCATGGGCGGCCAGGGAAGCACCATGCGCTGCCCTCACGCCTGCAGGCGCCACCCCCACAGTTTCCATTGGCCATGGTTCCCAGCCAATGGGAGCTGCAGATCTGGCACCTGGGCAGAGGCAGCGCTCAGGGCCTCCCTGGCCGTCCGTGTGCCTAGGGGTTACAGGGACCTGGCAGCCACTTCAGGGGGCCACACGGAGCCAGGGCAGGTAGGGAGCCTGCCTAAACCCCAGGCCCTCACTGTGCCACGACCAGACTTTTAATGGCCTGGTCGGCAGTGATGACTGGAGCTGCCAGGGTCCCTTTCTGACTGGGCTTTCCGGTCGAAAACTGGACACCTGGAACCCTAGGTCAGAGGTGGGCCAACTATGGCCCACGGGCCACATCCAGCCCACAGGACCATCCTGCCTGACCCTTGAGCTCCCGGCTGGGGAGGCTAGCCCCCGGCCCCTCCTCTGCTGTCCCCCCTCCCCTGCAGCCTCAGCTCACTGCGCTGCCCATGCTCTGGCCTGCCACTCCTGCTGGACAGCACAGCGGCATGGTTGGCTCCAACCAGGCTGCTAGCTCCTGCTACTCTGAGCAGCATGGTAAGGGGGCGGGGGGCGGTTGGATAGGCATGGAAGTCCCGGGAGGGCCTGTCAGGGGGTGGGGGTGTGGATAGGGTTCGGGGCAGTCAGAGGACAGGGAGCAGGGAGGGTTGGATGGGGGTGAGGTCCCGGGGGGGCAGTTAGGGGCAGGGGTTCCTGGGAGGGGGTGGTCAGGGGACAAGGAGCGGGGGGGTTGGATGGGTCAAGGGTTCGGGGGGGGGGGCGGTAAGGGGACAGGGAACAGGTGGGGTTGGATAGGAGTGGGAGTCCCGTGGGGCCTGTCGGGGTGTGGGGGGGTAGATAGGGATCAGGACAGACAGGGAACAGGGAGCGGGGGGGTTGGATAGGGGGTGAGGTCCTGGGGGGCGGTTAGGGGCAGGCAGTCCTGGGAGGGGGTGGTCAGGGGACAAGGAGTGGGGGGGGTTGGATGGGTTGGGAGTTCAGAGGGGGGAAGTCAGGGGATGGGAAGTGGGAGGGGGCGGATAGGGTGCGGGGCCGAGGCTGTTTGAGGCACAGCCTTCCCTACCCAGCCCTCCATACAGTTTTGCAACCCCGATGTGGCCCTCTGGCCAAAAAGTTTGCCAACCCCTGCCCCAGGTGGTCTTAAAGATTCATATAGGTGCCTAGTGGGATTTTCCAAACCATGTATGCCCAAATCCTTAAAGGTATGTAGGTTCCTATCAGCCTTTTTAGGCTCTAAGTGCATCATTTAGGCACCACTGACATTTTCAAAACTGCTTCTCAGCTGCCTGCTCACCCTGCAGGTGCCTAAGTCCCCAAGGCACCTAGGTTTCTGCTGGTCTACATTTGCAAAGCTGCCTAAGCCTTGAGACCTTCCACCCCAGCTAATGAGCAGCTCTGATCCCTAGCTCAAGCCAAAGCCTCGGAACCCACAAAGTGAGATTTTCAAACTAGACAGGGACCACCTATCTCACCAGCCAGGCCCCACTCATAAAGCATGTTCTGAGCATGCCTAAGACCTGATACCTGCCACTCCCCACATCATGAGGGCCCAGTGTAGGCCACCAATAGGTTGGAGGTGTGGGGGGCACACAACACCTGCACAAAAGACAGATAGGGGCACAAGAAAACATGACTAGCATAAAAGGTATCAGGCATAAGCAGAAGACAGACAGAGGGTTTTGGCTGCTAAGGCAAGGGCTACCTAAGTGGTTGAGCTGGGTTAGGTGCCTAACTCCAGGAGAGGGTTCACAGCTGAGGATCCTGAGCAGAGGGAGGTACATCTCTTTAGTCCATCACTAGGTGCACCAGGTCAGCTAGTTAAGTACTTAAGACCCAGGGTATGGGAGACTCAGGTTCAAATCCCCACTCTGTCCAAGAGGAGCAGGAATTCGGGAGGTGGGAGACCTTGGTTTAAGTTCTTGCTTCTCTCGGACAGAGTATGGATTTGAATCTGTCTCCCATATCCTGTGAATGCTCTAGGGCTATTGGCTATAAAGGGCCACCACCTGTAGGTAAGGCAGCCTCAAAACATACCTACTGGATCAAGCCCCAGAGGCTTAAGAGGCAGAGGAATGCCTAATATGTGAATCTGCTGGGGTTTAGGTGTGAGCTAGGCATCAGGTGGCAGCATGCATGCCCACTGACGGACACTTGGGTGCCTAAGGAATTTAGGTGCCTACAGGGTTAGGCAGCCCCTAAGCAAGGTTTGTGAGGATTTAAAGGCCAGATTTTGAAGCCTAAAAATGGCAGGTAGGCTCCTGAATCTCTTTGTGGATCTAGCCTAGAGTGTCTAGCTTGGGACCATTAGGTGGTAGGCTACCCCAGGGTTATATATTGCAATGCTGAGTGGCGCAATGCCTGAGTAACTTTGAGGATCTGGGACCTAAATCCCATTGATAGCAATGGAAGTTAGGCATTGAGGTGCTTTTAAAAAGCTCACTAGTGCCTATCTGCATTTTTAGGTGCCTAAATATTTTTAAAAATCTGGCCCTTAGGTCTTGCAATGCTAAAAGCCAAGCCCTGAGTCCCATTGTCCACACCTTAAAGTTAGTCTAGTTTAGTAGTGTGTGAATTTAAAGTGAAATAGCTATTCCAGAGAAGACTCCATGTAAAGACACTTTTATTCCACATTAAGAGTGCCTTTTTCAGGTTTTGCATAGTCCACGTCCAAAAGAGATCAAGCTAATTCAGAACAAGGAACTATTATTCCAGACAAGTGTCCGCACATGAAGTTATTCCAGAATAGCTGTTCCCAAATAACTCTACGAGCTTGTCTACACTTACCGGGGGATTGATGCACGGTGAGCAATTCATTGCCACTCAAAGACCCGCTAAATCAACTGCAGATTGCTCTCCCATCGACTCCTGTATTCCACGGGAACAAGAAGAGTAAGGGAAGCTAACAGGAGAGCATCTCCAGTTGATATAGCACAGTGTGGATGCCACAGTAAGTAGATCTAAGCTATGTCAACTTGAGTTATGCTATTCACATAACTCAGATTGCATAGCTTAGATCGATTTTCCCCTGTAGTGTAGACAAGGCCTCAATGCAGATAAATCCTCAGGCTTCTGAGGCTATGTCTACACTTACAGTGCTGCAGCTATGCTGCTGTAGCACTTCAGTCAAGATATCCACTGCAGCAATGGGAAGGGTTGTTCTGTTGATGTATCATTTTCTACGTTGGGGGTTAGATCAGCATAGCTACAACTTTTAGGCATGTGTATTTCTCACACCTCTGAGAGACACAGCAGATGTAAGTTGTCAGTGTAGTGCCAGCCTTCAGTCTCTTTCAACAATGGGACTTAGGGTAACATTGTCAAAAGTACCTAGAACTTTACATGCACCCATTCTAACTACAAACAATGTTCACATTTTGATATCATCAGGATTTCCTTTGCCAAAGTATCTTGGCTACCTCTGAGGGCATGACAGATGTGATTAATGAAATTTAACATTAAACAAGAACAGTCAATGAACACTAAGACATGCTGTTTTCATTTCCACAAGATCCTCTACGATGCCGACTCATTGAGTCAGGAGAAGTTGGAGAAATAATATATATTGTTGAAGAATTTGTGGCACAGGAAAATGAATGCTGAATGCATGGTTCTTCGCCATCTGGGTATGAATTCATATTCTACTCAGATGAATTGGAGGTTGGATTCTATCTTCTATCTTGCCCTTGCAAGTCTCTCAGGCTTCCTGGCTCCCTTTCCCCTCACCACATCTTAGCTCATACTCCATCTACCTTTGACCTCATAGGTCTCTCATCCTGGCTGTGTTTCTGCATTGGACCTTCATATTGTACGCTCACATCTCATACACTATGTACTCTGGGAAACTCCTCTTAGGTACAACTTGTTGTGCCATGTTTGACTGGAGTAGCACCAGGGTTCAGGGTAGAGATGAAGACATGCCTGACTCATTGAGATAATAAAATGTAGTACCTGCATGGGGCTTTTCACATTCCAAACACTAACTAGTTTATACAACATTGTGAAGTAGGCAACTTATGACTATCAACATTGTACAACTGAAGAAACTGAAGCATGGATTCACCAAGGGCAAGTCATGCCTGACTAATCTAATTGCCTTCTATGACGAGATAACTGGCTCTGTGGATGAGGGGAAAGCAGTGGACGTGTTATTCCTTGACTTTAGCAAAGCTTTAGATATGGTCTCCCACAGTATTCTTGCCAGCAAGTTAAAGAAATATGGGCTGTATGAATGGACTATAAAGGTGGATAGAAAGCTGGCTAGATTGTCAGGCTCAATGGGTAGTGATCAATGGCTCCATGTCTAGTTGGCAGCCAGTATCAAGCGGAGTGCCCCAAGGGTCGGTCCTGGGGCCGGTTTTGTTCAATATCTTCATTAATGATCTGGAGTGGATTGCACCGTCAGCAAGTTTGCAGATGAGACTAAACTGGGAGAAGGGGTAGATACGCTGGAGGGTAGGGATAGGATACAGAGGGCCCTCGACAAATTAGAGGATTGGGCCAAAAGGAATCTGATGAGGTTCAACAAGGACAAGTGCAGAGTCCTGCACTTAGGAAGGAAGAATCCCATGCACTGCTACAGACTAGGGACCGAATGGCTCGGCAGCAGTTCTGCAGAAAAGGACCTAAGGGTTACAGTGGACGAGAAGCTGGATATCAGTCAACAGTGTGCCCTTGTTGCCAAGAAGGCCAATGGCATTTTGGGATGTATAAGTAGGGGCATTGCCAGCAGATCGAGGGACGTGATTGTTCCCCTCTATTTGACATTGGTGAGACCTCATCTGGAGTACTGTGTCCAGTTTTGGGCCCCACACTACAAGAAGGATGTAGAAAAATTGGAAAGCGTCCAGCAGAGAGCAACAAAAATGATTAGGGGACTGGAACACATGATTTATGAGGAGAAGCTGAGGGAACTGGGATTATTTAGTCCGTGGAAGAGACGAATGAGGGAGGATTTGATAGCCACTTTCAACTACCTGAATTGGGGTTCCAAAGAGGATGGATCTAGCCTGTTCTCGGTGGTAGCAGATGACAGAACAAGGAGTAATGGTCTCAAGTTGCAGTGGGGGAGGTTTAGGTTGGATATTAGAAAAAACTTTTTCACTAGGAGGGTGGTGAAGCACTGGAATGTGTTACCTAGGGAGGTGGTGGAATCTCCTTCCTTTGACGTTTTTAAGATCAGGCTTGACAAAGCCCTGTCTGGGATGATTTAGTTGGGGATTGGTTCTGCTTTGAGCAGGGGGTTGGACTAGATGACCTCCTGAGGTCCCTTCCAACCCTGATATTCTATGACTGTTGTGACACCCTGCACCCCCTCACCCAGAGTTACTGCTTCTGCCCCATACTAGGCTACAGGCAGCCCCATCCCCCACCCCCAATGAGGCTACGGTGAGGGGCAGCAGTAGTGGGGGAAGAGGGTTAGGGGGAGTCCTCCGGTCTGGCCCTAGCCCCAGGGCAGCCTGTCTGCACCCCAAGCTCCTCAACCCTGGTCCTGCCCCATCCCAGAACCTGTGCCCACAGCCAGAACCCTCACCCCCTGCACCCCAACCCCCAGCCCAGACCCCGCACCCAAACTCCCTCCCAGAGCACATCCCCCACACCCACTCCTCCTGCCCAGCCCAGCCCCCATACCACAACTCCCTCCCAGAGCCCATCCCCTGCACCCCAACTGCCTGCCCCAGCCCAGACCCCACACCCCAACTCCCTCCCAGAGCCCACGCCCTGCACCCAAATGCCTTCCCAGAGGCCACCCCCTGCCCCAGCCTAGAACCCAGCACCTCCCCCCTCCCACATCCAAACTTCCTCCCAAACCCTTAGGGAGGTGGGGTTTGTGTGTGGGTGCGTGTGCGGGTGCGTGTGCGTGAGAGAGAGACTTGGACCTGTTCTGGCACCACCAAAAATTATACAAACCTGCCGCCCCTGTTTAAACCTGCAAATGACCCGTGCCCATGCTGAAGAGGAAAGTGAAAAACATGAACAGTACTGTATCTCTGCTCTCTCTCACAATCAGCACCTGAGTGAAAAGCAGCTGACAGAAGCTGAGCCCAGGCAAAAAGATATGATGCCAGTAGAAAGAGGAAAGTGTTTGCCTCTTTTATAGTACCCCTCATTACTGGTTATTACTATTACTATTATTACTGTGGATCCTTTTGGACTCCTACGTGCTGTTGAAGAAATGCAAGGTTAGAGAAGAATCTAGTTATGTTGAGAATCTGCAGTGCTAGTTGGAGTGCAGAGCTAAATCAGTACATCTGACCCATAGCAAAGTGTGCCTTGAGCAGAAAGGTGCCATTTTTACAGTCCCTTTTCTAACACATCATGGACCTTTAAGTCTAGTTCTGACACAGTTCATAGTGAGGGTCTAGTTCTTTGCTCATTTACACAGATGTATATTAGGGATGACTATGGGTAAAATCCTGACCTTACTGAAATCAATTAAAGTTTTGTCCTTGATTACAGTGGGGACAAGATTTCATCAAGGGATTTAAAACTGGTGGAAGTGAAAAGACAGTCTGGCCTGTGTTTCTAACTCTCATGGCTATTTTCAGAGTAGCAGCCGTGTTAGTCTGTATTCGCAAAAAGAAAAGGAGTACTTGTGGCACCTTAGAGTACTTGTGGCACGAACGCTTATGCTCAAATAAATTGGTTAGTCTCTAAGGTGCCACAAGTACTCCTTTTCTCATGGCTATATAATTCGATGCTTTCTTCTTGAAATATTATTTATTTATTTACTGTTTTTAAACATACAAAGACTTTCTCCAAATAGCCTGTTTGACCCACAGGGTCAATAGTCATTCTGAGAAGCTAGCTAATTAGAAATCCCCTGATAACTCCTTAAATGGCTGACCACTCCTTAACAAGCCCCCACTGTAACAGGTGCGTATGTTTTAGAGTTCCATTTCCTTATTAAAATAAGGATATACTGATTTATGTGGTCCCTAGATGGCAGATTCTAGCCGTGTAATCTAAAGAAACAAATCACAATTAGCTATCTATACTTGGAGTGTGGTTCACCCAGGATTTAGGCCACCCAAATTGTACATGGATTATTTTCCTCTAGTTGGTTGTATAATGATTTAAATATTCACTGTCTTCCTGTAGTTAATTTAGTCATTTTTTCAAGAGTCTCACTGCAGTCTATTGCTTTTATTTAAGCTGAATGCCTAACACGAATTTTGACCACTCCTTCTGTTGATTAAAAATAAAATCCTTTGTGCTCAAAAGCTGTGGGGTAATTTTAGCATAACAGATGTAAAATGGTTTGTAAGATCTAGCTAGTGAACCATCAGCTGTGTTATTCTGCCTTGGCCCTTCCATCCAAACTGGTTGCTATAATTACTATTAAAGGATTTACCCAGGTATGCTCATTTTACGTTAGGTTTGTGATATTAGCTGATAATGGATGAAGGTGCTTTAAAGCAAAGAAAGAGAGAAAACACTTTGGCTTATTTTAATGGTTAATATTAGCTTTGAGAATTATCTCACTAGTCTTGTCACCATATTGGAAGATATCTGATGTCTAGTACTGTACATGTCATCCTATGGGAAACAACTAGAAACTCTAAAAACTATAAAGCAATTAGCTGAGACAACGCTAAATCTTTGCTTTATTTATCATCATGAATGCAGTCAGTGTTTCAATGAATGATCAGAATCACCTTTTTATTCAGAAATTTTTGGGGGGTGTGGGTGGGAGGGACTGATAACCCTGTAAAGTGCTGCATGACTGCACATGAAAACCACAAGTTCCTTTTTGGCAAATCAACACTTCTCTAGAGAGTTACTACTGTACAAACAAAATGTTTCCAAAGTTCCTTATGGCAAACAAAACATGGTACATATTCCACTCATTTTCAGTTATGCTAAAGCAGGTTGTAAGGAAAGCTTAGATTCCTAGATGCTAGGATAATACTAATAATAAAAAAATAGATTCCTTTTGAAGCATACACTTTGCAATGTTTAACTGATCTTTTCTCAACAAAGGAGTTAAAATAGAGATTAGAGTAACAGAGGCTCTTATTATATAGAATATTAAGGTTTTGAGGGGGATATGGTGGTTTAATGAGCGTGACAGAGTTCTCTGCTTTTAAAACAGCTGGTATAAGTCTCTTACACAAAGCCCTGGACTCCTCCAAAACTGAGCATGTTGACTTGCCAAGCAGCAGTTTATTTTGCAAGGTAACAGCAAAGCCGCTGCTTGAAAATTGCAACAGCTCCCTTTCCTTACTTACAGTTCAGTGGAGTTTCTGGGAATGTCCCGAGGAATCTGGATCACTTTGCTTTCCTGACAGATGAATATCCTGTCAGAGCACTGA
This sequence comes from Natator depressus, assembly GCF_965152275.1. Lineage (NCBI taxonomy): Eukaryota > Metazoa > Chordata > Testudines > Cheloniidae > Natator > Natator depressus. The sequence continues at coordinate 182,843,039 of NC_134236.1, read as the reverse complement.
CAGAGATGATGCTGACATCCAAAGCAACTGCCCAGGAAAACCACCAAACAGATTAAAAAAAGAGACATGTTTGTCTTTACATCTGTGCTCTCCTCCCTCATTTAAAAGGAAGGCTCTACAGCCTTCTACTGCATGACTAGGAATGACTCCTCTAATTGAAGATCCGCCTTAAAAGCTGAAGTGAATCATGTGATTCTTAGGGGATGACTTCTTTGCAAGTTTCAGTTCATGGCCTGTGCTCCATAAGCATTTTAGGGAAGGTGTGGTGGGGAACTGTATACTAACAGGAACTTGTTATGTGATAAAACTTACTTTATGTTTCAAGTTGTGTGGATGAAGCCACAGAACCTTAATAATCTAATTAAAGTGTTTTAAATATTTTGCATATTTACAATGCAAAAAGTTCTCTTTCTACAGCTGTGTTTTACATGTACAATGTTAAACAATAACTAGTAGGGACCAAGAACTTTTACCTGTTATTGCTGGATCCCTCTCTCCTTACAAATGATGCAGTGTTTATATTTGTATGCTGGCTTTCCTAGTCAAGGACTTGAATTCTTTGCTCGTACTTTGTGACTTCCTGTGACAAGCACACAAGAATTCTATGGTGGATTTTACTGAATAGGGTCTTGACTTTAAAAGGATGCAGCACCCAAAACCAAAGCAAAATACACATTTTTAATTAACACTCTTAGGGCACAGTTTGAGCACATTTGTTGGCTTGTGTCTTTGGAGAAACCCTGGTGAGAGTAAATGGCAGTAAATGGTTCCTGATGAACAAGGAGTCAATTTAATCTTCACTGGGGTGAAAGTAAAGCGGCATGGGCTGGTATGGCGTACCGGTAAAAAGTAGCTGCCAGTACCAGCCCTTACCACTGATTTTAAAGTGCTGCCACAGCAGAGCTTTAAGGATACTGCTTAAACCGCTGCCACAGTTGCACTTTCACGTCACTGCCCCTTTTGCGCCCCTTTAAATCACCGCTGGACCCGCCCGGGTGGCGCAGGCCAGGCAGCACAGATGGGCCAGTAGGGATGCTGACCCCAGCCCCATCCCTTCTGCCTGAGGCCCCGCCCTTTCCAGGGGAGCCAGAGCTGGCCCCGTACTGGTAAGAGCTCCATTTCATCCATTTGCGGATGATACTAAACTGGGAGGAGTGGTAGATACGCTGGAGGGCAGAGATAGGATACAGAGGGACCTAGACAAATTGGAGGATTGGGCCAAAAGAAACCTGATGAGGTTCAATAAGGATAAGTGCAGGGTCCTGCACTTAGGACGGAAGAACCCAATGCACCGCTACAGACTAGGGACCGAATGGCTAGGCAGCAGTTCTGTGGAAAAGGACCTAGGGGTGACAGTGGACGAGAAGCTGGATATGAGTCAACAGTGTGCCCTTGTTGCCAAGAAGGCCAATGGCATTTTGGGATGTATAAGTAGGGGCATAGCGAGCAGATCGAGGGACGTGATCGTTCCCCTCTATTCGACATTGGTGAGGCCTCATCTGGAGTACTGTGTCAAGTTTTGGGCCCCACACTACAAGAAGGATGTGGATAAATTGGAGAGAGTCCAGCGAAGGGCAACAAAAATGATTAGGGGTCTGGAACACATGACTTATGAGGAGAGGCTGAGGGAACTGGGAATGTTTAGTCTACAGAAGAGAAGAATGAGGGGGGATTTGATAGCTGCTTTCAACTACCTGAGAGGTGGTTCCAAAGAGGATGGTTCTAGACTATTCTCAGTGGTAGAAGATGACAGGACAAGGAGTAACGGTCTCAAGTTGCAGTGGGGGAGGTTTAGGTTGGATATTAGGAAAAACTTTTTCACTAGGAGGGTGGTGAAACACTGGAATGCGTTACCTAGGGAGGTGGTAGAATCTCCTTCCTTAGAAGTTTTTAAGGTCAGGCTTGACAAAGCCCTGGCTGGGATGATTTAATTGGGGATTGGTCCTGCTTTGAGCAGGGGGTTGGACTAGATGACCTCCTGAGGTCCCTTCCAACCCTGATATTCTATGATTCTATGATTCTATGATTCACTTTCACCCCTGATCTCCACTCCCGTGTGGAATAACAGGGGAAGGGCTACAAGAACAGCTATCTGGGAGACAGAGGAGGAAATGTCTCCCGGAAGGCAAGACTCCTTAAAGACAAGTCACAGGACTCTATCTTGGGGAGTTTATCCATTTACTTTACACTCATGTTAAATTATTTTTCTGTCCTGTTATAAAATAAGAATCCTTGAGGAAGAGACCTTGCTAACTACAACTGTTTCCTTTCACTGAGTCATTCTACCAACTTACACCAGCTCATGTCCACAAGAAATAGGAATTTAGACCTCTCCCTCATTTTCTAACTGAAACTTTGGAACTAAAATTAAAAGGCCACATCCTGTGGTCTCTTTCTCAGTCCTCTCTCAAACAAACTGCCATTGATTTCAATGGCAAATTCTATATTACTTCACTGAAGCTGGCTTGAGTAAAGACTTAGGGATTTGGCCAAAAGTCAATAGGAGTAACTAAGATTAGTAAGATTTTTCTGTGTTGAATTTCTAGTTCTTGAAGCCTTTCAGCTGAAATTGCTGTTGAAAGTACCAAGATATCAGAGGTTTCTGTGGGGCAGAAGAACATGTAGCCAAAGAGAAATGTCTTAATCTTTTATGTTGAAACTTATTTATATCAATGATCAATATATTCACTACATGAATATGCAAAATATTTTGTAAATGCAATAACACTATGTGAACATGTCCATTAATTAATACCCATAAGAAGGCATACCAATGCAGGTCTCAATTTGATTAATTTTGGGTCCATAAACCCAGCAACATCTATTGTTTGGTCATGGTAGAAGCCATATATGCATATGAATTGGGATGCAGTAAATTAAATTTAAACCATCATCATGGGACACACAAGCATTTTCCCAATTATTGAGTTTTAAATCTACAGCAATCAAGATATAAATCAAGCTTTGCTTTACCAGTATTGCCAACTCCAACTGTTTAAAAACCATGAGTTAAGCCCCACAAAATCATCAGATTTTTTAGAGAGATGGATTCTTCTGTTTAACCCTTGAGGATTAATATTTTCAAGATTTTCTGTGCAATCATGAAGGCTAGACTTTTTTTTTAAATAAAAGCTGAGATTTTCATGAAATATTATGAGTCTAGGAGGCAGGACTTTAAGAAAAAACACCATGTGCAGTGAGACTCAGTAAAATGATGAGGAGTACTTGTGGCACCTTAGAGACTAACAAATTTATTTGAGCATAAACTTTCGTGAGCCACAGCTCACTTCATCGGATGCAAGTTTTACTTTGTGTAATGACCCATCCACTCCCAGTCTTTATTCAAGCCTAAGTTAATTGTATCCAGTTTGCAAATTAATTCCAATTCAACAGTCTCTCATTGGAGTCTTTTTCTGAAGTTTTTTTGTTGAAAAATTGCCACTTTTAGGTCTGTAATTGAGTGACCAAAGAGATTGAAGTGTTCTCCGACTGGTTTTTGAATGTTATAATTCTTGACATCTGATTTGTGTCCATTTATTCTTTTACGTAGAGACAGTCCAGTTTGGCCAATGTACATGGTGGAAGGGCATTGCTGGCACATAATGGCATACATCACATTGGTAAATGTGCAGGTGAACGAGCCTCTGATAGTATGGCTGATGTGATTAGGCCCTATGATGGTGTCCCCTGAATAGATATGTGGACACAGTTGGCAACAGGCTTTGTTGCAAGGATAGGTTCCTGGGTTAGTGTTTTTGTTGTGTGGCATGTGGTTGCTGGTGAGTATTTGCTTCAGGTAGGGGGGCTGTCTGTAAAGCAAGGACTGGCCTGTCTCCCAAGATCTGTGAGAGTGATGGGTCATCCTTCAGGATAGGTTGTAGATCCTTGATGATGCGTTGGAGAGGTTTTAGTTGGGGGCTGAAGGTGACGGCTCGTGGCGTTCTGTTATTTTCTTTGTTGGGCCTGTCGTATAGTAGGTGACTTCTGGGTACTCTTCTGGCTGTGTCAATCTGTTTCTTCACTTCAGCAGGTGGGTATTGCAGTTGTAAGAACGCTTGATAGAGATCTTGTATCAAGTGTTCTTACAAGAAAGTAAAACTATTTCCCCTTGTTTATTCCCCCCCTCCCCCTCCACTGTTCCTCACACATTCTTGTCAACTGCTGGAAATGGCCCACCTTGATTATCACTACAAAAGATTCCCCCACCCCCACCCCCGCTCTCCTACTGGTAATAGCTCACCTTACCTGATCACTCTTGTTACTTGTAACACCCACTGTTTCATGTTCTCTGTGTATATAAAATCTCCCCACTTTATTTTCCACTGCATGCATCTGATGAAGTGAGCTGTAGCTCACGAAAGCTTATGCTCAAATAAATTTGTTAGTCTCTGTCATAAATATAAAGGGAAGGGTAAACACCTTTAAAATCCCTCCTGGCCAGAGGAAGAATCCTTGCACCTGTAAAGGGTTAAGAAGCAAGGATAACCTCGCTGGCACCTGACCAAAATGACCAATGAGGAGACAAGATACTTTCAAAAGCTGGGGGGAGGGAGAAACAAAGCCTCTCTGTCTGTCTGTGTGATGCTTTTGCCGGGGACAGAACAGGAATGGAGTCTTATAACTTAGTAAGTAATCTAGCTAGATATGCGTTAGATTATGATTTTTTTAAATGGCTGAGGAAATAAGCTGTGCTGAATGGAATGGATATTCCTGTCTTTGTGTCTTTTTGTAACTTAAGGTTTTGCCTAGAGGGATTCTCTATGTTTTGAATCTAATTACCCTGTAAGGTATTTGCCATCCTGATTTTACAGAGGTGATTCTTTTTACTTTTTCTTCTATTAAAATTCTTCTTGTAAGAAACTGAATGCTTCTTTTCATTGTTCTTAAGAGCCAAGGGTTTGGGTCTGTGGTCACCTATGCAAATTGGTGAGGATTTTTATCAAACCTTCCCCAGGAAGGGGGGTGCAAAGTTTTGGTGAGGATTTTGGGGGGAAAAGACGTTTCCAAACAGCTTTCCCAATAATAAACCCGGTTAGACGTTTGGTGATGGCAGTGGAAGTCCAAGGGCAAAAGGTAAAATAGTTTGTACCTTGGGGAAGTTTAACCTAAGCTGGTAAAAGTAAGCTTAGGAGGTTTTCATGCAGGTCCCCACATCTGTACCCTAGAGTTCAGAGTGGGGAAGGAACCTTGACAGTCTCTAAGGTGCCACAAGTACTCCTGTTCTTTTTGCAGATACAGACTAACACGGCTGCTACTCTGAAACCTGTCAATAAAATGATGGGAACTGGCAGCACGTGATTACCCTCTGCATGAGAGCCAGTCACTGATTCACAACTCACAACAATCACCTAAGAATGAAAGGAGTTTCTTAAGCCTACTAGAGTTGATACAAAATTTTCAACCTTTTTCTCTTATGGGACAAACTCTGCTCTCCTATGTCACTTTGAAGTGGGAGTTGCGCCATTGAATTCAGCCAAGTTATTCTCAAATTACATCAGTGAAGGCCACTGACTATATTAGTTTACACAAGCTGAAGATCTGGCTCTAAAATACTGGTACAAGGACACGAAAAAAAATATAATCACTGACTTTTAATACAGTCTCAACATCAATTAGACTCATTAACTATTGCCTTAAAATAGTAATCTGTGACCAAGCAACTATGTATGAAAAAAGAGTGAGGTCTGAGAAAAAGCAGCAAACTAAGTAAGAGAATAAAGCTGTTTACAGCTCTTCTAAATATCTTCACTGATCATCATGGCTATAGCTATAGCTATCCTCCACCTCAGAATCTATGGTTTTGTTGCTTTCAGTACTTATTTCTGATTTACAATTATCCATCACTGACATGGAGTTAAGAATCTTCCAATATTTTGGGGTTGTTTAATGCAAACACTCAAAAATAAATTACGTCGTTATTTAAGGCACTTAGTCATAGAATATCAGGGTTGGAAGGGACCTCAGGAGGTCATCTAGTCCAACCCCCTGCTCAAAGCAGGACCAATCCCCAACTAAATCATCCCAGCCAGGACTTTGTCAAGCCTGACCTTAAAAACCTCTTCAGAAGGAGATTCCACCACCTCTGTAGGTAACCCATTGGAATTTTGGTAACCCACTTGGAATTTTGAACATTTTGTTCCCCTTTTAAAAGAAGTACTAGAGTGCTATCTACCAAATTTTAGGACTCCCTCAACAGAAGAGCGATTCACCAGCCAGTGTATCCCCTCATGGCTTTGTATGGCACAGCAGGCTCCTCTTCCCTGCTGCTCCCTCTCCTCAGGCACTCCAAACTTGTGGTGGTCCCTGTGTGACTCAGCCTCTGGCTAGGTTATATTCAGTCCCATCCCTTAAACTTTAAGGCTTAAAGGTAACAGAATTCCATAAACAACAGTCCAGTGACATTATGCCAGGTCTTCAGCCTGACTCTGGGATCAGTGGGTTTACACCTCTTATCTTAGGTGCTTTCATGCCACCTTTCTTGGTGGCTGGTAGGGGAACACAGGCCCTCCTTCTACACTAGGGACAGTGTAGTAAGCAGCTAAGGCAGGGGTGGACAAACTTTTTGGCCTGAGGGTTACATCTGGATATGGAAATTGTATGGCAGGCCATGAATGCTCATGGAATTGAGGATTGGGGTGCGAGAGGGGTGAGGGCTACGACTGTGGGTGCAGGCTCTGGCGTGGGGCCAGAAATTAGGTTTAGGTGCGGGAGGGGGCTCAGGGCTGAGGCAGGTGGTTGGGGTGCAGGTTGGGGGGTGAGGGCTCTGGCTGGGGGTGCGGGCTCTCGGGTGCGGGAGGGTGGGACCAATGGGTTCACAGGGCGGGAGGGGGGTCAGGGCTGGGGCAGGGGGTTGGGATGCTGGAGGGGGATCAGGGGTGCAGGCTCTGGGCAGTACTTACCTGAAGCAGCTCCTGGAAACAGTGGCATGTCCCCACCTCTGGCTCCTGTGCGGAGGCATGGCCAGGCAGCTCTGTACGCTGCCCCGTTCGCAGGTACCACCCCTTCAGTTCCCATTGGCTGTGATTGCCAGCTAGTGGGACCTGCAGGGGCAACACTTGGGGCAGGGGCAGAGTGCGGAGCCCCCTGGCTGCCCCTACACATAGGAGCCTGAGGGGGGACATGCTGCTGCTTCCAAGAGCCACACAGAGCCATGGTACTTGTGGAGCAGGGCAAGCCCTGGACCCCGCTCCCCAGCAGGAGCTCAAGGGCCAGATTAAAATGTCTGAAGGGCTGGATGCAGCCCCTGGGCCATAGTTTGCCCACCCCTGAGCTAAGGCCTACTTCCTCAGACTGCCTCTGCCTCCCTGGACTACTTCCTACCTCAACACCTTCTTGGGCTCACTCCTCCACAAACTCTTAGAATATCAGGGTTGGAAGGGACCTCAGGAGGTCATCTAGTCCAACCCCCTGCTCAAAGCAGGACCGATCCCCAGTTAAATCATCGCAGCCAGGGCTTTGTCAAGCCTGACCTTAAAAACTTCTAAAGAAGGAGATTCCACCACCTCCCTAGGTAACGCATTCCAGTGTTTCACCACTTCACCCCTTCACAGACTCTGCAGAATTCTTTCCTGCTCTTTGAACAAGCAACATCTCTCAGAATTTCTCCTTGGAGACTCGGCTTCTGTCTGCCTCTCTCAAAGTTCTTTGTGTGTCATTCTCTCTTTCCTTAGGACACCAACCCAGGGCTGCCTCCCTGCGGCCTTACCCTTTTGTCAAGGTTCACTTCATACAGGACCTTGCTCCACTCCATGTGGCTCCCAGTGTTTCTCATGGCCCTTTGCCACAACTCAATTCTTGAGAAAGAAGCCCTACTCTCCCAAGAGCCTTCTGCCTCCTTTCTACTGCCTTGAAGTCGCTCCTCTATTAGTCACCTTGCTATTCTCAACTAGGACTCCTTAATTCTGCCATGCAGCAGGTCCTATTCCTAAATTCTGCTTGGCCCATATTCCAGGTGCACAAATTGCTCTCTGACTCTAGCTGATTCTTTCTCTGCAAGTGAAGGATATACACTCAATCACAGCCTTTTTGTTTCCATTACAAAATGTTACAGTGCTAATTAGTTTATTTTAAAAGAAAGATTCATAGAATCATAGAACATTAGGATTGGAAGAGAGCTCAGGAGGTCATCTAGTCCAACCCCCTGCTCAAAGCAGGACCAACAGCAACTAAATTATCCCAGCTAGGGCTTTGTCAAGACAGGCATTAAAAACTTCTAAGGATGAAGATTCCATCACCTCCCTAGGTAACCCATTCCAGTGCTTCACCACCCTCCTAGTGAAATAGTGCTTCCTAATATCCAACCTAGACCTCCCCGATTGCAATTTGAGACCATTGCTCGTTGTTCTGTCATCTGCCACCACTGAGACCAGCCAAGCTCCATCCTCTTTGGAACTCCCGTTCAGGTACTTGAAGGCTGCTATCAAATCCCACCTTACTCTTCTCTTCTGCAGACTAAACAAGCCCAGTTCCCTCAGCCTCTCCTCGTAAGTCATGTGCCCCAGCCCCCTGATCATTTTCCTTTCCCTCCGCTGGACTCTCTCCAATTTTTCCACATCCTTTCTGTAGCGGGGGGGCCCAAAACTGGATGCAATACTCCAGGTGTGGCCTCACCAGTGCCAACAGACTGGACTTCTACATACAGTGCTTCCGCCAACGTGTACGGGCTGAAATTGTGAAAAAGCAGCATCACTTGCCCCATAACCTCAGCCGTGCAGAACACAGTGCCATCCACAGCCTCAGAAACAACTCTGACATCATAATAAAAAAGGCTTACAAAGGAGGTGCTGTTGTCATCATGAATAGGTCGGAATATGAACAAGAGGTTGCTAGGCAGCTCTCCAACACCACATTCTACAAGCCATTACCTTCTGATCCCACTGAGGGTTACCAAAAGAAACTACACGATCTGCTCAAGAAACACCCTGAAAAAGCACCAGAGCAAATCTGCACAGACACACCCCTAGAAACCCGACCAGGGGTATTCTATCTGCTACCCAAAATCCATAAACCTGGAAATCCTGGGCGCCCCATCATCTCAGGCATTGGCACCCTGACAGCAGGATTGTCTGGCTATGAAAACTCCCTCCTCAGACCCTATGCTACCAGCACTCCCAGCTATCTTCGAGACACCACTGACTTCCTGAGGAAACTACAATCCATCGGTGATCTTCCTGAAAATACCATCCTGGCCACTATGGACGTAGAAACCCTCTACACCAACATTCCACACGGAGATGGACTACAAGCCATCAGGAACAGTATCCCCAATAATGTCACAACAAACCTGGTGGCTGAACTTTGTGACTTTGTCCTCACCCATAACTATTTCACATTTGGGGACAATGTATACCTTCAAATCAGCGGCACTGCTATGGGTACCTGCATGGCCCCACAGTATGCCAACATTTTTATGGCTGACTTAGAACAACGCTTCCTCAGCTCTCGTCCCCTAATGCCCCTACTCTACTTGCGCTACACTGAGGACATCTTCATCATCTGGACCCATGGAAAAGAAGCCCTTGAGGAATTCCACCATGATTTCAACAATTTCCATCCCACCATCAACCTCAGCCTGGACCAGTCCACACAAGAGATCCACTTCCTGGACACTACGGTGCTAATAAGCGATGGTCACATAAACACCACCCTATACCAGAAACCTACTGACCGCTATTCCTACCTACATGCCTCCAGCTTTCACCCAGACTACACCACACGATCCATTGTCTACAGCCAAGCTCTTCGATACAACTGCATTTGCTCCAATCCCTCAGACAGAGACAAACACCTACCAGATCTCTATCAAGCATTCTTACAACTACAATACCCATCTGCTGAAGTGAAGAAACAGATTGACAGAGCCAGAAGAGTACCCAGAAGTCACCTACTACAGGATAGGCCCAATAAAGAAAGTAACAGAATGCCACTAGCCGTCACCTTCAGCCCCCAACTAAAACCTCTCCAGCGCCTCATCAAGGATCTACAACCTATCCTGAAGGATGACTCATCACTCTCACAGATCTTGGGAGACAGGCCAGTCCTTGCTTACAGACAGCCCCCCAACCTGAAGGAAATACTCACCAGCAACCACACGCCAACAAAAACACTAACCCAAGAACCTATCCTTGCAACAAAACCCGTTGCCAACTGTGTCCACATATCTATTCAGGGGACACCATCATAGGGCCTAATCACATCAGGTGCCACAAGTTCTCCTTTTCTTTTTGTGGATACAGAGTAACACGGATGCTACTCTGAAACCTATACAGATCTGAGAATCAATAGGAGCCCAGGGCCTCTCATACAGATGCAGTTCTGTTAATCTCAAGAGATTATAAAAAATCAGCAGTCAGACCCCCTAAAATCATGAGTTAAGGTTTTATTGGGTTTTGGTTTTTTTTGGTCTGTCTTGATTTTTGAACTCCCTCTACCCATCTCCAGCATGTGTGGGGGGACAATTAATATTGTCCACTCTCCCAAGTTTATTTGCTAAAGTTATTTTGGCCCCTGCTTCAGGAGCTCTCATTCTCACACCTGCCAATTCTCTGCCCTTAGCCCCCATAATTTCACTCCACCCCTCCCCAACCTCACCTCTTCTCCTCCAGGGGTTCTTCACTCCCCTCTCCCAGGCCTAAGAGGCTGCAGGGGGTCACCTCTCCCTTTTCCAGGATGGGCGAGGGCATCTCCTGGGGCTCTTCACCTCCCTCTGCCCCTTCCCAGAGCAGGTGTTGCAGGGGAGGGAGGAGCACTTGCACCACCTGTCCCCACTGCACACAGAAGGGGAGGAAGGAACTGAGCCAGCCTGAGCTGCAGGGCTCTTTGGTCCTACCTCCACAGTACTGTGAGAATGGCTTTGGGTTGCTGAGAACTCTTCCTGGAGTAGCACCGATTAGTTGCTCAGCTATTGCTTAATTTGTGCTGGGTTTGCCAGGGCTGTGCCCTAGGACCTCTAGGTTTGGCAGTTCATAGCCCTGGCACCACTGAGCTTGCTGCATCAGTTATGAATGTAAAAAAATTGCTTGAGCCCCCTCACTTCTTTCATTACAAACTAAACACTGCCCCAGAAGATGTATAAGTGGGCAGGTGGCCAATCAGAAAGGGTCCTCTCTGCCAGGCAGGGATCAAATTTGCTATTGGGATGGAGCTTCTGGTTTCAGCCCCAGCCAAAATCCCATCACTCACAAAAAGTTATGACACCAGGCAACACTACAGATGCCTTGTGCCAGCTAAGTTCCCAATGACTCCTTATGCACTCTGTGCTAGCTTACCTCCAACAGTGCAAGGATAATATACATTCAATCCTTATCAAGTCTGCTCTCACCACTCACAGAGAGCCACCTCTGCAGAGTCTTAAGGAGGAGCAGGGAATTGTACTGTGGAGATGGCTGACCCACAATGTACTAGATAAGAACAAAACCTAACTGAGGATTTGGCATCTATATAATAAGTGAAGGGACATCTTCCTCAATAAATGTAGCCACTAAATCATCTCTGTATTTCTATTTTACCATTAACGTTTTAATATATATTTAATATATATATATATATATATATATTAAAATTTCCTTAACTCTAGCTCCTGTCTTAGGAGCTGGCTCCTTCATTTATTTACTGATGGATTTGCACACTTGGTGGCCAAATTCTCAGCTAGTGTGAACTGGCACACACCAATATGCACCAGCTAGGGATCTGGCCCTAGGAGTGTGAACTGTCTTCCCTGATGGGCAAATAGAAGCTGCCAAAAATGGAAGCAGCTTGACAATAAACAAGGAGATGAATAGTTTAATTAAATATGACAACTAAGCTAAATATTTATATGGGTTACATAATTAAATTTCTGCTGGGATAGACAGAAGTTAAGGAGAGGACTCAGCATTGGCCTAACTCTGCTCTGGTTGACTACAGTGGAAATAGTTGGGCCAACATAGAATGTTTTTACAAATCTCACCCTAGCTGTATGTATGTATGTACATACAAACATAAACCCCTCCCTGAACTCTCCCCTCCAGTCCCTAAAACTGCCATAAGTACTCTTAGCCAATTATTCATGGAAGAGGTCCTACTTCCACATAGAAGGAGGACTTAGTCATTTCTGAGACACTGACCTTGTGACCCTGATGGAAGCTTGTCCACATGGTCTGAAATAAATGGGACGCCTTGCTCCACCACAGACCTCAGACTATGCAGACAGGCCTTCAAAGGCCTGGCAGGGGTGGGAATTATGCTGCAGTGGTGGCTGAAACCTCTTCTATCTGGAAGTGAGGAGATCCATACATGGATGACCATGTTTTGCCTCACAATAACTGTAGATTTTTTCAGGTCATGTCCTGCCGAACAAAGCTGATGATAGATAATCATCACCGCGATGCTTGTGACATCAGCTTGTGAGTGGACACTGATGCTAATGCATCTATCAGCCCATTTAATTTGAAGAATTTTATTCATACAGCATTGATATTACTTCTCCAGGACCTTAAAATGTCTCCTATATGTTGTCACATGTTTGAACCTCATACATCACAACAGCTTTGTAAACCATAAGTTTGGTTTTAATTCTGATGTCACAATCTTCAAACACCCTCTTTCTCAGATGACCAAAAGCTTGACTTGCACATTTCAGCCAGTACTGGATTTCTTTGTGTCATAAATATAAAGGGAAGGGTAACCACCTTTCTGTATACAGAACTATAAAATCCCTCCTGGCCAGAGGAAAAACCCTTTCACCTGTGAAGGGTTAAGAAGCTAAGATAACCTCGCTGGCACCTGACCAAAATGACCAATGAGGAAACAAGATACTTTCAAAGCTGGAGGGGGGGAACAAAGGGTCTGTCTGTCTGTGTGATGCTTTTGCCGGGACCACGTCAGGAATGCTCTTCAGAACTTCTGTTAAGTTAGTAAGTAATCTCGCTAGAAATGTGTTAGATTTTCTTTTGTTAAATGGCTGGTAAAATAGGTTGTGCTGAATGGAATGTATATTCCTGTTTTTGTGTCTTTTTGTAACTTAAGGTTTAGCCTACGGGATTCTCTATGTTTTGAATCTGATTACCCTGTAAGGTACTTGCCATCCTGATTTTACGGAGGTGATTCTTTTTACTTTTTCTTTAATTAAAATTCTTCTTTTAAGATCCTGATTGCTTTTTCATTGTTCTTAAGATCCAAGGTTTTGGGTCTGTGTTCACCTATGCAAATTGGTGAGGATTTTTATCAAGCCTTTCCCAGGAAAGGGGGTGTAGGACTTGGGGAGATATTTTGGGGGGAAGACGTCTCCAAGTGGGCTCTTTCCCTGTTCTTTGTTTAACACGCTTGGTGGTGGCACCATAATGTTAAAGGACAAGGCAAAGTTTGTACCTTGAGGAAGTTTTTAACCTAAGCTGGTAAGAATAAGCTTAGGGGGTCTTTCATGCAGGTCCCCACATCTGTACCCTAGAGTTCAGAGTGAGGAGGGATCCTTGACACTTTGTCAATGTCAGCTGTCTGTGACAGGTGGCTTCCAAGATATGGGAAATGCACAACGTTCTCTAGATGGTTATTGTGGATCTGGACTGCTGGTGCTAGGAGCTGCACACCAAGAGCTTGCTGATAGAGAACCTTTGTCTTCTGGATGTTAAGTGTCAGTCCCATTTTCTAGTATGCTTCAACAAAGACATTGATGATAGCCTGAAGATCTGTCTCTGAGTGAGCACACACTACAGCATCATCAGCATATTGAAGTTCAGTTACTAGAATTGGTGACGTTTTGGTTCTGTCCTGAAGAGATTACAAATCTATATAAGATGAGAAACAAGGAGGGGAAGTTAACTGTAATTTTTTAAAATGTAATTTGACTTTTCAGTGACTGACCTCTTTGTCTTTGTTCCACGTGAGCCTTGATTCAGCAGAGCACAGTAGCGTATGAACTTTCCTATTGAAGCCACACTACAAATGCGCTTAAAGTAAAGCATGAGCATTAGGGCAGGTCTACACTACACATTTACATCGGTGCAGCTGCACCATGTCTGGTGAAGACGCTCTAAGCTGTTGGAAGAGAGCTCTACACAGGGGGTTAAAGTCATTATAACTACATCACTCAGGGGTGTGGATTTTTTATACCCCTGAGTGATGTAGTTATTCCAAAGTATGCAGTGTAGACCAAGCCTATGTCTAGTCTGAAGGTATAAAAATATCATTAAAGACATTTTCTAGTTTGACCTTTTTCATGCATGTTGAAAATTAATATTTTAAAATACATATAAATGGTCAGACATTGTTTCCCCCCCCCAGTGTTTTGTATACAAATAAAACAACCCCCCCCCAGATGCTGGACTGATTAATGAAAGTACTGGTTTCACACCCAATCAGCTCTCTTAGCTACAAGCTTGCACACAGCGTTTTTGTCAAACAGCAAAAATGTTAAATTATACACTAGAGGGAGCTCATTCACCCTCAGGAACAGAAACACTGAATCCAGCAAAGGAAAAATAACAGATAAAAAAAATAAATTATATTGAGTTGCACAGACATGCCCAGTATTAGAGATCAAATTTACTTCATTGTTTTTGTCGAGCTTTCGATTACATAATTGTCTATGACTATCCTGCCTATTAAATAGCGGTTTTGCAGATGATGGAACAGTGAACAGGTCACACAGGAACACACAGACTAAGGAGTTACATTTATCTTGCCAAAACCCTACATTTCTGACCTCTCCCCACTCTTCCAGCTTCTTATGGCTTAATTACTAGCTAATATAAATGGCTCTCCCTAAATGTTGAGAACAGAGCTAGAGGAGCTAGGCTGCATCCCCCTTCAAATGTTTTCCCTGACTGACTTTCACTCAGCCAAGGAAAAGCCTGCCCTCATGTAAGGATTTTAGAGGATTCTTTAACTCTGCTTAGTGGATTTCCCTAATTTTATTCTCAAGAGTGGGATTCAGGATTTATGCAGCTGAAATGCACCAGGGCTGGGATAGACTAAATTCATATCCTCAACCCAGAACCACAGAATCGGAGCAATGCCCCTTCCAATGCTAGCCCAACCCTGCTATAGAATCACAGAATCATAGAATATCAGGGTTGGAAGGGACCTCAGGAGGTCATCTAGTCCACCCCCCAGCTCAAAGCAGGACCAATCCCCAACTAAATCATCCCAGCCAGGGTTTTGTCAAGCCTGACCTTAAAAACTTCTAAAGAAGGAGATTCCACCACCTCCCTAGGTAACACATACCAGTACTTCACCACCCTCTTAGTGAAAACGTTTTTCCTAATATCCAACCTAAACCTCCCCCAATGAAACTTGAGACCATTACTCTTTGTTCTGTCATCTGCTACCACTGAGAACAATCTAGATCCATCCTCTTCGGAACCCCTTTTCAAGTGGTTGAAAGCAGCTATCAAATCCCCCCTTGTTTTTCTCTTCTGCAGACTAAACAATCCCAGTTCCCTCAGCCTCTCCTCATAAGTCATGTGTTCCAGTCCCCTAATCATTTTTGTTGCCCTCCACTGGACGCTTTCCAATTTTTCCTTCTTGTAGTGTGGGGCCCAAAATTGGACACAGTACCCAGATGAGGCCTCACCAATGTCGAATAGAGGGGAATGATCACGTCCCTCGATCTGCTGGCAATGCCCCTACTTATACAGCCCAAAATGCAATTGGCCTTCTTGGCAACAAGGGCACACTGTTGACTCATATCCAGTTTCTCGTCCACTGTAACCCCTAGGTCCTTTTCTGCAGAACTGCTGCCTAGCCATTCGGTCCCTAGTCTGCAGCGGTGCATGGGATTCTTCCATCCTAAGTGCAAGACTTTGCACTTATCCTTGTTGAACCTCATCAGATTTCTTTTGGCCCAATCCTCTAATTTCTCTAGGGCCCTCTGTATCCTATCCCTACCCTCCAGCGTATCTACCTCTCCTCCCAGTTTAGTGTCATCTGCAAACTTGCTGAGGGTACAATCCACGCCATCCTCCAGATCATTAATGAAGATATTGAACAAAACCGGCCCCAGGACTGACTCTTGGGGCACTCCGCTTGATACCAGCTGCCAACTAGACATGGAGCCATTGATCACTACCCACTGAGCCCGACAATCTAGCCAGCTTTCTATCTACTTCATAGTCCATCCATCCAGCCCATACTTCTTTAACTTGCTGGCAAGAATACTGTGGGAGACCATTTCAAAAGCTTTGCTAAAGTCAAGGAATAAAACATCCATTGCTTTCCCCTGATCCAGAGCCAGTTATCTCGTAATAGAAGGCAATTCGATTAATCAGGGATGACTTGCCCTTGGTGAATCCATACTGACCGTTCTTGATCACTTTCCTCTCGTCTAAGTGCTTCAAAATTGATTCCTTGAGGACCTGCTCCATGATTTTTCCAGGGACTGAGGTGAGGCTGACTGGCCTGTAGTTCCCCAGATCCTCCTCCTTCCCTTCTTTAAAGATGGGCACTACATTAGACTTTTTCCAGTCATCTGGGACCTCCCCCGATCACCATGAGTTTTCAAGGATAAAGGGCCAATGGCTCTGTAATCACATCTGCCAATGCCTTTAGCACTCTCGGATGCAGCGCATCCAGCCCCATGGACTTGTGCTCATCCAGCTTTTCTAAATAGTCCCGAACCAATTCTTTCTCCACAGAGGGCAGGTCACCTCCTCCCCATGCTGTCCTGCCCAGTGCCATACTCTGGGAGCTGACCTTGTTTGTGAAGACAGAGGCAAAAAAAGGATTGAGTACATTAGCTTTTTCCACATCCTCTGTCACTAGGTTGCCTCCCTCATTCAGGAAGGGGCCCACACTTTCCTTGATCTTCTTCTTGTTGCTAACATACCTGAAGAAACCCCTTCTTGTTACTCTTAACATCTCTTGCTAGCTGCAACTCCGAGTGTGATTTGGCCTTCCTGATTTCACTCCTGCATGCCTGAGCAATATTTTTATACTCCTTCCTGGTCATTTGTCCAATCTTCCACTTCTTGTAAGCTTCTTTTTTGTGTTTAAGATCAGCAAGGATTTCACTGTTAAGCCAAGCTGGTCGCCTGCCATATTTACTATTCTTTCTACACATTGGGGTGGTTTGTCCCTGTAACCTCAATAAGGATTCTTTAAAATACAGCCAGCTCTCCTGGACTCCTTTCCCCCTCATATTATTCTCCCAGGGGATCCTGCCCATCAGTTCCCTGAGGGAGTTAAAGTCTGCTTTTCTGAAGTCCAGGGTCTATATTCTGCTGCTTTCCTTTCTTCCCTGTGTCAGGCTCCTGAACTCGACCATCTCATGGTCACTGCCTCCCAGGTTCCCATCCACTTTTCTTCCCCTACTAATTCTTCCCGGTTTGTGATCAGGAAGTCAAGAAGTGCTCTGCCCCTAGTTGGTTCCTCCAGCACTTGCACCAGGAAATTGTCCCCTACACTTTCCAAAAACTGCCTGGATTGTCTGTGCACCACTGTACTGCTCTCCCAGCAGATATCAGGGTGATTGAAGTCTCCCATGAGAACCAGGGCCTGTGATCTAGTAACTTCTGTTAGTTGCTGGAAGAAAGCCTCGTCCACCTCATCCCCCTGGTCCGGTGGTCTATAAAGGACTCCCACGATGACATCACCCTTGTTGCTCACACTTCTAAACTTAATCTAGAGACTCTCAGGTTTTTCTGCAGTTTCATACTTGAGCTCTGAGCAGTCATACTGCTCTCTTACATACAATGCAACTCCCCCACCTTTTCTGCCTTGCCTGTCCTTGCTGAACAGTTTATATTCATCCATGACAGTACTCCACTCAGGTGAGTTATCCCACGAAGTCTCTGTTATTCCAATCACATCATAATTCCTTGACTGTGCCAGGACTTCCAGTTCTCCCTGCTTGTTTCCCAGGCTTCTTGCATTTGTATAGGCACTTAAGATAACTCACTGATTGTCCTACTTTCTCAGTATGAGACAGGAGCCCCCCCCCCCTTGCACTCTCCTGCTCGTGCTTCCTCCCGGTATCCCACTTCCCCACTTACCTCAAGGCTTTGGTCTCCTTCCCCTGGTGAACCTAGTTTAAAGCCATAGCTGATATCCAGGCTATGGGCTGGAAAAGCAGTCACAACCCCTCTGCCCATCTCTACCAGATGTTTCCATATAAACACTTTTTTCATTTCCCTGCCCTCAACAATGGTTTGTGCTGGGGCCCCACAGAATGACATAGAAATGTATGGAAGCATTTCCACAGCCCTATCCAGGGACTAAAGTTCCTCCCAGTGCCCTCCCAAGGGTTTTTCCACAGGATGTGGTTATCTGGCACAATGTAGGGACAGGCTACAGGATTGGCCATATAGGTATAAAGCAGTAGATAAAAGGGCAGATTTTTAGAGTCTTTCAGCACCCAATTCCCACTGGAAGTCAATGGGGATTCAGCATCTACCTGCCATATGTGCCTTCAGAAATTTTCCCTGCAATGTTTAAAATGCCAACAGAGACCACACCCTTTCTCAAAAGTCCACATTCCCAGATTCTTTAGAGCAGGCTTACAATATTTAACTCAGCTACTAACCCAAGTCAGGAACAATCTTTTAACACACAAATAAAACATTCATTTTCATCATAATGATAAGAATGGGATAGTAACATTTCCCTGACAATCTCACGCAACTGTTTATCCTCCTGAAGTTCACAAACCTAATATCCAGGAAGCTTTGCAGCATAATATCCACTTTAAAGCTCTTATTTATTGAAATGTAAGAGATCTTAGATGCACTAAAGTACAATTCATTATGAAACAATATAAATTAGATTAAAGAAACAGTCTAATGAAACCTTCAAAACATGTAGAATCTTCTACTAAGCAGAGATGCAAGACTGAAAAAGCATAAATACTTTCTATCAAGCACTGAAATGCATCAGAAAAAATTAGCCTTATACCTCTGGTCCAATAGACTGGCTATAAACTGTATTAACAACACACAACTTGGCCAGTGAAATTAAAGTCCATTGAATTTCTCTCAAATTGGATGAACGTCAAGCATTAAAATATATCAAAGATGCATCAATGGAGATATTTTAACAGCACACCATATGTCATTTAAACTTTCTACTTCTTACGTCTTTACTTTCAAGATACCATGCAATGTGTAAAAAATATCTCCTCTTTTCTTGACCTCATGCTGATGAGGAGAAACCAGCTCTGCATGAGAAAAGGAAGAGTTCTGCACTGACTGATACATGAAAGACACTGAATAGCCTTCAGGAAATGCTTTTGATCCTGACATGTAATGAAATAAGGTAAAATGACAAATTAACATTTGTTAAACTCTCCAAAGAAGATGCAAATGACTAACTAATCCCAGTAGCAGATTGAAGGAAATGAAAGCACCATGCAATAAATTCAGGTTATTTATATTGATAGAGGATGGTTAAAAATGACCCAATTGCTTTGTAAAGTGTTATAGTGTGTTGCACACTTCTTACCATCATGATAGGTGAGCTAAATAAACCACATAAGTGCTAACCAGGGCACTAACTGCCACTAGCTATTTTGCAACATTATGGAAAGAGAAACTGAATGTCAACTATTTGTTTTAAAGCATCCCCAGAAAGGCAGCTGATGATAATTTTGCTCTGGGGTTTCTGCTGTGAAACAGGAATTTTTAAAAATGTTCAATATATTCAATTGAAATATATATATAAATATATTCAATTCAATATATTCAATATATATTTCAATATATTTTCAGTTCCATGAAGTAATAATAGGCTCTAAATAGCTTATCTCTAAAACATCCATCCCCATGTTATATGACTGCTGTCCTACCATTCAGGGCCAGATTTGGATCTCTGCTACTTACGTTGAATAGTAGTTTATTAGAATCATAGAAGATTAGGGTTGGAAGAGACCTCAGGAGGTCATCTAGTCTAATCCCTTGCTCAAAGAAGGACCAACACCACCTAAATCATCCCAACCTTGGCTTTGTCAAGCCGGGCCTTAAAAATCTCTAAGGATGGAGATTCCACCACCTCCCTAGGTAACCCATTCCAATGCTTCACCACCCTCCTAGTGAAATAGTGTTTCCTAATATCCAACCTAGACATCCCCCCACTGAAACTTGAGATCATTGCTTCTTGTTCTGTCATCTGCCACCACTGAGAACAGCCTAGCTCCATCCACTTTGGAACCCCCCTTCAGGTAGTTGAAGGCTTCTATCAAATCCCCCCTCACTCTTCTGTTCTGCAGACTAAATAACCCCAGGTCCCTCAGCCTCTCCTCGTAAGTCATGTGCCCCAGCCCCCTAATCATTTTTGTTGCCCTCCGCTGGACTCTCTCCAATTTGTCCACATCCCTTCAGTACTACGGGGACCATGAGTAGTTCCACTGAAGTCAATGGGATTATTCCACTATGGGATTAGTCTACTATTCCATATTCCCATAATAATGGGATTATTCTACCATTCCATGAGTAGGGCCACTGAAATCAATGGGATTATTTGTAGAATATGTGGCTACCAAACGTGAATAAGGGTATCAGAATCTGGCCCTTAGCATACATAATGGAACATGCATATAGACCCCAATCCTGCAAGCAGATGATTAGCTTTACCTTCACTACCCATTTACTTAAAGTTAAACACTTGTAAATCTTTGCAGGATTGGGGTCATAGTGAAATAACTTTTCCAAGTGGCTTTAATAAACTTTAATTCCTGTAATATTTCATGCCCCTATGAGAATTCAACTGTACTATTCCTCCCTGCTGAGGGCTTGTCGGGGAAAAGAAGTTGCCACTATTCCATGAAAGGAGGCATAGGAAGGAATCTCTGGTTCCTGATCTTCCTGCACATATTCCCAGCATGGAGGGAAAAGGAGCCGGGTCAATCTGGTGGTAGTGTGCTCCCTTTTGAGAGTGAAGATATGACTTCTCAACCCTTTCCCTTACCCAACATTCCTGTGTCCCCTCTAACTGATGGGGGTGAAGTGAGGTCCTTCCATCAGTTCCAGGGCAAAGAGAGAAGTGCTAGTAAAACTCTGCATATAGTGAAGGAGAAGCTTCACGCTGTCAAGACCTTCTATGGACTTCATTACTGTAGTATTGAGCACCTTTCAATTTTTAATGGATGTTTTCCTCTTAACACCTGGGTGTGGTAGAGAAGTGTTTTTATCCCCATTTTATAGATGCACCAAACTGAGGGACTAATGGACTTAACCAAGGTCAAACAGGAAGTCTGTGGCAAAGCAGGGGATTGAAGCCAGTTCTCCTCAGATTCATGCTAATTTCCTAACCACTGGACTACCCTTTTTTCGCTCTAAGATCCCATTATTCCTAAAATTTATATGGTACTTGTTATTCAAAAGTATCCCAATTAACTTCACGAACCAAAGGTAAGAGGGATCTTTTCATCTAGCAAAGAAATATAATTACTTTAACTGAAATTTGGTCAGGGCACCAAAATACTCTGACTACTTCAAAAAGTATCACAAGATTTTAATGACAGGTTTCAGAGTAACAGCCGTGTTAGTCTGTATTCGCAAAAAGAAAAGGAGTACTTGTGGCACCTTAGAGACTAACCAATTTATTTGAGCATAAGCTTTCATGAGCTACAAGTGAGCTGTAGCTCACGAAAGCTTATGCTCAAATAAATTGGTTAGTCTCTAAGGTGCCACAAGTACTCCTTTTCTTTTTACAAGATTTTAAGGAATTGCATGTGGTCAGAACGTAAGGTTTACATCTGCTCCCAAAAAGAGAGCCCTCCAGCATTCTCTGGCCCCCAGAACAATGCTGGAACCTTGATGGGTCAGAGGAAGATGCTAAATATCTGAAGCAATTGAAAGCTACTGAACATTTTAAATATAAAAGCAGACAAAATACCAAAAAAGCCACCCTCAAAAAACCAAAAAAACCCAAAACCCCACTATGACATTCTATACCTTGGGGAGTGTCCTGGAACCCCCATATTCTTCATTTTTATATAATTGTGATGTGACATACAACACATGCCTTGTAAAGTATCAGGGGAATATTTCATCTTTCTCTGCCCCAATGGAATTTTCTTTATCCTTTATCCAGGCTATGGTTTGGTACTACACAATTTATCAACTATTGACATATCCTATTGTGTTATGTCTAGCTATGAAGAATAATAAAAATGCCTTTTGGATCAAGCTGACAATAATAATTCAAGCCACAACAAGCCAAACCCAAAATTGTATGTGAATGGCTGCAAACTATTTTTACAAACCTGGATCACTTTTTCTTGCCCTTTGTGAGTCACACAGCACAAAAGGAGAACAACTGCTGTTAAGAGATTTAAAAACCTCCACCAACATAGGAAGTGAAGGTCGAACTTCAAAACATTTAGAGGCTCACTTGAGCCCCAACAGATTGAGAGATTCATTGCTGCGCCTGTTGGAAAGACAGCCCAGAGCACATAGGTTGGGGAAGGATTTAAACCAGCTTTGCACCCTCCCAATCCTTGGCTGCTCTATGGGCTGGCAAGGCCCCTTTCTAAGTTATGCCAGCTTCCCTCTTGGGCTACAGTATAGATCACAACATTGCCTGGAATCTCCTTGTTCTCAGCATTGTTCTTCAACTCTGCCTTTGACATGCCCCTCTTACCCCCTACACTTGGGACTGTAATGAAGTCCTCAGGATATCCCCTGCAGCACCTATGCCAGGTGATTTCTTCCCATCCAGATATGGGTTTTATAGGGCCACTTAACACCATTCCACCCCTTTTACACAGTGTAATGTGGTGTAGATCCAATCCCAGATTGTTCTCTGAAATTTATCCAAACTTTCAGAGAATGTGAAGAGAAAATACCTCCAATGCTCCCCATAATCCTCTTGATGTCTCAGTACAAAGTCCCAAGCAGTCCGAAACCCAATAGTCAAATCTATACAGGCCAGATCTTCAACTGGTATTAATCATCATAGCACCATTTAAGCTACACCAATTTACAGCAGCTGAGGATCTGGTCCTTGTGAGTCTATATATCATTACAAAAATAAGCTATAGTGCCCACAAACCTACCAGAAACTCAAATAAAGGGGACCAGATCCTCAGAGGGTGTAAACTGGAATTACTTCATTGACTAACGGAGCTATTCCAGCTTTCCTCCACTGAGGATGTGGCCCATACTAGTAGGGATATGCTTCTAGTGGTCTCTGGATCAGGATACTGAGAGTGAGTATGATGCTTAATGAGATCAAAGAGTCAAAGATCTAATAAAACAGTAAATGTAGGTGAATTCATGTAACTTAATATTGAGCCACATTATATCATCAGTTTTTATATGGCAGTTTCCATTGCCTTCTCTTAAAGGCTAACTGCATGACGTGGCCCATTGTCTGGTCCAATGTCTTATCAAGACTGTATTGGCACAATACCGATTTCTTCTAGGAACATCTAGTGTGGAGAAGAAGAGGAAAAGCTATTGTTACCTTGCTTCTAAGTAATAAGTGCAGATACAAGAAGTAGCTGTAGTTAAGCATCTAGTCACTATAATTAAATTCAACATCCTTAGAGGACTAATTTTACGGAAAGCTAGCACTGTGACACTGAACTGTAGAAAAACAAAAGATTTTATTTTTAAATAAGAAAGCTGGTGAGAAAAAAAGATCTATGGACAAAACATTAAGAAATTAAAATCTTTAGCACCAGCATGACTGTTATTTAGGGCAGGTCTGCACTTAAAATGTTGCATAGGAGCAGCTGTAGCGCTTAAGTGAAGATGCTCCTACACTGATGGGAGAACTTTTCCCATTGATGTAGTTAATCCGCCTCCACGAGAGGGAGACGCTCTCCCACTGACATAATCCTGCCTACACTGGGAGTTAGATTGATATAAATGCGTCTCTCAGGGATATGGACTTTTCACGCCCCTGAGCGACATAGTTATACCGATATAAGTCTGTAGTATAGACCTGGCCTTAAGCATGCCATGGTCTAGATAATACTTAGTCCTGCCTTGAGTGCAGGGGACTGGACTAGATCACCTCTCAAAGTCCATTCCAGTTCTATGAGTCTACGATTCTATATTAGAATTGCAGCAAGTATGTCTATGTCTAAAGAAAAAAAATTCTCATGACAACACAGTATGCTGCATAAATATATAGCAAGAGACAAGCATTTAATTAGGCCAAAAAGATAGCCTTCAAGAAGTGGAAATCCAGCCCACATGAAGCCAATGGAATGTAATAATCAAAGCCTCAGCTGGAATAGTACCATTGGTATCAACCAGTTCTTGGCCAAAAAGGATGCTGGCTCCATCAGAGAAAGTTTCCAGGGTAGATCTTGGGCCAATATTAATTTTAAAAACCATCAAAAAGTAGATCTTTATTCATCAGCCAGTCAGCCTTTGGATGGAGCATTCTCCAGTGTATGGAGGAGGTAGAAGCGGAGGAGACAGCAATAAAACTAAATCCTGCTGCTGTAAATAGTTTCAGTTCCTCTCCCTCAGTACTCTGCCTTTGTCTTCCATATATGGATTTAAGGGGCGATTGGTTGGCTTCTGACACCAGCACCAGACAGCTATATTCACTACAGTCACTGCAGTACTTAGGGACTCAGATTCTAGAGTCTCATGTTGAGATTGGAATCTCTGCTTTCATTTAATACATACATATTCCTAGACCCCATGAATGCAAAGAACTTCATAATGTGAATGGAGTGTGAGTAGTGCCTGTAGGAAGCCTGACACAATAGTTCTAAGAATGTGAACTGTCCTATTCATAGTAGCAGCCGTGTTAGTCTGTATCCGCAAAAAGAACAGGAGTACTTGTGGCACCTTAGAGACTAACAGATTTATTAGAGCATAAGCTTCGTGAGCTTCAGCCCACTTCATTGGATGCATAGAATGGAACATATAGTAAGAAGATAGATAGATAGATAGATACAGATAAGTTAGAAGTTGCCATACAAACTGTGAGAGGCTAATTAGTTAAGATGAGCTATTATCAGTGGGAGAAAAAAGCTTTTGTAGTGGTAATCAAGATGGTCAATTTAGACAGTTGACAAGAATGTGTGAGCATACTTAACTTAGGGAAATAGATTGAATATGTGTAATGACCCAGCCACTCCCAGTCTCTATTCAAACCCAAGTTAATGGTATCTAGTTTGCATATTAATTCAAGCTCAGCAGTTTCTCGTTGGAGTCTGTTTTTGAAGCTTTTTGGTTGCAAAATTGTTACCCTTAAATCTTTTATTGAGTGGCCAGAGAGGTTGAAGTGTTCCCCTACCGGTTTTTGAATGTTATGATTCCTGATGTCAGATTTGTGTCCATTTATTCTTTTGCATAGAGACTATCCAGTTTGGCCAATGTACATGGCAGAGGGGCATTGCTGGCACATGATGGCATATATCACATTGGTAGATATATCACATATATCCATTCTATGCATCTGATGAAGTGGGCTGTAGCCCACGAAAGCTTATGCTCTAATAAATTTGTTAGTCTCTAAGGTGCCACAAGTACTCATGTTCTTTTTGTCCTATTCATCTGAACTCTGAAACCATATGCCACCTCAGAAAGGGGCAGAGCAATGGCATATACTGGGGCAAAGGGGGTGTGCCTAGGGCCCCAGATTGCCTTAATTTGCTCTTTTTTGTCACTGATATATAGGGCAACTACCTTCAATATTGAGACCATATTGTATTGTATGAATTGTGGGCCAAGGATTGTATGCACTCCACAAGAGGAGGTTTACCATAGCTCCTACAGGAAGTGAAAACAGTAGGGGATGATCAAGACAAATCACTCAGGTTAACACTCAGGGAAGGCTTGCGTATTCTGCTTCAAACTGGATTCTCCAGAAGCCAAAATAACAAAGAAAGGACTTTTGGTTCAACAGCCAGGGCTTCACTTGACTCAGGATTTCATTGTGAGTCACAGTCTAAAGACTGATGACTTATAGCCACAGGGAAAACTCAGTTGTGGGTTTTGAAGGACTAAAACCCAGGGCCTGATGAACCTTTTGTGGGTCCAGCAGCAAACATATTTGTGGGCCTCCATGGGGAATGGAGCATGGTGTGTGTGTGGGGGGGAACTGGCCTCTGGAGCAAGGGGCTGGCCAGGGGTATAGCATGGCAAGAGCGGCCCCACTCTGCCCAGCCCAGTGCAAAGTCACTATTTACAAACCGGCAGTTGCCAGACACACAGTGGCCTGCACGGCCCTGTGCTGCCAGCATGCCCCTTCCCCTTCCGGGGTGGGCCCATGCTGCGCTACACATCCCCCCCGTCCAACACCGGAACACCCACCGCCTCATAGCCCAGCACCACCCCAGGTCCCCCAGAGATCCACTCCCCCTTGCCCTGCCTCCTGGCCACACTCATCAGCCCTGCTGGGAGGTGGCTGAGCTGCCAGTGCAGCCAGGGCTGGTCCTGGGGCGGAGAATCACTCCGGCCCCTCGGGAGTGGCACAATCAGACAGGCCAGGGCCTGCCCCAGCCAGTCTCCCTCAGGACCAGACTGGACCCAGGAGTGGCCCAGACAAGTCCAGACCCAAGCACGGCCAGAGCAGCCTGGCCTGAACCCAGGCAAGGCTCAGTGTGGCGCAGACCCAGGAATGGCCTGGCCCAGCCCAGACCCAGGTGTGGCTGGGGTGGCATGGACCCAGGTGTGGCTCAGGGCGGCGGAGACCCAGGAGTGGCCTGGCCCAGCCCGGCCCCAAGCACCGACAGAGCGGCCTGGCCCAGCCCAGACTCAGGTGCAGCCAGAGCAGCCTGGCCCGGCCCGGACCCAGGCGCAGCTGAAGCAGTGTGGCCCAGCCCGGCCCTAGCTGTGGCCAGGGTGTTGTGGACCCAGGTGCACCCAGCCTGGACCCAGCACCCCTCCCCTGGCCCGAACCCATCGCCAGGCCTGCTTGGGCCAGGGAAGGGGCACCTATCCTGCAGCCCCAACCCTGGAGCTGCCGCGGTGGGGAGAGGCACTTCTCCCTCACAGCCCAGGTGTTGCTGCGGGGAGGGAGAGCTGGGGGGAGTCCTATCTCCTTGCCGTAGCCCTGGAGCCCTCTCCCACGCCCCAAACCCCTCATTCCCAGCCCCACCCAAGAGCCTGCACCCCCAGCCAGAGCCCTCACACCCCTGCACCCCAACCCTCACATATCACCTCCATATTGGTGCACATAACAAATTAATTCCCCACATGGGTGGGAAAAATTAGCAGGAACACTGCCCAGGACCGACCCCTGGGGCACTCCGCTTGGTACCAGCTGCCAGTTAGACATTGAGCCATTGATCACTACCCATTGAGTCTGACAATCTAGACAGCTTTCTATCTACCCTATAGTCCA
The DNA here is from genome assembly GCF_965152275.1 of Natator depressus. Taxonomy (NCBI): domain Eukaryota; kingdom Metazoa; phylum Chordata; order Testudines; family Cheloniidae; genus Natator; species Natator depressus. The sequence continues at coordinate 182,815,817 of NC_134236.1, read as the reverse complement.
TTCATCCAATCCATACTTTTTAAACTTGCTGGCAAGAAGCCGGCAGGTGGGACCAGGGGGGTGGAGAGGAGCCCTCAGCCAGCTGGTGGGCAGGCCAAGAGGAGCAAGTGGTGAGTGTGTGTGTGTGGGGGGGCGGTTGGCAGGATCTCAGGGCACAGTGCAAACAGAGCAGGCTGGGGCCCCTTCTGAGCATGGACCCACTGCTAAAACCTACTGGAGCCCTATGTTGGAGTTGGGGGTGATGTCAGGTAAGATTTCTAGATTGCGTGTAGGTTCTTTTATTATTTTAATAAGTTTTCTTCTGTAGTGCTTTTACCTTAGGAATAAGTGTGCTTGCTTAGTAGGTGTTGTGTGTTAAACTTATAACTGCAGGCAATACACTGGTCACAGCCTTCAAAGATTAAGCAAAATGCAGGCACTAGCCTTTTAGGCAATCTGGCTTGCTGGGAATATCACAATGTAAGGCAGGGAGCTGTGGAGCATTAAAATTCAGGAGGGATGAGATGCTGGTGCCTGGCCAAGAGAGATGATAGCTGAGGAGCCAGAAGCCTAAAGTGGGAGGCCTTGGTGGACCATAGAGGGGGAATACAGGCACAGTTACTCTGAAAATGTGACAGTTTAATTTGATCTCTACCTGCTCATTTATCTTTAAAAATAAAGAGTGTGTTCGATCAATCCATCCCTCCTCATATTGTCTTTGGAGAGTGCATATATGTGAAGAGATATTAATTTACCTATTTTTTAGCTAAAGTGAGTTATAAAGAGGTAACTTGACAATTGTGGTCCACATCCTCTGCTGGCCATCATTAGCTTCAATGGTGTTATGCTGAGTAACAGCAGCTGAGGATCTGACCCACAGTTTCACTATATCGATACACCACTTTGTTAGTGTCAGGACTCCCTCCCCACTCTGAACTCTGGGGTACAGATGTGGGGACCCGCCTGAAAGACCCCCTAAACTTAATTCTACCAGCTTAGGTTAAAAACTTCCCCAAGGCACAAATTCTTCCTTGTCCTTGGACGGTATTGCTGCCACCACCAAGTGAGTTAGACAAAGATTCAGGAAAAGGACCACTTGGAGTTCCTGTTTCCCCAAAATATCCCCCCAAGCACCTTCAGCCCCTTTCCTGGGGAGGCTTGAGAAAAATATACCAATCAAATAGGTAAACAAGGTGAGCACAGACCAGACCCTTGGGTTTTTAGTACACTAAAAACCAATCAGGTTCTTAAAAGCAGAACTTTATTATAAAGAAAAAAGTAAAAGAAGCACCTCTGTAAAATCAGGATGGAAGGTAATTTTACAGGGTAATAATATTTAAAACACAGAGGATTCTCCTCTAGGCAAAACTTCAAAGTTACAGAAAACACAGGAATAAACCTCCCTCGTAGCATAGGGAAAATTCACAAGCTAAAACAAAAGATAACCTAACACATTTCCTTGCTATTACTTACAATTTCTGTAATTTTAGATGTATCATTTCAGTAGAAACTGGATTACTTGCTTGGTCTCTCTCTTTATCTTGAGAGGGAACACACAGAGAGCACAATGTCAGGGGTCTGACATTAGGGCTTTGACCTCAGAGACCCTTCTGGCCAAGGTAGTCACCACCAGGAAGGCGATCTTCAAAGGGAGAAGCAGTATGGGGTAATATGTCACTGGCTTGAAGGGAGGCCCCATGAGCTTTGACAGGACCAGGTTTAAGCCCCATGGGGGAATCAGGTCACGAACCTGAGGACAGAGTCTTTCCAGGCCCTTGAAAAACCTGACTGCCTTCTCAAGGGAGAACATCGGTCTGCCTGGAAGGCTGAGATGGCTGCCAAATTAACCTTAATAGATGAGAGAGCCAGATCTTGATGTTTTAGGTGGAACAGATAATCCAAGATAGACTGTAGAGAAGACCGGGATGGAGAAAGATTCTCTTCAGAGGCCCAACAAGTGAAACGTTTCCACTTGGCAAAATAGGTAGCCCTGGTGGAAGGCTTTCTGTTACCTAGCAAGAGTGTTGAACCTGTTGCAAGCAGGCCTGCTTTTCAGGCTTCAGCCTTACAGCATGCCATCAGGTGCAGTATTTTGTATATATTACAACATGACATATTATAGTTGCAATCAAATACCATATTCCACAACATCACTGTGCTTTTAATAGTCAGAAGCAGATATAAAGAATAAAGTAAAAGGTTGCATGTCAACTGAAAACTCTACAGGCAATAAAACTTAACTGAGTGAAATGCAGAATGTTTTTTTTAAAGCAGCACTTAGGATAGACTGATAAAGTCACAGAAAGTCAAAAAGGGTCCAACAACAACGTTAACTAAGCGATATTGCCCATCCTGTCTGCACTATGGTATAATTTTAGGACATAAATAATAACATATTATATTCAGCATTCAACAGGAGAATAGAAGAATATATCGTGTGTGCAATTCAATCAAGCTAACATTATAGTCAGAACCTTACCATTTGCAATTCTTAAGTTATTTTTAACTGTGCAACCTTAACACTATATTTATGTCATTTCCCTCCTATTAAATTGTTTAGGTTTCTTAAAAGGTAAAAGAGGCAGACAAGAAAGTACTCATTGTGCAGTTCTCATTTCTGCCACAGACTTTCTGTGTGACCCTGGGTAGTTTATTTATCTCTGTGCCTCACTTCCCCATCTGTAAAGTGGGTTAATAGCACTTCCCTATCTCGCAGGACTGGTGTGAGTACGTTGATTAGTATCTCTGAGGCACTCTGATACGAAGGTTACCAGACCAAATAAACAAACACTTTCATTAGATTAGAAGAAATCCAGTATCTTCACCAATGGATCTTGCCCTGAAGCTTGTGGAATTGACAAGTTAACTAGCAGAGCTTCTAAGCTTCTTGCTCCAGCATTTTTTGGCTCGTGGATCTTACAGGCTCCACCGGCATCATCAGCATAACTAAGTGTGGTGTGTATATTCCTTTAGAGCTTGATCCTGCACCACTGGAACTCATGGAGCTTTTTACTGTTGTCTGTAATGGGAACAAGATCAAATCCACAACCATAATTATCTGCACACGCATGAACCTGTACAGCACAATTTAGCAAACACCCATCAGACTTACTTTTTTCCCTAAAATTTGACAAAATATTATCTCCTCAATGAAAACTAATTATATGCCAAGCAATTATTCCAGTAGCCTCTGGAGACTTCAAGAGCATGGCCCCATTGTTCCAGCATTGTACAGAAAACATAGAACGAGTCCCTGCCCCCAATAGCTTGCAATCTATTAACGTCATTAAAATTTTAAAGATATGTATACAGAAAAAAATATACCCAGCTATAATAAACTTCTCAAAATATGCAAACCATTTTTACCTAATCTTAACTATATTTGAAACATTTAATATGAATGGTTAAAATGTAAATCAATTATATATATTACACAATTTACAAAACACAATGTGTTTACAAAAATCCAACTAAAGAAAAATAAATAGATAGCAAATAAAAGCAAAGTTCAGAGCAGGGAAGATAGAGATGGGGGAGAAGGAAGTGGGGGAGGGACATCCATTTAATAGGATAATTTGGATACATGAAAACATCCCATATCTCCAAGAATTTTGGGTGGATATTTCTGTTATGGTATACAGTTCTTTCCATGGTGGCTGTCATAAATATAAAGGGAAGGGTAAACCCCTTTAAAATCCCTCCTGGCCAGAGGAAAAATCCTCTCACCTGTAAAGGGTTAAGAAGCTAAAGGTAACCTCGCTGGCACCTGACCAAAATGACCAATGAGGAGACAAGATACTTTCAAAAGCTGGGAGGAGGGAGAAAAACAAAGGGTCTGTGTCTGTCCGGGTGATGCTTTTGCCGGGGATAGACCAGCAATGGAGTCTTAGAACTTTAGTAAGTAATCTAGCTAGGTATGTGTTAGATTATGATTTCTTTAAAGGGCTGAGAAAAGAATTGTGCTGAATAGAATGACTATTCCTGTCTGTGTGTCCTTTTTGTTACTTAAGGTTTTGCCTAGAGGGATTCTCCATGTTTTGAATCTAATTACCCTGTAAGGTATCTACCATCCTGATTTTACAGAGGTGATTTCTTTACTTCTATTAAAAGTCTTCTTGTAAGAGAATTGAATGCTTTTTCATTGTTCTCAGATCCAAGGGTTTGGGTCTGTGGTCACCTATGCAAATTGGTGAGGATTTTTCCCAAACCTTCCCCAGGAAGTGGGGTGCAAGGGTTGGGAGGATTTTGGGGGGAAAGACGTGTCCAAACTACGTTTCCCAGTAAACCCAGTTAGAGTTTGGTGGTGGCAGTGGAGATCCAGGGACAAAGGATAAAATTAATTTGTACCTTGGGGAAGTTTTAACCTAAGCTGGTGAAAGTAAGCTTAGGAGGTTTTCATGCAGGTCCCCACATCTGTACCCTAGAGTTCAGAGTGGGGGAGGAACCTTGACAGTGGCCAACTTACAATATCTATGCTTCAGTCTTCAATTGTTCATTGCTTTTTGAATTTCCATTTTTTGTAGTACTAGTCCTTTAGAAATTATTAGTGCTCTGCTAAGCTGGAGTTTTTCAGATTTATGGAGCTTCCAATTAACATCCATTAGGTATAAAATTATGTGCTTAGCGTGTAACACAATTTTATTTGATAGGAAAAAAAATAACTCTGCAGTTAAGTTTTGACCAAAACATATGGGTGTAGGAGCATTCCCAGAGCATACGGATTAAGGGCATGGCTACCCTTGCAGATATAGAGCGCTGGGAGTTAAACCAGCCCTCAGAGACCGCAGCAGGGAAAGCGCTGTAGTGTGTTCACAGTGTCAGCTGCCAGCACAGTGGCGTGGCCAAATTAGCAGCTCTTGCAACACCACAGAGAGCAGTGCATTTTGGCAGCTATCCCAGTGTGCAAATGGCTGCAGTGTCCTTTTCAAATCACTGGGGTGGGGTGGGTGGAGTGTGACAGGGAATGTGTTGTGTGTATGTGGGGGGAGAGACTGTGTTTTGGGGGGCAGAGAGTGTGTCAGCATGCTGACTTGTAAGTTCAGATTGTGGCAGAGGGAAGGGGGAAACCCCAACATCAGCCCCCACCCCTGCCTCTCTCTCTCACACACACACGCACAAACACCTGCCTCTGCAGCAGGAGCATTCCACAGTGATGGTTTGCTTTGTCCCGGCTCACTATTACTAATCCACAGACTGTATGAAAGTATTATTTCTATGATGAAGACTTTATCATAATTGAGGCCCCACTGTGTTGGCCACTCTGAATTCACACATTAAAAGATAAGCTCTTTGGGGCGGGGACTACCATCTAAAAAGACTAAGGTGGGAGAATCAGAATATTATCCCCATTTGACATAGCGGTTAAATGACTTTCCCAAAGTCACACAGGAAGTCTCTGGCAGAGCTGGGAATTGAATCCAGATAGCCTGAGTTCCAGATCAATGCTTTAGCCACAAGACTACCCTTCCTCTCAACAAGTACAGTAAACTGGATCCCAGCATGACCAAAATAAACATAGCAACCTGTAAGTAGGTTTGCCAGGCCCCAGTATTGCCAAAATCTACATAGTAACACGCAGTTAGCCAGATTCCACCATTGCCAATATACACTCTTAGAAGTATATGTGAACTTTCATGATGGCCAGTATACATATTGTAACAGTAAACCAGCACCATAATTACCATAATGTGAAGTTCTACTTTACTGGTGCCAGTTTCCTGCATATGCATGTGGAAGAAATACATGCAAGAAATTAGCTTCAACAGAGCAAGAGCATGGTTGCATATTAATGTTGGCGAAGCCACCAGAGTTTTGTAGTTTCGTTCAGAAAAACTTTCATAGAATCATAGAATATCAGGGTTGGAATGGACCTCAGGAGGTCATCTAGTCCAACCCCCTGCTCAAAGCAGGACCAATCCCCAACTAAATCATCCCAGCCAGGGCTTTGTCAAGACTGACCTTAAAAATATCTAAGGAAGGAGATTCCACCACCTCCCTAGATAATGAGGGTTCCTATCCTATGGGAAGTGCGCACCAGACCATGCCACCTTTTGATCCTGGATAATTAAATCCCCTTGTCCTAACACATGCTTTCCTCCCCCAGTGACAATCCCTCAGCACCTTTACCAGGTAGTTTTTTGATAGCTAGGGAGGAGCTGGTTGAGAGTTTGAAAGTGCAAAGCAGCTTGGGTGAAAGTCATCATGAAATGAGAATTCATGATTCTCAGGAATGGTGGGAGGCAAAACAGCAGAAAAAGATACTGATTTTCAAGAAGGCAGGCATTAGCGAACACAGGGAGTTGGTAGGTCAGATCCCATGGGAAGCAAGCCTAGGGGAGAAAACAGCTGAAAAACCTGGGGCACAACTAAGGAACCATTGAAAGACTTGCCAGAAACAGAGAGGAGGGGAGGCAGAGCCGGCTCTAGGTTTTTTGCTGCCCCAAGCAAAAAATTTGCCGCCTCAAGCTCCAAGACCACAACTGCCCAAGCAACAAAAAAAAAAGGGTGGCCGGAATGCTGCCCCTGGCATTGTGCTGCCCCAAGCACGGACTTGTTTTGCTGGTGCCTAGATCCAGTCCTGAGTGGAGGAGCTTCGTTGCTGCCCTAAATGCCAGAGGTGTAATGGGAACATGATGATGGCTGCATTATAAAAGATCCTAGTAACCTTTTCTTTCACAGAAGCTTACACCTCCACTGATTGCCTTTGATATTTGACCAGGGAAATGCTTTGGGACTAAGGAACTGCCTTTGCTTTGCTCCATGAAATTCCATTCAGCTTTTGCAGATATATAAACTGTTAAAAAAAATCACTACTTCCCTTCTTATTTATGTTCCTCAGAAAAAGTCTGGCAGGCTGCCACACTAGTTACTGAACACATTAACATTTCAAAGTGCTAGGCTCACACTGCCACCAAAGCAGCAGCTGCCACTGTACAGGAAATGCCTGTGAACTACCAGGTGGAGAGAGAGCTGAGCTGAGTTTTGTTTCTGGGTGTACACAAACAGAAAGAGGGAGCCCAATCAAGCCTATAAGCTCTTTGGGACAGTGACCATTTGCTAGTTCTGTGTCTGTACAATGCTTAGCACAATGGGACCTCGGCTCATGACTAGGGTACCTAGGGAGGCTATTGCAATAGATATACAACTAATCTTTAATTATATGACCGCATGCTGTTTTTCCACAAGACCCCTGCATCATTCAGTGCACAGGATGGATGCACAAGCAACCATAAGCCTGGCATTTCCTAACTTTCAAATGCTTGATGTTGTCACCACAATAACATTCTTTTCCTGTCTTTTATGTATGTCATTTAACATTAATATTGCAATAGTGACTAGAGGCCATCAAAGTCAGGAATCCATTCTTCTAGGCTTTCACAAATATACAGAAGATGACAACCTTTGCCCCAGAAAGCTCTTAGACTAAAGAAACAAACAAAGCAGCTGAGCCAAACAAGTAGCTAGAATTGAGGAGAGGAAATAAAAAAAACCCCAACAACAACAAAAAATACAGGATGTGCACATTTCTTAGCTGTCAGGAGCACTGATCATAACTCATCACTAGCCAAGCTGCTACCAGGTTGCAGTTTACTTTTCAGAAGAGGTGAGTTTTGAGGGAGGATTCCTGTTTGGCTGTCGTTCCCCACTCATTTGCCTCTTGGAGAAAGACAGCCAATCTGAACTGATCCACATGCTGGGGGGGGGGGGGTCTTCAGCACATGGAGCAGACAGAGATCCTACCCTAGTCCTGCCCTCCCTTTTCCCCATACACAGCAGAAGTGAACCAGAAGCATTCAGCCCTGCTGCTCTACATCTGGCTTTGGAGCTTCTTCTTTCCAGCTCCCAGTGCAGCCCTCTATGCAGACATGGGACGGGGAGAAGGGGTTGGGGTGCAATGAGATAAGGGAGGAAAAGATAGCCCCTCTTCCCCTGCACCCTTAAGTTAGGGACTAGAGAAGCCAGAAGAGAAGCAGAAGCCCAGTGCTAAGGAGAACCATAAGATGGGAGGCAAAAGCATCAAGAGGTGTTTTGGGGGTAAAGTTGGTGCTGGGGTCTGTGGGTGGGGTTGATTAGTTCATTGAGGGGAGATCTATGTTTTGAGACAGACGGCACATTAATTCATTGGGTGCGTGCATGTGCATATCAATTAAATTTGAATACCTGATAGTGCATAGGCCTCCAGCTCCTCTCCGGTGGTATGGTTTCCAACAGTAGAGTGCAAGACAGCTCCTCTCTCGCAACCACACTACCACCATGTCTAGACTAGGGATTTGGCCTGATTATATCCATCAGTGGCCTATGATTGGTGTAGCTGCACCAGCTTTGTCTCTTCGCACTAGTGGAGTTTGAAACCCTGCAATAAATTCTACCAACACAGGTAATAGCTTTGCCAGTCTACTCTAAGGGTTGCACTGATACAGCTACACAGATGGCAGTAATCAGGGTAATTCCCCAGTCTAGAAAAGTCCTAATCCAATGAGTGCAAATGTATGCACATTTAAAATTGCACTGTTTAATAGAAGAGTTACAGTCAGTCTGTGCTAATTGCACTGCTAATACTCTGCTATGGGTTCCAATTAGACTTGTGCAAACCCCAGCTATTTTTGGTTCTAGGGGTCCACATGAGACTGTTTTGGTTCAGCTTCAGTTCTGGTCTCACCTTGCACTTCACTCCGAGTTTCAGGTTTGAAGGAACCCCAAAATTAAAAACACGCAGGTGAAAAAAATCATTGAGTTTTGCCTGACTTCAGTGAGAAAGTGGAAGAAAGTGGGTTGTTCCAAAGTGTTTGTCCTTAGGCATCCTTTTGAGAAAGATGGGCTGAGTACCATATTTTGTAATGAAATCTGAAACCAGACAAGTTTCACATAGTTGTGATTTTCAGCACAAATTTTTTTGCAGAACTACAATTACAACACACATACAGTGCCTGATTTACCATTCTATTACTCCAGGTTTCCACCAGTGTAATCTTGTATATAATATTTTGTGTATAATATTAAGTAACCTCTTATCCAGTTTTTCCTGTCCAATACAGATCACATTTGTTCAACTTTGCCTTCATAAATAACTGCACAGTGTTTAAAAATCCAAATCTTCTTTAGGGCAAGGAATGAAGAAGTAATTACATGTGTCAGATGCTAGCCACTTTGTTTGATTTAGATTTAGAAGCTGCTCAGATACCATTAAAAACTTAAATACATCAGACTTTCATCTAGAACTGAAAAGGAAGTCTAATATCGTTATGCCCATGGGGATACACACAGAGGTGGAGAGACTTGACCACGGTCACACAGGGGTTTATCATCAAAGCTAGGAATCCAAGTTTCCTGACTCCCAGGCCAGTGTCTTATGCACTGGACCCCATCTGACATATCCAGCACATGTACATAAAAATCAAAGTGAGTAAAACAGTACCCTAAGACAGAATTAACAGAAAAAAACCCTCAGTTTTAAGATAAGATTGTTATGTACTACAATTAAAAACACCTTATTCATTCCTGCTTCACAGCTTCCTGGTGCATATAGATTGCTGCATCTGTCCCTCTGCAAAGATAGGTCATACGGCTGTGAAATTTCAATTTAATATCTAACATTTTATCTGAATTCTTCTTACTCTGGAAACAGACTAAATGGGAACTTTTACAACTAAACAAACTTAAAAATAGAGAAAAATGTACTTAACCAGTAACTGTCTGTTGTTCCCTTCAGCCTGAAGAGCTGAGATGGGGATCCAAATGAGCCACATTATCATCTGAATTGCGGATGAGCTTGAGTGAGTCTGTGCTTAGGAGAGAGCATCATGTGACATGGTAATGTTTGCATCCAAATGCAACACCATCATCACAACTCCAAACCAGAAGAGTCCTGTATTTCACTACTTCATTTCCTGCATACAGGAAGGAGTTTGGGCTCAGGTTTAAAAAAATGAATAGAGAAAGTGGGAAGAAAGGTGGGCTGCAGTGTTGCCAACTCTCATGATTTTGTCATGAGTCTCATGGTAATTGTTTTCCTTAAAGCCCCAGCTCCTGGAGTCAAGTGGATGTGTGATGATTTCAGCCTTCATTCTTAAAGAAAAAGTTAGTTTCTAGCCCTCATGGCTGTGGAGAAAGCTTCAAAATTTGACCCCAGTGCACCCTTAAGGCTCAAAAAGCAGAAAGCAAATAAAAATATTTATTATTTTACTGGTGAGCCTGAATCATGATTTTTTAACATTTAGGGTTGGCAATACTGCTACAGCTAGGGCAGAAGTTCATGTTTTGTGGCCCTTGAACAGAATTTGCAACTTTTACTCTTTGAATGTGCAGTGTTTTTTTCAAAATTGTTTTAACAGAGAAGGTTTTTGACAGAGCTCAACTCCCAATTTAGCATTGAAACAGTGGCAGATGAGAAGGTCACTCATCCTGTGCAGTAACTCAGATTCTTTCAGATGTGTGTCCCTATGGGTTCTCTACTGTATGTGTGGCAGCACCCCCTGCACCTTCATCATCAGTGCCCTTCAAACTGCACATGCGCTCCTCCCCGCTCACGCCATGAGCTGGACTGTATATATAGTGCTGTGCAGTCCAACTGCCTGCCAGTTCCTTCTCTGCCACAAAGCTTATCTTTCAGCTCCGAAATAGAGGGGAGGAGGGCAGGTAGTGGAGCACCCGCAGGGACACACATCTTGAAGAACTTCAGTTACTGCACAAGGTGCATATTTCTTGAATATTTATACCTGCCTCTGGAAATTTCCACTACATGCATCTGACGAAGTGGGTATTCACCCATGAAAGCTTATGCTCCAATAAGTATGTTAGTCTATAGGGTGCCACAGGACTCTTTGCCTGCACAAGGTGAGCATCCTTCTCTTTGAGTGATGTTCCTATTGGAGCTCCATTGTAGGTGACTGTAGAGCAGTTCCCCTAATTGGAAGGCTGGGGCTTTGGAGTGACATTTATGGCCGATGATAGGACAGTGTGTCCTAGTAAAGTAGCTGATGTGGCATCCTGAGTAATGGTGTAGTGATGGTTAAAAGCATCCACTGATGCCCATGTGGCCACTTTGCAAATGTCAGCAATTGAGACATTGTTGAGAAAGGCAACTGAGGGGGAGAGTGAGTGGGTGGAATGTGCTCTAGTTCAGAGGAGGAGGTTGTTATGTAGTTGATAGGACAGATGCATACACTGAGAGATGAAATGTGGACATAGTGTAATCTTGTCTTCATGAAAAATTGTGTATGGAGGCTGGGGTATGCCATAAGTGCTTCAATTTCATCAACCCACCAGGCAGAGGTGATAGTGACAAGAAATGCTGTTTTCATAGATAAATGAAGATAGGAACATGTTGCCATTGATTCAAATGGAGGTCTAGTAAGAGATCATAAGATGAGGCCGGGGCCCCAAGCCGGTGTCAGATCCCCTATGTGAGGGTAAAGATTTTGGAGGCCCTTCAGGAATCATTTTTTGAGTGGGTGGGTGAAGACAAAGTGGCCATCTATCTCGTAGCGAAAGATCGTGATGGCTGCCAAATGCACACAAATGGAGCTCATGGATAACCCCGATTGTTTAAGGTGTAAAATATAGTCCAGGATAAGTGATAATGGAGCGCTTATTGCCTCAATCTGATTGGAGGTGCACCAGGATTGTAATCTAGTCCATTTGTGGAGGTAAGAGCATCTAGTCATATCATGCCTGCTATTCAAGTGTACTTGTTTAACTGCTTCTGAACAGCTTATTTCTGAATTCCAGAACCATGGAGGAGCCATGATTTCAGTTGGACCAACTGTGGAGTGGGATGTACATCCTGTAAAAGGAATCATGGAGTCACATGGAGAGATATCAGAGGGCATACCGTCATGGAAATGAGGTAAGTATACCAGATCTGTCGTTGCCAGGTCAAAACTATAAAAATGACATGGGTTTGTCCTCCTGGATCTTGTGGAGTACCTGAAACAGAAGGGAGAAGGGAGGGAAGGTATAGAGCAGTGGTGTATCCCATGTGATGAAGGATGCATCTCCCAGGGATCCATGTCCTAGGCCCACTCTCGAGCAAAATTGAGGGCAGAGGGCGTTCTCTGGTGTGGCAAAGAGATCTATGGTGGGGAATCCTCAGTGACTGAAGATGTGTTGAAGGGCTTGCATATATAGTTCCCACTTGTGATCATGGAAGAATCTCCTGCTCAGTGAGTCTGGCTGTATCCACCGGAGTAGTGAGTCCTTGACCTTCATAGGCATGGACGGGCGGTTGGGAAGTGTCTGTGAGGTGAATTGATTGTACATAGCCATGCCTGGAGACATCACATGTGTAACCGTGCATACTTTACCACAAACGTGGCCACTGCCATGTGGCTAGACATGTCCTGGCTGAGATCTGGGGGCAGGTTCTCAGTGTGGATACAAAATCAACTACAGTTGGAAATCTGTGAGCTGATAGGAAGTCTCTGGCTTGTATGGCATCCAATTGTGCCCTGATAAACTTCAGGTGTTGCACCAGTGTTAGTGTAGATTTCTCCAAGTTTACGTGAAGGCCAAGACTCGAGAAAAGGTCCATTGTCATTCGGACAGCATCGGTTTCAGAGGAGGCCTTGAGGAGACAATCCTCTAAGTATGGAAAGATGACAACACCCCCTTTGCATAGGTAGGCAGCCATTGTCTCAAGGACTCTGGAGAACACATGAGGGACTGTCGAGAGTCCAAAGGTCTGTACCTTGTACTGATAGTGATCAGTCCCCATGATGAACCAAATTAACCATCTGTGGGCAGGGTTTATTGTGATATGAAAATACATGTCTTGGAGGTCGAGGGCTGAGAACCAATCCCCCTGTTCCAATGCTGGGATAATGGTGAAGAGGTTAACCATCTTGATGTGTTGCAGTTTGACTAACTTATTTAGGTTTTGAAGGTCTCCACCTGCCAGGTTTTTTTTTTTTTGGACCAGAAAATAATGGGAGTGAAAACCCTTCCCTCTGTGCTGGGATGGGACTGGCTATATGGCTCCCAGTTTCAGAAGGTGATTTATTTCTTCTTGTAGAATGGGTTCATAAGAAGGGTCACTGAAGAGGGAAGGGGAGGGAGGCTGGGTGGGATAGAGGATCCTTGATGATATCTAGCACCCACTTGTCCGAGGTAATTAGCTGCCGTGATGGAAAGAAAGGGGACAGACGGTGACCAAACCGATGGAATGTCAGAGATAGTTGTTGTGACTGGAGCAGGGTTGAGGCTTCTTGGGGCCACACCTTCCAAGTTGTTGTTTGGCCAAATGTCCATGAGAGGTAGCCCATTGAGAAGTTGTATGTCTGCGCTTGGTAGGGGGTTTCTGTCAATGGCACTGAGTATCATAGTGTTGCTGGGGAGTGTATTGAAGTGATTGGGATTGTGGGGGAAGTTGGTATTTCCCTGGGTGTTTTTTCAGCACTGATGTGAAAATGCTGAGAGATCAGAGAGTTGCTCGAAAGTCCTTAAGGGAACGTAGGGACTCATCCATATTTTCTGCAAATAATTTCGGGCCCTCAAAGGATAGGTCCTGGATGGTGGTTTGTACCTTCTTAGGAAGGTTGGAGAAGTGCAGACATGACACTCATTTCATGACCCTGGCAGCCGCGATGGAACAGGCAGCAGTATCCATGGAGTCCAAAGAGGCTTTTAAAGCTGTATGGGCCAAGAGATGTCCTTCAGATATGAGTGCCTGGAGTTGGACTTTTTATCATCAGGAAGATCTTGGCAGAGTTCCTGTATTTCAGAATATTTGAGATATTGTACTTGGCTATGACAGCCTTGTAATTGGACATTCGGAATTGGAGTGTAGTGGATGAATAAGCCTTGTGTCCAAATAGATCCAATTGCTTCCAGTCTCTGTCATGAGAGATGGATTCAGGTTAGTATTGGTGTCCCTTTCCATGTATGGCATGGACAACTAAGGAATTTGGGGTGAGTATGAGATATAAGAAGTTCCATGTCCTTTGTGAGAACATAATATGTTTTGTATGTCTGCTTTCAGGTCAGTGGGATGGATGTTGGGGTCTGCCAGAGCACCTTGGCAGGATTAAGAAGGGCCTCATTAACAGGGAGGGCTATTTTGGAGGATGAGAATGTGTGCAGGATGTTGAGCAGTTTATGCTGTTGATCTTTAACTTCTCCCAAAGGAACCTGGAGGGAGTCTGCATTCCTGTGAAACACCTCCTGGAAGTGTTTGAAGTCATCAGCTGCAGTAGGTGGTGGAGTCACAATAGCCTTACCAGGGGAAGAAGAGGAGAAGTGGAGTGGCAATGGAACTTCCTCCTCCTATTCTTCCTCCTCATCTGCTATGGGGAGAGGCTTAGTCTCTGGTAGTTGAGAGACTGATAGAGATGGTGAACGTGTAGGCCTCTAACTTTGCTCTATGGGAGGCTTCCCAAACTGTGCCCTGTACATGGCCCAAGGATCCCAATATGGCCAATGTGGAGGGAGTGGCACATGGGGTTGAATCCATGGTGGTCCATACCAGGGCCCTAGTCTGGTTGTGGATTGTGGATAGTTAGGACATATAGAGTACACCTTTTGTGCCTGTCCCAAGTATGAGGGTAGGATGGAGTACTCCTCCTCTGCATCTCTGGGGAAGGGTAGTGCTGTCCTTGGAGGAGAAACGGAAGAATGGTGTAACACCAAAGAGGAGGATGAAAGTGGATGGAGGTCGTGTCTAAGTAGTGGTGACTCAGAAATATCAGATACAAGTAGGTCCTTGGGGTATTTGAACTTGTGGGGAGGATGGAGGAGCATCATCGGCACTGGCTCATGCATCAGTGCCGAGAGAGAGGTGCATTCTCTTGAACAGGCAGATGGAGTTGAAGATGTAGTCGTTGACGAGAGATTGCTCTGTGCTGAAATGGACATTTGGCACTGGTAGGGCTGTCGGTGCCATAGTACCTGAAGTTGGTCTGGTCAGGGTAATTGGCACCATTCTTGAAGGTCTTGTGTCTCAGTTAGGGTCTTTAGACCTTTGCTTATCTCTGGTACTGGAGATACTCAGGTGGTCCCTGGAGCTGTATCCCTCTCTGAGAATGTCGAGACAACTGATCTCGCAGAGGATGGCATTCTGGCGGGAGGTGCCTCAGAGAGTGATGAGGGACCCTGTTTCTTCCCATTAGTGCGGGAAAGAGTCATTTCTGTTCTTTTGACAAATAAATCATTTGAGTCAGGCCTGCATTATAGAGGTTTCCCACCCCCCCATGTAAGTGCTTGTAAAAGTTATCTAAGGGTTTATTGGATCACATTAGTAATTATTTCTGTAAGCCTTTCTGCCTAAGGGATTCAGGGAAAGTGAGTTTTATGAAAGGCTTCTCCACCCCACCCTACACACAGTCTGAATAAATTCATTCTTCAGAAGAAAAGAAGTCAGGAACTACTTGTTTGTATATTGTTTGAGATTATTAGTCAAAAAATGCTCTACAATCAAATTAAATAGGTGATTTTTTAAATGAAACAAACAAACATAAGTGTATTGATGAAATGTAAATTGTATTTGCAGCAAGTCATGGGCAGAATGCATTAATAGCTGTCCTTACCTCCCCCCCTCAGAAAAAAATGGTTTTGAACACTATATGCTGAGTTGACAAAATGGAAGCATCTGTTTGATAAACTGCCAGTGAGTGGTGACACAGAATGCATTCCTAACAAAAGGAAAGGATTTTTTTTTAAATGACTGCAGTATACCACTTTGGTGGTTTCAATGGCAATATACAGCGGGGGTGGGGAGGGAAGAAGTGGGGAAATGACGTTTAAAGAACCTCTAATCATATTCCCAGAAGATCATCTTTGATGTGTGGCTCCTTACTATACCTTAATAGTAAACTGTAAACTGTCCACAAAGATGGACTACAAGCCGTCAAGAACACTATCCCCGATAATGTCACGGCTAACCTGGTGGCTGAACTTTGTGACTTTATCCTTACCCATAACTATTTTACATTTGGGGACAATGTATACCTTCAAATCAGTGGCACTGCTATGGGTACCCGCATGGCCCCACAGTATGCCAACATTTTTATGGCTGACTTAGAACAACCCTTCCTCAGCTCTCGTCCCCTAACGCCCCTACTCTACTTGTGCTATATTGATGACATCTTCATCATCTGGACCCATGGAAAAGAAGCCCTTGAGGAATTCCACCATGATTTCAACAATTTCCATCCCACCATCAACCTCAGCCTGGTCCAGTCCACACAAGAGATCCACTTCCTGGACACTACAGTGCTAATAAATGATTGTCACATAAACACCACCCTATACCGGAAACTGACCGCTATTCCTACCTACATGCCTCCAGCTTTCACCCTGACCACACCACATGATCCACTGTCTACAGCCAAGCTCTGAGATACAACCGCATTTCCTCCAACCCCTCAGACAGAGACAAACACCTACAAGATCTCTATCAAGCATTCTTACAACTACAATACCCACCTGCGGAAGAGAAGAAACAGATTGATAGAGCCAGAAGAGTTCCCAGAAGTCACCTACTACAGGACAGGCCTAACAAAGAAAATAACAGAACGCCACCAGCCGTCACCTTCAGCCCCCAACTAAAACCCCTCCAATGCATTATCAAGGATTTACAACCTATCCTGAATGATGACCCAACAATCTCACAAATCTTGGGAGACAGGCCAGTCCTTGCCTACAGACAGCCCCCCAACCTGAAGCAAATACTCACCAGCAACCACATACCACACAACAGAACCACTAACCCAGGAACCTATCCTTGCAACAAAGCCCATTGCCAACTGTGCCCACATATCTATTCAGGGGACACCATCACAGGGCCTAATAACATCAGCCACATTATCAGAGGCTCGTTCACCTGCACATCTACCAATGTGGTATATGCCATCATGTGCCAGCAATGCCCCTCTGCCATGTACATTGGTCAAACTGGACAGTCTCTACGTAAAAGAATAAATGGACACAAATCAGATGTCAAGAATTATAACATTCATAAACCAGTCAGAGAACACTTCAATCTCTCTGGTCACGCGATTACAGACATGAAAGTTGCGATATTACAACAGAAAAACTTCAAAACCAGACTCCAGCGAGAGACTGTTGAATTGGAATTCATTTGCAAATTGGATACAATTAACTTAGGCTTGAATAGAGACTGAGAGTGGCTAAGTCATTATGCAAGGTAACCTATTTCCCCTTGTTTTTTCCTCCCCCCGCCATTCCTCAGACGTTCTTGTTAAACCCTGGATTTGTGCTGGAAATGGCCCACCTTGATTATGATACACATTGTAAGGAGAGTGATCACTTTAGATAAGCTATTACCAACAGGAGAGTGGGTTTGTGTGGGGGGTGGGGAGAAAACCTGGATTTGTGCTGGAAATGGCCCACCTTGATTATCATACATATTGTAAGGAGAGTGATCACTTTACATAAGCTATTACCAGCAGGAGAGTGGGGTGGGGGGAGAGAAAACCTTTTGTAGTGATAAACACCCATTTTTTCATGGTTTGTGTGTATAAAAACATCTTCTGTATTTTCCACAGTATGCATCCGATGAAGTGAGCTGTAGCTCACAAAAGCTTATGCTCAAATAAATTGGTTAGTCTCTAAGGTGCCATAAGTCCTCTTTTTCTTTTTGCGAATACAGACTAACACGGCTGTTACTCTGAAACCTATAAAATAAAATTCAATTAATGATCTATCATTGCTTTGCGCTTTGTGACAAGACATTATTTGGCTGTGTGCTGTACATACTGTAGGGCAGGTGTCAAATACTAAAATAACACATATGTCAGAGTTATAAAAACTGAATGTGATTGCACTCTTCCTCTCCCCACATTGCCCTGCTACTGATCGTCATCCTGGTCTACAGAGCTTCATCTTCTTAGGCCTGGTCTACACTATGAGTTTATGTCAAATTTAGCAGCGTTAAATCAAATTAACCCTGCACCCGTCCACACAACAAAGCCATTTTTGTTGACATAAAGGGCTCTTAAAATCGATTTCTGTACTCTTCCCCGACGAGGGGATTAGTGCTGAAATCAATATCGCCGTTTCGAATTAGGGTTAGTGTGGATGCAATTAGACGGTATTGGCCTCTGGGAGCTACCCCACAGTGCACCATTGTGACCACTCTGGACAGCACTCTGAACTCGGATGCACTGGCCAGGTGTACAGGAAAAGCCCCGGTAACTTTTGAATCTCATTTCCTGTTTGGCCAGGCAAGCTCATCAGCACAGGTAACCATGCAGTCCCAGAATCGAAAAAGAGCTCCAGCATGGACCCAATGGGAGGTACTGGATCTGATCGCTGTATGGGGAGATGAATCCATGCTATCAGAACTACGTTCCAAAAGACGAAATACCAAAACATTTCAAAAAATCTCCAAGGCCATGATGGACAGAGGCTACAGAAGGGACGCAACACAGTGCCGCATGAAACTTAAGGAGCTCAGACAAGCGGAGCAGAAAACCAAAGACTCAAACGGACGCTCCGGGACGGAGCCCCAGACATGCCACTTCTATGCTGAGCTGCATGCAATTCTAGGGGGGGCTGCCACCACTACCCCACCCCTGTCCGTGGACTCCCATGATGGGGTACTCTCCATCATGCCTGAGGATTTTGTGGACTGGGAAGATGAGGAGGAGGAGGATGAGCTTGAGGAGACCACACAGCACACCGTTCTCCCCGATAGCCAGGATCTTTTTATCACCCTGACTGAAATACCCTCCCAACTCAACCAGGCTGGAGAAGGGGCCTCTGGTTAGTGTACCTTCATAAATATAATACATGTTTTAAAAGCAAGAGTTTTTTAATGATTAATTTTCCCTGATGTCTTGGAATGCATATGTGGCCAGTGCAGCTACTGGAAAAGTCTGTTAACTTGTGTAGAGGTTCCTTCCCTACTCTGAACTCTAGGGTACAGATGTGGGGACCTGCATGAAAACCTCCTAAGCTTATTTTTACCAGCTTAGGTTAAAACTTCCCCAAGCTACAAATTATTTTCCTTTTTCCCTTGGACTTTATTGCTGCCACCACCAAGCATCTAACAGATATATAACCGGGAAAGAGCCCACTTGGAAACGTCTTTCAGCCCAAAATCCTCCCCAAACCCTACACCCCCTTTCCTGGGGAACATTTGATAAAAATTCTCACCTATTTACATAGGTGAACACAGACTCAAACCCTTGGATCTTAAGAACAATGAAAAAAGCAATCAGGTTCTTAAAAGAAGAATTTTAATTGAAGAAAAAGTAAAAGAATCATCTCTGTAAAATCAGTATGGTAAATACCTTACAGGGTAATTAGATTCAAAACACAGAGAATCCCTCTAGGAAAACCTTAAGTTACAAAAAGACACAAAAACAGGAATATCTATTCCATTCAGCACAGCTTATTTTCTCAGCCATTTAAAGAAAACAGAATCTAATGCATATCTAGCTAGATTACTAACTAAGTTCTAAGACTCCATTCCTGTTCTGTCCCCAGCAAAAGCATCACACAGACAGACAGAGAGAGACTTTGTTTCTCCCTCCCTCCAGCTTTTGAACGTATCTTGTCTCCTCATTTGTCATTTTGGTGAGGTGCCAGCGAGGTTATCCTAGCTTCTTAACCCTTTACAGGTGAAAGGGTTTTTCCTCTGGCCAGGAGGGATTTTAAAGGTATTTACCCTTCCCTTTATATTTATGACATGCCCCCCAAATCACAGATAGGGTGAAACACTGGCTGTGATTTCTTCCTGGAGCTCTAGGAGAAAACAGAGTTAATAAGACACATGCACCTCTAAATATACTACCAAATATATAAAGACTAACAATATTTTCCACATCTCAAGGACAATTTTAACCAGTTGATTCTGGGAAACTTTCACGGGGAGTGCATCAGCCACTTTGTTAGAAGCTCCTGAGATGTGTTGGATGTCGAAATCAAAATCTTGGAGAGCTAAACTCCACCGAATAAGTTTTTTGTTATTTCCCGTGGTGGTATGAAGCCACTGTAGCGCAGCATGGTCGGTTTGTAGGTGAAAAAGCCGTCCCCAAACATATGGGCATAGCTTTTCCAGGGCATAGACAATGGCGTAACATTCTTTTTCACTGACTGACCAGTTGCTTTCCCTCTCAGACAGCTTCTTGCTGAGAAACACGACAGGGTGGAATTCTTGATCCAGTCCTTCCTGCATTAAAACTGCTCCCACACCACGCTCGGACGCATCTGTGGTTACTAGGAACAGTTTGTCAAGTCTGGGGCCCTTAGTACAGGGTCAGACATGAGTGTCGCTTTAAGCTGGTTAAAGGCCTTCTGACACTCTTCAGTCCACTGAACGACATTTGGCTGTTTCTTTTTGGTTAGGTCTGTCAGTGGGGCAGCGATTTGGCTGTATTGCAGTACAAATCGTGTGTAATAACCGGCCAAGCCTAAGAAGGATTGGACCTGTTTCTTTGACTTTGGGACAGGCCACTTTTGGATAGCATCCACTTTGGCCTATAGGGGGTTGATAGTTCTTTGACCCACCTGGTGTCCAAGGTAAGTCACTCTGTTTAGGCCTATTTGACACTTCTTAGCCTTAACAGTTAGTCCTGCCTCCCTTATGCGCTCGAAGACTTTTTGTAGATGTTCTAGGTGTTCTGCTCAGGGATCCGAAACTATGGGCACTTCGTCAAGGTAGGCGACTGCATAGTCTCCCAATCCTGCTAGGAGACCATCTACAAGTCTTTGGAAGGTGGCGGGTGCATTCCGCAGCCCGAAAGCGAGTACATTAAATTCATACAGCCCGAGATGTGTGGTGAAGGCTGATCTTTCCTTGGCGGATTCATCTAGTGGTACCTGCCAGTACCCCTTGGTTAAGTCCAAGTTAAAGAAGAACTTGCCAGCAAATTAAAGAAATATGGGCTGGATGAATGGACTATAAGGTGGATAGAAAGCTGGCTAGATTGTCGGGCTCAACAGGTAGTGATCAGTGGCTCCATGTCTAGTTGGCAGCCGGTATCAAGTGGAGTGCCCCAAGGGTCGGTCCTGGGGCCAGTTTTGTTCAATATCTTCATAAATGATCTGGAGGATGGTGTGGATTGCACCCTCAGCAAGTTTGCAGATGACACTAAACTGGGAGGAGAGGTAGATGTGCTGGAGGGTAGGGATAGGATACAGAGGGCCCTCGACAAATTAGAGGATTGGTCCAAAAGAAATCTGATGAGGTTCAACAAGGACAAGTGCAGAGTCCTGCACTTAGGACGGAAGAATCCCATGCACCGCTACAGACTAGGGACTGAATGGCTCGGCAGCAGTTCTGCAGAAAAGGACCTAGGGGTTACAGTGGAGAAGAAGCTGGATATGAGTCAACAGTGTGCCCTTGTTGCCAAGAAAGCCAATGGCATTTTGGGCTGTATAAGTAGGGGCATTGCCAGCAGATCGAGGGACGTGATCATTCCCCTCTATTCGACACTGGTGAGGCCTCATCTGGAGTACTGTGTCCAGTTTTGGGCCCCACACTACAAGAAGGATGTGGAAAAATTGGAAAGCGTCCAGCGGAGGGCCACAAAAATTATTAGGGGACTGGAACACATGACTTATGAGGAGAGGCTGAGGGAACTGGGGATGTTTAGTCTATGGAAGAGAAGAATGAGGGGGGATTTGATAGCTGCTTTCAATTACCTGAAAGGGGGTTCCAAAGAGGATGGCTCTAGACTGTTCTCAGTGGTAGCAGATGACAGAACAAGGAGTAATGGTCTCAAGTTGCAGTGGGGGAGGTTTAGGTTGGATATTAGGAAAAACTTTTTCACTAGGAGGGTGGTGAAACACTGGAATGGGTTACCTAGGGAGGTGGTGGAATCTTCTTCCTTAGAAGTTTTTAAGCTCAGGCTTGACAAAGCCCTGGCTGGGATGATTTAATTGGGGATCGGTCCTGCTTTGAGCAGGGGTTGGACTAGATGACCTCCTGAGGTCCCTTCCAACCCTGATAGTCTATGATTCTATGATTCTAAGAACTGCTCCATTTGCATTAGGAAGGGCAAATCTTCTGGAGATTTAACACTTGCTCCTGATATCCAGGCATCCCAGTGTTTCACAGTGTGGTAGGCATGTCGGATAAATGACACATCTGGTTTCCACCTTACGGCTCTGAACCGCAGACGGGAATGCTCGGGTGTTAGCCCCATTCTGACTCTCCCCTCGGTTTTAAACAGTTCATACTTGTTCATGTGTTCCTTAGGTATTTCAGCCTCCACCTCAGCTAAGGATCCACTGAGCTACGGCTTCAGCTCTACCATGTATTGGTCTGTAGAGATGCTGTACCCAAAGCAGGCCCTTTCGAAGTTTTCTAAGAAAGCCACGGTATAATCGCCTGCCTTGTAGGTGGGGAACTTTCTGGGATGGGAAGAGGTACCTGGAGAAGATTTGCTAGGGTTTGTTGGTATATTCTGCTGAGCCTTTGCTTTCTCTGTCTTCAGTGCATGGTTCCTCTCTTTCTCCTTCTCCTCCATCTCCATCTGTCTGAGTTCTACCCGTCTTTCATGTTCCTTTTGTCCTTCCTCAGCCTCAAATCTGGCTAATTCCAGCTTCTGTTGAACAGTGCAGTCTGTTCTAACCTCTCTGTGTTTAACTAACTTTACACCCGAGAGTTAGAAAGAAAACAAAAACAAAAAAACCTTGGCTTGTAAAATTTTGCTGTGCTGTCTGGATACCTATGTTCTCTGATAGTGATTGTCAGCCTACAGAAAAATCCTTAAAAAAAAACCCTAACACTTTCGTCTCCAGGTAAATAGGCAGAAAACCGCTGTAGTTGCTCTTAGGAAAAAAAAAACTTCTTCAGGTCAGTGAAGACTTATGAATTTCCCTGCAGGAGGTTAACTATCCTGCCTTTAGGTAGAGAAAACTCCAGCTTACAAAAGACAATCCCCTTTTGTCTCTGCTCTGGCCCCCAAGCAGAGAAAAAACCTCTATCTGCTTTCAGCTTAAAATATTTCCTTTTAAAATCTGTGTTTCTGGTTCAAAAAATCTCAAACTGATCTCAAAATTATTTCAAGTTAATCCCACCTCTCTGCCACCATGTCAAGGTTCCTTCCTCACTCTGATCTTTAGGGTACAGATGTGGGGACCTGCATGAAAACCTCCTAAGCTTATTTTTACCAGCTTAGGTTAAAACTTCCCCAAGGTACAAACTATTTTCCATTTTCCCTTGGACTTTATTGCTGCCGCCACCAATCATCTAACAGATATATAACCGGGAAAGAGCCCTCTTGGAAACATCTTTCCTCCCAAAATCCTCCCCAAACCCTACACCCCCTTTCCTGGGGAAGCCTTGATAAAAATCCTCACCAATTTACGTAGGTGAACACAGACCCAAACCCTTGGATCTTAAGAACAATGAAAAAAGCAATCAGGTTCTTAAAAGAATAAGTTTAATAGAAGAAAAAGTAAAAGAATCACCTCTGTAAAATCAGGATGGTAAATACCTTTCAGGGTAATTAGATTCAAAACATAGAGAATCCTTCTAGGCAAAACCTTAAGTTACAAAAAGACACAAAAACAGGAATATCTATTCCATTCAGCACAGCTTATTTTCTCAGCCATTTAAAGAAAACAGAATCTAACGCATATCTAGCTAGATTACTAACTAAGTTCTAAGACTCCATTCCTGTTCTGTTCCCGGCAAAAGCGTCACACAGACAGACAGAGAGAGACTTTGTTTCTCCCTCCCTCCAGCTTTTGAAAGTATCTTTTCTCCTCATTTGTCATTTTGGTGAGGTGCCAGTGAGGTTATCCTAGCTTCTTAACCCTTTACAGGTGAAAGGGTTTTTCCTCTGGCCAGGAGGGATTTTAAAGGTGTTTACCCTTCCCTTTATATTTATGACAACTTGTCTGGGGATGGAGCGGAAATCCTCCAGGGACATTTCCATGAAGCTCTCCTGGAGGTACTCTAAAAGCCTTTGCAGAAGGTTTATGAGGAGAGCAGCCTTATTCCGTCCTGCATGGTAGGACACTTTACCATGCCATGCTAGTAGCAAGTAATCTGGTATCATTGCAAGACAAAGCCTGGCAGTGTATGGTCCCGGTGTTTGCTGGCATTCAAGCAACATCCATTCTTTATCTCTCTGTGTTATCCTCAGGAGAGTGATATCGTTCATGGTAACCTGGTTGAAATACGGGAATTTAATTAAGGGGACATTCAGAAGTGGCCGTTCCTACTGAGCTATTTGCCTGTGGCTGAAAAGAAATCCTCCCCGCAGTTAGTCAAGCAGTGGAGGGGGGGGGCATTGGCGCTGAGCTGTTCGCATTTGGCTAGCAGTGATCTTCCCTGATACCAGCCAGGTGGTGGGGGGAGGGGTAAAGGGATCATCCCAGAGAATTGGACGCAGGGGGTTAGTTTGGTTTCTGCTGCTGCACATTAACACGAAAACCACAGCACTAAATGGCCAACTCAACGGGCTTTGCTTGGTATGGGAAAGGAGGGCGCTGCTGTTATGAAGGTTCCAGAAGCTGAAAGACTATGGCTTACCATGGCCGCCTGCAAGCCGGATTCTGTTGCCCAGCACTACGTGTGTGATCTCTAACACGAAAGCCGCAGGCACTAAATAAAAGATGCAAAATGCGACCTTTTACCGAAATCACATGTGCTATGTAATGTGAATAGTGTTGTTCAACATGAAAGAGTATAGCCATTGTTCTATAAAATGTATCTTTTTAAATACTTCACTCCCTTTTTTTCCTCCCGCAGCTGCAAATGTTTCAAGCCTCCCTCCTCCGTCCAAAGGCTATCTCAGATAAGGTGGTGAAAAAAATGCACCCGTGAGAAATGTTCTCTGAGCTCATGCAGAGCTCATTCTCTGTCCAGCACTGACAGAGCTCAGCAGAATGTGTGGAGGGACACAGTAGCACAGTACAGGAAAGCGGCCAATGAACATGAGGACAGGAGGGACTATCAAGTTGAGAGATGGTGGCAGGAAGATCAGAGGAGGCAGGATGCAACGCTGGGGCTACTGCGGGATCAAAAGGACATGCTCTGGCGTCTGGTGGAAGTTCAGGAATAGCAGCAGGATCACAGACTGCCGCTGCAGCCCCTGTTTAACTGCCCACAGCCTCCTCCCCAAGACGCCCAAGAATGCGGGGGGAGGCTCCTGGCACCCAACCACTCCACTCCAGTGGACAGCCCAAGCAACAGAAGGCTGTCATTCAACAAGTTTTGAAGTGGCCTTTTCCTTCCCTCCTCCCCTGCTCCCACACCCCACCTATTGCTATTGCTACCTTGTGAGTTATCTCCCTATTTTGATAATCAGTTAATAAAGAATACATGGTTTTTAAATGATAGTGACTTTATTTCCTTTGCAAGCAAGCTGTGATTGAAGGGGGGAGGGCGGGTGGCTTACAGGGAATTAGAGTCAACCAAGGGGGCGGGTTTTCATCAAGGAGAAACAAACAGAAGTGTCACACGGTTCCCTGGCCAGTCATGAAACTGGTTTTCAAAGCTTCTTTGATGCACAGCGCTTCCTGCTGTGCTCTTCTAATCGCCCTGGTGTCTGGCTGTGCATATTCAGCTGCCAGGCGATTAGCCTCAACCTCCCACCCCGCCGTAAATGCCTCCCCATTACTCTCACAGAGATCATGGAGCACACAGCAAGCAGCAATAACAATGGGAATATTGGTTTCGCTGAGGTCTGAGCGAGTCAATAAACTGCGCCAGTGAACCTTTAAACATCCAAATGCACACTCTACCACCATTCTGCACTTGCTCAGCCTATAGTTCAACAGCTCCTTACTACTGTCCAGGGTGCCTGTGTACAGCTTCATGAGCCAGGGCATTAAGGGATATGCTGGGTCCCCGAGGATAACTATAGGCATTTCAACATCCCCAACAGTTATTTTCTGGTCTGGGAAGTAAATCCCTTCCTGCAGCCATTTAAACAGACCAGAGTTCCTGAAGACCCGAGCATCATGAACCTTTCCTGGCCATCCCAAGTTGATGTTGGTGAAATATCCCTTGTGATCCACCAGTGCTTGCAGCACCATTGATAAGTACCCCTTGCGGTTTACGTATTGGCTGCCAAGGTGGTCTGGTCCCAAGATAGGGATATGCGTTCCGTCTATAGCCCCACCACAATTAGGGAATCCCATTTCAGCAAAGCCATCTACTATGACCTGCACATTTCCCAGAGTCACTACCTTTGATAGCAGCAGCTCAATGATTGCGTTGGCTACTTGCATCACAGCAACCCCCACAGTTGATTTGCCCACTCCAAATTGATTACTGACTGACTGGTAGCTGTCTGGCATTGCAAGCTTCCACAGGGCTATTGCCACTTGCTTCTCAACTGTGAGGGCTGCTCTCATCTTGGTATTCTTGCACTTCAGGGCATGGGAAAGCAAGTCACAAAGTTCCATGAAAGTGCCCTTATGCATGCAAAAGTTTCGGAGCCACTGGGAATCATCCCAAACCTGGAACACTATGAGGTCCCACCAGTCTGTGCTTGTATCCCAGGCCCAGAATTGGCATTCCATGGCATGAGCCTGCCCCATTAACAGCATGATCTCCAAATTGCCGGGGACCGCGGTTTTAGAGAAATTTGTGTCCATGTCCTCATCACTCTCGTCACCGTGCTGCTGTCGCCTCCTCACCTGGTTTTTCAGGTTCTGGTTCTGTATAAACTGCACGATAATGTGTGAGGTGTTTACAATGGTCATAACTGCTGCGGTGAGCTGAACGGACTCCATGCTTGCCATGCTATGGTGTCTGCTCGGGCAATCCAGGGAAAAGGGTGCAAAATGATTGTCTGACGTTGCTTTCATGGAGGGAGGTTTGACTTATGACATTTACCCGTAATCACCTGCAACAAATTTTTGACCCCATCAGGCATTGGGAGCACGGTCCAGAATTCCAATGCATGTTATTTTTGCAATCCTATCACTACTTTCTTAATTAATTTTGCAGTGTTAGCAAAGTATGTTCTTGAGTACATTGAAGAATGCTGTATGGATGCCCTCATTCCCTGTGGGCGGACTGCCTGTTAAATAACCTGAATCAGTACGAGCTGAAATGTCATTTAGCATGACCAAAACAAAAAAAGTTAGGGATGGCTGAACTGGTTTGGATAAAACAAATATCAACCTGAACCTTTGCTCTGAAGCTGAGCAAACTTTTTTTAATTCTCAAAAGTCTTTGGTTGTGGTCTAAAATGTTACCCCTGCACTATTCACTCCAGCATTTAGTTTTGTCTTTGACTGAAAAGTGAACGACCCTGACAGAATCTATTCTTTTATATTTCAGGCCAGGCTAAAACCGGGCAATATTGTCATCTGGTCTCACAAGATTGTAGCCCAAATTCAAGACTAAAGCAGTTTTCCCCTGTGCACATGGTTAGTAGGCTATTTATCACTGGATTTTCTCCTTTAAGAGTAGGAATGCAATGTGGGAGACTTTCTTCCATGAAATTATCACCAGATAGCATATCAGTGAGAGGTCTTCCTTAGAACTCAGAAGAACCAAGTCAGTATGTAATATGTTGTGAATATATATTAACTATGAGTACAACTGGCCCAAATATTTTGTTGAAAAGGGTTTTTTTTAAATGAGAATGCTTTTCAACTGAAGTGAAGATTTTTTTTCTCAACATTTTTCAATGAAATTTCAAAACAAAACATGTTTCCTTTGGATTTTTTTTGTGACATATATTTACTTTTTTCAAGTGGTTGTAGCTATGAACTAGATGTTCATCCTTGCTTCTAGCAAGCCAAGTCCTACTTATAGCAGTTCACAACTCCACCCACGCCTCTCTTCAATCCAATCAGATGTTATTTCACTTTTTAGCCACACCTCGCCAGACAGTTGCTAATTGTGGTTAAGAGATCAGCCATAACTCTTGTACATTGCTTGGGGTTTGCTCATTTCATTTTTATATGATTTTTATATGTTTTTTCCAAATAAAAGGTGTTTGTGGATTCATATTCCTGAAGACTTCTGAGTGTTTGGGGGACAGGAGGGGAGAAATACCTATAAAAGTTACTGGGAGGTTTAACATTTTAATAATATAAAATCTGGTAGTGGCTAAGGTTTTAGGTGGAGACTTAGAATCATAGAAGATTAGAGTTGGAAGAGACCTCAGGAGGTCTAGTCTAACTCCTCAAACCAGGACCAACCCCAATTAAACCATCCCAGCCAGGGCTTTGTCAAGCCATGCCTTAAAAATCTCTGAGGATGGAGATTCTACCACCTCCCTAGATAACCCTTTCCAGTGCTTTATCACACTCCTGGTGAAATAGTTTTTTTCCAAATATCCCACCTAAACCTCCCCCACTGCAACTTGAGACCATTGCTCCTTATTCTGTCATCTGCCATCACTGAGATCAGCCTAGCTCTATCCTCTTTGGAACCCCCTTTCAGGTAGTTGAAGGCTGCTATCAAATCCCCCCATCACTCCTCTCTTCTGCAGACTACATAAGCCCAGTTCCCTCAGCCTCTCCTCATAAATCATGTGCCCCAGCCCCCAATAATTTTCGTTGCCCTCTG
Source organism: Natator depressus (assembly GCF_965152275.1). Lineage (NCBI taxonomy): Eukaryota > Metazoa > Chordata > Testudines > Cheloniidae > Natator > Natator depressus. The sequence goes on along the minus strand of NC_134236.1, from coordinate 182,787,391 downwards.
CTGGACTCTCTCCAATTTGTCCACATCCTTTCTGTAGTGGGGGACCCAAAACTGGATGCAATACTCCAGATGTAGCCTCACCGGTGCCAAATAGAGGGGAATAATCACTTCCCTTGAGCTGCTGGCAATGCTCCAATGCGGCATGAGCCAATTATTTTATTTATTTCTAAAAGGACCCACAAGCAGCACTGAATTCAGCCCTTACTATCTTGAATTAGATAGAAAAAGCCATTGGCTTGAGAAAAAATTAGTTTTCCCACCACCTTATGAGTTCTATTTTATTTCCTCCCACCCTCACCCACCCCTCAATTGTCCTGATAGTCTCCTTCATGCATTTTTTTCCTGAGGAATGTTTGAAATTCCTCACAAATTGAATACCATTATCTGAAACAATATTTATAGCATATAGCACAAACATATTCTGCAATGCTTTGGGAGTCTGTGTTTTAGAAGTGTTTTGACACACACTATTTGCTTATCTATTCTGCAAACTCAGTGCAAAGTCTTTGCCAGGGCTTAGTAGCCCTCTTCCACCAGTAACATGGAACATTTTCTGGCATGTTTTGTTTGGTGGCTACTACATAATTGACATTGGCTACTTCCTTTCCTGTGTTCTGATCTAATTGTCCTCCTCCCTTGACCATCAGATGCATAAAACAGAAATCAAATGGCACCAGTTATTTCTATGCTGGGCTCATTTTTCTAGGGCTTTTATAGTCAGATGTAATAATGCCATTTCTGCCATTATTGTGCTATGGAGTATGCCTGCAGGGGTCAGCCTCTCCTCTTTTCCCTGGGGTCACCAAAAATACTTATTAAGGTAGCCTATTACTGGACATTCTTACAAGATGTCCCCAAAATGTCCATCTCTTCTTGTGTAGGTAGCTATGTCCACTGTAGGACCACTTTGTTACTTATTCTATCTGTCCATTTTACTTTTAATATTCTAGACACCTACATCAAAAGCTGATCATTTGGCTTTGGATGGACTTATTTTTCCAGGGCTCTGCTCCATATAAATATGGACACCAAAATAATTTCTAGCCAAACATTTCATTTTTACTGTGCCTTAATGATATTCAGCTTTTTGGTACAACTACCAATATGCCCAATGAGAACTAGTCATTCTCTACTGATATCTCCATTTTTAGAAAGAAATAAGGAGGACGTCTCATCTGCTATGTGATAAGCCATATGGAAAGTGTTTATTTTCCAGTACTATCTCAGCCTGCACTAAGAAAGTCTTCTAGGAAAGATTCTGTACAAAAATGTTACTTTATTTCAAAGACACTAGGTGTCATGCATCAATATTAGCATGCTCCTCTGAATGCTTGTGCATGATATACTCCAGTGGTTCCATACTGGGACCCTCTGCAGCCCTCTAATCTACCTGAAGTCTCTCATTTACCAGTGTGGGAAGGGCAGGGTGGCAATGACCCTCCTCCCCCATTGAAACTATCTGTTTTACTGATATAAGTGTAAGATGAAGGCCCAGCTCTGCATCCCACTTGCTTGCAGAGGTGGGATTCTGCCTTTTGGATACAGCATCTGTACTGTGTACTTCCAATTGATCAAGGTAATTTTGTCAAGGTACTCATAAATTTTAACCAACTTACAAGTAATGCCTGTGGCTCTTTTTCTATCACAGAAATTCCTCTAAGTCTTTGGTACTGTTCTGGAAGCAAATACTACAGGTCTTAAATTCCCATCTTCACATAGATATGAAATATCTGCTTCTGCAGACAGTCTCTAGGAATTTAAGAGAGCAGCTGGACAAAACAAAGTCCTAACAATTGCACAGCTTATGCACCAATGATTGGTGAGTTCTGTACAGTGGGTCCACAGCCTTTGCTGATTTTTCAGCCCACTCCCCTTCTCATCAGCCTGTGTCTGTAAAAGCCTTGTCATATTTAAAGCTATAGTTCTCTTTCCGTGTATGGTTTTTAAGCAACAGAGAGAAAGGGAGTTAGAGAAGGAGCAGTTCTAGCACTAGAAGCCTTTCTTTTGGTAAAAAGAATGTGTTTAACATTTGGCTATTGTCATTCTGAAATGACAAAGCACTTTACATAAATATATTTTTCAGCTCGTAAATCATTAAGGGGCTGGTTTGCCTTTCATCAGTTTTGAGGGGTGTGTTTTTGACTTCAATAGGATCAGTATTTGGATGTAAGAGCATATGTGTATAGGCTGGGTAACTACAGTTCAATATATATTCTAAAATAAGATAGTATGACTGTACTGTCCTCCTTTGCTTGCTATCAAGATTGGAATCCAGAGTTATGCATTTTCCTTCATGCTATCAAAACAATGAAAGGACTGCAACTTCCTGCTAGTTTTCAGTGTTATCAATGTCATCAACTGTTCATTCATGAGCTACACAGAAGCCTCAACTTGGGTCTTAGCTGAAAGGTGAACTGAAAAGCTTTTTATCTGCCAACCTGTAAGCCACATTATAGACTTTACTAACAACAACAAGAACCAGGAGTGCAACCCACTACCACTGAGGTTTTCAGATTAAGAAATAGCAGATACAGCTGAAAAAAACATGATGGCAGAGGAAAATCTTCCCCTACTCCAAATGTTAGTTGCTGGTGGATGCTGAATCCTGCCATATCAGTGTTAGTGTATAAGAATAAGTCAGTATACACACTCTGTAATTGAATGTCAAGAAAAATGAAAATATATTGTTTTATTGCTACTGTTCTTTGATTTATTGTCATTGGACATGAGGTCCAACAAATCATTTTGCTGACACCATCAGCTGCCTTAACTAGGCTGTCAGTTCACGACATTAAAGGTAACGGATGGTGATTATTTTACTGTAATGGGTTTAATCAGTACTTTGAATGACTTAGCAGTCCTGTCATAGTATAGCTAACTCATCATTCATCAACGCAGCATTTGTTTACTAACATCATCTATAATTCACTTGATTGTTGACCATCATCAGCAAATGCCTCTCCAGCTAAGTTTGATCAGAGATGAAAGTTTGCACAGCTGCAGCACACTAACGAATCCTCTCTGTGCTACTAGAGCAAAAATGTTACTGTTCTACTACACCCCAGTATGAGGAAGTGTCATGCTCTACATTTACCCTATTTCTTTGCCCAGTCCTCCATACCAGGATTTACAAAAACCTAAAATATATAATTGCTCATTTTATTATAAATGCCTGCCCTCAGGAACCCTCAGTACTTGATGGTTTTCATGGAAGAATTTTGCCATGACTTAGAAGAGTCAGAAAGAACAGACAACCTGTTGACTATCGAGTAAAAACAATAAGCAAAATATGCTCATTTTCTAAAATGCATATAAACCTAGGGTTTTTTTTAAAGATATGCCTGATTAATTGAGGAAGTCTCAAAGGCCTACAAAAATATCCAACTTATTCTGTACACACACATACATACACACACACACCCACACAGAGAGAAGTGTAATCATTATGGTGTTCCAGTGATATAAGAGACAAGACCCTAAATCAATTTTTCTTGTGTTATGCTCTTCAAGTTTAAGGAATAAGAACAAAAATTGTTGAAGTTGTTTTCTGAGATCAGTACAGCAGATCTCAGTATTTACATTTTTCTCTTCTACTGATGTAGGGGGGCACTGAAATTACTATTGCTGTAGTGATAGGGGAGGATCAAAGTTCTACCTTTCAGGTCTGAGAAAAGAATTTGGCTCTTTAAACTGCAAGTGATGGCTATTTGAGTTAGTTTACCCAAGAAGAGGCTATTTCAAAGTTTTAAGAGTTTCATTTGCATTTGAAAAATTGTACATAAATATGAGAGACTTTCAAGAAAGGATTTTAAAAGGAGTTACAAATCAACATTTAATCAAAATGAAAGCTTATTCTAAACCCAACATTTTGGTCTACAAAACTCAAGACTCAAAGCTCAGGAGAAATTAGTGCATATGGCAAATAGGTGGATCCAATTCTGAAGGTGCAAGAAGGAGAGACTATAGTAGATAAGGAAGAGAAATACTCTTCAGATAGAACAGTTCAAGGTCAACTAATCATAAACTGGTATTCTAGTCATATACACAAGCACACAGTAGTGTGTGTATAAAAATGGAATCAAAAACATTATACTAAACTTGGCCTGTTTGATTAAAAAGAGGAAGTAACAGTAGGTCCATAAAAATGTACTGTCAAATTGTCAACAAGGACAGAACAAGAAATAATGAGCAGCCAGGAGCAATTTGGTTAAACATGAGGAAAAACTTAGCCATAAAAAGAACAAAGTACCAAGTGACTCAGCTACTGTCAGTATTCTAGATCTGAAAGCCATGTATTAGGTATGGTTTAGGAATAAAGAAATTCCACTTACTGCAATGTAAGAATACGTAGAATAATCCACTAGAGGCTCATTCCCAACTTAATATTCTATCATTTAAGCAAATTAACTAAAAAAAAAATTAAGAGAACAAGAGCAAACGAAACAAACCCAACATTCAAATAATGTATCAGGCCTAGGAAGCTGAAGAAGATGTAAGGCTATTTTAAATATAAGGAGACATCAGAAACAATACTCACCATCTGGGAGCACCCTCTCACAGCAAGACCCAGCATTGCAGCACCATGCCTCAGTTCCCCCCCTCCACACATTTTCAGCTCTCTCTCTTTGTAAAGGTGATTTGGCCTTCCAGCCAAGTTACTTTTAAGCATCCAACTCTCCCTTCTCCTCCCTCTGGGGGACAAAACAGGGGTGCTAAAACAATATTTATAGTAGGGGTGCTGATGAAACCATGCATTTGGTGTTTGTTATTAATACTTCAAGACATGGGGTGCAGCAGCACCCCCAGCACCCCTAGTCTCAAGCACCACTGGGACAGAGTCCTTTAGCTAAAGCCCAACACAAGAGCCAAACAAGAGAGTGTTTGGCCCCACTGGGCTTAGCCTTCACTCCCCTTCCTTATAGGCTAGCTTCTAGTAGCAACAGCCTGTCTCACTACCATCTTTTTGGCTCCGATCATTCAAGTGCAGTCTACCTTCCTTCCAAGGATAGGACCTTCTTGCCTCATATCAGAGCAACCTGTCCATTCTTCTCCCAGTCAACCTTTAACCGCTGGGCTTTCCTCCTTAGTCCCCAAGTTCTACTTCAGACCAGAAGCCTCTGACTCCTCTTGGGCTGAGTCTTTACACACCTCCCCAAATCTGGTCTACCCAAGAACTGGCCCAAAAATCCTAGCTTCAGGCTTTCGTTTCCTAGCCTCTTTGACTCCCTCAGGTAACTGATGGGCAGGATCCTCTCAGAGGCTAATATGAAGGGGAAAGGAGTCCAGGAGAGCTGGCTGTATTTTAAAGAAGCCTTATTGAGGGCACATGAACAAACCATCCCGATGTGCAGAAAGAATAGCAAATATGGCAGGCAATCAGTTTGGCTTAACAGTAAAATCTTTGGTGAGTTTAAAAACAGAAAGGAAGCTTACTAGAAGTAGAAACTTGGACAGATGACCAGGGAGGAGTATAAAAATATTGCTTCAGCATGCAGGGGTGCAATCAGGAAGGCCAAAGCACACTCGGAGTTGCAGCTAGCAAGGGATGTGAAGGGTAATAAGAAGGGTTTCTACAGGTAGATTAGCAACAAGAAGAAGGTAAAGGAAAGTGTGGGACCCTTATTGAATGGGGGAGGCAGCCTAGTGACAGATGATGTAGAAAAAGCTGAAGTACTCCATGCTTTTTTGCCTTCATCTTCACAGACAAGGTCAGCTCCCAGACTGCTGCTCTGGGCAGCACAGTATAGAGAGGAGGTGAGCTATGCTCAGTGGTAAAAGAACAGGTTAAGGACTATTTAGAAAAGCTGGACATGTACAAGTACATGGGTCCAGATCTAATGCATCTGAGGGTGTTGAGGGAGTTGGCTTATGTGATTGCAGAGTCTTTGGCCATTGTCTTTGAAAACTTGTGGCGATTGGGAAAAGTCCCAGACGATTGGAAAAAGGCAAATATAGTGCCCATCTTTAAAAAAGAGAAGAAGGAGAATCTGGGGAACTACAGACCAGTTAGCCTCACCTCAGTCCCTGGAAAAATCATGGAGCAGGTCCTCAAGGAATCAATTCTGAAGCACTTAGTAGGAGCATTGCCAGAAGATTGAGGGAAGTGATTATTCCTCTCTATTCAGCACTGGTGAGGCCACATCTGGAGTATTGCATCCAGTTTTGGGCCTCCCACTACAGAAAAGATGTGGACAAATTGGAGAAAGTCCAGCGGAGGGCAATGAAAATTATTAGGGGGCTGGGGCACATGACTTATGAGGAGAGGCTGAGGGAACTGGGCTTATTTAGTCTTCAGAAGAGAGGAGTGAGGTTGGATTTGATAGCAGTCTTCAACTACTTTAAGGGGGTGTCGTGGAAAAATTAACCACACGTTGTGTTTGGGTCAGAACAAGCTTGAGGCTCCTTTATTGATTAGAAGCGGAGGGGGGTAACAGCTCTAAGTAGCTGCCCCCCAATGCAAAGCACACACACCTTTTTAAAGCTTAAAACCACAGACAAATTACACATACTTCTATATTAATTACCTTATTTGGAATACATTGAAAAATTAACACTGGTCAAAAGCAAAAACAAGCATCTCCCTCACTAGGCCCCTCCTGTTATTCACTGTCTGTTCTTTTGCGGTCAGCGACCTTTCTAACACAACTGTTGTGGTTATATATTTCATAAGCTTGACTATTGCAAATTTGTTCTGTCTGGGGACCTTTCCATCCTGCCCCTTCATACCCCTTATCCACAGAAAACCATTGTTCCATTCTGGGGACTTTCCACTTTGACTTTTCCTACCCCTTGACACACATAAGCAAGCAGGACCTCAGTTTACGGCCTGCAGGCAAGCTTGACCAAAGTCAGGGTGACCTGAGTTTTATGTCCTGTTAATTTTCCCTCACAGTTCCCCCCTTTGAGGCCTCTTCGGCCTCACTTTATTCTATCATACCCGTCCTGTAACAGTGCTGGTTCTAGTGGGACCCAACTGAGAGTGCCAATTCAGGACAAACTGCTTAAAGCAGGGCAGTTACAGCCCAAGGCTGGGGTTTCTGTGCATACCAAGGCAAACCAAACCAAACCAAACCAGACAGACAGAGAGGACTTTGGTCTCACCCCACTGGCTAACCACAAGTCACACAAGCAATTCCCTTGGACACTCCAGTTTCCTAGTATCATCACCAGTGCCACTCGTTATGGAGACAAATGTTTATGAAAACCAATACCCCAGTAAAAGAAAAGAGGTTCTCTCGATCCCAAAAGACCAAGCCCCAGACCCAGGTCAATATACAAATCAGATCTTACCCATAAATGACGCTATTGCCAATCCTTTAGAATCTAAAATCTAAAGGTTTATTCATAAAAGGAAAAAGATACAGATGAGATCTAGATTTGGTTAAATGGAATCAATTACATACAGTAATGGCAAAGTTCTTGGTTCAGGCTTGCAGCAGCGATAGAATAAACAGCAGGTTCAAATCAAGTCTCTGGAGTACATCCACAAGCTGGGATGGGTCTTTCAGTCCTTGTTTCAAAGCTTCAGTGTAGCAAAGTTCCTCCAGAGGTAAGAAGCAGGATTGAAGACAAGATGGAGGAGCTGCAGCAGATTTTTATATTCTCTTGCCATGTGGTCTTTCTTTCTTTGTTCCAAAGACAAGCTGCCCATCACATGGCATGGAAAAACCTCAGAGTTCTGTCCATAGGCATGTCCCTGCATGCCTTGCTGAGTCACAAGGGGTGTCTGCCTTCTCTCAGTGGGTCAGGTGTATAGTTGATGGTCCCTAATGGGCCATCAAGCAGGCTAAGCAGAGCTGACACCAACTTGTCTGGAGTGTCACCCAGAAGCATAGCACAAGTTTGAACTACAGACAGTATAGAGCCAATATTCATAACTTTAACTACAAAATGATACACACAGAAAGACAGAATAATCAAACCCAGCAAACCATAACCTTGTCTGAGACACCTTATTTGACCCCCTTTATACAAGATTTGGTGCCACTACTGGACCTTGGTTGCAACAATGTTCTATACGGTCCCAGTTCAAGTCAATAACATCACACCTCCATGGTCATTAATTTATTAATTTCCTCTCTCTCTTCCTCACGTATTACCTGCATTTCCTCGTCTTCTTCCCCTCCTACCTGCATTTCCGCATAAACATTCATTGCTGCCTCTTGCCTCCTGTTATCATAGAGTTTATTGACAATCATTAGTGCCACTTGTTCCTTTACATTGAGCTTAACAGATCTAGGACCAGGCAGGCAACGATAAACACATCTACTACAACAGCAATAACATAACCCCATACCAAACAGTAATAAAAACAACAACATTTCTCTGGCAACAAAACAATGGGGTTGAGATTGCTGAATAGTCTTAGTCACAAAACACAAAGCATCATACTTAGTACATAAGGTAGAATCCCTATAGGCTGTATGAAAGGCATTCTTTTCAACTTGATATATATTTTGGAGCATGTGAATCTGTCCCTGTAGGTCGGAAATTTTCTGAACCTCTGGTAGAATTGAAAGCAAATTTTGGAATTGGTCAGGTACTAAAGCAGTCCAGTTAAAAGGTATTTGGAACCTAAGGGCTAATTGTAGAATTTTATCCACAGGCCAATGAATGATATGATTGCCTGCGGCTGTGGTGAGATTAAAATGTACATCATTCAAGGTAATGGTCTTAACATGCACACAGCTATTATTAGCTTGGAAAAGTAGATGTCCTTTCAGGGTAGTGCCGTGTTCCATACCCTCCAAACAAATGTTGTCATGAACAGTGACAACCTCTCCTGGTTTTAGTTTATGTACACACTGAAGTTGAGGGGGTTCTAAAGGCCAGAGTGTCCATTGGCTTGCAATCCCTACCCAAATGTCAGGCATTATTCCAGGAGCACTGACTACAGATTGGTTGGGCATACCAGGTAGTTCAAGTTCCCAAATGTCTCGGTGAATTATCCAATCCCACATGCATCCTCCCCATGGACCCGGCAGGATTCGGTAGGTGGGAGCCCATACCCCTCCGACCAGCCCGTATGCTTGGAAGGAGCACTGAGAACGTCTGCATTTTCACTCAGAAAATCTCCAAGTATGCCTCCATGGCCACAGATCAGATGGTAATCCCGAGGTGGCTGTAAGGGCAGAGGGCCATGCCTGATGTTCAAGATCCCTTCGAATGGCCACGAGCTGGTCATTCCAAAAATCCTGAACCTCTGAACAAGCCTAATCCCACTGCAATGCCTTCTCAGCCCCAGTGATACTAAGCACCATATCTGTTACAAGCTTCTGGGTCATTGCCCTAAAGGTGGAAATAATACGTAATTCGCCTACTCCCGCTTGTGTCTGGGTCAATTGTGCTCCAATAATAAGGCCTGTGGCTTTTTTCTAAGTGTCCCAATTTTTTCTTCACGTTCTTGATTCTTATGGATATTTCAGATTGCCGCTACGCTATTTGCACCATCCCATAGGTGTCCAGCCAAGTCCCTTTTCTTTCTAGGGGAAACCCAGGCCCATTGCTGTGCTAACATGATGGCAGCCCCTTTAGAGCAATTTGGATATGTAGAGGTAATTTAAAAACTGGATAAGGGCAATGTGAATTTAATGATCCCTAATATGGCATTAATTACAGTCCATCGGTGTCCCAACACACTAACACATCTCTCCCTTGTGAAGTATTGTACCACATCTGTTGGCTAAACACCTTCGCAAAAAGGCTGAGAGGCATCAGCATCAATGGCATAAGAAGGGGCATATTACAATATGGGATAGGTTAAATTATCAGTTACTGGGATAATTTCAGTACAGGCAAAATTTCCGGTGGCAGAACAAACTTTTTGGGTATACGTTTGATTATTTACTAGTGAGGCTACTGATTGGTCAAGATCTAGAAAAATATTACTTTCCCATCCCCACCCTAAGTTTGTTAAGAAGGAGAGGCTGAGGAATATTAAAAGTTTTATCTTCAGGTAGTTTTGGCTAGCTTCCGCAAGCTATTCTTCAAGATTTCGTAGTCTTAATTCACTTAGCTGTCCGGCAATGAGGCAGCAAGGGAGAGGTTACTAGCACAATCACCTTTCTTTGTGATTATTATGTCCTCAGGTGGAGAGGTTGTTTTCTTCAGGTGGAGAAGTTGTGCCTTCAAAGGCACGGTGGGTCTGTCAGTGGACAAAGTAGAGGTTACTGGCTTTTCACCTTGTCCTTCACTCCTGCTGTCCAGAAGGAGAAACAACGCCAGAAGGAAAGATAGACTGATCACCAGTCAGAGAGCCATTACAGTGAGAAACATGGGCAGGTGGTCAATTCTCAGCACTTCACAGCGGTGTTGATAATTAACAGGACTTGATATGGGTCTTTCAGCATGGGGCCAGGGCGGTTCCTCGCTGATGGACCTCTATGTAGATCCAGTCTCCTGGTTTCAGCGAGTGGCAGGGCTGCTGTATATAAAAAGACCTAACACATTTAGTTAGTGCCTGACAACAATTAAGAATTGTGTTATTCAGTAAATCACTGTCCATCTGAGCCAGGACCAGTGGGGCACAGCCAGTAGTCGCATTGGGCTCCCTGTTAGAAATCTTATGAGGGCTGAGTCTGGTCTTTCAATTGGGAGTGGCCTTCAAAGGGCATTTGGCCATATTGGATCTGTGAAGCTGCACATAAATCTTTTATAATCTGTCCAGGTATGCCAAATTGTGATACCAAATCCTTAAGCAAAAGTTTTACAACAACAGTTTTGGCATCTGCCTTTTTACAAGAAAATACATTACTAAAACTAACACATACTCACAATTACAACATTTAAACATTTGAATCAATCTGAATATTTACAAAAGGGTCCCCATGGGGTGGGGTGCTTGGCTGATTTTGTCCGTACTGGTCTGCCACTGTTGTGGGCAAGGCAGATAGGACAAGAGCTGCAGTACTGCTGTGCCATAATGGAAAAATTTGGGGTATACCATCCCTCCCTTTGCCCAGGTATGCCATTCCATGGGACACGCGAGCAAGATAGGGGAGCAAAGCGGCCATCTGGGGCGCGCCACAAGATGTAAAGAACACCCATTTCACCTTAGTTGTACAAAGTTTCACGGCTTAATTTCTTCCAGTAACTACAGAGTTAAACTTCTTATTTTCTTTCTTTTAACTTCCTCAAACTGCGGTTGCCTGCTTGTCTGGGCCTGATCCTTATCCTTTTTTCTTGCTGCATTATTTCTTTCCATGGGCACAGGCATTGTTTTATTACCAATTTAGCAAGGAGGGTGGGCTTTTGACTAACCCCCCTTTTATTTATTTATACACACCTATTTACATACACACCCATTTATTTCTTTACATCTAGATGCATCTTATTTAATAATAACCTTAATTTTTTATGTCCAGACTTAATACAATCTTTTCTTGAGGTGGTAACAACCCCTCAGCATCGGTGCTTTGCAGGAAAGGATAGTAGCAGGGCTAGGGACAACAGGAAAGGTAGGGAGTACAGCAGCATTAATAGCACGGTAAAATGGGGGAGTTACACTCACTGACCGTAGGAATAATGACTCCTTGCTGAATGCAGGACGTAAGAACAGGTTGGATTTTTCCTTGGCCTGTTTTGATAGAGTGTACTGCTGCACCTCGGGAAGGGGTCTTGCTGGGTTTAGGCGAATCTCAATGCACCCAACCTGGTTGGTATGATTGGCTCACAAGGAGGGAGAGACCTTAGCCAGCAGTTCCTGTTGCAATGGGGAAGGACTGGAGTTAGTCTTCTCCTGTAAACTGCCAGGACCTCATTGTGAGCGGGACCAGGCACGTTCAGATACACACCATCTGGGGTACAGCCAATTATACAATTTAATTTACACAGCAAGTCTTTTCCCAAAAGGTTAGCAGGTGAACAAGGGCTTAGGAGGAATGCATGACGGTCAAACAAAGGACAGATAGAAATGGACAGAGGTGAAGAGACGGGGTGGGGAATAAGAGTATTGCCCACCCCTGCCGCTTTTCATAGAATCATAGAATCATAGAATATCAGGGTTGGAAGGGACCCCAGAAGGTCATCTAGTCCAACCCCCTGCTTGAAGCAGGACCAATTCCCAGTTAAATCATCCCAGCCAGGGCTTTGTCAAGCCTGACCTTAAAAACCTCTAAGGAAGGAGATTCTACCACCTCCCTAGGTAACGCATTCCAGTGTTTCACCACCCTCTTAGTGAAAAAGTTTTTCCTAATATCCAATCTAAACCTCCCCCATTGCAACTTGAGACCATTACTCCTCGTTCTGTCATCTGCTACCATTGAGAACAGTCTAGAGCCATCCTCTTTGGAACCCCCTTTCAGGTAGTTGAAAGCAGCTATCAAATCCCCCCCCTCATTCTTCTCTTCTGCAGACTAAACAATCCCAGCTCCCTCAGCCTCTCTTCATAAGTCATGTGCTCTAGACCCCTAATCATTTTTGTTGCCCTTCACTGGACTCTCTCCAATTTATCCACATCCTTCTTGTAGTGTGGGGCCCAAAACTGGACACAGTACTCCAGATGAGGTCTCACCAGTGTCGAATAGAGGGGAACGATCACGTCCCTCGATCTGCTCGCTATGCCCCTACTTATACATCCCAAAATGCCATTGGCCTTCTTGGCAACAAGGGCACACTGTTGACTCATAACCAGCTTCTCGTCCACTGTCACCCCTAGGTCCTTTTCCGCAGAACTGCTGCCTAGCCATTCGGTCCCTAGTCTGTAGCGGTGCATTGGATTCTTCCATCCTAAGTGCAGGACCCTGCACTTATCCTTATTGAACCTCATCAGATTTCTTTTGGCCCAATCCTCCAATTTGTCTAGGTCCTTCTGTATCCTATCCCTCCCCTCCAGCGTATCTACCACTCCTCCCAGTTTAGTATCATCTGCAAATTTGCTGAGAGTGCAATCCACACCATCCTCCAGATCATTTATGAAGATATTGAACAAAACCGGCCCCAGGACCGACCCCTGGGGCACTCCACTTGACACCGGCTGCCAACTAGACATGGAGCCATTGATCACTACCCGTTGAGCCCGACAATCTAGCCAGCTTTCTACCCACCTTATAGTGCATTCATCCAGCCCATACTTCCTTAACTTGCTGACAAGAATACTGTGGGAGACAGTGTCAAAAGCTTTGCTAAAGTCAAGAAACAATACATCCACTGCTTTCCCTTCATCCACAGAACCAGTAATCTCATCATAAAAGGCGATTAGATTAGTCAGGCATGACCTTCCCTTGGTGAATCCATGCTGACTGTTCCTGATCACTTTCCTCTCATGTAAGTGCTTCAGGATTGATTCTTTGAGGACCTGCTCCATGATTTTTCCAGGGACTGAGGTGAGGCTGACTGGCCTGTAGTTCCCAGGATCCTCCTTCTTCCCTTTTTTAAAGATTGGCACTACATTAGCCTTTTTCCAGTCATCTGGGACTTCCCCCGTTCGCCACGAGTTTTCAAAGATAATGGCCAAGGGCTCTGCAATCACAGCCGCCAATTCCTTCAGCACTCTCGGATGTAACTCGTCCGGCCCCATGGACTTGTGCACGTCCAGCTTTTCTAAATAGTCCCTAACCACCTCTATCTCCACAGAGGGCTGGCCATCTCTTCCCCATTCTGTGATGCCCAGCGCAGCAGTCTGGAAGCTGACCTTGTTAGTGAAAACAGAGGCAAAAAAAGCATTGAGTACATTAGCTTTTTCCACATCCTCTGTCACTAGGTTGCCTCCCTCATTCAGTAAGGGGCCCACACTTTCCTTGGCTTTCTTCTTGTTGCCAACATACCTGAAGAAACCCTTCTTGTTACTCTTGACATCTCTTGCTAGCTGCAGCTCCAGGTGCGATTTGGCCCTCCTGATATCTTTCCTACATGCCCGAGCAATATTTTTATACTCTTCCCTGGTCATATGTCCAACCTTCCACTTCTTGTAAGCTTCTTTTTTATGTTTAAGATCCGCTAGGATTTCACCATTAAGCCAAGCTGGTCGCCTGCCATATTTACTATTCTTTCGACTCATCGGGATGGTTTGTCCCTGTAACCTCAACAGGGATTCCTTGAAATACAGCCAGCTCTCCTGGACTCCCTTCCCCTTCATGTTAGTCCCCCAGGGGATCCTGGCCATCTGTTCCCTGAGGGAGTCGAAGTCTGCTTTCCTGAAGTCCAGGGTCCGTATCCTGCTGCTTACCTTTCTTCCCTGCGTCAGGATCCTGAACTCAACCAACTCATGGTCACTGCCTCCCAGATTCCCATCCACTTTTGCTTCCCCCACTAATTCTACCTGGTTTGTGAGCAGCAGGTCAAGAAAAGCGCCCCCCCTAGTTGGCTCCCCTAGCACTTGCGCCAGGAAATTGTCCCCTACGCTTTCCAAAAACTTCCTGGATTGTCTATGCACCTCTGTATTGCTCTCCCAGCAGATATCAGGAAAATTAAAGTCACCCATGAGAATCAGGGCATGCAATCTAGTAACTTCCGTGAGTTGCCGGAAGAAAGCCTCATCCACCTCATCCCCCTGGTCCGGTGGTCTATAGCAGACTCCCACCACTACATCACTCTTGTTGCACACACTTCTAAACTTAATCCAGAGACACTCAGGTTTTTCCACAGTTTCGTACCGGAGCTCTGAGCAGTCATACTGCTCCCTTACATACAGTGCTACTCCCCCACCTTTTCTGCCCTGCCTGTCCTTCCTGAACAGTTTATAACCATCCATGACTGTACTCCAGTCATGTGAATTATCCCACCAAGTCTCTGTTATTCCAATCACGTCATAGTTCCTTGACATCACCAGGACCTCCAGTTCTCCCTGCTTGTTTCCAAGGCTTTGTGCATTTGTATATAAGCACTTGAGATAACCTGTTGATCGCCCCTCATTCCCAGTATGAGGCAGGAGCCCTCCCCTCGCAGACATTCCTGCCTGTGCTTCCTCCCGGTATCCCGCTTTCCCACTTACCTCAGGGCTTTGGTCTCCTTCCCCCGGTGAACCTAGTTTAAAGCCCTCCTCACTAGGTTAGCCAGCCTGCTGGCAAAGATGCTCTTCCCTCTCTTCGTAAGATGGAGCCCGTCTCTGCCCAGCACTCCTCCTTCATGGAACACCATCCCATGGTCAAAGAATCCAAAGCCTTCTCTCCGACACCACCTGCGTAGCCATTCGTTGACTTCCACGATTCGACGGTCCCTACCCAGGCCTTTTCCTTCCACGGGGAGGATGGACGAGAACACCACTTGCGCCTCCAACTCCTTCATCCTTCTTCCCAGAGCCATGTAGTCCGCAGTGATCCGCTCAAGGTCATTCTTGGCAGTATCATTGGTGCCCACGTGGAGAAGCAGGAAGGGGTAGCGATCCGAGGGCTTGATGAGTCTCGGCAGTCTCTCCGTCACATCGCGAATCTTAGCCCCTGGCAAGCAGCAGACTTCTCGGTTTTCCCGGTCAGGGCGGCAGATAGATGACTCAGTCCCCCGGAGGAGAGAGTCCCCGACCACCACCACCCGCCTTCTCCTCTTGGGAGTGGTGGTCGTGGAACCCCCAACCTCAGGACATTGCATCTCATGCCTTCCAACCAGCGGAGTCTCCTTCTGCTTTCTCCCCCCAGACATATCATCTGGTCCACTCTCCGCAATGGTACCTGTGGAGAGAACATGAAAGCGGTTAGTTACCTGTGTCTGTGTTACTGGAACCCGGACATTCCGCTTACCTCTTCTGGAGGTCACATGTTGCCAAGCTTCTTCACTGGCCTCTTGGCTCCTCTGTGCAACCTGCTCTATATCTTTAGAGCTTTGTGCCCCTAGAAGCCTATCCTGTGTTTTGTCCAGAAAATCCTCAGTTTCTCGTATACAACGCAGGGTCGTTATCTGTTGTTCCAGACCTTCAATCTTCTCTTCCAATATGGAGACCAGCTTGCACTTTGTACAGACAAAGCCGCTTCTGTCCTGTGGAAGAAAGACAAACATGGCACATCCAGTGCAGGTCACAACAGCTGAACCCCCCCCTTCCATATCACCTACCTACTATGAGCTTCCTCATGAGCTTTTGGATCGACCAGGGTGGTAGGGACATTTACTGTTTCCAATGGCCCATTTACTTGCAATAGTAACACACACCATCACTGGGTCCCTAGGGAAGGTGGACGGGGGGACCTTGTTTTGGCCTTCCCCTTCTCCCCCCGCAATGGGCGGCTATTATGGGGTTCTGGAGCTGGAAGGTCATTAACATAGTTTTAATGTGGCGGTGAGAATATTGGGTTTTATTCAAATTCTTATTTTTACTTTGTTTACAGGTGCTAATTTTTGGTCCAGTCAGCTTTCTTTGGGCAGACTGTGAGAATTTTATCTAACAGCTTCTCCCTGTTTTTATTTAACTTTTCCTGGTCATGGCCTGGATTTTGCTTGGACCACTGAGCTTCTTCACAAAGGCAACTCAGTGTTTCTCTAGGCATGACCCCTCATAAAAGCTGGTTTAAATTTGCCCATGTAGGGTTATAACAGTTTATAACAATTTGCAATTCCTCTTTGAATTTAACTGGGTCTTCTCTTATTTTTTGGAAAATTTTTAAGTAAATTATACAATTCCATAGGAGACCAAGGTGCATGTGCAGATACCGAGGTCTCCTGACCCGAAGCACCAATGCCCAGGAATTGACGCAAGAGGAACATTTCCTCAGTATGGGGAGACACTGTCTAAGGGGTGAATGTAAGGGGCTTCTGTTGCTTAATATTTCTTGCCGGCTTAGTTGGATTTAAATTCTTTGCCAATTTTCTTTTTATCTCTTTTAATTGTGTTGTAAGGTTCTCCTGGGAGTCCTTAAGACTCCTTATTTGAGATTCACAGTGCCATTTCTTTTTTCTTTTTCTTTTTTTTTCTGTTTCTTCATGCCAATAGAAATATACCTCACACTGACATTGGCTAGAAGCACACTTTTGAGGTGCACAATCTTGTCAAGGTCGAAACTTTCCCTCTAAGGGAAACCATAACTTTAAATTATCCCTATCCCTGGTATACCAATTCCAATTTTTCCAGAAACTTGCAAGTGAACTAGTGTGTGCCTTTTGGTGAGACGGTGATCTTTCTTATAGATTCATAGATACTAAGGTCAGAAGGGACCATTATGATCATCTAGTCTGACCTCCTGCACAACGCAGGCCACAGAATCTCACCCACCCACTTCACCTATGTCTGAGCTATTGAAGTCTTCAAATCGTGGTTTAAAGACTTCAAGGAGCAGAGAATCCTCCAGCAAGTGACCCGTGCCCCATGCTACAGAGGAAGGCAAAAAACCTCCAGGGCCTCTTCCAATCTGCCCTGGAGGAAAATTCCTTCCTGACCCCAAATATGGCGATCAGCTAAATCCTGAGCATATGGGCAAGATTCACCAGCCAGATACTACAGAAAATTCTTTCCTGGGTAACTCAGATCCCACCCCATCTAACATCCCATCACAGGCCATTAGGCCTATTTACCATGAATATTTAAAGATCAATTAATTACCAAAATCATGTTATCCCATCATACCATCTCCTCCATAAACTTATCGAGTTTAATCTTAAAGCCAGATAGATCTTTTGCCCCCACTGCTTCCCTTGGAAGGCTATTCCAAAACTTCATTCCTCTGATGGTTAGAAACCTTCGTCTAATTTCAAGTCTAAACTTCCTGATGGCCAGTTTATATCCATTTGTTCTTGTGTCCACATTGGTACTGAGCTTAAATAATTCCTTTCCCTCTCCAGTATTTATCCCTCTGATATATTTATTGAGAGCAATCATATTTCCCCTCAACCTTCTTTTAGTTAGGCTAAACAAGCCAAGCTCCTTAAGTCTCCTTTCATAAGACAAGTTTTTCATTCCTCGGATCATCCTAGTAGCCCTTCTCTGTACCTGTTCCAGTTTGAATTCATCCTTCTTAAACATGGGAGACCAAAATTGCACACAGTATTCCAGGTGAGGTCTCACCAGTGCCTTGTATAACGGTACTAACACCTCCTTATCCCTACTGGAAATACCTCTCCTGATGCATCCCAAGACCGCATGAGCTTTTTTCACAGCCATATCACATTGGTGGCTCATAGTCATCCTATGATCAACCAATACTCCAAGGTCCTTCTCCTCCTCCGTTACTTCTAATTGATGCGTCCCCAGCTTATAACTAAAATTCTTGTTATTAATCCCTAAATGCATAACCTTACACTTCTCACTATTAAATTTCATCCTATTACTATTACTCCAGTTTACAAGATCATCCAGATCCTCCTGTATGATATCCCTGTCCTTCTCTAAATTGGCAATACCTCCCAGCTTTGTATCATCCACAAACTATTAGCACACTCCCACTTTTTGTGCCGAGGTCAGTAATAAAAAGATTAAATAAGATTGGTCTCAAAACTGATCCTTGAGGAACTCCACTGGTAACCTCCCTCCAGCCTGACAGTTCACCTTTCAGTAGGACCCGTTGTAGTCTCCCCTTTAACCAATTCCTTATCCACCTTTCAGTGTTCATATTGATCCCCATCTTTTCCAGTTTAACTAATAATTCCCCATGTGGCACGGTATCAAACGCCTTACTGAAATCTAGGTAAATTAGATCCACTGCATTTCCTTTGTCTAAAAAATCTGATACTTTCTCAAAGAAGGAGATCAGGTTGGTTTGGCACGATCTACCTTTTGTAAAACCATGTTGTATTTTGTCCCATTTACCATTGACTTCAATGTCCTTAACTACTTTCTCCTTCAAAATTTTTTCATTCTTGACTCACTGGCCCCCATCTGTACCTGGCGAGAGGGGAATCCTCTTGGATCCTCCGGCCCCCAGTACTGCACATGGCGAGAGGGGAATCCCCTTGGATTCCCTGGCACCCAGTACTTAACTCAATTCACTCGTCACACTCACACAGGGAAAGTTTGTTTCGGGCCTCCACGACTGCTTGCGGTCCTCCGGTTCTGGGGGTCTGCTGTCTATCCAAGTTACGGCACCAAGATTGTCATGGAAAAATGAACCACGCACTGTGTTTGGATCAGAACAAGCCTGAGACTCCTTTATTGATTAGAAGCACAGGGGGGTAACAGCTCTAAGTAGCTGCCCCCCGATGCAAAGCACACACACCTTTTTAAAGCTTAAAACCACAGACAAATTACACATACTTCTATATTAATTACCTTATTTGGAATACATTGAAAAATTAACACTGGTCAAAAGCAAAAACAAGCATCTCCCCCACTAGGCCCCTCCTTTCATTCACTGTTTGTTCTTTTGTGGTCAGCAACCTTTCTAACACAACTATTGTGGTTATATATTTCATAAGCTTGACTATTGCAAATTTGTTCTGTCTGGGGATCTTTCCATCCTGCCCCTTCATGCCCCTTATCCACAGAGAACCATTGTTCCGTTTTGGGGACTTTCCACTGTGACTTTTCCTACCCTTTGACACACATAAGCAAGCAGGATCTCAGTTTATGGCCTGCAGGCAAGCTTGACCAAAGTCAGGGCCGTGACCTGAGTTTTATGTCCTGTTAATTTTCCCTGACAGGGGGTTCCAAAAAGGATAGAACTCGGCTGTTGTCAGTGGTGGCAGATGACAAAACAAGGAGCAATGGTCTCAGGTTGCAGTGGGGGTGGTCTAGGTTGGATATTAGGAAAAACTATTTCCCTAGTAGGGTGGTAAAGCACTGGAATGGGTTACCTGGGGAGGTGGAATCTCCATCCTAAGAGATTTTTAAAGTCAGACTTGACAAAGCCCTGGCTGGGATGATTTTGGATTGGACTAGATGACCTCCTGAGGTCTCTTCCAACCCTAATCTTCTATGATTCTATGATTCTCTCAGGCTAGCTCAAGCCCAGCTTCTCATCCCACACCAAAGTACTTTACCCACTCTCCTCCCCAGCCTGCAGCCAATTGGTGGACTTTCATCCTTTTAAGTCCCACATCCTACACAGGTGTAGCTGAGTAGGGCTAATAGAACAGGGCTGACTGGCCTAAGGTCCTTTGGCCCTTAAAGGAGCATGCCACCCTGTTAGAACATAGTTATTTAATAAGGATCATTTTACCATTTCAACAAGAATGGACATTAGTGTCAGGTGAAAAATATGTAATGAACACGTAAAGGGTTTTGGAATTCCCACACCGGGGGTCACAATGTTCCATACAGTTGCATCGCAGACCCTGCAGGATTCCAAATATTGCTCTAAAATACTACACTAGTTAACAGCATTGCACTTACACTGCTAAATTGAGGACTGAATTCATTAGTTCTTCTTTGAGTGCTTGCTCATATTGATTCCAATTAGGTGTGCACATGTCACGTGCATGGCCATCAGATAATTTTTACCCTAGCAACACCCAGTGGGTAAGCTGTGGAGTCCCCTTGAGTGGCACCTTCATGGCACTCGATATATACCCCAGCTGATCCAGCGCCCCCTCAGTTCCTTCTTACCGCCCGTGACGGTCATTGGAACTGTGGAGCTCGGCTTTGCTGCTCTCCACTCTCCCTAGCGTTTTTCCTCACAGTTTGTTAATAGTTCCTAGTCATAGTTTTAGTGGTTAATAGTTATAGTTGTAGTTATAGTTACAGTTGTTTGTATTAGTGGGGTTGGAGGGTTTTTTCCCTCCTTTCCATCTTTTGCTTGGGGTCATGCCCAAGGCTCCGGGCTTTAAGGCCTGCGGTTCCTGCTCTCAGCCCATGCCAATGGGCGATCCCCATGACTCTTGCCTGAAGTGTCTGGGGGAGTCTCATCAAGCAGAGAAGTGCAGGATCTGTAAAGGGTTTCGCCCCGGACTAAGAAGGAGTGGGACTTTTGTTTAAGACAGCTCCTCGTGGAGACAGCTCTTAGTCCTCAGCCTCCAGTGGCGCACCAAGATCCGGCACAGAGTGCTTTGGTGAGCAGTGCCCCGCTTACAGCAGTAGGAATGGCACAGCAGTTGGACTCTGATACAGACCCGTGGCACTGACGTTCCCCAGCACTGCAGCTGACATCATCTGTCCGGCACCATTCCCACTCACCTGGCCAGAAGTGGCACCAGAAACTGAAAAAGGCTGGCCCACCTCAACAAGCACCAGCCTCCCTGGAACTGCCCACAGAGCTGCATCCCACAGCAGAGCGCCCAGGGGCACAACCGGTGGCTTCGGCACTGTTGACTCCAGCACCGAGAGCAGAGCCATTGAGTCCGGTGTGACTGGACTCCCCGACTCTCAGCGTGGATTGAGGTCCAGTTGCCATCTACTCCAGATACCTTTGTGGCTGCAAGGGATCTGATTGCCATGACAGTGTCGGCATCTTCTCAGCAGACCAAGGCACCAACACCTGTTTATGTGGCACCATCCCGGGGCAAGCCAGCTCTTATCCACCCACCGGCACCGTCGGTCGAGCCACAGCACCACTCCCAACACCACTCGCAGTCCCGGTGCCATTTGCAGTCCTGGCACCACTCTCCATCACGGCACTGGTCATACTCGCAGCGCCGATTGTACTCTCAGCACTGCTTCGACTCCCGGCACTGGTCTCCACACCGCTCTGTCCGCCAGTCACCGTCCAGGAGTAGATCCCGGTCCTGACGCCATTCCCGATGCCAGTCATCATTGCGGCCTAGGTCCAGGTCCCAGAACCGGTCCAGGTCCCGGCACCGTTCCCCAGCGTTGCGGCACCGCTCCCCAACATTGCAGCACAGCTCTCCATCATCTCATCAACATGACTTGGCGCAGACCCACTCGGCACCACTGTGGCCATTGTGTTCCACCTCTTGTTCATCTGAATCGGAGGCAGGGTCGCATTTCTCGGACCGCTGCCATTTGGATCACAGCTGCCTGGACTCAGGGGCTAGTCATTGGCAGACACAGGAACAAGGTCCTGCTCAAGGGTCCACTCAATGGCCTTTTTGGATGCCCTGGTCATACCACCAGGCCCAAGGTGCTCCGTCTGGGGCTTCTCGTTCAGCCCCGTCTGAGCCACGAGTGCCAGAGGCCACCACCAGCCGTCCTTCTCCTAGAGGCATGGAGATTGTGGTGTCGTTCCTCCCGGCTCCAGGCCCTCCCCCAACTCCAGTTCCTGGTCCAGACACCGAGGTCGCGGGATCAGGGCAATGGGGCTCAGCTCCACAAGAGGCCCCAGGTGGCCCTCTTCCTCCCGTGGCCTCCTCCTCATCCTCACCCAACGAGGCAGTGGTAGAAACTGCTATATTGGGCCCCCCTCTGATAGACCTCCGCACCCTCCAGGACTTCCTATGCAGAGTGGCACAAAATATGAACCTTCAAGTGGAAGAAGTTATAGAGGTGGAGGACCCTGTGGTCAATATTTTGTCCACTGAGGCTCCATCTAGGGTGGCCCTACCCCTTATTCAGAACATCCAGACCACTGCCAGAACAATCTGGCAAAAGCCCACATCCATTTCCCTGACTGCTAAAGGGGTGGAGCAGAAGTATTTTGTCCCTTCTAAGGGATATGACTATCTATATACTCATCCACAACCCTGTTCACTGGTGGTGGCCTCAGAGAATGAGAAGGAGTGGCATGGTCAGCAAGCCCCAGTGCCCAAGTCAAAAGAGGCCAAGCACCTCGATCTATTTGGGTGCAAAGTTTATTCCTGGGGGGGACTTCAGCTCAGGATTGCTAACCAGCAGGTGCTCCTGAGCCGATACAATTTTAACTCTTGGAACTCCATGCGGAAGTTCAAGGAGCTAGTACCTCTGGAGTCCAGAGAAGAATTTGGGGCCCCGGTGGAAGAGGGCAAAACGGTGGCACAGACCTCATTGCAGGCCTCGTTGGACACCGCGGACTCTGCCGCTCGGACCTTTTCTTCAAGGATTGCGATGAGGCTTATCTCTTGGCTGCAAGCGTCCAGCTTACCACTAGAGCTTCAGCAAACATTGCAGGATCTCCCCTTTGATGGAGAGGGCCTGTTTTTGGACAAGACTGACTCAAGGCTACAAAGCCTTAAGTACTCAAGGGCTATAATGAGGTCACTGATCATGCACATACCAGCTACCCAGCAGAAGCCCTTTAAACCTCAGCAGCCTCCACAACACTCCTAACCCCCTCCTCGGCCGAGGCAGGATTTTTATAGGAGACGGGGGTGTAATGGCAGGGGGAAGCCCTCCAACCACCAATCTGGGCAGGGCCAGGGCGCATCCAGGCCCTTGGCAGATTCTAAACAAACTTTTTGAAGGGATCCCCGAGGACGATGTACCAGACCTCGTTCAGGATCCTACCCCACCTTTCTTGAATCGTTTATCTCTTTTCCACCGTGCTTGGTCCCTCATAACCATGGACTGTTGGGTTCTTCACATGGTGGAAATGGATACTCTCTCCAATTTTCTTTCTCCCCACCCTCCCGCCCTCCCTCCCCATCCCTTTTCAGGGACCCCTCTCATGAGTGACTCCTTATTCAGGAGGTTCAGACACTCCTTGCTATGGGTGCGATCGAGGAGGTTCCGAGGGAGCTAAGGGGCACAGGGTTTTACTCCCATTACTTCCTAATCCCCAAGGCAAAGGGCGGGCTTTGTCCTATCCTGGACCCGCATGGACCCAACAAATTCATGGTAAAGTTGAAGTTCCGCATGGTCTCCTTGGGCACCATTATACCTTCCCTGGATCCTGGAGACTGGTACGCCGCCCTTGACATGAAGGATGCATATTTCCACATAGTGATCCACCCAGTGCACAGACGCTTCCTCCGCTTTGTGGTCAACTGCAAACACTATCAGTTCATGGGCCTTCCATTTGGCCTCTCTACGGCTCCAGGGCATTCACCAAATGTATGGCAGTTGTGGCAGCCTTCCTTCATTGATGGAGGATACAGATATACCCCCTACCTCGATGATCCGAGGTTGCACCAAAGAACAGGTGCAGTCCCACCTTCGATTAGTCACGGACATGTTTTGTCGATTAGGCCTCCTTCTCAACTTGGTGAAGTTGACACTAGAACTGACCCAGAGAAGAGAATTCATCCGGGCAGTCCTGGACTCCGTGCGGCTCAAGCCCTCCTGCCGGATGCTCATTTCCAAGCTTTGGCGAGTCTTATACAGAGCCTTCAAAGCTTCCCAACCTTGTTGACAAGAACTTGCTTGAGTCTCCTAGGACACATGGCTTCCTGCACATACGTGACCAGGCATGCCAGACTTTAGCTTCGCCCCTCCAAGCCTGGCTGGCATCAGTCTATCGCCCAGGTCAAGACAGCCTGAACCTGGTAGTCACTGTCCCGGAGAGGGTCCTGGCCTCCCTCCACTGGTGGCTAGACCCCAGGGTGGTATGCGAAGAAGTCCCCTTCCATTGAATCATAGAATCATAGAATATCAGGGTTGGAAGGGACCTCAGGAGGTCATCTAGTCCAACCCCCTGCTCAAAGCAGGACCAATCTCCAACTAAATCATCCCAGCCAGGGCTTTGTCAAGCCTGACCTTAAAAATATCTAGTCCCCTAATCATTTAGTTCCGCTGGACTCTTTCCAATTTTTCCACATCCTTCTTGTACTGTGGGGCCCAAAACTGGATACAGTACTCCAGATGAGGCCTCACCAAAGTCGAATAGAGGGGAACGATCATGTCCCTCGATCTGCTGGCAATGCCCCTACTTATACATCCCAAAATGCCACTGGCCTTCTTGGCAACAAGGGCACACTGTTGACTCATATCCAGCGTCTCGTCCACTGTAACCCCTAGGTCCTTTTCTGCAGAACTGCTGCCAAGCCATTCGGTCCCTAGTCTGTTGCGGTGCATGGGATTCTTCCGTTCTAAGTGCAGGACTCTGCACTTGTCCTTGTTGAACCTCATCAGAGGTTCATGCCCCTCAGCCCTCCTTGTCCTCGTCACAGATGTGTCAGCCGTGGGATGGGGCACCCATCTCGGGGACATCTAGACACAGGGCCTAGGGGCCCCATCTGAGATCTCTCTCCATATCAACGTTTGGGAGCTGATGGTGGTACGTCTTGCTTGTCAAGCTTTTCAGGAGCGGTTGCACGGTCATTGTGTGGCGGTCCTCACAGACAACACCACGACCATGTTCTATATCAACAAGCAAGGGGGCGCCCGTTCCTCCCCAATCTGTCAGGAGGCCATTTGACTGTCGGAGTTCTGCATAGCCCACTCCATTTACCTGGTGGCGTCTTTTCTTCCAGGGGTCCAGAACATGCTGACAGACCACCTGAGCAGATCCTTCCACTCTCATGAGTGGTCACGTCAACTGGATGTCATCCACCCCATCTTCCGAAGGTGGGGGTTTCACCAGGTCTACCGGTTTGCATCACACAGCAATCGGAAATGCCCGGCTTTCTGCTCCCTCCAAGGTCGCTCTCCGAGCTCTCTCACAGACACCTTCCTGCTTCCATGGACAAGCTGATTGTTTTACGCCTTCCCGCTGTTTCCCCTTGTGCACAAAGTCCTGCTTAAGGTGCGCAGGGATGGACACAGCTGATTCTGGTCATCCCGGCATGGCCCAGACAACATTGGTACACTACTCTGTTGGAGCTCTCCGTGGACGCTCCAGTTCTGCTGCCTCTTTTTCTAGACCTGATCACTCAGGATCATGGCTGCCTCTGTCACCCTGACCTATGATCTCTCCACCTCACGGCGTGGATGCTGCATGGCTGAACCATTCAGAACTCCTCTATTCGCATTTGGTGCAGCAAGTTCTGTTGGGCAGCAGGAAACCCTCCGCTCGGGCCACGTATATGGCTAAGTGGAAGCAATTCTCATGCTGGTGCATTCACCGCAGCATGCCCCTCATCCAAGCGTCCATGCATCTCATTTTGGACTATCTCCTGAGCCTGAAACAGCAGGGCCTGGAGACATCATCTATCAGAGTTCACGTGGGGGCCATCTCGGCTTTCCACCCGGGAGCGAATGGCCGAGCAGTCTTTGTCACCCCATGGTTGGCAGGTTCCTTAAGGGCCTGAACCATCTCTACCCACAGGTGTAGCAGCCAATCCCCACATGGGACCTTAATCTGGTCCTCTCGAGGCTCATGGGGCCCTCATTCGAGCCATTGGCCACCTGCTCCCTTTTATACCTCTCTTGGAAAACAGCTTTCCTCGTCGCTATCACATTGGCGAGGCATCTCTGAGCTTAAGGCTCTTACCTCAGAGCCACCCTACACTATCTTCCATAAAGATAAGGTGCAGCTACGACCTCACCCTGCCTTTCTTCCCAAGGTGGTATTGACCTTCCATATCAGCCAGGACATTTTTCTCCCGTTTTTTTATCAAAAACACATGCCAGTCATCAGGAGCAGTGGCTACACTACCTTGATGTTCGTAGGCCCTTGCCTTCTACACTGAGCGCACAAAGCCATTCAGGAAAACAACCCAGCTCTTCTTCGCGGTGGCGGACCAGATGAAGGGCCTCCCGGTTTCCTCTCAACGGATCTCTTCATGGATCATGTCCTGTATCCGTGCTTCATAGAATCATAGAATATCAGGGTTGGAAGGGACCTCAGGAGGTCATCTAGTCCAACCCCCTGCTCAAAGCAGGAACGATCCCCATCTAAATCATCCCAGCCAGGGCTTTGTCAAGCCTGACCTTAAAAACTTCTAGGGAAGGAGATTCCACCACCTCCCTAGGTAACGCATTCCAGTGTTTCATCACCCTCCTAGTGAAAAAGTTTTTCCTAATATCCAACCTAAATCTCCCCCACTACAACTTGAGACCATTACTCCTTGTTCTGTCATCTGCTACCACTGAGAACAGTCTAGAGCCATCCTCTTTGGAACCCCCTTTCAGGTAGTTGAAAGCAGCTATCAAATCCCCCCTCATTCTTCTCCAGCCCATCAGGCACCCTGTCGGGGGTCCGCACCCTGCTTGTCCGTTTTAGTGGACCACAGGGCTGCACCAAGGGCCCCGCCGGGGAACAACTGGGAAACCATAACCCCACCCCTGCATGAGCTGCGAGGAGAGTTGCGGAAGATTTTAGAGGATGTCCGTGGCTCCCGCAACAAGGTACAACTTGCTCTCCAGCGATGGGGGGACTTTTCTCAAATCCTCTGGACCACAAGGGCCCTCATGGGAGAAGGTAAAGGGACGGGGAAGCAGGATGCCGCGGCCTACTGGCTGGTTCTCATCTTCCGTGAACAATTACCCACCTACGGGATGGGTCACGGACTGCTGTGCGTTCCGCTGGGAGATGCGAGCATCCCTGCCAGTGAGGACCCCCCTGACCCTCCCCATGACACCTCTCACCATCGCAACGTTGAACACCCAGGGTTGTAGGATGGCTCTCCGCAGGTCCCAGGTGCTCTCCTTCCTTTGGGAGGGAGGGTACTCTGTGGTTTTCCTGCAGGAGACCCATATGGATCCGACCGCCGAAGATAGTTGACAGCTGGAGTGGGGGGACAGGGTCTACTTTAGCCATGCCATGGTTCGACAGGCTGGAGTGGCGACCCTGTTCTCCCCCGACCTACGGCCCGAGGTGCTAGGGGTCGCCGAGGCTGTGCCGGGTCGCCTGCTGCATCTCCGGGTCCATATGGAGGGGCTCGTGGTTAACCTCGTTAACATCTATGCCCTGACATCGGGCCCGGAGCGGCTGCAATTCTACCAGCGGGCGTCCGCCTTCCTCGGCACCTTAGATTCTCACGAATGCCTGGTCCTGGGAGGGGACTTTAATACCACCCTCGAGGAACAGGACCGCTCGGGGACCGAGCAAAGCCCGGCCGCCACGGACACCCTCCGGGAGATAGTCGAACATCACTCCTTAGTGGACATCTGGCGTGACCACCACCCGGATGACACTTCCACGTTCACCTTTGTCCGGGTGGAAGCCCATCAGTCGAGCCACTCCCGGTTGGAACGCATTTATTTATCACGCTTCCATCTCTCACGAGCCCACTCTTCCAGCATTCGGCTGGCCCCATTTTCTGACCATCTAGCCACCGTGACAGCCTCCCTCTGTGCGGAGAGACCGGGGACGGCCTACTGGCATTTTCACAACAGCCTGTTGGAGGATGAGGGCTTTGTGACGTCCTTCCAGGAATTCTGGCTGGCCTGGCAAGGGCAGCGGCATGCCTTTCCCTCGGCGCGGCAATGGTGGGACCTGGGGAAGATGCTCACCAGACTTTTCTGCCGCGACTACACCCGGGGCACCAGCCGACGGAAAAATGCGGCAAACGAGCAGTTGGAACAGGAGGTCTTAGAGCTGGAGAGGCGTCTGGCCACCAGCCCCGAGGACCCGCTCCTCTATGGAGAGTGCCGAGAGACGCGGGAGGAGCTCCGGGCCCTCGAGGACCATCGGGCCTGGGGCGCCTTTGTTCGATCCCACATCCGCCTCCTTCAGGAGATGGATCGCGGCTCCCGCTTCTTTTATGCCCTGGAGAAAATGAGGGGGGCCAAGAAACACGTCACCTGCCTCCTGGCAGAAGACGGCACCCCCCTCACAGAACCAGTGGAGATGTGCGGGAGGGCCCAAGCCTTCTACGCAAGTCTTTTCTCCCCGGATCCGACCGACCCTGGCGCTTGCAGAGTGCTCTGGGAGGAGCTCCCCATGGTCAGTGCGAGCGACCGAGACCGGCTAGAGTTGCCTCTCACTCTGGCCGAGTTCTCGGAAGCCCTCCGTCGTATGCCCACTAATAAGTCTCCAGGCATGGACGGGCTGACCGTGGAGTTCTACCGCGTGTTTTGGGATGACCTCGGCCAAGACCTAGTCACCATCTGGGCCGAGTCTCTGCAGAGCGGGGTCCTCCCTCTTTCGTGCAGGCGAGCTGTGCTTGCCTTATTGCCGAAGAAGGGGGACCTCCGCAATTTACGAAATTGGCGTCCCATCTCTCTCCTCAGCACGGACTACAAAATCATAGTGAAAGCAATCTTGCTGCAGCTAGGGTCTGTGCTGGCGGATGTGATCCACCCAGACCAGACCTACACCATCCCGGATCGCAGTATCTTTGATAACCTATTTCTGGTTCGGGACCTTTTGGAACTCGAGTGTAGAGACGGTCTGTCTTTCACCCTCCTGTCCCTAGATCAGGAGATGGCGTTCGATAGGGTGGACCATGGGTACTTCCTGAACACTCTGCGAGCGTTTGGCTTCAGACCCCAGTTTGTGGGTTTTCTCCAGCTGCTGTATGCCTCTGCAGAGTGTCTGGTTAAGCTCAACTGGACCCTGACCAAACCGGTCAGGTTCGGGTGAAGAGTACGGCTCTTGGGCCAGCTGTACGCTCTGGAGATCGAGCCCTTCCTCTGCCTCCTCCACAGGAGATTGACAGGGTTGGTGCTGTGGGAGCCGGAGTGGCGGCTGGTCCTGTCGGCGTATGCCGATGACATGCTCCTCGTGGTCCAGGACTCGGGCGACTTGGCGCGGGTGGAGGCTTGCCAGGCCATCTATTTGGCAGCCTCCTCTGCCCGGGTGAACTGGGTTAAGAGCTCTGGCTTGGCGGTAGGAGACTGGCGGCAGGCGAGCTCCCTCCCATCCGCGCTTCAGACCATTCGGTGGAGCGCGGGTCCGCTGCTCTACCTCGGCGTTTACCTTTCTGCCACGCATCCCTCTCTGCCAGAGAACTGGGAAAATTTAGAGGGCAGAGTGATAGAGTGGCTCCGGAAATGGACGGGACTACTCCGATGTCTCTCCCTTCGTGGGAGAGCGCTGGTGCTTAATCAACTAGTCCTGTCCAAGCTCTGGTACCGGCTCAACACCCTGGTCCCGGCCCCAGGTTTCCTGACCAACCTCCAGACATCGATTCTGGGGTTCTTTTGATCAGGAATGTACTGGGCCCCTGTAGGGGTTCTTCATCTACCCCTGAAGGAAGGAGGACAGGGCCTGAAGTGTCTGCACACTCAGGTCTGCGTCTTCCGCCTCTAGGCCCTACAGAGGCTCCTTTATAGTGCACGTAGTTCGGCGTGGAGCATACTGGCACACGGCATCCTGTGCCACATCCGAGGGCTCCGATATGACCGGCAGCTCTTTTATCTCTGTCCGGGAGGTCTTCCGCGAGACCTCTCTGGGCTGCCGGTCTTCTACCAGGACCTCCTCCGGACTTGGAAACGGTTTTTAACGACCAGGTCTGTGGCGGCCACCGAGGGGGCAGATCTCCTCGTGGAGCCCCTGCTACACAACCACCAGCTCCATGTGCAGGTGGCAGAGTGCAGCTCAGTGTGCCAGAGCTTGATCCTGGCAGAAGTCACAAGAGTTGGAGACCTCCTGGACTATGACTGGGGAGACTGGCTGGATCCCCTGATGCTTGGCACATGGGGCTCTCCAGACCTCGTACCCCCCGGCGCGTACTTCAGGAGGTGAAGGCCGCTTTGCCGCCCGCTGCTAGAGCTTACCTCGATCGGGTCCTGCCCCGAGGGCATGCCCCGCCCACCCTCTACCCCAGGCCCACCAGACCTTTTAATTGGCTCGGTAATAAAGACTGTTTCTTGATTTGCCCATACCCAACAAAAATAAACAATCAGAGATCACAGAAAGGAACCTACCTAGCAAACAGTGTGTGAATCTTGTCTAGAATTTCTTTCATATATTCTATGGCCAGAAGAGATCATGGTAATTCCAACTACTGGAGCTTTGGGTCCAAAGTGACACCCAATGGATTTCAGAAATCAGTCTGTATATGAGAGTTTACAATGAGTAAAAGCCACAGGCTTTCACTTGAACTGTATGCACGGGTTTAATTGAGGGGACAAGGTGCTGATACTCCTCCAAGATCCACGCACGAAATAAGCTCTGCCTGCCTGAGTCACCAGAATGAAACTCTGCCCACAGTAGATGTGGAGCTGTTGAAAATATGATTGTGGGTATTCTAGGTTACAGGGATAGAAAATGCCCAGGGGGCTTGGTTTCTTCTTGATGGGGCCATCAAACACCCCCTACTTGTGGCACCAAAATGAAATAGTCATGCATAGTAAATTGTGAACATTTGTTACCCCATCTCTTTTTTTACATGAAGAGTGACATGATTAACAGTGACACTTACATTATCATCACTGGGCATCGGAGTTGACCCCTTATTGAGATGTGTGGAGATGTTCCCAAAGTTACTGCTTCAGACTCTCTGCAGACTCTTTAGTACTGCCTAGTGTAATGTTGTTATGCTACCTCAAGTGTACGAGGATTGTCATGTTGCATGGATATTTATCTCTGGGCATAAATGACTCATTTTTGTGGTTCATTTCAGGTATAAGAGTCCTGCACTCTAGAATAGAAGAATCACATTCACTGCTACAGGCTGGGGACCAATTGTCTAAGCAGCAGTTCTGCAGAAAAGGACCGGGGGATTACAGTGTGCCTTTGTTGCCAAGAAGGCTAATGGCATACTGGACTGCATTAGTAGGGCAGCACAATAAGGGGAGGAGGTGAGCAGTGCTCAGTGGTGAAAGAACAGGTTAAGGACTATTTAGAAAAGCTGGACATGCACAAGTACACGGGGCTGGATGCAATGAATCTGAGGTGCTGAGGGAGTTGGCTGACGTGATTGCAGAGCCATTGTCTTTGAAAACTCATGGTGATTGGGGTAAGTCAATTTTGAAATAAAAGAAAATTAACCTTACATCAATTGCAGTTTCTTCCTTGAAAAAAGCAAAAGCAAAAACACAGATGGTTTTGCATAGGGTTTCCTCCAACAGATAGACAGGCACAGACCTTCCATCCAGTGCAGTGCCCCACCAATTTCAGTATTCCAATTTGTTTGCAGGATCAAGCACTTAGGGTCAATCCAATGCCCATACAGGTCAATGGGAGTCCTTCCACTGGCTCCAAAGAGCATTGGATAAGACATGCAAATTAGTGTACAGACATTTGAAGCCCAGTTTTTAGATATGGCTGGCTGAACTGTAACCACAAATTCCTTTAATGTACATGCAGACAGGCAGCTGTGTACAAAATGAGTAACTAATAATCATCATAATTTGTATTTCTATAGCATCTTTCACTTGTGGGTCACAAAACACTTTACAAACATTAATTAAAGTCTCACAACATCTTTGCTATGTACAGTAGTTTAGTATTAGCATCCACGTTTTATTGATGGCAAAACTGAGGCAACATAGCAAGGTTCTGCCCAACCTTACAGGGAATAGGTGCCAAAGCCAGAAAGAGAACCCAGTTTGCCCCACTCCCATCCTGTTCACAAGATCATACCATCTGTGCATGTTAAAGGCATGGTTAAGGTTTGTGCGAACAGTTTAGGTGGCCACTTTTGAACATTGGGCTCATATACTTAATACATTGCAAGAAAGGAACAGTATCTTCACATCTCTGTAAAGTGGCTAGGATTCTACTCACTCTGTAGAAGATGAAGAAGAGAAAAATATATAAGCCATATTTAGTGCTGATATAAATAGGCTTGGCAGAATTCAATTTTTATTTTTTTATAATACAAAATGAAGGGTTTCAGGCATTTTTAAAGCTTTTATCAGTTTAAATTTTCACAGTGTAGGAAATTATGGAGGGGACTCTCAGACAATGGGGAGGTGTCAGACAAAAATTATTTAATAACAGTAGATGTTGAGATTCAGAAAATAAAAGCTTTATAACCATTGAAACAAAACCGTCAACATCATATATCAAAATTTTCACCTCAGAACAAACTCTAATAAGTTTTCAAGCAGCATTTTTCTTAATTAGCTTATCAGTACATTTTTATTATTATCAATGGAAATATTTT
Source organism: Natator depressus (assembly GCF_965152275.1). Classification (NCBI taxonomy): domain Eukaryota; kingdom Metazoa; phylum Chordata; order Testudines; family Cheloniidae; genus Natator; species Natator depressus. Next base: position 182,754,853 of record NC_134236.1, on the reverse strand, counting down.
TGTTGGTTTGTGTGTGTATGGTGAAATCAATGTTTACTGACATTTACTGATAAAAATCTAATACTTCCAAGCCTAAATACACACAGTAGTGTAACTTACACATTGATTTCTCTAGAGTTATTTCAGATTTACAATGAGCAGGATTTGTACCAGAGCATAGGAAAGCAGTGTAACTGGTAAAGTAGTGAATTTTCATTGATTTCTGTGGGCTTGCAAAACCCGTGTAAAAAAGCGAGGTCCTCCCTACTTTATCTAACTTCTTCCATAAGTGCTTTTGTTTTGCTTCCTTCTTCTGTCCCCTTGGCTATCTAAGGTTTCAGAGTAACAGCCGTGTTAGTCTGTGTTCACAAAAAGAAAAGGAGTACTTGTGGCACCTTAGAGACTAACCAATTTATTTGAGCATAAGCTTTCGTGAGCTAGAAGTGAGCTGTAGCTCACGAAAGCTTATGCTCAAATAAATTGGTTAGTCTCTAAGGTGCCACAAGTACTCCTTTTCTTTTGGCTATCTAAATTAGACGAATTCTGCACATATTCTGGATGCCAAATCAGTACAAGTAATACATTACTTTGCCATTGTTACCCATTATCTGGCTAGCGTCATTACTGAATTTAGCCCAGACACTTTCATAGAGTTGTAACTGCTTATACAAGGTCTGAATTTGGTTGAATCTGCTCTGCTGAAAGCTAGGTACATTTAGTTATTGAAAAATATGTTCACTAATAACTAAGGTTTCATGTACTTTGAGGGGTTCATCTCATGTGGATTAACCAAATCAGACTCTAGTTTGCAAAAAGGTTCAGGCTGGTGTTGAACTTGGGAGTCAGGAGCAAGCAGTGATGATGGATTCTAACCAGGTCTGTAAACCTTATTGGCAAGAAGTCAGAATATACCTTCAACAAAAGATACAATTACAACTCCCACCCAAGTGACCCAATCTCCTACTTATCAGCAACTTGTCCCTTATGGAATATGCCTAAATCTATTTGCTCTCATTTACAATCATGCCTCTCTGTCAGATACACAGTTATCACAGCACAACCTAGAAGGTATGCTGTTTGGTGTATTTACAGCATAATTATTCAGCACTTAGAAAAGTGGTCACCAAACTGTGGGGCGTGTTCCCTTTGAGGAGTACAGAACATTCAGTGGGGTGTGGCAGGACCCAGGCTAGCCCCTATAGGGGTGGAGAGGGAACACCACCCAGCCCTGCTCTGCTCTGGCCCTAGCCCCAGTTCCGGCTGCAACCTTGGCCCCCTGCTCTCAGCCCTGCTCCTGGCCTCAGCCACAGCCCTGGGCTCCTGCCCCGGCTCCCAGCCGCAGTCCCTGATGAAGCTAAGGCCCCGGCCTTTGCCCCTGGCCCCGACCCCGCCCCTAGTTCTGGACCCTACCCACAGCCTCACTCTCGGCCCTAGCCCCCAACTGAAGCTCTGGCCTGCAGCCCCAGCTTCTGGCCCTCACTGCAGCTCCCAGCTCCCGACCGTAGCTCCTGATCACAACCCTGGCTCCCGACTGCAGTCCCAGCTCCCAACCGCAGCTCCCGATGGTAGCTAGGGTTGCCAACTTTCTACTTGCACAAAACCAAACATCCTTGCACTTCCCCCTACCCGCCCCTTCTCTGAGACCCTGTCCCTGTCCCACCCCTTCTCTGAGGCCCACCCCCTGCTCACTCCATCCCCCCTCCACCTCTGTCACTCGCTCTCCCTACCCTCACTCGTTCATTTTCACCAGGCTGGTTCAGGGGGTTGGGGTGAAAGAGGGTCAAAGCTTTTGACACTGTCTCCCACAGTATTCTTGTCAGCAAGTTAAAGAAGTATGGGCTGGATGAATGCACTATAAGGTGGATAGAAAGTTGGCTAGATTGTTGGGCTCAACGGGTAGTGATCAATGGCTCGATGTCTAGTTGGCAGCCAGTATCAAGCGGAGTGCCCCAAGGGTTGGTCCTGGGGCTGGTTTTGTTCAATATCTTCATAAATGATCTGGAGGATGGTGTGGATTGCACCCTCAGCAAGTTTGCAGACAACACTAAACTGGGAGGAGTGGTAGATATGCTGGAGGGTAGGGATAGGATACAGAGGGACCTAGAGAAATTGGAGGATTGGGCCAAAAGAAATCTGATGAGGTTCAACAAGGACAAGTGCAGAGTCCTGCACTTAGGACGGAAGAATCCAATGCACCGCTACAGACTAGGGACCGAATGGCTAGGCAGCAGTTCTGCAGAAAAGGACCTAGGGGTTACAGTGGACAAGAAGCTGGATATGAGTCAACAGTGTGCCCTTGTTGCCAAGAAAGCCAATGGCATTTTGGGCTGTATAAGTAGGGGCATTGCCAGCAGATCGAGGGACGTGATCGTTCCCCTCTATTCGACATTGGTGAGGCCTCATCTGGAGTACTGTGTCCAGTTTTGGGCCCCACACTACAAGAAGGATGTGGATAAATTGGAAAGATTCCACCGGAGGGCAACAAAAATGATTAGGGGACTGGAACACATGACTTATGAGGAGAGGCTGAGGGAACTGGGGATGTTTAGTCTACGGAAGAGAAGAATGAGGGGGGGATTTGATAGCTGCTTTCAACTACCTGAAAGGGGGTTCCAAAGAGGATGGATCTAGACTGTTCTCAGTGGTAGCAGATGACAGAACAAGGAGTAATGGTCTCAAGTTGCAGTGGGGGAGGTTTAGGTTGGATATTAGGAAAAACTTTTTCACTAGGAGGGTGGTGAAGCACGGGAATGCGTTACCTAGGGAGGTGGTGGAATCTCCTTCCTTAGAAGTTTTTAAGGTCAGGCTTGACAAAGCCCTGGCTGGGATGATTTAATTGGGGATCGGTCCTGCTTTGAGCAGGGGGTTGGACTAGATGACCTCCTGAGGTCCCTTCCAACCCTGATATTCTATGATTCTAGGGGGTTAGGGCTCTGGGATGGGGCAAGGGATGAGGGGTTTGGAGTGCAGGAGCCAAGGTGTTCAGCGTATGGGAGGGGGCTCCAGGCTGAGGCAGGGGGTTGGGTGTCGGAGGGGGTACAGACTCTGGGCTGGGGGTGTGGGTTCCAGTGAGGCTCCAGGTAGGGGCAGGGGTGTGTGAGGGCTCTGGCTGGGGGTGCATACTCTGGAAATTAGGGGTTTGGGGTGCATGAGGGTGCTCCGGGCTGGGACTGAGGGGTTCAGAGGGCGGGAGGGGGATCAGGACTAGGCCAAGGGTTTGGGGCACGGGAGGGAGTCAGGGGTGCAGCTCCAGGAAGTGCGTACCTCAAGCAGCTCCTGGAAGCAGCAGCATGTCCCCACTCTGGTTCCTACATGGAGGTGTGGCCAGGCAGTTCTGCACACTGCCCAGTCCACAGGCTCCTCCCCCACAGCTCCCATTAGCTGTGGTTCCCAGCCAATGGGAGCTACAGAGATGGCACTTGGAGCAGCATGTAGAGCCCCCTGGATGCCCCTATGTGTAGGAACCAGAGGGGGGACATGCCACTGCTTCTGGGAACTGCATGGAGCCAAGGCTGGCAGAGAGCCTGCCTGCCCCACACTTCGTCACCGACTGGACTTTTAACGGACTGGTCAGTGGTGCTGACCAGAGCCACTCGGGTCCCTTTTTGATTGGGCGTTCCAGTTGAAAACCGGACACCTGGCAACCCTAATTGCAGCCCTGGCTCCCAACCACAGCTCTGGCTCCCACTTCCCAACCACGGCTCCTGACTGCAGCCCCAGCTTCTGACTGTGGCTCCCAACTAGAGCTCCAGCTCCCAACTACAGCCCTGACTCCCGACCATGTCCCGCAACTGTGGCCCTGGCTTCTGACTGCATCTCCTGTGAGCGGGGGGAGGACAGATTCCACTGTGGTGGCATAATGCCTGGTGGAGTTGCCCATGGGTGGCCATTCCAAGATGGTGGCAGTGCCATCTGGTGGTACATTCGTGGACCCTGTTGATATTGGGTCCAATATGGAGTTTGGGAAGGAGTACTCCTCCTGCTCACTGTCCAATCTCTCACTTGAAAATGGAGGGGCATGGCATGATTGTGGGGAAATATCCCTTGGTTGGCCATGACTCAGTGCTGTGATCTCAGTCCCAAGGGGTGGAAAGTCAGGTGCTTCCAATATAGGCAAGTCACCGGCCTGATGGAATTCTGGCAGTACCGAGTATCCTGGTGGGGATAGGGACCTCAGCTGTTCTGACCTTTCTGGTGCTTGAGAGGCCAATTCTGCTAGCAGTAACAATGTCAGCACACGTAATGGGAGTGTCTTAGGGTGTTTGCCCTTATCTTTCTGTATTGAAGATTTGGTGCCTGTGCCCAAAGAGTCTGTGGGCCTATCAATGGTACCGGACACCGACAGTCACCATGAGGCCTGGGTGCTGGATGATCTCAGTGCCGGTGGTGCCGAGGATACCAAGCAACATGGTGATCACTTCTGATTATCCCTGGGCTCACTGAGGAGACTTCCCGCTCTCTTTTCGACTTGTGATAGGACTCCCCAGACTGTTTCTTCAACCCACTGTCCTTCAAAATCGAAGGTTGAGGGGAAGATTCACACTTGCCAGAGAATTGGGGTCAGTCGCCTCCATAAAGATGATTTTTTCTGGCGGAACTCTGTCCTTGTGGGATCTCAGTCGGAGTAGCTAGCAGAGGGAACACTTCTGTTGGATGTGGTCTTCTCTGAGGAAGTGAATGCACTGCAGTTGGGATCACCTTGCTGCAAGTGCAACATTTCTTGAAGCCCAGAGAGAGCAGGGCATAGCCTTGTCCAGGCCTTCTTCCTCTCTGCGCCCTCCCCCCCCCCCACCGAGGGTCAACACAAGAACAAAGTATTTTCTTTTTCCTTAGGCACAGCCAAATAAAGAGTCAGATGAAAGCTAAAAGGTTTCTAAAAGTTAAAGATTAACAAGTGAAAAGGAGAGTTAATGATCTGCTAACAGACAGTTAAAGGCTCTATTTCTAGCCGGGGCGGTTGAGAAGGAACTGAGGACAGTTAGTCCTTGCATACTGGCTAGCCTTGTGAAGAGCATGAAGAGAGACAGCATCTGCTGAAGGCCAACTGGACACTGCTACCAAAGTTCTCCGATCAAGGACACACACGCACCTACAGTGGAGCACCCATAGGGACACTACTAGAAGAACATGTCTATCTACTATTCACATATTGGAGACTCAGTATGCCATTATATTGACCAGTGGCTGCCTATACTGTTGCCTATATATACACTGAACATAAGGGGAGGTAAGATGAACACATGAAGAGAAAGAATACCCATTCAATGCCACCCTTTGGTTTCTGTCAACTAGAGTGCACATTCTTCAAGGGCCTCAACCTGCAGTGGAGAAGAAAAGAGGTATGCATGAAACTTAACTGAGACTTTGACTTGATCTGTAAATCACTCTGATTATGTGGGCTAAAGGGAAATACGTGGTGTCGTGAATTTTAAGACACTAGCCTTCCATTACTGGACAGATCACTTAAAATCCTGTGACAAGCCACAATTAAAAATTAGTCTGGGGGTCTAATCTTGATCTCTATTAGATTTTTATGCATCTCACAAAACCTGTCCACCAAAAAAATTGGCATGATTGTCAGTTTCTACACAAAAGAAGTTAAGGCTGAGGTGCATCAACACAGTTACAGAAGAGAAGTTGGCAATATGCACTGCTCACACTATGCCTGCTCCTAGACAATGATCTGTGCATACGGGGTATAACTAGGAGTAACAGGATGAAATTAAACAAAGGAAAATGTGGACAAGGAATCTGGTGAGACTGGGACTGGTTGGCCAAGGAGACTAGGACTGAAACATAGGAATTGGGAACCAGTTGGTGGTGGGGGAGGGAGGGGAAGCACTGAGATCAGACAAGGAGCTGGAGGGGGAGAACCTAGGATGGGCTGGACAAGGAGACTGGGAGTAGGAACCAGTGTGGGGGGAATGGGGGTGGGGAGGCAAATCTGATAAGTAACCTTGGGGGCTGGAAAAGAGACTGGGACAAGAAATGGCGGAGACTGAGAATGGAGGAAGAGCCCGGAGAGAGAGACAGATCAGACAAGAAACCAGGAGTGGGGAAACTGGGACTGGCTGGGCAAAGAGACTGGGATGAGAACAGAAGAGTGGAGACTGGGACAGGTGCCAGGGGTGAGGAAGACACAATTGGGACAGGTTGGGAGGGGTGGAGCAGAAGGAGTCAAGCTTGGGAGGATATGGACAGAAGAGTCTGTGTCCACTAGACCATGCTCTCCTTCAGAGTCTGGAAAGGAACCCAAGATTCTTGAGTCTCACCATTCCTCTTCTGCCAGAAAATATCTGAGGAACCCTGTAGCAGAGAGTCACTATATGTACAGGTGGAACTGGGAGTATGATTCCCAGCTCACATGGACATACTTGCGTTAACTCTCATCAAGCTAGCATGCTAAAATTGCAGGGTAGCCATGGTAGTACTGGCAATAGTTAGAGCTAGCATGGGCTAGCTGCCCTAAGTACATATGCATGCAGTCCAGGTGGTTTTGCACTCAAGGCAGCTAGCTCAGGCAGACGCTTGCCACTGCCAGAGTTATCATTGCTACACTTCAAATTTTAGCATGCCAGCATGATGACAGCTCGTACGAGTACGTCTACATGAGCTGGGAGCTCCAAGTATAGACACACCCTATGTTTCTCATCCCTATCTGGTACTGGTCCACAGAGAAAAAAACTTACTATTGCTATCAGCTATTCCATTAGCTCAGATAGCAGAAGTCTATGTGGTGGATCTAAAGGTTGTAACCTTGCTGATGAGGCCACAAGATGGAATTTCTGGTTTTTCAGTTTTGCTTTTTTAAAAACCCAGGAAACCACACACAAAAAACAAAGATTCCTAAAAACAACAGCCTCCTTTACTACAGCCCTGAATCATACATTCTGTGCACTGAATGAGGCAAGGGGTCTAAGGGAAAACATACTATGTGATCATGTAATTAAAGAGTATATGATCATGCATATTCACAAGGGGGCCAATTAAGGTTGCACAGGCAACCTTAATTCTGTCATTTCACAACTTTTCAATGCTTGATTTTACAATTTTAATAATGCTCTTTTAATGTAGAGTGTGAGCATGATCATCTAATTTGCACTTTGTATATCCAACACAATAATAATTAAAAATCACCATTTTGTTAATTGGCATTATGAAATAAAGGGGTTTTTAAATCTTACTAAACATATTTTCATACTTGTGCCATTTAACTACAGTAGGATTAGTGAGATTATATTTTATTTGTACCCACATTCTCTTTTAGAAACTTTCAATAAATTTCTGTGAACATTTATTTTTGGCATTTGTGTATATAAAAAGAATGGCACATGAGAAACATTAGCTATAAGCAATGAGAAAGTGTTAATTACTTTTTAATTATGGAGAATTATGTTACATTAATCATAATTTCTATCAGTAACCACAGGGTGGCATTCATGTTCTTTCCTATCATATTAATGACTAATGGATTACAAGGTCACTTTGCATGGTAAATATTCTGTAGACCCTTTCAAATGAGATTCTCTTTCTGATTTCTTCTATTACTGCTGATTGTAACAGGGCATGCACTCACTGCCGTGGTGCCTCCTGCTGATTGTCCGGGAATTAGCTCCATTCCAGCCTAGGAGTGCCTCCTGCTGGCTAGTATCTTCCTACCATTACCTGATTTCTGTAAGTCTGCACCACTTGTAGCACTTCAGGCCCCGCATCCCTCCCGGACCCCAGTGCCCCTTATCTTGGGGTGCTGCCGCACAGCAGTGCCCCCACACTCTGGGTCTCCCCTCCCAGGGGAACCTCAGCCCCCTATACCCACCTTGCCTCAGTGGCTACTGCCATTCATCATCTAGCCCCTTCTCTCAGGGGCAAACTGCAGTCTGTAATGGCTACTCATCACTGGCAAGGGGATTGGACCTGCTGCCTGTCTAGCCCTAGCTGACTCCTTGCAGCCCTAGTACCTCCCCTGGCCTTTAGCAAGGCCTCAGCCTGGGGACTCACCAGGCCAGAGCTCCTCAGCTCTGCCTGCCCTGCCCTGCCCTTCCCCTGGTGCTGTGCCTCAGGTACCCTACTTGCTCTCCCAGGCAGCCTGGTCCTCTCTGCTCCCCAACTGGAGGAAGAGTCTCTTCTCTCACTCACTCAGCCTGCCCTTTTTATCAGAGCCAGCTGTGCCCTAATTGGGTGCAACCACACGTGTGGCTGACTACCCAGGCAACCTCCCTTCGCTACTTTTAACTCCTTTCTGACTGGAGCAGGGTGAGCGCCCCGCTCACTGATGAATTGCAGAACTTACCACATCCCATCTGCACCTGATTTTGCTTACTGTAAATCTGATTCCTGACCTGAGATATCTTGGCTTATTCCATCAGCTGGCCTTGTTTCAATGTTGTTCTCATTCAAAGAATCTAATGAAAGTTACCATATGATGCCGTGTTAGTATTCATTTCAAACAAGCCATCATTTTAAGATTTTTAGGGTACCTTTCACACAGATATGTGATTGAATAGTAACTGGTAAACACTAAACTGCATATCAAATATCATAGCTCACCCCAGTGGCTTGCTAAACCTTCCCTGGGCTTGTACTTGAGGCTGTGAAAGTAACTATTTAATATTTAACCATCTCTTTGATCTTTTTTTAAATTTATTTACCCAGGGCAGTTTAGCTCAGATGCAGCATCTGCTTGTCAGAGAGAGCCTCCTCTTTTTTTAACCCCCTCTTACCATAAGAATGATCAAGACACAAGGAAGTTGGATTTTTATAATTCTTTTTAATAGAATATAGGGCTTGACTCTCCTTTTACTTACACAGGTATAAGTCAGGAATAACTCCACTGTAGCTTATGGAACTACAGCAGCATAAAAATGGTGCAACAGAGCAGAATCTGGCCCATAGTTGCATTTCATGATTAATTATGAATGAATCTAAAAAGCAAAATTACTACATTTTTAAATTGATCCTGTTTTGTTGCATATCTGTTTGGGTAAAACACATTGTCAGTTTTGCCAGTGTGTTTCCAAGGGTACCACAGAAAAGATATCAGTTGTTAACACTGTACTGAAGAGACAAAGAGAGAGCATTAGCAAAAAGAGCCTGATTCTCCACTGCCCCTGCATCCTGTGTGGTCATTTATGCCCTGGTAAAGGTGCTGCAAAGTGCGACCAGTTCAGAATGGTATCAATGTATAGCTACTTTGCACAGGTGCAAATGACCACATTAGACATGAAGCAATGGTGAATCACACTCTACATATTCACTCTATCTAGATCTTTGTTATCTTTTCAGTGTGGTTTTTAAATAATAATAAAAACCTGAACATCCAGAGAGAGAAATAAAATACAAGTTTCATTTGTAACCCCATCAAGGTAAGCCTGGGTAAGAGCCAGTCTGAAGAAAGAAGAGGATTTTTTTTACCCAAAAGGGGGAAAAAATGGTCAACATATTTCAGATTCAAATATTTTGACATTTATTTAATGTTTTACTTGGCAGTGGCAGGTGTAGCAGCAGCACACACACATCCTTCAAATTCCTTTTAATACTAACTGGTTTAGTAGATCTCTGGAAGAAAACCCAGAATGATGTATAGCTTATTGGCTTGACATAGTAATTACTGGGTGAAATCTTTGGCCTGTGTTATGCAGGAGATCAGAACAGATAATTGTAATGGTCCCTTCTGGCCTTATAATCTATGAAAACTCATCTGGTTGTGTGTGTTCAGTTACAAAATTTAAACTTTGACTATATTTAAAGGCTGACTAAGATTCACATAACTTTTGATCACATCTGGGTTGATATATGGTCTTGCAACAAAATCAAGTAAAATTAGTGGAAGTGGCTGGTTTCAACATGAAATTAGGTGGAAATCTGAGCTTTTGACTGAGTTTTGCTTTGAAACACTGAGCTCATTTGAAACCAGAGAAATTTAGATCGAAGCAGATCTGAACCCAGGTAATTTGCAATGTAAAAAAATGTTCACACAACACTCCATAATCCTAATCTGTCACCTTTTATATTTCTTTATTTGATATACCACCTGTGATGCTGTATGATTGAAACATGGCCATTTAGATCATTAACATTGCCACTGTTAGACAATTGCAACAAATCTTGTACAAAGTATATCATGTAAGGTGTCAATGGAAAAAAGTTATGATTTCCTGAGTATGATTATCCTGTTTATATGTATCATTTTTGTATCTGAAGTTACAGATATTATGAACTGGCATCCTACATTACAGTAGAACCTCAGAGTTATGAATACCAGAGTTATGAACTCATCCTTCAGCCGCACACCTCATTTAGAACCAGAAGCACAGTACTTCTCATAAACTACTAAAAAAGTAAAGAGAAAGTTTTTAAAATATATATTTGACAAGGTAAGGAAACTGTTTCCGGAGAACACTTCAATCTCTTTGGTCACTCGATTACAGACCTAAAGGTGGCAAATCTTCAACAAAAAAATTTCAAAAACAGACTCCAACGAGAGACTGCTGAATTGGAATTAATTTGCAAACTGGATACAATTCACTCAGGCTTGAATAAAGACTGGGAGTGGATGGGTTATTACACAAAGTAAAACTATTTCCCCATGTTTATTCCCCCCCCCCCCCACCCCTCACTGTTCCTCAGATGTTCTTGTCAGCTTCTGGAAATGGCCCACCTTGATTATCACTACAAAAGGGTTTTTTTCTCTCCTGTTGGTAATAGCTCACTTTAAGTGATCACTCTCCTTACAGTGTATATAGTAACACCCATTGTTTCATGTTCTCTGTGTATGTAAATCTCCCCACTGTATTTTCCACTGAATGTATCGATGAAGTGAGCTGTAGCTCACAAAAGCTTATGCTCAAATAAATTTGTTAGTCTCTAAGGTGCCACAAGTACTCCTTTTCTTTTTGTGGATACAGAGTAACACGGCTGCTACTCTGAAACCTGTCATTATGCAAGGCACTGAATTTAGCCATATGGAGTGGAAATCTATCAACTTCATGAAAAAACTTGTACAGATACAGACAGACATCATCTCCCTTTCCAAATGCAAACAGATGGACATCATACCAAAAGGACTGAAGCTAAAAAATCCATTACAATCTACATACCACACAGACTATGCTGACAGCTTGTGCCACACACTCTCAAAGAAACTGTGGAACCACCTGATCAACACCCTATACAGGAAACAGGGAAAGATTAAGAATGAGCTCTCAAAACTGGATACTCTCATAAAGAAACAACCTTCCACACAAACTTCCTCTTGGCTGGACTTTACAAAAACTAGACAAGCCATTTACAACACACACTTTGCTTCTCTACAAAAGAAAAAGGACACTAAATTATCTAAACTACTACATGCCACAAGGGGCCGCAACAGTGGGTCCCTTAACCCACCCAGCAATATTGTTAATCTATCCAACTATACTCTTAGCCCAGCAGAAGAATCTGTCCTATCTCGGGACCTCTCCTTCTGCCCCTCAACCCCCATGAACATGATACAGTTCTGTGGTGACCTAGAATCCTATTTTCGATGTCTCTGACTCAAGGAATATTTCCAACACACCTCTAAACAACATACTAACCCACAGAGATCTTCCTACCAAGACTACAAAAAGAAGGATTCTGGGTGGACTCCTCCTGAAGGTCGAAACAACAGACTGGACTTCTACATAGAGTGCTTCTGCCAACGTGCACGGGCTGAAATTGTGGAAAAGCAGCATCACTTGCCCCATAACCTCAGCCGTGCAGAACACAATGCCATCCACAGCTGCAGAAACAACTCTGACATCATAATCAAAAAGGCTGACAAAGGAGGTGCTGTTGTCATCATGAATAGGTCGGAATATGAACAAGAGGCTGCTAGGCAGCTCTCCAACACAACTTTCTACAAGCCATTACCCTCTGATCCCACTGAGGGTTACCAAAAGAAACTACAGCATTTGCTCAAGAAACTCCCTGAAAAAACACAAGAACAAATCTGCACAGACACACCCCTGGAATCCCGACCTGGGGTATTCTATCTGCTACCCAAGATCCATAAACCTGGAAATCCTGGACGCCCCATCATCTCAGGCATTGGCACCCTGATAGCAGGATTGTCTGGCTATGTAGACTCCCTCCTCAGGCCCTACACTACCAGCACTCCAGCTATCTTCGAGACACCACTGACTTCCTGAGGAAACTGCAATCCATTGGTGATCTTCCAGAAAACACCATTCTGGCCACTATGGATGTAGAAGCCCTCTACACCAACATTCCACACAAAGATGGACTACAAGCTGTCAGGAACAGTATCCCAGATAATGTCAGGGCAAACCTGGTGGCTGAACTTTGTGACTTTGTCCTCACCCACAACTATTTCACATTTGGGGACAATGTATACCTTCAAATCAGCGGCACTGCTATGGGTACCTGCATGGCCCCACAGTATGCCAACATTTTTATGGCTGACTTAGAACAACGCTTCCTCAGCTCTCATCCCCTTATGCCCCTACTCTACTTGTGCTACATTGATGACATGTTCATCATCTGGACCCATGGAAAAGAAGCCCTTGAGGAATTCCACCATGATTTCAACAATTTCCATCCCACCATCAACCTCAGCCTGGACCAGTCCACACAAGAGATCCACTTCCTGGACACTATGGTGCTAATAAGCGATGGTCACATAAACACCACCCTATACCAGACACCTACTGACTGCTATACCTACCTACATGCCTCCAGCTTTCATCCAGACCACACCACACGATCCATTGTCTACAGCCAAGCTCTACTATACAACCACATTTGCTCCAACCCCTCAGACAGAGACAAACACCTACAAGAGCTCTATCAAGCATTCTTACAACTACAATACCCACCTGCTGAAGTGAAGAAACAGATTGACAGAGCCAGAAGAGTACCCAGAAGTTACCTACTACAGGACAGGCCCAACAAAGAAAATAACAGCGCGCCACTAGCCATCACCTTCAGCCCCCAACTAAAACCTCTCCAACGCATCATCAAGGACGACCCATCACTCTCAGAGATCTTGGGAGACAGGCCAGTCCTTGCTTACAGACAGCCCCCCTACCTGAAGCAAATACTCACCAGCAACCACACACCACAAAACAGAACCACTAACCCAGGAACCTATCCTTGCAACAAAGCCCATTGCCAACTGTGTCAACATATCTATTCAGGGGACATCATCATAGGGCGTAATCACATTAGCCACACTTTCAGAGGCTCGTTCACCTGCACATCTACCAATGTGATATATGCCATCATGTGCCAGCAATGCCCTCTGCCATGTACATTGGCCAAACTGGACAGTCTCCACGTAAAAGAATAAATGGACACAAATCAGATGTCAAGAATTATAACATTCAAAAACCAGTCGGAGAACACTTCAATCTCTTTGGTCACTCAATTACAGACCTAAAAGTGGCAATGCTTCAACAAAAAAACTTCAAAAACAGCCTCCAACGAAAGACTGCTGAATTAGAATTAATTTGCAAACTGGATACAATTAACTTAGGCTTGAATAAAGACTGGGAATGGATGGGTTATTACACAAAGTAAAATTATTTCGCCATGTTAATCCCCTCCGCCCCCTCCCACCCCACTGTTCCTCAGACATTTTTGTTAACTGCTGGAAATGGCCCACCTTGATTATAACTACAAAAGGTTTTTTTTTTCTCTCCTGCTGGTAATAGCTCACCTTACCTGATCACTCTCATTACAGTGTATATGGTAACACCCATTGTTTCATGTTCTCTGTGTATATAAATCTCCCCACTGTATTTTCCACTGAATGCATCCGATGAAGTGAGCTGTAGCTCATGAAAGCTTATGCTCAAATAAATTTGTTAGTCTCTAAGGTGCCACAAGTACTCCTTTTCTTTTTGCAGATACAGACTAACACGGCTGCTACTCTGAAACCTGTTTCCATTTTTGTTTCATTAAATTAAGATGGTTAAAAAACAGCATTTTTCTTATGCATAGTAAAGTTTCAAAGCTGTATTAAGTCAATTTTCAGTTATAAACTTTTGAAAGAACCATAATGTTTTGTTCAGAGTTACAAACATCCTGTGTTCCTGAGGTGTTTATAATTCTGAGGTTCTACTGTATATGCTGTATTCCTGAGTAACACCCACTAGGTAAAATCTATATTGAATGAGCTATTCAAGTTGATGGCCCATCAAAGAACACTTAGCTCTCACAATGGGCCATCTAGGGGTATGTCCACACTACGAAAGTAGGTCGAATTTATAGAAGTCGGTTTTGTAGAAAGCGTTTTTATACAGTCAATTGTGTGTGTCCCCACACAAATGGTCTTAGTGCATTTATCCGGCATTTAGTCGGCGGAGTGGGACCACATTACCAAGGCAACCATCAACTTCCAGAGCGTTGTACTGTGGGTAGCTATCCCACAATTCCCGCAGTCTCCACTGCCCATTTGAATTCTGGGTAGAAATCCCAAAGTCTGATGGGGCAAAAACATTGTCGTGCATGGTTCTGGGTATATATCGTCAGGCCCCCCTTCCCTCCCTCCCTCCGTGAAAGCAATGGCAGACAATCATTTCGCGCCTTTTTTCCTGGTTTACCCGAGCAGACTCCATACCACAGCAAGCATGGAGCACGCTCAGCTCACCGTCACCGTATGTCTCCTGGGTGTTGGCAGACATGGTACTGCATTGTTACACAGCAGCCGCTCATTACCTTTTGGCAGCAGACAGGGCAGTATGACTGGTAGCCATCGTTGACATACTCCAGGGTGCTCTTTTAACCAACCTCGGTGAGGTCAGGGGCACCTGGGCAAACATGGGAGTGACTCAGCCAGGTCATTACCCTTTTAAGTTTTGTCTCTTGGTGATTCAGTCCTGATGGCAGTCCTACTGCACCGTCTTTTAATGAGCAGCCAGAAGACGACGATGGCCAGCAGTCATACTGCACTGTCTTCTGCTGAGCACCCAGGAGACGACGATGGCCAGCAGTCGTACTGCACAGTCTGCTGCCAGCAAGATGTATAAAGATAGATGAAGTGGATCAAAACAAGAAATAGACCAGAGTTTTGTATTCATTTTCTCCTCCCTCCCTCTGTGAAATCAATGGCCTGCTAAACCCAGGGTTTTCAGTGCTATCCTTGAGGGGGCCATTCTGTTTCTCCTTGATGCAAAGCCACCCCCTTTGTTGATTTAATTCCCTGTAAGCCAACCCCGTAAGCCATGTTGTCAGTCGCCCCTCCCTCCATCAGAGCAACAGCAGACAATCATTTTGTGCTTTTTTTCAGTGCAGACGCCATAGCACTGGGAACATGGAGCCCGCTCAGATCACCGCTGCAATTATAAAAAGAAAAGGAGTACTTGTGGCACCTTAGAGACTAACCAATTTATTTGAGCATGAGCTTTCGTGAGCTACAGCTCACTTCATCGCTGCAATTACGAGCACTATAAACACCGCACACATTATCCAGCAGGATATGCAGAACTATAACCTGCAAGAAAAACGAAACAAGGTGAGGAGGAGGTGACTGCAGTGTGGTGACCAGAATGATGAGGACATGGACATAGACTTCTCACAAAGTATGGGCCCCTGCAGTGTGCACATTGTGTCAGTCGGGCAGGTTCATGGCATGGAACACCGATTCTGGGCCCAGGAAACAAGCACAGAGTGGTGGGACCTCATAGTGTTGCAGCTCTGGGATGATACCCAGTGACTGCAAAACTTTCGCATGCGTAAGGGCACTTTCATGGAACTTTGTGACTTGCTTTCCCCTGCCCTGAAGCACAAGAATACCAGGATGAGAGCAGCCCTCACAGTTGAGAAGCAAGTGGTGATAGCCCTGTGGAAGCTTGCAACACCAGACTGCTACCAGTCAATCAGGAATCAATTTGGAGTGGGCAAATCTACTCTGGGGGCTGCTGTGATGCAAGCAGCCAACATTATCACTAAGCTGCTGATATCAAGGGTAGTGACTCTGGGAAATATGCAGGTCATAGTGGATGGCTTGCTGCAATGGGATTCCCTAACTGTGGTGGGGCGATAGATGGAACGCATATCCCTATCTTGGGACCGGACCACCTTGGCAGCCAGTACGTAAACCACAAGGGGTACTTTTCAATGGTGCTGCAAGCACTGGTGGATCACAAGGGATGTTTCACCAACATCAACGTGGGATGGCCAGGAAAGGTACATGACGCTCGCATCTTCAGGAACTCTGGTCTGTTTCAAAAGCTGCAGCAAGGGACTTACTTTCCAGACCGGAAAATTACCGTTGGGGATGTTGAAATGCCTATAGTTATCCTTGGGGACCTAGCCTACCCCTTAATGCCATGGCTCATGAAGCCATACACAGGCACCCTGAACAGTAGTCAGGAGCTGTTGAACTATAGGCTGAGCAAGTGCAGAATGGTGGTAGGATGGGCATTTAAAAGCGCACTGGCACAGTTTACTGACTCAGTTAAACCTCAGCGAAACCAATATTCTCATTGTTATTACTGCTTACTGTGCACTCCACAATATCTGTGAGAGTAAGGGGGAGATGTTTACGGCAGGGTGGGAGGTTGAGGCAAATCTCCTGGCCGCTGATTACGCGCAGCCAGACACCAGGGTGGTTAGAAGAGTACAGGATGGCACGGTGCGCAGCAGAGAAGCTTTGAAAACCAGTTTCAGGAATGGCCAGGCTACGGTGTGAAAATTCTGTTTGTTTCTCCTTGATGGAAACCCCTCCACCCCCCGGTTTCACTCTACTTTCCTGTAAGCTAAGCACCCCCCCCCCTTCGATCACTGCTTGCAGAGGCAATAAAGTAATTCATAGAATCATAGAATATCAGGGTTGGAAGGGACCTCAGGAGGTCATCTAGTCCAACCCCCTGCTCAAAGCAGGACCAATCCCCAATCAAATCATCCCAGCCAGGACTTTGTCAAGCCTGACCTTAAAAACTTCTAAGGAAGGAGATTCTACCACCTCCCTAGGTAACGCATTCCAGTGTTTCACCACCCTCCTAGTGAAAAAGCTTTTCCTAATATCCAACCTAAACCTCCCCAACTGCAACTTGAGACCATTACTCCTTGTCCTGTCCTCTTCTACCACTGAGAATAGTCTAGAACCATCCTCTCTGGAACCACCACTCAGGTAGTTGAAAGCAGCTATCAAATCCCCCCTCATTCTTCTCTTCTGCAGACTAAACAATCCCAGTTCCCTCAGCCTCTCCTCATAAGTCATGTGTTCCAGACCCCTAATCATTTTTGTTGCCCTTCGCTGGACTCTCTCCAATTTATCCACATCCTTCTTGTAGTGTGGGGCCCAAAACTGGACACAGTACTCCAGATGAGGCTTCACCAATGTCGAATAGAGGGGAACGATCACGTCCCTCGGTCTGTTCGCTATGCCCCTACTTATACATCCCAAAATGCCATTGGCCTTCTTGACAACAAGGGCACACTGCTGACTCGTCCACTGTAACCCCTAGGTCCTTTTCTGCAGAACTGCTGCCTAGCCATTCGGTCCCTAGTCTGTAGCTGTGCCTTGGGTTCTTCCATCCTAAGTGCAGGACCCTGCACTTATCCTTATTGAACCTCATCAGGTTTCTTTTGGCCCAATCCTCCAATTTGTCTAGGTCCCTCTGTATCCTATCCCTCCCCTCCAGCGTATCTACCACTCCTCCCAGTTTAGTAAGTGTTGCTTCACATTCATGCATTCTTTATTTATTCATCACACAAATAGGGGAATAACTGCCAAAGTAGCCCGGGAGGGGTGGTGGAGGAGGGAAGGACAAGGCCACATAGTACTTTAAAACTTATTGAGTGCCAGCCTTCTGTTGCTTCGGCAGTTCTCTGGGGTGGAGTGGCTGGAGGCTCCCCACTGCATTCTTGGGCATCTGGGTGAGGAGGCTGTGGAACTGGGGGAGGAGGGCAGTTAGTTACACAGGTGCTGTAGCGGCAGTCTGTTCTCCTGCTGCCTTTCCTGAAGCTCAACCATACGCTGGAGCATATGAGTTTGATCCTCCAGCAGCCTGAGCATTGACTCTTGCCTTCTTTCAGCAAACTGATGCCACCTACCATCTTCAGCCTGCCACCTCTCCTCGTGGTCATATTGTTTTCCTGCACTCTGAGATTGTCTGCCTCCATGTATTTTGCTGTGCTGTCAGTGTAGGAGGACAGCATGAGGTCAGAGAACATTTAGTCATGAGTGTGTTTTTTTCGCCTTCTAATCTTCGCTAGCCTCGGGGAAGGAGAAACATATCCAGCTAGTGGAGGAAAAAAAAAAGGGAGAGTGGTAGTTAAAAAGATACATTTTATAGAACAACGGGTACACTCTTTCACGGTAAACCTTGCTGTTAACATTACATAGCACATATGCCCAAGAGTGACCCACACTCTTCTTGTCTGTGGTGCTGTGGGGAAAGCCACCAAAAGGACAAGTGCAGGATCTGAGTGTCTCTGGATTAAGTTTAGAAGTGTGAGTAACAAGAGTGATGTAGTGATGGAAGTCTGCTATAGACCACCCGACCAGGGGGATGAGGTGGATGAGGCTTTCTTCTGGCAACTCGCAGAAGCTACTAGATCACACGCCCTGGTTCTCATGGGTGACTTTAATTTTCCTGATATTTGCTGGGAGAGCAATACGGCGGTGCATAGACAATCCAGGAAGTTTTTGGAAAGCGTAGGGGACAATTTCCTGGTGCGAGTGCTAGACGAGCCAACTAGGCGGGGAGCTTTTCTTGACCTGCTGCTCACAAACAGGGAAGAATTAGTGGGGGAAGCAAAAGTGGATGGGAATCTGGGAGGCAGTGACCATGAGATGGTCAAGTTCAGGATCCTGACAGAGGGAAGAAAGGTAAGCAGCAGGATATGGACCCTGGACTTCAGGAAAGCAGACTTTGACTCCCTCAGGGAGTGGATGGGTAGGATCCCCTGAGGGACTAACATGAAGGGGAAAGGAGTCCAGGAGAGCTGGCTGTATTTCAAGGAATCCCTGTTGAGGTTACAGGGACAAACCATCCCGATGAGTCGAAAGAATAGTAAATATGGCAGGCGACCAGCTTGGCTTAATGGTGAAATCCTAGCGGATCTTAAACATAAAAAAGAAGCTTACAAGAAGTGGAAGGTTGGATATATGACCAGGGAAGAGTATAAAAATATTGCTCGGGCATGTAGGAATGAAATCAGGAGGGCCAAATCGCACCTGGAGCTGCAGCTAGCAAGAGATGTCAAGAGTAACAAGAAGGGTTTCTTCAGGTATGTTGGCAACAAGAAGAAAGCCAAGGAAAGTGTGGGCCCCTTACTGAATGAGGGAGGCAACCTAGTGACAGAGGATGTGGAAAAAGCTAATGTGCTCAATGCTTTTTTTGCCTCTGTCTTCACTAACAAGGACAGCTCCCAGACTGCTGCGCTGGGCATCGCAACATGGGGAGTAGATGGCCAGCCCTCCGTGGAGAAAGAGGTGGTTAGGGACTATTTAGAAAAGCTGGACGTGCACAAGTCCATGGGGCCAGAGGAGTTGCATCCGAGAGTGCTAAAGGAATTGGCGGATGTGATTGCAGAGCCATTGGCCATTATCTTTGAAAACTCGTGGCGAACGGGGGAAGTCCCAGATGACTGGAAAAAGGCTAAATGTAGTGCCAATCTTTAAAAAAGGGAAGAAGGTTGACAGCTTGGAAATGCTGCTCGACCCAGCCTATTGAGTCCAGGAACATATAAGGGGTCAGTTTGGGAGTGCTGATTAACCCAGTCCTCTCAGAAGCACTCTGGTGTGTGTGGGTGGGAGGGGGAGGTCCTGATTCTGGGGCTGGAAGAACCCAGCCATGGAGAACCTAGGTCCTGCAGGATAGCTCCATTGGGAGGTAACTTGCAGCAGGGAGAAGTAGAGCTCCATATGAGAGCACAAGTGACACAAGCAGTAGAATCATTGAATCATAGAATATCAGGGTTGGAAGGGACCTCAGGAGGTCATCTAGTCCAACCCCCTGCTCAAAGCAGGACCAATCCCCAACTAAATCATCCCAGCCAGGGCTTTCTCAAGCCTGACCTTAAAAACTTCTAAGGAAGCAGATTCCACCACCTCCCTAGGTGACACATTCCAGTGTTTCACCACCCTCCTAGTGAAAAAGTATTTCCTAATATCCAACCTAAACCTCCCCCACTGCAACTCGAGACCATTACTCCTTGCTCTGTCATCAGCGACCACTGAGAACAGTCTAGATCCATCCTCTTTGGAACCCCCTTTCAGGTAGTTGAAAGCAGCTATCAAATCCCCCTTCATTCTTCTCTTCCACAGACTAAACAATCCCAGTTCCCTCATCCTCTCCTCATAAGTCAGGTGTTCCAGTCCCCTAATCATTTTTGTTGCCTTCTGCTGGACTCTTTCCAATTTTTCCACATCCTTCTTGTAGTGTGGGGCCCAAAACTGGACACAGTACTCCAGATGAAAAAGGCTAATGTAGTGCCAATCTTTAAAAAAGGGAAGAAGGAGGATCCTGGGAACTACAGGCCGGTCAGCCTCACCTCAGTCCCTGGAAAAATCATGGAGCAGGTCCTCAAGGAATCAATCCTGAAGCACTTACATGAGAGGAAAGTGATCAGGAACAGTCAGCATGGATTCACCAAGGGAAGGTCATGCCTGACTAATCTAATTGCCTTCTATGATGAGATTACTGATTCTGTGGATGAAGGGAAAGCAGTGGATGTATTGTTTCTTGACTTTAGCAAAGCTTTTGACACGGTCTCTCACAGTAGTCTTGTCAGCAAGTTAAAGAAGTATGAGCTGGATGAATGGACTATAAGGTGGGTAGAAAGTTGGCTAGATTGTCGGGCTCAACGGGTAGTGATCAATGGCTCCATGTCTAGTTGGCAGCCGGTGTCAAGTGGAGTGCCCCAGGGGTCGGTCCTGGGGCCGGTTTTGTTCAATATCTTCATAAATGATCTGGAGGATGGTGTGGATTGCACTCTTAGCAAATGTGCGGATGATACTAAACTGGGAGGAGTGGTAGATACGTTGGAGGGCAGAGATAGGATACAGAGGGACCTGGACAAATTGGAGGATTGGGCCAAAAGAAACCTGATGAGGTTCAATAAGGATAAATGCAGGGTCCTGCACTTAGGATGGAAGAACCCAAGGCACAGCTACAGACTAGGGACCGAATGGCTAGGCAGCAGTTCTGTGGAAAAGGACCTAGGGGTTACAGTGGACGAGAAGCTGGATATGAGTCAGCAGTGTGCCCTTGTTGCCAAGAAGGCCAATGGCATTTTGGGATGTATATGTAGGGGCATAGCGAGCAGATCGAGGGACGTGATCGTTCCCCTCTATTCGACATTGGTGAAGCCTCATCTGGAGTACTGTGTCCAGTTTTGGGCCCCACACTACAAGAAGGATGTGGATAAATTGGAGAGAGTCCAGCGAAGGGCAACAAAAATGATTAGGGGTCTGGAACACATGACTTATGAGGAGAGGCTGAGGGAACTGGGATTGTTTAGTCTGCAGAAGAGAAGAATGAGGGGGGATTTGATAGCTGCTTTCAACTACCTGAGAGGTGGTTCCAGAGAGGATGGTTCTAGACTATTCTCAGTGGTAGAAGAGGACAGGACAAGGAGTAATAGTCTCAAGTTGCAGTGGGGGAGGTTTAGGTTGGATATTAGGAAAAGCTTTTTCACTAGGAGGGTGGTGAAACACTGGAATGCGTTACCTAGGGAGGTGGTAGAATCTTCTTCCTCGGAAGTTTTTAAGGTCAGGCTTGACAAAGCCTTGGCTGGGATGATTTGATTGGGGATTGGTCCTGCTTTGAGCAGGGGGTTGGACTAGATGACCTCCTGAGGTCCCTTCCAACCCTGATATTCTATGATTCTATAGAAGGGTTTTCGCGCTAGGATCCTTAAAGACCGGGATCAAAGGCTTAAGATGCTGCTAATGGAAGCAGCACTCTGGCCACATTCCGAGCCGGGGTCTGCAGAACCTGTGCCGAGCACTTACTCGTCGGTCTGCAGTGCTCTGGCACTAAGGTCTCACGGCACCGCCATGGCTCTGCCCATAACAAACTCTCTTCATTCTCAGTCCCCAGTGCCACAAAAGAAGAAAAGGCCAGAGAGGGGTCGGTCTCCCCCTCTAAAGACCAAGGGACCCGTGGCGTCGACAAGCGCCTTGAGTCAGACCACCTCGTCTCTCCAGCCCTCTCGGGTCTTGTTGACTCCTGACCTGTCTGGGGTTCAGTTGAGTCTGAACCCTCAATGGTCCCCAGACAGCTAAGGTAATCACCTCCAGCTCCCCTTGACGCCGGAGGCATTTGAGGCAGCCAAGGACCTTATATGCCTCGTGATGCCGTCCTCCCCACAGAGGAGAGACAAGTCGCCGGTGACTGTGCAGCCCCAGTTTCAATCAAGGGGCAAACCAGTGATGATGGCACGCCAATCACCATCTCCAGCGCAACTCTCCCTGGCCTGGGCCACCCAAGCAGGGGAGCCGCACTAGTCCCCAGCTTCTCGGCACTGCTCTCGGGCAGCCCAGAGTACCGCTCCTCCGTGGTCCTCCTACTCAGAGACCTCTGACTTGGAGACAGAGTCCTATTGCTCCGATAGGACCAGGAGCAAGAGGTCCAGATCTCGCCACGACCACCAGTCCTACCCAGCACCGTGGCCTCCACAGTGGCAGCCTTCGATGCACTGTCCCTTTTGAACATCCTGGGCACATCACCAGAACCAGGGACAGGCCCAGGGTCCAAGGTCCAGGTTGGCATCAGTGTCCTTGGGGTCCTTCACCCCCCCTGCAGGCACTGCTGGCATCGCCGACACCGCTGTTGTCCCCTACAGCTCCGGCACTGACCCTCCCATCAGCGGCACCACTGGTGGCTACAGCATCGATACCACCAGCCTCGACGATATTGGCATCGCTGGAACCAACAACTTTGGTAGCGATATTTTCTCCCACAGTGGCCCCAGCACCGCAACCTTCAGAATACCGCATGACTTGGAAGCAGTGACTTGGAAAAGAGTTATTGGGGTCATGGCAGGGACATAGTCATGGGGGGCCTGGGAGGGCCATGGCACACCCACTTAGCATCCCGGCCTACTCGACAGCCCCAGCTCTGCTTTGACACCAGAGCTTGCCCCCCCTTTGCTCACCTGCCCAGTGCTCCTGCCAGAGAGTGGGGTTGGGGTGCGGAGGCTTGTCCCGCTCCGCCTGCCTGACAGGCACTCCTGCTGGGGAGCGGGGCCTTGTCCCGCTCTGCCCATCCTCTCAGCACTCCACTCACCTGGTACACCTGCTGGAGCCGAGTGGGTAAAGTGAAGCAAGTCCCCGCACCCCGACCCCACTTCCAGGATGGAACGTTGGTGGGGCAGGTGGAGTGAGCAAGCCCCCACGCTCCCACCCCATTTCTTGGCAGGCATGCCAGGTGGGCAGAGCAGGTGGAGCCCTGGATGCACCCATTTTTCCAGGGCCCCAGGTTGGCCCAGTGGCTTATCTGTCACTGGGAGGAGGGCAAGAGAAAGGACGGCCAGTGGTGGTAGAGGAGATCTTCAAAAAAGGTGGAGCAGGGGCCTGTGTGGGGCAGTGGGAGATGGAAGGGAGCCAGGAGCAGGAGCCAGGCACTCTGGAGAGCAGCGTCTCTTCCTGGAGATGGGTGTGCACCTGGGGCTGCAGGGGGTGGGGAAAGGTGGCCCCTCCATCTCTGCTGTCTGTCCCCCCCCATAATTGCCCACCCACCTGAAGTTGGGGCCCACCCAAGTATCCAACACTGGCTATGCCACTGTGTCATGGTGGATAATCAGCTGAACCAGAGCTCCCTGGGCAATGCTGTGGCCAGCAGACCTAATGTAGTCCTTAGATGCATAAACAGGGGTATCTCAAGCAGGAGTAGACAGGTTATTTTACCTCTGTATTTGGCACTGGTGTGACTGCTGTTTGAATACTGTGTCCAGTTCTGGTGTCCACAGTGTAAGAAGGATGCTGATAAATTGAAGAGGGTTCAGGAAAGGGCCATGATTGTGATTAAAGGTTTGGAAGACACAGCTTATAGAAGCTCAATTTATTTAGATTAATAAAGAGATGGCTAAGTACCTACATGGGGAACACAATCTATAAGTATCTACTTCCATTGTTCATGGATTGAGATTCTGGAGAGGCAAGTCTAACACACTGGCTACCAATATAACATATGCAGACTTGCCAATGCAGTTGGGAGCAATTTATAGTTATCTGTCTGAATGGGTGTGCAAGGGACGGATAGTGCACCAGAAGCCTCTCATTTGCCATCTTGTATTCCCTATGCAGGTCTCCCCAACAGTTAGGATGGCCAGATGTCCCATTTTTAAAGGGACAGTCCTGTATTTAAGCCCTCCTGCAGGTGTCCTGACTTTCTTTAAAATGGGCAAATTGTCCCATATTCTCCGTCTCCCTCACTGGTGGTTCCTGTTGCTGGCCAGATCCCTGCTCTCCAGACACCTGCCCACCAGTGGTGAATGGGGGGTCCAGTGGCCAGTGATGGGGGTGGTTATGCAAGCCTGGTGGTGGGGCAAAGATGCAACACGCAGGGCTGGCCACTCCCTGTGCTGGTCTGTCAGTGCAGTCCCTGCTGCATGTTGGCTCTTGTCTAGCAGAGCCCCACCCCCCCGTCCCATTTTCGGCCCATACTGGCTGCACACTGTGAGCTGAGGTGGCTGGTGAGTGCGGGCAGGTGCCAGGCAGTGGGAGGTTACACGTCGCCTCTGCTGCCCACCCATCGGCAATTTATGTGCTCCCACTCTCGCTGTCCTCTCCCTGCTTTTCCCCTTCGCCCCACCCCCATCCCCTCAGCCCTGCTGGTCCTCCATATCCCCTCTGGCCAGCAGGATCCTTTTCCCCCCCACTGCCCCTAGCTGGGCCAGTGCTCTGGGAAAGCCCAAGACACTCCAGCCCAGGATGCTGGCCAGGAGTAGCCAACCCCTGCATTTGCCAAAGCCCCACTGTGACGTTCCTCTCTGGTGTTATCTGTACTGGTGATCTCCTAGTCACTCCAATCCTTGACTCTGGGAGCCAGTCCTACCCTGCTCTGCTGTGAGAACCCCCACTCCTGGGCTGTTCATGCACAGCCTCTGGCATGTAAGCTGCTCCTTGGATTATGCAATCGAATGACACTAGCCAATATCTTTGGTTCCAGACACAACCCTAGGAACCTCTGTCTTGCAGTGTCCCAGTTATGCCTGCTGGATGCTGCAAGCTTATATGAGTTTGTCAATTTAACAAAGAAATTTATACATACCAGGCTTGTTATCCCAAGGGAAGTCTCTGACATGCTTGAAACCAAAAAGCACTGCTTCAGGTAGAACAAACAGATTTATTAACTACAAAGATTGATTTTAAATGATTATAAGTCAAAGCACAATAAGTCAGATTTGGTCAAATGAAATAAAAGCAAAATGTATTCTAAGCTGATCTTACACTTTCAACGCCCTTACAAACGTAGCCCTGATCTATGCTGGGGGGGGGAAATCGATCTAACTTATGCAACTTCAGCTACATGAATAACTTAGCTGAAGTCAACATACTTAGATCGACTCACCATGGTGTCACCACCATGGTGAGTCGACTGCTCCCCCGTCGACTCTGCCTGTGCCTCTTGAGGATCTGGAGTACAGGAGAATGCTCGGGGGTCGATTTATTGCGTCTAGACTAAATGCGATAAATCGATCCCCACTGGGTCGATCGGTGTCTGCCAATCAGGTGGGTAGTGTAGACATACCTTTAGATGCTTCTCACCACAGGCTGGCTGGCTGCTCTTCATCCAGGCTCTCCCCTTTGATCAGCGCTTCAGTCACTTGGTGTGGTGTCTGCAGATGTAGGTGGAAGAGAGAGGAAGAGCATAGCAAATTTCTCTCCCCTTTTGTCATGTTCTTTCTTCCCTCCTGGCTTTGCCCCCCCCCCCTCCTTCAGAGTCAGGTGAGCATTACCTCATCGCAGTCCCAAACTGACCAAAGGAAGGGGGGGTGACTCTCTCGAGAGTCCAACAGACCCTTTTATTGCTGTCTAGGCCAGCGTCCTTTGTTCCTGTGAGGCTGGGCTGGGTTTGTCCCATACATGCCCTGATGAGGTGTGAACTGCCTCTCTGCTCTTGGAGAGTTTTTGCCTGGGCTTATTTTAAGCCACAAAGACACATTTTCAGCCTCATAACTATATATGTGAAATTACAACCTATAACATTACAATAACATTGCTGTAACAACAATTACTATAACATCACCATAACAACAATGCTCACTACATCATGAGCCTTCAGAAGACACCAACATGACAAAATTTGCATTGGATACCACACACATTTTACAAGGACGAACGTGGGAGTGCTGGGTGTTCCCCTGAGATACAGAGCATCACACCTGCACACAGTGTTGGCATGGGGAAGCCTCTCCACACCTCAGCTAACCTCTGGAGTGGTGGGGTAGAGGTGGGGGAAAGGGATTTCCATCCTGTTCATGCCCTGACCCTGCAGGCTCCACAGCAGCCCCCCATGTAGGGGCTTAGCACCCTCTTCACCCCACACCCTGGGTCCTGCCCCCAGAGAGGATGGGGCTGCTCTGTCCTGTCCCCTAGGCACTCTCTCCAGCTGAGCCACCTCTCGGGCCAGGTTTGCTGAAGCCCCTGTAGTCATATTCCCTGGGCCCTGGTGCACAACACATCCTTAGGGCTTAACCCCTTCCTGCCCACACTGTAGCCAAGGGACAGGAGTCAGCAGGGTTATGCTGATGGCCAGCAGCAGCCTGGAGGTATTAGCAGCCTTTCAACACTGTGTGCACAGGAAGAGACAAGCTGCTTCCAGCCATGGGGGGCGGGTGAAGAGATGAGTTCTGCAAAGCTATGGGCCAGGTCATCCCTTCTCCCTCCCTCTGTCCCCTTCCTCCCACACAGTGCCAAAAGGATGCTGCTGACCACATTCTGGTGTGAACCCTGACAGAAATCTGGGGAGAGGGGGCATATGACCCTGCATGGCCCCCACCAGTCTCCCTTCTAATTTTTCCCATGCATGTGAGGCATAAATTTTATGTACACCAATATAGAGGTGATGTCACACATCACCTCCATATTGGTGCACATAACAAAATTCATGTGGCAGGGGTGGGGCTGAGGGATTTGGATTGTAGGAGGGGATTCAGGGCTGGGGCAGAGGGTTGGGGTGCAGGGGGGGATGAGGACTCCATCTGGAAGTGCGGCCTCTGCGATGGGGCTTGTTACCAGATTTGCTTGCTACTTTGGGGTATGCTCATTTATTAGGGTTACTCTTCTGGGGGAGGGAGGGGATAGAGAGTTCTGTAATTCCATCAGTTATGACAAGATAACTGGCTCTGTGGATGAGAGGAAAGCGGTGGATGTGTTGTTCCTTGACTTTAGCAAAGCTTTTGACACGGTCTCCCACAGTATTCTTGCCAGCAAGTTAAAGAAGTATGGGCTGGATGAATGGACTATAAGATGGATAGAAAGTTGGCTAGATTGTCGGGCTCAACGGGTAGTGATCAATGGCTCCATGTCTAGTTGGCAGCTGGTATCAAGTGGAGTGCCCCAAGGGTCAATCCTGGGGCCGGTTTTGTTCAATATCTTCATAAATGATCTGGAGGATGGTGTGGATTGCACCCTCAGCAAGTTTGTGGATGACACTAAACTGGGAGGAGTGGTAGATACGCTGGAGGGTAGGGATAGGATACAGAGGGCCCTAGACCAATTAGAGGATTGGGCCAAAAGAAATCTGATGAGGTTCAACAAGGACAAGTGCAGACTCCTGCACTTAGGATGGAAGAATCCCATGCACCGCTACAGACTAGGGACCGAATGGCTTGGCAGCAGTTCTGCAGAAAAGGACCTAGGGGTTACAGTGGACGAGAAGCTGGATATGAGTCAGCAGTGTGCCCTTGTTGCCAAGAAGGCCAATGGCATTTTGGGATGTATATGTGGGGGCATTGCCAGCAGATCGAGGGACGTGATCATTCCCCTCTATTCGACATTGGTGAGGCCTCATAGAATCATAGAATATCAGGGTTGGAAGGGACCTCAGGAGGTCTAGTCCAACCCCCTGCTCAAAGCAGGACCAATCCCCAATTAAATCATCCCAGCCAGGGCTTTGTCAAGCCTGACCTTAAAAACTTCTAAGGAAGGAGATTCTACCACCTCCCTAGGTAACGCATTCCAGTGTTTCACCACCCTCCTAGTGAAAAAGCTTTTCCTAATATCCAACCTAAACCTCCCCCACTGCAGCTTGAGACCATTACTCCTTGTCCTGTCCTCTTCTACCACTGAGAATAGTCTAGAACCATCCTCTCTGGAACCACCTCTCAGGTAGTTGAAAGCAGCTATCAAATCCCCCCTCATTCTTCTCTTCCGCAGACTAAACAATCCCAGTTCCCTCAGCCTCTCCTCATAAGTCATGTGTTCAAGACCCCTAATCATTTTTGTTGCCCTTCGCTGGACTCTCTCCAATTTATCCACATCCTTCTTGTAGTGTGGGGCCCAAAACTGGACACAGTACTCCAGATGAGGCCTCACCAATGTCGAATAGAGGGGAACGATCACGTCCCTCGATCTGCTCGCTATGCCCCTACTTATACATCCCAAAATGCCATTGGCCTTCTTGACAACAAGGGCACACTGCTGACTCATATCCAGCTTCTCGTCCACTGTAACCCCTAGGTCCTTTTCCGCAGAACTGCTGCCTAGCCATTCGGTCCCTAGTCTGTAGCTGTGCATTGGGTTCTTCCGTCCTAAGTGCAGGACCCTGCATTTATCCTTATTGAACCTCATCAGGTTTCTTTTGGCCCAATCCTCCAATTTGTCCAGGTCCCTCTGTATCCTATCTCTGCCCTCCAACGTATCTACCACTCCTCCCAGTTTAGTATCATCCGCAAATTTGCTAAGAGTGCAATCCACACCATCCTCCAGATCATTTATGAAGATATTGAACAAAACCGGTCCCAGGACCGACCCCTGGGGCACTCCACTTGACACCGGCTGCCAACTAGACATGGAGCCATTGATCACTACCCGTTGAGCCCGACAATCTAACCAACTTTCTACCCACCTTATAGTCCATTCATCCAGCTCATACTTCTTTAACTTGCTGACAAGACTACTGTGAGAGACCGTGTCAAAAGCTTTGCTAAAGTCAAGAAACAATACATCCACTGCTTTCCCTTCATCCACAGAATCAGTAATCTCATCATAGAAGGCAATTAGATTAGTCAGGCATGACCTTCCCTTGGTGAATCCATGCTGACTGTTCCTGATCACTTTCCTCTCATGTAAGTGCGTCAGGATTGATTCCTTGAGGACCTGCTCCATGATTTTTCCAGGGACTGAGGTGAGGCTGACCGGCCTGTAGTTCCCAGGATCCTCCTTCTTCCCTTTTTTAAAGATTGGCACTACATTAGCCTTTTTCATCTGGAGTACTGTGTCCAGTTTTGGGCCCCACACTACAAGAAGGATGTGGAAAAATTGGAAAGAGTCCAGCAGAAGGCAACAAAAATGATTAGGGGACTGGAACACCTGACTTATGAGGAGAGGATGAGGGAACTGGGATTGTTTAGTCTGTGGAAGAGAAGAATGAAGGGGGATTTGATAGCTGCTTTCAACTACCTGAAAGGGGGTTCCAAAGAGGATGGATCTAGACTGTTCTCAGTGGTCGCTGATGACAGAGCAAGGAGTAATGGTCTCGAGTTGCAGTGGGGGAGGTTTAGGTTGGATATTAGGAAATACTTTTTCACTAGGAGGGTGGTGAAACACTGGAATGTGTCACCTAGGGAGGTGGTGGAATCTGCTTCCTTAGAAGTTTTTAAGGTCAGGCTTGAGAAAGCCCTGGCTGGGATGATTTAGTTGGGGATTGGTCCTGCTTTGAGCAGGGGGTTGGACTAGATGACCTCCTGAGGTCCCTTCCAACCCTGATATTCTATGATTCAATGATTCTACTGCTTGTGTCACTTGTGCTCTCATATGGAGCTCTACTTCTCCCTGCTGCAAGTTACCTCCCAATGGAGCTATCCTGCAGGACCTAGGTTCTCCATGGCTGGGTTCTTCCAGCCCCAGAATCAGGACCTCCCCCTCCCACCCACACACACCAGAGTGCTTCTGAGAGGACTGGGTTAATCAGCACTCCCAAACTGACCCCTTATATGTTCCTGGACTCAATAGGCTGGGTCGAGCAGCATTTCCAAGCTGTCAACCTCATAGGCCCTTGGATTTAGCAGGCTGGGTCGAGCAGCACCTCCATGCTGTCACCCTCTTATGCCATGGGCACCACACTGGGAATAGAGTATGCCTGAGCAGGCTGGGTCAAGCAGCACTTTCAATCTGCCACCCTCATATTTCCCAGATTCCCCACATCCCTAGCCCCACTTTCACATTGCAATTGTTCTGGTAGTAACCCACTTGATGAGCAAACCCACAGGATTTTTGGGCACTGCAGGGATCTTTTAGCTTAGGTGCAAGGAGTGTTGCTGCAGAGCAAATGAAGAAGCCAAAAAACACCCACAAGGGGGAGAGAGAGAATAAGAGAGAGAAGCAACCAGCTTAGCCATGAAAGTTATTTATTGCCAGTGTGACAAAGTCCCGAGCCTGTATTGGTGGGTCCCATGCTTCTGGCTGGATTCAGTGGCCACAGAAACTCTATAAGGCCCCAATGTGACCTCCCTTTCTCAGTGTAGCAGCAAGAGTCACAGCCTATTGAGTTACTTTCATCACCAGCCAATATGGGAGATGGGAAGGGGGAAACACCCCATAGTCTCTGTTGCTCCATAGAGCTCAGTAGGTGCAATTCAGCCTCCTGCCTGGACTGAGTCCTGCTTCCCTTCTCCAGGAGATCTCTGTAGAGTATGGGGGGTCAGGGAGTAACCCGGGCCCACCCTCTACTCTGGGTTCCAGCCCAGGGACCCTAATGGTAGCAGCTGTTGGTGGCTTTGCCTTTACCACTGATGCCACTTTGATTCCCTGAGCCACTTCCCAATGATCCCCCTTTCCTGCCTTCACCCTTACCTCAGGATTCAGCAATGCTTCCTCTCCTCCAGCTCCTTTCACCTCAGCCTCCTGGAGGGCACTGGAAGGAGAGCTTTTGAACAGTATAAGTGGGACCTTGATTGGTTCCAGCTGTCTCCATTAGCCTAATGGCTTTAACTGGTTAATTGGCATCAGGTGTCTTAATTGGCCTGGAGTAGCCTTTGGCTATCCAGGGAACAAGGGCCTGCTCATTCTGAAGGCTGATATATCTGCCTTCCAGCACTCTCTTATATTCTTCTGGTCTGAATCAGTCACACCAGGTAATAACCATAGGGGAGCCAAACAAACAAAACAGTTATAATATTAAACATAACTTAGATTTGATTCTAAAAGTCAGGGTTAGAAAACTATAACTGATCACAGAACTCAGGGTCAGAAGGCTATATCGAGAGAGAGAGAGAGAGAGAGAGAGCTGGGTTCTCACCACTCCATGAAGCTTGAATCGATTGGGGGTCTCAGATGATGATTGGTCCATCCTCAGATAGCTGAGGATCCAGAGGGCTGGAGACAGGCAGAGCCCCCAGCACGATCAGTGAGGAGAAGATGAAGTCCAAATGGAACTGATGCAGATTTTGGATCAAGGCATCAGAACACTTACTTGAGCATGGGTAGGATTTTTGGTAGGGAAACAACAATGGTTCAAGGGAGAACACTAGATTTGTTTATGTGTAAACTGATTGCTCAAGGGAGTATACTAGAGTTGTTTTGTTCAGGCTAGACAATAGGAACTGATCGTTCCTGGCTATTGGCGGTGTTCCTTGAAGGGAGCTCATAATGCAATTAGGGAGCTTCACTATTTTGGATACCAATAAAGGATTTATTACTAGAATTGGTCTGATAACTACTGAGCTGGGTGTGTGCAGGCATGCATTCATTAACATCTGGAGCAGAGATCCCCCATCATGCAGTGCTTCCCTGCTTTTCTGGTCCCAGAGTTCCATGCAGTTCTTGCCTTGTAATCTCTGTTCTCCATTCTGTATACTAATGGAGATGCCTCCCTGTCCCATCTCCGATGCAAATGAGGCTAGGGGAGTTTCCTTAATCCTGTCACCCTTATCCCAGGGGTGTGTCTCCCACTGCCTTTTCATTTCTTTTTGTAAGTCTTTCTCCTGATTGGTTTTGGTTCAAACAGAGGCTGGGGGTGGGGGTAAGGGTGAAGGTCTATAGTGAGTCAGACAGGCTGGGTACTGTGCCTGGGTTCCCCAAGAAGACAGAGCTGCTAAGTAACAGGCAAGGGATGAGGGGTTTTGGAGGAAGGCTGTCCCAGGGCTACAACAGGGAGCGAGAACTCCCCCAGCCCTCTCTTCCTGCAGCAGCACCTGGGCTGGGGGGAGAAGTGCCTCTCCCTGCCTTGGCACTTCCGGGGCTGGGTTGGGGGAGGAGGCTCCTCTCCCCCTGGCCATGGCAGTTCCGGGCTGGGGCTGGATTGGGGCTAGGGGGAGAGGCACCTCTCCCCCTAGTCGCAGCAGGGCTGGAGCTGGGGGAGAGGCATCTCTCCCTACTGTAGCCCTGAGTGTCTGTGCAGCGCTTAATAGGCTGCTGTGTGGCCACACGGCTTAGGGGGAACTTAGCCCCTCACCCCCACATGTTGCCTCAGGAAGATGCAGCACCAGGTACCAGGAGAGGCAGGCAGGTCCATTCCTGGGGCCCAGTCAGACCTGGAGGGTGGAGAGCACTGGGCAGGAAGGGTCATGTTGGTCGGTCGCTTCCCCATGTGAGAGAGGTATACAGGAGTGTGTGTGTGTCACCTCTCCCAATATGAACCCTAAAGCCTTAAAGTTAAGAAGGAATATAAAAGAATCTAACTACTCAATATTATTTTAACAGGGGCTCAGTCAACTGAATGTTTGTACTGCATAGTTCTGATTGATTGCCGTTGAACTCACTTGAATACAAGTAATTTTACCAACACAGGGAAATATGGTCACCCTACTGACAGCGCTCACTGGGGTACATCTACACTGCAATTAAAAACCCACAGCTGTCCTGTGCCAGATGAGTTGGGCTTGGGCTAAGGGGCTGTTTAATTACAGTGTACACATTCTGGCTTGGACTGGAGCTTTATACACTGCAATTAAACAGCTCCTTAGTCCAAGCCAGCTGGCAAGGGCCAGCCATGGGTGTCTAATTGCAGTGTAGGCATACCTTGGGAAGCTGATCACCCAGAGGGGGCAGGGAGGATGCAGAACTATTGTTCTTTACTATTCAGAAGAGCTGGGGACAAAGAGAGGATACTATGCCTCCTCATAGAGTTTAGCAGCAGCTTTGCCTCTCTCTCTGCAGCCTGGTAATTCTGAGACGTACGTTGCTCTTTCTGTGGGTGAAACAGCTCCACGCTGTTCCCAAAGGGATGAGGCAAGACTCACACTAGAGGCTTTGGACTGTGATCCTATACTACTTCATCTAATCATAGAGAGACAAGGTGCAAGAGTATGTGTTCTCTCCTGCCTAGAGACATATATCAAGGCTTTTTCTTCACTGCCAAAAAAGCGTGGTAGTTTTTACTACAAGGTAAGCACTATACCCCTGCCTGTGGTTGACCTCACCTAGCTATCTCACAGTAAAAACTACACCAAATTATCTCTAGATCTGGTCAGAAAACAGTTTTCCTATCCCACAAACATCTGAAAGTTCAGAATTTTTCCTGTCTCAAATCAGACAAAAAGTTGAAATCTTGAAAATATTTGTGAACTAAATTTTTTTTTTCTCATTTTGGGTCAATTGAATTTTTTTTTTCAATTTTGACTTTTTTATAGCCGAAATTTGTTAAACCTGCCCATTCCTTACAAATAGTTTTTGGTTTTGATGATTTAGCATTGTGGGGTGGGGGGGACATTAGCCAAAAATTCCATCTTGCTCTACTTATAACATTAATGGAGCCACTGAGATTCATGAACATGTGGTCAGCTTTGAGTCTCAAGGCAACTAGAAGATGATACTTTTCCAATGGTGAAAGTGATATATACATCTCCTGGTTACTTTTGATTTTAAGACCAGGCGGTTTGGTTTATTTGTGGGGAATTATGATATTTTCATGAACCCAAGAATAATATGTAAGAACATTTCTCATCCTTTTGATCACACTTACATTTGGTGAGGTAAAATTGTTTGAACCCACATGCCTTTTAGATGAATGCAATTTTTCATATTTTACAATATTTTTAATGTCTATATTGCCTTTGAAACAGTCACACAACGCTATATACAATGGGTCAAACTATCAGCTGGTGCAATCGGGAGCTGCCATAATTTCCATCCTCTGAGGAGCTGGCCAAAACCAAAAACTAAATATGGACAAGCAACAAAAAACCAGTAAAACTAAGTTAGAGACTGCTAAATCACTTCCGTCTCTACTGCATGTCCTTAGTAATCTCACACACCTTTCATCTGAACATCTATCTTCTTTTAATTGATAAATTCTTCCCCTGTCACATATTTGAATATACTTTATATATGTTTTCTATATTTCTTCTGCTTCAGCCTCATAAGGTATGCAAGAGAGAACACCTCTTTCAATATTTATAATGTTGTTAAGTCTATTTAAGGTTTGTACTATTTCCCCTCCATTTGGGGGACATTAAACTTCTATTCATGTTTTATTCTTTAGTCTTTCACGTCCCTGCAAGCTGATTAAAAATCAGTTAGTCACAGGAGATAAACCCTCTTTATAATGAGGAAAGAGTGAGAAGGTGTTTGTTTGTTTGTTTGTTTGTTTGTTTTCTGGAAGTTCTTACCTGATGGTAGGATTTAAAGTGCCAACTGATTACTCAGCTATTCCCCATAAATAAACAGGTTTCAGAGTAGCAGCCATGTTAGTCTGTATCTGCAAAAAGAAAAGGAGTACCTGTGGCACCTTAAGGTGCCACAGGTACTCCTTTTCTTTTTTCATAAATAAACAGTCATCTGTTCTTTAAATCAAAGGTAGGCTATTTGCACTGTACATTACATATTTCAAGTATGTAACAAATTATAAACATGGGATGTTGATGCTTCCTGCCCTTAGTCTGCATTATTCTGATCTGTATGTAGCTTTAGGTGAGAAAAGTATCAGAACTCAGTCTATCTAGCCCTAGAATGTAGTGGCCCATTTACACAGGAATTCTGGATCACAAAATAGTGATAGCTTCGTTTTAGATTGTTCCTCCCTTGTGCTTCCAAAGTTAAGAGGTTAAAATAATCTCCTGTTTCTTTGTTTCTGACAGCATAATTCCAAAGGCTGTGAAGTCCATCTGTGGTAAAGCACTTAGCCACAGGCAATATGGTCTTGTTGCATTTTACACTGCTTACATGCTCCACAAGAGTGATAATAAGATTAGCTCCAAGAAACTAAACATTTGACCCCTGTCTTTGTTGCAATGTTTTATTCACCGGAGAAGTGTTAATTACACAACTAGATCCAATAGTCTTTAAAAGCTTAAGTGCCAAAGGAAGTTGTATCTTCTCTAGGGGAAGCTTCTGCCCTTGGATAAACATACACAGTTCTGCCATTGAAATAAATGGCATGAGAAGAATTTGGCCTCTAGCGAGTATGTTTTGGGCTGTAAGGGAATATGCTGTTATACTGAAGGATGAGTGTAAGCTAATGTCAGTGTTACATATTTTCTCAGTGTATAAATTACCACATACTGAGTTAATCTAATTTTGATGAAGCTTTTCCTTTTTAATTCTGGGAATTTAACATAAAATAACAGTTTATTACAAATTTATTAGAAGAACATTGTTTTCAGACATTGTCCAATTCTTTTAAGAGAGAAAGATCTGAGACACACATTGTAGGTCAGATTCTCAGTTCAGGTACCCTAGTGAAGTAGAGTATGCAGTGCTTTATTTGTGTCAGGGCTTGCCTGGGCTGATCCCTGGCATCTCTAGGCTTGGCAATTCGTAGCCCTGGCACATCTGGGCTTTCTGCTATGAATGTAAAAAAAAATTGCTTGAGCCCCGGCACCTCTTTCATTACAAATTAAGCACTGAGAGTAGGGAATCAGTTCCGATATATAGCTGAAGGGTGACATCAGCTACTTCCATTCTGTGCCACCACCACTACATAACAGTACAAGCAAATGAAAAAGTATTTCCTTTATTTTCATTGCTACTATCAGAAGTACCCAACAAAATGTAGGGTCACTGGAGCCATAAGGAAGGTATTTCAATTTCTCAAAGATATATGCGTAAGTTTGGTGCATTCTCCAGTAACAGAAGAATGAGAAGAAAACTGGCTGAAAACAGCCATGATTTTTTCAGTTCTCCTGTTTCTGATTACTACAGTGTCACCAACTTTCACAATTCCATTGTGAGTCTCATGACATTTGGTGTTTTTCTTAAAGCCCCAGCTCCTGGAGTCAGGTGATTACATGAGAATATCTGATTTGAAAAAAGCTTGGGTTTTAAAATCTGTTCTATGTGACTCTCAGACCAAGTTTGTCAAAAAGGATAAATAAAGTTCATCAGCTTTTCAAGTGTCTAGATGCATCTTCCCCCATTCCTGTCTACATAGAAAATACATTATCTTACAAATCCTGAAATTATGCCCGTGATTCATTAGTTATAAGCTACTTTTTTAAAAAGTAGATTTAAAAAGTCTTGTTTTGCAATGTTGGGTTTGACCCTATGCCCAATATTCTTCATAGAGATATGCTTATGATATGAATATGGCATAACTAAGATATGTTTTAGGGTGAGAATTTGCTACTATTAACCAGTTAATTTAGTGGATTAAGTTTAGTTTGCATGTTTTGTTTTATTTGCTCAGTAATCTACTTTGATCTGTTTGCTATCCCTTATAATCACTTAACATTTATCCTTTGTCGTTCATAAACTTGTTTTGTTTTCTAAAACCCAGTTTGTGTAATTCATAACTGAGGTGTGTGCGTGTGCAAAAGCTGTGCATATCTTCCTTCACATTGAGGGAGGAAGCAAATTTTATGAGCTTATGCTATACAGTTTTCTGTGCAGCGCAAGACAGTACAATTCTGGGTTTACACTCCAGAGGGGATGTGCACTTGAGTGCTGGGAAATTTCCTAGATGAGTCTTCCCATGCAGAGCTGATTGCAGACTCTGAGTGATTCTACACTTGGCTGTGTCCCTACCTGTGTGTGTGTGCTGGAGGAGGCTGGAGAGCCTGGCTCAGCAAAACAGTGTAAGGGAGCCCAGGCTAGCGGAGCAAGCAGGTTCAGTGAAACCCCAGTACAACAGGTGGAACCTGGAAGTGGGTTCCAACCTGTCACAGTGGTGCAGCAAGCAGGCTCATGTGCACAGCTTATTGCTCTGAAACATTGATGGTGATTTTAAGTGAGTTTTAAGTGTGTTGGCTAGAGAACAGACTAAGTGGTTACTGGTTTGTTATTTTCTGTTTGCTTATTTAGGGCAAGGGAGAGATGGATGGAGAGATACTGGTACAGAGATTTCTGTGGTCAGGAGAGACCTTGTTCAGGATAAAGGCATACTGCCAGGACAGATGGCAGAGCTTTTGTTAGTAGGAGGTCACAAAATCCTTGTGCCTTTGGCTAAAGTGCACATGGAAACTGAGAATCTGCAAGTTGAATTAACAATTGCTGCTTGTTTCCCATAATCCAACCCAAATGTTATTGGGGAACAACTTTTTTAATGTGGCTCAGGCTGTCCAGGGGTCTGTCAGCAGCAAGGAGGAATCTTGTGCTAAAGTGCCAGAGGGAAAGAGTAAAGTCACAGAAACTGCTGGGGAAATGGGAGAGTGTCTCTTTAATCCCTCTGCACCATTGAAAAGCAGTCTGCTGCCAGAGGTGGGTGTGGTTGAGACCAGCTCTTACCCAGTGGCTAAAGAAAGGCTTTTCTGAAGGCTCATAGACTCATAGATATTAAGGTCAGAAGAGGCCATTATGATCATCTAGTCTGACCTCCTGCACAATGCAGGCCACAGAATCTCAGCCACCCACTCCTGCAATAAACCTCTCACCTATGTCTGAGCTATTGAAGTCCTCAGATCATGGTTTAAAGACTTTAATGTGCAGAGAATCCTCCAGCAAGTGACCCGTGTCTCATTCTACAGAGGAAGGTGAAAACCCCCCAGGGCCTCTTCCAATCTGCCCTGGAGGAAAATTCCTTCCCGACCCCAAATATGGTGATCAGCTGAACCCTGAGCATGTGGGCAAGATTCACCAGCCGGGAATGGATGGTTTTGCCTGTCTGTGTGACGACTGTCCAGTTGCTGGCTGCCAGCTAATTGAAGCCAAGAAAGGGACAGACCTCACTCTAGAATGCATAGGGAAACATGTCCTAGAGAGAAGCCCAGGGGAGGGTGGTGGAATCCTGGACACCACTGCAGTTGGTGAGGTTCCATGGGCTATGTATCTGGAGGCAAACCCAATTTGAAGAGGAGGCAGCTTAAATTTCACAGTGCTTACCGTTGAAAGGTCTGTTCTGGCTGTTAGATGTGAGTGAGCCCACAGCTGAACAGGGGATAGACCCCACTCTAGAGAGCACAGAGGTGTGTGCCTTAGAGGGGGACCCAGAGAAGGAGGTTAAGAAGGGAGGTGGGTGAGTACAGAGAAGTCCCCTCACTGATTACATGGGAGTGTTTGCCCAGGAGAGATTTGGCAGAGAGAACTGTGTAACTGACCTCCCAGAGAGAAGCAGTCTGGCCTCTTGGGAACAGAGAGAGGGGTGACAGAAGGCACCCCAATCCAGTTCCCACTTTTGCAAAATGTTGTTCCTGATGTACTTGTGAAAACTAACTCTGTCTCTTTAAGGCAGGATGAGGGTCTTGCTAAGAACTGGTGTGCCAGTGAAAATGCTATTGACCCACTTGACAAAGGGGAGGAGGCAGCCATTCCTCAGGCGAGTAAGCTCCTCCCAGTAGCTAAGCATAGATAGCTGAGTAATGGGAGTGAGAACCACAAAGAAACCCCAGGAGGGAGGGTGGTTTCTTTGCATGAGCTTAGCTCTGGAAATGAAATGCAACTCCACAGGGGGAGGGCCAGTAACATGCAAGGTCTCCTTACACCCTTTCCTCTCCAATGTCCCAAAAACATACATAAACTAAAAACCTTTACTAAAGGTAAGGGAAACTCTTTATCTGAACACATACTATGGTACAGAAAGGGGTTGGAAAATACAATAAATGTGGAACAAACTGGACTGTCTATACAGAAGGTGTGGTATGATAATCATACTTCGAAGCACGTCTGTTTCATGAATTTGGTACTGATGGTAACTCCTTTAAAAATGTGTAACATGCATGATTTTTGGAAGAAACTTTTGTACAGGCTAGGAGTGGTAACAAGGGAGTTCTATAAGAATACTGCTTCTCAGCTTGTAACTGTAAATAGGCTTAGAGCTCGGCACATAAGAGAAAGCATAACCAATCTAGACTGCTGTTTGGAAGGGGAAACTTAGGCACACTGCCTTATGGCATTGGTGACTAAATGCCAAGACACCTACACTTTAAAATATATTAATTTCAACAAGAAAATTCTAACCCTGAATGTTGTTTTGTGCAGGTTGCAGAGTTTCTTGAAGGTAAACTGCACTGCTTGCAGCTTAAATCTACAGGTATTCCTCTCACAGGCTAGACCTTTCTAGTCTGGGCTCAGCTCTTGCCCCACCTAGCTTAGTTTCTTTGTTTCTTCAGGTGTTTTCAGCAGTCTTCCTTCTTGGGCCAGGAGGCAGTGGAGAAGAACCAAGATTAACTCACTCCCCAGCCTTAAATAGCATTTGCATATGGCGGGAATCCTTTGTTTCCCAGTTGACCCCACCCCCTAGTCATGGAAAAACACTAGAATTTCAAGAGGGTGTCCAGTACCAGGTGACATGATCACCTGACCCTGCAGTTTCAAAGCATCATCTCAAGAAACTTCTCAGGAAGGAGGGAGATTAGCATCTTCAAAGTCCTATTGTCCTTCCTAATGGCCCACATAGGCATATTGTCTGATGGGTGTTCCCCAAGTGTAAACACAGTTGTAATTATTACATAGTCAATATTCTTGACTTCAGATACAGAAATGATACATGCATACAAATAGGATAATCATATTCAGTAACATAACCTTTCCAATGATACCTCACATGACCCATCTTGCATAAAATATATCTTAGTTATGCCATATTCATATCATAAGCATATCTTTATGAAGATTATGGGGTGTAGGGTCACAAGGTTCTTTCATTCTTGGATACTAGTGAGAACCTATTGATACTTCTCCCCAATAAGGCTGATAGCCACTTCTTCACTTAATTGCTCCGGTTGTTTTCTCCACCTTGCGAGTCAGAACTATTGCAGCTATGTCAAGCAATGAAAATGGCTCATTAAATGATGTGCTTTAGGTTTTTAGTGCCATTGTCATATGTATCAATTTACTAGAAATTAGATGCATTCTGTGGTTACTTGGTTAGAGGCACATGCTTGAAACAGACAGACTTCTGTGATGCTAGAGCCATCAAGATCTGGTAAACTCAAGTGATGCTCAGAGGTTCTCTCCTAAAGTTGCATGCACTGGAATGATCATTGGCCCAGACTCCTTATTCCCTTATATGTCTCTATGGGTATGTTTTCATTGCAGAGTTAGCCCAAGCTCTTACTTGTGCGCTGCAACTCTATTCATCGCCACCTCCAGTTCACATATAAAATCCTCTCACCTAAGTTAAGTGGTGCTATCAACCTAGGCTACGTGGCATAGCTGAGGGCATGTATTAGAGCCCAGGTTCCACTTTCACTCAGGCTGGTATTCCATCCACTTTGCAGTGAGGACACAGGCTGAATCACTCAAATGCTGATAGACCTCCATTGCCTTCTCACTATTCCCTGTGTGCCCAGAATGACAGACAAGTGGCTTAGTGTACTGCAGTGTTAAGAACCACAGGGTCTGGCCCCAGAAGTTCAGTGACACACACAAGGGAGTATGTCACCAGTAGGGACACAGGGACTCAGGTGTGACTTTGTGGTGTGACTGCTCATACCTTGGGTAGGCTAATCACCAGAGTTAACTGATCACCAGAGTGAAGACATACCATTCATACAGTTCTGAAGGTAAAAGTAAACAGCATTTGGCAGCAAGGACTTTGAATGACCATGTCTTTAAGGAGTTCAGTTTGCAAACCACAAAATGATGTGTAGCACACCCAACTGACCTCTCTGCCTCTCCATTTTTTTTTCCTGTCCATTAAACATAAACATTTTTGGGTCCATTTTCACCAAATTATGGGTCTTAATGATATCACATCACAGCTTTATCAAAAGGCTGGTGTCAGCTTCTGACAAACTGGCGGCACGGGAGAAGGATTTCTTGGATAGCATCTCTGTTCAAATGCTGTGGAAGCTCAGCAGAAATGGAGCAGGCAAACATGGTTAAAAATGCAGTGCCAAAGAAGGGAGGAAGTAGACAAAACAGTACAGCCCAAGTAGAATAGTGGGATAGGACTGGAGGACTAACAGCATCCATTTTAATTAGCCTGTGTTTTCATTGCAAAGTAGGTGGGTTGCCACCTCAGGCTGAAGGGAAATCCAAGCTCAAAGCCTATACCCTAAGCTGGGCCTGTTAGCCTGAGTGTAAAACACCCTCAGGCTCAAGTTAGAAGTTTTTCTGCATGGATGGAAGGGGTCATTAGGAGGAACAACAAGGCTATAGCCTGAGCTAATCCTGTGGTGAAGAAGTACCTCAGGGTCAGCAACCTTCAGGGGTCAGCAACCTTCGGCACACGGCCCATCAGGGTAATCTGCTGGCGGGCCATGAGAGATTTTGTTGACATTGACTGTCCACAGGCATGGCCCCCCCGCAGCTCCCAGTGGCCATGGTTCGCCGTTCCCAGCCAATGGGAGCTCTGGGGGCCCGCGCCTGTGGACAGTCAATGTAAACAAAATGTCTCGTGGCCTGCCAGCAGATTACCCTGATGGGCTGCATGCTGAAGATTGCCGACCCCTGACTTACCCTATGATGCTAACTGCTTCCAGTTTGGGAATGCTGTTATTCAGTCACATGTCGTATAACCAGTGGGACCTAATCTATGGTATTTCTAAATGATCTATCATCTTTACATCTATGTAAGAATAATAAGAGTCATGATTTAATTCTGCTGGACTCCACGCAAGGACTGAGACAGACCATTTTAACTCTTTTGTTGCATAGTGCCCTCCTATTCTTGCTCATTGCTTGAGGAGCATACTCTGTCTTTCCTTACAGAAATATCCTTGCTCTCCATGTATTCTTCCAAAATACCATAGCCATTCTGTTTACAGCTCAGTGGCTTAGTGTCAGCTATTACTTCACTTTAAAAAAAAACAGCAAGGAAGAAATAAATTTCAATAAAAATACTGCACAGAAATCCCTAAAAATAAAAATAAAAATGTAATTATAAGCTGAAAAAATTACAACTTCCTCTGTACAACGGATCTGCTAGTGATAATGTCCAGCTTTGCTTTGTGTAATTTTTTGTAAGCCCATTTTACTAATGGTTCCCATAAACTTATCTCTTTCCCCCCATATTTTGTTCTTTTTCCACTTTTGGGAAAGTAGAAATGGGTCATATCAAAACCTTGCAAGTTTCACAGAATATGGAGGCTGTAACTGAGGGCAGATGTTGACCATTCATTTAAACTTCTTATTTATAGGCTGTAGTTTAGTTTGAACCCACAGACAAAGGGCCAAGTTATGCAATCCTTATTCAGGCAAAATTCCTATTGAAACCCATGTGGGTTTTATCCAAATAAGAAAAATACCACACACAGTCCATAATATTTATTTCACCAATGGAATTTCAGAGAACAGAAGATTTGAGTTAGGGTAACACATGTATTTCTAGATTAAGGAATTTGCACTACGGGGAATAAGACTGACATCCAGAAAAATTGTCTCTGGAACTCAGGAAAAGTGGTTTTATAGAGAGCAGCCCTTTTTAAAATGCTTCCATTTATACTAAAA
This sequence comes from Natator depressus, assembly GCF_965152275.1. NCBI lineage: Eukaryota > Metazoa > Chordata > Testudines > Cheloniidae > Natator > Natator depressus. Next base: position 182,712,009 of record NC_134236.1, on the reverse strand, counting down.
ATACACACTGGAGGCTACAATAATGGCTGAGGTGGACAAAAGGTTTCTACAAAGACAGCCATTTCACTGGGTATACCTTATCATGTGGAGTGTGCTATGCTTTTCTCTAAAGATTTGCCTTTTATCTTTACTGCTTCTCTTACAAGTGAAACAGTATTATGCTCTTAAGAACCAATGTAAGTTGCCTGGCTCAGGAAGCCTTTGTAGAGATATTTGTTCATAAATAGTATCATTATGTGTATGGACAAGAGTTTGAGCTTTTATTTTTAAATTAGCAGCTTTGTCTTAGTACAATTGTCATGCCAACCCTCTCCCTTCCCCCATTTTGATGCAGCTTTATATCTAGTGAATAGCACTGGAGTCTATCAGAAATTCATCCATAAATTCCAAATTTACAAATGGAAGAGAAGAAGGAGATTTTGTTCATGTCACTGTCATAAATATAAAGGGAAGGGTAAACCCCTTTAAAATCCCTCTTGGCCAGAGGAAAAATCCTCTCACCTGTAAAGGGTTAAGAAGCTAAAGGTAACCTCGCTGGCACCTGACCAAAATGACCAATGAGGAGACAAGATACTTTCAAAAGCTGGGAGGAGGGAGAAAAACAAAGGGTGTGGGTCTGTCTGTATGCTGCTTTTGCCGGGGATAGACCAGGAATGGAGTCTTAGAACTTTAGTAAGTAATCTAGCTAGGTATGTGTTAGATTATGATTTGTTTAAATGGCTGAGAAAAGAACTGTGCTGAATAGAATGACTATTCCTGTCTGTGTGTCTTTTTTGTAACTTCAGTTTACAGAGGTGATTTCTTTACTTCTATTTAAAGTCTTCTTGTAAGGAAACTGAATGCTTTTTCATTGTTCTCAGATCCAAGGGTTTGGGTCTGTGGTCACCTAGGCAAATTGGTGAGGATTTTTCCCAAACCTTTCTCAGGAAGTGGGGTGCAAGGGTTGGGAGGATTTTGGGGGGAAAGACGTGTCCAAACTATGTTTCTCAGTAAACCCAATTAGAGTTTGGTGGTGGCAGTGGAGATCCAGGGACGAAGGATAAAATTAATTTGTACCTTGGGGAAGTTTTAACCTAAGCTGGTGAAAGTAAGCTTAGGAGGTTTTCATGCAGGTCCCCACATCTGTACCCTAGAGTTCAGAGTGGGGGAGGAACCTTGACAGTCACTCAGTCTTTGATATTCTGCATTTAAATTCAAGGATTCATGTTTACAATTGATAATGGATAAAGTACAGTACTGAATTTGCATAAGTTTATGTACAACTGGTAATGTCACCGCTATTTCCTTTTATTTGCTTCAGGCTAACAGCAATTTGCAACTGCACAGCATCTTTTGTTCTTTCTTTTGTTTTTTCAATATATTTTGATGTAGCAGGGCTAAGTGCAATGCATAATGCCAGCTACTACAGTATGTCGGGGTGTGTATGGGCAGCAGATTATTATTTTTAATAATTTGTTCATTAAAGTAAAGTTACAGCAGTTGGAGGCGATTCACTTCTGTGAACTTGCACACTGGTTCTCTTCCCCAATATCCATAGATCTGCTGACTGTCTGAAGAAAAGAAAGATAGGAGTAGCACTGTCATACACTCATGGGAAAAAAGGGAAAAATTATTTTGGATGTCAGTACTTTAATGCAGAGTCCAGGTTGAACACTGTAATACCTTTGCTGAAATGCCATCCCTTTTAGGAACCAAACTCCCGAGGATTATCAGCAGCATTACACTGAAAAATCATTACTTTGGTCCCATGATGCAAATATTGAGTTGCATCTATTCTCTCTATGGGCTAATCCCTCATCATTTTTAATCCTCATTCACATATCAGGTAGACGTGAATCATGCTTTTTGTGTGGAAGTACATTAAAAATATGTCAGGTCAAGATAGTTTGCAGTGTTGTTATAGCCACGTTGATCCCAGGATATATGAGAGACAAGGTAGGTGAGGTAATATTTTTTTTATTGGACCAATTTCAGCTGGTGAAGGAGACATGACCTGAAGAAGAGCTCTCTGGAGCTTGAAAGTTGTCTCTTTCACCAGCTTAAATTGGTCCAATAAAAGATATTACCTCATCCATCTTGTCTCTCTCAAGTCAAGATAGATAAGCCTTGCTGACCACTGGAAACCTGTGTCATGCTGTCTGGAGTGGTTCATGACCACGAATGCCTACTTCAGGGCACACTGTCAAAAACAGAGCAGACCCCCCAATCTAGTGATATGTTCTATAACGAGATTTCACCAACCCAGTAACAAATGTGAACTCCTGGATCCCTGTAACAGTCTTACCATGAAGTCATAGAATATCAGGGTTGGAAGGGACTTCAGGAGGTCATCTAGTCCAACCCCCTGCTCAAAGCAGGACCAATCCCCAACTAATTATCCCAGCCAGGGCTTTGTCAAGCCTGATCTTAAAAACTTCAAAGGAAGGAGATTCTACCACCTCCCTAGGTAACCCATTCCAATATTTCACCACCCTCCTAGTGAAAAAGTTTTTCCTAATATCCAACCTAAACCTCCCCCACTGCAACTTGAGATCATTACTCCTTATTCTGTCATCTGCTACCACTGAGATCAGGCTAGATCCATCCTCTTTGAAACCCCCCTTCAGGTACTTGAAGGCTGATATCAAATCCCCCCTCATTTTTCTCTTCTGCAGGCTAAACAATCCCAGTTCCCTTAGCCTCTCCTCATAAATCATGAGCTCCAGTCCACTAATCATTTTTGTTTCCCTCTGCAGGACTTTTCCCAATCTTTCCACATTCTTCTTGTAGCGTGGGGCCCAAAACTGGACACAGTACTCCAGATGAGGCCTCACCAATGCTGAATAGAGGGGAATGATCACGTCCCTTGATCTGCTGGTAATGCTCCTGCTTATACAGCCCAAAATGCCATTAGCTTTCTTGGCAACAAGGGCACACTGTTGACTCATATCCAGCTTCTCATCCACTGTAACCCTTAGGTCCTTTTCTGCAGAACTGCTGCCTAGCCACTCGGTCCCTAGTCTGTAATGCAGGACTCCCTTCTGCACAATGCTCATTCCGCATCCACTTCATCTTCAACATGTTCACTTCCAACCCAATATCATGCGAAAGTGTTTGCAGTTGCTGCAATTTGTTTTCCAGTTGTTCTGTGTCCTTTGCCAGTATTACACAGTCATCAGTGAAGAGAAGATGCGTTAACTGTTCTCCGTCAATTCTGATTCCTTCTGCCCAGTTCAATTTCTTAAACAGGAACTCCAGTGCTGCTGCAAACAGCTTCACTGAGATTGCGTCACCTGGTCTGACTCCTCTGCATATAGTAATAATGCAGGGGACATTGAATAATGTTATCTCTGTTGAGCAATTGTGGTTAATTTCTTCCAGCAGGTTGGAAGAAATTCCTTGCGTCGAGTCCAGTTTCATTGAGTGTGTTGAGTACAAGCGTTAATCTCTACCAAATCAAATGCCTTTTTGTAGTTGACAAATGCAATACACAGTGGTACTTTGTATTCCTTGAGTTTTTCGATGAGCTGCCGATCTGAGTGGATGTGATCAGTTATTGAATACCCTGAGCGAAAACCAGCTTGTTCTCTGCTTTTGTGTATTTCAAGATCCTTCTTAATCCAATTGAGTATGATGTGGGTAAAGACTTTATACACTTGTGAGAGGAGAGTGATCAGATGGTAGTTGCTCAGTTCTTCCTGATCGCCTTTCTGCATCAATAGTATTATTTTTGATTTCTTCCATGCATCTGGAGCACCATGCTTGCTGTTGATGTAGATGGTGAACCATTGTGCCAATGCTTTGAAGAGAATGTCTTCCCCAGATATTCCTGCCAAACATCATCAACTCCTGGACTCTTCCCTCTCTTTGTTACGACCTGCATATTCAGTTTCTTCCCACATAACGTCGGGAAATTCTTCGGTGACCTGCTGCCTTGACGGTGTTTGTTGTACATTGACATGCGAGGAATAGAGGTCATTGTAGAATTTTGTACATATTTCATTCATCTTGCTCCTTTCCAATGTCCTTTCACCATTTTCATCTTTCAACGCTGCCAGGATAATGTTTTAGCCTAACTTCTCTTTCTACCTTCTTCAGACTCTTGTTCTTTTTCGACTGCCTCTTTCAATTTCTTCTTTCTAAAGTCCATTAACATTATCTCAAGATATTGCTGATCAAATTGACATTCAATAAATTGGAAGCAAGCAGTGCTAAATAATTCCCTGATGATTTTGTCCCTTTAACTTTATGGGAAGCTCCTCATGAAAATAAAAATTTGCTATATATTGGCAATTTTCTCCTCTTAAAATCATCTGATATTATTAAAAAGAAAAGGAGTACTTGTGGCACCTTAGAGACTAACAAATTTATTTGAGCATAAGCTTTCGTGAGCTGCAGCTTTGGCATCCATTCCTTCACCTCCTGAAAAGCTAGACCTACTCAGCACTCTTCTGAAAATTTGCCACTGTTAACTTACTTTGATCGCTTTGTGTCTTTGTTTTCAGTACTCATGTTGCAACATGGTGAGGCTGTTTAAGTAATTCATGTATGGATTAATAAACACTAACATAACCAAAGCTTCTGAAGTTACCACACTGTATATGAGGACTGGCTTCTGTCCTATTAATAAGATGCTGGAACATCTATTTTCAAGTTTTTTTTTCCTTTCCATCCCCTTGAAATGTAAAGAAGAAATTCATACTGCTAGTGTCTTACAGAAGGAGAGTTTCCCTAGCAGTGTCTTAAATTTTGTTACAGTGAAACACCTGATATTGATGGTGTCATTAAGATTGTTGTCATTATTCAAAGGTTTTGTGCCACTAAAATGAGTATTGTATTTTAGATGCAGACACAGTACAGAGGGTTTTTTCCTCCCACTAAAGTGAATTTAGTGTTCAAGAAAGTTGCCTGATTGACAGTCATGGAGGCCATCCATCTGCAAAACACATACAGCAAAGGCAGCAGCAATGCAAGCCCCCTCCATGCTGTCCTGCCAAGTACATAGTTAAGCCTTAGGCAAGTTCATATCTCAAATTCCTTTCACCATAGGCTCTATATAGCATAGTTCAGATGAAGGGCCTGATTCTCCTATTTCATACACTGGTATAACTCCATTGACTTCATTGTAATTACTCCTGTCAGTAAAAGGAGAATAAAAACTCAAATATTCATAGGTATTAATACTAGCAAATTGGTGCACAGAGCACCACAGTTACTCTGTTTCATTTCCTAGCATTAAAATTTTACCTAAAGCATAACCAATGATTTCAGTTTATTTAATCAAAACTAAGTCTAACATTTAAGCTCTTTTAATGTATACACATCGTAGTAAGAAAATACAGGAGTTCATTTGCAAGAGCTAACATTCAACCCTGGGAAGGAAAAAGGAAGCCAATTTGTTCTCTCATCATCTGCTTACAGAACAGGACAATAAATTACTCACATTTAATTACTTTCATAAAGCTACTGGCTAAGCTTTATATTCGGATGTAACTAATAAATCGCTGACGCTGTGGCTGTCACTGAAGTACTAACATTTCAAAACCATTTTTAAAGGTAATAAAAAAAATCCTTTGACTAACCTCTAATTACGAAAAGTCAAGTTATTTTGAATAACTGTGGCCAAATCTCTGCACAGGTCCACTGAATTCTTAAATTGTATAAAGATTAGTCCAGGGTTGAAATGCATTTTCTTCTTTTGCTCTCACCAAGGTTTTCTACATGATGCAGTTGAGGAATTTGAAGCTGATGCCTATGTGCTGGCCTTGAGATGAAATAATTTGTTTCAGGCTTAAGAAAGACTAGCTGAACCAATGTAGCTATTTAGGATCCTCTACATGTCAATGGGACTAGAGGTTCATAGGAGACATATAAGCACAAAGTCAGGCTAGCTAATTTAAATACATTTTCAGCTACTCAGCTTTGCATTTCAAATTTGTCAGATACATACAATGCAATGACTTCTGCGTGCACTCCTTTTAGGCCAAAATGAATTTATTGTTTCAGTAACAGCCATTCTCACCATGATACTTTACCTTTTTATGTGAGTCCACATTTAAATTATGAAGTTATTTCACAATTCAAAGGTAAGTGCCTAGAGCTAGTTTGTGCTTTCAAAAGCTACACTGTGATTTTAATGTGGGATAATACCTGTATTGTTTACAGAGCATGGTTATAGACAGTTCTGCTCACTAGCACCTGCAGGCTGTGAAAATTAGAAGTAGTACATACTTAATCTTTACTAGGGAAATGGAATTGTTATAAAAAGGGTTTTCATCAGATTAAAATGATGCTATGAATAATGCAATAACTCAATGCTACAACAGAGTCAAACAACAGTGCCCTCTGACCAAACTCATCCCAAGCAATCACCCAAACAATCCCCCCCCATTCATTAGTAGAGACTTCTTTGCACCCTGTGCGCTCTTACAAGCAGCTGAGAACATTTAGAGTGCACATCCAATTTCATTGGAAACTCCACTTTCACAAGTATAATTTAAATGAATTTTGTTTAGGGTAGTATGCTCACTTTTGGTGTTTTTTCTATATTTCTATATTCTATATTTCTAGGTAATTATTTTGCTTTGATTTAGTAGAGTGATTGAACTGGTTAAGTATGATAGATGAGATACACCAACACCGGTTGTACCCCATGCATCACTTGCTACCTAGTAATGTCCAGCTAGGGTCTTTCTGACCCTGATTGCAAATGCTTGCGGTGAAGGCCTGTTTTATTCTATGGTACATGGCAGTTGCTTCATACAACTTCTGGCTGAAAAGTATAGTACACAGGGAGAGGGAGATCAGAACATGGCTAATGTTTTCTCTTTGAGGACTTTTAGAATAGATAAGATTAGGGGTAAGAGCTGAATAGAATTTGTGAAAACCCATATGACTGATGATGAGCAAGCTTGGTGGATTAAAAATTTCTCAAAGTTTACCCTGTGTGTGGACCTGTGGGCTGAGGTGTTAATTAAAAGCAACAGAAACTTAAAATGAAGAATAAACAAACAATTAAAAATATGACTGTGAATATATACTGTGAGTTTATTTGCTCCGTCTCCCAATTCTCCTTAAGTAAGTGAAACATGACGTGTATCTGACGTTTTCGGTATATAGGTCACTAGTGACACATAAATAAGTTGCTGTGCTTATACTACCAACCACAGTGAGAGAGAGTTTATTCAGGTAAACATAATTCTGGGACATGGCCAGTGTTCCCTCTAATTTTTCCCACCCATGTGTGGAATGAATTTTGTTATGTGCACCAATATGGGGGTGATGTGTGACACATCACCTTCATATTGGTGCACACATAACAAAATTCATTCCACACATGGGTGGGGCTGAGGGATTTGGAGTGTGGGAGGGCTCAGGGCTGGGGGTGTGGGCTCTGGGGTGGGGCTGGTGATGAAGGCTCAGGGCTAGGGCAGAGGGTTATGGTGCAGGAGTGTGAGGGCTCTGGCTGGGGGGCAGTACCAGGTGCCGGGTCCAGGCTCCAAAGGGGGCCGGGCCCAGCCCAGCCCGCTCTTCTCCGCCACCCACCCACTGCTCTCTCCTGGGTGGGGGTGGGGGGGCAGAAGCTTGGTCCTGCTGGCTCCTACTGCAGGCCAGGCTCTGCAGGCAGCCAAGCTCCCTCTTCCCTCACCTCTTCCCCCGAGTGTGCCGCATTCCTGCCCCTCCCCCTCCCAGCACTTCCCCTGCCTCCGAACAGCTATTTGCCAGCGTGAGGGATGGAGAGGAGTGGGTCTGCAGCGGAGAAGAGGTGGGGGCAGGGCCTTGGGGAAGGGAGTGGAATCAGGGTATACCCCCTCCAGTCCACTGCTGTGAGCTGCTCAGGGCAGGGAGCTGGGAGCACCCCCACTACCGTGGCCCACACCTCCAGCCCCCTGATCTGACTGTTGCACCCCCCACACATACCCAGCTCCCCTATGCCCTGACTCCTGCACCCCCCACATTCCCACCTGCACCCCTCACACCAAACAGGAGCCACCCCAGGTAAGCACTCCACACCCCAATCTCCTGCCCCAACCCTGAGCCCCCTCCCTCACCCTAGCTCCTGGTCACACCCTGCACCCCAGTCCCCATCCCCCCTCCCTCCCTCACCCTTGCAGACCCTGCGCCCCCAGCCCTGAGCCCCCTTCCACACCTAAGTCCTGGCCAGACCCTGCACTCCAACGTTTTTTTTTAATAAAGCACTCTTATCCAAAGCGCTTCACGCTCGTTAGCTAACAGCACAAATGATATTTGGAAAGATCATTAAGTGGTCCTCCGAGACCCTCAGCAATTTTCAAGTGGTCTGTGGAAAAATAAGTTAGACTACAAAAACAACCAAGGTATCACACTTTATTCTCATTTACATGCTATTACTTACAAGAGGAGGACGAAGAAAAGAAGAATGAAAAACGGGGGTGGGTGGGGGAGATAAGAGCGAATGTTGTTTTTCTTGTCTGGGTCCCAGGGAGGGGCCCCAAAAATGAAGCTGAGCACAGGACCAGGGGGGCCTACTAACTCTGAATCCATCACTGGCTGTCATGTCACCTGGGCTGGGGGTACTGTGTTAGCTGATCCCCACAGTCTCCAACCTACCTGGGCAGTACAGCTTACATGACCCTGCCCACTAGCTCCTCTCCACTCCCTAACCCACCCACCACTTGCTTTCTCCCCCGTTCCCCCACTTAAGAGTTAGCCCTCTCACTTTTAAAAATGATTGCTTGCCCCTCCTGCACCTCAGGCTTTTCTGCCACCCCTGTTGCCAGGTATCCAGTTTTAGACTGGAAACTCCAGTAGAAAATGGGACCTGAATGTCTGGTTAGCAGTACTGACTGAAAACTAAAAGTCCGGTTATAGGAGTAACCACATTACCTTTCACTCTTCCCACTCCCAACACCCACCCTAGAGGACTGGAGAGAACCTGTCCTGCTGCTGCTGGATGTCACAGAGTGTGGGGGAGGCCCTGCACCCCCCACTTCCTGTGATTCACCGTGGCTCTCAGCCAGCCAGTAAAACAGAAGGTTTATTAGATGACAGGAATACAGTCCAAAACAGAGCTTGTAGTTACAGAAAAAGGTCCCCTCACCCTCCCTCCATTTCCCCAGCCAGTTCCAAACTGCAACCCCCTCCAGCCCCTCCTCCGGCCTTTTGTGTCTTTCCCGAGCCAAGAGGCCGCCTGATCTCTTTGTTCTCTAACACCTTCAGTTGACACCTTGCAGGGGAGGGGCCTGGGCCATCAATTGCCAGGTGACAGGGTGTCGGCCATTCTCTGTGTAGACAGCATCACACCTGCCTAGGGCTCTGCAACAATCACACACCCTTATCCCACCAGCTAGATACTTAAGAAATACATAGGGGAAACTGAGGCACTCACACAGTATTCAGAGAAAACATTAAGAACATTCCCACTTCGTCACACTGGAGGAGGGGCAGCTCAGTGCAGAAAGAGGCTAAGAGAATGGGCTAGAACCAGGGAGAAGGTAGGTACCCGCTCTATGTGGGCAGGGGTTGGGGGGGGAATCCTGTTTCCACCCTTCCCAGCCCTTCTGTGCTTTCTGTTCACCCCCGGCCCCTCCCTTGCTCCAGGGACCAACCCGAGCTCCCACCCCACTGTGCTTTTGCCCCCAGCCCCTGCCTTGCTTCAGTCAGTAGGAACTAATCCCCCCATGTCCCATTGTGCTCATCATCCTCACTCCCCACATGCCCCACTGTGCTCATCTTGCCCCTTGCCCCTGCCTCACTCCAGCTGGGGACCAATCCTTCCCCCCCACTCCCATGCCCTGCTGTGTTCTTGCCCCTGGCCCTTGCCTCACTCCAGCTGGGGACCAATACTTCCCCCACACCATTCCCCACTGTCAGGGTAGATAAAAATCAATTATTTTTTAAAAATCAGATTTTTTTAATTTAAATTGGATTTTTTTTATAAAATGCTTTTTGAGGAAAAAATCCTATCTAAAGATAATTTTAATTAAGATACATTATAGCTCAAAGATATCTCATCATGGAATAGGGATTATAAATTCTAATTCTATAGTATGAGACAATATATTCATGTAATGTTTAAGAAAAGTTTTGTAAATGAGTTCTAATAGTTCATGGAATAGGGACTCAAGCTTATGGGGTTTCAAAGGTTTCTGTATAGATTATTTAGGTTAATCTTTCTATCTACCCAATGGGACTCAGTGCTCAGTCTAGAAGATACCATCAGAGATGCTTAGTTTTGCAGTTTTCAAACTGTGGATTTGTGTCTCCAAAGATAACATGCTTGTTAATAGCAAACACGTTTTAAAATGAATAAATAATAGAGAGAGGTGAGAAATAACAGACCTCAACCCTATTGTCCCTCTGAAAATTTGTGTATACAGAGTCAATCCCTTACCTCTCACTAAAAGTGAAAAGTTTCAAAAAGTTCAATGATTAGAAGATTGTTGGGGGCAGAATAGATCTGAGAAGGAGAAGAAGTCTGGAGATAAATGTGAGAAGCAAGGTACATATGCTTTTTTGATAAAATATTATATGTTGCTGTTGAAGAAAAAAATCCAGAATACTTAACGTTGTTGTTTTAGTTAAATAAAACAATTTAAATGTCTGTCTGGTGATGTTCTCCTCCTACTCCAGCATGGCAAGAAAATCCTCCAAATGTTAATGATTAACCTGTTGAATTGGAGATAGTTCACCTCCCAATGACTTCATAAGTATCTGCTTCAATTATCTTTGGTAAATGAAATAACCAAACAATCATTCATTTTCTGATATAGCTGTAAAACTCATCTGAAAAGTTTTCAAAATCAACCACTGTTTAAAAATGTATAATGTGTACCTTCTAAAAATGAAACCTACATCTATCTCTGAGTTGTGAAGAATATGTATTAAGGTTATAACAACCAACAAGAAGGTACTTTTATGTAGAAAACCATGATTAAATGGAATCTTCCTGACTAGTGATTTAAATCATGTTTTAAATCAAATCCACCCTGCCTGCTGTGCTCTTGCCCCTGGCCTCTTCATTCCCTGGGGGGCCCACAAATATGTTTGGCACCAGGCCCACAAAAAGTTAATTTGGCCCTGGCTGGGGGTGTGGGCTCTGGGGTGGGGCTGGGGATGAGGGGTTTGGGATGCAGGAGGGTGCTCTGGGGCTACAGTGGGGAGAGAGGAATCCCCCCAGCTCTCTCTCCCAACAGCAGTACCTGGGGTGGGGGAGAGAGGTGTCTCTCCCTGCTGCGGCAGGTCCAGGCCAGTGCTGGGTTCGAGTTGGGTTGGGTTTGGGCTGGGCTGCCCCGGCCGTGGCAGAGTTGGGGCCAGGGGAGGGGTGCCCTGGCCGCGGCAGGTTGGGGGCTGGGCTAGGTTGGGGCCAAGGGAGGGGTGCACCTTCCCTGGCCCTGGCACGTACCCGGGCAGATTCCCTGAGCACCTACCCCATGCTATGCGCAGCTTACAGGGAACTTAGGACATGGCCTCCAGCTTCCTTTTTCTTAGCAGATTAATGTGTGCAGTGCATGCCATTAAAAACACAATATGACTACCCAACTGTAATTATGGGATCAGGTAGCCCCTATTCTATGAAAAGGAAGACATAGATGTTCTTGCGCTACCTGGGACATTGAATGTTTGGTTTTTAATGTTACTCATAATAGCTTCAGAAGCTGTTATTCCTCCAAGACTTCCTTGAATGTGTGTACATTGTTTCTGATTTCTGTGGTCCTTTCCTCTTTAAGTTACGGTTTCTGTCCTATGTAACACCCTGAACATACTAGGTAAAATTCACCCTAGTGTAGAAGGGCGATGCAAGCCCAACCCCACAGAAAACTGCCTTTGGGTTGGGAATGGAAAATCCCCTACATGTTACAGTGGGTGTCTCTGCACAAGTCTCAAATTGAGAGTGTCATTGAGAACATAAGAATGGCAATACTGAGCCAGACCAATGGTCTACCTAGCTCAGTATCCTGTCTTCCGAGAGTGGTCAATGCCAGATACATCACAGTGAATGAACAGAACAGGGCAATTATCAAGTGATACATCCCCTGTCCAGTCCCAGCTTAGGGACACCTACACCATGGGGTAGCATCCCTGACTATCTTGGCTAATAGCCATTGATGGTCATGACCTCCAAGGAGTTATCTAGTTCTTTTTTTTAACCCAGTTATACTTTTGGCCTTCACAACATCCCCAACAAAGAGTTCCAGTGGTTGACCGTGTGTTGTATGAAGAAATACTTCCTTAGTTTGTTTTAAACGTGCTGCCTATTAATTTCATTGGGTGATCCCTTGTTCTTGTCTTATGTGAAGGGGTAAATAACACTTCCTTATTTACTTTCTCCACACCATTCATGATTTTATAAACCTCTATCATATCGTCCCTTAGTCATCTCTTTTCCAAGATGAAGAGTCCCAGTCTTTTTAATTTCTCCTCATGTGGAAGCTGTTCCACACCTTTAATCATTTTTGTTGCCCATTGCTGTACTTTTTTCCAATTCTAATATATTTCTTTTGAGATGGGGCAACCAGAACTGCATGTATTCAAGGTGTGAGTGCACCCAGTTTTGTGAGATCCCTTTGTAAGTCTTCGCAGTCTGCTTTGGACATAACTATCTTGAATAATTTTGTAACATCTGCAAACTGTGCTACCTTACTGTTTATCCCTTTTTCCAGAGCATTTATGAATATGTTGAACAGCACTGGTCCCAGTACAGATCCTTGGGGGACACCACTATTTATCTCTCTCTATTGTTGAAACTGATAATTTATTCCTACCCTTTGCTTCCTATGTTTTAACCAGTTACAGATCCATGAGAGGACCTTCCCTCTTACCCCATGACAGTTTACTTTGCTTAAGAGCCTTTGGTGTGGGACCTTTCTAAAAGTCCAGGTACACTATATCCACTGTTTAACCCTTGTCCACATGCTTTTTGACCTCCCCAAAGAATGCTAATAGATTGGTGGGGCATGATTTCCCTTTACAAAAGTTGTCTTGATTCTTCCCCAACAAACCATGTTCATCTATGTATCTGATAATTCTGTTTATTACTATAGTTTCAATCAATTTGCTTGGTATTGAAGTTAGGCTCACCGGCCTGAAATCGCCAGGATTGTCACTAGAGCCTTTTTTAAAAATTGGCATCACATTAGCTATCTTTCAGTACAGAAGCTAATTTAAGTGATAGGTTACATACCGCAGGCAGAGGCCAAGTTAAGGGAGGGACTACTAACTCAGCACTTACACAGAACCTGTGACCCAACCCCCTGAGAGGAGAAATGGAAAAGCTGGGGTTGCTATACTAATCCCTCACACAATGCCTGGTAAATTACAACATTCTACTAGGCTGGATTTTTCTACCCCCTCTGCCATTCTTGTGCATGCAACACTAGGCAATAGAAGATGAGAGGTCACTTAGCAAATAGGTCACAAGTATACGGTTATCAATTGCCTCAAAACATACCAACAGTCACACTTGTCAACATTTTTTTTCAACAAATATCATCTCACCAGCCTCATCCTGGATCAGCAATGGCCATGAACTAGATAAATAACCAAGTAAGATTAGTCTTAGTGAATTCGGGTCATTTGCACATTATATACCTGTCAAGTTTGTGGGGCTAGCTGCATCTCTGTCCCGCTTTTGGTCCCTCTGAGAGCACCCATCTCAGGTCTTGACACTACCTCTCTCAGGGTGGGATCTTATTCTTGGAAGGACAGGCAGGGCAGAAAAGGTGGGGGAGTAGCACTGTATGTAAGGGAGCAGTATGACTGCTCAGAGCTCCGGTACGAAAGTGTGGTAAAACCTGAGTGTCTCTGGATTAAGTTTAGAAGTGTGTGCAACAAGAGTGATGTAGTGGTGGGAGTCTGCTATAGACCACCGGACCAGGGGGATGAGGTGGATGAGGCTTTCTTCCGGCAACTCACGGAAGCTACTAGATCGCATGCCCTGATTCTCATGGGTGACTTTAATTTTCCTGATATCTGCTGGGAGAGCAATACAGCGGTGCATAGACAATCCAGGAAGTTTTTGGAAAGCGTAGGGGACAATTTCCTGGCACAAGTGCTAGGGGAGCCAACTGGGGGGGGCGCTTTTCTTGACCTGCTGCTCACAAACCGGGTAGAATTAGTGGGGGAAGCAAAAGTGGATGGGAATCTGGGAGGCAGTGACCATGAGTTGGTTGAGTTCAGGATCCTGACGCAGGGAAGAAAGGTAAGCAGCAGGATACGGACCCTGGACTTCAGGAAAGCAGACTTCAACTACCTCAGGGAACAGATGGCCAGGATCCCCTGGGGGACTAACATGAAGGGGAAGGGAGTCCAGGAGAGCTGACTGTATTTCAAGGAATCCCTGTTGAGGTTACAGGGACAAGCCATCCCGATGAGTCGAAAGAATAGTAAACATGGCAAGCGACCAGCTTGGCTTAATGGTGAAATCCTAGTGGATCTTAAACATAAAAAAGAAGCTTACAAGAAGTGGAAGGTTGGACATATGACCAGGGAAGAGTATAAAAATATTGCTCGGGCATGTAGGAAAGATATAAGGAGGGCCAAATCGCACCTGGAGCTGCAGCTAGCAAGAGATGTCAAGAGTAACAAGAAGGGTTTCTTCAGGTATGTTGGCAACAAGAAGAAAGCCAAGGAAAGTGTGGGCCCCTTACTGAATGAGGGAGGCAACCTAGTGACAGAGGATGTGGAAAAAGCTAATGTACTCAATGCTTTTTTTGCCTCTGTTTTCACTAACAAGGTCAGCTCCCAGACTGCTGCGCTGGGCATCACAGAATGGGGAAGAGATGGCCAGCCCTCTGTGGAGATAGAGGTGGTTAGGGACTATTTAGAAAAGCTGGACGTGCACAAGTCCATGGGGCCGGACGAGTTACATCCGAGAGTGCTGAAGGAATTGGCGGCTGTGATTGCAGAGCCCTTGGCCATTATCTTTGAAAACTCGTGGCGAACGGGGGAAGTCCCGGATGACTGGAAAAAGGCTAATGTAGTGCCAATCTTTAAAAAAGGGAAGAAGGAGGATCCTGGGAACTACAGGCCAGTCAGCCTCACCTCAGTCCCTGGAAAAATCATGGAGCAGGTCCTCAGAGAATCAATCCTGAAGCACTTACATGAGAGGAAAGTGATCAGGAACAGTCAGCATGGATTCACCAAGGGAAGGTCATGCCTGACTAATCTAATCGCCTTTTATGATGAGATTACTGATTCTGTGGATGAAGGGAAAGCAGTAGATGTATTGTTTCTTGACTTTAGCAAAGCTTTTGACACGGTCTCCCACAGTATTCTTGTCAGCAAGTTAAGGAAGTATGGGCTAGATGAATGCACTATAAGGTGGGTAGAAAGCTGGCTAGATTGTCAGGCTCAACGGGTAGTGATCAATGGCTCCATGTCTAGTTGGCAGCCGGTGTCAAGTGGAGTGCCCCAGGGGTCGGTCTTGGGGCCGGTTTTGTTCAATATCTTCATAAATGATCTGGAGGATGGTGTGGATTGCACTCTCAGCAAATTTGCAGATGATACTAAACTGGGAGGAGTGGTAGATACGCTGGAGGGGAGGGATAGGATACAGAAGGACCTAGACAAATTGGAGGATTGGGCCAAAAGAAATCTGATGAGGTTCAATAAGGATAAGTGCAGGGTCCTGCACTTAGGATGGAAGAATCCAATGCACCGCTACAGACTAGGGACCGAATGGCTAGGCAGCAGTTCTGCGGAAAAGGACCTAAGGGTTACAGTGGACGAGAAGCTGGATATGAGTCAGCAGTGTGCCCTTGTTGCCAAGAAGGCCAATGGCATTTTGGGATGTATAAGTAGGGGCATAGCGAGCAGATCGAGGGATGTGATCGTTCCCCTCTATTCGACAGTGGTGAGGCCTCATCTGGAGTACTGTGTCCAGTTTTGGGCCCCACACTACAAGAAGGATGTGGATAAATTGGAGAGAGTCCAGCGAAGGGCAACAAAAATGATTAGGGGTCTAGAGCACATGACTTATGAAGAGAGGCTGAGGGAGCTGGAATTGTTTAGTCTGCAGAAGAGAAGAATGAGGGGGGATTTGATAGCTGCTTTCAACTACCTGAAAGGGGGTTCCAAAGAGGATGGCTCTAGACTGTTCTCAATGGTAGCAGATGACAGAACGAGGAGTAATGGTCTCAAGTTGCAATGGGGGAGGTTTAGATTGGATATTAGGAAAAACTTTTTCACTAAGAGGGTGGTGAAACACTGGAATGCGTTACCTAGGGAGGTGGTAGAATCTCCTTCCTTAGAGGTTTTTAAGGTCAGGCTTGACAAAGCCCTGGCTGGGATGATTTAACTGGGAATTGGTCCTGCTTCGAGCAGGGGGTTGGACTAGATGACCTTCTGGGGTCCCTTCCAACCCTGATATTCTATGATTCTATGACCAGGACCTGGTTACAATGCCCTGTGTGTATCAACTGCTTATCATCCTGCAGGCCTGATTGGGTTTGGGATACCTGTGTTTCCTCGCTTTGGGAACCTGTGACCAGTGATATTAGTGACCAACACACCCTTCTTGGAACCAAGCATTCAAGAAAACAGCAACCATCCTACACATATATTTACCTCATCTAAGCTTACATGTCACTACAAGCTAAGTTAGACAGTTGTCCTCTTAAATGGCAGGAGCAGAACAGAAACTTCAAAGCCCAGATTCTTCTGAGTGTCTGTGGGTCTCTCAGTTTGGTTCCCTCTGACTCACCCTGGTTTCCATGCTCCCTAGTAGAGAAGGCTAACACTATCAAGGCTACTTGCTCTGGTACCTCTCTTTACAACCCATAGGTGTAAGCTGTTAGGAGACTAAGAAAGGGCCTCCTCCCCCTTGCCCTGTGCTCTGCAGTCAGACCCCCATATAGTTCAGACACACCATACTAATGACAGACCCAGATTCAGTATCAATTATAAAAAAGCACCCCCACATTTTCCTTAATACCATTACAAACAGGTTTTTATTACTTAGGTAAAGGAATCAACATTTCAGCCCAATGACCTTTGTTAATCATACTAATAATTGCATCATTGCACACTCTGTTGCTTCCATAGGCTGAGTGCATTGCACACACACCAAGGGCTCCTTCCATTCCTCCATTTCCCTTCCAAGCTCCATGCATGCCACCCTCCCATCCTTCTCTTTATCAGGGACTCCCTGCAACTCCCCCATCCCTACCTTCATACCAGGAGCTATCATGTCCCCCATTCCAGAGGCTCTGTGAGCCTCCTATTCACTCCTCTGTCACATGCCATGTGCTCAGGTGCATCCCCATGCTTCCCATTCCCCACACATATCAGGTTCTGTGTGCCGCCATGCCTTTGTTTGCCTCCACCCAAGAGTCCTCCATACCCTCCATACAAGGATCCCCCATTCTCCCAACTAGGGTTCTGCACCCCTCTTTTACCCATCCCCCATTAGTCTCCCTCCCTTGCCCCTTTCTTCCTTCCTTCATTTCTTTCTCTTTCAGGGTGTCAACATTTCAAACACCATCAGGAGGATCAGATCCGCAGAGCTGAGATGGGGGCAGGGATATTGTTATGCTAGAAAGTGTTAATGGCTGCCGTCAACTAGTACTTTGATCTATACATAATTACAGAGATGACAAATTGCTGGCTCTGCTAACCAGAAGCAGGAGGCTCCTTTATCCCCCATTTCCTCACTCTGGTTTTCCAGTTTTCACCAAAGTCAATAGGGTCTGCCCACTCATGCCTAGAACAGTCCCTGAAATTTTGAAATTGAGCAGATGCAGCATTTTAAAATTCTAAAATTAACATGTTATAGTCAAACATGTTACAGACAGACAAATGCCATTAAGTGGAGTGTAAGGTCTCGCAGTCAACTATCAGCATTCACCGAAAATGAATCCCAGAATCCATGCAGATATTGACTGTGCATTCTCCTACCTTACCATCCTGTAAGTTAAGGTGAGTGCCCTTAACTTCCACTGAACTCAATGGGCCTAGCACCTCAGCATCAGGAATTCTTCCACTTCCGCGACATTTACTGGGATAGAACTATTTGATTTGGTTATGAAAAATATGATTTTGCCATTTTGCATCACAAATGTACCTCATGAATACTTTGCTTGTGGCATTTACCAGCTATATAGTTGGTTGAACACTCTCATATAAACTAGTTAATATATAGTGGTAATATTAGTTGAATAATTTATTAGAAATATGTTTTTTTTTGTTTATTCAGGATAATTGTGTAATAACCTGCAGTGCAAAAACAGTTTGACTTCTGTTGTTTTTGTTTTCAAATTTAGAAGAAAAATTCTACTTGGCCTTCAGAGTAACTAAATCTGGCAATTTTTAGACCAAAGCTATTTTGCTAGCCAAAGTAATAGGAGAGCCAGAAACAGGGCTTACAAGATCTTACAAGGTGTACAAGATTTTAATCACATTTCATCACAAATTTTGAGTGCCTAACATGAGACAATTAAAGGGGGCTGATTTTAGAAGATGTGTGCTCAGCATAATATTTAATGTGTGTATGTATGTGTGGGCATCCTCTAAAAACAGGCACCTTTAAATTTTCTTATGTGAGGCATCCAAAAATTGTGATACCCAAAGTCACTAGTGACCTTGAAAATCTTGTACAAATACACACAATCGGGCATACATGTACATAATTGATACATATTGCCTAGGGCATGCATTTTTAGCTATTCATATTTTGCCATTGGGTAGCAGCATCAGGTTGGTGATCAGAGGCATCCACAGCACTTGACCCAGTTTAGAGAGTTGATGCTACAATTGTAAAAGAAAAAACCTATTCAGGAGAGACCAGATTTTTCTTCTGTCCTTGGATCAGGTGGGTTCATTGGGATAGAGTTTTGTACATCAGGTTTTCACCCCTTGTTTGCTTTGTGTCCAATTGATGTGCACAATAAGAAGGAGAGAAAAGGCTTTTGAGATCCAGAAATTTGTGTTGATGAATGAGTCATCTGGGTACTGTCAAGATCTGTGACCTGTTGCTGCAGCTTCTACAGATTTTGGGAACTTTTAAAAGTAATAGAGCCAACTAATGGCCACTTTTAAGAGCTTTATTATTTGGTGTGAGGAGGTAACACACTGCAGAGGTAGAAATAAATTAGTAGGTAAAAATTAATAGCTTTTTTTATTCTAACTAGTACGTATATCACCTAAAGCTAGACAAGCTGCTCCGAAAAAAACCCATGATGTTTTGTTTCTGGGTAGCTGGGAATAGTAATGCATGAGCTGAAGGCAAATACATTAATCACCCCCAGTTATGAAGAAATAAAATGTAATGTGTAGCATTGTTTCTTCATTGCTATTCTAATAAGTAGGTTTTCCACTAGCTTCCTCTCAACAATAAAAGTGAAAATAAATTACATTTAAATGTGAAATGAAAAGACAAGAAGGAGCTGGACATTAGCAGTATGAAAGCTACAGGAGGAAAGCATTCAAGGCTTTGCTTTGAGACAGATTAACATTCTTCACAGTCCAAAATACAGATTATTTTTCCTCCTTGTAAAAGGCCAGCTAGATGTTTAGAATTCAATGATGCTGAAATGGACTTACCTAGGGATCCATAAATAGGAAGTCCTATACAAAGCCAGAATGCAGAGTACACCTAGCAACATGAAAATAAACTCACGTGTCCAGGTACAGACAATGCTGGTCTATCAGTAGGGCAACAGTAAGTAAATTTCCTGAAGGACAATTACACTGTCTGGTGACAATCTCATGATTACATGCAGCAAGATCCGTTTAATTGGCAACCTGATAAATTAAAAGTATGCTTAAAAATAACCCACAAATGAAGGGGGGAAAGATAGGGTTGGAACCAACCCTTTGTGAAATATAAAGAAAATAATTCAGTTTTGTTTGGGGGAGGGGAAGGTAAGTGTTTTATTTTCTCTCTGTTTGGAAAGATCAAGTATGCCAATTCTGGTGTTTTCTGGATTTTACTTGAGGACTTCAAAGTCTCCAGTGTGGATGGTGAATGTTCTTAGCTCTTAATTGAAGGTTGAAGTGATCGTTAACAAAAAAAGGTTTCTCCCAAGTGTTTCTCAGGTATAATAAGCTAGTGTAATAATCCTAGCAGTTCACTAAACATCCATAGTCTCTTTTGGGAAAAACAGGGTAGATGATACCAGAACAGGTAATATAACAAAAGCAGGAAAATATCCCAAACTTAAAAATAAAAAGCTGAAACCTTTTCATGCCTTCTTAGTACATCAGAAAGAAAGAGAGCAGAAATCCAGTTATTTCACTCTCTTTCTAGGTCACCTTAAATTGGGACTTCGTCCAAGGAACAGATTTGTTTCAATTTGTTTCAGTGACTCGAAACAATGGAAGAATGTCACACCTGCTCTGTTTAAACCCAGTGTTGTCTGCAAGCCTAGTCGCAATTACAAACAAGTGTGAACTGCTGTTTATTAACAAACTTCCCACTGTGTGGCACTTTGTTCACTCTCCACTGTATTATGGTTGCTAAACAAGTCAGACTTACCATAATGTGATTTATTAAAAATATTTGGAACAGTGCTTATGAAACTTGCATTAGTACTGTTATTAAAGTACATTCATACTTTCCAATGCTGGCGAAAGATAAATAGGTGCACTGCCACTGTGTTAAGTGAGTGCCCCTTAACAGAAATCAGAGGATCTGCACCTCTGAAAGTTTTCAATTATTTGTCTATGAAATTTCTTGCAGCTTAGAAAGTACGTTTTAAAAATCTGATACTAATGAACAGCTCGAGGGTGAGTTTATACTGGAGGTACTTGGAAAACTGGTTACATTTTAAAAAGTAATGCTTTGTAGTTTTATGCTTATTTTTAAAGTAAAAGTGAATCTGCACTGAGTGTATCCCCCTACTGAAGAACAAATATGCAACTACTGTGAGAAGATCACTCCAGTGAAATTGATGGAGTAGCTTATTCAAGTCCTTGTGCATTCCAGTTCCTTGCAGGTAGAAGACAAGAGTATCTTACCTGCATAGTGACATACAGGCATTGGCCCTATAGGCTCATGGTTAGAGTGCCAGCTCATGGAGTCATGGGATTACATTAGAATTTCCCCTATCATTTTTTTAAAATGTAGCTTTTTAGCCCTCATGGTTTCAAAAAGCCATTTGAAAACATGAACTGAGTGTAACTGAAGCAGTGATGTCTGACTGAATCTGCAGAGAGCCTGATCCAATCTCTCAGAGGGGTTGAACTGCCCCATAAATGTTGGAATTAACACACCACCACCACCATCTCCTCAGCAGAAGTCTCTGTGTGTGGCAGCAGGAAAAAAGTACAATAGGTCTGCTCCCCTTCCCACCCCCTAAAGCAAGCAACTACTCCTTGGCTGCTAGCATATGTATTGGGGGTCTCCCTGCTACTGCCCTGGCTCTCTGAGAAGGAAAGGGTTCTGCCTCTATAGGAGGTACCTCCCTACTTGCACTCCTGTGTATATGATTCGTTGCAAACTCTGTCAATAAAGAACTGTGGGCACAACTTCACTGCAGAGTTTACAGCAATGCAGCTGCACCAATGTAAATCAGTATGGGCATGGAACTAAAGGACCTAAGTGGCCTGGTTGACTGGATAAATGAAAGATGCAATTTTGGGCAGCAGTTCTTGAGGTTTTGCAGGCTGAGCAGCCTCTGTCCCACCATATCTGGCTACATGCCCCTGGGATTTATTGTTTTCTATTCTGCATGTGACACCTCTGCTGCTATTGTTTCCAAATATGACCTTCATGTTCTGGAAAAATGTCTGATGATGAACCTGGCATTACAAGATGAATCTAATACCAAACAATAAAACAGGGAAAAGATGTAGATCCCTGTCTAGAATAATATACAAGGGATTTCAACCTAATTATGCAACAAGAAAACTCAGCTAACCAGTAGTGAAAGAAATAAATTTCAGCTTGTAACACTGGGAGCTATGTTAGACCAAATATAGGACTGAAACACTGGGGAATTATTACTGTATATAAGCCACTGTGTAGGAACAATGCACTAGACCTGGCTGAAGGAGAGAACTCAAAGATCAAGGAAGATTTTCCTATATATCTTTCCTCTTTACATTTCCTCTCCTTT
The DNA here is from genome assembly GCF_965152275.1 of Natator depressus. NCBI lineage: Eukaryota > Metazoa > Chordata > Testudines > Cheloniidae > Natator > Natator depressus. The sequence goes on along the minus strand of NC_134236.1, from coordinate 182,689,996 downwards.
TCTCCATTCATATCTTCCTTCCCTCTCTGCTCCTTCCCTTTTCTGTATCCTTGTGTGTGGTAGATGTGATGGTTTTATGTTTTGTGTGTATTGTATCTTTCAATTTCTAGGAATTTTTCACATTTGCAGAGCTTGTTGCCTGTTTTGTTCCCAGAGTTGCTTGGTGTGTTAAGGGAAAGTGGGATGATTGTTCTTCCTATCCTTCTTTCATTTAAGAAGTTTTCAATTTGGGGTGCTGCTGGATCATCAGTGACACCTGGAAGTACAGGTGGCACCAAGGGCCCAAAGCATCATTTTACAACTGCATCTGTTTAACAGATGCAGTTGTAAAATTTTAGACAGGTAAGGGGGGTGTTGGAGGGGCTGGGGGAGAGTGTGGGGGCCCCAGGCTGGGGGCAGGGTGGGGCGGAGTCACATGGAGAAGTCACGTGCCCCGCTGTTGCATCCCTCCCATGAGTGCAGTACTGGCAAGAAATTATTTCTACTTGCACCACTGCATATACAGACATACATACAGTAACTATCGAGGCTAGTAAAGGATTTGTTCATGAAGGGATCACTTCAACTGGAAGTGCAACAGTTCTGGAAAGTCCCTTATTTGCCATTGGACAAGTCCTGTAAAAATTATTCTACTTTTACAATGGACAAAAGAAATGCAATATTAAACAATGGGTTAAAGTCAGTGATAAGACAAACTGGATCAAAAGTGTATTGTAACTTGTTTATATGTATTGTATGTATGTGTATTGTAACTTGCTTTTATTAGTGCAGTTTGCTTTTAGCTTTTTAATCATTTCCTTCAGTAAAATTAAGATCCTGTGAATTGCCAATCTTTGGCTGACAAATATGTCAGCTTTGATCTACTGAGTCCCATTTACACTGTGCAGATGGACAGCTAACCATGTCTCACAGGTAAATTTTTCCCTTATCTAAAGTGAAGGTTTCCTTTTACTTCCTGTGGGTCTCAAAGCAGCTGTTGCTACCATGTAGGTCATAGGGCAGCCAAAAGGGTCTCATTTTTCCACATGGATACTTGATTCAGACTCTTGGTCCAATTCACTCTAGGGGTTCCACTGGTGCAAGTCAATGGAGCCCCAGCTCCAGGACCTTGGTGACTGAATAGCTATCAGAAGAGGGGAAGCAGTGATTCAGATTGCACACAACCACTGCTCTGCTGGAGGGCCTGGAAATGGTTGGCATGTCTCCAAAAACTGGCAAGATCAACCTAGGAGAGTATGGGGCAAGTTGCCTGGAAGGACTACCCATCTCAGCACTCCATATGGGCAGTGTCAGCAGAAGGAGCTCTTCTTGAGCCTCAAAAGAAAACTTGAAATTGCCTTCCCAGTATCACTGTCTCTTGCTGGTGAATCCCCCATGGTTGCAACAGTCTCCAGGTGAGTGCCAGAGGGCACAGTTTGCATTTCCTGAAACTAGCAGACTGCAGCATTAAGGTGTTACTGTTAGAGCCATAGCAGTGCTATGGTGCCCTAGTTACATCCATGAGATTGTCATCTCTGAAGAACCACAAAATATTTAGCAGTTGAAACGAGTGGGATTTGCTTTTTTATTCTGTTTTCTCTCTCTATCTGCTGTTCTACTAATAAGTGGAAAAATCAGGTTTTTGTCCCAGGTAGTTGCAGCCATTATGCCATCAACTATAGTAATTTTCTAGTGAAACCATAACATTTATTTCCTGAAGCCACAAAATGTGCTACATATCAAAATGGTGATGGATCTGGAAGTCAAAGGGTGAGCTATAGCTAGCTGCATCATTTTATTTATGGTTCTTTAGTTCTTTGACATGAGTGCATCGCTGTCAGTCACTGAGTAGAGCAAATTAGAAAATGACATTTTGTGTGCGTGAGGGGTGCAGGAGTGTTGAAAGGTTTAGCAGGAACACTGCTGAGAGATACTAAGTAACAAGCTAAATCAATGCCCAGGCATGGTGCTAGGGGGTGCTCTGTCACTGGAAGAGTCATAAACCTGTTGTTCTGATCGTTTGTAGTACTAAATATCCCACAACACTTTTTGCGAGAGAGAGAGAGTGTTAAGCCTGGATAAATTCCAATTACAGTGCAACCCCATAAAGTCTTACTTCCAGCCTACCATGTGCTGTTTAAAGTTTGACGCTTTCCACCCTGGTAATGGACCCTTTTCAGTGATGTATCCCATGATCCCTGTGTATACAGGGCCAGACTTTGACTTTGGATGCCCCTGCATGTCTCCACCATGAATGGAAAGGGTAAGAGCACTGGCGGTAGTGTGGATGGAGTATGCTTTTTTATACCTCCACTGGAGGCAGCCAGAATCCCAGTGTTTGCACCCATGGTGCACAAGGTGCAGCAAACATCACTTTCCTCAAAGGGATGGGCACAGATGGAACCAAAGCCAGAGCTGGCGGGACCACTTGTGCACCTACAAAGAGATTTAAGAACTGCAAAGTGCCCCCAGAGCATTCCTGGCTGGTGTAGTACTAGGCAACAGATTGCCCTTACATGCCACAGATTAACCGATGGTTGTAATCCATTAGTATTAATTATAAAATAAAGTGGGATGTCTGAATAAAAGCTATGTGACAGTTTCTTACTTTCTTCTCTTATTGTGGTTAGTCCCAGGTACTGTATGTATCTGTCTCAGTGATTCTTTTTTGTCCAGTATTTTCCCAGACAGGAAATTGCCTTGAAAAAAGCACATTCGTGCCCACCTCCCCCATGCACAATGTCATATAAACCCCTTTGGTGGGCTGTTTTTCTTCAGATAGCAAAGCAGGAGCTGTGCTAGTTCAGAACTGCAGTCACAGAGCTTCCCTTAGAGCTGTTAAGAATTTTCTGATGGAATTTTTTTTTTCTGTAAGAAAATACCAATTTGTTGAGAGGAAAACAATTTTCAAAATGTGTTGATTTTGACATTTTGTTGAGAAAGAATTGATAAAATCATTTAGCTAGCAGTGTTTCGACCCTTTTGGTTGAATCATTTGAATGGAATGGAACATTTTGATTTTCCATTTTGGAATGACTTTGTATCTTTTTTTTTTTAAATATAAAATTGCTAAAAAGAGTCAAAATCTGAAAGTAAAACTTTCCAATTGACCCAAAATATTTTTTCTTCAGAATTTGGTTTTGTCGGAAATCTCAAAAATAAATCCAGTTCCTGTCCAGTTCTATTCCCAGGGTAGGGGGTCCTCCATCAGGGTTAGGATGGTGTTTACTGCTCATGTTGCTGCATGGTATGGAGAATGGGGTAGTCATGATGACAGAACGCTGTAATGTTAGTAAATTGAGCCCCATAAAAATAAATAAGGGTTTCCCCATCTACTGCTGCCCTGGCTGGGACACATCATCAGACTTTGCAGAGAGTCCCAGATTTGTTTGAACCTACCCTGCCTTGAAGTATGGCGCAATCCAGATTGTGGCACTGCCTCCAGTAGTCTGTCTCTCCAGGGGGGTGACTCTATGAATATATAGCAATTTGTTTTAACATGCAACTGGTACAAATGTAGTAATCACATCCCAAAATGATCATTTATTTAAACATAAGGTGACAGCATTAACCAATGCACTATAGCTAAGAAAATATGCCAGGTGCTTACACTATAGAATCATAGAATATTAGGGTTGGAAGGGACCTCAGGAGGTCATCTAGTCCAACCCCCTGCTCAAAGCAGGATCAACCCCAACTAAATCATCCCAGTCAGGGCTTTGTCAAGCCGGGACTTAAAAAACTCTAGGGATGGAGATTCCACCTCTTCCTTAGGTAACCCATTCCAGTGCTTCACCACCCTCCTAGTGAAAAAGTTTTTCCTAATATCCAACCTAAACTGCCCCCACTGCAACTTGAGACCATTACTCCTTGTCCTGTCCTCTTCTACCACTGAGAATAGTCTAGAACCATCCTCTCTGGAACCACCTCTCAGGTAGTTGAAAGCAGCTATCAAATCCCCCCTCATTCTTCTCTTCTACAGACTAAATAATCCCAGTTCCCTCAGTCTCTCCTCATAAAACATGTGCTCCAGTAGCTCCAGCCCACTAATCATTTTTGTTGCCCTCTGCACATCTCTTCCCAATTTTTTACACATCCTTCTTGTAGTGTGGGGCCCAAAACTGGACACAGTACTCCAGATGAGGCCTCACCAATGCCGAATAGAGGGAAATGATCACGTCTCTCGATCTGCTGGCAATGCCCCTACTTATACAGCCCAAAATGCTGTTAGCCTTCTTGGCAACAAGGGCACACTGTTGACTCATATCCAGCTTCTCATCCACTGTAACCCCTAAGTCCTTTTCTGCAGAACTGCTGCCTAGCCATTTGGTCCCTAATCTGTAGCAGTGCATGGGATTCTTCCTTCCTAAGTGCAGGACTCTGCACTTGTCCTTGTTGAACCTTATCAGATTTCTTTTGGCCCAATCCTCCAATTTGTCTAGGGCCCTCTGTATCCTATCCTTACCCTCCAGTGTATCTGCCACTCCTCCCAGTTTAGTGTCATCTGCAAACTTGCTGAGGGTGCAATCCACGCCATCTTCCAGATCAATAATGAAGATATTGAACTAAACCAGCTCCAGGACCCAGCCTTGGGGCACTCCACTTGATACCGGCTACCAACTAGACACAGAGCCATTGATCACTACCCATTGAACCCGATGATCTAGCCAGCTTTCTATCCACCTTTATAGTCCATTCATCCAGCCCATACTTCTTTAACTTGCTGGCAAGAATACTGTGGGAGACCGTATCAAAAGCTTTGCTAAAGTCAAGGAATAACACATCCACTGCTTTCTTGCCATCCACAGAGCCAGTGACAGCCATAGCCAAAAATCAGCATACACCTTAATACTCAGACTTGTCAATGATGTATTCATATGGAATTGTGTGTTAGCCACACAGAATTGTGTAGTAAATCACAAACAAGTGTTGGGAAATGTAGTGACAAGGGATGCACATATTGGTGTAAAAATTTTGTACATAAAATACAGCTGAGGATGACTTCCTGGAAAGTTGAGCAGGAAAGAAAAGCCCATTTCATCAGGGCAGGTCTACTTATCTGAACTAAGAATGAAAGCTAAATCATGTTTTGCTCGTGAAGCAGGAGGAGCGGACCTGAGGATCAGTGTGCAGAGAATTAATTCTAATGGAGGTGGTGGATCTATGCATCAAGGACAGATAAACTACAAAGTATCCTAATCATCAAGTTTCCACTAACCCTGCTAAAACATCAGCTTCTCATATTAACCATGGTAGATTGGCTCTAAACTTCGAGGCCAACATTTACCTTCAGTTTTTCTGCAGAACTTCTATTGACACAAAACCACTCCATTACTGTGTGTAACACATACCTATCACAATATCACAAAAGCAAGAAAATTAAGAGTGAAGGAATCTAACAGTACATACCCAGTATAACTCTACCAAGAGAGGCAATTTCACCACTAGGACAATCACCATATATTAGAGACCATACATCCACTATCTTAATTCTGCTGTAGATCTATTCATAAATTTTAAAACCAAAACAGACCACTGTGATAATTTATTCTGATGTCCTGCATAACATGGGCCATAGAATTTCACTCAGTATTTCCTGCAGCATGCCCAACAACTGTGGTTGAGTTAGAGCACCTCTTTACAAAGACATCCAGTCTTGATTTAAAGATTGCCACACCTCTAGGCAGATTATTCTAGTTGGTTAATCACCCTAGCTATTAAAAACATGTGCCTTATTTCCAGTGTGAATAGTCTAGTAAAAAAGTCAGCCTTCCCCCTTATTAACCTTTCTACACAATTCTGGAAATCACACTCACTCAAGTTTGAATTAATAAATGAACCCTACATTGTATCCTTAATATCAGCAAACCTGGTGAATCAACAAAAGAAGCAATTCCTGGAGTTGTGGAACAACTGTGACCATCTTATTTCCAGTCACTGAAAGACTTACAGACACATCAAACAGGAAAGGTGACCTAATAGAGCCATGTAAAAACTCACAAAAGTACAACCTAGTGGAATAGGTTTTGCAACTATAGTCCTACTGCTGTAATATAACATCTGCCCTGCTGGAAAGGAGTGTCTTCTTTACAGGACTCAATGGAAGTCTTTTTATAGACTATAAGGTAGATGAAATTAAGACTCCAAGACTGTATCTGCACCATTTTTTAAAAAAATTAGCAACATGAAGTCAACATAATACATTGCAAGAGCGTAAAGGCAGGTTATGATAGACATAGCCACATAGTCAAAGAAATTTCAATACACAGTTAAAGATGCAGTCATAAATATAAAGGGAAGGGTAAACCCCTTTAAAATCCCTCCTGGCCAGAGGAAAAATCCTCTCACCTGTAAAGGGTTAAGAAGCTAAAAGTAACCTCGCTGTCACCTGACCAAAATGACCAATGAGGAAACAAGATACTTTCAAAAGCTGGGAGGCGGGAGAAAAACAAAGGGTCTGTGTCTGTCTGTGTGATGTTTTTGTTGGGGACAGAACAGGAATGGAGTCTTAGAACCTAGTAAGTAATCTAGCTAGGTATGTGTTAGATTATGATTTCTTTAAATGGCTGAGAAAAGAACTCTGCTGAATAGAATGAATATTCCTGTCTCTGTGTCTTTTTTGTAACTTAAGGTTTTGCCAAGAGGGTTTCTCTATGTTTTGAATCTAATTACCCTGTAAGGTATTTATCATCCTGATTTTACAGAGGCGATTCCTTTTTACTTCTATTAAAATTCTTCTTGTAAGACCTGAATGCTTTTTTCATTGTTCTTAAGATCCAAGGGTTTGGGTCTGTGGTCACCTAAGCAAATTGGTTAGGATTTTTACCAAACCTTCCCCAGGAAATGGGGTGCAAGGGTTGGGAGGATTTTGGGGGGGAAAGACATTTGCAAAGAATGCTTTCCTAATAAAAATAAACCCAGATAAACATTTGGTGGTGGCAGTGGAAGTCCAAGGGCAAAGGATAAAATAGTTTGTATCTTGAGGAAGTTTTAACCTAAGCTGGTAAAAGTAAGCTTAGGAGGTTTTCATGCAGGTCCCCACATCTGTACCTTAGAGTTCAGAGTGGGGAAGGAACCTTGACAGATGCACTCTTATCTTCACTACCATTTAATACATACACATCATGTAGGTTTCATTTTGCTTGGAAAGTGGAATGACAGAGTTTATTGTTTATTACCACTGATACTAGATTTTCATTGGTACCTATTGCTATTTAATGACCTACATATGTTATACAGGGACCTCAGGAATGGGTTTCCCGAGACAAAAGTAAGTGTGTCTGTATGTGTCTTCTTCTGAGAACATGGAGCAGCATGACACATACTGATACTCTGCCCCTTGTCATGCCCATCCTTAGAAGACATGTCTTCTATAATTTAATTGGTTTAAGGACATGGAGTCTAGTGTGAAAGCTGCATGCACAAGAGTGCAGAACACTAAACATACAAACAAAAATCAAGGATAATTTTAAGGCAACTAATCTAGTTGTTTCTTTGAGCAAAGAGACAAGGTCACTAAATCCACAGCTAGTTACAAAAGGAAGAAACTAGGATGGATGGGGCCTCATAGCTCTTTTAGACCTTGAGTGTGAACGTTTGATGCCATGAAAAGGTGTTTGCAATGAAAGCTGCTTTATTGGAAGTTGCCAGAGCTGAGCAATTTCCCTGCAATTTGGTGGAATCAGCACATCCATATCTGAATTAGAAGCAGCAGTGAAACGCATCGGCAATTCCAGCGCCATGCTCTAGCTCGCATCAATATTGCCCCAAAGCACCAGAATATAGGCCACTGCAGTTTGGTACTGATAGTTTGTACGTGAACTTGTTCAGCTAAATGGACCGAAGTATGGTCTTGTGGTCAAGGCAGTGAACTAGGAAATGGGGAGTCTGTTCATCGTTCTGTTTCTGACTTCCTGTGTGACCTTGCCCAAATCATTTAATCACTCTAAGCATCATTTTGACTATCTGGATTTAAGACTTCCTTCCCTCTAGGGTATATACATCAATGCTTTAAGTATCTGAGCACCTACACTGGTGGGCACAGAGATCCAACTATAAAAATCATTTATTTTGAGTAAACTAGGTAGGTTTTGTTTTCCAAAACAAGTTAAAGACTTGAGTTACATGCCAGTTCTTGAGAAGCTTTTCTGTATGTTTTTGCAGAGTGGTACAAAGGAATATACTAGCAAATAGTATGTTTGATTTATTTTCAAACAGATGAGTGATATAACTTGGCTATTTTACATATACTTGTTAAAGAGAATATCTTTTATGGATCAGCTGTTTGAGGAGATCCAACTGGAACAATTACACCATGCCAAACTGCAAATACTATTTTCCTTATCAGAGCTTTAGAAAAACAACCAAATTTATATAGAGGTCTCCAGGGAGAGAGACAATGCTGTATGCAGAGAGAATGTTAATGGGTTTTTGTCATTTATAAGCTTAACTATGGCTGAATAATAGCCTTGATTTTTTTTGCATGTTTCCTTTTCTTAGGCATGCAGACTTGAGATCTCTATGTCCTGCTGGTTTCAAGTGGATGAAAATTAATATCTAGTCATGTGCAACTGAAAACCACACACAAATGTAAATTTGAATCCAAACCTTCAGTGACCAAACACAAAGAAATTAAAATCATAAGGCAATGCAAAAAGTACAGGTCAGCAAGATGGCTCAGAGAATGTCTTTTCCCATGAGCTATGAAGATTTTTTTTTTGAGCACCTCATTATAGGGAAGCATAAGTTGCAACTTCCTACTGATTATTAGAGAAGGGCAGGGAAGGGCATAGCTGTTCTTCTCTGTTCAGTGATCCATGCAACCAGAGCAAAATCCATTGTAGGCAAATTCAAGGCAGGGATAAGTTGAGATGTAACAACATGGCACGCATCTTAAATGAATTTAGTTAGGGTTGAATTGAGGTGATCTGTAAAAACGTGCTGCAGAAATGTTTCTCTTCAGATTCAGAAACATACTTTTAAACAAATAATGTAAAGCTTTTAGACTTGGGTTATACTGAGTTTATACAAGTTTGGAGCCACTAAAATGCTATTTAATATTCTTTATCATGCTGCTGAAACCAGAAAGGGTCTGTAATTCTGCATTTCCTCTTGCATACATTTGTAAAAAGACCACATTTGGGTGGGGAAATGGGAACAGGGACACAGGGAAGCCTTTGTGGTGTCAGAGCTAGGAAGGGGGACACTAAGGAAGGAAACTGGAATCATGCTTGCTGGACGTTCACCCCAATAAACATCAAATTGTTTGCACCTTTGGACTTTGGGTATTGCTGCTCTCTGTTCATGCGAGAAGGACCAGGGAAGTAAGTGGGTGAAGGAATAAGCCCCCTAACATCTTGGTGCTGGTGACTGACTCAGATGCATCACATCAGATAGGTGAGTGGCAGTCTGTAAGTCCCCCTCCCCAACAGTCCGTGCAGCTGCTTGGAGGGGGTATAGCGAACTCTCGTGATGGTAGTTGCGGGTTCTGGCAAGCCAGGGTAAAGGATTTTTTGGATAAATGGATAAGGAAGAACCAGGGCCCATACCAGGTGCAGGGGTCAACCTGGGATGAGATTAAAAAGGAAATGGGGGAAGTGTTAGGGGACCCAGAGGGATGGGGGGGTGGCTGAGGAGCCCACCCTCCTTGGTATATGGGTAGTGGAAGAAGGTCCCTGCCCATGGGGACTGAATGCCTTCCAGGGAAAGGAGGCGCTTCAGTCTGCTTGTGAGAGGTTTGAAGTAAGGGCAGTATTATGGGAAGTTGCCAGTAATCTTTCAAGTTTGGTGCTGCTACAGGAAGGGCTGCTGAAGGGTTGTAAATTAGTTAGGGGTGGTTAAAGATGATTTGGCACAACAGGGTTTACAGTCAAAAGCAGAGTTAACAGACTACCTTTAGAGACTGGAGCTCTGGGACTTGGTCCTGGGGGAGTGGAGAGAAAGAAGGAGAAGAAAAAAAAAGTTTCAAAGTGCAAAATGGCAGGGTTTGCAGCAGCAGGTAACAACACCCACTCTTCTCCCAGAGCCAGAATAAGAACCTGGGGATAAGGGTTCCCAACTGTTTCAACCCAGGGAGCCTACTCTTGGCTCTTTTCTTCTTTTCCTTCTTCTTTTTCTCGGTTTACTTAATTTGTTGCTGGTAGCCTATACTTTAAACTGACCTCACAGGCTTAACTGGTTTCTTTCCAACTCTCCCCCTGTCTTTCCACACTTTTGTTTTTCTGAAGTTTTAATGGAGGGTACTTTGGATACTTATGTGAAATGTTTTTGGTTATTTTGGACAACGTATGACGGATGTCTGCTGTATTCCACTGGAATTTTTGGAGTAAAAGATCCATGGGCATCCATGGAGACAAATGTTTTACTACCTCTTTGAACAGTCTCAAGGTAAAGACAGCACAGGTTAAGGCAGCTGTGTGGCAATAATTGTACTTGGTGGCTAAGTTGTTACAGACAAATTGCACTACCTTAAAGACCTAAATGTAGGAGTAAGTGATTTAAAGAAGTGAGTTAAAGAAAAGTTACAAATCACTTTTGCAAAAATTGATACTACAGGGTTTGGAGGAAAGTAAACATTTGGGAGTTGTGGAAATGGTAAAAGGTAACTGTTGGGAAGACATTAAAAGAGTAACAGTTGTGGTGTTACATTTATATAACTGGGTTTTATCATTAAAACAAAAACTTCCTTCATGTAACTGTATGTGCAACTCTGTGCAGTCACATTGGATGGAAGCTTGGTAATTAAATTATCCAAGGGGGTCAGGTAGAGTGGCTACTACTAGCACTATGTTTCTGTCCCCAGAAGCCTTTACAGCTATTCTGAGGGAAAATGGGCCCTTTTCCCACAGAAATGGTCTATAAGGGACTGCTGCAGGCAGCAGGCGGAGAGAGAATCTGATCAAAAATTATTTCACTTGGATAATCAAAATCACTAAAGGATGTAAGGGGTTTCTATTGGAACTTAACTTGGCTGCCCCTGGTTGTGTCTAGTTGTACAAGATGGAAGTGTAATCGGGAGACAGTTGTGTAAAAGAGTAATCGCAGTGCAAGAAATGTTAGTCAAAAGAGAATTTTGCGTGTGCACAGGTAAAAGAAAAGGAAAAGGGGAGGCATGATGGGAACACTAAGCCTTGGGGTGGCTCTGGGGGATCAGATTGTTGCTTTGGTGGGTGTGCATGAAAACTCTGTGGGCATGGAGGAGGCAGTTACACCTTGTGTAAAATTAATATGGCTAATATGTTATGGAGGTTAAACTATATGGAAGGAATGTGCATTTTCCCAGGACTTGTGCAGTATATATTCGAGACGGGGTTAAAAAAAATGCAAACAAAACATGGTACTTAATTAAAATCCTATTAGGGCTCCAAAAGGGGCCACAATAGGTTGTGCTTTCTTTTTCAGATCTGTGTATTTTGGAGCAGGAGATGAAAGTGGAAAGTAATCAGAACTCTAGTGGAAGTGAAATGTTTCCCTTTTAAGACAGTCTCTAAGCTGCTAACAGCTTTGAATCCAAAAGCAAGCTAGTAAGCCTCTTTGTGTAAATACAAATTACCTAGCTCCTACAAAGGAACTGCAAATAATGAATACATCTGGTCAGCAAACAAGTTACTAGAAGACTCAGATTATGGCCCTCCAGGAAAGGGAGGTGAAAAAAAACAAGTCAAGCCTGAAAATAAGGGGAACAGGTTAACCCTAAGAGGTTCGTGTGTGTACACTGCTAAAATCTAAAGCTGTCTCTCAGCTATTACCTGAGAATAAACTTACTGCTCGGTACAGCAGAGAAACTATTGCAAACCTGGTCAATTGTACAAGAGGGGAAACTGAGGTACACCACCTCATGAATTTCATAAATGACCAGTGAGTGGGGTAATTCACTAGCCTGACTACAGAACAAAATAAGGGCAGCCTGGAGGTAATTCTTCTGTTTTTCCTGCAATTAGCAAGGAAATTTGTAAAAGAAAGTGGTATTATTATTAAGCAATAATATTTCCGCACCTGGGGGGTAGAAATTGTTTCTTTTATTTTTCAGACACTCTATAAGCAAGCTCGCGCCAGCGGGAAAAATAACCCACAATACCATGGATCTGTGTTTTGTGTTTGTCTGTGGTGTTTGTCTTGTTGTAAGCATTGTTGTGTTTTAATGAACAGAAAACCTCATGACATGGGTGGGGGATGACTTCAAAAGGCTGACCCTGGGGGGAAGATGTGTATGGGAATGCAAAATGCTCAACTAGGAGGCCAGCACCTGTGTAATAGCTACCATGGTACCTGGAAATGGAACGGTAATTAAGGCGGCCCCCACAAGCCCTATGAAAATAATGAGAAGGGGAGGAGCTCACTGGGAATCAATGGAGGGGTGTGTAAAATAGTGTAAATCAACAGAAGATGTTTGGATGTGCCCTTCTCCTATGACTATGGAGGAGCAGGATCAATGGCCTATGCAAGGGGTGGACAATTGGGTGTACTGTGTAAAAAGATGTTTTGCTGGGAATGTACATATTACTGGGGGCACAATTACACCAGCCCATAACCAAACCCATCTATATGCTGCTATCTGGACTTTGGTGCACAAATGGAGCTGTGAATCTTATTGCTGTGAATAATCAAACCAGGGCATACTGTCTGATTCCATACCAAGTGGTCAAGCTGGTTTGGACAATATCCCATTTCTCTGTGAACATTCAATGGACTTATGATATGGACAAAAGCAAACTTGCAGGGGCAGCTTGTTGCAACTGCCAGCAACTGGACACATAAGATCGTGACCCTGTCGAAGGAGGAGAGGCAGTGTTTTGGGGGTGTCTCGGATGTTGGACCATGCTACAGCGGCCAGGACTCATTGCTGTGGATTTTGTATTGTTAACTGTACTTGTGTTACGATGCATATGGAGATAACCTATAAGTAATGTAATAAGCCCTCCAAACCCTGCAATGTACTAGACAATCTGGACCCAGCCTTCTCGGGCCCACTCTAATTGGAAGTCTGGAACACTAATTGGAATAGGTGTGGTATGGCCGTACGAGAGAAGGTGCAGGGCACTACACTACACAATATCGACACCTTCCACCTTGATGCCTGGCCCTATCAGGAAATGTGTTGTCATATGTCCTATCTTTTCCAGGGATACCTGGGCAGGAGGATCACAAAAGAAAAAAAAAGGGGTGGAGTGTTAGGATATAGATATTCAGGCCTGTCTGTAAAGGCCTATACTCTAAGAATTTAGGTGCATTCTTATCACGTAGCTAGTTCTAGAGGTATAAAAGAGAGAATCAAAATCATTGTCTGCCAGTGTAAGGTCCTTCTCTTACTGTGACAGTCTGAGGCCCTGAACTTAGGCTAAGGCCTTTGGCTAAGCAACAGAGGCAGCCATAAGCTGGGAAGCGAATGGTCACATCCTTACATTCCAAACTAGTCACATTGAAATAAGGTGCTATTGGGCTGTTAGGAATACAGTCCTGTCCTGATAATGCCTATCACCTCCAGAGAAAGGGAAGTCCCTAGAAAATGTAAAAGGAAACGTAGTTTGATAGCATCCTGTCTCGCAAGAACTCACTTATCAATAGCTGGGATGTGAAATCCTCACTTCTGTATTGTTCTATTACTGTAGTCCCCATTTCCCTATTTTTTGTTTGTATAATCTCTGTCTGGTTCTGTGATTGTTCCTGTCTGCTGTATAATTAATTTTGCTGGGTGTAAACTAATTAAGTTGGTGGGATATAATTGGTTAAATAATCATGTTACAATATGTTAGGATTGGTTAGTTAAATTTCAGGAAAATGATTGGTTAAGGCTAAGCAGAACTCAAGTTTTACTATATAGTCTGCAGTCAATCAGGAAGTGTGTGTGGGAAATCCACATATCCTTGCAACAATATATTCTGCACAGAATGGAGATGTGTGAAATGGATGCAGAAGAATAGTGGTAGCACGTGCATTGCACATTTTGCTGGATGTTCGAAAACTCCACATATGCAAGCATCAATGGGATGAATATGCAGCCACCTTGGATACCCGTAGCATGCTTACCTAGTTGGTGGGGGTGGATAGAGAAGAGCGATTGGTCAAACCCTGTTCAGGAAGGACAGGCAGGGCAGAAAAGGTGGGGGAGTAGCACTGTATGTAAGGGAGCAGTATGACTGCTCAGAGCTCCGGTACGAAACTGTGGAAAAACCTGAGTGTCTCTGGATTAAGTTTAGAAGTGTGTGCAACAAGAGTGATGTAGTGGTGGGAGTCTGCTATAGACCACCGGACCAGGGGGATGAGGTGGACGAGGCTTTCTTCCGGCAACTCACGGAAGCTACTAGATCGCATGCCCTGAGTCTCATGGGTGACTTTAATTTTCCTGATATCTGCTGGGAGAGCAATACAGCGGTGCATAGACAATCCAGGAAGTTTTTGGAAAGTGTAGGGGACAATTTCCTGGCGCAAGTGCTAGGGGAGCCAACTAGGGGGGGCGCTTTTTTTGACCTGCTGCTCACAAACCGGGTAGAATTAGTGGGGGAAGCAAAAGTGGATGGGAATCTGGGAGGCAGTGACCATGAGTTGGTTGAGTTCAGGATCCTGACGCAGGGAAGAAAGGTAAGCAGCAGGATACGGACCCTGGACTTCAGGAAAGCAGACTTCGACTCCCTCAGGGAACAGATGGCCAGGATCCCCTGGGGGACTAACATGAAGGGGAAGGGAGTCCAGGAGAGCTGGCTGTATTTCAAGGAATCCCTGTTGAGGTTACAGGGACAAACCATCCCGATGAGTCGAAAGAATAGTAAATATGGCAGGCGACCAGCTTGGCTTAATGGTGAAATCCTAGCGGATCTTAAACATAAAAAAGAAGCTTACAAGAAGTGGAAGGTTGGACATATGACCAGGGAAGAGTATAAAAATATTGCTCGGGCATGTAGGAAACATATCAGGAGGGCCAAATCGTACCTGGAGCTGCAGCTAGCAAGAGATGTCAAGAGTAACAAGAAGGGTTTCTTCAGGTATGTTGGCAACAAGAAGAAAGCCAAGGAAAGTGTGGGCCCCTTACTGAATGAGGGAGGCAACCTCGTGACAGAGGATGTGGAAAAAGCTAATGTACTCAATGCTTTTTTTGCCTCGGTTTTCACTAACAAGGTCAGCTCCCAGACTGCTGCGCTGGGCATCACAGAATGGGGAAGAGATGGCCAGCCCTCTGTGGAGATAGAGGTGGTTAGGGACTATTTAGAAAAGCTGGACGTGCACAAGTCCATGGGGCCGGACGAGTTACATCCGAGAGTGCTGAAGGAATTGGCGGCTGTGATTGCAGAACCCTTGGCCATTATCTTTGAAAACTCGTGGCGAACGGGGGAAGTCCCGGATGACTGGAAAAAGGCTAATGTAGTGCCCATCTTTAAAAAAGGGAAGAAGGAGGATCCTGGGAACTACAGGCCAGTCAGCCTCACCTCAGTCCCTGGAAAAAGCAGGTCCTCAAAGAATCAATCCTGAAGCACTTACATGAGAGGAAAGTGATCAGGAACAGTCAGCATGGATTCACCAAGGGAAGGTCATGCCTGACTAATCTAATCGCCTTTTATGATGAGATTACTGGTTCTGTGGCTGAAGGGAAAGCAGTGGATGTATTGTTTCTTGACTTTAGCAAAGCTTTTGACACGGTCTCCCACAGTATTCTTGTCAGCAAGTTAAGGAAGTATGGGCTGGATGAATGCACTATAAGGTGGGTAGAAAGCTGGCTAGATTGTCAGGCTCAACGGGTAGTGATCAATGGCTCCATGTCTAGTTGGCAGCCGGTGTCAAGTGGAGTGCCCCAGGGGTCGGTCCTGGGGCCGGTTTTGTTCAATATCTTCATAAATGATCTGGAGGATGGTGTGGATTGCACTCTCAGCAAATTTGCAGATGATACTAAACTGGGAGGAGTGGTAGATACGCTGGAGGGGAGGGATAGGATACAGAAGGACCTAGACAAATTGGAGGATTGGGCCAAAAGAAATCTGATGAGGTTCAATAAGGATAAGTGCAGGGTCCTGCACTTAGGATGGAAGAATCCAATGCACCACTACAGACTAGGGACCGAATGGCTAGGCAGCAGTTCTGCGGAAAAGGACCTAGGGGTGACAGTGGACGAGAAGCTGGATATGAGTCAGCAGTGTGCCCTTGTTGCCAAGAAGGCCAATGGCATTTTGGGATGTATAAGTAGGGGCATAGCGAGCAGATCGAGGGACGTGATCGTTCCCCTCTATTCGACACTGGTGAGGCCTCATCTGGAGTACTGTGTCCAGTTTTGGGCCCCACACTACAAGAAGGATGTGGATAAATTGGAGAGAGTCCAGCGAAGGGCAACAAAAATGATTAGGGGTCTAGAGCACATGACTTATGAAGAGAGGCTGAGGGAGCTGGGATTGTTTAGTCTGCGGAAGAGAAGAATGAGGGGGGATTTGATAGCTGCTTTCAACTACCTGAAAGGGGGTTCCAAAGAGGATGGCTCTAGACTGTTCTCAATGGTAGCAGATGACAGAACGAGGAGTAATGGTCTCAAGTTGCAATGGGGGAGGTTTAGATTGGATATTAGGAAAAACTTTTTCACTAAGAGGGTGGTGAAACACTGGAATGCGTTACCTAGGGAGGTGGTAGAATCTCCTTCCTTAGAGGTTTTTAAGGTCAGGCTTGACAAAGCCCTGGCTGGGATGATTTAACTGGGAATTGGTCCTGCTTCGAGCAGGGGGTTGGACTAGATGACCTTCTGGGGTCCCTTCCAACCCTGATATTCTATGATTCTATGATTCTAAGAGAGGGGAATGTCCATGTGACCATGGCTCATGTTGCATCCGTTCCCCCTTGGAACATCCACGTAGGGGACGCTCTAGCTGTATGCAACTACAGGAGTCCCAAGGCTGCTTTAAAGTACATCACATAGCAATAGGAAAGCATGCAGACAGACAAATGAGAATGACCATCACAGAGCAAGAACCAGCTACAGACTCTATAGCCCAGGGGTTAGAACACTCACCCGGGCTCTGGGCAGAGCAGACACTTGAACCTGGGTTTCCCACTATCCAGCTCAATGACCTAATCACCAGGGTACTGGGGTTGCAGTCTCAGCTTTAATGAAAATTTTAAACAGGCTTCAGTTTCATTCCACAGCAGAATCTTGAGATTTTCTATGAAACGGTCAGCCCTATTTAGAAGCACAAGTTTCACTGAGAGCAAATGGAACTTGTACTCCTTAGTCACATTGATTCATGTGAAAATTCCATTTTACAACTCTCTCCAACTCTGAACACTGCCCTTAGTGTTCCTGGTCACATATGCTTACAAGGGGATCATGTGATGGGGTTCCCTCACCGCTCACGGCACCTCCTCCTGGGGGATCAGGTCTGCCAGGTGCTTCACTCTCCTCAAGAGTCTCTCTACCCATCTTTTCCTGGTTTGTGGTTTGGCTACTAAGTTCCTTTCCTTCCAGGGAAATCACAGTCCTTACAGACCAGCTGTCTGGCTGACATCTCCAGCCTTGTGCCATTCCCCAGTAGCCAGTAGGGAAACCCAAGCCTGCCCTCTACACTGGGTTCCAGCCTAGGGACCCTATACCATGCAGCCAACATGTCTTAGCCCTCGCTGCTGTTTCCCTGGGCTTCTTCCTACATCACTGGCTCCTAAACTCTCTGTGTACACCAGCCTCCCAACTCCCTCCTCTCAGGGAATAACTGCAGCCTGTCTTTTCTGCAAACCCCTTCCCCCCACTACTTGCAGCTCCTGGACTTTTTACAGGCCCCTCTTGTTCCTGCCCAGTGTGCCTGCCTGCCTTCCTTCCTCTAATTAATGGCCTCCCTGTGGCCTCTATCTCTCCCCTACTGTCTGCTTAATTAGTCACTTAGGTTCACCTGGCACAATTTACCCTCTCAGGGGCCAATGTGGGGAATAACCCTCTTCACATATGGATACACCAGAAAGGGGGGGTGCTGCTGCTGATGCTGTCCCTGCAGTGTTTACTCTGCCCCTTCAGAACCAAAAGGATTTGTGGCTTTTGCAGCCTGATGGCATGATGTACTTCCCTGGAGTGCAACCTGGAACTGAGGTACTGCCGCCCTCTGGCATACCAACCCAGGCCCCTTCTCACACTGTGGGGCTGTGACAAGGTGCAATCTTCTCCAGGTCTTGCACTTACACAGCAATACACAAGCAGAGACACACCTAGCTTCAGTTACATCAATGCTTTTGCTAGCCACTCATGAACAAACAATAGAGAGGTATCAGCCCATTGCCCCAGCTCCCCTGCCTAGGACCCCAGAGCTGTACCCTGGTCAAAAGCCTGGCCAGTATAAGTTTATTACCCTGTCCGCCCCTCCCTCAGTATGGAGAGGACAATGCACCAGTCCCTGTTCCTGAGCAGATTTCCCTTTGCACTTCAAATACCACACTACTTTAGGTAAAAAATATAAAACAGATTTATTAACTACAAAAAGATAAATTTTAAGTGATTGTAAGTGTAACCCTTCTGCCCATCAGAGTTGGCAGCAACAAGGGCCGGGTTCAATATCTAGGGGATCCATTCCAATAACACAATGCAAAACCGGCTTGAGCCCCCACCCAGTGACCTGGAACAAATATATACCACCCCCGCTGGGCGCCTCCAAGAGGCAACACTTCCTCTCTCGCAAGTACAGAGTCTGAGTGTAGCAAAAAGCCTTTTAATAACAGAGAGAAACAATGTGGCATTATGTTGGGGAAACACCACCAACAGGATTCATAACACAACTCATGAGCAAAAAGCCACCCCAGGTAAATTGGGTCATGTCCTTTCCCTTTGGTTCTTGATTCCAGCAACCCGAAATCACCCAAAGTCCTAAAAGTCCAATGACCCAAAAGTCTCTGTCCCTGGTCAGGGCAGCCCCATAGTTCAAAAGTTGATCTGCAGAGCTTTACCTCCCAACCTGGGTGGAGATTGGGGCGGGGGGGGGGGAAGAGAGGTAAGGGGCACCTTACATGATCTGAAGCTGACTGCCCCGCAGCTCCATAGGGCTCCGCTCCGCTCTGCTCCACCAGCTCCGCGTCCCACAAGCAGCTCCCGCCGTCCCACAAACTGCTCCACCAGCCGATCCACTAGGCACTCCAGCCGTCCCACAAACTGCTCCACAATATATCTTCAGGCTCCCCCACTACTTAACACAACGCTCAGTGATTTCAGCTCTTAGGTGAATTCAGCTTGTACTAGGGGAACCTCAGTGCTAGTGCACCATTAGCCCCAAAGTGAGCTCAGCAGCCTGTGACTAGACTCCTAATAGAATCAAAATTAGCTCTGATATTCCACAGTGGAGAGAAAAGGAAGTGCAATTAGCATGTAAGGCCCTCACCAAGGGGCCCATGCCACCAAGTATTAATACTTATCCCCAGCCTCTCTCAATTCACAGAGTTTTGGAACCCATGACCCTTGCCTAGCGAGTGCTACTTAGTTGATGGTGAGTCCCTCCATCATAACAAAAGGCCAAGTATAGTTCCAAGCACAGTTCCCATAATCAGGGTAATAACAATGTATTCTTCCTGCCCCAATAACAGAGGCACTGGGGATCCCACAGCAGCCAAAGTGACCATTTGGGCAGCTATGGCCTCATTCTAGGCGGGGTGGGTGTGCCTATGCAAATAAGATCGGCCCCTGAAGTTCTTTTCCACAACTTGCCACACCTCACCACCAGATGTCAGGGTGGAGCTAATCCTGACTCTGCTTACATAAGCAATAGCATACAGATCAAAGTTGGTTACCTAAGAAATAAAACAAAATCACAATCTAAGTTCTATAGGATGAAATTCAATGTTGATAAATGCAAAGTAATGCACACTGGAAAACATAATCCCAACTATACATATAAAATGATGGGGTCTAAATTACCTGTTACCACTCAAGAAAGAGATTTTGGAGTAACTGTGGATAGTTCTCTGAAAACATCCATTCAATGTGCAGAGGCAGTCAAAAAAGCTAACAGAATGTTCAGAAGCATTAAGAAAGGGATAGATGATAAAACAGAAAATATCATATTGCCTCTATATAAATCCATGGTACACCCACATCTTGAATATTGCATGCAGATGTGGTCGCCCCATCTCAAAAAAGATATATTGGAATTGGAAAATGTTCAGAAAAAGGCAACAAAAATTATTAGGGGTATGGAACAGCTGCCATATGACCAGAGATTAATAAGACTGGGACTTTTCAGCTTGGAAAAGAGATGACTAAGTGGGGATATCATAGAGGTCTATAAAATCATGACTGGTGTGGAGAAAGTAAACAAGGAAGTGTTATTTACTCCTTCTCATAACATTAGAACTAGGGGTCACCAAATGAAATTAATAGGCGGCGGGTTTAAAATAAATAAAAGGAAGTATTTCTTCATACAACGCACAGTGAACCTGTGGAACTCTTTGCCAGAGGATGTTGAGAAGACCAAGACTATAACGTTAAAAAAAGAAATAGATAAGTTCATGGAGGATAGATCCATCAATGGCTATTAGCCAGGATGGACCGGGATGGTGTCCCTAGCTTCTATTTGCCAGAAACTGGGAATGGCTGACAGGGGATGGATCAAGAAAAGGAGTACTTGTGGCACCTTAGAGACTAACCAATTTATTTGAGCATAAGCTTTTGTGAGCTACAGCTCACTTCATTGGATGCATTCAGTGGAAAATACAGTGGGGAGATTTATATACACAGAGAAAATGAAACAATGGGTGTTACCATACGCACTATAATGAGAGGTTTCAGAGTAACAGCCGTGTTAGTCTGTATTCGCAAAAAGAAAAGGAGTACTTGTGGCACCTTAGAGACTAACCAATTTATTTGAGCATAAGCTTTCGTGAGCTACAGCTCACTTCATCGGATGCATACTGTGGAAACTGAAGGAAGACATTATATACACAGAGACCATGAAACAATACAAGGTGAGTTATTACCAGCAGGAGAGTGGGGGAGGGGGACGAGAACATTTTGTAGTGATAATCAAGGTGGGCCATTTCCAGCAGTTGACAAGAACGTCTGAGGAACAGTGGGGGGGAGGAGGGGAATAAACATGGGGAAATAGTTTTAATTTTGTGTAATGACCCATCCACTCCCAGTCTTTATTCAAGCCTAAGTTAATTGTATCCAGTTTGCAAATTAATTCCAATTCAGCAGTCTCTCATTGGAGTCTGTTTTTGAAGTTTTTTTGTTGAAGAATTGCCACTTTTAGGTCTGTAATCGAGTGACCGAAGAGATTGAAGTGTTCTCCGACTGGTTTTTGAATGTTATAATTCTTGACGTCTGATTTGTGTCCATTTATTCTTTTACGTAGAAACTGTCCAGTTTGGCCAATGTACATATCAGAGGGGCATTGCTGGCACATGATGGCATACATCACATTGGTAGATGTGCAGGTGAACGAGTCTCTGATAGCGTGGCTGATGTGATTAGGCCCTATAATGGTGTCCCCTGAATAGATATGGGGACACAGTTGGCAACGGGCTTTGCTGCAAGGATAGGTTCCTGGGTTAGTGCTTTTGTTGTGTGGTGTTTGGTTGCTGGTGAGTATTTGCTTCAAGTTGGGGGGCTGTCTGTAAGCAAGGACTGGCCTGTCTGCTAAGATCTGTGAGAGTGATGGGTCGTCCTTCAGGATAGGTTGTAGATCCTTGATGATGCGTTGGAGAGGTTTTAGTTGGGGGCTGAAGGTGATGGCTAGTGGCGTTCTGTTATTTTCTTTGTTGGGCCTGTCCTGTAGTAGGTAACTTCTGGGTACTCTTCTGGCTCTGTCAATCTGTTTCTTCACTTCAGCAGGTGGGTATTGTAGTTGTAAGAATGCTTGATAGAGCTCTTGTAGCTGTTTGTCTCTGTCTGAGGGGTTGGAGCAAATGCGGTTGTATTGACAATGGTTGTAGACAATGGATCGTGTGGTGTGGTCTGGATGAAAGCTGGAGGCATGTAGGTAGGCATAGCAGTCAGTAGGTTTCCGGTATAGGATCAGTTGATGAATACCTATTCTGTTCATTCCCTCTGAAGCACCTGGCATTGGTCACTGCTGGAAGACAGGATACTGGCTAGATGGTCCTTTGGTCTGACCCAGTATGGACATTTTTATGTTCTTATACACTGGACAGGATTTGAATCAAGCAGTGTCTCACTGTGATGGTACAAACAGTCTGCCAATCTTCCATACACAGGCAAGAAATCCCTTTTGCCTAGGACCACCTCCCCAGTTCAGTATTTGTTCCTCAGGTGTTGAGTGACAATGCCACTTCCCCTTTACATAGCTTCTTCCATGTGGAGGGAACTTCATTGTTGCAAGCAAAGTCCCCAGCACAGTTTGTGGAAAAGTATAGGCACAAGATGGAGTCCAGTATCGCATGATCTGGTCACATGCCCTTGCATGCTTCAATGAGTCATAGCAGCCATTATACATATACTGGCTGAAGCATCCACAGAAAAATCCACCAGGTGGGGATAAGCTTCTTCCATGGCCTATTGTGTTTCTTAATGGGCCATTACTTTGAATGGTTCATCCACAATGTGCTGACTAGACTGGACGTAAACTACTTTGTCAGTGTCACCCAGGATAAAACACATTTGACATTCTGGTACATAGTCAATATTCATAACTTCAGATATAGCGACAGCACATACAATCAAAAGGATATTAATGTTCAACAGATCCAGATCAAGACTTTTAGAATGATATCTTACAAGGCATATTTTGCACAAAACATATCATAATTATATCACCATGGTAAATATGGGGATGCCAGGGTGTTGCTTTGGGGTACAGAGTGTCACAGATGGTCTCTTCCCCATCTGCTCTCAGCCTTTGTGTACAGGACTCCATTGAGCAGGCTGTCATGTGTGTGCTGCCATTGGCACATACATCTCACTAGTTTCATTCTGCCGCTACATACCTGGTGTGTGGCCATATGTTTTTCTCTTTTATTATTGCTAGGTAGCACTGGCTGATTCTCCCTTGGTTATTGCTTTCAGCTGTGTGTGGGTGCCTTGAATGACAACACCTGGAGCCTTCCTTCTAAGTTACTCTTGTCTCTGCCCATCCTTACTATGCTCATCTCCAGTGTCTCCAGGCTCTTTCTAGGGGATATCCTGATACTTGCATGTAAAGGAGCACAGCGTTTTGCTTCTTTCTCATTTTAGGGACAGATGAGCTCCCTATTTTCATCATTAAATGTTCAAATGCTCATTTTTTCCCCATTATGCCAGTTGATTCTCTGGGAAGCTCAGTCGCTGGAACATCTAAACCAGTGTTTCTCAACCTTTTTGATATCAGGAACTGGCTTGCTGCCTGCCTAAACTGTGTCAGAGAGATCTTAGGGATCCATGGACCGGTCGTTGAGATATACTAATCTAAACTATTGAGTTCAGATACCACCAAGGTATGTCTGAAGTCAGCCCTGGAAAGGCAGAGGATAAACAGCAAGAACAAGGGCCATAAGACTTGAAAAATCATAGACATCGATTAAACAGAGAATCATAATTAGTGATGGAGAGCAAGAGTAGGGATGATGTGACCTGAAAATCACAGCCATTGGTAAAAACTGAGAGAGTCATAATTTTCCAATGACCTTGATTATAAACATCTGTATTCTTCCACTAATGCATTCTATTGTAAAATAGCCTCCTCTTGTTTATTTTGGAAGACAGCTGTTGTTTTTAATTGAGCTTAACAGATAAAGTGATCATGGTTGCTTGCTTTAGCTGGGGGTCTATGAACCAAGGGGAAATGAATGACAGATCAGTTAGACTGTATATATTTGTTTTTTTTTTTCCTTTCTAAAATGGTTGAGATATAGTTCTGGCTATTTTGTTAGCTAGGTGAAAAGGTTTTCCTGTGATCAGCTTATTAATTTCACTTCTAGCTAAAAAAAAAATCTGCACCATCACAAAGCACTCCCAGGAGAATTGTCTTTTTTGGCAATTAGGGTTTTGTGGAGAAAGGATGGGGTGGGGCAGAGTAACGCAGTCAGTCTTGTCCCACCCTTCCCAAGTTACAATAGGTTAGATGCACACCAACAAATGTTAAAATATGGTACCAAGGTTGGGAGTCAAGCCCTCAAAAGTTAGAAAAAGCCAGGATAAAAGCTACCTCTGCGATCTTAGTTTAACCCCCTAGTGTGCATGCATCATGATAATCTTTAATTTCATGATCACATACTGCAAGACGCCTGCCTTGTTCAGTGCAGAGGAGGTCTCCTCTACTTGGATTGTAAATTCTCCAGTGACTTCTTTAATGATAGTAATACTTAGCTCTTATAAAGTGCTTTGCATCAATATATCTCAAAGTGCTTTACAAAGGAGGCCACTATCATTATCATCATTTTACTGAGGTATGGGGAGGAGAAATAGCTGGCCAAAGTCATCAAACAGGGCAGTGGCAGAGCCAGGAATAGAAACCATTTCACCTGAGTCCCCATCCAGTGTTCTGTCCTGTACTATATATATGGAGACTGATGGGGCCTTCATTTTGGTTAGAGCTGCTACTGTAACAACAGACAACCACCATCATCAACAACAAAAATTACTGCTGAAGGAAGCTAATTTGCTGGTTTTAACTTAATTTCATGGAATATTGCAAATTTATTTTTCTGACTGTAAAGCACAGATTTTGCTGTTTATATAACTTTATCCAGATATACATTCTCAGTTTATACTGATAACTGAGCCACTGAAGAAGTCAGATCATCTCTGATACCTATGCAGTGGTTCATTTCCACCTTCCTGGATTAGATCCCCATCCGGCAGCACAGCAGATCTCAAGCTTCCTGCTCTGGGATCTCTTTCGATATTACGGAAAAGGACCTAGGGGTGACAGTGGACGAGAAGCTGGATATGAGTCAACAGTGTGCCCTTGTTGCCAAGAAGGCCAATGGCATTTTGGGATGTATAAGTAGGGGCATAGCGAGCAGATCGAGGGACGTGATCGTTCCCCTCTATTCGACACTGGTGAGGCCTCATCTGGAGTACTGTGTCCAGTTTTGGGCCCCACACTACAAGAAGGATGTGGATAAATTGGAGAGAGTCCAGCGAAGGGCAACAAAAATGATTAGGGGTCTAGAGCACATGACTTATGAAGAGAGGCTGAGGGAGCTGGGATTGTTTAGTCTGCAGAAGAGAAGAATGAGGGGGGATTTGATAGCTGCTTTCAACTACCTGAAAGGGGGTTCCAAAGAGGATGGCTCTAGACTGTTCTCAATGGTAGCAGATGACAGAACGAGGAGTAATGGTCTCAAGTTGCAATGGGGGAGGTTTAGATTGGATATTAGGAAAAACTTTTTCACTAAGAGGGTGGTGAAACACTGGAATGCGTTACCTAGGGAGGTGGTAGAATCTCCTTCCTTAGAGGTTTTTAAGGTCAGGCTTGACAAAGCCCTGGCTGGGATGATTTAACTGGGAATTGGTCCTGCTTCGAGCAGGGGGTTGGACTAGATGACCTTCTGGGGTCCCTTCTAACCCTGATATTCTATGATTCTATGATTCTATGATACTTAAGGATGTGATTTGGAGAGAGAGGGATGCCTGATTAAATCATCCTGGATTCTTATTGGCTGCTGGTAGACCATCACTTGTGGGCATACCAATGCAGGGAACAGAGTGAGACAGTTGACCTCCCAGACATGCTGGGTAAGACATGAGCAAAGCTCTTCTAGAGATGACAGGCTGAGGTTAGCAGTCGGAATTGTAATGTTTTAGCCAGAGTCTGGGAACAAAATGTAATAAAGATAGAGGGAAGAGGGGAAAAAAAGGAGGAAACTGACAGGAGACAAACAGAAAGAGAGACAGATCAGAACCCAAGAGGAGGGGCAAAAGGAGAATGGATGAGGAGGGCCCAGAGGGAGGAAAAGGTGACAAAAACTGAGAACTAAATGATCTGGAAAAAATCATGGAGCACCTCCTCAAGGAATCCATTTTGAAGCACTTGGAGGAGAGGAAGGTGATGAGGAATGGTCCACATGGATTCACCAAGGGCAAGTCATGCCTGAGAAACCTGATTGCCTTCTGTGATGAGATAACTGGCTCTGTGGATATGGCGAAAGCAGTGGACATGATATATCTTGACTTTAGCAAAGCTTTTGATATGGTCTCTCACAGTATTCTTGCCAGCAAGTTAAAAAAGTATGGGTAGGATGAATGGACTATAAGGTGGATAGAAAGCTGGCTAGATCATCGGGCTCAACGGGTAGTGATCAATGGCTCCATGTTTAGTTGGCAGCTGATATCAAGCGGAGCGCCCCAGGGGTTGGTCCTGGGGCCAGTTTTGTTCAACATCTTCCTTGATGATCTGGATGATGCTATGGATTGCACCCACAGCAAGTTCGCAGATGACACTAAGCTGGGGGGAGAGGTAGATATGCTGGAGGGTAGGGATAGGGTCCAGAGTGACCGAGACAAATTGGAGGATTGGGCCAAAAGAAATCTGATGAGTGTCAAGAAGGACATGTGCAGAGTCCTGCATTTAGGATGGAAGAATCCCATGCACTACTACAGGCTGGGGACCAACTGGCTAAGTGGCAGTTCTGCAGAAAAGGATCTAGGGGTTAAGGTGGACGAGAAGCTGGATATAAGTCAGCAGTGTGCCCCTGTTGCCAAGAAGGCTAATGGCATATTGGGCTGCATTAGTAGGAGCATTGCAATCAGATTGAGGGAAGTGATTATTCTCCTCTATTCGGCACTGGAGTATTGCGTCCAGTTTTTGGCCCCCTACTATAAAAAGGATGTGGACGAATTGGAGAGAGTCTAGTGGAGGGCAACGAAAAGGACTAGGGGGCTGGGCCACATGACTTAAAATCATAGAATCATAGAATATTAGGGTTGGAAGAGACCTCAGGAGGTGATCTAGTCCAATCCCCCGCTCAATGCAGGACCAACACCAACTAAATCATCCCAGCCAAGGATTTGTCAAGCCGGGCCTTAAAAACCTCTAAGGAAGGAGATTCCACAACCTCCCTAGGTAACCCATTTCAGTGCTTCACCACCCTCCTAGTGAAACAGTGTTTTCTAATATCCAACCTAGACCTCCCCCACTGCAACTTGAGACCATTGCTGCTTCTTCTGTCACCTGCCAACACTGAGCACAGCCTAGCTCCATCCTCTTTGGAACCCCCCTTCAGGTAATTGAAGGCTGCTATCAAATCCCCCCTCACGCTTCTCTTCTGCAGACTAAATAAAGCCAGTTCCCACAGCCTCTCCTCATAAATCACGTGCCCCAGCCCCTTAATCATTTTCATTGCCCTCCACTGGACTCTCTCCAATTTGTCCACATCCCTTCTGTAGTGGGGGGGGGACCAAATCTGGACGCAATACTCCAGATGTGCAGAATGATCACATCCCTCAATCTGCTGGCAATGCTCCTACTAATACAGCCCTATATACGATTGGTCTTCTTGGCAACCAGGGCACACTGCTGACTCATACCCAGCTTCTCATCCACTGTAATCCCCAGGTCCTTTTCTGCAGAACTGCTGCTTAGCCAGTCGGTCCCAATCTTCCAAATTGTCTAGGTCACTCTGCACCTATCCCTACCCTCCATTGTATCTACCAAACCCCCCAGCTTAGTGTCATCTGCGAACTTGTTAAGGGTGCAATTAATCCCACTGTCCAGATCATTAATAAAGATGTTGAACAAAACCGGCCCCAGGACCGATTCTTGGGGCACTCCTCTTGATACCGGCTGCCAACTAGACATCGAGCTGTTGATCAGTACCTGTTGAGCCCGACAATCTATCCAGCTTTCTTTCCACCTTATAGTCCATTCATTCAATCCATACTTCTTTAACTTGCTGACAAGAATACTGTGGGAGACCGTATCAAAAGCTTTGCTAAAGTCAAGGAATATCACGTCACCTGCTTTCCCCATATCCACAGAGTTATCCCCATATCCACTCAGTTATCTCATCATAGAAGGCAATCAGGTTTCTCAGGCATGACTTGCCCTTGGTGAATCCATGTTGACTGTTCCTGATCCCCTTCTTATCCTCCAAGTTCTTCAAAATGGACTTATGATGAGAGGCTGAGGAAACTGGGGTTATTTAGTCTGCAGAAGAGAAGAGCGTGGGGGGATTTGATAGCAGCCTTCAACTACCTGAAGGGGGGTTCCAAAGAGGATGAAGCTAGGCTGTTCTCT
The DNA here is from genome assembly GCF_965152275.1 of Natator depressus. NCBI lineage: Eukaryota > Metazoa > Chordata > Testudines > Cheloniidae > Natator > Natator depressus. Next base: position 182,661,905 of record NC_134236.1, on the reverse strand, counting down.
GTGGTGCAGATGACAGAACAAGGAGAAATGGTCTCAAGTTGCAGTGTGGGAGGTCTAGGTTGATATTAGGAAAAATTATTTCACTAGGAGAGTGGTGAAGCACTGAAATGGGTTACCTAGGGAGGTGGTGGAATCTCCATCCTTAGAGGTTTTTAAGGCCCAGCTTGACAAAGCCCTGGCTGGAATGATTTAGTTGGTGTTGGTCCTGCTTTGAGCAGGGGGTTTGGACTAGAGGACCCCCAGAGGTCTCTTCCAACCCTAATCTTCTGTGACTGTATGATTCTATCTCTATCTCTTGTTTCAGTGCTGGGGAGTTTCCATGCTTCTGACCCCAAACTAAGGGTCTGAAATAATTGTGGTAGAGGCATTTGAAGAAGCTCAGTTACCACTTCCTAATAGCTTCCCCCCTCACACACACACACACACAAACCAGGTGCAAACCAGTCCAGAAGGGGCAGGCTCTCCTGCTTCCTAGAGGAGCTCATGAAGGTATATTGCATCTCTTCTAGCTCAACCCTGTCCTGCCCCTCTCCCCCGTAGATCTCCATGATGGGATGCTGCTACTGTATACCACTCCCACCACCTGGGCATAAATCACAGAGTCTGATCTTGATAGCAGATGTAGAGATATGGAAAAGAGAAAACACACAAAGTGAAGGAGGAAGAGATAAGAAAGCAGAACCACCAAGATGGAGAAGTCTGATCATTAATGGAGCTAAAACAGTGTCAGTGTACGCTTATCAGTAACATAGTACTTTACAACTAGCCTTATTTCGTGCCTTTTATTTAGGGCTGTCAAGCAATTAAAAATTAATCGTGATTAATTGCACTGTTAATAATAGAATACCAATTATTTACATATTTTTGGATGTTTTCTACATTTTCAAATATATTGATTTCAATTACAACACAGAATACAAAGTGTACAGTGCTCACTTTATACAAATATTTGCACTGTAAAAAAAAGAAAAGAAACAGTATTTTTCAATTCACCATATATAAATACTGTATTGCATGCTATTTATCATGAAAGTTGAACTTACAAATGTAGAATTATGTACAAAATATAACTGCATTCAAAAGTAAGACAATGTAAAAGTTTAGAGCCTACAAGTCCACACAGTCTTACTTCTTGTCCAGCCAGTTGCTCAAACAAACAAATTTGTTTACATTTGCAGGAGATAATGCTGTCCGCTTCTTGTTTACAATATCACCTGAAAGTGCGAACAGGCTTTGTGATGTCACTGTTGTAACCGGCGTTACAAGATATTTATGTGCCAGATGCACTAAAGATTCATACATACCTTCATGCTTCAACCACTGTTCCAGAGGACATGCATCCATGCTGATAACGGGTTTTGCTCGATAACCATCCAAAGCACTGCAGATCAAAGCAAGGTCATTTTCGACATCTGAATCAGTTACTACAAGCAGAAGGTTGATTTTCTATTTTGGTGGTGTCATAAATATAAAGACAAAGGTAAACCCTTTTAAAATCCCTCCTGGCCAGAGGAAAAATCCTCTCACCTGTAAAGGGTTAAGAAGCTAAAGTTAACCTCGCTGGCACCTGACCAAAATGACCAATGAGGAAACAAGATACATTCAAAAGCTGGGAGGAGGGAGAGAAACAAAGGGTCTGTGTCTGTCTGTATGCTGCTTTTGCCGGGGATAGAACAGGAATGGAGTCTTAGAACTTTTAGTAAGTAATCTAGCTAGGTATGTGTTAGATTATGATTTCTTTAAATGGCTGAGAAAAGAACTCTGCTGAATAGAATGACTATTCCTGTCTGTGTGTCTTTTTTGTAACTTCAGGTTTTGCCTAGAGGGATTCTCTATGTTTTGAATCTAATTACCCTGTAAGGTATTTACCATCCTGATTTTACAGAGGTGATTCCTTTACTTCTATTAAAAGTCTTCTTGTAAGAAAACTAAATGTTTTTTCATTGTTCTAAGATCCAAGGGTTTGGGTCTGTGCTCACCTATGCAAATTGGTGAGGATTTTTCCCAAACCTTCCCCAGGAAGTGGGGTGCAAGGGTTGGGAGGATTTTGGGGGAAAGACGTGTCCAAACTACGTTTCCCAGTAAACCCAGTTAAAGTTTGGTGGTGGCAGTGGAAATCCAGGGGCAAAGGATAAAATTAATTTGTACCTTGGGGAAGTTTTAACCTAAGCTGGTGAAAGTAAGCTTAGGAGGTTTTCATGCAGGTCCCCACATCTGTACCCTAGAATTCAGAGTGGGGAAGGAACCTTGACATGGTTGCAGAGTGATGGGATTAACCTGAAATCATTTTGGGATCAATTTGAGATTTTTTGAACCAGAAATACAGATTTTAAAAAGGAATTTTTTTGTCCTTTGGGGCTTCTGGAAAGGAGTTCCAACTGAAAGCAGCTAGTTTTTTCTCTGCCTTGGGGCCAGAGCAGAGACAAAAGGGGATTATCTTTGTGAATTGCAGGTTTCCTTTGCCTGGAGGCAGAGTAATTAACTCCTGCAAGGAAATTCACAGTCTTCGCAAACCAGAGGTTTTTTTTTTTTCCTAAAAGTAAATAGGGGGGTTGTTCTACCCATTTGCCTGGAGACAAAAGTGGCAAGAGTTTTGTTTTTTTTTTTAGGATCTTGATTTTTTTTTTTTACAAGGAGCACAGGTTTGAAAAGGAATTTTTTTTTCCTTTGGACTGCTGGTAAGCAGGTTTCCATGTAGTTGGAGGTTTTTTGCTTTGATTTGGGGCCAGAGCAGAGACACAGGGAATTGTCTTTTTCTGTAGGCTGACAATCACAATCAGAGAATAGGTATCCTATTCCAGCACAGCAAAATTTTACAGCCAAGTTTTGTTTGTTTATTTCTAAACCTCGGTTGTAAAGATAGTTAAAAACAGAGCGGTTAGGATGACGGAATCCACGGCACAACAAAAGCTGGAATTAGCCAGATTTCAGGCTGAGGAAAAACAAAAGGAACATGAAAGACAGATAGAATTCCTGCGGATGGAGAAAGAGGTACAGGAGGCTGCCCACAGGAGGGAAATGGAGGCAAGGAAGCATGTGGAGGAGGAGAAGGAAAAAGAGAGGAAGCATGAACTGGAGATGGAGAAGGTAAAGTCTCAGCAGAATATACCAACAACCCTAGCAATCCTTCTCCAGGTACCACTTCCCATCCCAGAAAGTTCGCCACCTACAAGGCAGGCGATGATACGGAGGCCTTCTTAGAAAACTTCGAAAGGGCCTGCCTTGGGTACAGCATCTCTACCGATCAATACATGGTAGAGCTGAGGCCGCAGCTCAGTGGACCCTTAGCTGAGGTGGTGGCTGAAATGCCTAAAGAACACATGAACAAGTATGAACTGTTTAAATCCAAGGCGAGAGTCAGAATGGGGATAACACCCGAGCATTCTCGTCAGAGGTTCAGAGCCCTAAGGTGGAATCCAGACGTGTCATTTACCCGACATGCCTACCACAATGTGAAACATTGGGATGCCTGGATATCAGGAGCAAGTGTTGAATCTCCAGTAAATTTTCCCTTCCTAATGCAAATGGAACAATTCTTAGAGGGTGTTCCTGAGGAAATAGAAAGATACATCCTAGATGGGAAGCCCAAAACTGTAATCGAGGCAGGAGAGATTGGAGCCAGATGGGTGGAGGTAGCAGAGAAGAAGAAAACTGGTTGCAGTTGGAGCGGGGACAAGAAGGGACAACCCCAGACCACACCCTATTACCAGGGGCCGCCCAAGGCCCCACCTACTTCCCAAAGAACCCTCCAGACACCTTATCGTCCCACCACCCCGTTCTCCAGCAACCCACCTCGCCCCAGTGACCCGTCAGCTGGACGATGTTTTAAATGTAATGAGCTGGGGCATGTAAAGGCCAACTGCCCCTAAAACCCCAACAGATTACAGTTCATTGCACCAGAATCACACCAAAGATCCGCAGGCCCAGATACCTCCCAGATACCCTTGGAGCGGAGGGAAACTGTGAGTGTAGGCGGGAAGAAGGTCACCACGTAGAGGGACACCAGAGCACAAGTGTCAGCTATCCATGCTTCCTTAGTGGACCCCAATTTAATCAACCCAGAGATCCCAGTGATGATTCAACCCTTCAAGTCCAACTCTTTCGATTTGCCTACAGCCAAGTTGCCTGTCCAGTACCAGGGCTGGTCAGGAATGTGGACTTTTGCCGTCTATGATGATTATCCCATCCCCATGCTGTTGGGGGAAGACTTGGCCAATCATGTGAAGCGGGCCAAGAGGGTGGGAATGGTCACCCGCAGCCAGGCTAAACAAGCCGGGAGGCCTAGCTCTGTTCCGGAAACTTCTATCAGGACCCGGTCAGAGGTGATAGACCCAGACCCCAGGCCAATGTCTGCAACTGCAGTAGTGGATCCAGTCCCAGAGACCCAGACGGAACCAGTCCCAGAACCAGAACCAGCGGAACAACCAACACCAGACCCATTGCCAGCACTGAATCCAGTACTTGCAACCTCAACACCAGAGGACCCCACCAAACCTGAACCGGCAGCAGCCCATAACCCTACACAAGAGGCTCAGCCGGAGCCTGAACCCCAACATAGTGTCCCAGCGGAGAGCGGTTCACAGTCAACGGAAACAGCCCCATCCCCTACATCGCTTCAAGAGGGACAAGCATAGGTCCACAATCCAATGAGGAACTGATGTCTCCAGCATCAAGGGAACAGTTCCAGACCGAACAGGAAGCAGATGAAAGCCTCTAGAGAGCTTGGACGGCAGCACGGAGCAACCCGCCGCCTCTCAGCTCTTCTAATCGATACGGGTTTGTTGTAGAAAGAGGAGTTTTATACAAGGAAACTCTTTCTGGTGGACACCAGGAAGACTGGCATCCTCAGAGACAGTTGGTAGTTCCAACTAAATACCGGGGCAAGCTCTTGAGCTTAGCCCACGATCACCCTAGTGGCCATGCTGGGGTGAACAGGACCAAAGACCGGTTGGGGGGTTCATTCCACTGGGAGGGAATGGGCAAGGATGTTTCTACCTATGTCCGGTCTTGTGAAGTATGCCAAAGAGTGGGAAAACCCCAAGACCAGGTCAAAGCCCCTCTCCAGCCACTCCCCATCATTGAAGTTCCATTTCAGCGAGTAGCTGTGGATATTCTGGGTCCTTTTCCGAAAAAGACACCCAGAGGAAAGCAGTACATACTGACTTTCATGGATTTTGCCACCCGATGGCCGGAAGCAGTAGCTCTAAGCAACACCAGGGCTAAAAGTATGTGCCAGGCACTAGCAGACATTTTTGCCAGGGTAGGTTGGCCCTCCAACATCCTCACAGATGCAGGGACTAATTTTCTGGCAGGAACTATGGAAAACCTTTGGGAAGCTCATGGGGTAAATCACTTGGTTGCCACTCCTTACCACCATCAAACAAATGGCATGGTGGAGAAGTTTAATGGAACTTTGGGGGCCATGATATGCAAATTCATAAATGAGCACTCCAATGATTGGGACCTAGTGTTGCAGCAGTTGCTCTTTGCCTACAGAGCTGTACCACATCCCAGTTTAGGGTTTTCCCCATTTGAACTTGTATATGGCCGTGAGGTTAAGGGGCCATTACAGTTGGTGAAGCAGCAATGGGAGGGATTTATACCTTCCCCAGGAACTAACATTCTGGACTTTGTAACCAACCTACAAAACACCCTCCGAACCTCTTTAGCCCTTGCTAAAGAAAACTTACAGGATGCTCAAAAAGAGCAAAAAGCCTGGTATGATAAACATGCCAGAGAGCGTTCCTTCAAAGTAGGGGACCAGGTCATGGTCTTAAAGGCGCTCCAGGCCCATAAAATGGAAGCATCGTGGGAAGGGCCATTCACGGTCCAGGAGCGCCTGGGAGCTGTTAATTATCTCATAGCATTCCCCACCTCCAACCGAAAGCCTAAGAGGTACCATATTAATTCTCTAAAGCCCTTTTATTCCAGAGAATTAAAGGTTTGTCAGTTTACAGCCCAGGGAGGAGATGAAGCTGAGTGGCCTGAAGGTGTCTACTACGAAGGGAAAAGTGCTGGTGGTGTGGAAGAGGTGAACCTCTCCATGACCCTTGGGCATATGCAGTGACAGCAGATCCAGAAGCTGTGCACTAGCTACGCGCCAACGTTCTCAGCCACCCCAGGACTGACTGAACGGGCATACCACTCCATTGACACAGGTAATGCTCACCCAATTAAAGTCCAACCTTACCGGGTGTCTCCTCAAGCTAAAACTGCTATAGATTGGGAGATCCAGGATATGTTACAGATGGGTGTAATCTGCCCCTCTGGAAGTGCATAGGCATCTCCAGTGGTTCTAGTTCCCAAACCAGATGGGGAGATACGTTTTTGCGTGGACTACCATAAGCTAAATGCTGTAACTCGCCCAGACAACTATCTAATGCCACGCACAGATGAACTATTAGAGAAACTGGGATGGGCCCAGTTCATCTCTACCTTGGACTTAACCAAGGAGTACTGGCAGGTACCGCTAGATGAATCCACCAAGGAAAGGTCAGCCTTCACCACACATCTCGGGCTGTATGAATTTAATGTCCTCCCTTTCGGGCTGCGAAATGCACCCGCCACCTTCCAAAGACTTGTAGATGGTCTCTTAGCGGGATTAGGAGAATATGCAGTCACCTACCTTGACGATGTGGCCATATTTTCAGATTCCTGGGCAGACCACCAGGAATATCTACAAAAAGTCCTTGAGCGCATAAGGGAGGCAGGACTAACTGTTAAGGCTAAGAAGTGTCAAATAGGCCTAAACAGAGTGACTTACCTTGGACACCAGGTGGGTCAAGGAACTATCAGCCCCCTACAGGCCAAAGTGGATGCTATCCAAAAGTGGCCTGTCCCAAAGTCAAAGAAACAGGTTCAATCCTTCTTAGGCTTGGCCGGTTATTACAGACGATTTGTACCGCAATAAGCCAAATCGCCGCCCCACTGACAGACCTAACCAAAAAGAAACAGCCAAATGCCGTTCAGTGGACCGAAAAGTGTCAGAAGGCCTTTAACCAGCTTAAAGCAACACTCATGTCTGACCCTGTACTCAGGGCCCCAGACTTTGACAAACCGTTCCTAGTAACCACAGATGCGTCCGAGCATGATGTGGGAGCAGTTTTAATGCAGAAAGGACCTGATCAAGAATTCCACCCTGTAGTGTTTCTCAGCAAAAAACTGTCTGAGAGGGAAAGCAACTGGTCAGTCAGTGAAAAAGAATGTTATGCCATTGTCTACGCCCTGGAAAAGCTACGCCCATATGTTTGGGGACGGCATTTCCACCCGCAGACCGACCATGCTGCACTACAGTGGCTTCATACCGCCATGGGAAATAACAAAAAACTTATTCGGTGGAGTTTAGCTCTCCAAGATTTTGATTTCCACATGCAACACATCTCAGGAGCTTCTAACAAAGTGGCTGATGCACTCTCCCGTGAAAGTTTCCCAGAATCAACTGGTTAAAATCGTCCTTGAGATGTGGAAAATATTGTTAGTCTTTATGTACTTGGTAGTATATTTAGAGGTGCATGTGCCTTATTAACTCTGTTTTCTCCTAGAGCTCCAGGAAGAAATCCCAGCCAGCGTTTCACCCTAGCTGAGATTTGGGGGGCGTGTCATAAATATAAAGGGAAGGGTAAACCCCTTTAAAATCCCTCCTGGCCAGAGGAAAAATCCTCTCACCTGTAAAGGGTTAAGAAGCTAAAGGTAACCTCGCTGTCACCTGACCAAAATGACCAATGAGGAGACAAGATACTTTCAAAAGCTGGGAGGAGGGAGAAAAACAAACGGTCTGTGTCTGTCTGTATGCTGCTTTTGCCGGGGACAGAACAGGAATGGAATCTTAGAACTTTTAGTAAGTAATCTAGCTAGGTATGTGTTAGATTATGATTTCTTTAAATGGCTGAGAAAAGAGCTGTGCTGAATAGAATGACTATTCTTGTCTGTGTGTCTTTTTTGTAACTTCAGGTTTTGCCTAGAGGGATTCTCTATGTTTTGAATCTAATTACCCTGTAAGGTATCTACCATCCTGATTTTACAGAGGTGATTCCTTTACTTCTATTAAAAGTCTTCTTGTAAGAAAACTGAATGCTTTTTCATTGTTCTAAGATCCAAGGGTTTGGGTCTGTGCTCACCTATGCAAATTGGTGAGGATTTTTACCCAACCTTCCCCAGGAAGTGGGGTGCAAGGGGTGGGAGGATTTTGGGGGAAAAGACATGTCCAAACTATGTTTCCCAGTAAACCCAGTTAAAGTTTATTGGTGGCAGTGGAAATCCAGGGGCAAAGGATAAAATTAATTTGTACCTTGGGGAAGTTTTAACCTAAGCTGGTGAAAGTAAGCTTAGGAGGTTTTCATGCAGGTCCCCATGTCTGTACCCTAGAGTTCAGAGTGGGGAAGGAACCTTGAAAGGTGGTTTGGGTTCTATAGTTTCCACATTGGAGTGCTGCTCTTTTAAGACTTCTGAAAGCTTGCTCTACACCTAGTCCCTCTCAGATTTTGGAAGGCACTTCAGATTCTTAAACCTTGGGTCAGGTGATGTAGCTATCTTTAGAAATCTCACATTGGTACCTTCTTTGCGTTTTGTCAAATCTGTAGTGAAAGTGTTCTTAAAATGAACAACATGTGCTGGGTCATCATTGGATACTGCTATAACATGAAATATATTGCAGAATGCTGGTAAAACAGAGCAGGAGACAAACAATTCTTTCCGAAGGAGTTAAGTTACACATTTTATTAATGCGTTATTTTTTTAACTAGCATAATCAGTATGGAAGCGTGTCCTCTGGAATGGTAGCGAAAGCATGAAGAGGCAGGCAAATGTTTAGCATAACTGGCATGTAAATACCTTGCAATATCAGCTACAAAAATGCCATGCGAACAGCTGGTCTCACTTTCAGGTGACACTGTAAATAAGAAGCAGGCAGCATTATCTCCCATAAATGTAAACAAACTTGTTTGTCTTAGTGATTGGCTGAACAAGAAGTAGGACTGAGTGGACTTGTAGGCTCTAAAGTTTTACATAATTTTGTTTTTAGTGCAGTTATGTAACAAAAGAATCTATATTTGTAAGTTGCACTTACATGATAAAGAGTACTGTTAGGATATAGATATTCAGGCCTGTCTGCAAAGGCCTATACTTTAAGAATTTAGGTGTATTCTTATCACTTGGCTAGTTCTAGAGGTATAAAAGAGAGAATCAAAATCACTGTCTGCTGGTGTAAGGGCCTTCTCTTACTGTGACAGTCTGAGGCCCTGTGCTTAGGCTAAGGCCTTTGGCTAAGCAGCAGATGCAGCCATAAGCTAGGAAGCGACCGGTCACATCCTCACATCCCAAACTAGTCACATTGAAAGAAGGTGCTATTGGGCTGTTAGGAATACAATCCTGTCCTGATAATGCCTATCACCTCCAGAGAAAGGGAAGTCCCTAGAAAATGTAAAAGGAAACGTAGTTTGATAGCATCCTGTCTCGCAAGAACTCACTTATCAATAGCTGGGATGTGAAATCCTCACTTCTGTATTGTTCTATTACTGTAGTCCCCATTTCCCTATTTTTTGTTTGTATAATCTCTGTCTGGTTCTGTGATTGTTCCTGTCTGCTGTATAATTAATTTTGCTGGGTGTAAACTAATTAAGGTGGTGGGATATAATTGGTTACATAATCATGTTACAATATGTTAGGATTGGTTAGTTAAATTTCAGGAAAATGATTGGTTAAGGTATAGCTAAGCAGAACTCAAGTTTTACTATATAATCTGTAGTCAATGAGGAAGTGAGTGGGCGTGGGTGGGAGGGGGTGGGTGTATGTGGGGGAGATGGGAACAGGGAATGGGGGTAAGGAAATTGGAACCATGTTTTGCTAAAGGGGGAAATGGGAACAGGGAATGGGAGTAAGGAAATTGGAATCATGTTTGGCTAAGGGCAGGAATGGAAACAGGGACACAGGTGTAAGGCTCTGTGGTGTCAGAGCTGGGAAGGGGGATACTAAGGAAGGAAACTGGAATCATGCTTGCTGGAAGTTCACCCCAATAAACATCGAATTGTTTGCACCTTTGGACTTTGGGTATTGTTGCTCTCTGTTCATGCGAGAAGGACCAGGGAAGTGAGTGGGTGAAGGAATAAGCCCCCTAACAAGTACTTGTATGAGGTGAATTGAAAAATACTATTTCTTTTGTTTGCCATTTCTACAGTGCAAATATTTGTAATAAAAATAATATAAAGTGAGAAGTGTCAACTTTGTATACTATGTTGTAACTGAAATCAATATATTTGAAAATGTAGAAAAACATCCAAAATATTTAATAAATTTCAATTGGTATTCTATTGTTTAACAACATGATTAAAACTGTGATTAATCACGATTAATTTTTTGGACTTAATTGCGTGAGTTAACTGTGATTAATCGACAGCCTACTTTTATTTAAATAGGAATAGAGTTTTCCATTTTCCATATTAGTAGGCATTTCCTGGGCTAATGGCAAAGAGTTTATTAGCCTAGAATATCGTTGTTACTGAGTTAAAATGAGTATATTGTCCCGAAACTAACCTCCCATCTAAGATCTAACTGGCTCCTGTCTTCAGAATACCTTATGCATCAATTCCCAACAAAAATTGCTGAATCAACTTCTGAAACCCACCACTATCACAAAATTAGGTTTGCTAAAGCATGAGGCATGGCTGGTCCTCTTAGAACAAACATGTGAATTGTCCTACACAGCAACTGTCTACACTGTAAGAAACTATTGGAATCACACAAATGAAAATACTCAGAGGAACACTAAGACCTGGTAACTACCATATGTGCCTGGGAAAAATGGCCCGTACAATGCGTATTCTTTAGACAATGTTGTGTTGTGCAAGTAGGTAATGTAACTCAAGTGATATGAATCGCTTATGATGTAGCCTGGCTTCGGAATCTTGCAAGACCCCTGGTTATGCAAACAGGAAACACAACTACAGCTACATAATGTGGTGTGAAAATTAAATATAATATACTGTATTAGTTCTGGGCACATTAGCAGAGATTGAAAATACCTTTGTACTTAGACATTTTCAGTGGATGATAAAGAGGGTTAATGGATTGAGACTGACACACTCTTGCCCTTCTAAAAGCTTCCAACAAGATTTTAAAACCAGGTTTTTTTTCATAACACTCTAGTCTATTCATTTCATTTAGTCAATGACACTCTGTTAATTTAAGTTCTTACACATAGGTAAGACTAGTGGAGAACAGGTAAATTAGAAAAATACTTTAAATACTTTAAATAATTTGGCTGCAAGGTTTCATTTGAATTGTTACCCACATGGACTACTACTGTTTGTTTGTCTTGAAACCCTGACCCTTCCTAACTGATCAAATATATCAGGAAAAGGAACGACTAAAGAAGAGAACATTTACTGTCAGTACTTTTCAAATCCTGGCTGGATCTTTGGATCTTTGACTTCTGTACAAGAAAAGCATTAGCCAAAATTCAGAGAGCTCTATGATATGGAATAGGATAATGAGATAAAGTGGCATCAAGGGAGATGGGAGCATATGTGCATTTATTTATAACAATGCTGCAAAGTGTTCAACGTATTTAAATCAATGATGCATGCACTCACCATATAATTCAGTTAGCACTTATGGCACATACAATAAACACATCTAACACACATTTTCTGTTTTATACAATTATAAATAATGTGTGTGTGTTTATGACAGCACGCTGACCAGAAGATGGCCCCATGCTGAACACAATAGTGTAACTCATAACTCACTTAAGGGAGGAGACTGATGTCAAAAAGTGTAAATTTTATTTATCAGTCCTGAAAAGTACGTTATATGGATCTTTCTCAAAGGACAGAGTATTTATCATTGTAGTACTGCATATTATTTTAATATGCATAATGCAACCAACTGAGTTGTCATAAATATAAAGGGAAGTGTAAACACCTTTAAAACCCCTCCTGGCCGGAGGAAAAACCCTTTCACCTATAAAGGGTTAAGAAGCTAGGATAACCTCGCTGGCACCTGACCAAAATGACCAATGAGGAGACAAGATATTTTCAAAGCTGGAGAGGGGGAGAAACAAGGGCTCTCTCTGTCTGTGTGATGCTTTTGCCGGGAATAGAAAAGGAATGGAGTCTTAGAACTTAGTAAGTAATCTAGCTAGATATGTGTTAGATTCTGTTTTGTTTAAATGGCTGATAAAACAGCTGGGCTGAATGGAATGTATATTCCTGTTTTTGTGTCTTTTTGTAACTTAAGGTTTTGCCTAGAGGGATTCTCTATGTTTTGAATCTGATTACCCTGTGTCAAGGTTCCTTCCCCACTCTGAACTCTAGGGTACAGATGTGGGGACCTGCATGAAAACCTCCTAAGCTTACTTTTACCAGCTTAGGCTAAAACTTCCCCAAGGTACAAATTATTTTACCCTTTGCCCTTGGATTTCCACTGCCACCACCAAACTTTATCTGGGTTCCTGAGAAAACATAGTTTGGACACGTCTTTCCCCCCAAAATCCTCCCAGCCCTTGCACCCCACTTCCTGGGGAAGGTTTGGTAAAAATCCTCACCAATTTGCATAGGTGACCACAGACCCAAACCCTTGGATCTTAGAACAATGAAAAAGCATTCAGTTTTCTTACAAGAAGACTTTTAATAGAAGTAAAAAAGGAATCACCTCTGTAAAATCAGGATGGTAGATACCTTACAGGGTAATTAGATTCAAAACATAGAGAATCCTTCTAGGCAAAAAAGACACACAGACAGGAATATTCATTCTATTCAGCACAGTTCTTTTCTCAGCCATTTAAAGAAATCATAATCTAACACATACCTAGTTAGATTACTTGCTAAGTTCTAAGACTCCATTCCTGTTCTGTCCCCAGCAAAAGCATCATACAGACCGACACAGACCCTTTGTTTTTCTCCCTCCTCCCAGCTTTTGAAAGTACCTTATAGAATCATAGAATCATAGAATATCAGGGTTGGAAGGGACCTCAGGAGGTCATCTAGTCCAACCCCCTGCTCAAAGCAGGACCAATCCCCAATCAAATCATCCCAGCCAAGGCTTTGTCAAGCCTGACCTTAAAAACTTCCAAGGAAGGAGATTCCACCACCTCCCTAGGTAACGCATTCCAGTGTTTCACCACCCTCCTAGTGAAAAAGCTTTTCCTAATATCCAACCTAAACCTCCCCCACTGCAACTTGAGACCATTACTCCTTGTCCTGTCATCTTCTACCACTGAGAATAGTCTAGAACCATCCTCTCTGGAACCACCTCTCAGGTAGTTGAAAGCAGCTATCAAATCCCCCCTCATTCTTCTCTTCTGCAGACTAAACAATCCCAGTTCCCTCAGCCTCTCCTCATAAGTCATGCGTTCCAGACCCCTAATCATTTTTGTTGCCCTTCGCTGGACTCTCTCCAATTTATCCACATCCTTCTTGTAGTGTGGGGCCCAAAACTGGACACAGTACTCCAGATGAGGCCTCACCAATGTCGAATAGAGGGGAACGATCACGTCCCTCGATCTGCTCGCTATGCCCCTACATATACATCCCAAAATGCCATTGGCCTCTTGTCTCCTCCTTGGTCATTTTGGTCAGGTGCCAGCGAGGTTACCTTTAGCTTCTTAACCCTTTACAGGTGAGAGGATTTTTCCTCTGGCCAGGAGGGATTTTAAAGGGGTTTTACCCTTCCCTTTATTTTTATGACACCCTGTAAAGTATTTACCATCCTGATTTTACAGAGGTGATTCTTTTACTTTTTTTCTTCAATTAAAATTCTTCTTTTAAGAACCTGATTGCTTTTTCATTGTTCTAAGATCCAAGGGTTTGGATCTGTGTTCACCTATGCCAATTGGTGAGGATTTTTATCAAGCCTTCCCCAGGAAAGGGGGTGTAGGTTTTGGGGAGGATTTTTGGGGGGAAAGACGTTTCCAAGCAGGCTCTTTCCTGGTTATATATCTGTTAGATTCTTGGTGGTGGCAGCAATAAAGTCCAAGGGCAAAAGGTAAAATAGTTTGTACCTTGGGGAAGTTTTAACCTAAGCTGGTAAAAATAAGCTTAGGGGGTTTTCATGCAGGTCCCCACATCTGTACCCTAGAGTTCAGAGTGGGGAAAGAACCTTGACATGAGTATACACAGTTAATCACCAATCTATTCAAATTGCTTAATTTTAAATTGAAGTGCACATGGCCAGTGAAAAGCCAAAGTCTACCAAGTGTTTTCTACTGATGACATTTCTTTAGGGGAAAAAAACAACCCCTCCACAAAAACAGAATTTGAGGATCTGAGCCAAAGCCTACTGATGAAACCCAGGGAACGATTCCCATTGACCTTAACGGGCTTTGCTTCATGCATTTATCTGGGTCAACTCCACAGGCAAACAGAATAGTAGTGTGTGATGCTTAAGGGGTTGTCTACTTGTTGTTTAAAGCATGGCTTTTTGGGTATGTCTATACTACAGACTTACATCGACTTAATGTAAGTCGGCATCTGCAGTAATTAAGTTGGTCGTGCAACTCATTGTGCCGGTGGAATGTGTCCTCACTAGCAGCGCTTGCATTGATGCATAGAGCAGTGCACTGTGGATAGCTATCCCACAGTGCAACTAGCCACAGGGGGGTTGGGAAGGTCTTGCACTGCCTAATAGGAACAAAACATTGTTGTAGGGGGGAATGGGAACATGGCTTCAACCTACCATGATGCAGTTTCTTCCCTCCCTCCCCTGATATCAATGGCAAACAACCCATACTTTCTCATGCTTTTTTTCGAAATCCTGGTTTAGCTGCGCATATGCCATAGTCAAAGAAGCATGGGCCCAGCTCAGCTGTGCATTCTTGTTGTGAGCATTACAGACACCTCAGGACTTATCCTGCAGTATTTTCAGAGCTGAAACAGGAGCCACTGCATGGAACATTGTGATGTCATGCAAGCAGCCCTCCCCCTGCTGCAAGCCATAGAATGAAAAAGTTCCCAGTTGCTGCTGTCAGTTGAACATGGTGGAGCACCGTTTATTGTCCCAGGAAACAAGAAATGACTGGTGAGATCACATTGCTATGCAGTTATGGGATGACGAGCAGTGGCTGCAGAACTTTCAAATGCAGATGGCCACTTTCCAGGAACTTTGTGCAGAGCTTTCCCCAGCCCTGAAGTGCAGCAATACCAATATGAGACCTGCTCTAACAGTGGAGAAACGAGTGGTGATCGCTATAGGGAAGCTTGCAGTGTCAGACTGCTACTGGTCAGTGGGGAATCAATTTGGAGTCAGTAAATCCATTGTTGGAGCTGTTGTGATCCAAGTGTGCAGGGCTATTAATCAACTTCTGCTATGAAGGATAGTGACTCTGGGCAACGTGCAGGACATAGTGGATAGTTTTGCCATGATGGGGTTCCCGAACTTCAGAGGGGCGATAGACGGAACACATACCCCTATCTTGGCACCAGATCACCTTGCCAAAGAGTACATAAACCATAAGGGATACTTTTCAAAGTTGTTGCAAGCACTGGTGAATTACAGGGAGCATTTCACCTACATCAATGTGAGAGGGTCAGGAAAGGCACATGACGCGTGCATCATAGGAACACAGGTCTGTTCAGAAAGCTGCGATCAGGGACTTTCTTTCCAGACCACAAAATACCCACTGATGTTGAAATGCCAATCGTGATTCTGGGAGACCAGCCTACCCCTTGGTCCCATGGCTTAAGAAGCTGTATACTGCCCACCTGGAGAGCAATAAGGAGCATTCCAACAATATGCTGAGCAAGTGCAGAATTGTGGTGGAATGTGCCTTTGGACATTTAAAGGGTTGCTGGTGCAGTTTGCTTACTAGGTTAGAACTCAGTGAAAGCAAATCCCCAGTGTAATTGCTGCATGCTGTGTGATCCATAATGTATATGAGGAAAAGGGACAGAAGTTTGCACAACGGTGGGGTGTGGAGGCAGATAGATTGGAAGCTAATTTTGAGCAGCCAGATACAAGAGCAATCAGAAGAGCCCCGCAAGGAGCTCTGCATCTCCGGGAGGCTTTGAAAACCCATTTCAGTAATGACCTAGAGCAGGGGTGGGCAAACATTTTGGTCCAAGGGCCACATCTGGGAATAGAAATTGTATGGCAGCCATGAAGGCTCAAAAAATTGGTGTTGGGGTGCAGGAGGGGGTGAAGGCTCTGATTGGGGGTGCAGGCTCTGGGGTGGGGCCTAAAATGAGGAGTTCAGGGTGAAGTAGGGGGCTGGGGTGGGGGAGTGGGGTGCAGGGACGGTGAAGGCTCTGGATGGGGGTGCAGGCTCTGGCATGGGGCCAGGGATGAGGAGTTTGGGGTGCATGAGGGTGCTCCAGGCTGGGATCGAGGGGCTTGGAGGGTGGGAGGAGGATCAGGGTTGAGGCAGGGGGTTGGGGTGTGGGGAGAGGCTCAGGGGTGCAGACTCTGGGTGGCGCTTACCTCAAGTGGCTCCTAGAAGCAGTGGCATGTTCCTTCTCCAGTGTGACCCACATGCTGTCATGTCCATGTTCAGTTTCTCAGTCAGTCAATTAAATTCCCCAGGTTCTGACCTCTGTCTCAGCTGTCCTGGAGGCATTCGTTATCTCACTGAATATGTCACCCCATGTCCTCTTTTTCCAACTTCTAATCTGCGAAAGCCTCTCTGACAGTGTGGAGGATGTGCTGAAGACAAACTTGCCACTGTAAGGCATGCAAAACACAAGGCAAACATTTTCAGCACATACCATGGATCTTGTGCAAGGTTGCTATTTATAAAAAAATTCCCCTTATTACACTCAAGTGCAAGCCAGAACATAATCAGAATCCCTAGCTGTTCAATGAACCAGTTTGCTATTCCAGCCATGGTAAGAATGGCCCTGCGGCAAGGGTGACAGGCCTTGTGAGAAACCCATGTCAGGAGCACAGGTGGACAATGCCCCCTCCTCCTAGCAACATGGACGTTGTTTTGAGACCAGGGACCATTCTTAAGCCTCCCAAAGTGCTGTCTTTGTCCCTGGTGGCTCTGGGGATGGGGGTGGGGGTTGTGGCCCTGCGAAAACCAGAAAACCCACCCCCTCTTCCATTAACACTGCTGGTAGTAGTCACCCTGGACTTGCAGAATTTGAGGTCAATGCTGATCCCTGCTATCCAAACCACTGGCATGTTAGGGAAAGCGTGGCTGTGGGACCAGGTTTGTTTGCGGTACGAGCGCTTGTAATGAAAACTTCCTCTGTTTCTCCTAGGTGACCCTATGTGATATCAGTCTCCTGCTGGTAACAGAGGCGGGCAAAGGAGCAGATGCTCCAAGCATCTGGGTAAAGACCTGGTCCTTATGCTGCTATGCTGTGTAAACAATGATGCTATCAGAGTTAATATTGGAGTGGTGTGGGAAAATGTCCTATCATGGTGGAAGACATAAGACAGCCCTCTCCAGAAACCTTCTGCAAAGGATTGCAGAGTACCTCCATGAAAGTTTCCTGGAGATCTCCATGGAGGATTCCCAGGCCATCCCTGTGCACATAAATACTTTTCCGGGGGGTGGGGGGGGCTCCCCCTGCATAGCTGGAGCAGCTACTGGGAAGCAGGTACCCATTGCACCTCATTTTTGTTCAGATTAAACATAAAATATAAGAGCATGTAACCCCTACAGTTTGATTAGAATTGCATACTCACCAGAGGTGCCTTCCACAGCGTCACACTTGGTCACCATGCTGTCCTGTGACTGGCTAGGCTCCAAGGTTAAAAACAGCTCCTGGCTCTCGAGAAGAATCGATCCACTGTTCGCCAGTCTCCCATTCTCCTCCTCCTCCTCCTCTTCCTTGTCCTGAATGTTGTCCTCATTGTTGCCTGAGGTGTCCTGGGAGGTGTCCACACTGTTTGGTGGAAGTGGTCAGGTCACCGCCTAGAATCTCATGCAGCTCATTGTAAAAGTGGCATGTTTTTGGTGCAGAATCAGAATGACTATTCACCTCCTTTGTCTTCTGGTATGCCTGCCGAAGTTGTTTGATTTTCACATGACATTGCTGTGTGTCCCTGATGTAATCCTCCCCCCCCCCCATGTCCCAAGTGATCTTCTCATGGATGTCTGCATTTCTTCTGCTGGAATGGAGCTGTGCCTGCACAGACTCTTCTCCCCACAGATCAATAAGATCCACCACCTCCTGTGTGCTCCAGGCTGGCTGAGTTGGCCATGATCAGCTGGGCTGGTGAGCTCTCCACACTGATCAAACAGGAAATGAGAATTAAAAGTTCCCAGGGCTTAAACAGGGGAGGGGCTGTTTCTTGCATTCCTGGCTGCTGTGCAGTGGAGTTTAAAATGATCGCCAGAGCGGTCCCAGAGGAGCTTTGTGGGATACCTCTAGGAGGCCAATTCATTCGATTTACACAATGCTGCATCTACACTGCCTCTGTCAATTCACCAACATTGAGGCAAGTGCTACACCTCTTGTGGAGGTGGAGTAATTAAGTCAACGTTACAGGTGAGTTAGGTCAGCGGAAGGTACCTGGCAGTGTAAAGACATACATAATTAGGTCAACGTAAGACAGCTTCCGTTGACCTAAGTTTGTAGTGTAGACCAGGCCTTTGTGTTTATGTCCTCACACTATACTGAGCTTGTGCATATGTATACCAATATCATTGACTGGAAAGAACCAGAAAGCTTTTCAAAATGTTTTTAAAATTTGAGTTTCACATTTTACTGGCTAACCTGGGAAATAGGATATACTTTCCAATGCCATTAGTGACAAAGAATGGACATTTTACTCTAGGCTAGGTGATGCAGGACCATGGAAATTCTATTCTCCATGCCTCACATATGCTATTTGACTAATCACCATAGTGTCTGTACTGTATTTTGCCATTAATCATCACAGTTGTCCAGGAAAACGGCAAAACTTTCTGGATGTCCTGATATCTAGTAGCACTGCCCCCATGAATCTATGTTCTACAGTATCTCTATACTTCAAGTAGGTGAAATTATTGACTACAGCATCAGCAATATGGGATTTTCCAAAAGTGGAGTGTTTGATAATCAACATCTGAGTAATATCTTACTGTTTGCTTAAGGTGTGGGAAGTTGCAGGGTGATGGTTTAAACTGACTGAAAACAGAAAGGGGAAAATGGTCACTATATTGTCACATTGGCAATGACTAGAGAGAAAACCCATTCACAGATTTCACACTCAGTGGCTAGTGTTGTACCTTGAATAGAGAGGTGGCACAATACTATCCAAGATACCTTTGTAATAGATCACAACTTATGATACTTCAGTGATGTTTCACAAGGAACTATACTTTGACATCATACAGTAACTTCATTTTCCTAATGGGATTAATGGTGCATCACAATAAATTGTGATGTACAATAAGGTACAATATAGTTGCAACAAAGTTAGCTTGTTTTACTAATATACTGTTGATTATAGCTGCTGTTCAAGCTCTTTCCTTGCTAGGTTTGTTGATATTTCATATTTGTGGGTTAGCAAACACCTGGTTACATCCTTAATTCCATGAAGTCTCCCCTTAAATTAGATGAGGGCAATAAAGGTCACCATATTTAGGCAAACAGGAGAGCATACAGAACTGGAGTCTTTCTTAGTTGAATGGTGCATTTCTGAGAGAGAAAGGTTCAAACATATTGGTGTCTACAGCAGCTTGTTACAGTGTCTGTCATTGCTCGGGCATGTAGGAATGAAATCAGGAGGGCCAAATCACACCTGGAGCTGCAGCTAGCAAGAGATGTCAAGAGTAACAAGAAGGGTTTCTTCAGGTATGTTGGCAACAAGAAGAAAGCCAAGGAAAGTGTGGGCCCCTTACTGAATGAGGGAGGCAACCTCGTGACAGAGGATGTGGAAAAAGCTAATGTGCTCAATGCTTTTTTTGCCTCTGTCTTCACTAACAAGGACAGCTCCCAGACTGCTGCTCTGGGCATCACAACATGGGGAGTAGATGGCCAGCCCTCTGTGGAGAAAGAGGTGGTTAGGGACTATTTAGAAAAGCTGGACGTGCACAAGTCCATGGGGCCGGACGAGTTGCATCCGAGAGTGCTAAAGGAATTGGCGGATGTGATTGCAGAGCCATTGGCCATTATCTTTGAAAACTCGTGGCGAACGGGGGAAGTCCCAGATGACTGGAAAAAGGCTAATGTAGTGCCCATCTTTAAAAAAGGGAAGAAGGAGGATCCTGGGAACTACAGGCCGGTCAGCCTCACCTCAGTCCCCAGAAAAATCATGGAGCAGGTCCTCAAGGAATCAATCCTGAAGCACTTAGACGAGAGTAAAGTGATCAGGAACAGTCAGCATGGATTCACCAAGGGAAGGTCATGCCTGACTAATCTAATCGCCTTCTATGATGAGATTACTGATTCTGTGGATGAAGGGAAAGCAGTGGATGTATTGTTTCTTGACTTTAGCAAAGCTTTTGACACTGTCTTCCACAGTATTCTTGCCAGCAAGTTAAAGAAGTATGGGCTGGATGAATGTACTATAAGGTGGGTAGAAAGTTGGCTAGATTGTCGGGCTCAACGGGTAGTGATCAATGGCTCCATGTCTAGTTGGCAGCCGGTGTCAAGTGGAGTGCCCCAGGGGTCGGTCCTGGGGCCGGTTTTGTTCAATATCTTCATAAATGATCTGGAGGATGGTGTGGATTGCACTCTTAGCAAATTTGCGGATGATACTAAACTGGGAGGAGTGGTAGATACGTTGGAGGGCAGAGATAGGATACAGAGGGACCTGGACAAATTGGAGGATTGGGCCAAAAGAAAACTGATGAGGTTCAATAAGGATAAATGCAGGGTCCTGCACTTAGGACGGAAGAACCCAATGCACAGCTACAGACTAGGGACCGAATGGCTCGGCAGCAGTTCTGCGGAAAAGGACCTAGGGGTTACAGTGGACGAGAAGCTGGATATGAGTCAGCAGTGTGCCCTTGTTGCCAAGAAGGCCAATGGCATTTTGGGATGTATAAGTAGGGGCATAGCAAGCAGATCGAGGGACGTGATCGTTCCCCTCTATTCGACATTGGTGAGGCCTCATCTGGAGTACTGTGTCCAGTTTTGGGCCCCACACTACAAGAAGGATGTGGATAAATTGGAGAGAGTCCAGCGAAGGGCAACAAAAATGATTAGGGGTCTGGAACACATGACTTATGAGGAGAGGCTGAGGGAACTGGGATTGTTTAGTCTGCGGAAGAGAAGAATGAGGGGGGATTTGATAGCTGCTTTCAACTACCTGAGAGGTGGTTCCAAAGAGGATGGTTCTAGACTATTCTCAGTGATAGAAGATGACAGGACAAGGAGTAATGGTCTCAAGTTGCAGTGGGGGAGGTTTAGGTTGGATATTAGGAAAAACTTTTTCACTAGGAGGGTGGTGAAACACTGGAATGCGTTACCTAGGGAGGTGGTGGAATCTCCCTCCTTAGAAGTTTTTAAGGTCAGGCTTGACAAAGCCCTGGCTGGGATGATTTAATTGGGGATTGGTCCTGCTTTGAGCAGGGGGTTGGACTAGATGACCTCCTGAGGTCCCTTCCAACCCTGATATTCTATGATTCTATGATTCTATGCCCTTGGTGAACCCATGTTGACTGTTCCTGATCACTTTCCTTAAAAACTTTTCTGCCCTGTCTGTCCTTCCTGAACAGTTTATAACCATCCATGACAGTACTCCAGTCATGTGAGTTATCCCACCAAGTCTCTGTTATTCCAATCACGTCATAATTCCCTGACATCACCAGGACCTCCAGTTCTCCCTGCTTGTTTCCAAGGCTTTGTGCATTCGTATATAAGCACTTGAGAAAACCTGCTGATCGCCCCTCATTCTCAGTATGAGGCAGGAGCCCTCCCATCACAGACCTTCCTGCCTGTGCTTCCTCCCGGTATCCCGTTTTCCCACTTACCTCAGGGCTTTGGTCTCCTTCCCCCGGTGAACCTAGTTTAAAGCCCTCCTTACTAGGTTAGCCAGCCTGCTCGCAAAGATGCTCTTCCCTCTCTTCGTAAGATGGAGCCCGTCTCTGCCCAGCACTCCTCCTTCATGGAGCACCATCCCATGGTCAAAGAATCCAAAGCCTTCTCTCCGACACCACCTGCGTAGCCATTCGTTGACTTCCACGATTCGACGGTCCCTGCCCTGGCCTTTTCCTTCCACGGGGAGGATGGACGAGAACACCACTTGCGCCTCAAACTCCTTTATCCTTCTTCCCAGAGCCACGTAGTCCGCAGTGATCCGCTCAAGGTCATTCTTGGCAGTATCATTGGTGCCCACGTGACGAAGCAGGAAGGGGCAAGTCATGCCTGACCAACTTGATTGCCTTCTATGATGAGAACTGTCTCTGCGGATATGGGGAAGTGGTGGATGTGATATATCTTGACTTTAGCAAAGATTTTGATACAGTCTCCCACAGTATTCTTGACAGCAAGTTAAAAAAGTATGGATTGAATGAATGGACTATAAAGTGGCTAGAAAGCTGGCTATATTGTCGGGCTCAATGGGTAGTGATCAACGGCTCTATGTCTAATTGGCAGCCGATATCAAGCGGAGTACCCCAAGGGTCGGTCCTGGGGCTGGTTTTGTTCAATATCTTTATTAATGATCTAGATGATGGGATAGACTGCACCCACAGAAATTTTGCAGATGACGCTAAGCTGGGGGGGCGGGGAAGATAGCTATATTGGAGGGTACGGATAGGGTCCAGAGTGACCTAGACAAATTGGAGGATTAGGCCAAAACAAATCTGATGCAGAGTCTTGCACTTAGGACAGAAGAATCCCATGCACTTCTACAGGCTGGGGACCGACTGGCTAGGAAGCAGTTCTGCAGAAAGGGACGTAGGGGTTACAGTGAATGAGAAGCTGGTTATGAGTCAGCAGTGTGCCCTTTTGCCAAGCAGGCTAATGGCATTTTGGGCTGTATAAGTAGGAGCATTGCAAACAGATCGAGGGATGTGATCATTCCCCTCTATTTGGCATTGGTGAGGCCTCATCTGGAGTACTGTGTCCAGTTTTGGGCCCCACAGTACAAGAAGGATGTGGAAAAATTGGAACGTGTCCAGCGGAGGGCAACAAAAATGGCTAGGGGGTTGGAGCACATGATTTATGAGGAGAGGTTGAGGGAACTGGGATTATTTAGTCTGCAGAAGAGAAGAATGAGGGGGGATTTAATAGCTGCTTTCAACTACCTGAAAGAGGGTTCCAAAGAGGATGGCTCTAGACTGTTCTCAGTGGTAGCTGATGACAGAACAAGGAGTAATGGTCTCAAGTTGCAGTGGGGGCAGTTTAGGTTGGATATTAGGAAAAACTATTTCACTAGGAGGGTGGTAAGGCACTGGAATGAGTTACCTAGGGAGGTGGTGGAATCTCCTTCCTTAGAGGTTTTTAAGGTCAGGCTTGACAAAGCCCTAGCTGGGATGATTTAGTTGGGGATTGGTCCTGCTTTGTGCAGAGGGTTGGATTAGATGACCTCCCGAAGTCCCTTCCAACCCTGATATTCTATGATTAGGAACATAAGTCCCACTGAAAGCTATTTAGGCACTTAATATGCTCTTCTTTGACGTTAGCACCCAAACTCTTTAATATTGTGATGTGCTCAGTCAGTACAAATATAAATAAAAACCACCAACACAATTTCAGTTCATGTTAAATATTGCATCCTTCCAGAAAGAGCTAGGCTAAGAGCCCTTCTGATTAAGTTAACCATAACCTGGGCCAGATTCATAGCTAAAGTAAATCAGCGTAGCTCTATTGATTTCAATGGGGCTATGTCAATGCTGGAAATCTAGCCTCTTGATTTTACAAGCAACGTCAGGAGCCTTATGGTTGTTTCTTTAATGTCCATTTGCTCCTAATACACAAGTTTCCATCTGTGATGTCATATGTAGTTCTTGTGGAAATTTATGATGTCATGAAGATAGGAATATGACTTCAGCTAAAGAATATGCAGCTGGAACAGCTGCACTCCCAAGGAACAAAGATCCCATTTTCATGCAAACATCCCCTGTAAAATAAAAACAGGAGCAATCCCTTTGGGTAATAGGATCTCTCAGCAGTAGTTTTTTGCAACAAAACAATGTTTAAGAGTTTCCCCATAAGGCATCATCACAGCAGCTCTTTAACCTCTTCACTTCTTAAATCATCAGTTAAGTAGGCATTCATCAGGATTAGTACAGAAATCGGAGAAGAATTCTACTGATTGAGTTTCAAAAGCAGTCATTCAACCATACTACAGTAACTTTTTAAATTAAGTATTGAACACTAGGTAGATTACAAGAAAATGGCAGAAGAGATAAAGGAGGGTATTAGAAATGCAAAGAGAAAATTTGAAAATAGATATTGAAAGCCATGCTAAAAATAGAACTCATTTTTTTCCAATACTACAAATCAAAGGATGAGGGAAGGAGAAAATTTAAATATTATGGGCCAGAATGAGAACTGAATCACTTATGAGGGCAAAATGGCTGAACTGTTTCATTATTGCATGTTCATTTTATGTACAAGAAAGAGTGATAAAAATGTGTTGTTTGACCTGGCAGAAGGTCTGTCGTTACGTAAGCCCTTAAGAACAAGCAGGCAGAGGTTTACTGAGAACAAATCAAAATTCAATATGTGCCAGAAACTGAACACATGCTACCTGCCTCTAATCAGAGGCAGCAGGAAAGTACTCATGTTTTGTGCATAATTACCCCTTATTAAGTGATATTTCTGTAAATCCCTGATGTAAGGAGACACATGCGTTGTGCTATATCTGGTCATGTCAAGTTACATCATGTCATGTGATACCACAATCTAATGTAATCTGACTTGGGACATATTAGTGCCAATGGAAAAGCCTAAATGCCAAGCCATTTTCAATAAATAAGCCCTGTGCGCTGGTATGTAACAAGAAACAGATGGGGATTTATCCTAGAGCTTTACAAAAATATCAGATAGCCATGGAGAACTCTGTTCCAGAGAGACAGACATGATATTATGGAGCAGATATACAGAAACAGAAGTATATGTTGGTATTCATGTGATATGATCTCTCAACCAAACCTGTCCCTGTGGGTTCCTCAGAAAACCAATAGTCCATTTTGCATACTTCTGCACTTAAATTTCTGAGAGCTACCCATTTTATTGTGTGACCACACTGCCAGCCTCACCTAGAACCAGGGAGTGGAAAGGTACACAATGAGAAAAAACATGTACGTTAACATCTGTCAACCTGAAAAAGGGTTGGGATCACTGGAGCTAGCAGAAAAAGCTATAACATGATCCAAAGGGATGAAGCTTAAGTTAGACAACTTCAGAATGGAAATAAGACATGAAATTTAACAGTGAGAGTAATTAACCATTGGAACAATTTACCCAGGGTCATCATGGATTCTCCATCACTGCCCTTTTTAAATCAAGACTGGATGTTTTTCCTAAAAGTTCTGCTCTAGGAATTACTTTGGGGGAATTCTAAGGAATGTGTTATACAGCAGGTCTAACTGCATGATCATAATGGTCCCTTCTGGCCTTTGAATCTACCAATCTATGATCTCATTCACCATTAGCTTTGCAACATGCGTAGGTGTTTACCGTGTTCAAAGGGAGGAACAAAGTTTACTGATTTGGGAAGGTAGGATTTTACATCCACTTTGCATTGATGACTGCACAAATTGCACAACAATGGTGAATCAGAACCACTGCATCTTGGACAGAAATTTTCTTCAGTTCTTATTTTAGTATAGATTGGTAAATAAAAGGCTTGATTCTCTCTTGCACCAGAGTGCCACTGTGCCTCAGAGATAGGTGGGGGTGTCAGGGTGTTCCCTGATTCTGGGTACCAGCCCCAGCCACAAGGAGAGCTAGAGCTTACTACCTACTGGCAGCTCTAACTTGTGTCACTGATGCAGGGTCCTCAATGAATCATAGGGGGGCATGGATAAGTGTTCACGCTTCATTCCCCACCAGTACCTGGCCCAAGGGGGGGGGGAAGTTAATGATCCAATCAGCGGACCAAATTCAATGATGAATCCTGGTCATGTGGCACTTGAGAAACATTGCATATAGGCTAAGAAAAATAAGTTGTACACTATGCCCACTCCTTGCCTGCTTTACACCTGGGGAATGAAATGGCAGGTAGAAGGCCCACAGCTGGCACACATGCACCAACAGAGGAATTTTCTACTGGCCAACTGCAGCCAATTTCCCGCTGCTTTATGCATTCTGAGAGGCACAAAGGGGCTGGAGGTTCTGATTAGAGAATTCACCCCATATTCTAGAAATAGAGATTTCTAGGTATGTAGTTAAGTATCAAGAATTTCTTCCCATTTAACTGTTTCGTCTGAATGTACTTGGAATACAAGATATGCACAGGAAGTGAAGGGACCAGTCCTGCAATCTCTAATCAAGCAAAATGTCGATAAGTCACTTGTGTAAAACTGCAGGACTGGGCCTAAAGGATTAGAAATTGTAGACTGTATTTCAAAGCATGCACCTTAGCATTCGTATGGCAAACTGTAAATATGTGGAAAGTCCTGGCAGGCATAAAATTTGGTCCTTTCAGAGACAGCTAGCAGCCTTTGGAGAGACTAGGGGAAGGAAAGTTAGAAAAAATATATCCTAAATATTCCATGAATTGTACTCTTCCCCCAGATATTTTTAGGTCAGCATGTTTTTATTACTTAAATAACTTTTTATGGAATATTAAAAAAGAGAAATTCCTTTGAATTCAGTTGCTACCAAAGCTGAGGGCAACCAATTCATTAAAGCTTTAATTTCTTGGGACTTATTGCTTAAATAACCTTTCCAGGGAAGATTCAGAAGAAGATGAAAGTCTGCTACATCAAGTTGCTTGCTGCTTAAGGAAACATCATTGCCAACCACTGTTTAGAAGTAAGCTGAAAAGGGCCAAAGGTGAATTTTGGCATCAACAGTGATTATTCCAGCAAGACAGTTTAAACACAGGCAATATATTCCTGTCACCCTGTCCATTGTCAAAATGTCAGTACACTTTTATAAGCAATTCTTTTGCTACCTAATGTCAATTGTCATCAATCTTTGAAATAATCACTATAAATAAAATGGGATAAGCAAATGGTTACCTGTCATAAATATAAAGGGAAGGCTAACCACCTTTAAATCCCTCCTGGCCAGAGGAAAAAACCCTTTCACCTGTAAAGGGTTAAGAAGCTAGGATAACCTCGCTGGCACCTGACCAAAATGACCAATGAGGAGACAAGGTACTTTCAAACCTGGAGGTGGGGGAAAAGGGTCTCTCTGTCTGTCTGTGTGTTTTTTCTTTTGCCAGGACCAGAGCAGGAATGCAGGTCAGAACTCCTGTAAAGGGTTAATAAGCAATCTAGTTAGATATGCGTTAGATTCTGTTTTGTTTAAATGGCTGATAAAATAAGTTGTGCTGAATGGAACGTATATTCCAGTTTTTTGTGTCTTTTTGTAACTTAAGGTTTTGTCTAGAGGAATTCTCTATGTTTTGAATCTGATTACCCTGTAAGGTATTTATTATCCTGATTTTACAGAAGTGATTCTTTTACTTTTTCCTTCAATTAAAATTCTTCTTTTAAGAACCTGATTGCTTTTTTCTTGTTCTTAAGATCCAAGGGTTTGGGTCTGTGTTCACCTATGCAAATTGGTGAGGATTTTTATCAAGCCTTCCCCAGGAAAGGGGGTGTAGGGCTTGGGGGAAAGACGTTTCCAAGTGGGCTCTTTCCCGGTTATATTTTGTTAGACACTTGGTGGTGGCAGCAATAAGGTCCAGGGACAAAAGGTAAAATAGTTTGTACCTTGGGGAAGTTTTAACCTGAGCTGGTAAAAGTAAGCTTAGGGGGGTTTTCATGCAGGTCCCCTCATCTGTACCCTAGAGTTCAGAGTGGGGAAGGAACCTTGACACTACCCAATAAAGCAATTTTTCATATGGTATAATTTGGTGCCATTGGTTTTTAGGGCTGTCAAGCAATAAAAAAAATCATGATCAGATGATTAAAAAAAATCACTCTTAATTGCACTGTTAAACAATAGAATACCATTCATTTAAATATTTTTGTAAGTTTTCTACATTTTCAAATATATTGATTTCAGTTACACAGAATTAAGTGTACAGTGCTCACTTTATTTTTGATTACAAGTATTTGCACTGTAAAAAACCAAAAGAAATAGTATTTTTAAATTCACCTAATACAAGTACTGTAGTGCAATCTCTTTATCATGAAAGTTGAACTTACAAATGTAGAATTATGTACAAAAAACCTGCATTCAAAAATAAAACAATGTAAAATTTTAGAGCCTGCAAGTCCACTCAGTTCTACGTCTTGTTCAGCCAATCACTAAAACAAGTTTGTTTACATTTGCATGAGATAATGCTGCCTGCTTCTTGTTTACAATGTCACCTGAAAGTGAGAGCAGGCATTCTCATGGCACTGTTGTAGCCAGAGTTGCAAGATATTTACATGCCAGATGCACTCAAGATTCTTATGTCCCTTCATGCTTCAACCACCATTCCAGGGGACTTGTGTCCATGCTGATGATAGGTTCTGCTTGATAACAATCCAAAGCAGTGCAGACTGATGCATGTTCATTTTCATTATATGAGTCAGATGCCACCAGCAGAAGGCTGATTTCTTTTTTGGTGATTCAGGTTCTGTAGTTTCCGCATTGGAGTGTTGCTCTTTTAAGACTTCCGAAAGCATGCTCCACACCTTGTCCCTCTCAGATTTTGGAAGGCGCTTCAGATTCTTAAACCTTGGGTCGAGTGCTGTAGCTATCTTTAGAAATCTCACATTGGTACCTTCTTTGCTCTGTGTGAAATCTGCAGTGAAAGTATTCTTAAAATGAAGAACATGTGCTGGGTCATCATCCGAGATGGCTATAACATGAAATATATGGCAGAATGCTGGTAAAACAGAGCAGGAGACATACAATTCTCCCCAAAGGAGTTCAGTCACAAATTTAATTAACAGATTTTTTTAACAAGCATCATCAGCATGGAAGCATGTCCCCTGGAATGGTGGCTGAAGCATGAAGGGGCATATGAACGTTAAGCATATCTGGCACATAAATACCTTCCAATGCCAGCTACAAAAGTGCCATGCAAATGCCTGTTTTCACTTTCTGGTGACATTGTAAATAAGAGGGCATCATTATCCCCTGTAAATGTAAAAAAAAAAAACTCGTTTGTCTTAGCAATTAGCTGAGCAAGCAGCAGCACTGAGCAGACTTGTAGGCTCTGAAGTTTTACATTGTCCTCAAAATGAAAACAGTTATGTAACAAAGAAAAAATCTGCATTTGTAAGTTGCACTTTCAGGACAAAGGTTGCACTACAGTACTTGTATGAGGCGAACTGAAAAATACTATTTCTTTTATCACTTTTACAGTGCAAATATTTGTAATCAGAAATATACACTTTGATTTCAATTACAACACAGAATACAATACAGTAACTCATCATTTAACATTGTATTTATGTTCCTGAAAAATGCTACTTCAAGTGAAATGACATTAAGCGAATCCAGTTTCCCCATAAAAATTAATGTAAAGGGGAGGGGGGAGAGGTTAGGTTCCAGGGAATTTATATTATATAATGTGGAATAAAAATCTAGTAGGCCTAAACTAAAACTTTGGTCAAGCTAACTGTGTTTATAAAGCATAAGAAGAGGGTGAGGAAAATTCCATTAAGAGGCAGATAGCAACAGCTCAGCTTAAAAATGTAACCACAACCTCTAGAAGTTAGAAAAGACTGTTAACCACAAAGGAAGCACCTGTCAATAACAGGTAAAACTTGTTTTGCTATATTCCAAATAAGGCAAAGCTAGCATTGAAGCTTGCACTATATGCCAAATAAAGAAAATGCTGTTGAAGGAAGTGTGCTTAACAGATTGTGGTTTTCAGCTATATAAGCTCCTGTATTTTCTGTTCATGGCAGAGCAGCTCCAGCTGACTCTCTCTGTATGCTCATGCTTAAATAAAGAGGACCTCAGGCTTTGTTCTGATCCAACCACAAAGTACGGTAAATTTTCCCACCGCATATATTACATACACACACTAAGTTTTAAACAATTTAATACTGTACACAGCAGTGATGATTGTGAAGCTTGGTTGAGGTGGTGGAGTAAGAGGGTGGAATATTTCAGGGAATGCCTTGCTGCTAAATAATGAATTAGCACTTTGCTGAGCCCTCAAGGGTTAACACATTGTTGTTAATGTAACCTCACACTCTAGGAAGCAGAACAAATGGAGGGAGGAGACACAATAGACACATGGCAGTGGCTGCAAACATTCCCTGCGGAAACTGAACGTGATGACGAACCCTCACTATCGCACTGGAGCGCACCACTCCCTCCACTTTCCAAAGTGCCAGGGGGGGCATGTATGTGTGTGTGTGTGAGAGAGAGACAGACACAATATGTGTGTGTGTGTGAGAGAGAGAGACAGACAGACAGACACACATTCTCTCTCACTCATACACACACACACACACGGTGTGTTTGTGTGAGAGAGAGAGAGACACACCTCCCTGACCCCCCCGTAGAGCAAGCAGGAGGCTCCAGGGAGCAGCTCCAAGGCACAGGGCAGGAGCAGCACACAGCAGTGGCGGGGGGAGCGGCAGCTGAACTGCCTGGCAATTGATAGCCTGCTGGGCAGCTGCCTCAAAGAGAACTTAGGGGAGCTGATAGGGGGGCTGCCGGCCCACCTTGTTTCCAAGCCCCCACCAGCCAGCTCCAATGAGCTGATCTTCCTGCAAGCAATGGAAAAAGCAGGCAGTTGCCAAACATTATAAGGGAGCATTGCGCAACTTTCTCTAATAGATCAGCAACGTAATAACAAAACAATGTTAACTGGGATGATGTTAAGTGAGGAGTTACCGTACATATGAAAATGTAGAAAAATATCCAAAATATTTAATACATTTCAATTGGTATTCTATTGTTTAACAGTGCAATTAAAACTGATTAATCACTATTAATGTTTTTAATCGTGATTAATTTTTGAGTTAATTAATAAGTTAACTGTGATTAATTGACAGTCTTAGTTATTTTATATCAGGAGTCTCATTTCTAAGTGAATCTATTACTCCAGCTTGAGGTGAGGCAGTATGGAATGGTTGTAAACATATGGGGGCCTTATTTTTTGGTTCTGCCTAGCAGCAGTGCATCCCTGCCTTCCCTATCGGCATCTGGTTGACTGCCCTCACTTGGCCCTGCAGCGCCCCCATAGTTCTGTATGTGAGCAGTAAAGCAAAACTCACTTTAGTCTTGAGCTATTCGAGTAGAGAGTAGCAGGGCTGAGCAATACATATATCAGAACTGAGTGGAGGACAGTAGGCAAGGCCAAACAGACCAGTAGGTAACTTTAGATTGTAAACTCTTTGGGGCTGCTCCTCTTATTCTCCAGGGACAATTCTCATCACAGGAAAAATATTCTTCTCCCTCTTCCCCCATCTCTCTGTTGCTACATCTGCCATTTTTCCAGATATCCTTACCCTGCCCATTCCTACACAAGTGTAACAAATAAAATGATGGAACTGTTGTCTACATTCCAGAGCGAAGTGTACATTAGAATGCATAAAATACAGAGAGAGATTTAAAATCTGCAGAAAGAAAGCAATCTACAATCAAGACTTTCTCTTTCCCCTTTGTTTCAACCCCTGCTCACATCCTGTTTCCACCTTGCAAGACAACATTTAGTCTATTGCCTCAGTTGCCAATTGTCTCTTAAATCCTTACAGATATCATTGCACAGCTCCCAGCCTAAATAATACAAGTATCCTTCAGGGCATGACAAGGATTTATTGTTATTGAGGGGGTTGGTGTAGTAGTGCAGGAAACCTATGATAAAATAGTGTTAATATCCAACTTAATATTGTAAAGGATTACCAAAATGTACTGAATTACAAGTTCTCTTCTTTTGAGACTTGCCATTGTATCTCTTCAAAAGCTGTTTAAAGGACAATGGACCTAGATTTCAAAGTGGCACCGCATTATGTTGTGACTCTAGCAACAGACTGCAAGATGTAAAATTACCTCTTTGTGATATGCCAAAAGGAACAGTTATATGAGATTTTTTTTCTTGGAATGATTAGCCCTTAAATGTTGGGCGGACTGGAATTTTCCATAGTTCATCTGTGCCTCCAAATTGGGTTCAGAGTGTGTTTCCCTTTTCATTAAATTTTCAGAAGAGCTTGTTGGTCATGCCTCAGGTGTCTGCATGCTCTTGAGGGTGAATGCTCCCACAAGAAGGGGACATGGGTTAGGGAGTAGACACTCAACTGGGATGTTTTTCTAAATGTTCCGAGGCCCTAGCATGCTCAGCAGGTACTTTGTGTTCCTCATGTCAGGGCCAGCAGGCAAATACCACTCACTGAATGCTCCACTCGCCACAAGCCCAGGGAGCCCACTCCAAACACAAAAGAGAGTGCTGGTGACAGAGAAGGGAAAAGTCAAACAGAATGACTGGGATAGTTAGAGAAATGGAGATTATGTGCTATGTGTCTTGTGGGCTTCAGCAAGGAAAGAACCAAAGAAGAGTGGCAGGACAGTTATAGGGGACAGGATTGGTGGCATGTGGGTCAGTGGGATGGTGCTTCAAAGGCTTGGCTCTACAGGGTGGCTGCAGTACAATATTTACAGTAGTACCAGTATCTTTTGAAGCAAATGAGGGGGGAAAGGGGTGCCTTGACTCAGATGGGGGAAGGCATTGTTATACTTAGTACAGTCTGAACCAAGGAGGACCTCCCTCAGTCTCCCTGAAGGGCAGATCATCTGCAGCTGTCTGAGTTCAGGGACGATGTGGAGAGGGTGACACACAAAAGCCATGTCCATCTCAATCCCACTATAGTCATGATTGCCCTTGGATATTCTAGCTGTTGGGTTCTCCTGAAGGACCCCATAGGCATCTGCTAATCTGCTGCCTCCAGGACTTTTGGAATGCTATGGAAAGAAAGGTCACACAAATGCATCACCTTCTCCATGGACAAAAATGTCCACATGCAAATAATGCCAGATGTATAGAGACCCCACTTTCCTTCAGTGCTGGACACAGTGGATGGGGAACACATCCCCCGGGGCCTTGCAGCCAGGACAATGCCCCATAAATATGATATGTCTCGGAATCTTAACTGCTAACATGAGCATGTTACTCATGGGACAGCCAGTTATCCAGATCTTTCCATTCAGTGGGAAGAGCTTACTTTTCTCTGCCATCACTGAAACTGGTATTCTGCTGGACTTCCTTCATGATGTGGATTCTTTTGGTCAATTGGAGTGCAAATTCAATAGGGAATAGCTGACACATGGAATTGGTTGATTTCAGGTGGCCTGGGGAACAGAGCATCATTCTCACTAGGTGGCATCCCTGACTGTTGTCCTTGATTTGTCTCCTGCTTGAGAAAATATTAGGTGTGAAATCCTCATACCATTTAAATGAATGGTAAAACTGCCACTGATTTCAATGGGCCCAAGATTTCACCTAGCAGAGTACCCTAATATTTTTGGCCACTTTGCTGTCTACCTCCTTACTCCATCTTGTGTGCCATTAATAGATCACCAAACAGGACATATTGTATTTAGCATATTGTACCATAACCCTGTTGCTCAGAGTTCTGAGATATTAGAATCAAAGGATGTTTCCTGATCTGTGTTTGCATTTTATAACTGTAAAAATTCTGAGTCAGTTTGCTGCAGATGGCTCTTATCTGGAAGTACATTCCTTTTCTGATTTTTCCTGTAAGCAGCTTAGACAGGTAAAATAAACGAAAGAGAGGGGTTTCCCACATTTATCTGAGCCAATTGTGCTTTTGAGATGCTTTGCCTGGTTCCTGGCTCTTTGTGAGTTCCTCCCATTGCCCAGTATTTACCACGGAGCCCCAGTACGGCTTGCTGCTGAGTGTTGGGAGCTAGGGTAATGGAGGAAACATCTGGCATTTGGCAACTAGTGGGCACAGCAGTGCTAGATGCCATAGTCTTCAGCCTTCTGAAAATCTAAAAAGAGGAGAAATTAGCTGGAGCTAGAGCACCAAGCAGACATGGAAGCCCACAATGGTAACTATGTGTTCAGAAATCTGATACATACCTACAATTTCCAGAATGGCCAGAGGGGAGTACATTACTTTCTGCTGTGCACCCCAACCCCCGCCCCCCTTTGAAATTTTCCCTTTACATGTAGACTGTGACAAAGCTCCAAGCCTGTTTTGGTGGGTCCCATGCTTCCAGGTGGATCCAGTGACCTCAGAAGCTCGCTAAGGACCTCAATAGGACCTCCCTTTCTCAGTATAGGAGCAAGGTCACAGCTTATTGAGATACTTTCATCACAGGCCAGTATGGGAGGTGGAATACCCAGAGTCTCTGTTGCACCTTAGAGCTCAGTAGGTGCAGTTTGGCCTCCTGCCTAGACCAAAGTCTGCTTCCCCTCTCAAGGGGATCTCTGTAAAGCATGGGGAAAAGTGGGGAACCCAGGCCCACCCTCTACTCTGGGTTCCA
Organism: Natator depressus; assembly: GCF_965152275.1. Classification (NCBI taxonomy): domain Eukaryota; kingdom Metazoa; phylum Chordata; order Testudines; family Cheloniidae; genus Natator; species Natator depressus. The sequence goes on along the minus strand of NC_134236.1, from coordinate 182,627,514 downwards.
GCCCAGGGACCCTAATGGTAGCAGCTGTTGGCAGTTTTTCCCTTCACCACTGACACTGCTTTGATTCTCTGGGCCACTTCCCCATGGTCCCCTTTTCCCACCTTCACCCTTACCACAGGATTCAGCAATACTTACTCTCCTCCAGCTCCTTTCACCTGGGCTTCCCCCAAGGGGGCTGGGAAGGACAGCTTTTAAGCAGTATGAGTGAGACCTTGATTGGTTCCAGCTGTCTCTATTAGCCTAACAGCCTTAACTGATCCTTTACCAGGTAGTTGGGGTCAGGTGCTGGCATTAGCCTAATGACCTTAATTGGTTAATTGGCATCAGGTGTCTTGATTAGCCTGGAGTAGCCTTTGTTTGGCTATCCAGAGAACAGGGACCTGTTCTTTCTAAAGCTGATATGCCTGTCTTCTATTACTCTCTTGATCAGGAGAAGGCGTTCGATAGAGTGGACCATGGGTACCTCCTGGGCACTCTGCAGGCGTTTGGATTCAGACCTCAGTTTGTGAGTTTTCTCGCGGGTGCCTCCGCGGAGTGTTTGGTTAGGCTCAACTGGACCCTGACCGAGCCGGTCAGCTTCGGGCGAGGAGTGCGACAGGGGTGCCCCCTCTCGGGCCAGCTGTACGCTCTTGCGATCGAGCCTTTCCTCTGTCTCCTCTGCAGGAAATTGACGGGGTTGGTGCTGCGGGAGCCGGAGCTGCGGCTGGTCCTGTCGGCGTACGCCGATGACGTACTTCTCGTGGTCCAGGACCCGGGCGACCTGGCGCTAGTGGAGGCATGCCAGGCCATCTATTCGGCAGCCTCCTTCGCCCGAGTCAACTGGGTCAAGAGCTCTGGCTTGGCGGTGGGGGACTGGCGGCAGGTAAGCTCCCTCCCACCCGCGCTTCAGACCATCCGGTGGAGCGCGGGTCCTCTGCTTTATCTCGGCGTTTACCTTTCCGCCACGCACCCTTCCCCGCCGGAGAAGTGGGAAAATTTAGAGGGTGGGGTGATAGAGCGGATCCGGAAATGGACGAGGCTCCTCCAATGTCTCTCCCTCCGAGGGAGAGCACTGGTGCTTAACCAACTAGTCCTGTCCACGCTCTGGTACCGGCTCAACACCCTGGCCCCGGCCCCGGGTTTCCTGACCCACCTCCGGAGATTGATTCTAGAGTTCTTTTGGTCAGGAATGCACTGGGCCCCTGTTGGAGTTCTTCATTTACCCCTGAAGGAAGGAGGACAGGGCCTGAAGTGTCTGTACACTCAAGGTCCGCATTTTCCGCCTCCAGGCCCTGCAGAGGCTCCTTTACAGTGCAGGTAGTTCGACGTGGAGCATATTGGCGCACGCCTTCCTGCGCTGCTTCCACGGGCTCCGATACAACTGACAGCTCTTTTACCTTTGTCCGAGAGGTTTTCCGTGAGACCTCTCCGGGCTGCCGGTCTTCTACCAGGACCTCCTCCGGACCTGGAAACTGTTTTTAACGACCAGGTCCGTGGCGGCCACCGCGGGAGCAGATCTCCTCACGGAGCCCCTGCTACACAACCCCCAACTCCGTGTGCAGGTGGCGGAGTCCCGCTCGGTGCGCCAGAGGTTGGTCCTGGAGGAAGTCACGAGGGTTGGATACCTCCTGGACTACGACCGGAGAGATTGGCTGGATCCCCTGACGCTCGCTCGGCGCATGGGGCTCTCCAGCCCCCGTACTCCCCGGCGCGTACTTCAGGAGGTGAAGGCCGCCTTGACCCCCGCTGCTCGGGCTTATGTCAACCGAGCCTTGCGCGAGGGCGTACCACGCCCATCCTCTACCCCAGGCCCGCCGGACCTTTCCATTGGGCCCCTACCCTGCCAATCCCGACAAACCCCTCACCCTTTCACTGCGAGCCGGCTGCATGAACTGCAGCCGGTCAGTTTTCAACTTGCACCACGGAAATATTTGTATACACTCACGCTTCACACCCTTCACACCCACACCCTGGTGTCCCGCCCCGACACAAAGTGGCGGGACCTCCTGCCACCTTTGGAGGGTGAGCAACCTCAGTGGGCCAGCCTGTATTCCACCTTGGTCCCGAGGCCCGTCGGAGACATCAGTTGGCGGCTCCTTCACGGAGCTGTGAGCACGGGCGTGTTTTTGACACGGTTTACTTCCATCCCGTATACTTGTCCTTTTTGTAATGTGAGGGAAACCCTGGCGCACATCTATTTAGAGTGTGCCAGATTGCAGCCCCTTTTTCGGCTCCTCACAAATATTCTATTGTGCTTCTGGCTTCATTTTTCCCCCCACCTCTTTATCTATACACTCCCCATCCATGGCCCCACAAAATCGCGGGATCTCCTGGTTAACCTCCTCCTAGCTTTGGCAAAAACAGCCATTTATAAAACCAGAGAGAGGAGGTTGGCCCATGAAACGTCCTGCGATTGTAGGGCCTTTTTCCTATCCTCAGTACATTCACGTATCCGGGCGGAGTTCCTCTGGGTGGCGTCCACCGACTCCCTTGACACCTTTGAAGAGCGGTGGGCGCTGTCCGGGGTTCTCTGCTCGGTTACCCCATCCGGTTCCCTCCGTCTAACCCTTTGATTGAGGGGAAGAGCGAGAGACACCAGCCCCAGCCGTTGCCGCTGTGGATACCATCGTCACTGTCATCTAGGAGGGCCCTATAATACGTGGGTGTCTACCCCCCCGCCCCCAAACTGCCCACCCCGCAGCCATGCCCATCTTGCCGGGCACTCTCGGGGGGGGATAATCGGTGACACTGGGCGCGGCACTAGGTAACTCGAGGGGGTGGAAGACCACGAGTGTCGAGGAAGCCCCCCGCTCTAGGCCACCAGGTAACTCAGGAGGGTGGAAGACCACGAGTGTCGAGGAAGCCCCCCCGCTCTGGGCCCAGGCTAGCCTGAACACTTCTCCCTCCTGAAAGCTGCTGTGTTATACCTTCTGTTTGCGTTGTTTTGTTGCATACTTTGATTTGGTTCTTTGGTAATTCTTGTAATTGTCACAATAAAATTTTTTTTTCTGTTTCAAAAAAAAAAAATTACTCTCTTGATCAGGAGAAGGCGTTCCACAGAGTGGACCATGGGTACCTCCTGGGCACTCTGCAGGCGTTTGGATTCAGACCTCAGTTTGTGAGTTTTCTCGCGGGTGCCTCCACGGAGTGTTTGGTTAGGCTCAACTGGACCCTGACCGAGCCGGTCAGCTTCGGGCGAGGAGTGCGGCAGGGGTGCCCCCTCTCGGGCCAGCTGTATGCTCTGGCGATCGAGCCTTTCCTCTGTCTCCTCCTCAGGAGGTTGACAGGGTTGTTGCTGCGGGAGCCGGAGCTGCGCCTGGTCCTATTGGCGTACGCCGATGATGTGCTCCTCGTGGTCCAGGACCCGGGTGACTTGGCGCGGGTGGAGGCTTGCCAGAAAATCTATTCGGCAGCCTCCTCCTCCCGAGTCAACTGGGTCAAGAGCTCTGGCTTGGCGGTGGGGGACTGGCGGCAGGTAAGCTCCCTCCCACCCGTGCTTCAGACCATCCAGTGGAGTGCAGGTCCACTGCTCTACCTAGGCGTTTACCTTTCTGCCACGCACCCTTCCCTGCCGGAGAACTGGCAAAATTTAGAGGGCGGGGTGATAGAGCGGATCCGGAAATGGACGAGGCTCCTCCGATGTCTCTCCCTCCGAGGGAGAGCACTGGTGCTTAACCAACTAGTCCTGTCCACGCTCTGGTACCGGCTCAACACCCTGGCCCCGGCCCTGGGTTTCCTAACCAACCTCCGGACATCGATTCTAGAGTTCTTTTGGTCAGGAATGCACTGGGCCCCTGTTGGGGTTCTTCATCTACCCCTGAAGGAAGGAGGGCAGGGCCTGAAGTGTCTGCACACTCAGGTCCGTGTCTTCTGCCTCCAGGCCCTGCAGAGGCTCCTTTACAGTGCAGGTAGTTCGACGTGGAGCATACTGGCTCACGCCTTCCTGCACCACTTCCAAGGGCTCCGATACGACCGGCAGCTCTTTTATATCTGTCCGAGAGGTTTTCCGCGAGACCTCTCTGGGCTGCCGGTTTTCTACCAGGACCTCCTCCAGACCTGGAAACTGTTCTCGACGACCAGGTCCGTGGCAGCCACCGTGGGAGCAGATCTCCTAGCGGAGCCCCTGCTACACAACCCCCAGCTCCGTGTGCAGGTGGCGGAGTCCCGCTCAGTGCGCCAGAGTTTGGTCCTGGTGGAAGTCACGAGAGTCTGAGACCTCCTGGACTATGACCGGGGAGACTGGCTGGATCCCCTGACGCTCGCCCGGTGCATGGGGCTCTCCAGACCTCGTACCCCCAGGCGCGTACTTCAGGAGGTGAAGGCTGCCTTGACGCCTGCTGCTCAGGCTTATCTTAATCGAGCCCTGCGCGAGGGCACACCCTGCCCACCCTCTACCCCAGGCCCACCGGACCTTTCAATTGGGCCCCTACCCCGTAGATCCCAACAAACCCCTCACCCTTTCACTGCAAGCCGGCTGCATGAACTGCAGCCGGTCAGCTTCCAAATTGTGCCACGGAAATATTTATACACACGCACGCTTCACACCCTTCACACCCACACCCTGGTGTCCCACCCCGATACAAAGTGGCGGGACCTCGTGCCACCTTTGGAGGGTGAGCAACCTCGGTGGGCCAGCCTGTATTCCACTTTGGTCCCGAGGCCCGTCGGGGACATTAGTTGGCGGCTCCTTCACGGATCTGTGAGCACGGGCTTGTTTTTGACACGGTTCACCCCCATCCCGGATACTTGCCCTTTTTGCAATGTGAGGGAAACCCTGGTGCACGCATATTTAGAGTGTGCCAGATTGCAGCCCCTTTTTCGGCTCCTCACGAATATTTTATTGCGCTTTTGGCTTCACTTTTCCCCTCACCTTTTTATCTACACACTCCCCATCCGTGGCCCCACAAAATCGTGAGATCTCCTGGTTAACCTCCTCCTAGCCCTAGCTAAAACAGCCATTTATAAAACCAGAGAGTGGAGGTTGGCTAATGAAGCGTCCTGCGATTGTAGGGCCGTTTTCCGATCCTCAGTACATTCACGTATCTGGGCAGAGTTCCTCTGGGCAGCGTCCACCGACTCCCTTGACACCTTCGAGGAGCGGTGGGCGCTGTCTGAGGTTCTCTGCTCGATGATCCCGTCGGGTTCCCTCCGCCTGACCCTTTGATTGAGGGGAAGAGCGAGAGACCCCATCCCCAGCCGTTGCCGCTGTGGATACCATCATCATTGTCACCTAGGAGGAGTCCTAGAACACGTGGGTGTAATCCCCCCCCACCCCAAACCGCCCACCCCGCAGCCGTGCCCATCTTGTCGGGCACTCTCAGGAGAGGAATAGTCGGTGACACTGGGCGTGGCACTAGGTAACTCGAGGGGGTGGAAGACCACGAGTGTCGAGGAAGCCCCCCGCTCTAGGCCACCAGGTAACTCAGGCGGGTGGAAGACCACGAGTGTCGAGGAAGCCCATGGTCTGGGCCCAGGCTAGCCTGAACACTTCTCCCTCCTGAAGGCTGCTGTGTTATACCTTCTGTTTGCTTTTGTTTTGTTGCATAGTTATCTGCTTTCGTGATTTTTTGTAAGAGTTACACAAATAAAATTTTTTTCTGCTTCAAAAAAAAAATTACTCTCTTGATCAGGAGAAGGCGTTCCATAGAGTGGACCATGGGTACCTCCTGGGCACTCTGCAGGCGTTTGGATTCGGACCTCAGTTTGTGAGTTTTCTCCGGGGGCTGTATGCCTCCGCGGAGTGTTTGGTTAGGCTCAACTGGACCCTGACCGAGCCAGTCAGCTTTGGGCGAGGAGTACGGCAGCAGTGCCCCCTCTCGGGCCAGCTGTATGCTCTGGCAATCGAGCCTTTCCTCTGTCTCCTCCGCAGGAGGTTGACAGGGTTGGTGCTGTGGGAGCCGGAGCTGCGGCTGGTCCTGTTGGCGTACGCCGATGACGTACTCCTCATGGTCCAGGACCCGGGCGACTTGGCGCGGGTGGAGGCTTGCCAGGCCATCTATTCGGCAGCCTCCTCCGCCTGAGTCACCTGGGTCAAGAGCTCTGGCTTGGCGGTGGGGGACTGGCGGCAGGTGAGCTCCCTCCCACCCGCGCTTCAGACCATCCGGTGGAGTGCGGGTCCACTGCTCTACCTAGGCGTCTACCTTTCTGCCACGCACCCTTCCCTGCCGGAGAACTGGCAAAATTTAGAGGGCGGGGTGATAGAGCGGCTCCGGAAATGGACGAGGCTACTTCGATGTCTCTCCCTCCGAGGGAGAGCACTGGTGCTTAACCAACTAGTCCTGTCCACGCTCTGGTACCGGCTCAACACCCTGGTCCCAGCCCTGGGTTTCCTGACCAACCTCCGGACATCAATTCTAGAGTTCTTTTGGTCAGGAATGCACTGGGCCCCTGTTGGGGTTCTCCATCTACCCCTGAAGGAAGGAGGGCAGGGCCTGAAGTGTCTGCACACTCAGGTCCATGTCTTTCCACCTCCAGGCCCTGCAGAGACTCCTTTACAGTGCAGGTAGTTCGACGTGGAGCATACTGGCTCACGCCTTCCTGCGCCACTTCCAAGGGCTCCGATACGACCTGCAGCTCTTTTATCTCTGTCCGAGAGGTTTTCCGCGAGACCTCTCTGGGCTGCCGGTCTTCTACCAGGACCTCCTCCGGACCTGGAAACTGTTTTCAATGACCAGGTCCGTGGCGGCCACCGTGGGAGCAGATCTCCTAGTGGAGCCCCTGCTACACAACCCCCAGCTCCATGTGCGGGTAGCGGAGTCCCGTTCAGTGCGCCAGAGTTTGGTCCTGGTGGAAGTCACGAGAGTCGGAGACCTCCTGGACTACGACCGGGGAGACTGGCTGGATCCCCTGATGCTCGCTGGGCTCATGGGGCTCTCCAGACCTCGTACCCCCCGGCGCGTACTTCAGGAGGTGAAGGCCGCCTTGACGCCCGCTGCTCAGGCTTATCTCAACCGAGCTCTGCGCGAGGGCACACCCCGCCCACCCTCTACCCCAGGCCCTCCGGATCTTTCAATTGGGCCCCTACCCCGTAGATCCCAACAAACCCCTCACCCTTTCACTGCAAGCCGGCTGCATGAACTGCAGCCGGTCAGCTTCCAAATCGCGCCACCAAAATATTTATACACACTCACGCTTCACACCCTCCACGCTCACACCCTGGTGGCCTGCCCCGATACAAAGTGGTGGGACCTCGTGCCACCTTTGGAGGGTGAGCAACCCCGGTGGGCCAGCCTGTATTCCACCTTGGTCCCGTGGCCCATTGGAGACATTAGTTGGCAGCTCCTTCACGGAGCTGTGAGCACGGGCTTGTTTTTGACACGGTTCACCCCCATCCCAGATACTTGCCCTTTTTGCAATGTGAGGGAAACCCTGGTGCACGCATATTTAGAGTGTGCCAGTCTGCAGCCCCTTTTCCAGCTCCTCACGAATATTTTATTATGCTTTTGGCTACACTTTTCCCCTCACCTTTTTATCTACACACTCCCCATCCGTGGCCCCACAAAATCGCGAGATCTCCTGGTTAACCTCCTCCTAGCCCTAGCTAAAATAGCCATTTATAAAACCAGAGAGAGGGGTTGGCTAATGAAGCGTCCTGCGATTGTAGGGCTGTTTTCCGATCCTCAGTACATTCACGTATCCGGGCGGAGTTCCTCTGGGGGGCGTCCACCGACTCCCTTGATGCCTTCGAGGAGCAATGGGTGCTGTCTGAGGTTCTCTGCTCAGTGACACCGTCCGGTTCCCTCCGTCTGACCCTCTGATTGAGGGGAAGAGCGAGAGACCCCATCCCCAGCCGTTGCCGCTGTGGATACCATCATCACTGTCACTTAGGAGGGGTCCTATCACATGTGGTGTACGTCCCTCCCACCCCCAAACCGCCCACCCTGCAGCCGTGCCCATCTTGTCGGGCACTCTCAGGAGAGGGATAATCAGTGACACTGGGCGTGGCACTAGGTAACTCGAGGGGGTGGAAGACCACGAGTGTCGAGGAAGCGCCCCCCTGCTCTGGGCCCAGGCTAGCCTGAACACTTCTCCCTCCTGAAGGCTGCTGTGTTATACCTTGCGTTTGCTTTTGTTTTGTTGCATAGTTTTGCTTGATCCTTTTTGGTGATTTTTTGTAAGTGTTATGCAATAAAATTCTTTCCTGCTTAAAAAAAAAAAATTAATCTCTTATATCCTTCTGGTCTGAGTCTGTCACAACATACAAAACCCTTCTGCCGAAAAAACAATACTTCATGTTACAGGTACAATGCCATTTGCTGTATTTACACTATATACAGTATCATGTATTTAGGGAATGAAGAGGTGAATGTAATCTTATACTCTTTCTTTTTCATATGAATTACTATCAAGTTCAGAGTGTGTTCAAGAAAGAGAACAGGAAAATCCAAATAAGGCATTCTAATTTCATGATTACAGCCACATTAGAGTCAACAAAAAAATGAAATATTTTCATGTGGTTCATATGCTGAATGCCAGCGAGATTTTCAATTGCTATCCTGAAATTACTCAGTGTAAGGTATTTCCTACCAAATATTTCTTTCATACTGTTTTCAATATACATCAAAAAGGTTAATTATTCACCTAACATATAATTTTAAGATTAGAGTATTGACATTTTTTATTCAAAAAGGGAAAATGCATAACAAATAATTTAATCTTGATCATTTTTTTTTCTTGGAATGATATGATCTTTTTCTCCCCTCCACAGGTAATTAAGCTCCATAAAATTCAAAACTGGATCCAATAGTTAAATAATTCATTGTATATTTAACAGACAAGCTGTACTTTTACTTATTGAAGGTACAATTAAAAATACATAAAATTTTCATTCATATTGCATTTAATTGGTAAGCTCAATGCCAATTAAAGGACATAAGTACTCTTACCCGCATTTAAAGTTTTTGTTAACTCCTACATTATTTTTCATTAAAATGTTAAATTAAAAGAAATCATCATTAAGCAACAGAAGAAGTTGTCAGTAAACCTAGCAGGCAGTGTCTGTTAGCAATGTTAAGTGCACTTTGGGGAAATGGTTTCCATAGATTTATTTTTGAAAACAGCCACCATGGAATGAACCTTGAAAAATTCTATACAAAAGTTAATTCATATGTCATAGAATCATATCAGGGTTGGAAGGGACCTCGGGAGGTCACCTAGTCCAACCCCCTGCTCAGAGCAGGACCAATCCCCAACTAAATCATCCCAGCTAGGGCTTTGTCAAGCTGACCTTAAAAACCTCTAGGGAAGGAGATTCCACCACCTCCCTAGGTAACCCATTCCAGTGCTTCACCACCCTCCGAGTGAAAAAGATTTTCCTAATATCCAACCTGAACCTCCCCCACTGCAACTTGAGACCATTACTCCTGGTTCTGTCATCTGCTGCCACTGAGAACAATCTAGATCCATCCTCTTTGAAACCCCCTTTTAGGTAGTTGAAAGCAGCTATCAAATCCCCCCTCATTCTTCTCTTCTGCAAACTAAACAATCCCAGTTCCCTCAGCCTCTCCTCATAAGTCATGTGTTCCAGTCCCCTATTCAGTTTTGTTGCCCTCCATTTTATTGCTTTCAATTTTTCCACATCCTTCTTGTGGGGCCCAAAACTGGACACAGTACTCCAGATGAGGCCTCACCAATGTCAAATAAAGGGGAACAATCACATCCCTCGATCTGCTGGCAATGCACCTACTTATACAGCCCAAAATGCCATTGCCCTTCTTGGCAACAAGGGCACTCTGTTGACTCATATCCAGCTTCTCGTCCACTGTAACCCCTAGGTCCTTTTCTGCAGAACTGCTGCCTGGCCATTCGGTCCCTAGTCTGTAGTCATGCATGGGATTCTTCCGTCCTAAGTGCAGGACTCTGCACTTGTCCTTGTTGAACCTCATCAGATTTCTTTTGCCATCCAAGCCTTCAAATGAAATCACCATTAACAATTTTACTTATAAATGTATATGAAACACCTCTTGGAGAAACAAAAATCATAGTTTAAAATTGTCACACTCTGTAAATTTCTGTATGTCAGGCACAAATTTTCCCTATTCTTTAGAATCACCAATTTTGTTGCCTTGAAGGTCAGAATGGGTTTATTTGTTAAAACAGATACTAGGGCAGGCAAATTATAGGATTGGGTGGGGAAGTGAGGAGGGATGTGGTGGGGGAGGGATGTGGCATGTGGTAGGGAGGGGCTATCACAGTGGGCAGGTGAGGAGGGTTGCAATGGGGGGATGAGGAGGTGAGCAGCAGGTGGGGAGGTCTTGTGGCAGGTGTGGGGATGAGGAGGGATGTGATGGGAGGGGGTTTTTCCAGTGGTGGGGGAGTGAGGAGGGATGGAGCTGGTGGAGGGGTGAGAAGACCAACAGCGAGGGAGGGTGACAAGATGAGTAGCAGGCAGGGGGTCTCACAGAGGGATTGGGAAGTAAGCAGGGACGTGGCGAGTGGTGGGCAGGAGGGTGGGGAAGGATGTACTGAACATCAGGTAGGGGGGATCTCATGGCGGGCAGGAGGGTTAGGAGGGAAGCTGCGGGCAGGGGTGTCTCCCAGCAGGTGGGGGATGAGGAGGGATGCTGAGGCCGGGGGGGGGGGTCATTCAGGAGAGGGGGAGTGAGGAGTGACGTGGCAGGCAGAGGGATGAGGGGGTGGGTGTGTGGTAGTGAGGAGGGTTGAAGCGGTGGTGGGGCAGAGTGGGGAGGGGAGCCTGGAGCAGGGCGGGACCTGGGGTGGAGCAGGGGTGGAGTCTGGGCAGGGCTGCAGGTGGAAGAGGCAGGACAGGGAGCTAGCCTCCCCCAGGGGAAGCTTTACCCACCACCCATGTGGATTAGGCTGTGAGGGAGATTCCCAAAACTGAGCCATTCTTTTTAGATGACAAATTTGAGGAACTGTCTCAGACTGAGTTGTCATTTGAGGAGGTTTTGGACAAATAGATAATTAATTCACCTGGAGCAGATGGTATTCACCCAAGAGTTCTGAAGAAACACAAATGTGAAATTTCAGAACTACTAACTGTGGTATGTAACCTATCATTTAAATCATCTTCTGTACCAGATGACTGTAGGATAGTTAATGTGACACCAATATTTTAAAAAAGCTCCAGAGGCGAACCCAGCAATTACAGGCCAGTAAGTCTGACTTTGGTACCAGACAACTTGGTTGAAACTACAGTAAAGAACAGAATTATCAGGCACATAGATGAACACGATTTGTTGGGAAAGAGTCAACATGGTTTTGTAAAGGAAAATCATGCCTCACCAATCCACTAGAATTCTTTGAGGGCGTCAATAAGCATGTGGACAAGGGGGATCCAGTGGATATAGTGTACTTAGATTTTCAGAAAGCCTTTGACAAGGTCCCTCACCAAAGGCTCTTAAGCACAGTAAGCTGTCATGGGACAAGAGGGAAGGTCCTCTCATGGATCAGTAACTGGTTAAAAGATAGGAAACAAATGGCAGGATAAAGGATCAGTTTTCAGAATGGAGAGAGGTAAATAGTGGTGTCCACCAGGGGCCTGTACTGGGACCAGTATTATTCAATATATTATGAATAAATTATCTGGAAAAAGGGGTAAAGAGCGAGGCGGCAAAATTTGCAGATGACACAAAGTTACTCAAGATAGTTAAGTCTAAAGCAGAGTGTGAAGAGTTACAAAGGGATCTTACAAAAATGGGTGACTGGGCAACAAAATGGCGATGAAATTCAGTGTTCATAAATGCAAAGTAATGCATATTGGAAAATATAATGCCTACTATACATATAAAATGATGGGGTTAGGGTGAGGGTTAGCTGTTACCACTCAAGAAAGAGATCTTGGAGTCATTCATAGACAGAATCATAGACTTTAAGGTCAGAAGGGACCATTATGATCATCTAGTCTGACCTCCAGCACAACGCAGGTCACAGAATCTCACCCACCCACTCCTGTAACAAACCCCTAACCTCTGTCTGAGCTATTGAAGTCCTCAAATTGTGGTTTAAAGACTTCAAAGTGCAGAGATTCCTCCAGCAAGTGACCCATGCCCCACGCTGCAGAGGAAGGTGAAAAACCCCAAGGGCCTCTGCCAATCTGCCCTGGAGGAAAATTCCTTCCCGATCCCCTTCATAGACTTATCAAGCTAAGTCTTGAAGCCAGATATGTCTTTTGCCCCCACTACTCCCCTTGGAAGGCAGTTCCAGAACTTCACTCCTCAGATGGTTAGAAACCTTCGTCTAATTTCAAGTCTAAACTTCGGATATGACACTACGAAATTAGGTCGAATTTATAGAAGTCGATTTTTAGGAAGCGATTTTATACAGTCTATTGTGTGTGTCCCCACTAAGCGCATTAAGTCGGCGGAGTGTGTCCACAGTACCGTGGCTAGTGTCGACTTTCAGAGTGTTGCACTGTGGGTAGCTATCCCATAGTTCCCGAAGTCTCTCCTGCCCACTGGAATTCTGGGTTGAGCTCCCAATGCCTTATGGGGCAAAAACATTGTCGCGGGTGCTTTTGGGTACATGTCGTTGTGATAAAAGTAATGTCAAGCTTGCAATGAACAAAAGCATTAGCAATGTTAGGCCTCAGACTTCTGGATGCTTCAAAAAAACCAAACAAAAAAACAAGCCTTGCAAAATTTAGCTTAAACTTGTGGTCAGGATACACTGCAACCAAATAACATTTTATGCTGACTCCTATGTACTTATCAAACCCACATTATCTGCATTTAAAACCCAGTTGGCTACAGGAAATAAATAGGCCTAAATTATACGACTAACTAATAATTGGCTATAAGAAAATAAGTATGCATCAATTATACAATTAAGGCAACCACACTAACCACATTAACAATGTGGTCCACTCTGCTTGGTTGGTCTGTTTTAAAACACGGCCAACAAACCAGATAAAAATTACGAAGGCACAAAACCAGTTGTGTTGTCGGTCATAAGAAATACCTGACCCACACCCCCTAAACTGAAGGGATGTGCGCTTCTCGGCTGTCTGTACTTGGCCAGTGCAAAAAATGGACGACTAAAGGGTAACATATTTTCAGACAAATGTGGGGTAAAATTATGAAGTAAAAAAGTCTGGTTGCTCAAGCTGAATTAATCTTAGTTGTATCAATACTGTAGTGTAAAACCAGTGGCAGGTAACTGGTGAATAATAGCTTTGCATATGCTTGTCTTCAGGGCTTTCAGTATAACCTGCCAGAACCAGTATATGTAGGGTTGCAGTTCATTAATTCCTAAATAGTTGGTAACTTTACATGTACTCGTGCTTGTCTTCAGTATAACCTGCTTTTATATTAATTCGTATCCAATGCTGGTCTTTGCTCTTTCTTTTCTTATTTTGTCTGTGTTGTCTTTATAGTCAAAAATCATTTAAAATCTTTTTAAAGAAATAACTAGTAGTTCTTGTTTGTCTTATATGGGCACTACTCAACCTCATTACATCTGTGTTGGGTGGTGGGAAGTAGTGAACATCCAGGGTTAAATTAGGGCCCTGAGGCGTGTCTTCTTCTTCCTTTATCTCCGCATGGTGTTAGCAGTGGGATCGTAAATTCTGGGATGAGGGGATGCAGTCAGACACTGTAAGCTGTCTGCCCTGAGACCCATAAGCTTCTAAAGACTCTGTGGTGTAATTCTGGGATGAGGGAACACAGTCAGACACTGTAGCCTGTCTGCCCTGAGACTCTGCGGTATAGTTTCTATTCGGGCACCCGTCAGACACTTGTCTGTCGAACTGCGGTAAAAGCACTAAAAGGCTCGGGTGACACACACTACAGAATAAAGGAACATGGTTCAAATTTTAATATTCGGCCTTGGGACTTGAACCCAAAAGACTCCTCGAAATAATACATTGAAGGAACACAAGACCCAGTGGTCAATGTTCCCAGACGTATGGTTATATCTGCCTGTCAGGGTTCCTTCCCCATTCTGAACTCTGAGGTACAGATGTGGGGACCTGCATGAAAGACCCCCCTAAGCTTATTTTTACCAGTTTAGGTTAAAACTTCCCCAAGACAGATTTCTTTCTTGCCTTGCGATCACTGCCACCACCAAGTGATTTAACAAACAATCAGGGAAAGGACCACTTGGAGTCCTATTCCCCCCAAAATATTCCCCCAAGCCCACACCCCCTTTCCTGGGGAAGGCTTGAGCATATATCCTCACCAATTGGTTACAAAGGGATTACAGACCCAAACCCCTAGGTCTTAGAACAATGGAAAAATCAATCAGGTTCTTAAAAAGAAGGATTTTATTTAAAGAGAAAAAGGTAAAAGAATCACCTCTGTAAATTTAGGCTGGTAGTTAGCCTTACAGAGTATCAGACAATTCAAAGAGCACAGAGGAACCCCCTCTAGCCTTAGTTTCAAAGTTACAACAAAACAGGGATAAACCTCCCTCTAGCAAAGGGAAAATCCACAAGTTGAGAAAACAAAAATAAACTAATACGCCTTGCCTGGCTGTTACTTACAAGTTTGAAATATGAGAGACTTGTTTAGAAAGATTTGGAGAACATGGATTGATGTCCGGTCCCTCTTAGTCCCAAGAGCAAACAAACACAGAAACAAAGAACCCAAAACAAAGCCTCCGCCCCCAGATTTGAAAGTATCTTTTGTCCCCATTGGTTCCTTTGGTCAGGTGCCAACCAGGTTACTTGAGCTTCTTAACCCCTTACAGGTAAGGAGGAATTTAGGCTACCCCTATGGTTATGACACTGCCAGTTTCCCTTTACGTTGTTGAATTGCCTGTTTCAGACTCTCGGGTCACCATTAGTGAACCTTTTGTGTTTTTACCTTCCAATTTCTACCTAATGCACTTTCTTGCTGTTACTCCCTTAAGGATTCCACTCTTTCAGTGTCATAAGCCAGTGTGCTGTCCCTTTGATCTACGGTGATAGCATCAGCATGAGCACAAGTTATAAAAATTGTCTTGGGCTGGGATTGATCTTGTGACTGTAAATTGACACTCTCCCCAGGTGTTATCACTTCTCTGTGCAATATTAGTAAGTTTGAAAATTAAAAAATTCTGTGGCTTGTCCACATTTGTAAGGTTTTATTTCCTCCCCATGGCATTTGATGATTCTCTAAATGAGCTTAGGGTCAAGCCTGACCTTAAAAACTTCTAAGGAAGGAGATTCTACCACCTCCCTAGGTAACGCATTCCAGTGTTTCACCACCCTCCGAGTGAAAAAGTTTGTCCTAATATCCAACCTAAACCTCCCCCACTGCAACTTGAGACCATTACTCCTTGTCCTGTCATCTTCTACCACTGAGAATAGTCTAGAACCATCCTCTCTGGAACCACCTCTCAGGTAGTTGAAAGCAGCTATCAAATCCCCCCTCATTCTTCTCTTCCGCAGACTAAACAATCCCAGTTCCCTCAGCCTCTCCTCATAAGTCATGTGTTCCAGACCCCTAATCATTTTTGTTGCCCTTCGCTGGACTCTCTCCAATTTATCCACATCCTTCTTGTAGTGTGGGGCCCAAAACTGGACACAGTACTCCAGATGAGGCCTCACCAATGTCGAATAGAGGGGAACGATCACGTCCCTCGATCTGCTGGCTATGCCCCTACTTATACATCCCAAAATGCCATTGGCCTTCTTGGCAACAAGGGCACACTGCTGACTCATATCCAGCTTCTTGTCCACTGTCACCCCTAGGTCCTTTTCCGCAGAACTGCTGCCTAGCCATTCGGTCCCTAGTCTCTAGCTGTGCATTGGGTTCTTCCGTCCTAAGTGCAGGACCCTGCACTTATCCTTATTGAACCTCATCAGATTTCTTTTGGCCCAATCCTCCAATTTGTCTAGGTCCCTCTGTATCCTATCCCTGAATTCCAGCGTATCTACCACTCCTCCCAGTTTAGTATCATCCGCAAATTTGCTGAGAGTGCAATCCACACCATCCTCTAGATCATTTATGAAGATATTGAACAAAACCGGCCCCAGGACCGACCCCTGGGGCACTCCACTTGACACCGGCTGCCAACTAGACATGGAGCCATTGATCACTACCCGTTGAGCCCGACAATCTAGCCAACTTTCTACCCACCTTATAGTGCATTCATCCAGCCCATACTTCTTTAACTTGCTGACAAGAATACTGTGGGAGACCGTGTCAAAAGCTTTGCTAAAGTCAAGAAACAATACATCCACTGCTTTCCGTTCATCCACAGAACCAGTAATCTGATCATAGAAGGCGATTAGATTAGTCAGGCATGACCTACCCTTGGTGAATCCATGCTAACTGTTCCTGATCACTTTCCTCTCATGTAATTGCTTCAGGATTGATTCTTTGAGGACCTGCTCCATGATTTTTCTGGGGACTGAGGTGAGGCTGACTGGCCTGTAGTTCCCAGGATCCTCCTTCTTCCCTTTTTTAAAGATGGGCACTACATTAGCCTTTTTCCAGTCATCTGGGACTTCCCCCGTTCGCCACGAGTTTTCAAAGATAATGGCCAATGGCTCTGCAATCACATCCGCCAATTCCTTTAGCACTCTCGGATGCAACTCGTCCGGCCCCATGGACTTGTGCACGTCCAGCTTTTCTAAATAGTCCCTAACCACCTCTTTCTCCACAGAGGGCTGGCCATCTACTCCCCATGTTGTGATGCCCAGAGCAGCAGTCTGGGAGCTGTCCTTGTTAGTGAAGACAGAGGCAAAAAAAGCATTGAGCACATTAGCTTTTTCCACATCCTCTGTCACGAGGTTGCCTCCCTCATTCAGTAAGGGGCCCACACTTTCCTTGGCTTTCTTCTTGTTGCCAACATACCTGAAGAAACCCTTCTTGTTACTCTTGACATCTCTTGCTAGCTGCAGCTCCAGGTGTGATTTGGCCCTCCTGATTTCATTCCTACATGCCCGAGCAATATTTTTAATACTCTTCCCTGGTCATATGTCCAACCTTCCACTTCTTGTAAGCTTCTTTTTTATGTTTAAGATCCGCTAGGATTTCACCGTTAAGCCAAGCTGGTCGCCTGCCATATTTACTATTCTTTCGACTCATCAGGATGGTTTGTCCCTGTAACCTCAACAGGGATTTCTTTAAATACAGCCAGCTCTCCTGGACTCCTTTCCCCTTCATGTTAGTCTCCCAGGGGATCCTACCCATCCGTTCCCTGAGGGAGTCGAAGTCTGCTTTCCTGAAGTCCAGGGTCCGTATCCTGCTGCTTACCTTTCTTCCCTGTGTCAGGATCCTGAACTCGACCATCTCATGGTCACTGCCTCCCAGATTCCCGTCCACTTTTGCTTCCCCCACTAATTCTTCCCTGTTTGTGAGCAGCAGGTCAAGAAAAGCTCCCCCCCTAGTTGGCTCGTCTAGCACTTGCACCAGGAAATTCTCCCCTACGCTTTCCAAAAACTTCCTGGATTGTCTATGCACCGCTGTATTGCTCTCCCAGCAGATATCAGGAAAATTAAAGTCACCCATGAGAACCAGGGCGTGCGATCTAGTAGCTTCTGCGAGTTGCTGGAAGAAAGCCTCATCCACCTCATCCCCCTGGTCCGGTGGTCTGTAGCAGACTCCCACCACTACATCACTCTTGTTGCTCACACTTCTAAACTTAATCCAGAGACACTCAGGTTTTTCTGCAGTTTCGTACCAGAGCTCTGAGCAGTCATACTGCTCCCTTACATACAGTGCTACTCCCCCACCTTTTCTGTCCTGCCTGTCCTTCCTGAACAGTTTATAACCATCCATGACAGTACTCCAGTCATGTGAGTTATCCCACCAAGTCTCTGTTATTCCAATCACGTCATAATTCCTTGACATCACCAGGACCTCCAGTTCTCCCTGCTTGTTTCCAAGGCTTTGTGCATTCGTATATAACCACTTGAGATAACCTGCTGATCGCCCCTCATTCTCAGTATGAGGCAGGAGTCCTCCCCTCACAGACGTTCCTGCCTGTGCTTCCTCCCGGTATCCCGCTTTGTCGCAATGGAGGGCCAAACTTCCAACATGGGTTTTAATTGCTTGCATAACACAGGAACCTTGGCTCACCAGGAGGTAGTCACCTTTAATTTCTGGGAAATTCATCCTACCACCTCTGTTAATTTTAATGAACAAGGTATAATTCCTGTTAATAGTCCCTTCCACATGTTATTGGAAGGATTAGGGAAGGTCTGCAAAGTAAAGGTGGCCGTCCCTGAAAATTTTCAAAGCATGGACCAGCTTCTCCAGCCTTTGGTCCTAAAAGAATTGCTTTGGGACAAAGATAAAATCAAAAGAAGGAATTATGTCAGTCCGTGTTGGACTGCGTAGCTTGTTTAAGTTCAATTATAATGAAACAGCGAAAAACCGTCCACTTTCTGCTTCAGCCTCATTGTACCCCTTCCCCTCCTCCTGTCAAGGTTGAGGAAGTAAGTCTACCTCCTCCCTATAATTCGTAGAAGGCAGTTCCTTCTGCTCCAACAGTGCCTCTATATCCTGTAACAGCCATGTTAGTCTGTATACGCAAAAAGAAAAGGAGTACTTGTGGCACCTTAGAAACTAACCAATTTATTTGAGCATAAGTTTTCGTGAGCTGCATCCGAGGAAGTGAGCTGTAGCTCACAAAAGCTTATGCTCAAATAAATTGGTTAGTCTCTAAGGTGCCACAAGTACTCCTTTTCTTTCTATATCCTGTAGTTACCGTCAATACAAAAATGATGGTAGTCAGACCACTGTAGTCACTGAATGTAGATCCTATACCCCCACTGAGCTCCAAGATTTGCAAGCCAGAGTGTCTAGAATAAACAGTGAACCTATCTGGAAGTGGGTAATGCAATTATATAAGGAACATAGCGATGATTTTCTTAATGGCCTAAATGTGTTGCGTTATCAGTCTACTGGGGGACTAACTGAAGGGGACTGGAGGACAAAAATAGTCAATGAATTAACCCCAGTTCCCATCATGGCCTTGGGTCATGGCCTTGGCAATGGCTGTAACTAATACCCAGGAAAAAAAAACAAAACCAGGCCCCAGTGACATCCAGGACTGGGAGTCAATGTATGCATACATATTTTTGCATACAGTTCTTGGTGTAAGGCATAATCGTGATGGCACCGCCGGATGGAGAAATAATACCATCAATAACCCAAGCCAGAATAGTAAGTCACTCTACCGTTCGACAGGTAGCGAACTACCTTTCAGACAATATTAAGAGCAGAAATCCATGGTTGGAATCTGTTGTTTTAGAATTGGGTGAAATCACTTTAAAAGCTCTGTCCTCCCGACAAATTCAGTGGGATCAAGGACATGTAATTGATAACCCCAAATGATCAAAATCAAATCACTCTGTGAACCTTAGACAGGAGCACTCCAGGGTTGCAAGGGCAGCCTTCACCTTTTTACAAAACCAGAATAAACTTCCAGAAACCCAGCTCTTTGATCCTAAGTTAGTAAAATTGGCTAAACGCCATAAATTTGTTGCACAGGGAAAAAATAAAAATAAATAGAAAAACGGCAGCTCAAGCAGGGAAACAAGCAAAGTCATTTTAATAAATCTTAACAAAAGTCTCCCTGTTGTAAAATTAGATATCAATGAAAAGCAGAAAAATTGGTTACTCGATATGGGTGCTGTCATAAATATAAAGGGAAGGGTAAACCCCTTTAAAATCCCTCCTGGCCAGAGGAAAAATCCTCTCACCTGTAAAGGGTTAAGAAGCTAAAGGTAACCTCGCTGGCACCTGACCAAAATGACCAATGAGGAGACAAGATACTTTCAAAAGCTGGGAGGAGGGAGAGAAACAAGGGGTCTGTGTCTGTCTGTATGCTGCTTTTGCCGGGGATAGACCAGGAATGGAGTCTTAGAACTTAAGTAAATAATCTAGCTAGGTATGTGTTAGATTATGATTTCTTTAAATGGCTGAGAAAAGAACTGTGCTGAATAGAATGACTATTCCTGCCTGTGTGTCTTTTTTGTAACTTAAGGTTTTGCCTAGAGGGATTCTCTATGTTTTGAATCTAATTACCCTGTAAAGTATCTACCATCCTGATTTTACAGAGATGATTCCTTTACTTCTATTAAAAGTCTTCTTGTAAGAAAACTGAATGCTTTTTCATTGTTCTAAGATCCAAGGGTTTGGGTCTGTGGTCACCTATGCAAATTGGTGAGGATTTTTCCCAAACCTTCCCCAGGAAGTGGGGTGCAAGGGTTGGGAGGATCTGGGGGGGAAAGACGTGTCCAAACTACAATTCCCAGTAAACCCAGTTAGAGTTTGGTGGTGGCAGTGGAGATCCAGGGACAAAGGATAAAATTAATTTGTACCTTGGGGAAGTTTCAACCTAAGCTGGTGAAAGTAAGCTTAGGAGGTTTTCATGCAGGTCCCCACATCTGTACCCTAGAGTTCAGAGTGGGGGAGGAACCTTGACAGGGCTCCACGAGGAGATCTGCCCCCTCGGTGGCCGCCACGGACCTGGTTGTTGAAAACAGTTTCCAGGTCCGGTGGAGGTCCTGGTAGAAGACCGGCAGCCCAGAGAGGTCTCGCAGAAGACCTCTCTGATGGAGATAAAGGAGCTGCCGGCTGTATTGGAGCCCTCGGAAGCGGTGTAGGAAGGCGTGCGCCAGTATGCTCCATGCCAGACTACCTGCATCATAAAGGAGCCTCTGAGGGGCCTGAAGGCGGAAGACATGGACCTGAGTGTGCAGACACTTCAAGCCCTGCCCTCCCTCCTCCAGGGGTAGATGGAGAACTCCTGCATGGACCCAGTGCAGTCCTGACCAAAAGAACTCCAGAATCAATGTCCGGAGGTTGGCCAGGAAACCTGGGGCCGGGACCAGGGTATTGAGCCGGTACTAGAGCATGGACAGGACTAGTTGATTAAGCCCCAGTGCTCTCCCTCGGAGGGAGAGGCACCGGAGTAGTCCTGTCCATTTCCGGAGCCGCTCTATCACCCCACCCTCTAAATTTTCCCACTTCTCCGGTGGAGAGGGATGCATGGCAGAAAGGTAAACGCCGAGATAGAGCAGCGGACCCGCACTCCACCGGATGGCCTGAAGCGCTGGTGGGAGGAAGCTCGCCTGCCAGCCATCCCCCACCACCAGGCCAGAGCTCTTGACCCAGTTGACCCGGGCGGAGAAGGCTGCCGAATAGATGGCCTGGCAAGCCTCCACTCGCGCCAGGTTGCCCGGGTCCTGGACCACAAGGAGCACGTCATCAGCGTGCGCCGACAGGACCAGCTGCAGCTCCGGCTCCCACAGCACCAACCCCGTCAACCTCCTACGGAGGAGACAGAGGAAAGGCTCGATCGCCAGAGCGTACAGCTGGCCCGAGAGGGGGCACCCTTGCCGTACTCCTCGCCCGAAACTGACCGGTTCGGTCAGGGTCCAGTTGAGCCTGAGCAGACACTCTGCGGAGGCGTACAGCACCCGGAGAAAACCCACAAACTGGGGTCCAAAGCCAAACGCTTGCAGAGTGTTCAGGAGATACCTGTGATCCACTCTGTCTAATGTCTTCTCCTGATCCAAGGACAGGAGGGCAAACGACAGACCATCCGTACCCCCAAGTTCCAAAAGGTCCCGGACCAGATATAGGTGGTCAAATATGCTGTGTACGTCTGGGCTGGGTGTACCACATCCGTCAGCACGGACCCTAGCTGCAGCGAGATTGCTTTTGCCACGACTTTGTAGTCCATGCTGAGGAGCGAGATGGGATGCCAATTTTGTAAATTGCGGAGGTCCCCCTTCTTTGGCAATAAGGCGAGCATGGCTCGCCTGCACAAAAGAGGGAGGACCCCGCTATGCAAAGACTCAGCCCAGACGGTGGCTAGGTCTGGGCCGAGGACGTCCCAGAACATGCGGTAGAACTCCACGGTCAGCCCGTCCATGCCCAGAGATTTATTGGTGGGCATGCGACAGAGGGCTTCTGAGAACTTGGCCAGAGTGAGAGGCAGCTCTAGCCGGTCTCGTTCGCCTGTGTTGACCATAGGGAGCTCCTCCCAGAGCACTCTGCAAGCGTTAGGATCGGTCGGATCTGGGGAGAAAAGGCTTGCGTAGAAGGCTCTCGCCCTCCCACACATCTCCACCAGATCCGTGAGGGGGGTGCTGTCTTCTGCCAGAAGGCAGGTGACGTGTTTCTTGGCCCCCCTCATTTTCTCCAGGGCATAGAAGAAGCGGGAGCCATGATCCATCTCCTGAAGGAGGCAGATGTGGGATTGAACAAAGGTGCCCTGGGCCCGATGGTCCTCGAGGGCCCGGAGCTCCTCCTGCTTCTCCCGGCACGCTCCGCAGCAGGGCGGATCCTCGGGGTTGGCGGCCAAACGCCTCTCCAGCTCTAAGACCTCCCGTTCCAACTGCTCTATTACCGCATCCCTCCGTTGGCTGGCGCCCCGGGTGTAGTCGTGGCAGAAGAGCCGGGCGCGCACCTTCCCCAGGTCCCACCACCGCTGCGCCAAGGGAAAGGCACGCCGCTGCCCTTGCCAGGACAGCCAAAACTCCCGGAAGGACGTCACGAAGCCCGCATCCTCCAACAAGCTATTGTTGAAATGCCAATAGGCCAGCCCCGGCCTCTCCGCGCAGAGGGAGGCCGTCACTGTAGCTAAATGATGGTCAGAAAAATGGGTCGACTGGATGCTGGAGGAGTGGGCTCGTGAAAGATGGAAACGTGATATGCCTCATCTGGGCATAATGGGGGAGGTGCCCCTTGGGCCCGAGAGGGAGCAGTGGTGGACTGGGAAGGAGGAGGGGTGGCTTGGGGGGCGGGGCAGCTTGGGGCGCAGGTGATGACAGGGCCGGTGCCCTGCTGGGGCTCGGGGGTTCCGGATGCCCCTCCTTGCCAGGCCAAGGGGCAGTCCCTCTTGACGTGCCCCATCGCCCGGCAGATGTAGCACCAGGCCTCACCCGCAGAGTAATGCACCCAGTAATGGGCCCCCTGGTAGGGGACCAGGAAGGACACCTCGAGCGCCTCTCTGTCACGCACCGCCGGCGGCAGTTGAAGCTGCACTTGCTGGTGGAACGAGAGGACGTGACGGAGGGCGGGGTCTTTGCAGCCCAATGGGAGAGGTCTGATCACAGAGATGGGTTTCCCCAGGGTGGAGAGGGCGGGTAACAGGACAGCACTGGGAAGAAAGGGAGGGACGGAGGTCAGGACCAGGCGGATGCCCAGGTCCTCCAGTGGCTCCAGGGGGATGAACACCCCCCCACCACTGCCAGGCCCTTTTCCACTGCCTCCTGGGCGGCGACCTCCGATGCTAAGAAGAATTCTAAGAATGCTAAGAAGACATTCCCATATATTTTGGATGCTGCCACAATGGCCGTGGGCCCCACCACCCTCGCCAACACCCACACGTAGGTCTCCATGTGGGGCGAGGTGGGCACCGGGAGGCAACGGATGCCGTGCTTCCTGGTCATGGTGGGAAAGGGGCCCCAGCCTCTATAGATGGAGGTGGAGGCGGTGGGTGGGAGAGATGATACAGCGGCAGGTGGGGGGGCTCCCGCCACCTGGGCATACGCCCTGGGGGCCAGGGGAGGGACACCCGCAGAGCTGGTGGAGGGAACAGCGGGGAGGGTCACCGTGGCTGGTGGTGGGGCCACGGCAGTGGGGGCAGCCCCTGCCATGGAGGGCCTGGTCTTTTTAGCGGGGTCATTCCCCTTCTTCTTACCTTGGCCTTTCCCACCGGCTGGGGGGGGGGCTCCCCCAGAATCTGAAGGGGGGAGGGACGTGGCAGCAGCGGAGGTCACCCTGGTGCCCGCTGTTACTGGCACCCCAGCGGGGTCGGTGGCAGGTGGTTTGGCGGCGGCGGCAGTGGAGATAGAGGCTTGGGGTGGTGATGGCAGGGCAGGTGGGGGAGGGGTAGCTGGGGCTGATGGAGGGGCCCCACCCATCTCATCCCCCCTCATCATGAGCAGGAAGGGAAGGGGAGGCCCCAGAAGGAGAAGGGGAAAGGGGAAGCAGGTTGACCACTCCTCCCCGCTAGGCTGCAGGCAGGGAGGAGGGCACCAAGAAGGGTGGGCTGGACAAGGGGACAAAACAGGGGTTAGGGGTCAGTCGCCGACACGGGGTGGAATTCCGGGTCCTCTAGCTGCACCAGGGGAGGGGGGGAGACAACAGAATTAGGGGTGCAGTGAAGAGGTTTGAAACTAAAAAGGGGAGTGGCACAAGTGCATGGGAGGGGGCATGGGCGCACGGAGCAAGGGACTGAGGGGGCTGGAGTTAGGGCAGGGAAACCAAGGGGCTAGCTTCAGAGGCTGGGGCGGGGCAAACAAACAAAGGTTGCAGAGGGAAATGGGCGGGGCAGGCAAACATACTGAAGCTAGTAAGGGGGGCTGGGGCAAAAAGGGGGGGCAAAAGCTGCAAAGGACAAATGGGGTACATAATAAGGGGCAAAGCTGTGAGGTGGGCAGTCCGGGGGGGGAGGGGACGTGCGCCCACGTGTGCTTACACAAAGTCTTTTTAGGCTGGCTGCTGCTTCTGGCCCAAATGGTGGAATCAGGGCGTGGCAAGCCAAGCAAGCAGCTGAGTCCAGAGGCAGGAGCTGAGGCAGATAGTATACAGCCAGTGGGGGTGGTGAAGGGGGCAGTGGTGGTGGTAGTGGTGGGGGTTGGGGGGATCAAACAGATGGATCGGGGGCAGCTCCATGCCACATCCCTTGTGTCCCTACAAACACAGTCAAGACCCCCACCACAAAAGCACAGTTCAAAAGGTACTGAGTCTTAAGGCCCTCTCCATTGTGGTCTGAAGAGTCTCTAGGTGCTCCCCCACTGGTAGATGGTCCTTTTCTTCTCCTTCTCGGGGCTTCAGCAGCTTCATGCAGTAACCTCCACAGCAGCAGCTCCAGTAACTCCAGGTGGTGGTCCAGGCAGGCAGAAAGGATCCCTCTCAGGTGGTGGTGTTGGTGGTGTCCACAGCAGCGATGGCTGGGGCTGGGGTCCCTCACTCCCCCCCTCTGGGGAGCGGGACAGCAGGCCCCCCCCCCACCAAGGGGCTGCAGTTGAAGCAGTAGCAGCACCCAAGGGTGGGGGGTCCAGCAGCCGGCCAGTAACCAGGTAGCAGCAGAGAACGGGTGTGCGGAGGGGTGTCTGGCCCAGCCAGGGGAACAGCTGGAGCTGGAGCAGCAACAGCAGGCAGAGCCCAAGGCCCAGCAACAGCAGCCCTCTCCCTCCTTCTGTCTTCAGGCCACAATGCTACAGGAGTGTGATTTAAGAGAGAGCTCTTTGTCCCAGGTAAAGCAGGTCCCTTTCCCCTGGGTAAGGGAACACGGAAGGTTTTTTGTTTTTTTTTTGAAACAGAAAAGAATTTTATTGTGTAACACTTGCAAAGAGTTACCAAAGAAAACAAAACAAACTATGCAACAAAACAACGCAAACAGAAGGTATAACACAGCAGCTTTCAGGAGGGAGAAGTGTTCAGGCTAGCCTGGGCCCAGAGCAGGGGGGCTTCCTCGACACCCATGGTCTTCCACCCTCCTGAGTTACCTGGTGGCCTAGAGCGGGGGGGCTTCCTCGACACTCGTGGTCTTCCACCCTCTCGAGTTACCTTGTGCCGCGCCCAGTGTCACCGATTATCCCCCTCCTGAGAGTGCCCGGCAAGATGGGCATGGCTGCAGGGTGGGCGGTTTGGGGGTGGGGGGGTAGACACCCACGTATTATAGGACCCCTCCTAGATGACAGTAACGATGGTATCCACAGCGGCAACGGCTGGGGCTGGTGTCTCTCGCTCTTCCCCTCAATCAAAGGGTCAAACGGAGGGAACCGGATGGGGTCACCGAGCAGAGAACCCCGGACAGCACCCACCGCTCTTCGAAAGTGTCAAGGGAGTCGGTGGACGCCGCCCAGAGGAACTCCGCCCGGATACGTGAATGTACTGAGGATCAGAAAAAGGCCCTAGAATCGCAGGAAGTTTCATGGGCCAACCTCCTCTCTCTGGTTTTATAAATGGCTGTTTTAGCCAAGGCTAGGAGGAGGTTAACCAGGAGATCCCGTGATTTTGTGGGGCCACGGATGGGGAGTGTATAGATAAAGAGGTGAGGGGAGAAATGAAGCCAGAAGCGCAATAGAATATTTGTGAGGAGCCGAAAAAGGGGCTGCAATCTGGCACACTCTAAATATACGTGCGCCAGGGTTTCCCTCACATTACAAAAAGGGCACGTATCCGGGATGGGAGTAAACCGTGTCAAAAACACGCCCGTGCTCACAGCTCCATGAAGGAGCCACCAACTGATGTCCCTGACGGGCCTCGGGACCGAGGTGGAGTACAAGCTGGCCTCCCGAGGTTGCTCACCCTCCAAAGGTGGCAGGAGATCCCGCCACTTTGCGTCGGGGCGGGACACCAGGGTGTGGGCGTGAAGGGTGTGAAGCGTGAGTGTATACAAATATTTCCGTGGTGCAAGTTGAAAACTGACCGGCTGCAGTTCATGCAGCCGGCTCGCAGTGAAAGGGTGAGGGGTTTGTCGGGATTGGCAGGGTAGGGGCCCAATGGAAAGGTCCGGCGGGCCTGGGGTAGAGGATGGGCGTGGTGTGCCCTAGCGCAAGGCTCGGTTGACATAAGCCCGAGCAGCGGGGGTCAAGGCGGCCTTCACCTCCTGAAGTACGCGCCGGGGAGTATGAGGGCTGGAGAGCCCCATGCGCCGAGCGAGCATCAGGGGATCCAGCCAGTCTCTCCGGTCATAGTCCAGGAGGTCTCCGACCCTCGTGACTTCCGCCAGGACAAACCTCTGGCGCACCGAGCGGGACTCCGCCACCTGCACACGGAGTTGGGGGTTGTGTAGCAGGGGCTCCGTGAGGAGATCTGCTCCCACGGTGGCCACCACGGACCTGGTCGTTAGAAACAGTTTCCAGGTCCGGAGGAGGTCCTGGTAGAAGACTGGCAGCCCAGAGAGGTCTCGCCGAAAAGCTCTCGGGTAAAGATAAAAGAGCTGCCGGTCGTATCGGAGCCCTTGGAAGCAGCGCAGGAGGGCGTGCGCCAATATGCTCCACGTCGAACTACCTGCACTGTAAAGGAGCCTCTGCAGGGTCTGGAGGTGGAAAACACGGACCTGAGTGTACAGACACTTCAGGCCCTGCCCTGCTTCCTTCAGGGGTAAATGAAGAACTCCCACAGGGGCCCAGTGCCTTCCTGACCAAAAGAACTCTAGAATCAATCTCCGGAGGTGGGTCAGGAAACCCGGGGCCGGGGCCAGGGTGTTGAGCCGGTACCAGAGCGTGGACAGGACTAGTTGGTTAAGCACCAGTGCTCTCCCTCAGAGGGAGAGACATCGGAGTCGCCTCGTCCATTTCCAGATCTGCTCTATCACCCCGCCCTCTAAATTTTGCCAGTTCTCCGGCGGGGAAGGGTGCGTGGCAGAAAGGTAAACGCCGAGATAGAGCAGAGGACCCGCGCTCCACCAGATGGTCTGAAGCACGGGTGGGAGGGAGCTTACCTGCCGCCAGTCCCCCACCGCCAAGCCAGAGCTCTTGACCCAGTTGACTCGGGCGCAGGAGGCTGCCGAATAGATGGCCTGGCATGCCTCCACTCGCGCCAGGTCGCCCGGGTCCTGGACCACGAGAAGTACGTCATCGGCGTACGCCGACAGGACCAGCCGCAGCTCCGGCTCCCGCAGCACCAACCCCGTCAACCTCCTACGGAGGAGACAGAGGAAAGGCTCGATCGCCAGAGCGTACAGCTGGCCCAAGAGGGGGCACCCCTGCCGCACTCCTCGCCCGAAGCTGACCGGTTCGGTCAGGGTCCAGTTGAGCCTAACCAAACACTCCGCGGAGGCATACAGCACCCGGAAAAGACTCACAAACTGAGGTCCGAATCCAAACGCCTGCAGAGTGCTCAGGAGGTACCCATGGTCTACTCTATCGAATGCCTTCTCCTGATCAAGAGACAGGAGGGCGAACGACAGACCATCTCTCCGCCCGAGTTCCAAAAGGTCTCGGACTAGAAATAGGTTGTCAAAAATGCTGCGACCTGGGACAGTATAGGTCTGGTCTGGGTGGATCACGTCCGCCATCACGGACCCTAGCCGCAGCGAAATTGCTTTCGCTACGATTTTGTAATCCGTGCTAAGGAGTGAGACGGGACGCCAGTTTCGTAAATCGCGGAGGTCCCCCTTCTTCGGCAGCAAGGCGAGCACCGCTCGCCTGCACAAAAGAGGGAGGACCCCGCCCTGCAAAGACTCAGCCCAGACAGTGACTAGGTCTGGGCTGAGGATGTCCCAGAACGCGCGGTAAAACTCCACGGTCAGCCCGTCCATGCCCGGAGATTTATTGGTGGGCATGATGCGGAGGGCTTCCGAGAACTCGGCCAGGGTGAGAGGCAGCTCTAGCCGGTCTTGGTCGCCCACGCTGACCGTGGGGAGTTCCTCCCAGAGCACCCCGCAAGCGCCAGGATCGGTCGGATCCGGGGAGAAAAGGCTTGTGTAGAAGTTGCGGGCTCTCCCACACATCTCCTCCGGATCCGTGAGGGGGGTGCCGTCTTCCGCTAGAAGGCAGGTGACATGCTTCTTGGCCTCCCTCATTTTCTCCAGGGCATAGAAGAAGCGGGAGCCGTGGTCCATCTCCCGAAGGAGGCGGATGCGGGACCGGACGAAGGCACCTCGGGCCCGGTGGTCCTCGAGGGCCCGAAGCTCCTCCCGCTTCTCGCGGCACGCTCCGCAGAGGGACGGGTCCTCGGGGTTGGCGGCCAGGCGCCTCTCCATCTCCAACACCTCCCGTTCCAACTGCTCTATCGCCGCATTTCTCCGTCGGCTGGTGCCCCGAGTGTAGTCGCGGCAGAAGAGCTTGGCGCGTACCTTCCCTAGATCCCACCATCGCCGCACCGAGGGAAAGGCACGCCACTGCTCTCGCCAGGCCAGCCAAAACTCCCGGAAGGACGTCACAAAGCTCTCGTCCTCCAACAGGCTATTGTTAAAGTGCCAATAGGCCAGCCCTGGTCTCTCTGCACGGAGGGAGACCGTTATAGTAACTAAATGATGGTCGGAAAAAGGGGCCGGCCGAATGGTGGAGGAGTGAACCTGTGAAAGATGGAAACGGGATAAGGAAATACGGTCCAACCAAGAGTGGTGTGACCGATGGGCCTCCACCCGGACAAAAGTGAATGTGGAGGTGCCATCTGGGTGATGGTCACGCCAGACGTCCACTAGGGAGTGATATTCAACTATTCCCCGGAGGATGTTCGCGGTGGCTGGGCTCGGCTCGGCCCCTGAGGAGTCCTGTTCCTCGAGGGTGGTGTTAAAGTCCCCTCCCAGGACCAGGCACTCGTGCGAATCTAGGGTGCTGAGAAAGTCGGACACCTGCTGGTAAAATTGTGGCCGCTTTGGGCTCATTTGCGGGGCTTAGATATTAACAAGGTTGACCACGAGCCCCTCCATACGGACTCAAAGGTGCAGCAGGTGGCCCGGCACGACCTCAGTGACCCCTAGCACCTCGGGCCGTAGGGTGGGGGAGAACAGGGTCGCCACTCCAGCTTGCCAAGTCGTGAAGTGGCTAAAGTAGACCCCGTCCCCCCACTCCAGCCGCCACCTGTCCTCAACGGTCAGGTCCGTATGGGTCTCCTGCAGGAAAACTACAGAGTACCCCCCTTCCCGAAGGTAAGAGAGCACCTGGAACCTGCGGAGAGCCATCCTACAACCCCTGGCATTCAAGGTTGCAATAATAAAAGGCATCATGCAGAGGGCTGGGGGGGTGGGGGTTTCTCATTGGCGGGGGTGTTCGTGGCCCCCGGCGGGTTGCTCAGCAACCCGTGACCTATCCCGTAGATGAGTAGATCGCTTCGGAAGCCGCGGGCCCGCTCGTAGGCCGCAGCACCGCGCCTGCCTTGCCCTCTGCCCTCCTTTATAAGGGCCCTTGTGGCCTGAAAAATTTGATCAAAGTCCCCCCAGAGCTGAAGAGCTAGCTGTACCCTATTGCGGGCACCACGGGTGTGTTCTAAGAACTTCCGTAGTGCATGCCGCAGCTCATGGGGGGGGGGGGTTACGGTTCCCGGGGTATTCCCCGGTGGGGCTCTTAATACAGCCTCGTGGTCCGCTAAGGCGGGTAGGCAGGGTGCGGACCACTGACGGGGCGTCTGACAGGCTGGGGTTATTAAATCCATTTCATGCCTTGGGGTGGAAGGGGATAGCGGGGGAAAAATTGCAACTCCTAGTGGGTCGCGACTGGAAAGTGCAAAGACTGCTCCCTGGGGGGAATCTGCAAAAGGCGGAAAAAAAACGACCCCAGGGGCGGCAATAGCATTGCAGGGGGGGGTAAACTGGGCAGGGGCAGGGGAAGGGGCAGGGGCAGAGGTAAGGTTCTGGGATTCAGGAGGCAAGCAGCTGAAGGAAGGTGCCTCCTGAGCAGAGTCGAGGGTTAAGGGGTAAGGGAGGGGGCTCCCAGTAATGCTAGGCGCTGGCTCCGTGGTGGTCTTGGTGGCCATGGCATCAGGTGGTGGACCACCTTCTGCAGGGTGCTCGCCCGGGAAGGCAATCAGGGGGAGGGAGCATGGGGAAAGGGGGGCTGGGGTGAGGTTGCCCAGCTCGAGGCCAGCCGGGAGTAGATCATCCTCTCCCTGGGTGACCGGGGTCAAACCTAGGGCCTCAATCTCCGCGTACACGGAGGAGAGGCCAACGCCTGCTACCCCGGGGGCCTCTCCTCTAGGGCCCGCCTCAGCGGTCGCCTCGGGGTTCGCGGGGGGTTCGGATGGTATCCGGGCAGAAGGGGTGTCCTCAGGGGTCTCGGAGGGGAGGGTCTCCCGTGGGGGGGGGGTTCTGCCCTCCAAAGCCAGTCTGTCTTCCCCTCCCGACACCAGCGGATGGATCTCACTCGTGGTCGCAGCGGAGGGCTCGATATCAGTGCTTCCCTTCCTGGTCTTCCAAGGGGCTTCCGCGTCGGATGGATGCAGTGGAGCTCGAGCCTTCCGCTTGCCTCGTTTCCCCTGGACTAGGTTCCAGCCCTCCATAGCGTCGTCTGGGGGCTGGTTAGCAGGGGGCGTGTCGGGGGGCGGAGGCAATGGTTCAGGGGTTCGGGGGGGTAGCAGTGAGGCAGCATGAGGAGGGGGGGTTCTCCTTGGGGCGGGCCCTCTCCTATGCCCGATAATATCTTTGTTGCACCCTCCTCCATAGGCTCTGCCGAAGTGGAAATAGCAAGGGTGGGACTCCCTTGCTCGCCCGGGCATTGTAGGGAAGAAGTCTCCTGGGCCCGGACGGGAGCAGCGATGGATTGAGTAGGAGGAGGGTTGGTTTCAGGTGCCGGGCAGCCAGGGGCGTCGGCAACAACGGGGCCGATGTCCTGCCGGGTCTCGGGGGTCTCGAGTGCCCCTCCCCCCCGGGCCAAAGGGCAGTCACTGCGGACATGCCCGGCTGAGCGGCAGAGGTAGCACTGGGCCTCTCCGGTGGAGTAAAAGACCCGATAGCGGGCTCCCTGGTAGGGGACTAGGAAGGACCCCTCGAGCGCCTCCCCGTCATGCACCTCCGCCGGCGGTAGAAGCTGCACTTGCCGGCGGAAAGAAAGGACGTGACGGAGGGTGGGGTCCTTGCAGCCCAATGGGAGAGGGCTGATGACAGAGGTAAGTTTCCCCAGGGCGGAGAGAGCGGGTAACAGGGCAACACTGGGTAAAAAGGGAGGAACGGAGGTGAGGACGAGGCGAACGCCCAGGTCTTCTAGCGGCTCTAGGGGGACAAACACCCCCCCCACCACCAGGCCCCTCTCCACCGCCTCCTGGGTGGCAGCTTCCGTAGCTAAGAAAAAAACGACCTTCCCATACATCTTGGAGGCCGTCACAATAGCCGTGGGTCCTACCACCTTCGCCAACGCCTGCACGTATGTCTCCACATGGGGCGAGGCGGGCACCAGGAGGCAACGGACACCGTGCTTCCTAGTCAAGGTGGGGAAAGGGCCCCGGCTGCTGGTGATGGTAGCGGAGGCAGTGGGTGGGCGAGATGACGAGGCGGCAGGCAGGGGGGAGCCTGCCAGCGCCCGGGCATACGTCCTGGGGCCCGGGGGAGGGGCATTCGCAGAGCTGGTGGAGGGAACTGCAGGGAGGGGTGCCGCGGTTGATGATGAGGCCACGGCTGTGGGGGCAGCCCCTGCCATGGAGGACCCAGATGTTTTAGCGGGGCCCTTTCCTTTCTTCCCACCCTGGCCTTTGCGGCCAGCTGGTGGGGGGTTCCTAGAACCTGGGGCGGGGGTGGGCACAGCCGTGGCAGTAATCACTCCGGTGCCTCCTGCTGCCGGTGCCCCAGCGGGGGTGGTGGCAAGTATTTTGACAATCGTGGTGCGGGGGGCGAGGTTGGGGGTTGGGCGGGGGGGGTGGGGGAGGAACAGCTAATATTGTTAAAGGGGCCTCGCCCCTCTCATTCCCCACCATTGTGAGCAGGGAGAGACAGGGAGACACCGGAAGGAGGAGGGGGGAGGGGGAAAACGAATTAACCACTCCTCCCTGCTAGGCTGCAGGCGGGGGGAGGGGGGGAAATGCCAAATGGGTTGAAACGGGGGGGGGAATCCAATAATAGGGGCAGGCTGTAAAATAAGCAGTTCGGGGGGGGGGTGTAAACCCACGCACGTTTGTCCAAAGAGTCTCGTTTGGTCGGCTGTTATGTCCGGTCCGAAAGGCAAAGTTCAAAGCAAACAGCTGGATCTGAAGGCAGATGGCAGATTGCCAGCAGGGACGAAAATGGCGGGGGGCCGTGACAGTTGTAGTAATGGTGGGGAGGGGGCACCGATGGATCAGGGGGCAGCTTATTGCCACACCCCCTGTGCCGCCACAAACGCAATTAAAACACACTCAAACTCCCCCCCACGAGAGTAGAATTTGAAAAATTACTCAATCTTACGGCCCCCTTCACAATGATTTGTAGCTTCTTGACTTATTTCTCCTGTCTTCTGAAATCCTTCTTCTCCGGCCGTGTTGGCTGTGTTCCAAGGCTTCCAGCATGCTAAGAATGTTATAAAGATAGTCCGAGCTGCCAGCAAAGCGGCTGGGTCTGGGGGCTTCCACTTCCCCCTCCAGATAGCAAAATTAGCTATCTTCCCCCCCTCCTCCGGGGGTTTCAGCTAAAACAAATAGCTGCGCCCGAAAGCAGGCGGGGGGGGTGGTGGTGCTGGCTGCAAGATGGCAGCCTGTTAGCACTCAGAAAAAAAGCAAAAACGACAGAAAATCAAACCAAATCAACAAAGCGTCCGGCCCGGTCGGGGTGGGAGACTAAGGCAGGGTCCAAAAGTAAGAAAAATCCAGGCCAGGGGGCTTTAGGAAAGAATAGAAAGCAGATAGCTGAGGAGCAAGCGAGGGACGGTCCCGTCCTCCAACAGGGACGTGGTTTTTTTTTTTTTTTTTATTGAAACAGAAAAAAAAATTTATTGTGACAATTACAAGAATTATCAAGAACCAAATCAAAGTATGCAAGAAAACAACGCAAACAGAAGGTATAACACAGCAGCTTTCAGGAGGGAGAAGTCTTCAGGCTAGCCTGGGCCCAGAGTGGGGGGCTTGGTCTTCCACCCTCCTGACCTGGTGGCCTAGAGCGGGGGGGCTTCCTCGACACTCGTGGTCTTCCACCCTCTCGAGTTACCTTGTGCCGCGCCCAGTGTCACCGATTATCCCCCTCCTGAGAGTGCCCGGCAAGATGGGCATAGCTGCAGGGTGGGCGGTTTGGGGGTGGGGGGGTAGACACCCACGTATTATAGGACCCCTCCTAGATGACAGTAACGATGGTATCCACAGCGGCAACGGCTGGGGCTGGTGTCTCTCGCTCTTCCCCTCAATCAAAGGGTCAAACGGAGGGAACCGGATGGGGTCACCGAGCAGAGAACCCCGGACAGCACCCACCGCTCTTCGAAAGTGTCAAGGGAGTCGGTGGACGCCGCCCAGAGGAACTCCGCCCGGATACGTGAATGTACTGAGGATAGGAAAAAGGCCCTACAATCGCAGGACGTTTCATGGGCCAACCTCCTCTCTCTGGTTTTATAAATGGCTGTTTTTGCCAAAGCTAGGAGGAGGTTAACCAGGCGATCCTGCGACTTTGTGGGGCCGTGGATGGGGAGTGTATAGATAAAGAGGTGGGGAGAAAAATGAAGCCAAAAGCGCAACAAAATATTTGTGAGGAGCCGAAAAAGGGGCTGCAATCTGGTACACTCTAAATAGACGTGTGCCAGGGTTTCCCTCACATTACAAAAAGGGCAAGTATCCGGAATGGAAGTGAACCGTGTCAAAAACACGCCCGTGCTCACAGCTCCGTGAAGGAGCCGCCAACTGATGTCTCCGACGGGCCTCGGGACCAAGGTGGAATACAAGCTGGCCCATCGAGGTTGCTCACCCTCCAAAGGTGGCAGGAGGTCCCGCCACTTTGTGTCGGGGCGGGACACCAGGGTGTGGGCGTGAAGGGTGTGAAGCGTGAGTGTATACAAATATTTCCGTGATGCAAGTTGAAAACTGACCGGTTGCAGTTCATGCAGCCGGCTCGCAGTGAAAGGGTGAGGGGTTTGTCGGGATCGGCAGGGTAGGGGCCCAATGGAAAGGTCCGGCGGGCCCGGGGTAGAGGATGGGCGTGGTGCGCCCTCGCGCAAAGCTCGGTTGACATAATCCCGAGCTGCAGGGGTCAAGGCGGCCTTCACCTCCTGAAGTACGCGCCGGGGAGTACGGGGGCTGGAGAGCCCCATGCGCCGAGCGAGCGTCAGGGGATCCAGCCAGTCTCTCTGGTCATAGTCCAGGAGGTCTCCGACCTTCGTGACTTCCGCCAAGACCAACCTCTGGCGCACCGAGCGGGACTCCGCCACCTGCACACGGAGTTGGGGGTTGTGTAGCAGGGGCTCCGTGAGGAGATCTGCTCCCGCGGTGGCCGCCACGGACCTGGTCGTTAGAAACAGTTTCCAGGTCCGGAGGAGGTCCTGGTAGAAGACCGGCAGCCCAGAGAGGTCTCGCGGAAAACCTCTCGAAGAAAGGTAAAAGAGCTGCCGGTCGTATCGGAACCCCTGGAAGCGGCGCAGGAAGGCGTGCGCCAGCATGCTCCACCTCGAACTACCTGCACTGTATAGGAGCCTCTGCAGGGCCTGGAGGCAGAAAAGGCGGACCTGAGTGTACAGACACTTCAGGCCCTGTCCTCCTTCCTTCAGGGGTAAATGAAAAACTCCAACAGGAGCCCAGTGCATTCCCGACCAAAAGAACTCTAGAATCAATCTCCGGAGGTGGGTCAGGAAACCCGGGGCCGGGGCCAGGGTGTTGAGCCGGTACCAGAGCGTGGACAGGACTAGTTGGTTAAGCACCAGTGCTCTCCCTCGGAGGGAGAGACATCGGAGTAGCCCTGTCCATTTCCGGATC
This sequence comes from Natator depressus, assembly GCF_965152275.1. NCBI lineage: Eukaryota > Metazoa > Chordata > Testudines > Cheloniidae > Natator > Natator depressus. Next base: position 182,592,379 of record NC_134236.1, on the reverse strand, counting down.
CGCTCTATCACCCCGCCCTCCACATTTTGCCAGTTCTCCGGCGGGGAAGGGTGCGTGGCGGAAAGGTAAACGTTGAGATAGAGCAGAGGACCCGCGCTCCACCGGATGGTCTGAAGCGCGGGTGGGAGGGAGCTTACCTGCCGCCAGTCCCCCACCGCCAAGCCACAGCTCTTGACCCAGTTGACTCGGGCGGAGGAGGCTGCCGAATAGATGGCTTGGCATGCCTCCACTCGCGCCAGGTCGCCCGGGTCCTGGACCACGAGAAGTACGTCATCGGCGTATGCCGACAGGACCAGCCGCAGCTCCGGCTCCCGCAGCACCAACCCTGTCAACCTCCTGCGGAGGAGACAGAGGAAAGGCTCGATCGCAAAAGCGTACAGCTGGCCCGAGAGGGGGCACCCTTGTCGCACTCCTCGCCCGAAGCTGACCGGTTCGGTCAGGGTCCAGTTGAGCCTAACCAAACACTCCGCGGAGGCATACAGCACCCGGAGAAAACTCACAAACTGAGGTCCGAATCCAAACGCCTGCAGAGTGCTCAGGAGATACCCATGGTCTACTCTGTCGAACGCCTTCTCCTGATCAAGGGACAGGAGGGCGAACGACAGACCATCTCTCCGCCCGAGTTCCAAAAGGTCTCGGACTAGAAATAGGTTGTCAAAAATGCTGCGACCTGGGACAGTATAGGTCTGGTCTGGGTGGATCACATCCGCCATCACGGACCCTAGCCGCAGCGAAATTGCTTTCGCTACGATTTTGTAATCCGTGCTAAGGAGTGAGACGGGACGCCAGTTTCGTAAATCGCGGAGGTCCCCCTTCTTCGGCAGCAAGGCGAGCACCGCTCGCCTGCACGACAGAGGGAGGATCCCGCCCTGCAAGGACTCAGCCCAGACAGTAACTAGGTCTGGGCCGAGGATGTTCCAGAACGCGCGGTAAAACTCCACGGTCAGCCCGTCCATGCCCGGAGATTTATTGGTGGGCATGCGGCGGAGGGCTTCCGAGAACTCGGCCAGGGTGAGAGGCAGCTCTAGCCGCTCTCGGTCGCCCACGCTGACCGTGGGGAGGTCCTCCCAGAGCACCCTGCAGGCGCCAGGATCGGTCGGATCCGGGGAGAAAAGGCTTGTGTAGAAGTCGCGGGCTCTCCCACACATCTCCTCCGGATCCGTGAGGGGGGTGCCGTCTTCTGCTAGAAGGTAGGTGACGTGCTTCTTGGCCCCCCTCGTTTTTTCCAGGGCATAGAAGAAGCGGGAGCCGCGGTCCATCTCCCGAAGGAGGCGGATGCGGGACCGGACGAAGGCACCTCGGGCCCGGTGGTCCTCGAGGGCCCGAAGCTCCTCCCGCTTCTCCCGGCACGCTCTGCAGAGGGACGGGTCCTCGGGGTCGGCGGCCAGGCGCCTCTCCAGCTCCAAGACCTCCCGTTCCAACTGCTCTATCACCGCATTTCTCCGTCGGCTGGTGCCCCGAGTGTAGTCACGGCAGAAGAGCTTGGCGTGGACCTTCCCTAAATCCCACCATCGCCGCACCGAGGGAAAGGCACGCCATTGCTCTCGCCAGGCGAGCCAAAACTCCCGGAAGGACGTCACGAAGCTCTCGTCCTCCAACAGGCTATTATTAAAGTGCCAATAGGCCGGCCCCGGTCTCTCTGCACGGAGGGAGACCGTTATAGTAACTAAATGATGGTCGGAAAAAGGGGCCGGCCGAATGGTAGAGGAGTGGGCCTGTGAAAGATGGAAACGGGATAAATAAATACGGTCCAACCGAGAGTGGTGTGACCGATTGGCCTCCACCCGGACAAAAGTGAACGTGGAGGTGTCATTTGGGTGATGGTCACGCCAGACGTCCACTAGGGAGTGAGATTCAACTATTCCCCGAAGAATATTCGCGGCAGCCGGGCTCGGCTCGGCGCCTGAGCGATCCTGTTCCTCGAGGGTGGTGTTAAAGTCTCCTCCCAGGACCAGGCACTCGTGCGAATCTAGGGTGCCGAGAAAGTCGGACACCCGCTGGTAAAATTGTGGCCGCTTTGGGCTCATTTGTGGGGCATAAATATTAACAAGATTTACCACGAGCCCCTCCATACGGACTCGAAGGTGCAGCAGGTGGCCCGGCACGACCTCAGTGACCCCTAGCACCTCGGGCCGTAGGGTGGGGGAGAACAGGGTCGCCACTCCAGCTTGCCAAGTCGTGAAGTGGCTAAAGTAGACCCCGTCCCCCCACTCCAGCCGCCACCTGTCCTCAAAGGTCGGGTCCGTATGGGTCTCCTGTAGGAAAACTACAGAGTACCCTCCTTCCCGAAGGTAAGAGAGCACCTGGGACCTGCGGAGAGCCATCCTACAGCCCCTGGTATTCAAGGTTGCAATAAGAGTAGGCATCATGCGGAGGGCTGGTGGGGTGGAGGTTTCCCGGTGGCGGGGGTGTTTCTGGCCCCCGGCGGGTTGCGCACCAACCCGTGACCCATCTCATAGATGAGTAGATCGTTTTGGAAGTTGCGGGCCTGCTCGTAGGCCGCAGCACCGCGCCTGCCTTGCCCTTTGCCCTCCTTTATAAGGGCCCTTGTGGTCCGAAAAAGTTGCTCAAAGTACCCCCAGAGCTGAAGAGCTAGCTGTACCTTATTGCGGGCACCACGGGTGTGTTCTAAGAACTTCTGTAGTGCATGCCGCAGCTCATGGGGGGATGGGGTTACGGTTCCCGGGGTATTCCCCGGTGGGACTCTTAATACAGCCTCGAGGTCCGCTAAGGTGGGTAGGCAGGGTGCGGACCACCGACGGGGGGTCTGACAGGCTGGGGTTATGAAATCCATTTCATGCCTTGAGGTGGAAGGGAATGGCGGGGAAAAAATTGCAACTCCTAATGGGTCACGACTAGAAAGTGCAAAAACTGCTCCTTGGGGGGAATCTGCAGAAGGCGGAAATGAAACGACCCCAGGGGCAGCAGGAGCATCGCAGAAGGGAATAAACTGGGTGGGGCTAGGGGAGGGGGCAGGGGCAAAGGAAAGGCTCTGAGATTCAGGAGGCAAGCAACTGAAGAAAGGTGCCTCCTGAGCAGAGTCGAGGGTTAAGGGGTAAGGGAGGGGGCTCCCAGTAATGCTAGGCGCTGGCCCCGCGTTGGTCTTGGCGGCCGTGGCATCTGGTGGTGGACCACCTTCTGCAGGGTGCTCGCCCGGGAAGGCAATCAGGGGGGGGGAGTATGGGGAAAAAGGGGCTGGGGTGAGGTTGCCCAGTCTGAGGCCAGCCGGGAGTAGATCATCCTCTCCCTGGGTGACCGGGGTCAAATCTAGGGCCTCAATCTCCGCGTACACGGAGGAGAGGCCAGCGCCTGCTACCCCGGGGGCCTCTCCTCTAGGGCCCGCCTCAGCGGTCGCCTCGGGGTTCGTGGGGGGTTCGGATGGTATCCGAGCAGAAAGGGCGTCCTCAGGGGTCTCGGAGGGGAGGGTCTCCCGTGGAGGGGGAGTTCTGCCCTCCAAGGCCAGTCTGTCTTCTCCTCCCAACACCAGCGGATGGACCTCACTCGTGGTCGTAGCGGAGGGCTCGATGTCAGTGCGTCCCTTCCTGGTCTTCCGGGGGGCTTCCGCGTCGGATGGATGCAGCGGAGCTCGAGCCTTCCGCTTGCTCCGTTTCCCCTGGACTAAGTTCCAGTCCTCCATAGCGTCGTCCGGGGGCTGGTTAGCAGGGGTCGTATCAGGGGGCGGAGGTGATGGTTCAGGGGTTCGGGGGGGCAGCGGTGAGGCAGCATGAGGAGGGGGGGGTTCTCCTTGGGGTGGGCCCTCTCCTATGCCCGATAATATCTTTGTCGCGCCCTCCTCCATAGGCTCTACTGAGGTGGTAGTAGCAAGGGTGGGACTCCCTTGCTCGCCCGGGCGTAGTAGGGAAGGAGTCTCCTGGGCCCGGGCGGGAGCAGCAGTGGATTGAGTAGGAGGAGGGTTGGTTTCAGGTGCTGGGCAGCCAGGGGCGTTGGCAACAACGGGGCCGATATCCTGCCGGGTCTCGGGGGTCTCAGGTGCCCCTCCCCTCCGGGCCAAAGGGCAGTCTCTGCGGACATGCCTGGCCGAGCGGCAGAGGTAGCACCGGGCCTCTCCGGTGGAGTAGAAGACCCGATAGCGGGCTCCCTGGTAGGGGACTAAGAAGGACCCCTCGAGCGCCTCCCCGTCACGCACCCCCACCGGCGGTAAAAGCTGCACTTGCCGGCGGAAAGAAAGGACGTGACGGAGGGTGGGGTCCCTGCAGCCCAACGGGAGAGGGCTGATGACAGAGGTAAGCTTCCCCAGGGCGGAGAGAGCGGGTAACAGGGCAGCATTGGGTAAAAAGGGGGGAATGGAGGTAAGGACAAGGCGAACACCCAGGTCTTCTAGCGGCTCTAGGGGGACAAACAACCCCCCTACCACCAGGCCCCTCTCCACCGCCTCTTGGGCGGCAGCCTCCGTAGCTAAGAAAAAAACGACCTTCCCATACATCTTGGAGGCCGCCACAATAGCCGTGGGTCCTACCACCTTCGCCAACGCCTGCACGTATGTCTCCACGTGGGGCGAGGCGGGCACCAGGAGGCAACGGACACCGTGCTTCCTGGTCAGGGCGGAAAAAGGGCCCCGACTGTTGGTGATTGTAGCGGAGGCAGTGGGTGGGCGAGATGACGAGGCGGCAGGCAGGGGGGAGCCTGCCACCGCCCGGGCATATGTCCTGGGGGCCGGGGGGGGACACATATGTAGCGCTGGTGGAGGGAATTGCAGGGAGGGGCGCCGCGGTCGATGACGAGGCCACGGCTGTGGGGGACGCCCCTGCCATGGAGGGCCCAGATGTTTTGGCGGGGCCCTTTCTTTTCTGCCCGTCCTGGCTTTTGCGGCCAGCTGGCAGAGAGTTCCTAGAACCTGAGGTGGAAGGGGGCATAGCAGCAGCAGTAATCGCTCCGGTGCCTCCTGCTGCCGGTGCCCCAGCAGGGGCGGTGGCAGGTTTTTTGGCAATCGTGATGGGGGGGGCAAGATTGGCGGTTGGGCGGGGGGGGGTGGGGAAAAAACAACTAAATTTTTTAAAGGGGCCTTGCCTTCCTCATTCCCCGCCATTGTAAGCAGGGAGGGACGGAGAGACACCGGAAGGAAAAGGGGGAGGGGGGAAACAAAATAACCACTCCTCCCTACTAAGCTACAGGAGGGGAGAGGAATACCAAATGGGGTGATCAAGGGGGGGAGAGAAAATCCAATAATAGGGGCAAGCTATAAGCTAAGCAATCCGGGGGGGGGGGTGTAAACCCATGCACATTTGTCCAAAGAGTCTCGTTTGGTCAGCTGTTATGTCCGGTCCGAAAGGCAAAGTTCAAAGCAAACAGCTGGATCCGAAGGCGGATGGCAAATTGCCAGCAGGGACGAAGCGGCGGGGGGGTCGTGACAGTTGTAGTAATGGTGGGGGGGGGTGGAGCGGGCACCGATGGATCAGGGGGGCAGCTTATTGCCACACCCCCTGTGCCGCCACAAATGCAATTAAAACACAGTCAAACTCCCCCCCACGAGAGTAGAATTCGAAAAAAAAAAACCCTCAGTCTTACGACCCCTTCACGATGATTCGCAGCTGTTTAAATTATGTCTCCTGTCTTCTGAAATCCTTCTTCTCCGGCCGTGTTGGCTGTGTTCCAAGGCTTCCGGCATGCTAAGAATGTTGTAAAGATAGTCCGAGCTGCCAGCAAAGCGGCTGGGTCTGGGGGCTTTCACTCCCCCTCCGAACAGCAAAATCGGCAATCTTCCCCCCCCTCTTCCGGGGGTTCAGTTAAGACAAATAGCTGCGCCCGAAAGCAGGCGAGGGGGGGTAGTATTGACTGCAAGATGGCGACTTGTCAGCAATCCAAGGAAAAAGCAAGAAAGCGGTGGAGAATCAAACTAAATCAGCAAAGCGTCCAGCCCGGTCCGGGGTGGGGACTAAGGCAGGGTCCAAAAGTAAGAAAAATCCGGGCCAGGGGGCTTTAGGAAAGAAAAGAAAGCAGATAGCTGGGGAGCAAGCTAGGGACGGTCCGTCCTCCAACAGGGACGGTTTTTTTTTTTTTTTTTTTTTTTTTGAAACAGAAAAGAAATTTATTTGGAACAGTTACAGAGATTACAAGAAGATAAAGAAAAACTTAGCAACAAAACAACGCAATCAGAAGGTATAACACAACAGCTTTCAGGAGGGAGAGGTGTTCAGGCTAGCCCAGGCCCAGAGCGGGGGGGCTTCCTCGACACTCGTGGTCTTCCACCCTCCTGAGTTACCTGGTGGCCTAGAGCGGGGGGGCTTCCTCGACACTCGTGGTCTTCCACCCCCTCGAGTTACCTAGTGCCGCGCCCAGGGTCACCGACCCTCCCTCTCCTGAGAGTGCCCGACAAGATGGGCACGGCTGCGGGGTGGGTGGCTGGGAGGGAGGGGGGCACATCCATGTATTATAAGACCCCTCCTAAATAACAATAATGATGGTATTCACAGCAGCTAACGGCTGTGGCTGGCGTCTCTCGCTCTGTCCCTCAATCAGAGGGTCAGACGGAGGGAACCGGACGGGGTCACCGAGCAGAGAACCCCGGACAGCGCCCACCGCTCCTCGAAGGTGTCAAGGGAGTCGGTGGACGCCGCCCAGAGGAACTCCGCCCGGATGCGTGAATGTACTGAGGATCGGAAAACGGCCCTACAATCGCAGGACGCCTCATGAGCCAACCTCCGCTCTCTGGTCTTATAAATGGCTGTCTTAGCCAAGGCTAGGAGGAGGCAAACCAGGAGATCCCGCGACTTGGTGGGGCCACGGATGGGGAGTGTATAGATAAAGAGGTGAGGGGAAAAATGAAGCCAAAAGCGCAAAAGAATGTTTGTGAGGAGCCGAAAAAGAGGCTGCAATCTGGCACACTCTAAATAGACGTGCGCCAGGGTTTCCCTCACATTACAGAAGGGGCAAGTCTCCGGAACGGAGGTAAAACGTGTCAAAAACACGCCCGTGCTCACGGCCCCGTGAAGGAGCCGCCAACTGATGTCCCCGACGGGCCTCGGGACCAAGGTGGAGTACAGGCTGGCCCACCGAGGTTGCTCCCCCTCCAAGGGTGGTAGGAGATCTCGCCACTTTGTGTCGGGGCGGGACACCAGGGTGCGGGCGTGAAGGGTATGGAGCGTGAGTGTATATAAATATTGCCGTGGTGCAACTTGAAAACCGACCGGTTGTAATTCATGCAGCCGGCTTGCAGTGAAAGGATGAGGGGTGTGTTGGGATCGGCAGGGTAGGGGCCCGATGGAAAGGTCCGGCGGGCCTGGGGTAAAGGATGGGCGGGGTGCGCCCTCGCGCAAGGCTCGGCTGACATAAGCCCGAGCAGCGGGGGTCAAAGCGGCCTCCACCTCCTGAAGCACGCGCCGGGGGGTGCGAAGGCTGGAGAGCCCCATGCGTCGAGCGAGCGTCAGGGGATCCAGCCAGTCTCCCCGGTCGTAGTCCAGGAGGTCCCCGACCCTCGTAACTCCCGCCAGGACCAACCTCTGGCGCACCGTGCGGGACTCCGCCGCCTGCACACGAAGTTGGGGGTTGTGTAGCAGGGGCTCCGTGAGGAGATCTGCCCCCACGATGGCCGCCACAGACCTGGTGGTTGAAAACAGTTTCCAGGTCCGGAGGAGGTCCTGGTAGAAATCCGGCAGCCCGGAGAGGTCTCGCGGAAAACCTCTCGGACAAAGATAAAAGAGCTGCCGGTCATATCGGAGCCCATGGAAGCGGCGTAGGAAGGCGTGCGCCAATATGCTCCACGTCGAACTACCTGCACCATAAAGGAGCCTCTGCAGGGCCTGGAGGCGGAAAACGCGGACCTGAGTGTACAGACACTTCAGGCCCTGCCCTCCTTCCTTCAGGGGCAAATGAAGAACTCCAACAGGGGCCCAGTGCAATCCTGACCAAAAGAACTCCAGAATCAATCTCCGGAGGTGGGACAGGAAACCCGGGGCCGGGGCTAGGGTGTTGAGCCGGTACCAGAGCGTGGACAGGACTAGTTGGTTAAGCACCAGTGCTCTCCCCCGAAGGGAGAGACATCGGAGTAGCCTCGTCCATTTCCTGATCCGCTCAATCACGCCGCCTTCCAAATTTTGCCAGTTCTCCGGCGGAGAAGGGTGCGTGGCAGAAAGGTAAACGCCGAGATAGAGCAGAGGGCCGGCACTCCACCGGATGGTCTGAAGCGCGGGTGGGAGGGAGCTTACCTGCCGCCAGCCCCCCACCGCCAAGCCAGAGCTCTTGACCCAGTTGACTCGGGCGGAGGAGGCTGCTGAATAGATGGCTTGGCATGCCTCCACTCGCGCCAAGTCACCCGGGTCCTGGACCACGAGGAGGACGTCATCGGCGTACGCCGACAGGACCAGCCGCAGCTCCGGCTCCCGCAGCACCAACCCCGTCAACCTCCTGCGGAGGAGACAGAGGAAAGGCTCGATCGCCAGAGCGTACAGCTGGCCTGAAAGGGGGCACCCCTGCCGCACCCCTCGCCCGAAGCTGACCGGTTCGGTCAGGGTCCAGTTGAGCCTAACCAAACACTCCGCGGAGGCGTACAGCACCCGGAGAAAACTCACAAACTGAGGTCCGAATCCAAACGCCCGCAGGGTGCTCAGGAGGTACCCATGATCCACTCTATCGAACGCCTTCTCCTGATCGAGAGACAGGAGGGCGAACGACAGACCGTCTCTCCGCCCGAGTTCCAAAAGGTCTCGGACTAGAAAGAGGTTGTCAAAAATGCTGCGACCCGGGACAGTATAGGTCTGGTCTGGGTGGATCACGTCCGCCATCACGGCCCCTAGCCGCAGCGAAATTGCTTTCGCTACGATTTTGTAATCCGTGCTAAGGAGTGAGAGGGGACGCCAGTTTCGTAAGTCGCGGAGGTCCCCCTTCTTCGGCAGCAAGGCAAGCACCGCTCGCCTGCACGACAGAGGGAGGACCCCGCCCTGCAAAGACTCAGCCCAGACAGTGACTAGGTCTGGGCCGAGGATGTCCCAGAACGCGCGGTAAAACTCCACGGTCAGCCCGTCCATGCCCGGAGATTTATTGGTGGGCATGCGGCGGAGGGCTTCCGAGAACTCGGCCAGGGTGAGAGGCAGCTCTAGCCGGTCTCGGTCGCCCACGCTGACCGTGGGGAGTTCCTCCCAGAGCACCCCGCGAGCGCCAGGATCGGTCGGATCCGGGGAGAAAAGGCTTGCGTAGAAGTCACGGGCCCTCCCACACATCTCCTCCGGATCCGTGAGGGGGGTGCCGTCTTCCGCTAGAAGGCAGGTGACGTGTTTTTTGGCCCCCCTCGTTTTCTCCAAGGCATAGAAGAAGCGGGAGCCGCGATCCATCTCCCGAAGGAGGCGGATGCGGGACCGGACAAAGGCACCTCGGGCCCGGTGGTCCTCGAGGGCTCGAAGTTCCTCCCGCTTCTCCCGGCACGCTCCGCAGAGGGACGGGTCCCCGGGGCTGGCGGCCAGGCGCCTCTCCAGCTCTAAGACCTCCCGTTCCAACTGCTCTATCGTTGCATTTCTCCGTCGGCTGGCGCCCCGAGTGTAGTTGCGGCAGAAGAGCTTGGCGCGCACCTTCCCTAGATCCCACCAGCGCCGCACCGAGGGAAAGGCACGCCACTGCTCCCGCCAGGCCAGCCAAAACTCCCGGAAGGACATCACAAAGCTCTCGTCCTCCAGCAGGCTGTTATTAAAGTGCCAGTAGGCCGGCCCCGGTCCCTCCGCACGGAGGGAGACCGTGACGGTAACTAAATGATGGTCGGAAAAAGGGGCCGGCCGCACGGTGGAGGAGTGGGCCTGTGAAAGATGGAAACGGGATAGGTAAATACGGTCTAACCGAGAGCGGTGTGACCGATGGGCCTCCACCCGGACAAAGGTAAACGTGGAAGTGTCATCTGGGTGATGGTCACGCCAGACGTCCACTAGGGAGTGATAATCGACTATGTCTCGGAGAATGGTCGCGGCGGCCGGGCTCGGCTCGGCCCCCGAGCGGTCCCGCTCCTCGAGGGTAGTGTTAAAGTCCCCTCCCAGGATCAGGCACTCGTGCGAGTCTAGGGTGCCGAGAAAATCGGACACCTGCTGGTAGAATTGTGGCCGCTGTGAACTCACTTGCGGGGCATAGATATTAACAAGATTGACCACGAGCCCCTCCAGACAAACTCGGAGGTGCAACAAGTGGCCCGGTACGACCTCAGTGACCCCTAGCACCTCGGGCCGCAGGGCGGGGGAGAACAGGGTCGCCACTCCAGCTTGCCAGGTCGTGCAATGGCTGAAGTATACCCCGTCCCCCCACTCCAGCCGCCACCTATCCTCGGCGGTTGGGTCCGTGTGGGTCTCCTGCAGGAAAACCACAGAGTACCCCCCCTCCCGAAGGTAGGAGAGCATCTGGGACCTGCGGAGAGCCATCCTACAGCCCCTGGTATTCAGGGTTACAATAATGAGAGGTGTCATGCGGAGGGCCGGGGGGGTGGGGAGTTCTCATTGGTGGGGGTGCTCATGGCCCCCGGCGGGTCGCGTAGCAACCCGTGTCCCATCCCATAAGTAAGTAGCTCTTTCCGGAAGCCGCGGGCCCGCTCGTAGGCCGCAGCACCGCGCCTCCCTTGCCCTCTGCCCTCCTTCATAAGGGCCCTTGCGGCCTGAACAAGTTGATCGAAGTCCCCCCATCGCTGGAGAGCCAGCTGTGCCCTATTGCGGGCACCACGGGTGTGCTCTAAGAACTGCCGTAGTGCATGCCGCAGCTCATGGGGGGATGGGGTTACGGTTTCCGGGGTACTCCCCGATGGGGTTCTTAATACAGCCTCGAGGTCCGCTAAGGCGGGTAGGCAGGGTGCGGACCGCCGACGGGGCGTCTGACAGGCTGGGGTTATTAAATCCATCTCGTGCCTTGGAGTGGAAGGGGATGGCAGGGGGAAAAGCGCAACTCCTAATGAGTCGCAACTAGAAAACGTAAAGACTGCTCCCTGGGGGGGGTCTGCAAAAGGCGGAAAAGAAATAACCCCAGGGGCGGCAATAGCCTTGCAGGAGGAGGGAAATTGAACCGGGACAGGGGTGGGGACAGGGGCAGAGGTAAGGCCCTGGGCTTCAGGAGGCGAGCAGCAAAAAGAAGATGCCTCCTGAGCAGGGTCGGGGGTTAAGGGGCAAGGGAGGGGGCTCCGAGCAATGCTAGATGCTGGCTTCGGGGTGGTCGTGGCAGCCATGGCATCAGGTGGTAAACCACTTTCCGTGGGGTGCTCACCCGGAAAGGCAGTCAGGGGGAGAGAACATGGGGAAAGGGGGCCTGGGGTAAGATTGCCTAAAACGAGGCTGGCCGGCAGTAAATCATCCCCTCCCTGGGTGACCGGGGTCAAATCTAGGGCCTCAATCTCTGCATACACAGAGGAGAGGCCGACTCCTACTACCCTGGGGGCCTCTCCGCTAGGGCCCGCCTCAACGGTCACGTCGGGGTTCGTAGGGAGTTCAGGTGGTATCCGGTTAGAAGGGGCTTCCTCCGGGGCTTCGGAGGGGAGGGTCCCCCGCGGAGGGGGGAGTCCTCCCTCCAATGCCAGTCTATCTTCACCTCCCGACACCAGCGAATGGATCTCACTCGTGGCCGAAGCAGGAGGCTCAAGATCAGTACCTCCCTTCCTGGTCTTCCGGGGGGCTTCCGCGTCAGATGGATGCAGCGGGGCTCGAGCCCTCCGCTTGCCTCGCTTCCCCTGGACTACAGTCCAGCCCTCCATAGCGTCATCTGGGGATTGAATAGCAGGGGGCAGAGCGGGGCGCGGAGGCAAAGGTTCAGGGGTTCGGGGGGATAGCGGTGAGGGAGCAGGAGGGGCGGGGGGTTCTCCCTGGGGCGAGCCCTCTCCTGCACCTGGTAATAACTGTGCCACACTCTCCTCCAGAGGCTCTGCCGAGGTGGTTACAGCAAGAGCGGGACTCCCGTGGTCGCCCGGGCGTTGTTGGAAAGGTACCTCTTGGGCCCGGACGGGGGCAGCGTTGGATCGGGTGGGAGGAGGGGTGGTTTCAGGTGCCGGGTGGCCAGGGGTGTCGGCAACGACAGGGCCGATATCCCGCCGGGTCTCGGGGGTCTCAGGTGCCCCTCTCCCCCGGGCCAAAGGGCAGTCCCTGCGGACATGCCCCGCCGAGTGGCAGAGGTAGCACCGGGCCTCTCCGGTGGAATAAAAGACCCTATAGCGGGCTCCCTGGTAGGAAACTAGGAAGGACCCCTCAAGCGCCTCTCCGTCACGCACCCCCGCCGGCAGTGAAATCTGCACTTGCCGGCGGAACGAAAGGACGTGACGGAGGGCGGGGTCCTTGCAGCCTAACGGGAGAGGGCTGATAGCAGAGACGAGCTTTCCCAGGGCAGAAAGAGCGGGTAACAGGGCAACATTAGGTAAAAAGGGAGGAACGGAGGTGAGGACGAGGCGAACGCCCAGATCTTCTAGCGGTTCTAGGGGGATAAACACCCCTCCTACCACTAGGCCCTTCTCCACCGCCTCCTGGGCGGCAGTCTCCGAAGCCAGAAAGAAAACGACCTTCCCATACATCTTGGAGGCCGCCACAATGGCCATGGGTCCTACCACCTTCGCCAACGCTTGCACGTATGCTTCCACGTGGGGCGAGGCGGGCACCAGGAGGCAACGGACACCGTGCTTCCTGGTCAGGGCGGGAAGAGGGCCCCGGGCGCTAGTGATGGTAGCGGAGGTAGTGGGTGGGCGAGATAAGGAGGCGGCAGGCAAGGGGGAGCCTGCCGCCGCCCGGGCATACGTCCTGGGGGCCGGGGGAGGGACGGTCGCAGAGCTGGTGGAGGGAACAGCTGGGAGGGGTGCCACGATCGATGATGAGGCCACAGTGGTGGGGGCGGCCTCTGCCATGGAGGGCCCAGCGGCTTTAGCGGGGCCCTTTCCTTTCGGCCCGCCCCGACCCTTCCGTCGAACTGGGGGGGGGTTCCTAGAATCTAATGGGGCAAGAACCAAAGCAGCAGTAGTAATTGCCCCGGTGCCTCCCACTGCCGAGGCCCCAGCGGGGGCGGGGGCAGGGGTTCTAACAATGGAGGCGGTGGGAAGATCTTGAGGGGTGGGCAGGGGGGTAGATGGGGAAGGGACAACCAATTTCGTTGGAGGGGCCTTGCGTCTCTCCATCTCTGCCATTGTAAGCAGGGAGAGACAGGGAGACACCGGAAGAAGGGGGGGGGGCAAAAATCGGGGTCCGGTAGTAGGGGTAAACTATGGGATAAACAATCCGGGGGGTGGGGGTGGAGGGAGGACGACCCACCACAATTGTCCAAAGAGTCTCGTTTGGTTGGTTGTTATGTCCGGTCCGAAAGGCAAAGTCCAAAGCAAACAGCTGGATCCGAAGGCAGATGGCAGATCGCCAGCAGGGATGAGGCAGCGGGGGCCGTGATAGTCGTAGTAGTGGGGGGGGGGGTTGGGGGCACCGGTGGATCTGGGGGTAGCTCCCTGCTACACCCCTGTGCCGCCACAGACGCAGCTGGAACGCAGTCAACTCCCCCCCCCCGAGGGTATAATTCAAAGGAAATCCCTCAGTCTTACGGCTTCTCTCCACGATGATTCACGGCTGCTCGGGCGAGTTCTCCGGCCTCTGGCATCTGTTGCAGCTGTTGGCTCTGTCCCAAGGCTCTCGGCAGCTAGGAATGTTGTAATGATAAGAAAAAAGTCCAGGCAAAAAACAAAACGGCTGGGTCTGGGGGCGTCCACTCCCCTCTCTGGACAGCGGGTCGGCAGTCCTCCCCCCCTCCTCTGGGGGTTTCAATTAAGCAAAGAGCAAAGTCCAAAAGCAGGCGTCTGGGGGGGGGTGCTGGCAACCGGCCAGCACACTGACGCAGCTCAGAAAAGCGGGAGAAAACAAAACCAAAAAAACAAAGCGTCCGGCCCAAACGCGGGGGGGGAAACTAAGCAAAAGGAAAAGTGTGAAAAATCTGGGCCAGGGGGCTTCAGGAAAGAAAGGAAAGCAGATAGCTCAGGAGCGAGCAAAGAAACGATTCCGTCTCCTAACAGGGACGGTTCCAGAACAATCAGGAGCCTTCTGGAGAGAATTAAAACAGTCTGATTAGAACACCTGCAGCCAATCAAGAAGCTGCTAGAATCAATTAAGGCAGGCTAATCAGGGCACCTGGGTTTTAAAAAGGAGCTCACTTCAGTTTGTGGTGTGCATATGTCATAAATATAAAGGGAAGGGTAAACATGTTTAAAATCTCTCCTGGCCAGAGGAAAAACCCTCTCACCTGTAAAGGGTTAAGGAGCTAGGATAACCTCGCTGGCACCTGACCAAAATGACCAATGAGGAGACAAGATACTTTCAAAGCTGGAGTGGGGGGAGAAACAAAGGTTCTCTCGGTCTGTATGATGCTTTTGCCGGGAACAGAAAAGGAATGGAGTCTTACAACTTAGTAAGTAATCTAGCTAGGTATGTGTTAGATTCTGTTTTGTTTAAATGGCTGATAAAATAAGCTGTGCTGAATGGAATGTATATTCTTGTTTTTGTGTCTTTTTGTAACTTAAGATTTTGGCTAGAGGGATTCTCTATGTTTTGAATCTGATTACCCTGTAAGGTATTTACCATCCTGATTTTACAGAGATGATTCTTTTAATTTTTCTTCAATTAAAATTCTTCTTTTAAGAACCTGATAGCTTTTTCACTGTTCTTAAGATCCAAGGGTTTAGGTCTGTGTTCACTTATGCAAATTGGTGAGGATTTTTATCAAGCCTTCCCCAGGAAAGGGGGTGTAGAGTTTGGGACGATTTTGGGGGGAAAGACGTTTCCAGGCAGGCTCTTTCCCTGTTATATATTTGTTAGATGCTTGGTGGTGGTAGCAATAAAGTCCAAGGGCAAAAGGTAAAATAGTTTGTACCTTGGTGAAGTTTTAACCTGAGCTGGTAAAAATAACCTTAGGGGTTTTTCATGCAGGTCCCCACGTCTGTACCCTAGAGTTCAGAGTGGGGAAGGAACCTTGACAGCATGTGAGGAGCTGGGAGCAAGAGGCACTAGGAGCTGAGAGTGAGAACGCAGACTGTTGGAGGACTGAGGTGTACAAGCATTATCAGACACCAGGAGGAAGGTCCTATGGTGAGGATAAAGAAGGTGTTGGGAGGAGGCCATGGGGAAGTAGCCCAGGGAGTTGTAGCTGTCACACAGCTGTTCCAGGAGGCACTCTAGACAGCTGTATTCCACAGGGCTCTGGGCTGGAACCCGGAGTAGAGGGCACGCCCGAGTTCCCCCCAAATCCTCCCAACTGCTGGTCAGACACAGGAGGAGTCAACCTGGATTGTGAATTCAGAAAAACGGCCAAGCTGAGGGCTGTCGTGAAGCTCCAAGGTGAGCAAATCCGCCCATAAGCGCAAGACCCACCAAGGTAGAGCAGGAACTTTGTCACAATTGGTGTTAAAAGTGGGATCTGGTGTCCACGGCATGGCGGAAGAAGGAGGGTGTTTGGAAGGGGGGAAGAAAAAAAGGGAAGACTGTCTATTTTTATTTTTCTCATCACAATGGAAGAGGTAGTGCAGGCACTGATACAAGCCACTGCTGCCCAGCAGGAGGCTACTTGTGTCCAGGCAGCTGCCCAACAGGAGGCAGAGCAGCTGCAGCAAGAGACTAATCACCTGCCGATGGACCAGGCTGCTCAAGTCCAGGCTATGTTGCGGGAACTGGTAAACCAGGTAAAGGCCCTTACAGAGCTGAACCACAGCCATGATGGGATGCAGATCATGCGGGCCAGCAATTGGCTGCAGAAAATGACGTGGGAGGATGATGTAGAGGCATACCTCCTGGCCTTTGAGAGGACAGCCCTGCAGGAGGCTTGGCCCCAAGAACAGTGGTCTGGCATCCTCGCTCCATTCCTGTGTGGGGAGGCCCAGAAGGCCTACTATGATTTGCCTGAAAAGGCTGCAGCAGACTACCCCCAGCTGAAAGCAGAGATCCTGGCCAGATCTGGGGTAATGACCGCAGTGCGGGCCCAGCAATATCATGAGTGGAGGTACAAGGAAAACAAAACCTCACGGTCCCAATTATATGACCTCATCCATCTCGCACAAAAGTGGTTATGAACTGAGACCCGGAGTCCGGAGGAGATACTAGAGGTTCTGGTCATCGACCGGTACATGAGAGGACTATCGCCAGAACTTCGCGCCTCAGTAAGTCAGAACGAACCCTCCACCTACGACGAAGTTGTCGCGCTGGTAGAGAGGCGAAGGACGGCGAGGGAGCTGACCCAACCAGTTAAGGAAGAAGCACCCCGGGTTAAACTAGCAGCACCAAGCCCTAGAGCTCGGGTGACTGGGCCACCAGGAGAACCCAGGTGGAAAAAGAGAGGGGCTGAAGGCCCACCAGAAGCCACAAAGAGTCAGAGCACTGAGGGGGAAGAGGATTGTGAAGTTAGACTACCCAAAGCAAGAGACCGGGGAATGCTTAGGGCTCCGTACAGATGTTACGCCTGCGGGGAGTGGGGACACATAGCTGTACAGTGTCCCAATGCCGAGGAGCCTATGCAGTGTAACCTGGGGAACTGGGCAGACCCATGCTCCCTAATCCACCTTGTGGGGGTCTCACTAACCCCACATATGTACACTAGACCAGTGAAGCTAAATGGGGTAGAGACCATAGCACTGGTTGATTTGGGGAGTGCTATCATGCTTGTCTCGGGGAAGCTCGTGAAGCATAGTCAGCTGCTGTGGGCTAAGCGTACGGGGATAACATGCGTCCATGGGACACTTGGTTATTACCCCACCATCCCAGTAAAAATCGAGATTCGGGGAACACTACTGAGGTAGCAGCAGGTGTAGTCCCTAAACTCCCATACCCAGTGCTCATAGGGAGGGACTTCCCAGGGTTTGGAGACTTACTCCCGGTAGGGGAATTGGAGAAAGGGGGAAGCCCTGAAAGTAGTGAGGCATCCACAGAAGACAGTCAACCCCCAACCTTCTCTGAAATATCCCCAGATTTGTTCTCTACTCACAGAAAGCGTAGAAAGACGAAAAGGGAAAGAAGGGTAGCTAAGGCCTCTGGCCCAAAGCCAGAGGGTCGCTCTCGTAGGTAGGTGGACCCAAGCAGCTGAAAAGGAGGCCACCCAGGAGGAAGAAGCACCCGAGTCTGCCCACACCCTAACACCTCTGAATCAGTAGAGGCAACAGAGACTGGCCCCCTAAATCTCACGCAGATTAGCCCCGGGAGAGGAAATTTTGGACGGGACCAGGCTGAAGACCCAAGGTACGACAACATTAGGAAGGAGGTGACCAAAATAGATGGGGTCCCCGTGGAAGGGAAAATCCAGGGACCAGGACCCTACTTCATAATGAAGAAGAATCTCTTATACCAGGTTGCACCAGTACAAGGGCAGAAGGTACAGCAGATCCTAGTACCTCAAAAACCCCAGAATGCTGTATTAAGTCTGGCCCATAGTCATCTTTTTGGGAGGCATTTGGGGGTAGAGAAGACCCTGGCACGGGTTCTGCAACGATTCTTCTGGCCTGGAGTATATGAAGAAGTCCGGAGGTACTTGAGTACTGCCTGGAGTGTCAGCTGCACAGTCCCCGTCCCCACTTGAGGGAACCTTTAGTACCCCTTCCCATCATAGAGGTCCCCTTCGAGCGAATAGCCATGGACCTAGTGGGACCCCTGGAGAAGACAGCCCGGGGCCACCAATATATACTTGTCATTCTGGATTATGCTACTCGCTACCTGGAAGCCGTCCCCCTGCGGAACACGGCCTCTAAAACGATAGCTAAAGAGTTGGTGGGGATCTTTGCCCATGTGGGGCTACCAAAGGAGATATTAACAGACCAAGGTACCCCATTTATATGGAAGCTAATGAAGGACCTCTGTACGCTCTCCATATACATACCCTGAGAACTTCAGTCTATCATCCGCAGACTGATGGGCTGGTAGAAAGGTTTAACTGAACCCTCAAGGCAATGATAAGGAAAGTGGTAAGTCGAGACGGGAAGGATTGGGACACCCTACTACCCTACCTTATGTTTGCAATCCGGGAGGTACCTCAGGCCTCAACTGGGTTTTCTGCCTTTGAATTATTATACGGACGCCACCCTGGTGGCATACTAGATATCGCAAAAGAAATCTGGGAAGAGGAACCCAATGAGGGGAGAAATATAATTGACCATTGTGTTGCAGATGCGAGAACGGATAGCCCGGGTCACCCCTACTATATGGGAACATTTGGAAAAGGCGCAGGAGGCCCAGCGAACCCATTACAATCGCCAGGCAAAAGTCCGACAGTTCCAACCAGGGGATCGGGTGATGGTGTTGGTACCCACGGCAGAAAGCAAGCTTTTGGCCCAATGGCAGGGGCCCTATGAGGTGGTTGAACCTGTGGGGGAAGTAACCTACAAGGTGCGGCAGCCAGGACGCCGGAAACAAGAAAAAATTTACCACATTAACCTCTTAAAGCCTTGGCACCAACGAGAGGAGTGTGTAGTGGCACAAGAGACCCCGATCCAGGGAAATAATATGCAGGAGCAGATCAGGATATCCACTGATCTGACACCAAACCAGAAGAAGGAGGTAACTGAGATGATCAACCGATACCAGGACGTGTTTTCAACCAAACCAGGCCGGACCACGGAAGCATATCACCACATGATCACAGACCCTGGGGCAAAGGTAACTATCGGGTCCCAGCAGCAAAAAGGGAGGAGATCAAGGCAGAGGTAAAAAGGATGTTGGAGCCGGGAGTCATGAAAGAGTCCCACAGTCAGTGGTCAAGCCCAATTGTGCTGGTGCCCAAACCTGATGGCTCCACTAGGTTTTGTAATGACTTTTGCCGGCTGAATGAGATATCCAAATTTGATGCATGCCCCATACCTCATATCGATGAGTGAGTTGACCGCCTGGGCAATGCCCAATTTTTGACCACCCTTGATTTAACAAAGGGATACTGGCAGATTCCCCTTGCCAAAGATGTGAAAGAAAAGATGGCATTCTCTACACCAGAGGGTCTGTTTCAATATAGTGTTCTTCCTTTTGGACTGCATGGGGCACCTGCCACCATCCAGCATCTTATGGACAAGCTCCTACGGCCCCATACCAGTTATGCAGTGGCATACCTGGATGATGTGATTATTCACACCCCCAACTGGGAAACCCACTTAGGAAAGGTGGAAGAGGTTCTGGACATGCTAAGACAGGCTGGCCTCACAGCCAACCCAGCCAAGTGTGCTATAGGGCTAGCCGAGGCTAAATACCTTGGCTACATTGTAGGAAGGGGCATGGTCAAGCCTCAACTAAACAAACTAGATGCTATCCAAAATTGGCCCAGGCCAAATCGGAAAAAGCAAGTCTGGGCATTCCTGGGTGTGGTGGGGTACTACCGACGATTTATTCCCCATTTTGCTACCA
The DNA here is from genome assembly GCF_965152275.1 of Natator depressus. Classification (NCBI taxonomy): domain Eukaryota; kingdom Metazoa; phylum Chordata; order Testudines; family Cheloniidae; genus Natator; species Natator depressus. The sequence continues at coordinate 182,573,090 of NC_134236.1, read as the reverse complement.
GAGCGAGTCCTCTGACAGACCTGATAAAAGCCCAAGGTACAGACATGGTGAAGTGGACAGATGCCGCAGAGGAAGCATTCATGGATCTACTGACAGCCCTCTGCAGTAATCTCGTGCTTATAGCCCCAGACTTCAACAAAGAATTCATTTTACAAACAGATGCATCTGAAGTAGGATTGGGAGCTGTCCTATTGCAGATGGTCGGAGATGAAGAACACCCAATCCTCTACCTCAGCAGGAAACTCCTCCCGAGAGAGCAGAAGTATGCCGTGGTTGAAAGAGAGTGCCTAGCTGTGAAATGGGCCATGGAAACATTACGTTATTACCTTCTGGGATGACGGTTTACCCTTGTGGCCAACCATGCACCGCTCCAGTGGATGCAGCGAAATAAAAAGAAGAACGCAAAGGTGACCAGATGGTTCCTGTCCCTACAACATTTCGAATTCACCATACAACACCAGGCTGTAAGCCATCATGGCAATGCAGATGGCTTGTCATGAGTATACTGCCTGACGTCCCAAGTTGCCCAACTCCGTAGCGTTGAGCAGAGAGGGGGGATATGTGACAGGGTTGGGCCAGATGGCTATCGGAGACTATTTTTTTTTTAAACAAAAAAAAGTGGTTTTTTTTTATTTGCATAACACACTTACAAAACAAAACAACAGCATATTCAATGTGTAACACAGCAACCAATCAAAATTGTTTTCTCATTAGCTTCAGGGGAAGGAAGTGTTCAAGCTTGCCTGGGCCCAGAGCGGGGGGCTTCCTCGACTCTCGTGGTCTTCCACCCTTCCGAGTTACCTGGTGGCCCAGAGCGAGGGGGCTTCATTGACTCTCAAGGTCTGCCACCCCCTCGAGTTACCTGGCACCACGCCCAAATGTCACCAACAATTCCCTCCTCTGAAAGCACCCAACAAAAGGGGCAGGCTGTGGGGTGGACAACCTGGGGCGGGGGCATGTGCACCCACGTGTGAAAGGACCCCTCTAAGGTGGTGGTGTCCGCAGCAGCAATGGCTGGGGCTGGGGTCCCTTACTCTCTCCCCCAATCAAAGGGTCAAAACAATGGCATTTTGGGTGTATAAGTAGGGGCATTGCCAGCAGATTGAGGGACGTGTCTGTTCGACACTGGTGAGGCCTCATCTGGAGTACTGTATCCAGTTTTGGCCCCCACACTACAAGAAGGATGTGGAAAAATTGGAAAGAGTCCAGCGGAGGGCAACAAAAATGATTAGGGGTCTGGAACACATGACTTATGAGGAGAGGCTGAGGGAACTTTAGTCTACGGAAGAGAAGAATGAGGGGGGATTTGATAGCTGCTTTTAACTACCTGAAAGTTGGATCCAAAGAGGATGGATCCAGACTATTCTCAGTGATAGCAGATGATAGGACAAGGAGTAATGGTCTCAAGTTGCAGTGGGGGAGATTTAGGTTGGATATTAGGAAAAACTTTTTCACTAGGAGGGTGGTGAAACACTGGAATGCGTTACCTAGGGAGGTGGTGGAATCCCCTTCCTTAGAAGTTTTTAAGGTCAGGCTTGACAAAGCCCTGGCTGGGATGATTTAGTTGGGATTGGTCCTGCTCTGAGCAGGGGGTTGGACTAGATGGCCTCCAGAGGTCCCTTCCAACTCTGTTAGTCTATGATTCTATGATTCTATGAAAGGGAGCCGGATGGGGACACCGAGCAGAGAGCCTCAGACAGCGCCCACCACTCCTCAAAAGCATCAAGGGAGTCGGTGGACGCCGCCCAGAGGAACTCTGCCTGGATACGTGAACGGACCAAGGATCGGAAAACAGCCCAACAGTCACAGGAAGCTCCATTGGCCAACCTCCTCTCTCTGGTTTTATAGATGGCCATTTTAGTCAGGGCCAGGAGGAGGTTAACTAGGAGATCCCGCAACTTTGTGAGGCCACAGATGGGGAGTGCATAAATAAAAAGGTGAGGGGAAAAATGCAACGAAAAACATAATAAAAGATTCGTGAGGAGCCAGAACAGGGGCTGCAGCCTGGCGCACTCCAAATATACGTGCGCCAGGGTTTCCCTCACACCGCAAAAGGGACAAGTATCTGGGATGGGGTTGAACCGCGCCAAGTACATGCCCGCGCTCACAGCTCCGTGAAGGAGCCGCCAACTGATGTCCCCAATGGGCCTCGGAACCAAGGTGGAGTATAGGCTGGCCCACCGACGCTGCTCACCCTCCAAAGGTGGCAGAAGGTCTCGCCACTTTGTGTCGGGGCGGGACACTAGGGTGAGGGCGTGAAGGGTGTGGAGCACGAGCGTGTATAGATGTTTCCTTGGCACGGTTTGGAAGCATACCGGCTGCAGTTCATGCAGCCTGCTCGCCATAAAGGGGTGAGGGGGTTGATTGGGTCTATGGGGCAGAGGTCCAATTAAAAGGTCCAGCAGGCCTGGGGTAGAGGGTGGGCGGGGCATGGCCTCGAGCAGGACCCGCTCAAGGTAAGTTTGAGCAGCGGGTGGCAAAGCGGCCTTCGCCTCCTGAAATACGCACCGGGGGTGCGAGGTCTCGAGAGAGCCCCATGCACCGGGCGAGCGTCAGGGGATCCAGCCAGTCTCCCCGGTCGTAGTCCAGGAGGTCTCTGATTCTCGTGACTTCTGCCAGGGCTTCTGGTGACGTCTGGTGCACCCCCTCCGACTTCTCGTGACTTCTGGTGCACGAGGGGGACTCCGCCACCTGCACACGGAGCTGGGGGTTGAGTAGCAGGGGCTCCGTGAGGAGATCTATCCCCTTGGTGGCCGCCATGGACCTGGTCATTAAAAACAATTTCCAGGTCCGGAGGAGGTCCTGGTAGAAGACCGGCAGCCCCGAGAGGTCTCGCGGAAGACCTCCCGGATGGAGATAAAAGAGCTGCCGGTCATATCGGAGCCCTTGGATGCGGCGCAGGATGGGGTGCGCCAGTGTGCTCCACGCTGAACTGCCTGCACCATAGAGGAGCCTCTGTAGGGCCTGGAGGTGGAAGACATGGACCTGAGCGTGTATACACTTCAGGCCCTGACCTCCTTCCTTCAGCGGTAGATGAAGAACCCCTACAGAGGCCCAGTGCATTCCTGACCAAAAGAACCCCAGAATTGATGTCCGGAGGTTGGTCAGAAAACCCGGGGCCGGGACCAGGGTGTTGAGCCAGTACCCGAATATGGACAGGACTAGTTGATTAAGCACCAGCGCTCTCCCTCGGAGGGAGAGACATTGGAGTAGTCCTGTCCATTTCCGGAGCCGCTCTATCACCCTGCCCTCTAAATTTTCCCAGTTCTCCGGCGGAGAGGGATGCGTAGCAGAAAGGTAAACGCCGAGGTAGAGCAGCGGACCCATGCTCCACCGGATGGTCTGAAGCGTGGGTGGGAGGGAGCTCGCCTGCCGCCAGTCCCCCACCGCCAAGCCAGAACTCTTGACCCAGTTGACTTGGGCGGAGGAGGCTGCCGAATAGATGGCCTGGCAAGCCTCCACCCGCGCCAAGTCGTCCGAGTCCTGGACCACGAGGAGCATGTCATCGGCGTACGCCAACAGGACCAGCCGCAGCTCCGGCTCCCGCAGCACCAACCCTCTCAACCTCCTGCGGAGGAGACAGAGGAAAGGCTCGATTGCCAGAGCGTACAGCTGGCCCAAGAGGGGGCACCCCTGCCGTACTCCTTGCCTGAAGCTGACCGGTTCGGTCAGGGTCCAGTTGAGCTTAACCAGACACTCTGCGGAGGCGTACGGCATCCGGAGAAAACCCACAAACTCGGGTCCGAAGCCAAACGCTCACAGAGTGTTCAGGAGGTACCCACTGTCCACCCTGTCTAACGCCTTCTCCTGATCTAGGGACAGGAGGGCGAACGACAGACTGTCTCTAGGCCCGAGTTGCAAAAGGTTCCGAACCATAAATAGGTTATCAAAGATACTGCGGTCTGGGACGGTGTAGGTCTGGTCTGGGTGGATCACGTCCGCCAGCACAGACCCTAGCCGCAGCAAGATTGCTTTCGCTACGATTTTGTAGTCCGTTCTGAGGCGCGAGACGGGACGCCAATTTCGTAAATCATGGAGGTCTCCCTTCTTCGGCAATAAGGCGAGCACAGCTCGCCTGCACGAAAGAGGGAGGACCCCGCTCTGCAGAGACTCGGCCCAGACGGTGACTAGGTCTGAGCCGAGGACGTCCCAAAACACGCGGTAGAACTCCACGGTCAGCCCGTCCATGCCTGGAGACTTATTAGTCGGCATACGACGGAGGGCTTCCGAGAACTCAGCCAGAGTGAAAGGCAACTCTAGCCGGTCTCGGTCGCTCGCTCTGACCATAGGGAGCTCCTCCCAAAGCACTCTGCAAGTGCCAGGGTCGGTCAGATCCGGGGAGAAAAGACTTGCGTAGAAGGCTCGGGCCCTCCCGCACATCTCCACCGGATCCGTGAGGGGGGTGCCGTCTTCTGCCAGGAGGCAGGTGACGTGTTTCTTGGCCCCCCTCGTTTTCTCCAGGGCATAGAAGAAGCGGGATCTGTGATCCATCTCCCGAAGGAGGCGGATGCGGGATCAAACAAAGGTGCCCCGGGCCAGATGGTACTCAAGGGCCCGGAGCTCCTCCCGCTTCTCCCGGCACGCTCCGCAGAGGAGTGGGTCCTCGGGGCTGGCGGCCAGACGCCTCTCCAGCTCTAAAACCTCCCGTTCCAACTGATCTATGCCCGCATTTTTCCATAGGCTGGTGCCCCGGGTGTAGTCGCGGCAGAAAAGCCTCGCGCGCACCTTCCCCAGGTCCCACCATTGCCGAGCCAAGGGAAAGGCGCGCTGCTGTCCTCGCCAGGCCAGCCAGAATTACCAGAAGGACGTCACGAAGCCCTCATCCTCCAACAGGCTGTTGTTAAAATGCCAGTAGGCCAGCCCCGGCCTCTCCGCACAGAGGGAGGCTGTCACGGTGGCTAGATGATGGTCAGAAAATGGGGCCAGCTGAATGCTGGAGGAGTGGGCTCGTGAGAGATGGAAGCGTGATAAATAAATACGGTCCAACCAGGAGTGGCTCGACCGATGGGCTTCCACCCGGACAAAGGTGAACATGGAAGTGTCATCCGGGTGGTGGTCACGCCAGATGTCCACTAGGGAGTGATGTTCGACTATCTCCCAGAAGGTGTCCGCGGCAGCCAGGCTCTGCTTTGTCCCCGAGAGGTCCTGTTCCTCGAGGGTGGTATTAAAGTCCCCTCCCAGGACCAGGCACTCGTGAGAATCTAAGGTGCCGAGGAAGGCGGACGCCCGCTGGTAGAATTGCAGGTGCTCCGGGCCTGATGTCGGGGCATAGACGTTAACGAGGTTAACCATGAGCCCCTCCATCCAGACCCGGAGATGCAGCAGGTGACCCGGCATGGCCTCGGCGACCCCTAGCACCTCGGGCCGTAGGTAGGGGGAGAACAGGGTTGCCACTCCAGCCTGTCGAACCGTGGCATGGCTAAAGTAGACCCTGTCCCCCCACTCCAGCCATCAACTGTCTTTGGCGGTCGGGTCCGTACGGGTCTCCTGCTGGAAAACCACAGAGTACCATCCCTCCCGAAGGAAGGAGAGCACCTGGGACCTGCGGAGAGCCATCCTACAACCCTGGGTGTTCAACGTTGCGATGGTGAGAGGTGTCATGGGGAGGGTTGGGGGGGGTCTTCACTGGCAGAGACGCTCGAATCTCCCAGCGGGCCGCACAGCAGTCCGTGACCCATCCCGTAGGTGAGTAATTGTTCACGGAAGACGAGGACCTGCCAGTAGGCCGTGGCATCCTGCTTCCCCATCCCTTTACCTTCCCCAATGAGGGCCCTTGTGGCCCGGAGTATTTGAGAAAAGTCCCCCCATCGCTGGAGAGCAAGTTTTTCCTTGTTGCGGGAGCCACGGACATCTTCTAAAAACTTCCGCAGCTCTCCTTGCAGCTCATGGGGTGGGGTGGCGTTACGGTTTCCCGGTTGTTCCCCGGCGGGGCCCTTGGTGCAGCCCTGTGGTCCACTAAAATGGACAAGCAGGGTGTGGACCCCCGATGGGGTGCCTGATGGGCTGGAGCTTCTAGGCCCGCCTCAAGCTCTGGGGCGATAGAGGGCGGTAGAGGGAAAATAGCAGCTCCTAATGGGTCGGGGCAGGAGAACACAAAGGCCGCTCCCTGGGGGTCATCAATTGGGAAAGGGAAAGAGACAGCCCCGGTGGCGGCAATGACATTGCAGAAGGTAAATTGGATAGGGGCAGGGGCAGAGGCGAGGTTCTGGGTTTCAGGAGGCAAGCAGCTAGATGGTGGCGCCTCCCAATCAGGCTCAAGGGTTAAGGGGGTGGGGAGGGAGCTCTCAGTGACACTGGGCACGTGCTCAGTGGTGGATTTAGCAGCCACAGCATCAGGAGGTGGATTATCTTCTGTAGGGTCCTCCCCTGGGAAGGAAGTCAATTGCTCTGCACCAACGGGGGGTGCCCCTGGTGACTCGTGCCCCGGCCGCGTGGCGCTGGCTGTCACCTGAGCAGGCTCGGTGATCGTCAGTGGGGTGCCATCAGCGGCTGGGTCGGTGGAGGACTTCAGGGTCTCCTCGGAGGTGGGAGCGGGAGCAGCAGTTAAGGGGAGGGAGCATGGGGAAAAGAGGGGTGGAGTGAGGTTGCACAGATCGAGATTTGCTGGCAAAAGGTCGTCCTCCCCCTAGGCGACTGGGGTCAGATCTAAGGTCTCAATCTCCTCGAACATGGAGGAGAGGACACTTTCCGCTGCCCCAGGGTTCTCCCCGCTGGCACCCGCCACGACGGTTGCCTCAGGGTTCACGGGGGCGTCGGGTAGCGTCAGAACAGAAGGGGCTTCCTCGAGGGTCTTTGAGGGGAGGGTCTCCCGTGGAGGGGAGACACTACCTTCCAGTGTTACCACGTCTTTCCCGGCTGACACCAATGGATGGGATGCACTTGTGGGTAAAGCGGAAGGTTTGGCATCAGTGCCCCCCTTCCTGGTCTTCCGGGGGCCTCCGCCTCGGGTAGATGAGGTGGAGCTCGAGCCTTCCGCTAGCCTCACTTCCCCTGGACTAGGGCCCAGCCCTCCATGGCATCATGGAAACACTGGAATGCGTTACCTAGGGAGGTGGTAGAATCTCCTTCCTTGGAAGTTTTTAAGGTCAGGCTTGACAAAGCCTTGGCTGGGATGATTTGATTGGGGATTGGTCCTGCTTTGAGCAGGGGGTTGGACTAGATGACCTCCTGAGGTCCCTTCCAACCCTGATATTCTATGATTCTATGATCATCTGGGGGCTGGTTAGCAGGGGTCATGTCAGGGGGTAAAGGCGATGGCTCAGGGACTTGGGCGGGAGAACGGTAGGGCGGCATAAGGGAGGGAGGATTCTCCCTGGGGCAGGGTTTCTCCTATGCCTGGTGGTATCTCTGCCACACCCTCCTCCATAGGCCCCGCTAGATTGTCAGCAGTGAGGGCGGGGCTCTCCCGCTCATCTGGGCATTGTAGGGGAGGTGCCCCTTGGGCCTGAGTGGGAGTAGCAGTGGTCCAAAGAGGAGCGGGGGCGGGTTCAGGTACCGGGTGGCCAGGAGCGTCGGCAATGACGGGGCCGATGTCCTGCCTGGTCTCGGGGATCCCAGGTGCCCCTCCTTGCTGGGTTAAGGGGCAGTCTCTCCGGACATGCCCCGACGCCCGGCAGATGTAGCACCGGGCTTCCCCCGTGGAAAAGTACACCCGGTAACGGGCCCCCTGGTGGGGGACTAGGAAGGACCCTCCGAGCGCTACTCCGTCATGTGCTGCCGACGGCAGTAGAAGCTGTACTTGCCGGTGGAAGGAAAAAATGTGATGGAGGGTGGGGTCCTTGCAGCCCAACGGGAGAGGGCTGATAACAGAAACAGGTTTCCCCAGGGTGGAAAGGGCGGGTAGCAGGGCAGCATTGGGAAGAAAAGGAGGGACCGAGGTCAGGACCAGGCGGATGCCCAGGTCCTCTAGCGGCTCTAGGGGGACAAACACCCCCCCAACCGCCAGGCACCTCTCCACCACTTCCTGGGTGGCAGCCTCTGATGCTAAGAAGAAAATAACCTTCCCGCACATTTTGGAGGCCGCCACAATGGCCGAGGGCCCCACCACCCTCACCAACGCCCACCCATAGGTCTCCACGTAGGGCAAGGCGGGCACCAGGAGGCATCGGACACCGTGCTTCCTTGTCATGGTGGGAAAGGGGCCCCGGCCGCTATTGATAGTGGCGGAGGCGGTGGGCGGGAGAGATAATGAGGCGGCAGGTGTGGGGGCTGCCCGGGCATACGTCCTGGGGGCTGAGGGAGGGACATCCGCTGAGCTGGTGGAGGGGGCAGTGGGGGGAGGATGCTGTGGTCAGTGGCGGGGCTGCAGTAGTGGGGGTGGCCCCTGCCACAGAGGGCCCGGTGGTTTTAGCGGGGTCCTTCCCCTTCTTCTTGCCATGGCCTTTCCCGCCAGCTGGGGGGGCTTCCCTAGAGTCTGGGGAGGCGATGGGCATGGCAGCAGCGCAGGTCACCCCAGTGCCCTCCATTGCCGATGCCCCGGGGGGGGGTGGCAGTGATTAGCAGGAGTTGGGGTCAGGTAGAAAGGGACAAGCTGTGGGGTGGACAATTCAGGGGGGTGCACATGGACCACTGTACGCTTGTCCAGAGTGTCCTGTTTGGTTGGCTGGTGCTTCTGGCCCACGCGGTGGAATCAGGGCGAGCAGCTGAGTCCAGAGGCAGATGTTAAACAGCCAGCAAAGACGGTGGAGGGGCCAGTGGTGAAGATCGTAGTGTGGGGGTTGGGAGGACACAGATGGATCGGAGGGGCAGCTCCGTGCCACACCCCCGTGTCTCTACAAACACAGTTAAGACACAGTCAAGGCCTCCCCCCACACGAAAGCACAGTTCGAAAGTTACTCAGTCTTAGGCGCCCCTCCACAGCGATTTGTAGATTCCCCGGGTGGTGTTCCTCTGGTGGACGGCTTTTTCTCTGTCTGTTCCTGGCTTTCTTTTTTGCATTCCAGAAATGCCGGAGCAAGTGATAAGAATCCTTTTGAACTGAGACGGGTCCGCAGACAAACAGCAAGCGGCTGGGTCTGGGGGCTGGGTCCTTCTACTCCCCCCCATCTGGGGCAGCGGGCCAGCAGGCCCCCCCTCTCTCGGGGGGGGGTTCAGCTGGAGCAGGCAGCAGCATCTGAGGGCGGGCGGGGGGGATTTAAAAAGGAGCACACTTCAGTTTGTGCTGTGCGTGTAAGGAGCTGGGAGCAAGAGACACTAGGAGCTGAGAGTGAGAACGTGGACTGTTGGAGGACTGAGGTGTACAAGCATTATCAGACACCAGGAGGAAGGTCCTATGGTGAGGATAAAGAAGGTGTTGGGAGGAGACCATGGGGAAGTAGCTCAGGGAGTTGTAGCTGTCGCACAGCTGTTCCAGGAGGCACTCTAGACAGCTGTATTCCACAGGGCCCTGGGCTGGAACCCGGAGTAGAGGGTGGGCCCGGGTTCCCCCCAAATCCTCCCAACTCCTGGTCAGACACAGGAGGAGTAGACCTGGAATTTGAATTCAGAAAAACGGCCAAGCTGAGGGTTGCCGTGAAGCTCCAAGGCGAGCAAATCCACCAATAAGCGCAAGACCCACCAAGGTAGAGCTGGAACTTTGTCACAATATATATACACTCCCCCAGGAAAAGTATTGATCAGATGCTCCGAGGCAGTAAATGTAACCTAGCGAAGAAAATTATGGTCTATCTGCCAGTTAAAGAAGCAGGTTTGGGAATGGTACCCCTAAAGCTTTCTTGATGGTGTTTTTGTTTTCCAATTTTTATCGGGTTCATGCTGCTGACAGTAGGGGATGACCACTTATTTTCCATTAATGCTGGGGAAACATCATCAGGTTAGAAATGGGATAGCTGACTGGAAAGGGGGGACGCAGTCCTTAAAAGGGTTTCCCTCCCTCCCCATGGTAGTCAGCAGTCTCCTTCTTCAATATAACTTGCTTTAAGATGTATCTCCTACTGATAAATTAAGGCAACTGAATTCCAGCCTGGCAGGTTAACAGTTTAGGAGAGCGCTATACCAGAGGGTGGTTCAGGATTTTTTTTCAGAAATGACATTTAGCGGTACTGAATTGTCCAGAAAATTGTCTCAGTGGGCCATTGATGAATCTTTGAAATAACAGAGTTCTCTTCAGGTGCAGGGATATACTGTGGTAAGTATTGTGATGGGTTAGATCACAGAAATCCCCTTGTGACTGCCACCTGATGTGCCAAGACTACTTCTGCTCCTGCTTTCCTGCCCTGTCAGCTTAGGACTTCAGTGCCCTGCCTGGTTTGAGCCAGACCCGCTAGCCTGCTGCAAACCCAGACCCAAGGTCTGAACCACATCCCCTAACAGCTGTAGGCTTAACTGAAAGCAACTTAGGAAGTGTTTCTGCCTTTAACACTCAGATGCCCAACTCCCAGTGGGGTCCAAACCCTAAATAAATCCATTTTACTCAAATTGTTCACCCTGTATAACACTGATAGATATGCACAGCTGTTTGCCTCCCCCCCCCCCCCCGTGTTAATACATACTCTGGGTTAATTAATAAGTAAAAAGTGATTTTATTAAATACAGAAAGTAGGATTTAAGTGGTTCCAAGTAGTAATAGACAGAACAAAGTGACTTACCAAGCAAATAAAATAAAACACGCAAGTCTCTGACTAGTATGGTAATAAAACTGAATACAGATAAAAACCTCACCAGTTCTAGTAAACTTTCTTTTACAGACTAGTCTGGGTCCAGCAATCACTCACACCCCCTGTAGTTACTGTCCTTTGTTCCAGTTTCTTTCAGGTATCTTTGGGGGTGGAGAGGCTGTCTCTTTAGCCAGCTGAAGACAAAATGGGGGGGGGGTCTCCCAGGGGTTTCAATAGACTCTCTTGTGGGTGGAGACCCCTTCCTCTCTCCTATACAAAGTCCAGCTACAAAATGGAGTTTTGGAGTCCCCTGGGCAAGTCACATGTCCATGCATGGCTGAGTTCCTTACCAGCCAAGCCACATTCCTGGGAAAGCCCAGATGTGGAGTGGCATCTCCAAATTCATTGTTGGCTTAAGGGCTTCTTGACTGGGCACTTGCTGAGAATAGTTTTTTCTCAGGAAGCTGACCAACTGCTTCACTAAAACCTACTCAGAATCAAACAAGTATGCAGCCAATATTCATAATGTCATATACAAAAATGATACATGCATACAGATAGGATTAATAGATTCCGTAGATCATAACCTTTACAGAGGTATGTTACATGGCATATGTAGCATAAAATACATTCTAGTTATGTCATATATACATTCATAAGTATATTTCCATAAAGCCTTACGGGGGGCACCGTCACAATTATTTCATAGTAAATTGCATGTCAAAAGTAATCTATGAAAGAAGTACATAGTTAGATAATGGCTGCCCTCAGGAAGCCTGCTCTGGAGCAGAGGAGACTGGAGCACTTTTTACTATTCTGCTCCTTTGACATCCACATTTGGGGTTTGTTGACCTCAAAATTGAGAGTCACCCTGTAGCATGGCCAGGCTTATAGACAGCAGGCTTTCAGACTTTTTCAGACACCAAAAGATTCAAGATCTATTTTTATAAGGAAGGTCAGACATGGGCCGTATATTTTCTTTGAGACTGGCAGTTGTTAATGCAATGCTTTTATGCTCCTATGGCAGAACTGCTGTTTGGCCTGTTTTCAGGAGCAGAGCATCTAACCTGAAACTCTAGTTCACACTATTTGTGCAATCATTCGGTCCCTGGTGTTGGCTAATATATAAATGTGAGGAGTAGCATATACCATGTTAATGGGTACCATGCCATTTCATTTTGTGTCTGATTGCACTAGTCTTATACCAAGTATGCTTTAGAAAAGGAATATTAAGCTAAAAACTGGAACATGGATAAGTGGATCATTATAAAACAGAATTCTACAACTTTACTGAGATCAGACCTTTATTATCCTCTGCTTTTTCTTAAGTTTAACCTAACAAGCTGTGTTGAAAAGGATTCTCGTTATACATAGCTGGAGCCTAGGCCCCGTGTACTACACATGTACTGCAATACATGGGGCCCAGGATCCACAGCTCTGCCCATAGATGCAGGGACTAGAGATTTGGGGGGTGCTGTAGCACCCCCGGGTTCCTGGCTGTCAGCCCCACGCCTGGAGTCCCGGCTGCCGCCTCACGGCCAGGGTCCCAGCAACCACCCCATGCCTGGGGCTTTGCTCCTGGCCTCAGCTCTGAGGTGGGGGGGTGGACAAAGGTAAGGGGGAGGGCTTTCAGCACCCCCACTATTAAAAATGTCCCAGCACCACTGCCTCTGCCTACGTATAATGAGAATGCATCTAGTTTCATGCATCTATCTGCCCTTGAAAAATATTGTGATTATTTTCAGGTTTTCAACAATGGATGTTTTTGCCACTTTGTTTAGTATGACCCCTTCCCCCAACCCAGCCCAACTCCCCACCCCTTCCTAATGCTGATTTGACTCAAGGGGGAACAAACAAAAGGAAGTCTTTTTTATAACACCTTTAAACTTTTGAAGGCAACAGATGCAGGGCTCCCAGCTTGCCTTTTTGCTTCACAAGAATACACAAATAGAGTGGCCTTTTATTACCTGGTGAGAGCTCACTTCATATACTTCATCATGAGTAACAAAGCTGTAATGCACCACTAATCATATTTCCAGTGTGTGGAGACCTGAAATTTACCCAATAAGGGTGCCTCATCTATATGGCTTAAATATGGGCACTGAGGGCACTTACTATCACAATACACTGGATTCTTTCTTTTGCACTGCACCTTTAACACTGTGAGTTGCTTTAGATCAAAAAGACTCTCAAAACTGATAATTTACTATGCTGATACTAAAAGTGAACATATAGAGGGTGCAGTTGACAATGTGTAAGAAAAATCTATAACTGAATACCAATCCTGAATCTTTGTCTCACTAAATGAATTTAAATGGCAGAGGACTGAAAAGGTACCATATAAAATACGCTAGTTGGCACTTTATTGCTGGAATTTTAATGTATTTTTTTGCATTTATGTAAGTTCTTCAAAGATTTATTCTCTCAATTACCAATCAAACAAACTCAAAGGTAAAGCCAGTGGACCAGGAAATATTATGGTTGTCTGTGAAGACAGATGAACACATAGCAGCTTCTGTGCATTAAACAACCTCATTCAGAAACCATTCTTGGCCCAAATGATGGTTGACAAACTGAATTGTTTATAACGAACCATTTAGATAAAAAAGCGCAGCTGAGGCTTTAGTTAAGATCAAGACTGCTGCAAGAACTGGTTCTTAAATCTTGTTTATGACAAACCAGGCCAATGAAAAATAAAAAGCCAAAAGCTACTTATATTTAGTTTCTTTTTAGGAAAAAGGAATGCTATTTATAGTAGCTGCTGTGTGATCTGAGTTGGGTATTTACTTAAGTAAATATTCAAGCAATGCTTAATACACATATTTAGTATAAGAGAAATTGTACCTTCTTTCACAGGGGTGAATCCATTGAAAGATCCTGAATTTCTTTCTGGAGAATTACTCCTGCTGAAGCATTCAAAACACTTAAGTCCTATTTGCTACTAATGAGACTACTCATGGGCTTAACAGAAAACACAAAGTCAGCTGTTTTTCAAACTAGGGATGAATATACATGCTTAAAATTAAGCATGAGCTTAAGTGCTTTGTTGATTCAGAGCCTATCCCAGAAAAGAGTCTGAAGAATTTTTCTTTCTTTCTAGAGTATGGATGCTCTTCTCTAAAACTCCTGCTTCCTTTTTTAGAGTTTTGGAAACTCTGCCCTTACAGCATTCTACCTGCTTTCCAGGAGATGTGCACATGCTCATTAATATAACACAACAACAACAGCTTTCTTTATATTATCTGAAAGATGTATTAAATGAGGTCGGCTGACTGTGATATGAGTATATTTACTCATTATTTGTTTAACTAATGTATTAATGGCAGTTTGGGATTATAGTGAATATTGATAAACTAGAGTTTGCCATGGATTTTTTAAAATAAAAATTGTAAATATACCTAGAACTTGAGAGGTACATTTAATAAATCAAAACATACATGCACAATATCACTGAAATGCAGCCACCCCCAATGTAGGATTCAGCACCTATTTAACCGGTCACAACATTACTCCATTTAGGAAGGAACGATGAGTTGCACACATACAAAATGGGAAATGACTGCCTAGGAAGGAGTACCGTGGAAAGGGATCTGGGGGTCATAGTGGACCACAAGCTAAAGATGAGTCAACAGAGTAACATTTTTGCAAAAAAAGCGAACATCATTCTGGGATGTATTAGCAGGAGCGTTGTAAGCAAGACACAAAAAGTAATTCTTCCACTCTACTCTGCTCTGATTAGGCCTCAACTCGAGTATTCTGTCCAGTTCTGGGCGCCACATTTCAGGAAGGATGTGGACAAATTGGAGAGAGTCCAGACAAGCGCAACAAAAATGATTAAAGGTCTAGAAAACATGACCTATGAGGGAAGATTGAAAAAATTTGGTTTGTTTAGTCTGGAAAAGAGACGACTGAGAGGGGACATGATAACAGTTTTCAAGTATGTAAAAGGAGGAAGTAAAATTGTTTTTCTTACCCTCTGAGGATAGGACAAGAAGCAGTGGGCTTAAACTGCAGCAAGGGAGGTTCAGGTTGGACATTAGGAAAAATTCTTAACTGTCAGGATGGTTAAGCACTGGAATAAATTGCCTAGGGAGGTTGTAGAATCTCCATCATTGGAGATTTTTAAGAGCAGGTTAGACAAAAGCCTATCAATAATGATCTAGATAATTAGTCTTGCCATGAGTGTAGGGGACTGGACTAAATGACCTCTCGAGGTCCCTTCCACTTCTATGATTATTATCAGACAATGTTGAGGTAAGAAGTGAAGTATTGTATCCAATTGAAACTGCAGGTGAACTAAAAAAGTAGGATATTGTTATGACAAAACTGTAATTTGGCTAGGACACAAGGACTAACATCCTTTTATTCATGAAAAATGCCACAGAATCTATAAAAGTCCAAGGTGATTATAACCTCACTTTCATGGCCCATCAGACAGACTGCTCCTTCAGACACAGAGTATCCCCACATCACACTGGGACACTGAGTTAACAGTGAATCAAAGGGAAAGTATCACCTCTTGAATCACGAAGCTGACTTCCTGCGCTAGGGTTGCCAGGTGTCCGGTTTTCAACTGGCTTGTCCCACCTCTGGCTCTGCATGCTGCTCCTGCCCCAAGCACCAGATCTGCAGCTCCCATTGGCTGGGAACCGCGGACAATGGGAGCTGCGTGGGTGGTGACTGTGGATGGGGCAGTGTGCAGAGCCACCTGGGTGTGTGTCTGTGTAGGAGCCAGAGGGGGGACATGCTGCTGCTTCCAAGAGCCGCCTAAGGTAAGCCTGCACCCTTCACC
Source organism: Natator depressus (assembly GCF_965152275.1). Taxonomy (NCBI): domain Eukaryota; kingdom Metazoa; phylum Chordata; order Testudines; family Cheloniidae; genus Natator; species Natator depressus. The sequence continues at coordinate 182,557,703 of NC_134236.1, read as the reverse complement.
CCCCCATACTCCAACACAGTGCCCCAGCCCTGATTCCCCCTCCCATCCTCCAAACCCTTGAGTCCCAGCCCAGAGCACCCTTCTGTACCCCAAACCCCTCATCTCCAGTCCCACCCCAGAGCCCACACCCCCGGCCGGAGCCCTCCCCCCACCCTAATCCCCTACCCAGCCCTGATCCCCTCCCACCCTCTGAACCCTTGGTCCCAGCCTGGAACACCCTCCTACCCCCCAAATCCCTCATCCCCATCCCCACCCTAGAGTCTGCATCCCCAACCAGAGCTCTCACACCCCCTCCCACCCCAACCCCCTGTCCCAGCCCAGAGCCCCCTCCTGCACTCCGAACCCCTTGGCCCCAACTCGGAGCCCCCTCCTGAACCTCAAATTCCTTATCCCTGTCCCCACACCAGGGCCTGCACCCTCAGCTGGAGCCATCACCCCCTCCCGCACCCAAGCCCCCTGAGCCAGCCCAGTGAAAATGAGCATGTAAGTACAGGTGGGGAGAGTGAGTGACAGAGGGAGGGGGGTGGAGTAAGCAGGGGCAGGGCCTCAGAGAAGGAGCAGGGCAAGGGTGTTCAGTTTTGTGTGAGTAGAAAGTTGGCAACCCTATCCTGCACTAACCTCTAGTGATTTCCCTAGAGACTTCCAATCCCATGAACTGTCCTGCCTGTCCTACTTTCCTGAAAACTGAAACTTTGAATTAATTTGATTGATTTCTGAGCATGTTTCTGAGAAAGACTTTTGGCTCCTTCAGAGGGTGTGGATTCCTCGAGGCACTTGCACCTCCCCCTTTGTAATGATATCCATGTAATATCTTGGGCCAGATCTATTGACTCCCCCAACTCCTTGTCTCTTTTCACTCATCACCTTTGCTGTGCCCCCAGCTGCGATAGCCATGACACTGGCAAGTAACATCCCCTCTCTGTGCCTATTTCCCCTTTGTCTTGTCTATTTAGCTTGTGAGCTCTTCAGGGTACTCTTACTATTTGTATGTACACTGCCTAGAACTATAGGGGCCAGCCTTGATTGAGGTATCGGGCCACTACTTTAATACAAACTACATAATAATTTTGTCAAAGCCCAACACCAGTCATTAACATGATACAGCACAATCTGAAGTAACATTGTCAAACAGAAAATGTCAAGAAAAAAAAATTTACCATAGAACGTTCTCATACAAAACTTTTTGTTGGTAACTGATGCTAAAAGTGTCATGATATGTCCCTTGTCGAATGAAGGATTCATTGGGTGTGCGAGGTTTAAAAGGACCCTGTCCATATTTATGTCATTGTCTTCTTCTTTTTGCCAAAGAGCTCTTTTAAAAAACATTTTTGTGCTAGTGGAAAGTAGTACTTTAACTATTTCTTCTCATTATGTAGTGTTCTAAAGTAATATAATTTTAAGGTAATGGAAGCTGTTTGCTTTTCCAGGAAAAATAATGGAATGAATCTGAGTGTGATTTTTTTTTTAAATGCTAACTCTCCCACCCTCACCCCCCGTTTTGGAAGATTGTTACTGACAATATGGCAGGAAACATATTGCTGTATTAGCAAGGTCACTCAGTCACAAAATCCCATTAGTGCTGAAAATGATAGAACTGAGCTGTGTAGTGACAAATAAGGCAAGTTCTCACCTTGTATATGAAAGGTCCCAGGTTCAAACTGACACGATGGTGAAGTAGCAGAGAATGCATCCATGGTACACTTCCACTTTCAATACATAATCCATACAATGTCACCTTCAGAATTCTTATTTAAACAAGGCACCTGTAGTGAAGGAGTTAGCTTTTTTTAAGCTTTCCATTGATGCCTAAAGAATTGAAGTCTTTCCATATATACAAGCAAGAGCTCAACAGAAAGAAATATATTGATATTTATTCATGATTTCACTGCTGTCACACATTGTATGACAAGGAGCATATTGTACAACAGAAGTGTGATTCCATGAAAAGGAATGATAAATAAAAGCTTTCAAATGTGACAGGGTTAACCTGTCACTTCAGGCAGAGCCCTGTGCAAGGGGTAAGGTGTAAGTTGCATGCCCCTCAGGAGGCATCCTGCCTCATAGTCAGCCTTCTGAGGCATAATTCCTCCCCTGCTTCTTCCTGGCTCAGTAATTAGATGCTGGCCTTTGCCCCCATGGCAGTTCGCCTGCACTGGCCAATGAGTAGGGGGATGAAGTCAAGGCTTGACCCTCTCTACCCAGCTGTTTTCAGGGGTATCAAGAGGGCTGATTATTTCTATGTGCCTGGAGCCAAGACCCAGGTATTCTATGCAGAAAGGTTCTGAGGTGAGTATTATTGCTGTCTTACTCAGGTGTGTAATCTAAATCACAGTCTAGCACACACAGTAGATAGGAGTTGTGGGTGACAAACTGATACTAATTGGACAGCAAACATTAAAAGAGAAAATATTAGGGGGAAAAGTGATGTTTTGATAATGGTCTGAGGCTACTTTGTTTTATTCTTTGAGATTTGACTGTTCTACTGAACAAACAAACCTTAAAACTCAAATTATGAATCTTGTTTTTATAAGATTGTGAATTATAGATAGTTGAAAATGCCAATTTCCCCCCTTAGGACATTTTAAAATTTCCTGTACAAGTTTCTCAGACTTTGATGACAAACCAATACATTTTGGGGTTTCTAAAATTGTTTTTAGTTAACATTTTTTCTTTTATTTTTTGTTGTTGAAGAACGTGAAAATTTCCAGTACAATGAAAATTTTCAACGTATATCACAAAAACATTTTTTGTTGAAAAAGATGTTTCAAAGAAAATATTTTCACTAACTTTAAGATAAAACTTTACAGAGATGAAAGAACTAGTGTCATTTTACCCTTAAGAATGAGTCCTATCTTCAGAGGTGCTAAGTGACCTCAACTCCCATATATTTTACTGGGAAAACTCAGTACCTCTCTCTCAGGAGATGCTGTTTGTCACCTCACAGGCTTGAGACTCAAAGGAAACCTCTAAATGTAGAAACCTAACTTAGAAATAATCTCCTCTTTCAGCGTGTTTATTCCTGTAGTATGAACAGGACAGGCTACTTATTCCAAGATTTATAGTTAATATACTCGTGTAATTCTATAGCATGTTCCACCTAGGATTTCACTGCACTTAGACATTAAAGAATTAAGTTTCACAACATCCTTGCAAAGTAGGGAAGTAGCAATAGGCCCATTTCACAGAGGAAGAAACTGAAGCCCAGGGAGATTAAGAGCTCAGCTCTGCAGAGACCTTAGCTCCCATTGAAAATGCTCAGCACTTTGCAGGATTGAGTCCTAAGAGATAAAGGAACTGATTCTGCCTCTTTCACTCATACTCACTAATACCTTACTCAAGTTACTCTATAAGTAGCCCTTTTCAAAGTATGGTACTATTCAACAGAATCAAGCCAAAAGTGATTCAAACACTTATACATGTTCTAACTTTACTTATGGGAATAGCCTCACTGAAGTCACTTGCAGGATCAGGGCCTAAATTTGTACTGGAGTTGGAAATCAAATCCAGAAATACCAACTCCCAGACCTTTGCTTCAGCCACAAAACCACCCATGTACTGAGGCAGATATTTTGTATAGGTTGATTATAATAGCAAATAATATAGACAATATATTGAGCCACAGAAAGTTCATTCCCTTTATTCACACTCCACTGAAGAATGTCACCATCCCACATATAAAACTTCCTAGGCACAGTTGCTTTTTCACTGAGAATAGAAGAAGCTAAAGAATATTTGTGTTCCTCAAGGCCTCTGTGTCCTTATAAAAGATTCTGAAGACTGAAGGACTTTTAAAAACATACACTTGTTTCTAGGAAAGTTGAACAAAAACATAACACCTGGTTTTTCTAAATGAAGTGATCGTTTTACAACTTTTGGGACGAAAATAGTGTATATGAGTCTCCCTTACACTGTAAGCTCTTTGGGATCAGGGCTGTCTTTTACATGTACAATGCCTAGCACAATGAAAGCCCAGTCTGTGACCTGGGCTTCTAGGTGGTACCAAATGTAAACAAACAGCATCAACAGCCAGGCTCCTAGTGCTCCTGTGGCTGCTAGCTTATTCACTCCCACTTTCCCCAAGTAACCAGTTGTTAATCATTTCTGTTTTTCCTAATACAGGGGAATACAATTATTCTCAGGCCCCAATTTATTTCCTTGTAGAGGAGGCCTTCGGACCTGTCCCTTCCATTGTTTGATCAGCTCAGCTTGCTGCTCTCTGGTGGTCAGTTTGGAAGCCAGCAACTGCTGCCGTTTGCAGCTTTTCCCTTTACATGGCAAAATATTTCAAACTTTCCCTTTAAGGACTACTTAAGACATGGGAGGGAGCACAGGGGTAAAGTTTTTAGTCTATATTTTAGCCATTTTGCTAGATTTACCAAGATAAAACTGTATTTGTTGGACAACAAAGTTCCAGCCACTTGTTTGCACTCAAAGTTCAACTCTAGGAGAGATATTACCAGCCTTTGCAAATTACTTATCTGATATTAGCAAGTGAGGCAACAGGCAATGCATAGTCAATCATTTCAAAGTAATGGTCAACACAGGAAAAGGTTTGAAGACTCAACAGGATGATCGTATGGTCATGGCACTGAGCTGGGATGCAAAATCTGGATTCAATTACTGGTTCTGCTACTGACTTCCCATGTGATTATAGACAAGTCACTTAACCTGTCAGTAAAATGGAAATAATTATACAGCCTTTGTCTTTCTTATGTATTTAAATTGTAAGTGTCTGGGGGCAAGGGTGAACTCTTATTGTGTGTGTCTACAGCACCTAGCACAATAGCTCTGATGTTATTTGGGTTCTCTATGTGCTGTACAACCATAATAGAAATAATAGTGAATAAAATACAGCAAAACAGAGTATCAGGCATATTGCCAGCCATTCACACAGGTAGGTACCTACAGGAATGCCTGTACCCCGGAACTAATACAATGAATCAGATAGGGGTGACAGAAACACAAATACACAGATACCCAAAATCCTGAGAAAAGGGAGCTTCCAACTTCAAAAGGAGCTCAGTATTTGGTAAAAGGCACCTGACTGAATCTGACTTTTTATGTCAAAAGTCATGACCCCCTACTGTTTCCCTTTTGAATTGAGCAGACTCAGTGCATAATACAGAGATATAAACACACTAGCAATGGGTAATTAGCCGGGTGAGTCACTCTAAGGGGCCAATTTCTACTTTCCTAAGCAAAGCTTGCAAAAGGAGCCAATATATTTAGGTAAACAGCACATTGTACCTAACTGGTACCACTGTTCCCTCTAAGCTGTGCGCGTGTGTGCGCACACGCAGATCCTAAACCCCATGCACATGGCGAAACACCACATGCACAAAAATGTGCACAGAAGCACAATAATTTTCATAGAAGAAATTTTTTGTGCACACGGCCTGTCAAAAATTAGAGGGAACATTGATTGGTACCCTCGTTTACCAATTGTACCTAATTGGTACCAATTTAAGGCTACCATTTTTTTTTGGCTCAGCTTACCAAAACCAAAAATAATGCCAATGATAAAGTAGATTTTTGAAAGAAATGCCCAATCCCTTTCTAATAGTTACTTGTCTTGGCATTAGAATGTATTTTATTGCAACTGTGTTTACAAAACATTTGATTGTGGGATCTCTTTTTTGCCCATGGCCTGTCATTGCTAATGAGCAAAGAATGCATGAAAGAAGTTACAGTTCTTTTCTTTCTCAACATTCTTCAAGGTGAAACTGTGATTTTTTTTTTCAAGGGCTTTGCTTTCAGAAAAGTAAGGATTTTGTGAAAGGCACAGAGGTAAAAACATTAAATTGCTTTTCCCACTTTACTGACAGTTCCAATAGAAGCAAGTGTTATCACAAGGGGGGAGGGGGAACTTAACTGCAAAATCAAATCAGTCCTGAAGCTGACTCAACCATTGTTGTCCACTCCACTTTCTCCCCCACCAGTAAACCCCTGAGAGAAACAACACACATCTTCTCTTATAGGGCTATGAAGGAAAAAAGGTCAAGATCCCAAGCCAGATTAAATTAAGCCATGAATGTGATTCCTGCAGAAATGGAATGCTTAGGTATCTGAAAGATGGAACAATGGGAAGATCAGGAGGGACCCTTTTATCTCTTTCATAATATATCAACTTTCCTCCCACACTTTTGATTTCAAGACTGAGAGCTTACACTGTGAACTGCTTGTTTTGTGCCTGAGAAATAACAGAGGAGGAAAACCATCCAATATCTGTAGTCTATAATAAAACCTAAATGTTTATATCCAGTCTTCTACTTGAATGAGATCCTCCAAACAAACCCTGAGTGAAGGAGGACTTAGTGGCAGATATAGGTCACCACAATCCTCGGTAGCAATTCTCCTTGTAAAAAGTCATTATATGAAAGTGACTTTTGTTCTCCTTAATTATATCAATTATTACATCCCCTTTCCTCCCTGACCCCCACAGTGTCCCCATGCATAGACAATTAATAACACAGACCTGGGCTGAGGCATCTACCATCATGGCCTGAACTTTCAGGCATACTAAGGTCCCTTTTACACCACCCTGGCAGTATAAAGGGGACTTAAAATAACTTTAAGGCCTCCTAATGCTGCCAGATTCTTGTAAAGGGCCTTATTATAAATGAGAAGCAGACTCCATGGCTTTATCAAAGGGTCATTTACCAGCACTAAACAGCCACAAAGAATAGGTCCAGACTCTGCCCTACATACATTAAGCAGTAACTTACTCTGCATGTAGTCTCATTGCTTTCAATGGAATTAACTGCAGTCAGGCACTATTCAATCTAAGCAAGGGCAGCAGAACTAGCCCTTAGCAACTGTTTAACCACATGCTGCTGAGAAGGAATGTTACATGGAGAACAAATACAAACTGGGATCTGCCACTTATACCAAATATGCAAGTTGTGAATTACTGAAATTATTTTGGACGTCTGATGCATTCTACTGAAGCACAAAGGAGAATAGGTAGAGACAAGTCTGGGACTCCAGACGAAGAGACAGCACAGAACTATGGTGGGGGAGTAGACACTACTTTCAGCATAACAAAGAACGAGTTGTCCAGACAATTCACACAGAGCCTACCATGTAGGACAATTGTAGGTGCATCAATGAATGCCGCTAGTGTTGCTGCTGGATTGATAGGACATACGCATCAGCCATTTTTACCGTAGTTTTAAATGGAGTTTCCATTCAAATAAGTTGAGGTTACACTGAAGAAGTGAGCTGAATTTCCTGGAAATACTCTGCCCACCTGGCAGAGCGTCAATGAGGCCACTGCTTGGAAAAAAGAAAGCATATTATCACTTGACTGTGAGTAAAAGCAGCCCATGTAAAGACTGAGTTGATGAGAATCCAGAAATTAGTGGGTAGGAGAGTGGAGAAACGACACACAGCAGCAATTACTGTAACTGTAGTGTGATGAGAGGGATTCAATTTTGTGGTTGATTTTTTTTTTAACAATTTGTAAAATGTGGTGTTGTAAAGAATCTGAAAATATTTAACAACATGGGGTCCTCTGTGGCAGAATCTGGATGGATGGTGACATGGTGGGTTACTTCCTAATGAAGTACTTCCTACTTCCTAGGTTATAGACAACACATAACAAAAGCAATTACCACTATTATAAATTAGTTACAGAGCATCCATCAATCATCCTCTGTTCTTCAGACATTTCTAAGATGCTGATGATGACCCTGGGAGCAAGTGACCACAGTCTTATATAAACTCCATTGGAAACTTTCAGAACAAAATCAGGGAGAAATGTTTTAATTCAGAAAATCCAAAGCAGTACAAAAACTGGTGTTTGTGCTACCCAGTATTTGCCTGCCACCTGATCCTGGAGGACATGTGTTACAGCAGGTTTTGGAGAGCATCACACGCCCACAACAACTTCTGATACAATCATCCAATAGTCAGGTTCCGAATCTGTCAGTGATTATTGCAATATTTTCCATCTGGCAGCATTTGGCTGGGGATTTACTGTGCTCTGAATCAGAACTTCACAATTATAAGCTATGGGAATGGAGTAACTAAACTGTATTCTGGAAGATAGCATGCGCTAAATTACAAGGAGATACTGGTTCCTTGCAGCTGTCACTGGGTAATTGGTAGCCATTCCGGTTTTGATCATAAAATGGAGCAATATGCCCCAAGACCTTGGAAGAAATAACAAGCCCCCCTCATCTCTCAACATTACAAATATCAGAAGAGGGAAATTTTTCAAAGTTTCTAAGCTATTTACTGGAAATTTAAAATATCAGGAATTTACTTGGTAGAAGGTTCTAAAAAGAGGTTAGATTCAGCAAAACAAATCTTAAAGAGGTTATTATACGATTGTAACTCAAACTAATTGACCTGAAAAATTATACTGTGCCAAAAACAAGAGCTGTAGGTTTAGGGAGGATAGACTACATTATTCATGCAGAAGAAAGAGGTTTATTCATTACTTGAATGCAGCCTTAACTAGAGAACCACTAGGATGACTACATAATAAAATTGAATACGTATGTGTTCACATGCATATGCGCAAAATTATACATAACAATATATACACAGTACAAGAGTCTACCAAGGGAAGGAAAGAGGAGAACAAGCTATTTGCTTAAGAAAAATATATTAAGTGCTTGATTACACCCCCAACAAAGTCAAAATCAAAACTCCCAGGAATGAAATCTCTTTCTCATTGAAGTTAATGGCAAAACTCCCATTGACTTGAAGTAGACCAGGATTTTGTCCCCCAGTGACTTCAGTGAAAACATGATCAGGCCCCACAGCTGTTAAGCAGATCACTGGAGTCCTTAAAGCCAGCTATTTCAGAGGCTCTGATGTCTATATGCATCTGCATAATGAAATATACTCCACAAACATTGGGACACAAGAAATCCTCTAGTGCAGTTTCTCTCTCTCTCTCTCTCTCTCTCTCTAGTATCCCATTATCTGGAAATAACAACAAATGTTTTCAAGACCATTGTCTTAAGAGGAAAATTCAGGAGTAGGCACAGTCCAGCCATCTCAATGTGATTTCCTTTTTTTTTTTTTTTTGGTTTATTTTTTTCTTTTTCACTGTACCTTTTACCCTCTGCTTCATAGCCCTCCCGGTCAGTGAAGATGTGCAGCTATAGCATAACCTATATGGTATACCTCTGAATGAAAACCTTCTTTCAAAGATGCTTCTGTTCTTTTTTTTGCACATGTGGTTTTCTTAAGTACATACTGTATTTCTGAAATCCAGCTAGAAAAACCTAGAAAAGTAATCCAATTATAATCCTTGATATTTCCCCTAAAGCGAAACCAAAGCCACTTTGAATGAAGAAAAATGTTTTTCAAAAATGAGAAGAGTAAGACTTGAACTTTCCTATCTGCAGTCTTCTGATCCAGGACTAGTTTCCCCACACTTTCCCTCAGCAAAAAACACTAATTTTTTTCATATGACTATTTTTAGCTAATTTGACGATCCTCCTCGATATATGTCCCAGCCAATGATTGTGATAGTCACATGAGTATTATTTACATTATGTGTTTACATCAACAGTAGCAGCTTCCCGGTATATATTCGTAAGCAGTACAGGAGAGGTAAATGAGACTTTATAGTGCTCCTTGTCAAAAATCCATAGACACAGTCAAGTTTATTGATCAGTTTTTCCAACAATGCGGTTTACAGATTAGCCTATGTTCATGTTAAAAGATAGTTTCCATCAGAAAGCCAGTGCCTCCATAAGATACAGATGGATTTAGTGTATAAATCCAAAGCTATTTTGAATGGCCCCACTGTGAAGTTACTGAGTGATTTCAGGGAAGAAAGAATTCATCATACTCATGTCCATCTTAGCTAATGGGGTTTTTTTCCCCTGGATCCTTTGTGTAGCAAGGCTATAAAAATCTAGGCAGTGTGTTTGTTAGCATAACTACTCCAATGCAGGCAGTTTAGAAAACATATAGATAACATTAATGTGAACCTTGTAGTTAAGAATAACAAGGTGCAGCAAGGGTGTAATGAACAGAAAGGGCATACGACCAATTTTTCTAATGGGCTTTCAGTCCGCATATGAAGAAAGGCAGTTCAGCTTATTAAATTATTGAAAAGTAGCACCCTTTACTTAAAACTTATTACTTTTGTGCCTGATCTAAATTTTGAACATAATATTATGCCCAGAATCTGAACTAAAAAGGCAATAAAGAAACTGTCTTTTGGGACCAGGACAGCAATGAAACTTTCATTTTCATAATTCACCAACATGGAGTGCAGTGGATCTAATTTGTTCTCATAGAATATTTAACAACTAAACAGTGAAACATATTCAAGTGAAACAATGTTCAGTATTTCAACTCAAGGTCTATATGAGGGCAAGTAATCATCCATTTTGGTTAATTGCTTCACACATATTCCTGTTTTTTAACACCTCCCTGGCAAATTAGACAAGACTACTCAATGTGTTATTGGAGCAGTGTCAAAGATCCTCCTCATACATTTTATCCAGAAAAGTAAAAGTCCCGGAGTTAGGCAGAGGACAAAATGGACCATATTGAAGCAAAATCCCTGCAGAGTGATTTGGCCACAAAAGAGAAAGAGTGAGAACCCAAGCATATGACTCTATAGCTTGGTGATTAGCACACTCACCTAGGATATAGGAGACCCAGGATTCAGTCCCTCTGCTCCAATGACTTTCATTATGTATCCAGAGTGCAACAGTATCACCAGGAAAGATTGAGGGAGTTCCCCCAACAGCATAGTCCAGTGATTAGAGAACTCACTTGAGACATGGCAGATATTTGCTCAGCCCCCTTATCCCTCTCAGGTAGAGGGAGATTTGAACCAGGGGTCTCCCACATCCCAGTGAGTACCTTAACCCCTGGGCTAAAAGTTATGAGGGAGGAGCTGCTCCACCACCTCCTCCTAATAGGAGGGTTGCCATCTATGAATTGCTAGCATCTCCCATTGGCAAGTGTAGACAACTCCCTGCCTAGTGTGCTGGCTTCTGTGAATTGCAATCTAAGGTACCTATCTCTCCACATTCATTGTAGAGGAAACCTAAGCTCCTAATTGCAGCTTTGTGAATCACAGTGATTTAGAAAATCACCTAAAAGTTAGGCACTGTGATGTTGAACCACAGCAACCTTATGTGCAGCTTCAGGGTATTGGAGTGAAGGCCCCTAATGGACTTTTATAAGGAAAATACATGTCTTCTGGAGTTGATGGGAGTGGGATTCTCTCCTCTTAGCCTGAATTGCCATAGAGGAGGGAAGCTTTGAAGCAAAGACTGGTTCTCTCTAAGATGACAGTGCAATTGGGAGCTGTCAGCCTGCGAGTTCTCTGGGTGACCCATATCAGTCTAATTATCATCACTCAGCTGGAGCAACCTACCACATGCTTCATTGAGGATATTCCTCATGGGAATACTAATATATGCAGCTTGAAGGTGGGAGGTAGTCATGGTAAAGGCGCTATCCTGGGCAGCGATGTAGCCATCCTTGAGGTGAGAGAAGGGTATCCACTCAGGATCCAAATTGGCTGTGGAGACGCAAAGCAGGGCTAGAGCACACAAGAAAGCATTGCAACATCAAGGAATTGATAAACTAGGGCAATATCCTATACTTAGAAGACAATATCTCCATGAGTGGTTTATATCACTGTCTCCTTTCCAGGCTGCCTATTGTGAAGTATATATTTCAATAGAATGTGTATTTAAGCAAGTACAAACTAAAATATGGACTCCATTTTTACAAAGAAAACTGAGAGGGAAAGGATAGCTGGCATTCAGAAACACAATCTATTAATTATACTTGATTGATTAATTTATTAGCTATACATAAATGCTATCAAGGGGGCACCTATCCATATGCATCCCTGACATAACTTACAAATGCATCCTAAGTGCAGTAGCACAATTCAAAATATCTCACTACCAGCAGTAAGCCAAGTCCCCCTATCCTTTAAACAGTTCTTTACACTTTCAAGTCCCATCTCCCTGCTGCCCCACTAATTTCAAGGGCCTAGGAAAAAATGAGTTTTGCAAAGCCCCCTGAAAGTCGAACCAAGGGGATGGGAACAAATTTCAGAGCAATGGGGCACTCTGACAGAATGTCATTCTGGAAACACCCTCATTTAAATCAACAGGGCTCTGGCTCAGATCGACTGCTGATCACTTCTGGGGGTTACTACGATTAGGTCATTTATATTTTATGCATGCATGCATAGAGGGACTACATGTTCGTAGGGCATGTTTTAAGAGTATAAATTTGGGATGGCCCCATTACTCCTGAATGGCACGTGCTTGTGCACACACACACACAGTTAAATCACTATGGCCATTTGTGTATTACCAACCTAGCCAAAACATCCATTGAACATCACCAGGAGTTTTCTTTGGCTCAAGAGAGCAGGATTAAGAACATAAGAATGGCTGTACTAGGACAGACCAATAGGCTATCTAGCCCAGTATCCTGTCTTCTGAGAGTGGCTGGTGCTAGATGCTTCAGAGGGAATGAACAGAACAGGGCAATTATTGAGTGATACATCATCCCCTTCATCCAGGCCCCGCTTCTGGCAGTCAGAGGTTTAGGGACACCAGAAGATGGGGTTGCATCTCTGACCATCTTGGCTAATAGCTATTGATGGACCTATCCTCCATGAACTTATCTAATACTTTTTTGAACCTACTTTACTTTTGGCCTTCACAGCATCCCATAGCAGAGAGTTCCACAGGTTGACTGTGCATTGTGTGATGAAGTACTTCCTTTTGTTTGTTTTAAACCTGCTGCCTATTAATTTTATTGGGTTACCCCTGGTTCTTGTGTTATGTAACACTTCCCTATTCTCTTTCTCCACACCATTCATGATTTTATAGACATCTATCATATTCCCCCTTTAGTCTTCTCTTTTCTAAGCCTCACCAATTTGCATAGGTGAACACAGACCCAAACCCTTGGATCTTAAGAACAATCAGGTTCTTAAAAGAAGAATTTTAATTAATGAAAAAGTAAAAGAATCACCTCTGTAAAATCAGAATGTTAAATACCTTACAGGTAATCAGATTCAAACATAGAGAATCCCTCTAGACAAAACCTTAAATTACAAAAAGACACAAACAGGAATATACATTCCATTCAGCACAACTTATTTTATCAGCCATTTAAACAAAACAGAATCTAACGCATATCTAACTAGATTTCTTACTAACTCTTTACAGGAGTTCTGACTTGCATTCCTGCTCTGTTCCCAGCAAAAGCAACACACACACAGAAAGGACCCTTTGTTTCCCCTCCCACCCCCAGCTTTGAAAGTATCTTGTCTCCTCATTGGTCATTTTGGGTCAGGTGCCAGTGAGGTTATCTTAGCTTCTTAACCCTTTACAGGTGAAATGGTTTTGCCTCTGGCCAGGAGGGATTTAAAGGTGGTTAGCCTTCCCTTTATATTTATGACAATGGTACAGTTTGATTCATTTAAGATTTTTACTATTAGTGCCATTCCCCCACTGGCAGATCCTACTTTGTCATTCTGATATATTTTGTACCCTGGTATTACCACATCCCATTGATTATCATGAAACCACAAAGTTCTTGTGATGCCTATTATATCAATATATTCATTTAATACCTGGCACTAAACTTCACCCATCTTAGTTTTTAGACTTCTAGCATTTGTATACAAGTTCTTATAAATTTTGTCAATATTTACTTGTCTGTCTTCACGTGATGTAATTAAATAGGATTCGCTTTCACTTGACTGCCTCTCTTCAGTACCTCCTCTTTACTAGGTATTGGTTTTCCCCTTTAATAAATCCTCCCGCAAGGGATATCTCTGTCTGAACCATGTTGTATTTCCCCCAGCCTTTAGTTTTAAAAGATCATACAGGATTTTTAAATTTACATGCCAGAAATCTGGTTCCATTTTGGTATAGGTGGAGCCCATTCTTTCTGTAGAGGATCCTTCTTTCCCCAAAAGCTCCCCAGTTCCTAATAAATCTGTCCTCTGAACACCATTGTCTCATACACGTACTAAGACCCTGCAATTTTGCCTGTCTAATTGGCCCTCTGAGTGGAACTGGAAGCATTTCAGACAATCATAGAATATTAAGGTTGGAAGAGACCCTCAGGAGGTCATCTAGTCCAATCCCCTGCTCAAAGCAGGACCAAAACCAGCTAAATCATCACAGCCAAGGCTTTGTCAAGCCGGGCCTTAAACCTCTAAGGATGGAGAGTCTGCCACCTCCCTAGGTAACCCATTCCACTGCTTCACCACCCTCCTAGTGAAACAGTGTTTCCTAATATCCAACCTGTCATAAATATAAAGGGAAGGGTAACCACCTTTCTGTATACAGTGCTATAAAATCCCTCCTGGCCAGAGGCAACATACTGTTACCTGTGAAGGGTTAAGAAGCTCAGCTAACCTGGCTGGCACCTGACCCAAAGGACCAATATGGGACAAAATACTTTCAAATCTTGGGGGAAGGAAGGCTTTTGTGTTGTGCTGTTTGTTTACGTGGTTGATCTCCGTTCAAGCCCTCCTTAAATTAAAGTAGCATTTCTATCTATCATGCCAGGTTGTTGGGGTTTTTATTAATTTAAAAATGTGTCACACCAGTGACCAAGCCTTAAGAAATTTGATCACCTCATTAAAATCAAAAGGAATTTCATCCATAGTTCATTGTAATGGCAGCATGAAAACTGTAATTAAAAACAGAATACATCTAAAAAATTAAAAGAAAAAATGAATTATAAGTGGATATTTAAAATATATTTGACAGCATTTTAAGGAAGATCAGAAAGGCTGGCTGTCTTCTGCTTCTCACATACTCCATGTGGCTATGTAAATGATCAAAGAGAAACTAAAAAGAACAAGAATTTGGCACAATACTTTTAAAAAATTCAGAGTACACCTGCAGTATACATTTGAAGTCTTTTATTAAAATATTTTAAGTCACAGCCTTTATATTAATTGATCTGTTAAAGCCTATTGTCAGCAATCTACATTTTAAGTTGGTTTTTCAGGGGGCTTTCTGTATCAACGTTTCCCAGGGAAAAATCTTTGATAAAACAGGTAAATCTTGAACAGCATCCAATTCAGGGTTTAGTGGACTAAAAGAGCTATGCTCTAGAACCAAAAACTACTTACCAACAACCTTTTGCCAACGTACCTCTCCCGTTCACAGCAGGGTGCTATAACCTTGAGCACCTCCGATGATCACAATGCCTGCCGTGTCACATGTGGAGAGAGAATCTCTTGCTATCAAACCTTTTATAGCTTTAGGGGTCAATATCAGCACTTCAACATCACCCAGCCATCTGCAGGTAGCCAGTGCTAATCAAGGTTCATAGGTGTAATTAGCTACATGTGAGCAGGAAGCCAGTAACATTCTTCTCCAGCTGCTGTTTTTTGTAAGGGATTATTTTGTTAGAGAAAGCAATGATTTAGAAGATCAGTGTGATGTCTTTCTGTGGAAAGCTGGGAAGGTCAGTGCAGGCTAAGGCCAAGTCTAATTCTTCTGATGCTGGTTTGCTGTTCCCCTTGGGCTGTGTGCAGCCAGTGCTGCACAAAGAGAACTAAGTACAGCAAGTAGAAACTGGGGCTCCAGCTCCAGCAGTGATGGAATGTCTTACAGCTGAAATACTAGAGTTGACTGGTAACATGGCTCTGGGTAACAAGAAAATATAGATTATCCCCTAGCACTTGCAGCTGTTTGTAATAATGAGGAGTTGAACAAGCTACTTGGGGAGGGGTTACCACCACTCAGGGCATCCATGCTGCACTGCTGCCCAGGAAAAAAGAGAGCCACAAAGCCAAGGACAAGTGAGACTGTGTGAATGAAAGCATCCTTAAAACCACCAGCTGCTGTTTCAGAATGGTTTTAAGGTGCAGCCTAATACAGGAACCTACAAGATTGAAGAGGAAAGGATGCAACCTTCATGTGAAAAACAAACTTAGAAAGCCCCCATAGGCAACCACTAATCCCTGGACATCCAGAAGCAGCTGGAGACCTCCAAAGAGCCCCAGGTTGTGAAGCTGAAATCAACATCAGGCACCCAAATCACAATTTCACCTGGTCATTTCCCCATCCTATAAGCACTCTCAATCTTTTCTGTATTGAGCGTTTGAAACTCTGTTAAACACTGTATAAATAGTTCCACTGCATGCAAAGAACCTGTAGCCATGGAAATATTTACCCATGAAAGAATACCCATATGCCTAGAAAAATTTAAAATCCTCTCTAAGATATCAGTGGAAACATTGGGTGCAAGGGTGAAGCATTAAGCCCTAAAAACAGGCCCACAATGTTTGATTTACACACAGGAAAACAATTGGGCTGAGGGTGGGGGAATGAGGATGTATCATAGCCCCAGGGATTATGCTTTAAGGATACATATACTGGCCTCCTAGACCTCCCTAGGGATACCTAGTGAGTGCACACCACACTGCCTTGGATTGGTATGTGCGCTCCTCTCTGGAGCTGGCAATCTCTGTGGGATCGTGCAAGGTGGGGAACTGCATGGCCATGTTTCTACCTCCTCCTTTTCCCCTTTGGGGTGGCTTGCACCACGAGGGGTATTCAGTGGGTGCAACCTTTGCATTCCCTTGCGGTCCAAGGAATCTGATCATAACAAAGGAACACAAGCAGGATTGGAAGGTTTCTTACAGCCTCGATAAAAGGATTAGGGACAACATGGCCCATGATTTCTCAACATTTAGGTAGCTCAAATTGAGCACTTCATATTAATGGACTCTTGGAAATTAAGGCTTTATAATCGTACATCTCAGTTTTACTAGATATAAAATAGGAGCTAATGATACTTACTTTCCTTTGTCAAGTGCTTTGAGATATATAGATAAAAGCACTGTATACATCCTAAATATTCTGTGTCCTTGAAATCAGTGGGGTTTTACCCTTGGTTTTCACTGGGGCAAGAAAACAACGCACTGATATCCCTTGCTATTTTGCCTAAATGTTTTCAAAAGCATTCTTCATGCAAGTGTCACTACTAGGTTTCTAAGTGGGAATGAGAACTGCACTGCTTCTGGAACAATGACACAGTATGCTCTAGACTTTCAAGTAATCCTAAACACTGTCAAATTTTGCTGTGTTGCTTCTATCACTGTAGGATTTTCGCATGCTCACAGTGATGAATTTATGAAACCAGTGACTTATCATCCTCAAAGCTCTTTCTTCATTGCAGACAAATGATGAAATCACAGTTGTCATGACTGTGTATTGCAGTGAAGTGCCACCTCAGGTTGAGCTCAGCTGTGTTAAAGTTTCTCCTAAAGGCAATGCAGTGTTTCAGCTTTAAAGAGTTAGAGCTTGCCACAAGCCCTGAACAAGGGGCAATTCAGAGTGGTGCTGCTTTAGGAATAGACCAGTGTGACCCAGGGAGCCCCTCAATGCCAAGTGGCAGAGAGCACATCATACTATAACTCACATCAGGCCTGACATACTCATTGCCTGAACACACTGTTCTCATAATCTGTATCTAAAAGGTATCATGCAAGATATCATATGTAAACTGGTAACACCCTGCTCATTAATATTATTGTGTGATGTATGTACAGGTGGTGTATAAATAATTATAGATGGGTGCTGGAAATATGTTCTTAAAAGATGTTTTGCAATCAGTAGACAAGCCCAGTCTGTCCTAGACAAAGTGTTTTTGTTTCACCTATTTTACTGTGTCTCCAGTGTAAATAGAGCCAGGAAATACCTCAGAGGACAATGAAAAGTACACCTACCTATAAGGTAAACAAAGCCAACAAGCTAAACCAGTGGGAGTGGGGAAGAACATTTAACAATCACAATGGGGGATGGAGCCTGCACCTCCAGGAAGCCTTCCTGAGTCTTGAAACAGAGACAATAAACTTTGGGAAAATATAAGCAGAAAGAGCCATTTTGGCATATATCACGTAGGGGACAAAGAGAGAGCAGCACCATTTGAGATCATGCAAAGTGGATCTTCTTGGCCTGGAAACCAAGAGTAGTTGGAACTGACTAGGTGAGACTCCTGCTTAGGCAAAGATTGTAACTTGCGGAAGTTATTTTAGTTACTGGAAAGCGTGGTTAGTTTTATTTCCCCTGTGCCCATTTATCTGTCTCCTATTCTTACATATTATCCCTCAAATATCTGTTCTTTGTTAGTAAATTTATTATTGTTTTATTTCCAAACTATGTAAGTGTTGTATATTAAACTGAAGGGTGAAGTCTGCAGCTAAACTAACAGGCTGGCATGTGGCATCTGTCTCTTTGTAGGCAACAAACTTAACTTCTGGGAGTATCCAGTCAGAGGGACTGGACACTGCTGAGGAGTGGTTTTGGGGAGTCTCAGCACTGGAATGGTTGTTGGTGTCTCCCTGCAAGGAGTAACCAGGCTGGTGAAAGCCAGGCTGAGCCCATTGTGCTGTGAGCAGGCTACTGGTGTCAGGGGTCTGAGCCAAAGTTGCGCAGCACAGGGTTATAAGGCAGGAGGTGACAGAGCACCTTACTATCTGGGTGAACCCCCATATCATCACAACCAAGAACAAAAACAGACTCAGAGGAATAACAATCTGATTCCCAGTTACTCTCTTGCTCCCAGGTGAGTAATCTTCACCAAACCTGGTGCAGCTGCAGTAGCTGGTGTGTTGGGGTGAGTGGTAGACACAAAGCTCTGCCCTCGCCCTTCCCTGCCCACCCACCTGCCTGGGAGGGGATGTAACAGCTCTGTAGATGCTGTCTCCCCCCTGCACTGCTACTGGCAATCAGTGGCACATGTGGAATCCATTTCTTACCAGTACAGGAGGCCATGGGGGGCACGTGACTCCTCCCTGCCCTGCCCCCAGCCCAGGACCCCCACGCTCTCCCCATCCCCTTCTCTTGATCCACCCCACCTTATCTGGGGAGGGAGGACTCTGTCCTTCTCCCGCTGCACTTTGGAACCACAGTGGCAACAGGAGCAGATCATGGGGCTACTGGGTGGCCCCACGCCCACAGCTCCTCTGGCACAGCTCTACCATCCCAGCCCTTCCATGCAGGGTCTCCTCCATCTGTACAGCAGCCAGCCCTGCTGGAGGACAGGGTTGGGGGGCTGGGCTGGGAGCGGTACACCAGTTGTGTCAGAGGAGCTGCCGGCATAGGGCTGCCCAGTGGCCCCACGTTCTGCTCCTTTCCCCACTGCAGTTCCCAGGAGAGCCCTGCAGTTCAGGGCTCTCCCAGGAACCGCAGCAGGGAAAGGAGCAGAACACCGGCAGCTCCTCCACTGGCTGTACCACCCCAGCCCTGTCCTCTGGCAGGACTGCTGCTGGGAGCTGGAGGAGATGCAGCTCCGTGGAAGGGCAGGGGGTGGGGCCTCTTACAATTTGTATGGCAACTTCCACCTTTTCTTATACTCTAATAAATTTGTTAATCTCTAAGGTGCCACAAGTACTCCTTTTCTTTTTGAGGATACAGACTGAGCCCTGGTCTACACTAGGAGTTTAGGTCAAATTTAGCAGTGTTAAATTGATGTAAACCTGCACCCGTCCACACGATGAAGCCCTTTTTTTTCAACTTAAAGGGCTCTTACAATCGATTTCCTTAATCCACCTCTGACAAGTGGATTAGCGCTTAAATCGACCTTGCCGGGTAGAATTTGGGGTACTGTGTATGCAATTAGATGGTATTGGCCTCCGGGAGCTATCCCAGAGTGCTCTATTGTGACTGCTCTGGACAGCACTCTCAACTCAGATGCACTGGCCAGGTAGACAGGAAAAGGCCCGCAAACTTTTGAATTTCAATTTCCTGTTTGCATGGTCACCTGCAGCTTGCCACGCTGCCAGAGCTCATCAGCAGAGGTGACCATGCAGAGCTCATCAGCAAAGGTGACCATGATGGAGCCCCAGAATTGCAAAAGAGCTCCAGCATGGATAGAACGGGAGGTACGGGATCTGATCGCTTTATGGGGAGAGGAATCCATGCTATCAGAACTCCGTTCCAGTTTTTGAAACGCCAAAACATTTGTCAAAATCTCCCAGGGCATGAAGGACAGAGGCCATAACAGGGACCCAAAGCAATGCTGCGTGAAACTTAAGGAGCTGAGGCAAGCCTCCCAGAAAACCAGATAGGCAAATGGCTGCTCTGGGTCAGAGCCCCAAACATGCTGCTTCTATGATGAGCTGCATGCCATTTTAGGGGGTTCAGCCACCACTATCCCAGCCGTGTTGTTTGACTCCTTCAATGGAGATGGAGGCAACACAGAAGCAGGTTTTGGGGACGAAGAAGATGATGATGATGATGAGGCTGTAAATAACTCACAGCAAGCAAGCGGAGAAACCAGTTTTCCCGACAGCCAGGAACTGTTTCTCACCCTGGACCTGGAGCTAGTACCCCCCAAACCCACCCAAGGCTGCCTCCCGGACCTCTGGTGAGTGTACCTTTTAAAATACTATACATGGTTTAAAAGCAAGCATGTTGAATGATTAATTTGCCCTGGCATTTGCAGCTCTCCTGGATGTACTCCCAAAGCCTTTGCAAAAGGTTTCTGGGGAGGGCAGCCTTATTCCACCCACCATGGTAGGACACTTTACCACACCAGGCCAGTAGCACGTACTCGGGAATCATTGTAGAACAAAGCATTGCAGTGTATGTTTGCTGGCATTCAAACAACATCCGTTCTTTATCTCTCTGTGTTATCCTCAGGAGAGTGATATCATTCATGGTCACCTGGTTGAAATAAGGTGCTTTTCTTAAGGGGACATGCAGAGGTGCCCATTCCTGCTGGGCTGTTTGCCTGTGGCTGAACAGAAATGTTCCCTCTTGTTAGCCGGGGGGCGTGGGGGTGAGGGGCTAGCCACGTGGTGCAGGGAGGCAAAATGCAACCTTGGGACGAAAGCACATGTGCTGTGTATGTAATGTTAACAGCAAGGTTTACCGTGAAAGAGTGTAGCCATTGTTCTAGAAAATGTCTTTTTAAATACCACTGCCTCTTTTTCTCCACCAGCTGCATGTGTTTCAATGATCATAGGATCTTCTCCTTCCCAGAGGCTAGTGAAGATTAGAAGGCAAAAAAAAAGCACTCGTGATGAAATGTTCTCTGAGCTCATGGTGTCCTCCCACACTGACATAGCACAGACAACTGTGTGGAGGCAGATAATTTCAGAGTGCAGGAAAGCACAATATGACCAGGAGGAGAGGTGGTGGGCTGAAGAGAGTAAGTGGCAGGCTGAAGAGATTGCTGAAGCTCAAATGTGGCAGCAGCATGATGAGAGGAGGCAGGATTCAATGCTGAGGTTGCTGTAGGATCAAACCAATATGCTCCAGCGTATGGTTGAGCTGCAGGAAAGGCAGCAGGAGCACAGACCACCGCTACAGCCCCTGTGTAACCAACCGCCAACCTCCCCAAGTTCCATAGCCTCCTCACCCAGATGCCAAAGAACGCGGTGGGGGGGCCTCCGGCCACTCCACCCCAGAGGATTGGCCAAGCAACAGAAGGCTGGCATTCAATAAGTTTTAAAGTTTTAAACTTTTAAAGTGCTGTGTGGCCTTGTCCTTCCCTCCTCCACCACCCCTCCTGGTGCTTCTCTCCTCCACCACCCCTCCTGGGCTACCTTGGTAGTTATTCCCCTATTTGTGTGATGAATGAATAAAGAATGCATGAATGTGAAGCTACAATGACTTTATTGCCTCTGAGAGCGGTGATCGAAGGGAGGAGGGGAGGGTGGTTAGCTTACAGGGAAGTAGAGTGAACCAAGGGGCGGTGGGTTTAATCATGGAGAAACAAACAGAACTGTCACACTGTAGCCTGTCCAGTCATGAAACTGGTTTTCAAAGCTTCTCTGATGCGCTCCGCACCCTCCTGTGCTCTTCTAACAGCCCTGGTGTCTGGCTCTGTGAAACCAGCAGCCAGACGATTTGCCTCAACCTCCCACCCAGCCATAAACTTCTCTGTCTTACTCTCACAGATATTGTGGAGCGCACAGCAAGCAGTAATAACAGTGGGACTATCGGTTTCGCTGAGGTCTAACTGAGTCAGTAAACTGCACCAGCGCGCTTTTAAACATCCAAATGCACATTCTATCACCATTCTGCACTTGCTCAGCCTGTAGTTGAACAGCTCCTGACTACTGTCCAGGCTGCCTGTGTATGGCTTCATGAGCCATGGCATTAAGGGGTAGGCTGGGTCCCCAAGGATACATATAGGCATTTCGACATCCCCAACAGTTATTTTCTGGTCTGGGAATAAAATTCCTTCTTGCAGCTTTTGAAACAGACCAGAGTGTCTGCGAGCGTCATGTACCTTTCCCGGCCATCCCACGTTGATGTTGGTGAAACGTCCCTTGCGATCCACCAGTGCTTGCAGCACTATTGAAAAGTACCCCTTGCGGTTTATGTACTCGCCGGCTTGGTGTTCCGGTGCCAAGATAGGGATATGGGTTCCGTCTATGGCCCCACCACAGTTAGGGAATCCCATTGCAGCAAAGCCATCCACTATGACCTGCACATTTCCCAGGGTCACTATCCTTGATATCAGCAGATTTTTGATGGCGTTGGCTACTTGCATCACAGCAGCCCCCATAGTAGATTGGCCCACTCCAAATTGATTCTCAACTGACCGGTAGCTGTCTGGCGTTGCAAGCTTCCACAGGGCTATTGCCACTCGCTTCTCAACTGTGAGGGCTGCTCTCATCTTGGTATTCTTGCACCTCAGGGCAGGGGAAAGCAAGTCACAAAGTTCCATGAAAGTGCCCTTACGCATGCGAAAGTTTCGCAACCACTGGGAATCGGCCCAGACCTGCAACACTATGCAGTCCTACCAGTCTGTGCTTGTTTCCCGAGCCCAGAATCGGCGTTCCACCACATGAACCTGGCCCATTAGCACCATGATGCCCACATTGCCAGGGCCCCTGCTTTGAGAGAAGTCTGTGTCCATGTCCTCATCACTCACGTTACTGCGCTGACGTCGCTTACTCGCCCGGTATCGCTTTGCCAGGTTCTGGTGCTGCATATACTGCTGGATAATGCGTGTGGTGTTTAATGTGCTCCTAATGCCAAAGTGATCTGAGCAGGCTCCATGCTTGCCGTGGTATGGCGTCTGCACAGAAAAAAGGCGCGGAACGATTGTCTGCCGTTGCCCTGACGGAGGAAGGGGCGACTGACGACATGGCTTACAGGGTTGGCTTACAGGGAATTAAAATCAACAAAGGGGGTGGCTTTGTGAGAAACTGAGTGGCCCCCTCAGGGATAGAACTCAAAACCTCAAGGATAGAACTCAAAACTGGGTTTGGCAGGCTGTTGATTTCACAGAGGGAAGGAGGAGAAAATGAATACAAAACAAATCTGGTCTATTTCTTGTTTTGAGCCACTTCATCTATCTTTATACATCTTGCTGGCAGCAGACTGTGCAGTACGACCGCTAGCCGTCATCATCTCCTGGGTGCTCGGCAGAAGACGGTGCAGTATGACAACTAGCCATCATCTTCTGCTGGCTGGAGGTTTAAAGACAGTGCACTGCCGGTAGGACTGAATCGCCACGAGATGAAACTTAAAAGGGAAATGACCTGGCTGAGTCACTCCCATGTTTGCCCAGGCACCCAATTAAAAGAGCACCCAGGACTACGTCGATGACGGCTACCAGTCATACTTCACTGTCTGCTGCCAAAAGGCAATAAACTGCTGCTGTGTAACAATGCAGTACCACGTCTGCCAGCACTCAGGAGACATACGGTGTCAGTTTGCTGAGCGGGCTCCATGCTTGCTGTGGTATGGCGTCTGCACAGGTAACTCAAGAAAAAAGGCACAAAACGATTGTCTGCCCTTGCTTTCACGGAGGGAGGGAGGGAACGGGGGCCTGACTATATGTACCCAGAACCACCCGCGACAATGTTTTAGCCCCATCAGGCACTGGGATTTCTACCCAGAATTCAGATGGGTGGCGGAGACTGCAGGAACTGTGGGATAGCCACCCACAGTGCAACGCTCCAGAAGTCGACGGTTGCCTCGGTACTGTGGACACACTCCGCCGACTACATGCACTTAGAGCACTTGTGTGGGGACACACACAATCAACTGTATAAAACCGCTTTCTACAAAACCGACTTCTATAAATTCGACCTAATTTTGTAGTGTAGACATACCCTAACACAGCTGTTACTCTGAAACATACCAGCTATAAATATCTTGCTGGTACAGCGTACCAGACCGTACTGCCCTACTTGCACTGCTGCTGGCAATGTGGGTAGGAAGCACAGGGGAAGAAGAGAGAACCTCACTTCCTTGCAGGGGTGTGCCATCAGGGTCCCAATATAGCTAGTGAGAAATTCTAACCTCTGCTCTGACTCAGGATGCAGCATGGATCTGCCTACTGGGTCCTGCAATGATGCCTTGCCCAATTTGGGAGACATAAATGTAAAGGAAAATATCAGCTTTCACTGGAAAAAAAAAGGTTCCTGGTCCTGGCTGGTTGTACAGATAGCCTTGAAAACAGAAACCAATGTTATCCACTCACTAGGCTTGAGAGGAACACACAGCTTGGCTTGCCTTCTGCAGGACAGGGGTCCAGGCTAAGTGTACCTAAAGAGCCCCTCCCACAAGCTTTTTGTTGTGAAGTGAGTCAGGTAACTATGGGGGGGCACTCCAAAGAATTTTCCCACTGACTTGCTCCAAAGACCTCACACTGGCACTGAAGTGAAATCAGGGGACAGGAATCAGTTATTTTGGTGAAGGGGCTGGCAAAATAATGTTTTGCAGGCCCACACACAAATTCTAAGGCTATTGCCACACTGATAGTTTAAGTGTTTGCAATGGCCTAAGGCTTAATTTATCAATTTCTTGTTAAAAGCAAGAATATATCCCCTACACTTAGTTACGTGGTAAAATCAGTTAGCCAGACAGGGGTGTCATGCTCAAACATACTGATTATACAGCTGCTTTTAAAATACTGGACAGAAGATCTGACAATGTTTGGCAGGCAACATGCACTTCCATTTGTCATCATTCTCCCTGTAACAGCTGTAACCTCACACACATCCGGAGGGGGAGCCTGATGCAAAAGAAAAATGATACTGCTTCTTTAAGGGGATGTAGTGGGAGGATGTGGGGAGGGAAATGGCTACTTCTCCCAGCACTGCCTGTGCACAGTGTGTTTGTCCTCCCTTAAGGAGGAGGCAGGGGAGAGCTGATCAAGAGCCCAGTCAGGGTTTATTTTGTGAATTTCCAGTCCTGACCCTTCTGCTGCCTCAGTCCCCTGGTTCTCAGACTGCTCCAGCTCCCCAGTCTCCCCACTGCTCTTGCTCTATGCTGACTCCATGGACCATAGAATCATAGAATATCAGGGTTGGAAGGGACCTCAGGAGGTCATCTAGTCCAACCCCCTGCTCAAAGCAGGACCAATCCCCAATCAAATCATCCCAGCCAGGGCTTTGTCAAGCCTGACCTTAAAAACTTCTAAGGAAGGAGATTCTACCACCTCCCTAGGTAACGCATTCCAGTGTTTCACCACCCTCCGAGTGAAAAAGTTTGTCCTAATATCCAACCTAAACCTCCCCCACTGCAACTTGAGACCATTACTCCTTGTCCTGTCCTCTTCTACCACTGAGAATAGTCTAGAACCATCCTCTCTGGAACCACCTCTCAGGTAGTTGAAAGCAGCTATCAAATCCCCCCTCATTCTTCTCTTCTGCAGACTAAACAATCCCAGTTCCCTCAGCCTCTCCTCATAAGTCATGTGTTCCAGACCCCTAATCATTTTTGTTGCCCTTCGCTGGACTCTCTCCAATTTTTCCACATCCTTCTTGTAGTGTGGGGCCCAAAACTGGACACAGTACTCCAGGTGAGGCCTCACCAATGTCGAATAGAGGGGAACAATCACATCCCTCGATCTGCTCGCTATGCCCCTACTTATACATCCCAAAATGCCATTGGCCTTCTTGGCAACAAGGGCACACTGCTGACTCATATCCAGCTTCTTGTCCACTGTCACCCCTAGGTCCTTTTCCGCAGAACTGCTGCCGAGCCATTCGGTCCCTAGTCTGTAGCTGTGCATTGGGTTCTTCCGTCCTAAGTGCAGGACCCTGCACTTATCCTTATTGAACCTCATCAGATTTCTTTTGGACCAATCCTCCAATTTGTCTAGGTCCCTCTGTATCCTATCCCTTCATTCCAGCGTATCTACCACTCCTCCCAGTTTAGTATCGTCCGCAAATTTGCTGAGAGTGCAATCCACACCATCCTCCAGATCATTTATGAAGATATTGAACAAAATCGGCCCCAAGGCCAACCCTTGGGGCACTCCACTTGACACCGGCTGCCAACTAGACATGGAGCCATTGATCACTACCCGTTGAGCCCGACAATCTAGCCAACTTTCTACCCACCTTATAGTGCATTCATCCAGCCCATACTTCTTTAACTTGCTGGCAAGAATACTGTGGGAGACCGTGTCAAAAGCTTTGCTAAAGTCAAGAAACAATACATCCACTGCTTTCCCTTCATCCACAGAACCAGTAATCTGATCATAGAAGGCGATTAGATTAGTCAGGCATGACCTACCCTTGGTGAATCCATGCTGACTGTTCCTGATCACTTTCCTCTCATGTAAGTGCTTCAGGATTGATTCTTTGAGGACCTGCTCCATGATTTTTCCAGGGACTGAGGTGAGGCTGACTGGCCTGGAGTTCCCAGGATCCTCCTTCTTCCCTTTTTTAAAGATGGGCACTACATTAGCCTCTTTCCAGTCATCTGGGACTTCCCCCGTTCACCACGAGTTTTCAAAGATAATGGCCAATGGCTCTGCAATCACAGTCGCCAATTCCTTTAGCACTCTCGGATGCAACTCGTCCGGCCCCATGGACTTGTGCACGTCCAGCTTTTCTAAATAGTCCCTAACCACCTCTTTCTCCACAGAGGGCTGGCCATCTACTCCCCATGTTGTGATGCCCAGCGCAGCAGTCTGGGAGCTGTCCTTGTTAGTGAAGACAGAGGCAAAAAAAGCATTGAGCACATTAGCTTTTTCCACATCCTCTGTCACTAGGTTGCCTCCCTCATTCAGTAAGGGGCCCACACTTTCCTTGGCTTTCTTCTTGTTGCCAACATACCTGAAGAAACCCTTCTTGTTACTCTTGACATCTCTTGCTAGCTGCAGCTCCAGGTGCGATTTGGCCCTCCTGATTTCATTCCTACATGCCCGAGCAATATTTTTATACTCTTCCCTGGTCATATGTCCAACCTTCCACTTCTTGTAAGCTTCTTTTTTATGTTTAAGATCCGCTAGGATTTCACCGTTAAGCCAAGCTGGTCGCCTGCCATATTTACTATTCTTTCGACTCATCGGGATGGTTTGTCCCTGTAACCTCAACAGGGATTCCTTGAAATACAGCCAGCTCTCCTGGACTCCTTTCCCCTTCATGTTAGTCCCCCAGGGGATCCTACCCATCCGTTCCCTGAGGGAGTCGAAGTCTGCTTTCCTGAAGTCCAGGGTCCGTATCCTGCTGCTTACCTTCTTCCCCTACCCTTTCTGCCACCGCCTCCCATTGCTGGTCTCAGTTCTTTCAAGGACTTTCACCTATCAGTCTTCTGAGCAGGTCCTAGTGGCTTTTAGCCCCTCACCACTGCCTTCTGGTTTACCAGCTGGCCTGCCTTCATCTTCTCTAGAGGGGATGCTCCCCGTGCCCTTCCACCAATAGATCGAGGACACCATTATCTGAGAGAGGGCTCCTGTTCCTTCCCTGCCTATCTAGCCTACACTGAGGGGGTGGAGGTGCCTCTCCTGTGCAGGAAATGCCACCAAACATGGACAGGCTCTACTTCAGGGCCCTTCTTAATCAAGACAGGTCCCAACTCAAGCAAATCCCAAGCGCCAAGGAGATATTTGCAACAAACAGTTCTTGAGGAATCCATAGGCAGAAGTTTGTTTTCATAAACTGTTTACTGAACAAACAAGAAAAGCAAACAAATAGGTAACAATTGTGTATTTGCAAAGAGAAGAAAAGGGCTACATTTGAGAGATGTTTGTTGTGACTAGCTCAAGCAGCTGTACCAGGAATGCATGCTTTTCTACATTTCAGGCACAGAGATAATAATGAACCATAGTGAGCACAGGTGGATGCAGTACTCTCCCCACTGAAATAAGCACATGCTAAGTAGTCAGGGGCACTTTCATGGAAGGGTACCAGCAGATTAGTTAAATGTTTAGACTTGGCACATTGGTTAAGCAGGTGCTCTGCTCTGTGCATCACTTCTCCAGTAAAGATCTTGGTGACAGGGATGGTGAGTGTGCCAAAGAGTGGTTTGTTACTTTTCCTGATATGTACTTTCAGTTCAGAGTTTTTTTGCCCAGTGGACGCAATGCTAGACTTAGGACTTGTTCAGCCTCAGTGGCACAGAAGCCCTGCTCACATTCACTCATGACTCCAGATTGCCCCCTCTTTGCACCCAAGGAACTGAAACGCTCTCTTCACCAACTTTTGGGCACTCAGCCAGCAACACAGAATTGTAATCGTACCTCCACAGGGCTATCCAGTGATGAAGGGAGGTCACAGTTCGTAGGTGGGGACAGAGCTGAGCAGGGTGCTCCAGATACTTCCATAGCCTTGCCCTGCCCCCCAACTGAAAGCTAGCCCTGAGTGTACATGATTACAACAGTCTCTTTCCTCATGGCATTTCTTCTGTAGTCTTTTGTTGTATTGCTGGTATTACATAATGTCCCAGGATCTCATGGCTTGGTGATAAACTATCCCAGCATTGTATAATTATAACTAATCTTTGTGGGTTTTATTTTATTGTTTTTGAACTTTCATTAATTTTCCTGTTTGTTTTTGTTTGCTGCAATTGTAATTTTATTTATTCTGATTTTGTATTGCACTAGCTATAATTTACCAGGCACAACTTTGAGATCTGACACAGCTCTTAAATGCAAGAGAATTTTTAAAAGAATCAGAGTTAGGTTTGGTGGCAGCTGAGCTGTGGAAACCCACTGAGCCTTCATAACTAGAATCCTGAAACTTGGAAATTTTGATGAATAAAGGGCCATTATGAATTTCTGGCTTTGAGCATATGGCAGCAGTCTCGGTATGGCCAGAAAAACAATGTTTGGTATATGCACTTATTTTAATGTTAATCACAAAAGCTTCACCTGCATGTTTTACACAAAAGCATAAGAGGATATTTTATTGACTCAGGATAGTTCTGAATCCCGCCTAAAAGTTTAGTGAAAACTGTGGTGTATTGAAAACTGTTAAAATTGAGATCTATCACTTTAAATTCAGGGTTATTCCCCTAGCCTAGAAGCACAAACAGGGCTCTGCAGTGAAGCCTTCTCTGAGAAGATCAGAGTCAGTCAGCAGACAGACAGCCTATAGTAAGGTGGGGTGAGCTGTGCCTCAGTTTTAGGGAGCAGCCTGCTTTGTCTCCCTGTTTTGGGGTTCTTGCATATTATCTTCTAAATTTCAAGGAATAAAACAGTGCTACATTGCAACCTCCCAGCAAAAGTATTTGTTTTTATCTATTTCTCTGTGTGTATGCCATGAACATAACAAAAACAAACCACCAAACTGTGTACCAAAACTAGTCTTGAAGGGTAATTGCTCCACTGGTTTGCATAAGAGGTGAGAGAGCCTGGTGATAGCATAGTTATTAACTACTGCTGAATAGGCTGAATTTGGTGCTGGATATTGTCCAAGAATAAAAAGACCCCTGAAAGAGGACAAGTGCTCAACTTCTGGCAAACCAGATCAAGTGATTTGTACTAGAGTAGTCCACAGGAATCAGAGATGGAGCTGCACTGCCATCAGAGATGTAATCTAATATCTGGCATCTCCTTGTTCCTCTTTCTCCATAAGGGATTTCCTCCTCTACTAGGCCTTGCAAAGTTCCACAGCCACCTTCTGATTTTAATGCAGTTGCTCTAAATATACCCCAGTGTAAAGTGAGAGAGGAATTTAACCCACAGACTTCTAACACTAAAATTTGGAAAACTAACATCAGAAATTACTCTTGTGGCCTTTTTTCCTTTGTTTTTCAGAGAACACTGTATGGTTTATTTTTAGTTTTCCAGGCTGCTGACATGACAGCCAGCTCTGTACCATCATGTTCAGAAATGCTGAATTATTTAGCACAATGTGTTCTACACATACTGTAATCAGATTACATTCCTTGAAGAAAGTTATGCAAGTATTCTATAGCAATGATACAACCTTTACTAGTGGTACTGCTGTGTGTTGGACCATTGCTATGGTATACATTCATATATAATTGTATAAGGGTTTATAGAGCACCTCTCATCCCAAAGGGTTCACTTTACAAACTGATATATCAATTATGGAGCTAGATCATATCACCATGACATGCACACACTTTTTAACACCATACTACACCACTGAGAATAGTGGCTATTCAGGCAGACGGGCTTGTCAGAATTGCCAGTTTTAACACCTCTGCTCCTTCAAAGTTTAGCATAGGATCTTTAATGGATACACATGGTCAGGACCTTGGTTTTATGTAGGAAAACCACAGAGCACCCCTAGTCCCAAAGGAAGAAAAGCACCTGGAACCTGCAGAGACCTACCCTACAGCCTCGGGTGTTCAGTACGGTGAAGATAATCAGTGCCATAGAGAGGGCTGGGGGAATCCTTGTGGCCAGGGAGGCTAACGTCCCTCATTGGACCCTGCAGCAATCCGTGACCGAACCTGAAAGCCATCAGGGAATCACAGAAACAACAACCCTTTACCTTCCCCCACAATGGCCCTTAAGGCCTAGAGGACACTGTGGAAATCCCCCCAGTGCTGGAGAGCAAGCTGTACCTTATTCTGGGAACCACGAGTGCCCAGGAAAAAGGCATGCAGCTTGTCTCACAGCACAGTCACAGAGCCCCGGCCATCTTCCAGTTGGGTTCCCCCAACAGCGCCGTGGCCTACTGAGATTGGCAGGCAGGGAGCTGACCCTCGATGTGGCACCTGTTCTGCCAAGGCTGTACAGCCCATGTCAGACTCTGGCATGGGAAGAGGCGGAGGACGGAAAATGGCAGCCCCTAAAGGGTCAGTAGAGGGTAATGTGAAAACTGCCTCCAAAGGGCCTTTTCTACCGGCTGGGGGCACTCCCCCAGAATTGGAGGAGACAGAAGGCATGGCAGCAACGGGGTCCATACCTGCACCCACTGCCACCTGTGCTCAAGTGGGGGCGATGGCAAGCGATCCTGCAGGGTGGTCGAGAGGGTCAACCTGGGGAGGCCCACTCACCTTTTTCCCCCACATACTTAAAGGGTACGGAGATGAGCAACAAAGGGTGGGGGAAAGGGAAGAGGAAAAGGGAGAGGCCAACCGCTCTTCCTAGGCTGCAGGCAGGGGAGCAGGGTGCCAAGAAGGGGAGGCACGGGTGCCAATCAAGGCAGGGATGAGGAAGCATAATCACTAACGTGAGATGGGAATACCGGCTCCTCTGGCTGCACTGGGGAGGGGAAGAACTACAATATCATAGGGGGGTGCAGTGAGTAATGGGCTCAACATAAAAGGGGAAGGGCACAAGTGCACAGGGAGGGGACATGGGTGCACAGAGCAAGAGGGCTGCACAAGGGGAGGCAGCGGAGGGCAAGAGGAAAAAGGAATGAACTGGAAGCAGACTGGGGGCAGGGTAAGAAGACCTCAGGGGCTAACTGCAAGGGCTGGGGTGGATCAGGCAAACTAACAAACTCCCAAGGGCTTAGGGCAGGGCAGGCAAACAAATAGAAAACAGCTAAAGGACTGGGGAGGGGGACAAATACAGGCATTAAGGGGCAGGCAGCAAGGGGAAAGGGGGCAAACTGCTGAAGAGAGGCTGGTGGGCAATGCAGAGTTTGGGGAGGTCGACCAGCCAAAAGCAGCAGGAGGAGGTGAGGGCAAAACCAAGGGGAGGAGAAAGGCATGAGCGCCCACGTGCACTTGTGAACTCAGTCTCTGCCGGCTGATGCAACAGTCCCAAACAGTGGGAAAAGGGCAAGGCAAGCAGCTGAGTTGAGGGGTGAGGAGAATGTCCAGGTAGTAAGTGGGAGTGGGGGAGGGGGCAGCATTAGTGGTGGTCATGGTGGGGGGTGGACTGGGGGGAGAGCTCCATGCCTCTCCCCCTTCTCCCCACAATGGTAGCAGCTACCACCACCACAGGAGCAAAGATGAAAAAAGACTCAGTCCAGCCACAAACCCCCTCCACAGTATCCTGCAGTGTCCCAGCATGCTCCCCCAGCAGCAAAGGTTCTCCTCTCCCTCCTCAAGGCAGCAGCAGGCTTCTAATGAGCAGAGGCAACTAGCAGTCAGTCAGGCAACCAGAAGGGACCTCACAGATGGTAGCAAAGCAGTAGCAGAGTCCCTCATTCCCCGCGATCCCCCCCCCCCCAGGGCAGGGAAGCCAGCAGAGTCCCTCAAGGAGCAACAGCAGCTCGGGAGAGCACCAGCCGGCTAGGTAACAGGAGGGGTGGGGAGAGGTCTGGATCAGAAAAAGCTGAAATGGTGCTCTGGGCCCAGCAGCTCCACACCCACAAGAGGATCCTGGAAACCCGAGATCTGCGCCCTAGAATTTTAAAGGCCCTTGGGGACACCTGAATCCAATTAAGGGCTGCCTGATGCCTTTAAAAACACCTCCTATGGGGTGAGAGAAAAGCTACTGTCAGGTTAGTGTCAGCAGGGAAATAAGCTTCTCCAGAGTGAGAGGCTATGCTCCTTCCCATAGGGAAACAACCAAACCTGCTAGGGGAAGGACTGATACCCCGGGGCAAGCAACAGGATGACAGCCTGCCCAAGCAAGGAGGCAGGGAAAGGTATCCCCCTTTCTTTTTGTGTTTACAAGACTGTTTCCTTTTTGTTTGGTAAAGGTTCATCTCTGAGGCTGGTGGTGGGCAACCTGCAGTCCACACGTGGCCCATCAGGGTAATCCACTGGTGGGCCGCGAGACAGTTTGTTTACATTTGCACAGCTGTCTGCAGCTCCCAGTGGCCGCGGTTCACTGTTCCCGGCCAATGGGAGCTGCGGGAAGCAGCATGGGCCACAGGGATGTGCTGGCCGCCACTTCCCGCAGCTCCCATTGGCCACCGGGAGCTGTGGGTGGACCATGCAACTGTAAACAAACTGTCTCATGGGCTACCAGCGGATTACCCTGACAGGCCGCAGGTTGCCCATCACTGCCTTAGGCTGACCCTGGGGCCTACCCTGAAAACACAGCCAAAGGAGCACAGAAGGGGCAAGGCAGGCACTGCCCAGGGTGGGGCTGATTTACCCCAGGCCTGCCATTGCCAGAGGGGGACGTGCTAAGCCTGGCGAGATGAACAAGGTGCCTTGCAACAAGACCCTGCAACTGTATAATACCTACCTTGTAAGCTCTAATAGAGTTTGAAGATATTGACATTTCTTTTTCCAAAACATTTAGGATTTACAGGTTATTTTTTACATTAGTATCACACTCCCATCTATGACTCATACTCTGTGGGTCTTTTCATTGCAACTAATATTGTCCTATATCAGAGGCTGCCATGCAATCCAGTGGGAGCTGTTGTGACACCTTAACCAGGTGGTATGGATAAAGATAAACTTCTTGTTTAAAGTGGAGTAACAGCTCCTTTGGAGCCACTACAGTTAAAGCTTCTAGGTTCAGGGCTCAATTGGTATTACCTGTACCACTGGGGGACAGACGTTAATCTTCCCCATTGCCAGTAAATGTTGGTTTATTCTGAACCATAAAAATGCCTCACTTATCTGAATCTCAGCATTGCCTTGTTTCTCTTCTTCTCTGGATTGGACTAAAGTAATGGAAAGTCCCCTGCAAATATCACAGCAAAGCCCATTGCACCCAATACAAAATACTGACAGAGCCTTCTAAGGTGGCCCTCCTTCCATTGACTGGCCTTGTAAGTTCCATGGAGTCTCAGGATCCTGTATGACCAGCTTTGCTTACTCTTTCTGCCTCTCTTGTCAGTCTAGTGTTGCCTCACACATCCCAAATGAAAAAATATAAGACTTAGATGAGGCCTTATTAGCAGCAGTTCTATTAACTACTGGATTTAGCACTTTTTAAGTGTTTGACTTGGTCAGCAGACAGATTTCACTGGGCTCTTAATCTCCAAGGCCCACTCCTGAAGTCTTTACCAAGGGCAAAATTCTACTTTGCCTGATTGTGACCATGGAAGGTAGCAGGGGTGGTGGCTATGCAATAGATTTATGAGTTTTATAGCTGGTGCAGGCAGGATGGCACATTCAGGCTGGGAAGGGGGATCATAGAATATCAGGGTTGGAAGGGACCTCAGGAGGTCATCTAGTCCAACCCCCTGCTCAAAGCAGGACCAATCCCCAACTAAATCATCCCAGCCAGGGCTTTGTCAAGCTTGACCTTAAAAACTTCTAAGGAAGGAGATTCCACCACTTCCCTAGGTAACCCATTCCAGTGCTTCACCACCCTCCTAGTGAAAAAGCTTTTCCTAATATCCAACCTAAACCTCCCCCACTGCAACTTGAGACCATTACTCCTTGTTCTGTCATCAGCTACCACTGAGAACAGTCTAGATCCATCCTCTTTGGAACCCCCTTTCAGGTAGTTGAAAGCAGCTATCAAATCCCCCCTCATTCTTCTTTTCTGCAGACTAAACAATCCCAGTTCCCTCAGCCTCTCCTCATAAGTCATGTGTTCCGGTCCCCTAATCATTTTTGTTGCCCTCCGCTGGACGCTTTCCAATTTTTCCACATCCTTCTTGTAGTGTGGGGCCCAAAACTAGACACAGTACTCCAGATGGGGCCTCACCAATGTCGAATAGAGGGGAACGATCACGTCCCTTGATCTGCTGGCAATGCCCTTACTTATACATCCCAAAATGCCATTGGCCTTCTTGGCAACATGGGCACACTGTTGACTCATAGCCAGCTTCTCGTCCACTGTAACCCCTAGGACCTTTTCTGCAGAACTGCTGCCGAGCCATTCGGTCCCTAGTCTGTAGCGCTGCATGGGATTCTTCTGTCCTAAGTGCAGGACTCTGCAGTTCTCCTTGTTGAACCTCATCAGATTTCTTTTGGCCCAATCTTCTAATTTGTCGAGGGCCCTCTGTATCCTATCCCTACCCTCCAGCATATTTACCTCTCCTCCCAGTTTAGTATCATCTGCAAACTTGCTGAGGGTGCAATCCACACCATCCTCCAGATCATTTATGAAGATATTGAACAAAACTGGCCCCAGGACTGACCCTTGGGGCACTTCACTTGATACTGGCTGCCAACTAGACATGGAGCCATTGATCACTACCCATTGAGCCCGACAATCTAGCCAACTTTCTATCCACCTTATAGTCCATTCATCCAGCCCATACTTCTTTAACTTGCTGGCAAGAATACTGTGGGAGACCGTGTCAAAAGCTTTGCTAAAGTCAAGGAACAACACATCCACCGCTTTCCCCTCATCCACAGAGCCAATTATCTCATCATAGAAGGCAATTAGATTAGTCAGGCATGACTTGCCCTTGGTGAATCCATGCTGACTGTTCCTAATCACTTTCCTCTCCTCTAAGTGCTTCAGAATTGATTCCTTGAGGACCTGCTCCATGATTTTTCCAGGGACTGAGGTGAGGCTGACTGGCCTGTAGTTCCCAGGATCCTCCTTCTTCCCTTTGTTAAATTGGGCACTACATTAGCCTTTTTCCAATCCCCCGATCGCCATGAATTTTCAAAGATAATGGCCAATGGCTCTGCAATCACATCCGCCAACTCCTTTAGCACTCTCGGATGCAGCGCATCCAGCCCCATGGGCTTGTGCTCATCCAGATTTTCTTAATAGTCCCAAACCACTTCTTGCTCTGGTGAGCATTCTCCTGAAACAGTGCGTACCCTCACCCTCCCAACATCAGCATATTGTGTGTTTATGGCAAATTCTAACCTACAGTGTGGGTCAGAGCATCATTCCACTAGACTTCAGGCCATGATGAAAAACCCAAGGGGATGTTAACCAAACCCACTTCCAGAAGTCAAGGAGGAACAGGAAAGTATTCTGTTCCTGTTACTAAGCAGATGCATAAGATTCTCCTTTCACCTTCTTTGACTAGCAAATTTGTCAAACACAGGGCAGGATTTATCCTACTCTTTACAAAAGTTAAACTCCCAGTGAAGTTTTGCTTAAGTAGGAACTGTATAATTGGATCCCATGGCTAACATTTCATCCACTGATTTTTGGGTGCCTAATGCCACACACCCAAGCGAGAATTAGCGGAGGTGCTGAGCACTAGCAGTTCCCCCTGACTTCAGTTGGAACTGATGTTCAGCACCTCTGAAAATCAGGCCCTAGATGGGAAGTTAAATACTATAAATGAGGTACCCCAAATTAGAGGACTTTTAAAAAAAATAGCCAACATGCTTCCCTGGGAGAACTTCCCAGCTTGTAATGCATACCTAACATTACTCTAACCTTGTGAGTTCACTCACAAACCTAAGGCATAAGTCAGAAATTCCTGTGAACAGTTCCCTGCAACTCTACATATTAATTATATAAAATGTGATTGCTGATCAACATTTTATAAAGGAACCAATAATTCTTACTTGGCTCTGAAAAATCCTAAGATCAGGTCTTGAACCTCTCATCATCTATTTTAGAGGCTTGTATTTTTTGACTAAGGCATACTTCATTTTGACACATCCATCATTTTTCAATTGAATGCATACTGTTAGCCAAAAACCATTAAGTGTACCATAGATTGCATAATGCCCCCTGTTATTTAGTTGCTTATGTGCAATATTAAAATCACATGTTTCTGAATTGTAAGTGCTGGCTTCATTTCCAGTTCCTGGCGGCCAAATTTATTAGCTTTTAACAAAGTACTGTGTCTGTAATACTAATACTCATATTGATGTGTTATTTACATTTTAGTAGAGCAGGCAGGTGAACTGAAATTAAAAAAGGATGGCTTATTTTGGATTGGTCTTATTAGAATGCTATGGATAGTTATTTAATGAATGATGAGTTTCTGAAGAAAAAAAACTAATTTGTTTTTCTTTTAAATTTACTACACTCAAAACAGCTTGAATATCAATTTCTTCCAGTCAGTCTCTAAATTACAGAAGAAATCCATATCGGTATTAAAATTAAGGTTTTTTTCTTAGAGTGATCATTATCTAAGCATATTGTGCTGAAATAAATGTTTTTGTTCATATGTCAATGTCTCAAATTATTCCACATATGTTGTGAAGGTAACAGTAACATTTGGAATTTCACTCCCCTCCTGCATTCACATGAATCCACTAGAGTGTTGTAAGACAAAGGGAGGGAGCATTTTTCTTCAGGAAAAAGAATGAATCAGTTTCCTGTTATAACATGCTTGGACTTCGTTTCTTGTGAGAATCTATCCACCAACCTAAACTACTCCCTGCCCTCCCAAATATTACAAAAGCATTTCTGAAGCTGAATTTTGCAAAAGCTATAAAGTAGGTTCAATTTCACTGAAGAGCAATATATATATATTTTAAAAAAGGACAAAGTTATGTGTAAGTTTGGAAAATATAGAGAGCAACATCATACTATGCAGCCTGTCCCACCATGCACTGCTGCTTTTGGCTAAAGAATTATTACTCAATCATGGATTTATTCAAATTCATATTTTGAACAACATCTAAACACATTTCATGAAATGCATCACCAAGAAGCCATCTGTGCATTTTTAACCACAACATTTATATTTCATTAAACCAAGCAGCTGTTTAGCAGTGATTTTTCTGATCTTTTAAAAGTGGCTTTCAAGACCCAAACGCCACTGAGGTTACAGAACATAAACTGCAAATTGGCTTTTACTACGTATGCCTGGCGGGGGAGGGACACTTACAAGTTGTCTTAGAGAAATTCATAATACTGAAGATATTTTATATGAGACCTATAACATCAATTAGAATGAGAAGTAATTGCTAAGATTACATTGACCTTCCATAAGGTCATATTGGCATAATTGCCCAAATACACTGTCAGTTAAAAAAGTCTAATAATAATGGCCAGCGTGAACTACTGATATATCAATTAGCGTAAGTGCTAAGGGAAGAAAGTCTGGCAATTTGTTCTGAAATAGTTGTGTTAACTAATTCTTGTTCCAGATGTAGTGAAGAACTCTTATAGCATATATCCAGTATATTGTGGGGTGTGCAACTATGTAACTGGAAGGACT
This sequence comes from Natator depressus, assembly GCF_965152275.1. Lineage (NCBI taxonomy): Eukaryota > Metazoa > Chordata > Testudines > Cheloniidae > Natator > Natator depressus. The sequence continues at coordinate 182,519,635 of NC_134236.1, read as the reverse complement.
ATCATTCTGTCCTCTGAACACTGCACTTAGAATGTAGAGGTGTCCTCATTTATTGCAGGGGCAGCTGTCATTTTAACTTTGGCATTTCAATGGAAAGACATACACTGAGTTACTTTGTTCTCTTTCGGAGGCATTTTTGTTCTCTGTTGCTTTCCTTAATCTGATAAAGTATCTTGGCTGAGAAATATTAGTTTTGTTCTTTCAGTCAGGCGAAATCATAGCATGTACCTTGTGCTTAAATACTACATTCTGTTATGATGTATTAATTATCTCATTTACATTAATACCATGCATGTTGTTATAATACAGGGTCATTAACAGGAGAGATATGATCTAAAGTTTTTATCAGCTAAATTCGCAAGATTGTGGGGGTGGATGCTATAGCTCAGTGGTTTGAGCATTGGCCTGCTAAACCGAGGATTATGAGTTCAATCCTTGAGGAGGCCATTTAGGGATCTGGGGCAAAAACTGGGGCTTGGTCCTGCTTTGAGCAGGGGGTTGGACTAGATGACCTCCTGAGGTCCCTTCCAACCCTGATATTCTATGATACCATGGGGATGGGCCTGTGAGAAATTAGATTGAGTAGGTAGATGAGAGGGAGATGAGAACAAATCCACATATTGAAGTAGGCCCTACTGTAGAGACAAGTTTTAATGAATATAAATTGAAGTTTAATTTTATTGGGACCACTAGACCGAGGCAAGACCCTTTAGTTCTCTCTGGCTCACCAACTCCTGGACTAACTAAATCCCACTTGGGCTGCCTAGTGTCATAAACAGTGTAAAATCCTGACTCCACTTAAGTGAATGGCAATACTCCTATTTTCATCAACAGGACCAGGATTTCATCCAGGGTCTTCATAAATCTTGGCCTGATTAAATAGTCACTGCATGGATTACTGACTGCACTACATATAATTTGTGTGGCTAAATAACTTGACAAAGACAGGGAAAGATAAGTCTGCTATAAGTCAACTGACTCAATGGAGTTCCACCACAGATGGATTTGGCCCAGGGCTCTCAGATGACCAAGGTCAATAATTAAAACTTTTAAGGCAAATAAATTATTAATTCTGTAGCTACTTCCTGCACATCTAAAGTTTTACAAGTACTTAATTTATTTACTGTGCCTATGACAGGAGTAACTAGATGCCATACAATACTGTTTAAGGAATTAGGTTAACAAATGTACTGGTTTAATTAGATGCCTTTTTCTTTTTCCTTTTAAAGGAAAAATTTTGACTGTAGAAAACAGAATTTAATTTGAAGTGAACAGAACCTTACAAGATACCACTTATTTTTATATAATTTATGCTGCATGAAAGATGGTTATTTATGGACTATTAATATGACTTTGACCAATGAGATGCGTTTACATTTATGTCCTGCTTCAAATTTTCAATCAATCTCTCCCATCCGTCAAATTTTTTAGTGCTGCTAAATGATAAAGTCTTGTTGCTATGGCAATTAGATCCATTACCTAGGTGACAGTGTTGCTGTGATGTCACTGCTAAAGTGATCTAACTTCTGAAACATTTTTAGTCTCAGTTGCAGATGGACCAGAGTCAAAACATCAATAGCCCAGAGATGAGGGGAGGCTGGGTATAACCTGAGTAGTCTCTTTACCACTTGAAGACATGCACCTCAAGAGTTGAATACCTGAGATGTATTTCTCAAAGCTGGTTGCCAAGTACCATCTCATCAGCATTCAGAAGCACTGCCACAGGATGAAGGAGAAGAACAAACAAATATGAGCAAAGATAAAAGCAGAACAGTGGGGAAAGGAGGCAAAAACTGCTTTCTGCCTCTTTCTGTGGTGTTTGTGTCTTAAATGAGCCTGCCCCACACCAACCATAAGAATGTGAAGGCATGATCCGCTGATAAATGCCATGGTCTATTTAACATATTTGGCATTATTACTTATATTTTATTTATTATTTGTATTTTAGTAACACTTAGGAACCTGAGTCAAGGATCAGTGCTCCACAGTGCTAGGTTCTATACAGACAAGTAACAAAGATAACAATCCCTGCCCTTAAGAGCTTACTGCTTTGTTTAAGATAGGAGGCCAGATAGTTGTGGACAACCAGGAAAATGTGAGCAATACTAATAAACTTTCTTTTCCCCTAAGTGTGAGTCATCTCATATACAATTTAGTGATAGAACAACCGAAATCCATGGGGAGGAGGTTTGTCACAATTAAATGGACCATGATGATGGCACCTGTTATGTTTTTTCCTTGGCTCTACCTCAGATTTCTATGACACACAGAAGTTTCAGCTCATATTTGTTAGTTAGTCAGCAGCCAGATTGTGTGCTTGGAGAGGGCATGGGTGGGAGGCAAAAGGTGATGGAAGGACAGCTATAGTTGCTGCATTAATAAAGACAGAAAGTGCTTCATTAATTTTCCTTAAATTCTCTATTTTCAAGGCAATTATTGCAAATGCCAGTTTAAAGATGTATAATCTGGACTCTTTGCCATTCCCAACCCCAATTTAATTTTTAAGGAACTGAGTAGACCTGAGTGAGGAATTTGCACTGAATAATCTATTACATGAAACTTGCCTCCCTTTTCTGTTTGAAAATTTCTCATTAAAAAGCCAGTAATTTACCAGGTTTATCCATTATTAAGGGTTATCAGCAAATGTCTACAGCAAGTAATCCTTGCTCTGTAAATCAGTAGTAAACAATTCATTGCAACTGTCTGGGCTCTTTTGATTAGTCACATAGTCACATGGCATCCTGAATATGTGAATGGCAGTTCCTGAAGGTTGCAATTCTTTGCCTTTGTGCCACTTTCGTCGATATGCCTTGATGACAACAATGCTGTGTCCCACTTCTTGTGCACCAGAAACCTTTCTTCATTCAAATCCCTTCTCTCAATCATTGATCAAATCTGCACCTGCAGCATGTACATTTACACTACTTTGTCTGCATGGTTCAGAATGTAGGTACCCAATAGGTGGGGCCTGTGTCTTCCTTTATGTGTTATACAAAAGCAATCACTGTGATAGTACTGAATAAATAAATAGCAATAACTCCACCATGGAAAACATTCTTCTGCTGATGTAGATATAAGTGGACTTTGATTGCATGGTACTACTCTACTCTGGGTTGATGACAAACAGTTCAACCAATCCACATGCCTAATTCCAATTCAGATGTGGTCTGGGGCTAGACTAACAATTTCTGGTAACCACTAGTGTCCTCATAGTGGCTACTGTATCATGCTGACCTTCTTCTACTAGGATATTTCAGGAAGTTCACATTTATATTATGCCCTTAATTTGCTAGTATAAGTGCCTCCTTTACAGGGCTTGGTTGGTTTTGGAGGGGGTCTTTCTGCCACTGGCACTCCACTTTCCTGATCACCACCAAGCCTGTCTGCTTTCTTGGACTGCCTATGTATCTGCTCTTTCTGATCTGCTCCCACTCTGTTAGGCTGTTCATATCTGATTCATTACTTCCAGCTTTCCTATTGCTGTATTTAATAACAATGAATTCAGAATCCAGTGACATATGACTGCATGCTGCAAATCCTGATACACAGTTTTGCAACATAGTGGTAGTCCCTCCCCAAAACAAGTGCTCTCACAGGAGGTTCATCTTCTGAAACTATTTGAAAGCAGGTGTAATTTAAGTGGGCTATATTGCCCTACTGCTTGGCAAAAGAAAATGATGGGAAAGCTAATTCCTGAGAACTACAACCTCTGTATACTGGGGTCTTCTACTGCATTTGTTCTGCTCTAGGGCCAAAATATATTTTGCTACTCTCAGTCAAATAATGTATTTACAAGACAAAATATTTTTACAGAAAAGTTTCTACTACTTTGTTGAGCAACATCCGGGTGCTTGGTTCTGTCCAGTATGTAAAGGAAGATGTAGTCTTTTTTTTTTCCCAAGGAGTTTATTTTCCCAATATATCTTCATTCTTTTGCCGAGTGGGTAGATTAGATGGCACACAACAGAGATATATGGGCTTTCAATGTCTGTGAGGGACACCAAGCTATCTAGGGCTATAGTACCTGAGCAGTATCTGGAATGGCTGCATGTTCCTGCTTACCCAGATATGCCTATATCATTTAAACGGTGACAGGCTTGCATAATAGAACAGCCTTGTAATCCAGCTCAGTCTCTTGGGCCCAGATTTGGTTTACATTGATATCTGTTCCAAAACCTCTATTGACTTCCATGGCGTAGGATCAGACCCTTATACTGCCACATTGACAAGACACTGGTGTTTCTAAATGTAAGGGGACTGTTGACCCCTTACTAACATTCAGTGGGGGTGTTTTAGTTGCTAGCTCCCAGTACTAAAAGGGGGAAGGGTTGATCGGAAATCAGAACCCTGAGACTGACAGTCCTCAGGAACAATGGGGAGACGCCAATGCTCCAGGTCAGCCTAAATGACAGGGCGGGCAGGCTAATCAGGAAGTCAGGAGGCCAGGGAGGTCCTGTCCTCTGTGTGAGCTGCAATTGCCTGGGTCAGACAGAGTGGGGCCGAGCTGAGCTGGGAGCAGAGCTGCAGCCCCAAAGCCAGAGGCACAGCCCAGAGAGAGCAGACTTGCCCTGGGAGGAGAGCTGCAGCAACCAGAGCCAGAGGGGCCAGAAAAGCAGCCCATGAAGCCTGTTGAGAGTCTTTGGGTTAAGTTTAGAGACAAGAGCAACAAGAGTGATATCGTGGTGGGCGTGTGCTATAGACCACCAGATCAGAAGGATGAGGTAGAAGAGGCTTTCTTCGGACAATGAACTGAAGTTTCCAGATCACAGGCCCTGGTTCTAATGGGGGACTTCAATCACCCTGACGTCTGCTGGGAGAGCAATACACAGACAATCCAGGAAGTTTTTGGAGAGTGTTGGGGACAACTTCCTGGTACAAGTGCTGGAGGAACCAACTAGGGGCCATGCTCCTCTTGACCTGCTGCTTACAAACAGGGAAGAATTGGTAGGGGAAGTAGAAGTGGGTGGCAACCTAGGCACCAGTGACCATGAGATGGTTGAGTTCAGGATCCTGACAAAAGGAAGAAAGGAGAGCAGCAAAATACAGGCCCTGGACTTCAGAAAAGCAGACTTAGACTCCCTTAGGGAACTGATAGGCAGGATCCCTGGGAGGCTAATATGAGGGGGAAAGGAGTCCAGGAGAACTGGCTGTATTTTAAAGAAGCCTTATTGAGGGCACAGGAACAAACCATCCTGATGTGCAGAAAGAATGGCAAATATGGCAGGCGACCAGCTTGGCTTAACAGTAAAATCTTCGGTGAGCTTAAACTCAAAAAGGAAGCTTACAAGAAGTGGAAATTTGGACAGATGACTAGGGAGGAGTATAAAAATATTGCTAGAGCACACAGGGGTGTAATCAGAAAGGCCAAGGCACAACTGGAGTGGCAGCTAGCAAGGGATGTGACGGATAACAAGAAGGGTTTCTACAGCTATGTTAGCAACAAGGAGAAGGTAAGGGAAAGTGTGGGACCCTTACTGAATGGGGGAGGCAACATAGTGACAGATGATGTGGAAACAGCTGAAGTACTCAATGCTTTTTTTGCCTCGGTCTTCACAGACAAGTTCAGCTCCCAGACTGCTGCACTGGGAAACACAGTATGGGGAGGAGCTGAGCAGCCCTCAGTGGTGAAAGAACAGGTTAAGGACTATTTAGAAAAGCTGGACATACACAGTTCCATGGGTCCAAATCTAATGCATCTAAGGGTGCTGAGGGAGTTGGCTGATGCGATTGCAGAGCCATTGGCCATTATCTTTGAAAAGTTGCGGCAATCGGGGGAGGTCCCTGACAATTGGAAAAAGGCAAATATAGTGCCCATATTTCAAAAAGGGAAGAAAGAGAACCCAGGGAACTACAGCCTCACTTCAGTCCCCGGCAAAATCATGGAGCAGGTCCTCGAGGAAACCATTTTGAAGTACTTGGAGGAGAGGAAGCTGACCAGAAACAGTCAATATGAATTCACTAAGGGCAGATCCTGACTGACCAACCTGATTACCTTCTATGATGAGATAACTGGCTCTGTGGATATGGGGAAAGCAGTGGACGTGATATAGCTTGACTTTATCAAAGCTTTTGATACAGTCTCGCACAGTATTCTTGTCAGCAAGTTAAAGTAGTATAAATTGGATGAATGGACTATAAGGTGGATAGAAAGCTGGCTAGATTGTCAGGCTCAACAGGCAGTGATCCACAGCTGGATGTCTAGTTGGCAGCCGGTATCAAGCAGAGTGCCCTAGGTGTCAGTCCTGGGGCCGGTTTTGTTCAACATCTTTATTAATGATCTGGATGATGGGATGAATTGCACCCACAGCAAGTTTGCAGCTGACACTAAACTGTGGGGAGAGGTAGATATGCTAGAGGGTAGGGATAGGGTCCAGAGTGACTTAGATAAATTGGAGGATTGGTCCAAAAGAAATCTGATGAGGTTCAACAAGGACAAGTGCAGAGTCCCGCACTTAGGAAGGAAGAATCCCATTCACCACTACAGGCTGGGTACTGACTGGCTAAGCAGCAGTTCTGCAGAAAAGGACCTGGGGATTACGTGGATGAGAAACTGGATATGAGTCAGCAGTGTGCCCTTGTTGCCAAGAAGGGCAACGGCATATTGGGCTGCATTAGTAGGAGCATTGCCAGCAGATTGAGGGAAGTGATTATTCCCCTCTATTCGGCACTGGTGAGGCCACACCTGGAGTATTGTGTCCAGTTTTGGTCCCCCCACTACAGAAGGGATGTGGACAAATTGGAGACAGTCCAGCGGAGGGAAACAGAAATGATTAGGGGGCTGGGTCACATGATTTATGAGGAGAGGCTGAGGGAACTGGGGTTATTTAGTCTGCAGAAGAGAAAGAGAGTGAGGGGGGATTTGATGGCAGCCTTCAACTACCTGAAGGGGAGTTCCAAAGAGGATGGAGCTTGGCTGCTCTCAGTGGTGGCAGATGACAGAAGAAGCAATGGTCTCAAGTTGCAGTGGGGGAGGTCCAGGTTGGATATTAGGAAACCCTATTTCACTAGGACGGTGGTGAAGCACTGGAATGAGTTACCTAGGAAGGTGGCTGAATCTCCATCCTTAGAGGTTTTTAAGGCCTGGCTTGACAAATCCTTGGCTGTGATGATTTAGTTGGTGTTGGTCCTGCTTTGAGCAGGGGATTGAACTGGATGACCTCCTGAGGTCTCTTCCAACCCTAATATTCTATGATTCACTCCCATGGCAAGAAGAGGAGAGCTGATCCAACCTGAGCCTGCGAGAGGTCAGTTGTTTTCTCGCCTAACCCCACCCAGACACTTGTAGTCACATCCTGTTGGGTTTAGGTCGGGTTTCAGGGCTATACAGATTTATACATAATCGTTTATGATTTGGTTGGGGATTGGTCCTGCTTTGAGCAGGGGGTTGGACTAGATGACCTCCTGAGTTCCTTTCCAACCCTGATATTCTATGATTCAATGAGAGACAAGAAGTGTGTACATAAGAAACGTAATGTGATTATGGTCTTACTATTTCATAGCATCTTTCACTTCAAAAGACTCCAAAAGCACTCTTCAAACATAGGCCCTGATTCAGCAAAGCAATTAAGCATGTGCTTACAATTAAGGACTTAAATCCAATTCAAGTAAATAGGACTTAAGCGCATGCTTTGTGAATTAGGTTCTTTAAAGACAAATATGTAAACTCTGCACAGGGAGAATTTAATCAAACAATAAAATACAGCTAGTAGGCTGAAACAACAACTATTTAACAGCACATTGCTACATTCTGTAATAGTTAGATTAGAAAGTGAAATATACATCCATTTGAAACTGTAAAAAAAAAATTTAGATTGATTTCATCCTGTCTATCAAGTAGGTGTTTGGCCAGGACACCTTTGGTACTGCTCCACATGGGAAATTAGTTAAATTGGAGAAAATGAGGATTAATACGAGAATCAAAAGGTGGGTGAGGAACTGGTTAAAGGGGAGATGACAACAGGTCATGCTGAAAAGTGAACTGTCAGCCTGGAGGGAAGTTACTAGTGGAATTCCTCAAGGATCAGTTTTGGGACCAATTTTATTCAACATTTTCATTAATGACCTTGGCACAAAAAGAGGGACTGTGCTAATAAAATTTGTGAATGACACAAAGTTAGAAGGTATTGCCAATAGGGAAGAAGACTGGAATATCACACAAGAAGATTTGGACAACTTTGAAAACTGGAGTAATAGAAATGGCATGACATTTAATAGCGCACAGTGCAATTGTGATGCGTCATTCCATATTCTTTACGAAAATATGCTTATGATATGAATGACATAACTGAGATATACTTTATTCAAGATGGCTCATGTGAGATATCATTGGAAAGGCTGAATATGATTATCCTATTTGTATGCATGTATCATTTCTGTATCTGAAATTAGGAATATTGACTATGTACCTATATTTCAACTATGTTACTTTGAGTGACGACCCCTGCTAACACTTCAGGTACAACAATGAAAAAGCCCCACAGTGCTCATGGCCCATCAGCAAGAGACAATGGACTGTAAAAAAGCTTAGTCATCCTGTAAACATGTGGGTCAGCCTGTGAAGAATGGCTACTGGGGCCCTACAGAGGCATGTGACCATGTCACCTGATACTGGAACCTATCTTGAATTCTGTACTTTTCCTCAAGAAGCTGGGGGGGAGGGGATCAAATTAGTAAACAAAGGACTCCTGCCTTATGCAAATCCTATATAAGGGTGGGGAGTGAGGTAATCCACATAGTCAGTTCTCCCCCGCTACCCCACCCAAGATGACTGCTTGAAACAACTAAGACTGAACTGGGGGAAAGAACTGGACCCAGGCTGGAAGGGTGTCTGGCCTGTGAAGAAGAAGATTATTGGTACCACATTTAGGGTGAGAACTTACATGTAACCAGTTTCTTTAGCATGTTAAGCTTTGTTTGTGTGCTCTTTTATTTTCTTAGTAATCGACTTTGTCTGTTTGTTACCCCTTTTACCACTTAACATCTGCCTTTTATAGTTAATACAATTTGTTTTCTTTATTATTAAACCCAGTTTCTGTAATTTCTAATGGGGGGAGGGGAAGGGGGGCAAGAAGTGTGCACACCTCTCTGCACATTGAGGGAGGGGGTAAATTTCATAATATATCTTTGAGTCTGCACTCCAAGGGAGGTGGACATCTGAGTGCTGGAGCAAGTCCCTTAAACTGAGTCTTCCCAGAACTGAATTGCAGCTGGGTGTGGCCCTGTCTGTTAGTGTGTTAGAGGACGTTTTAAGAGCCTGGCTCAGCAAGACAGGTTAAAGGGGGCCCATGCTGGCAGAACAGGTAGACTCAGTGGTATCTCAGCACATCAGGTGCCTTCCCAAAAGGTCCAACCCATCACAGAAATGTCATGCACTTAGAGACTCAATTTTTTGCTGTAAGCTGGGGACTTAACAGTTAGAAGCAACAAAGGAGGAGAATGACCAGTACACCCAGGTCTATCACAGGATGACTATGAGCTGCCACTGTGATGCAGCCATAAAAAAGCTAATGAAATCCTAGGATGCATCAAGGGAAGTATTTCCGATAGAGATAGGGAAGTATTATTGCAATTGTACAAGGTACTGGTGAGACCTCATCTGGAATACTGTGTGCAGTTCTGGTCTCCTATGTTTAAGAAAGATGAATTGAAACTGGAACAGGTACAGAGAAGAACTTTAGAATGGTTAGAAGAATGAAGAACCTGCCTTTCAAGAGGAGATTTAAGGAGCTTGGCTTGTTTAGCCTAACAAAATGAAGGCTATGGGAAGATATGACTAATCTCTATAAATACATCAGAGAGATAAACACCAGGGAGAGAGAAGAGTTATTCAAGTTAAGGGCCATTGTTGGCACAAGTACAAATGGATATAAACTGGCCATAAACAAGTATAGATTTGAAATTGGATAAAGATTTCTAACCATCAAAGGAGTGAAGTTCAGGAACAGCCTTCCAAGGGGAGTATAAAAACATAACTTGTTTCAAAACTAAGCCTGATAAGTTTATGGACTGGTATGATGAGGTTGCCTACAATGACATAAGGCCCATCCACCACCACTATTAGCAAATATCTCCAACAGTCGGAGATGTGACACTAGATGGGGAGAGCTCTGAGTTACTACAGAGAATTATTTCCCAGGTATCTGGCTGGTGGATCTTTTCTACATGCTCAGAGAGCTCACCATATCTGGAGTCAGGAAAGAATTTCCCCCCAGGTCAGATTGGCAGAAACCCTGGTTTGTTTTTTGTTTTGTTTTTTAACTTCCTCTTCAATGTGGGGCATAGGTCACTTGCTAGTTGGAACTAGGGTAAACGGTAGACTCTCTGTAACCTGAAGTCTTTAAATCAAGCTTTGAGGAATTCAGTAACTCAACCAGAGGTTATGGGGTTATTACACAAGAGGATGAGTGAGGTTCTGTGGCCTCTGATATGCAGGAGGTCAGATTAGTTGATCATGGTGGTTCCTTCTGGACTTAAAATCTATGAGTCTGTGAAGAGTGCATTGGAACAGTACTGACCAGAAGCAGTCAGAATTTGAGTTTTATGTATCAGCTGTAAATTAGATGATCAATAAATACTGCTACAATTCTTTATATATACACAGGTAGGCTCAAATATATGAGGCAAATGTTTCTAGGGGAACATGTCTAGGAGACTGTTAAGTGGCTGGAATAATGTGTCAAATCAAATCACCACCATGCTTACATCTTACACAGCGAGCTCATTAAAAGTATCCGATAAGGCTCTCTGGTTCCTCTCATGAGGGAGACATTTAAATAAGATTTTCTATAGATGCTAACTTTAGACCACCTAAAGAAACACTCTCCAAGCTTGCAATAATGGATTCAGTAACATAATTACAGAAATTATTGCTGCAGCCAATTTTATAAACTGCATTTATGCATAATGTCTATAATATACCAACAAACACAAAAATCCAATTTGAACATACTAAAAAACTGGAATAAAAATATTGCCCTGTGATGGGACAAAACCATTTCCAGCACAAAACCTTAAAAATAACACTGCTTTACTTCCAGCTGTACTCAGCTTTGGTGCTGTTTTTCAGCAACCTCTCTGAGACAGCCTAATCTAATCCTACACTTTTATCACATTAGCTAAAAGGCGATTCTATTAGTCTTTTCAAGCAATGAAATATGAATTTGATTTTCTACTGCCTGTGGTAAACTTCAGGGAAGGAGAGAGAATGATGAGGGGCATTAGCAGAGGTCTGCCATAATTTTGCATGGTGACCAATTGACTTGTACATTCTGTCTTTAAAAACACACACACACACTGACACAGCACAAGCATTGTGTCAGCATCGTGTCATCTTGTGTCACAGAAGAGAAAGCATTTAACATATGTAATAACAGCATGAGTGCCTTTAAACCCACTCTTCATGTTGCCATTCACATTACCCTTAGTCACCAACTCCAGACATACTGTCTTTTAGCCCATATTTGTGTAACACTATGGAAGACTGAATTTCTTTTGATATTTTCCACAAAACCCTATTCTTCTGAAAAATTCATTCTTACAGAATGCATTTACTTTATAAAGTGCATTTCTTCAGGATAGATAAAAATCTTTCAGTCCTTACTCATGTAAAGCTCCCATTGATTTCAGTGGAAATTTGTACTTAGGCAGATTTCCTTTTAATTGTGTAGCATCAGACCATGAAGTCCATTTAACAATGTAATTGTTCTTTGTGTACTGTACTTTTAAATTAAGGGACAATGCTGCCAATGCAGGCAGTCAGCCATTTTATGTTCAGTTTAGTGCAGTCTGTTAACAGAGTCTGTCACAGCGTGCTCTTCTCGTGAAAATTAGATTTTTCTTTATTCTCCTTAACTAAAATATAGATGATCTCAACAGGATTTGTGCATGGCAAAATGTAACAGTCATGGGGAGCAGAGCTCCCTTTTCATGTTAATTCTACCCTCCTCCATTCCTTTGTCTGTCTGCTGCAAACCTTTGAGCAGCTTGTGGCTGAGTGGTGCATTTATACTAACACAGGTAGTTAGCTCTCCCATTATTTCTATTCCCCTTTCCTCCTCTCTCCTCTTCAGATTGCATATTGCAGTACTATTGCCTGAAATGTATCAGTATGTGGCAGCAGAAAAGCAGAGATAAATATACAGTCATAATAGCCATGAAAATCTCAAGGAGAGAGACTACTTCTTTTGAGCCAGCCACAGTTTCCAACAATCTGAATCACCCTTGGGGCTAAGATGTGCCTCCGCTCCTGTTTATTTCAGTCAGTGACACCAGCACAAAACCAAGGGCACATATTTGCCCGTTTTGTCGCTAAGAAAAGGTGGCCTTGTGCAGCTCTCAGAACAGTGAGGGATTTTGATTAGCTAGAAAAAGAGAGTTCTTCCTTCATGGAGAACATTCCATTGGCACAGTCTTTTCTTTTTTTTTAAAAAGTGAAGACAAAAGTCAATGGAGAGATTAACAACTCTGCCTAAAAATAAAGAAACACTGTATAATAGATATCTATCTATCTATCTTTGGGAGTAAGTACAGCCATACAGTACTCAAGCATTTTCATTCTGTGCTTCTTTCATCTGTACCACTTACAAGACACTTTTGTAACATAAGAGGTAACCCTGGTGACATGTATTAATTTTTAAAAGAATTCCCACAATAGTCTGCCTTACTCAGGTCAACTTTTTAGTGACACAAGCAGCCTAAATTACTTTAATTGTAACCATTGCATTTTCCTCGGTACCTGCAGTGTTTGTGTGAAACGTTTCGAAGGAGAAGAGTAATATAAAGTTGAGGATAAATCAAGGCCTCTGTGTGTTCTGGAAAGATTCTTAGTGATGGACATAATTTTTGTGCACATATGAGACACACATGGGGGCAAACTCCCCCCCCCCAGGCTTACCTGTGCCTCTACTGTAACACAAATAGGGTAAGCTCCTTTACACAAGAAGATACAACAGACTAAACTGGCCAAAAAGTTTATTTGTTGCATCTAAACACTTTTCACGGTAAAGCAGGATTCCAAATACTGGGTTTAGTTTGCTGTAACAAGCCAAGTCAGATTACGTGGAGGAATTCCTGTATTTGAGAGGTCTAATTTAGAGCTCCAAAAGAAAGATGGTACCAGGGAAGTAATAGCAATGGCTCAACATCCAAGTGGCACATCAGATGAAGACAGCAAAAGCACAGACTTACCATCTAACACGAGCATCACTCAATTTGTTAATTGGAAAGCTATGGGCCAGGCACAACACTACAGGAAATTATCAGGCTATTCATGGTTCTGCATACATTAAAGTAATGCATATGAAGATACTTTGGAACTCATTAATTACTTAAACAATATCTGCTCCTTCCCATTCATTCTTCATCCCGTGCTAGTCTTTTTACACTGAATATGCTTTACTGTGCAATTGCTACACATTGTCTAGTCTAGGTAATACAGCTCCAACAACATTTGGTTTCCAATACTTTTTATTAAAACTTATTTGTGATCAAAGATGTCAATCTATCCTACCTATTCCAGGCACATATTTGTCACTAAATGAAGAGGGAGAATAGGATAGAAAGATGCTTGAATAGGCTATGTTGGAATGCATAGCTTCTTAGGGTTATTGGAACCCTTCAAGACATCAGGGCCACTTGATTTTACTGGTTTTAGTTCTTGGCCGTAACTGTCTCATTCTCTATGATCTATAGGAATTTTCCCCTTCAGCAGGCTCATAAGTAATTTGACTCATTTCTAAGTATGTTTAGGAAGAACACCTCACTAATGCTATAAATACTCATTGTTTCCAGTGCTATTGAACTGTAAATACTGCAGATTAGACAATTAATATGTGAACACCTCATTTGGCATTAAGAAAAGGAGTACTTTTGGCACCTTAGAGACTAACCAATTTATTTGAGCATAAGCTTTCGTGAGCTACAGCTCACTTCATCGGATGCTGAAAGCTTATGCTCAAATAAATTGGTTAGTCTCTAAGGTGCCACTAGTACTCCTTTTCTTTTTGCGAATACAGACTAACACGGCTGCTACTCTGAAATCTCTCATTTGGCATTGTTACTTTAACTTATGCAAGGGATAGTTTTTGTTAAACTTTAAATGTTGCAACTCCCTGTTTGATCACTCACTAACTGGGTAAATGCCTTGGGCTATATAAGTTGTTGAAGCTAAGGAAGATCTAATGAGAGTTGAGAAACCCATACTGACTGTATGGCAATAAAGTAGTTCAAGAATTAATCCACTTCTAACCCACCCAACTGAACACCACAGGTACCTTAGAGAGTGTGAGTAGTTTCTATATCTGTTCTCAAACTTAGAGGAGCATACAGAATATCTGAAGGAAAAAGATGTTACGTCAAACTGGAATACAATGGTGATATTAGTTCATAAGAAGTAAGACAAAAATTTCAATAACTATACACATTTGCCTACTCTCAGCATAATGTTCTCAAAAGCATTGGTAAATTTCTGGCAACTTCTGAACTTTAATAAACTACAAGCACAGGATGGATTTCAGAAATTCTTTCTTTATCCTGGGTCATTTACACAGAGACCCAGGTTCTGGAGAACTCGGCCAAGTACTATAAAAGATACATGAATGGATTTTGTACAGAATAGAAAGGTCTTTGAAGCTGTAGAAATAGAAGCATTGTTGAAAGTACAGAAAGATGGAGCAAAAGAATGAAATGTACTGCAAAATGCTAACAAAGTCGAGTTGAAGCATCAGATTGAGAAAGAATAATTTCCGGAATCTTATTAAAAAAAACTTTTCCCACCTTGCCTGAAGATATTCTGAAGCCAGAGCATCACTCCACTAAGTGACTTTGTAGCAATGTTGATGTGAGGTTCAATATTTATTGTAACTAATTCCCAGATAACATTTGCTCAAGTTTACAAGTAAAAAGATGGGTTTTTTCATGGTCAATAGTATAAACTTAGCTTGGGATCTTAAATTCAAGATGCAGGTTATTTCTTGCTCATATGCCGTCACCAATAATAGATGTTACATCTGTGCAACCCAGCTGTCTTCAGGTTAAGCACTAAAGGCAGAATTTGTCTGTGGAACTGGAACTTAGTTAACAGTTCAGCGATAGCTATAAGAAAGTGAGTTGGATTCTATGTTAGTTCTGCAGTGCTAACAGGAATAAGAGGTAAAAAAACCCTACTTTTGTTGTGAAAGCAAGCAGATATGACTGAGTGCAAACAGGGATCAGATATATTGATTAAAAAAGAATTTTGTTACGCAGTCACTTTTAAAAGTAGAGCTGTGCTTTAATGGAAAGAAAATAAATGAATAATAGCTACCTGACTTCGCATTTTCAGATAATATTTTTCCCCCAGAAACCTCTCGAGATATTGTAGCAGCGATCAGAGAATGAAACTCGAATAATCAGTTTCAATAATCAGGATTCAAGAATCAGATGACTGTATAAAACAACCGAAATTATGTTTGAGACAAATGTAGAAGAGAAAAAATACAATGGGTTAAAAAAAATGTAAAGCCTATTTAAGAATTCCTCTAACTGATCCAAGAATTAAAAGCTATTCCAAGCAGAAAGATGAAATGATGCTGCATGGACAGCCTCTAGAAGACTGATTGGAGAGAAAATGAAGATAACACCATGAAGAGGACCCTTTACACCTATACACTTGGTGAGCTACTCTATAATAGCAGTATTTAATTATGTTGTACAGTTTCAGTCAAAAGACTATTAACTTTTAAAAATGGTTTCCCACCTCTGCAGATCTGATCGGTCACCTCAGAAAACCTTACTTCCAGAATAATGATAATTTTCCACACATTTAGACACCATAAGCAGACACTTTCCCAGCCTGCTTTAAAACACAAAGTAAAATTCCAGATACAGTCTTGACCTGGTGTTTGGCTTTAGTCAACCAAAAATCAACAATAAACTGACAACATTTAAACTTCACTGCTCCTAGTCTTCTTTTTCAAAGAGTACTATCCCCATACCCTGAATTCACTTTCCCTGAGAGACACTCCTATCTCCTTTACATCTAGGAGAGGCAACAAAGCAGTTGCACAAATAACTGCAAAACCCACTTAATCCTTTCTCAGCAGGATCTCTATCTGCTTACAGGATGGGGTGTTTCAAGAAAAAATGGTCACAGATATAGGAACATATTTTCCAAAAGATGCCTACGGCTTGCACACAAAACCAAACAGCAAATCCATATGAATGGCATCACCCAGTTGTGGCACTGGGCCGTGTACCTTTAGTGTGGTTTAGCTTCCCAGGACGGAAGTCTGGAGCACGGGTGCCGCAGAAGCCCATTTTCTGTCATGCAGAGTCAGTTGGGAAATGTGTTCTGCAGAAAAGGACCTGGGGGTTACAGTGGATGAGAAGCTGGAGAGGAGTCAGCAGTGTGCCCTTGTTGCCAAGAAGGCGAATGGCGTATTGGGCTGCATTAGTAGGAACATTGCCAACAGATCGAGGGAAGTGATTATTCGCCTCTATTCAGCACTGGTGAGGCCACACCTGGAGTACTGAGTCCAGTGTTGGTCCCCACACTACAGAAGGGATGTGGACAAATTGGAGACAGTCCAGCGGAGGGCAATGGAAATGATTAGGGGGCTGGGTCACATGACTTACGAGGAGAGGCTGAGGGAACTGGGCTCATTTAGTCTGCAGAAGAGAAGAGTGAGGGGGGATTTGATAGCAGCCTTCAACTACCTGAAGGGGGGTTCCAAAGAGGATGGATCTAGACTGTTCTCAGTGGTGGCAGATGACAGAACAAGAAGCAATGGTCTCAAGTTGCAGTGGGGGAGGTCTAGGTTGGACATTAGGAAAAACTATTTCACTAGGAGGGTGGTGAAGCACTGGAATGGGTTACCTAGGGAAGTGGTGGAATCTCCATCCTTAGAGGTTTTTAAGGTTAGGCTTGACAAAGCCCTGCCTGGGATGGTTTAGTTGGGGTTGGTCCTGCTTTAAACAGGGGGTTGGACTAGATGACCTCCTGAGGTCTCTTCGAACCCTAATCTTCTATGATTCTGTAATTCTATGTGTCATTAAATAAACAGGAGTTCTTTCAAGCCCCTTGGACTGAGAGTGATTACTAAACACCCCATGCAGCCGGGAGTAAATAGAAATGAATGAAAAGAACTTCAGTAGAAGAATGGAACAGCTAAGAGCTCCACAGGAGCTGAAACATTCTGGAAATATGGAAGACAACTCGTAGAGATTCAAACAGTGGTTCATTCTGTCTCTGCAAGCTATGGGTTCCAGTGAAAAGGAAGACAACTAGAAGGTAGCCTTATTTCTGATAATAGCATGTTCTGATGCACTTGATGTGGCTAACAGTTTTCAGTTAACTTAGGCAGAGGAGGTATGAAACTGTATTGTAGAAATTTGAGGAGAACTGCACTCCACATAAATATGAAACAAAAGATGTTTTTAACTTGAGAATACAAAAAAAAAAGTGAAACTATATAAGAGTTTGTGACTATTCTAGGGCCAAGGAGTTACTTTTGCAATGTTGGGGTGGTAGATGAGTCCCTGATAAGAAAGCCTATAGTGACTGGAAACCCAAACAAAAAACTCAGAGTAACTATTGGGAAACCCAGAATGACCCTTCGCAAAGCAATTAGAATTTGCTGAGCAAAGGAAGTCACCTAGTTTATGGAGTGTGGACAGTGCTTTAATACTGTAGACATGATTGAGAATCTGAAATACCACAAAGGAAAAGAAACCTTAAGGAAAGACATTGTGGTGAAAATTAGAGTCAAGCAAGAACAGCTCGTGGGATTGCACATGCTGTGAGAAATAGCACAAGCCAAGAAAATTCCCAGGGTAAGGGGAAAGATGCAAGAACTTAATGGTTCATTTTGCAAGTGTTTGTGAACACCAGCAGTATTCACACAACATGGACAAAGATGATGAAGATATTAATATGAGCTAGTGGTGCTTTTTCATCTGATCAATGAATACCATTGCAACAAAAGATGAAGGGATTGTCAACCTAAAAGCAAAAGGGACTTATTAATTTTATGTTGGACAGTGGTGCATTAGCAAATGTGTTGCCAGAAATGGTTAAATTAATACTAAAAGAAAAACCATAGGTAGTGAAAGGTTAAAAGGTAAAAGTCAGAGCTTATAGTAGTGAACCTATTCCAATAAGAAAAGAAGCTACTGAGAACCAGAGAAGCTGAGGATTTTTTAGACAGTCAGGCTCAGGAAACATTAGTATGCCATGTTCAAGGAAAAGTACTCCATGTTACAAGAAGCACTGGTCTCAAGTTGCAGTGGGGGAGGAATAGATTGAATATTAGGAAAAAGTATTTCACTAGGAGGGTGGTGAAGCACTGGAACAGGTTACCTAGGGAGGTGGTGGAATCTCCATCCTTAGAGGTTTTTAAGGCTCAGCTTGACAAAGTCCTGGCTGTGATGATTTAGTTGGGGTTGGTCCTGCTTTGAGCATGGGGTTGGACTAGATGACCTCCTGAGGTCTCTTCCAATCCTAATCTTGTATGATTCTAAGACAAGAGCTGGCCATGAAGTAGTGAGAGACAGAGGAAGTCAGAGAGGAGGCCTGGCAGTGCATAACCAACAGGTCATGGCAGCATTCTACATGGCTGGAGATAGATGAGGCTGGGCTGGCTGTGGCCACCAGAGATAAGAGGAGCTGGAGAAATTCCACACAGCTAGAAGTTTCCAGTCGATACCAGGTCCTCAGTATGTCAACTGTGGAAGATACCACTCAAGATCCAGCTGGTCCAAGGGAACAGAGATGTATGGAACACACCTGTGGATGGAAACTCTGACCAACCTGTTAAAAAAAAAAAAATCAAGCTTGTCCACAAGGAGTTCTCCAACCATCCAAAGACAGGTGATCCTTTTAGGGGATTCAATACTCAGAAGAATAAAAAGAATATTTTGCAAAGAATAGGTGGATAACAGGAAGGTATGTTGACTTCCTGGACCCAACACACAAGATGTCACTCTAAGAATGGATAGGCTTTAGAAATTGACAGGAAAGGATCTATTGGTGATGGTTCATATTGGCACTAATGGCACTGCATTGTGAGTTATACTGCAGATAGATGACTTCAGAGAACTTGGAAGCATGCTGAAGAAGAAGGAAGTCCAAGTGATCTTATGAGAGCCTCTCTGTCCCATGAGCAAAGGAATACAGAAGGAAGAAGATTCTGGAAATAAATTGCTGGCTAGGTAAGTGGTGTAGGGTGAAAAGTTTGGGTTTTGTGGAACATTGGTCTGCCTGCTGTGGGGAGAGGAGACAGTATAGTTTGGATGGCCTCCACCTCAGTAGAAGGGGGATCAATCTTATTGGGGACAAGCTGGCTAGAGTAGTCAGGACGGCATTAAACTAATAACAAAAGGGGAGACTAAAAGAGGGAAGATATGAGCACTCTGCACAAAGCTGAGATGTTGAGAAGCAAATTAATGAAGGCACCAAAGAACATGAAGACAAGAAATTCTGTAATTGCCTATACCAATGCTAGCAGCCAGGGTAGGAATTGCTAATTTCTCAGCATAAATTTGTTCTAACTGGTATTACTGAAACTTGGAGGGATGAATCCCATGACTGGAATGTTAAAATTAATGCTTATAAACTATTTAGGGAGGAACCAGTGGGCAAAACAGGAGGCGGGGAGGGGGGATGAAAGTGGCATTTTATGTAAAAAATGGCATTACCTGTTTCCAAATCACTGATAACTTGGAAGAAAATGAGCTTGAATGCTTATGAAACAATGTGCTGAGAAATAAAGTGCAAGATGTGGTATTAGTTGGTGTCCAAATCACACCAAATCATACTAGGGAACAGGATGATTGGCTTCTGTCACGGGGCAGGTACATCCCGTCACGTAGGGTTAGACAGAAGGGCGGAGGCAATTCTGCAGCCGGTCAGGTCATATTTCAATGTCCCTTACTGTAACAGGGGGTAGTATTACTTAGTGACCAGAGTCAATAAGCAGCCCTTACTGTCAGAACAAAGTGGCCCAATGGCCAGAGTCAGTAAGCAGCCCTTCCTGTCAGGGCAGCATGGCCCACCTCTGTGAGATTGCACAGCTGGTTGGCCCGTTGGGGGAGTGGGGCACCACTCAGGGGTGTGTGGAGCCCTGGGGAAGGAGACTTGGGCCATCTCTGCTCCTTCAAGCTCCAGCTCAGAACCCTGGTGGCGGTGAAGGTGCTCACCACTGAGTCAGCAGGGATTCTCCCAAAACACCCTGACCAGTCCCCTGGTTCACTCACCGGTGAAGAGTTTGAGTGCCCTGGCTGTTTTTTACCCTTTCCCTTCATTGAAATTCCCCAGGTTGCCTGGGTCTCTGGGGTCCTCAAATGGCCAGGCTCCCACCGGTGCCATCCTCTCTGTGGGCTCATCAGCCAGCCTGAAGTCTCCAGTCAGGAACTCTGTGAGCTGTAGTCCCGTAGTCGGGGTTTGTAGCAACACCCTGCAGGGAGCTTGCAGCCTGCATCCTTCCCCATCAGCAGTCTTCCCAGACTGAACTGGGCTGCTACCTTTTATATGCTGCCTCGAGGCTGAACATGCCCAGCAGGGTCGGAGGGGCGGGGCTTCCATAGCCTGAAAATCAGAGTTAACCCTTTTGGGGCTGGTGCAGGGTATGTACACCCCGGTCACAGCTTCTTACACACCTATCTATAATGTATAAGGGAAAAAAAGCTGCTTGATCACGTTGGTGTCTTCAACTGGAGAAACATATGCTGGAGTTCTCATGCTGCCAGTATTAAAACATATTTGGAACTCAAAAATTGTTGCATCTAACACAACGGAATTCGATATTATAACTTGTCTTGAGAGATAAAGGGGAACAGAACACAGAACAAAAAATTAATGGTAACTTAGTTACAAGTGATTATGACTTACTCACGTTTATAATGTGCAAATGTCCAGGCCAGTAATATCCATATTTTTGGTGCTTTAAATGGGCCAATTTCATAAAGCTGAAAACAACTATGAATCAAATTAGCTGGGAGGAAGAATTTGATCAGAAAAATGTGAATGATAATTGGGAATTATTTAAAGAACATTTCACTAAATGCCCCCAAATCCACAATTGAGGAAGGAGGCTGTATTCGTTAAAAAAAATCAATCTTATTTAGAGGAGAAGTGAAAGCAGCTGTAAAAAATAAAAAATAATGATATATAACAAATGGAAGAAAGGGAATTCATTTATAGTAATGAATATAAATCAGAAGCTAGGAGTTGTAGAAAATTGATACAGGATGCAAAGGGACAAAAAAGTCTATGACCAGCTAAGTTAAGGACAATAAGAAGGAGTTTTTAAAGTATATTAGGGAGGAAAAGGCATCCTAACAAAGGTTCTGGTCCATTACTGGATGGAAATGGTAGAATTATCTATAATAATACAGAAAAGGCAAAAGTGTTCAATAAATATTTCTGTTCTGTATTTGGGAAAAAAAAACATGTAGTCATATCATATGATAACACTCTTTCCATTCCACTAGTATCTCAAGAGGATGTTAAACAGCAACTACTAAAATTACACATTTATAAGACCAGTTCTGGATATTCTAGCATCCAAGGTTTTTAAAAGAGCTTGCTGAGGAGCTTGCTATACCTTACCTGTGGATTTTCCAATAAGTCTTAGGACATTAGGGTCATTCTGGAAGTAGGCTCATGTTGTGCCAATATTTTAAAAGGGTAAATAGGATGACCATGGTAATGATAGGCATGTTAACCTGACATAGATTCTGGGCAAGATAATAGAACAGCTGATACAGGACTTGATTAATAAAGAATTAAAGGAGGGTAATATAATTATTCCCAATTAACATAAGTTTATGGAAAATAGATTCCATCAAACTAACCTGATTTTTTAATGAGGTTATAAATTTGGTTGATAAAGGTAATAGTGGTGGTGTAATATACTTGGACTTCTGTAAGGCATTTGACTTGGTACTGCATGACATTTTGATTAAAAAACTAGAAAAATATAAAATTAACATGGCACACAAACTGGTTAACTGATAGGTCTGAAAATGTAATTGTAAACAGGGAATCAAATGGATGTATTTAATTCAGGTTCCTGGAGGAATTGTTTCTTGCCCCTGTTACCCGAAATTGGGCCAGCTAGTAAGCTTAGGGAGGACTAATGACCCACCAGAATTTGGCAGAAAGCAGCACGTTTATTATACTGATAGCTCAGCTCAAAAGAAAGGGACGGGGTGTGCGTCACACTCACACTCACATACTCATGCTCCCAGGACAGGCACAGCACTGGAGATGTCAGGATACTTCAAGGTAAGTGTCCCACAGCACAACGATGGATGGTGCGATGAAGATAAGTTTTCCCGAGGCATGATGAAATGCAACGCGGTGAACCAGGTGAAGGGCCTTTACGGGAGATACAATCTTGTTAGTGCACTCCTGAGTACATAGCCCCTTCCTCTTTTAAGGACCTGCTTCTCATGGCCTGCAACTAGAGATGACTTGACCGCATCTGGTTGCTCACACTCCACCACGGGCAGTGTCCATGCATTGCGTGTGTGATCGCTGCCTAATCAGAGTGCCAGACACGTTGTCTACCTGGGAGCTCTTCTGATCTTCCAGCTGCTCAAGCAGCCCATTCATCCCACAAGCATTCCAGGAGGGAGAGGGAGGGGGAAAGCTACTTCACAGGTATTCAAAGAGGCAGAGGAGACAAAAGGGGGACGGGGAAGGTGTAACAGACCTTTTGAGCATACAGGTTATACAGATAATAGAGATCACTGCTGCTCCTACAACAGCCCCTACTTTGTTAAACAAAATCACTGATAAAGTTTGCAGACGACACAAAAACTGGGAGTGTGTTAAGTAACAAAGAGGATAGGTTA
Organism: Natator depressus; assembly: GCF_965152275.1. Classification (NCBI taxonomy): domain Eukaryota; kingdom Metazoa; phylum Chordata; order Testudines; family Cheloniidae; genus Natator; species Natator depressus. The sequence continues at coordinate 182,496,802 of NC_134236.1, read as the reverse complement.
CTGATAGAGTGATCTGGATCGCTTGGCAAGATGGGTGCAAGCAAACAATATGTGTTTTATGTGGCTAAATGTAAATGTATACATCTAGAAACAAAGAATACCATACTTACAGGATGGGGATTATCCTAGGAAGCAGAGGTTTTTAAGGCCTGGCTTGACAAAGCCCTGGCTGGGATGATTTAGTTGGGATGATTTAGTTGGGGATTGGTCCTGCTTTGAGCAGGGGATTGGACTAGATCACTTCCTGAGGTCTCTTCCCACCCTAATATTCTATGATTCTATGACTCTGAAAAAGTTTTTGGGGTAGTGGATAATCAGTGGGGTGGATAATCAGTTGAACATGAGTGCCCACTGTGACACTATGATCAAAAGGGCTAATGCAATCCTTGGATGCATGAACAGGGAATCTCAAGTAGCAGTATCAAGATTATTTTACCTCTGTATTTGGCACTGGTGTGACCGCTGTTGGAATCTGGTGTCCACAATTCAAGAAGGATATTAATAAAGTTGGAAAGGATTCAGAGCATAGCCACAAGAATGATTAAAAGCTAAGAAAACATATCTTATAGTGAGACTGTTTGAGACCAGGAACATGACACATTTTTAACCTAATACTGGATACTCTTTTCTCTGCTGCTATGACAAATTGTATTTTTGTAGTTTATTTACAAGGTATCTAAACTGCAGACTCCTTTAGATTCACAGATTCATACATTCCAGGGCCAGAAGGGACCATTATGATCATCTAGTTTGAATTCTGTATAACACAGCCCAGGAAACTTCCCCAAAATAGTTCCTACATCTTTTTAGAAAAAAAAAAATCCAATCTTGATTTTAAAATGGTAAGTGATGGATAATCCACCATGACCCTTAGTAAGTTGTTCCAATGGCATATTGTTAAAATTGCCCTAATTTCTGGTCAGAATTTCTCTAAACTCTTTGAAGGGTCGGGGTTCAAGATAATTGAGAAAGAGTTTGAGGACATCTTCCAGGAGATAGGGAAGTTCTCAGCAGAGTACAGAATAAAGCTGAAAGAGCCCTGGTGTGAACTTTCTTTGGGGACTTGAATGTAGGTTTCCCATACCCCATGTGAGTGCTTTAGCCACTGAGCTGCACTTTCTCTGTCACAATGAATATTTATACAAAGTGGAATAGCTCCAACGGGGAGACTGAATGAGTGAGATACAGTCTATCGCCTGGTGGTTAGGGTGCTGAGATTTGGGAGACCTAGGTTCATGTGCCTACTCTGCTTGATTTAAATCAGGGACTTGAACTTGAGCCTGCTGTCTTACAGGCAAGTGCCCTACCCACTGGCAATTCCTGGACTTGAGGAAACCTCTCTCCATAAAGGTTTTGTCAAAACACATCCCATTCTACAAGAAGTTTCTGTTTCAATAAATTGGCCTTTTTCTCTCAAATAACATTACATCAAAATTTTCCCAGCCAGTTGTATTCCTATGCTCACTGCATGTCTAAGATGGATATACATGCTTTGAAGATTAATTTTCTTGGTGCTTGCAAAAGCCTCTAGCTCAGTGCTCTTGGGTTTAAGAACATACCCACACCTCAACTTGGGCATGACTGTATGAGTTTTTTTGCTATATCTTTAGTGTTACTTGGTGTGTGCGTGTGAATTCTGGAAACAGCACTCCAATTGTGCACACATATCTGGGTGCATTTACTGGTACTTTACCTGTGAATGCTTAATTTGACTGGACATCTGCTCCTTTCTCCAAAGCAGAAGGTTCTCCTAGGATTATCTACACTTAGGCCATCATGTTTAGACTTTGGGGATAAGTTTAAGCATTTAAATTCATATTTGGTCATCTACCTAAGTGGTCTGATTTTCTGACATGCTGAAAATGCTGAAACCCTGCAGCTTCCATTGAAGCCTACATCTCTGAAAAGAAATCAGGCTACTTTTTCAGTTACCTAACTCCATGCACCTAAGTAAGCCAAAAATGTTCACAGCAGCCAGGAAGTCTTTGATCTGCAATTTTATTGTACCAGCTATATTCTAAAGGCCTTGTGTGCTATATTTCAGATCATCAAGCTCTCCCTCCTGTAATTTGGGCTCAGATGCATATGTTGGTCTCTGAAGAGCCATCTCTGCATTGGAAGATTCATTTTCTGCAGATAATCTTACAATACATGCAACCACCAACAAAACCACACCCGCTCACAATTTGTTTTCTGTCATTGCTACATTTATTAGGATTGCACATGAACAGCTAGTACTTACTTCCTGATGCACAGGTGAATACTTGGTTTCTCCAAAGGTAGAAGATTCAGATGTTTACAACATCAGAGAAATATTGCTGGGCTTTTAGATTTGCTTGGATTCAGATCCTGTCAAGCCATAGAAGCTGTCTACATGCAATAATTGATGGTTCAGGGATTTAAAAAAAACTTGTTCACAGTCTGCACTTAGAAGATATTCAAAAATAATTGGTTGTTAGAGAAAGTTTAGGTTAAAGGCAAAACCCAAAATGAGTGCATCCTGTAATTCTCCCAAGGATTGTTTTGGTAGTGTTATACCTCTTTGTATGGCTGTTGCATCAGAATCGTAGAGGTATAAGAAGTGAAGTTTCTGCTGCAGAGACTTCAACTAGAAACCGTCTGTAGGTGAGGGGTTGGTGGGAGAGGATGAGACATATGAAATTTAATATTCTTCACAGGCATATGCTGTGACAGTAGGATTCTCACCTCCTAAAGCCAGTGAAATCAAAGGTGTTGAAGATTCAAGCATTTTTCTCCTGGCTGTGGGTGGCCTAGTCCCTCAATCCAGCTGCCTTTTTGTATTAGAAAGAGAGCTGAAATCATCTTCACTTATTCAAGATTTATTTTACTGTGCAATTTTTATCCACTACATATAATTTGGTGAATTTCATTTTGATATTCTTGCCCCTTTCTCTGAGAAGAACAGTGTGTCCCATTGCAACCTTGTTTGCACTCTTCACATATTCTCTTCCAAATCAAGGGGGTTAGACTAGCTTTCCAAGATATTGTTTTCCTTTTTCTTTTGGTGCTCATCTGAAGTGCAGCTTTTCAGAGAAAAGTATATAAGAACTACATATAAGAAATGACAATCCAAATATCACTTTAATTTGCTTAATTTAAAATTAGATTTGTCATGATGTTTTCCATATATTTAAAGTCAGGTTTTTACTAGTAATGGGCAATCCTCACGGGTTTTAGATGTTTGGTTTGCATAAAATATGAATACTCAAGTGATTTATCAAAGCCTGCCTAACTTCACATACTGTCTGTCATTCTCTCCATATAACTGCTTATAACATGCTAGGCTGCTGAGGAGGAGCCATTATGCATCATGCCAAAGATCCTCAACACCAACATTTCTTTCTATCACTCAATACACAGAAGATTCATCAAAGGCTTCTTTGGACTTTGTCATGCACTGGAAGATCCTAAAATACTGTAGCATACACCAAAACAGATGTCACAAAGAAAAAATTAAAAATAAGGTACTGAGTCAACCTGATAGAAGCAGGCTGTTCAGAGTTAAAGTTAGCAAAGTAATAAAGGAATTGCCATACTGGATGACAGCAGGGTCCATCTAGTCCACTCTCTTGCTTCTTGCCAGTACCAGCGGCTTCAGAGGAAGAAACACTGCAGTAGGCAGTTATGGGATAACGTTCACTTAACATAAGTTTCCTCCTAGCCCCCGTAATTAGAGGTTGGGTTTGTGCCCCCAAACTTGAGGGCTTATATGCCTTCCAAAACTCTTGCTTATTTTATTAGTGTTTACTATAACTCCGGATTTTCTTAGTGTCCAAATAAAAGTCCAATCTTTTTTTCTGAAAAAGGTAGTAGAGCTCTTGGTCTTAATATCCTGTGGCCATCAGTTCCACAGGCTAATCGTGTGTTATGTGCAAGAGTACTTCCTTTTTATCAGGCTTGGATTTACCTCCTTTCCATTTCACTGAAAGTCTCCTTATTGTTATATGGTGAGAAACGGTGAACCAAAAGACCCTGAACTGCTTTCTCTATACCATTTCTTATTTTGTATACTATTCTCGTGTCCCTTCATATGCACTCCCTCTCTATGATAAATAATCCCTTCTTTTTAACCTGCCTTCATAGGAGACATGTTCAGCATCTCTAATCATTCTTGTGACATTTTCCCAATGCCGTTCTATTTCTGCTACAATCCTTTTAATATGGCTTTACCAGAACTAAACCTTATTCCGCATAATAGCAAATCATTAATTTTCCATCCCATTCTTTATGCACCCTATAATTGTGTTTGCTTTTTGGACCATAGCTGAAAATTGAGCAGAAGCCTTCACTGAGCAGTTCATAGTGATACCAACACTTCCTCCTGAACTGATGCAATTAAGTTGGAACCCAGTAAGGTATATGCTACCTGTATGGCATCTTGCCCTTAACGCACTCCATTTTATTTCTGCAGGCAGAAAATATGAAGCACATAATAAACATGATAAATGGAACACTGAATTATACAATAAGTAAAAGAGAAAGGGAAATGCTGATTTACAATTAGTCTGTTGACTTATACTAGGACACTATATGGAAGCAATTATGAAGGACAATAGTGTTTTGTCTTTGGTCCTTTTTTGCTAGACTGGACTTGATCACTGATAATGCCTCCTCATTGGAGGGTCTTATCACTTTAATAAAGAGATGAGTTTTCAGACTGTAAAGCTAGAGTCTTACTTTAATTTTCAACAGGATTTCATTATCCATGGTTAACACAACCAAATTACTGCAACGACTCTCAAAGCTTCTTCTAATGTACATCTCTCAACATGGCAACAGAGAAGTTAGGTATGGTTTTAGTGGGAATAGGTTATTGTTTATGTGATATTATCTTGTATGTGCTGATAACCTAAAATGGTTCCCATTTGAGTGTTTTATCCCTGTCTGTGTCAAAGTGTGTGAAATTTAAGTATGAGTGCCTAAATAAGGATTTAGGGGGATTAATTTAATTCTGTAATTAGTGTCAGGTTTTTTTAGCTACACATAGGCAGTAGCTTGTTATATTTAATATTTTAGAATTTAGGGCCAGATCTTCTTAGCAGCACAGGAGCTGCCGGGTGCTATTTAGGCACCTAAATGAAGTGACTAGATTTCCAAATGAGAGCATTGTTATCAATGGGAACAGTTGGGTGCAGAGCACATTGGGAAACTCTGATCCTGGGACTATGTCTACACTTAAAATGCTACAGTGGCACAGTTGCAGCTGCACTGCTGTAGTGCTTCAGTGTAGACACTTGCTACAGCAATGGGAGAGGTTCTCCTGTCATTGCAGTAAACCCATCTCCCTGAGAGGTGGTAGCTTTCATCAACTTAGTGCTATCTATACCAGGGGTTAGGGCAGCTTAACTATGTCGCTCAGCGGGGTGGATTTTTTTTACACCCCAGAGCGACATAGCTAATCTTCACTAAAAGATTAGATGGATCCAGCTATTATCAGCATCCAGTTCAACATCCCTTTATACCTTATGGAAAGGACATACTTGTTTTACTAGATGAAGCAGCAATTGTTTAACTGTGTTGAACACATTTATTTAAAAACTCCCATGAGTTGTATGTGAGCATGACTGAAAATTCTGTACCCTTCACCCCTTTGTTATATTTGCTGGGTATAAACTATGTATAAGGTCTGTAATAAGGCAGATGTAGATATTATTACATTTGGATTAATACCCTAAAGTATATACTGAATGTGTGAATTTCAAATGTGAAATTGACCTTAGAAAATTCAAGTTAATTAAATTATCAAAAGTTTAGTGAAGTTAACACACACACATACTGTGATAAAATCCATTGACACAGGTGATGCTTGGCTAATTAGAGCCCAACCCTAATGGATGGCTCGTCTAGCCAAAACAGTGATAGAAAGGGAGATCTAGGATATGTTACAGATGGGTGTAATCTGCCCCAAACCAGATGGGGAAAACCGCTTGTGTATGGACTACTATAAGCTAAATGCTGTAACTCACCCAGAAAACTATCCAATGCCATCCACAGATGAGCTACTGGAGAAACTGGGACATGCCCAGTTCATCTCCACCTTAGACTTAACTAAGGAGTATGGGAAGTGCTGCTAGATGACCAAGCCAAGGAAAGGTCAGCCTTCATCACCCATGTAGGGCTGTATGAATTTAATGTGCTCCCTCTCGGACTGTGAAATGCACCCGCCACCTTCCAGAGATTGGTAGATAACCTTCTGGCTGGATTTGGGGAATTTGCAGTCACCTACCTTGACGATGTGGCCATATCCTCAGATTCATGGGCTGAACACTTCCACGCTGTCTTCCAGTGCATAAGGGAGGCAGGCTTAACCATTAAGGCCAAAAATGGGCAAATGGGCCTAAATAGGGTACACCTTGACCCATCTTGGACACCAGGTGGGTCAAGGAACTATCAACCAAATGAGGTTCAGTGGACTGAGAAGTGTCAGAAAGCCTTTATCCAGTTTAAGGCAGCCCTTACATCTGACAGTGTACTAAGGGCCCCTGACTTCAACCAACCTTTTGTTGTAACCACAGATGCTTCTGAGAGTGGTGTAGGAGCAGTTTTAATGCAGGAAGGACCAGATCTACAATTCCATCCTGTCGTGTTCCTCAGCAAAAAACTTTCCGAGAGGGAAAGCCACTGGTCAGTCTAATAAAAAGAATGTTATGCCATTGTGTATGCTCTGGAGAAGCTATGCCCATACATTTGGGAATGGCAGTTCCATCTGCAGACTGACCATGCTGCACTGAAGTGGCTTCACACAATCAAAGAGACTAACAAAAAACTTATTTGGTGGAGTTTAACTCTTCAAGACTTTGATTTTAAGATATGACACATTTCAGGAGCCTCTAACAAAGTGACCAATGCACTCTCCTGGGAAGGTTTCCCAGAATCAGCCGGGTAAAAATGTCCCTGTATTCTAAGTCATTGTAGTCCTTAAAATGCTTTGTTCCAGGTGAGTCTTGAGTGGGCCTGACTGTTATAAAAAGCCAGTCAGCTGAGCAGCGAACAGCGGAGAGGCTAACAGAGGGAGTTTGCCTGGGAGTTTGCTTGGGGAGAGCCCACTGAGGCTTTTATCTTGCAGGCATCTCTGAGTAGTTACTGCAACACCTGAGGAAGCTCTTAGAAGGAAAGTAATATGGATGGTGAGCATTCAGCTGTTGTTACCTGCACAGGATGTGCCATGTTTGTCTTTCTTCCACAGGACAGAAGCGACTTTGTGTGTACAAAGTGCAAGCTGGTCTCCATATTGGAAGAGAAGGTTCAAGGTCTGGAGAAACAAGTATCAACCCTGCATTGCATAAGAGAAACTGAAAATTTCCTGGACAGACATCAGGATATGCTTCTACGGACACAACATTCTGAAGATTCAGAGCAGGCTGAACAGCGGGGACAGAAGGATGGTGAAGAAATTTGGCAGCATGTGACCTCCAGAAGAAGAAAGGGGAGCGTCCATGTACCAGCAATGCAGATACAGGTAAGCAACCGTTTTCATGTTCTCTCCACAGGTACTAATGCGGAGAGTGGACTAGATGATACATCTTGGGGAAGGGAGCAGAAGGAGACTCCGCCGATTGGAAGGCATGAGATGCACTGTCCTAGGGATGGGGTTGCCACGACCACCACTCCCAAGAGAAGGAGGCAGGTGCTGGTGGTCAGGGACTCCCTCCTCAGGAGGACTAAGTCATCTATCTGCCTCCCTCACCGAGAAAACCGAGAAATCTGCTGCTTGCCAGGAGCTAGGATTCACGATGTGATGGAGAGACTGCCGAAACTCATCTACCCCTTCCTGCTTCTCCATGTGGACACCAATGATACTGCCAAGAATGACCTTAAGCGGATCACTGCAGACTACGTGGCTCTGGGAAGAAGGATAAAGGAGTTTGAGGCCAAGTGGTGTTCTCGTCCATCCTCCCTGTGGAAGGAAAAGGCCCCGGATAGAGACCGTCAAATCACAGAAGTCAACAAATGGCTATGCAGGTGGTGTCGGAGAGTAGGCTTTGGATTCTTTGACAATGGGATGGTGTTCCAAGAAGGAGGAGTGCTAGGCAGAGACGGGCTCCACCTAACAAAGAGAGAGAAGAGCACCTTCACAAGCAGGCTGGCTAACTGAGTGAGGAGCGCTTTAAACTAGGTACACTGGGGGAAGGAGAACAAAGCTCTGAGGTAAGTGGGGAAGTGGGATACCAGGAGGAAGCACGAGCAGGAGAGCGCGGGAGGGGAGGGCTCCTGCCTCATACTGAGAAAGCGGGACGATCAGTGACTTATCTTAAGTGCCTATACACAAATGCAAGAAGCCTGGGAAACAAGCAGGGAGAACTGGAAGTCCTGGCACAGTCAAGGAATTATGATGTGATTGGAATAACAGAGACGTGGTGGGATAACTCACCTAAGTGGAGTACTGTCATGGATGGATATAAACTGTTCAGGAAGGACAGGCAGGGCAGAAAAGATGGGGGAGTTGCATTGTATGTAAGAGAGCAGTATGACTGCTCAGAGCTCTGGTATGAAACTGCAGAAAAACCTGAGAGTGTCTGGATTAAGTTTAGAAGTGTGAGCAACAAGGTGATGTCATGGTGGGAGTCTGCTATATACCACCAGACCCGGGGGATGAGGTGGATGAGGCTTTCTTCCAGCAACTAATGAGGTCCTGGTTCTCATGGGAGACTTCAATCACCTTGATATCTGCTGGGAGAGCAATACAGACAATCCAAGAAGTTTTTGGAAAGTATAGGGGACAATTTCCTGGTGCAAGGGCTGGAGGAACCAAATAGGGGCAGAGCTCTTCTTGACCTGTTGCTCACAAACCGGGAAGAATTAGTAGGGGAAGCAAAAGTGGATGGGAACCTGGGAGGCAGTGACCATGAGATGGTTGAGTTCAGGATCCTGACAAAAGGAAGAAAGGAGAGCAGCAGAATATGGACCCTGGACTTCAGAAAAGCAGACTTTGACTCCCTCAGGGAACTGATGGGCAGGATCCCCTGGGAGAACAACATGAGGGGGAACGGAGACCAGGAGAGCTGGCTGTCTTTTAAAGAATCCTTATTGAGGTTACAGGAACAAACCATCTCGATGTGTAGAAAGAATAGTAAATATGGCAGGCGACCAGCTTGGCTTAACAGTAAAATCCTTGCTGATCTTAAACACAAAAAAGAAGCTCACAAGAAGTGGAACATTGGACAAATGACCAGGGAGGAGTATAAAAATATTGCTCAGGCATGCAGGAGTGAAATCAGGAAGGCCAAATCACACTCGGAGTTGCAGCTAGCAAGAGAAGTTAAGAGTAACAAGAAGGGTTTCTTCAGGTATGTTAGCAACAAGAAGGTGGTCAAGGAAAGTGTGGGCCCCTTACTGAAGGAGGGAGGCAACCTAGTGACAGAGGATGTGGAAAAAGCTAATGTACTCAATGCTTTTTTTGCCTCTGTCTTCACAAACAAGGTCAGCTCCCAGAGTACGGCACTGGGCAGCACAGCATGGGGAGGAGGTGACCAGCCCTCTGTGGAGAAAGAAATGGTTCGGGACTATTTAGAAAAGCTGGATGAGCACAAGCCCATGGGGCCGGATGCACTGCATCTGAGAGTGCTAAAGGAGTTGGCGGATGTGATTGCAGAGCCATTGGCCATTATCTTTGAAAACTCATGGCAATCGGGGGAGGTCCGGGACAACTGGAAAAAGTCTACTGTAGTGCCCATCTTTAACAAAGGGAAGAAGGAGGATCCGGGGAACTACAGGCCAGTCAGCCTCACCTCAGTCCCTGGAAAAATCATGGAGCAGGTCCTCAAGGAATCAATTCTGAAGCACTTAGAGGAGAGGAAAGTGATCAGGAACAGTCAGCGTGAATTCACCAAGGGCATGTCATGCCTGACTAATCTAATTGCCTTCTATGACGAGATCATTGGCTCTGTGGATGAGGGGAAAGTGGTGGACGTGTTTTTCCTTGACTTTAGCAAAGCTTTTCACACGGTCTCCCACAGTATTCTTGCCAGCAAGTTAAAAAAGTATGGGCTGGATGAATGGACTATAAGGTGGTAGATAGAAAGCTGGCTAGATCATCCAGCTCAACGGTTGTGATCAATGGCTCCATGTCTAGTTGGCAGCCAGTATCAAGCGGAGTGCCCCAAGGGTCAGTCCCGGGGCCTGTTTTGTTCAATATCTTTGTTAATGGTCTGGAGGATGGTGTGGACTGCACCCTCAGCAAGTTTGCAGATGACACTAAACTGGGAGGAGAGGTAGATATGCTGGAGGGTAGGGATAGGATACAGAGAGATCTAGACAAATTAGAGGATTGGGCCAAAATAAATGTGATGAGGTTCAACAAGGACAAGTGCAGAGTCCTGCACTTAGGATGGAAGAATCCCATGCACTGCTACAGACTAGGGACCGAATGGCGTTTAAAGAGTTCTGCAGAAAAAGACCTTGAGGTTACAGTGGACGAGAAGCTGGATATGAGTCAGTGTGCCCTTGTTGCCAAGAAGGCTAACGGCATTTTGGGCTGTATAAGTAGGGGCATTGCTAGCAGATTGAGGGACATAATCGTTCCACTCTATTCGACATTGGTGAGGCCTCTTCTGGAGTACGGTGTCCAGTTTTGGGCCCCACACTACAAGAAGGATGTGGAAAAATTGGAAAGAGTCCAGCGGAGGGCAACAAAAATGATTAGAGGACTAGAACACATGACTTATGAGGAGAGGCTGAGGGAATTGGGATTGTTTAGTCTGCAGAAGAGAAGAATGAGGGGGGATTTGATAGCTGCTTTCAACTACCTGAAAAGGGGTTCCAAAGAGGATGGATCTAGCCTGTTCAGTGATAGATAGCAGATGACAGAACAAGGAGTAATGGTCTCAAGTTGCATTGGGGGAGGTTTAAGTCGGATATTAGGAAAAACTTTTTCACTGGGAGGGTGGTGAAGCACTGGAATGCATTACCTAGGGAAGTGGTGGAATCTCCTTCCTTTGAGGTATTTAAGGTCAGGCTTGACAAAGCCCTGGCTGGGATGATTTAGTTGGGGATTGGTCCTGCTTTGAGCAGGGGATTGGAGTAGATGACCTCCTGAGGTCCCTTCCAACCCTGATATTCTATGATTCTATGAAAATGTGGAAAATACTGTTTAGTTCTTCATGTAATTATTAGTAAAATTAGAGGCGCATGTATTTTATTAACTGTTTACTAAACCTCCAGGATGAAATCCCAGACAGTGTGGACCCGAGCTGAACTAGGCTGGCCAGCACCATCTGTGATTTGGGGGGCATGTGATAAATGAAGTGGGGGAGAGCTCCCTTTTATGGACCCAGCCAGCCAGTTAGCTATAAAATCCCTCTTAGTAGCTCTTATCTACTTGCTTTACCTGTAAAGGTTTAAAAGTCTCACTGCGATGCACAGGTAAAAGGAAGTGAATGGGCACCTGGCCAAAAGAGCCAATGGTAAGGCTAGAACTTTTTAAAATTGAAACAAGACTCCCCTTTTGTCTGTCCGTTGTTGTTCTTGGGGAGAAGTAGACAGGGAGCAGCGATGCTCTTTGGGCCAGGTATGAAAAATTATCAGTATCATACCTAGAAAGTACTCATCTAAAACCCCAGATATGTAAGTAGATTAGGAAATGTCTAGAAAGACGTGATTAGGTTTATCCCTTTTATTTTTCTATGGCTTGTGAATTCCTCTGGGCTAACCCTGGGTGACTTTGCTTTGCTTGGAATCTTTCAGCTGGACCTCGAGAGCAATTTTTAATGATTAATTCTTGTATTTGCTCTTTTTAAATCTAGCAATAGCCTGAGTTTTCAGATGTATTTTCTTCTTTTTTAAAAAATAAAATTTATCTTTTTTAAGAACAGGATTGGAATTCTGTGTTTTAAGAGGTTTGTGCGCATGTTGTTGTTTTTTATTATTAGAGTCCTTAAGGGCCCCCACCTTCTGCACTTGAAGTGTCAGAGTGGGGAATCATCCTTGACACATACATTAAGAGGAATAACCCAAACAATTCTGGAAGGCATGCTTCCTTTAGATGGAACAGCTGAAATCTGAAGACTAACAACATTCTAATGAGAGAGCTCTCTATAAAAAGAAACTGATATTCTACAAAACGGTGCTTTTACCCAACTGATGCCATATGAATCATTATCTACTCATTGCTAGTATTGTCCTAACTGTATTGAACATCCTTATTCTGGGAAACTGATTCTACACCTCTGGATGTTTGTTATCTATAGGCAGCAAATAAATATTGATTTGTTGACTTAGCAGATTCATAAATACAGTTGTTCAAATGTACATACATTTGACTGATTTAGCTACTGTTCTCTGCATGGGGGCTAGCTCCTTGATTAGGATGGAAAATCGCAACCAACACTGTCTCATGTCATATTTTTAAAATTCGTATTTGCAGTATTATAAATAAATCAACAGTATTCACTTCTGGAGATACCTGATCATTCAAACTACTTCTAGCCATAGGCTTTCACCATATTGAACTATTTGAGGCAACAGAAAACGGGCCATAGTGTTGCCAGCCAGAAGCATTCAAAAACCGTGAGTCGGGTCCCAAAAAATCATGAAAATGACTACATATTGTCTTGCAATGTATGTGACAGCTGTGACTCATCTCCTCAGTAGTCCAATGACGAGAAACTTTTTTACTTTAATTAGTCAGTATGGGAGATGGACTAAGCAATCTCTTCAGGTCTTGTCTAGCCCTATATTACTATGACTCTATGGTGTCATACCATCGAGAGCTGACTAAACAGCAGTTTCCATTATTGTTGAGACTGCATGAAGCACTTTAAACCTGAAGTTCTACAGTTTTCCTGCACAGTAGCATATGGCAGAGGGTTGACAAATAGAATGAGGTTGTGCCAGATACATTCAGGCTTGCACTGAGGACAGTGTGGGACTGCACATCCCATGAGGAGCTCCAGAGGAGATAGTGTCAGGAGACAGTATCACCTCCTCACACTCCTGAAATGGAAGACGATTGTTCACACTGCACTATTGCTTAGGATGGTGCAGCCTACTCCTCCAAGCCAGCTCCATTGACTGGTGTGGAGAGGAAGGAGCAGGACTAGGATTTTGATTCCTCTCTCCTCCAAGCATAAGTTCCTTTCTTCTGTCTGGAATTTGCATGTTAAGCATGTAACATATGAAACAGAAAGCTCCCTGTTTCCCCACCCTCTCAACACACCGGTGCTAGATCCTGACACAATGTAGCCCTTGAGAAACAATGAAGACTTCTGAGATTGATCTTGTTGCATTCTACCAGAAGTATAACACAGGGTATAAAACTTTACAACAGGCCAAATTTTAGGGTTTGAGGCTCAGCCCCTGGCCTTGTAAGGTCACTATGTGTTGCAGTAGTGGCACAAAGTAATCTTACAGCTGCTCTAGAGATAGCTGAGGATTTCCCAGCATGGGGGAATCTTCAGGTGGAATACAGCCTCCATCTGCTCCCCAGTCTTGGTGCAAGAGGCATATAAGAGGTATGAAGGTGGTGACACATTAGGACAGGGCGGGAATGTGCAGTGCTCCTGCCCAACTTCAGCCAGAAGAATAAACTATAGGGAGACATTCTGGATTAAACAAATTGGAGCAGCCTTGAGGTTTCTCTAAATACTCCAGGGGTTACATAAACTCTCTGCTGGACCTAAGATTCTAGGACCAGAAAGGCAGGGTATAACATCACCTCTTGAGATGGACCAAGCTCAGTTTAGGTGGCCCTAAGGATGCCAGCCATTACACCCAAGTTTTCAGCTAGTGTAGATCACCATAGTCCCAATGACTAGTTGTAGTGAAGCAAGTGGAGATACACAGATTTATACTAACTGAGGATCTGGCCTTCATTTGCTTTTTATTTGCTTTTATTTTTATTTGCTTTCATTTCATTTATTTTCATACCAATCTCCTGGTGACAGATCTTGAATGTTTTTTAATTCTAGCTTTTAACCAGTGTGACAAAGTTCCTCCTCTGCCTTGGTGGGTCCTGCGCTTATTGGCAGATTTTCTCACATCAGAGGTTCATGGCAGCCACTTTCATGGCTCAAATCTGCCGTTCACTCAGCCTCATCACTGGCCAGCATGGGGAAAAGGAAGAACAATCCCCGCAGTCTTTGCTGATCCACCTAGTGGATCGGGGAACAGGCCAGAGACCTTCCCCTCTGGTAAAACCCACAGTCCAGGTAAACTCCTCCGGTATCAAGTAGGGAGTTGGGGGGATGGAGGGAACCCAGGCCCGCCCTCTATTCCGGGTTCCAGCCCAAGGCCCTGTGGATTGAAGCTGTCTACAGTGGCTCCTGTAACAGCTGTGTGACAGCTACAACTCCCTGGGCTACTTCCCCATGGCCTCCTCCCAACACCTTCTTTATTCTCACCACAGGACCTTCCTCCTGATGTCTGATAATGCTCGTACTTCTCAGTCTTCCAGTAGTACGCCTTCTCACTCTCAGCTCCTTGCACCTCTTGCTCCCAGCTCCTCACACGCATATCACAAACTGAAGTGAGCTCCTTTTTAAACCCAGGTGCCCTGATTAGCCTGCCTGTCTTAATTGATTCTGGCAGCTTCTTGATTGGCTGCAGGTGTTCTAATCAGCCTGTCTGCCTTAATTGTTTCCAGAAAGTTCCTGATTGTCACAATAAAATTCTTTTCTGTTTCAAAAAAAAAAAAAAAAACCTTCCCTGTTGGGAGACGGGACCGTCTCTAGCTTGCTCCTCAGCTATCTGCTTTCTTTTCTTTCCTAAAGCCCCCTGGCCTGGATTTTTTCTTACTTTTGACCCTGCCTTAGTCCCCCCCCCGACCGGGCTAGATGCTTTTTTTTGTTTTGGTTTGATTTTCTGTTGTTTTTTTTCTTGCCGCTTATGTGCTGGTCGGCCTTCAGCTTGCAGCCAGCACCCGCCCCCCCGTCGCCTGCTTTCGGGCGCAGCTATTTGTCTCACCTGAAACCCCCGGGGGGGGGGGAAAATTGCCGATTTTGCTGTCCGGAGGGGGGAGTGGAAGCCCCCAGACCCAGCCGTTTCACTGTTTGTTTGAAATTCCAGCTTTATCTTTACAACATTCTCGGCTGCCGGAAGCCTTGGAACGCAGCCAACACAGTTGGAGAAGAAGATTTTCAGAGACATCACCCCGGGAAGATACAAATCATCGTGGAGGGGGCCGTAAGACTGAGTAACTTTTCAAATTATACTCTTGTGGGGGGAGTTTGACTGTGTTTTAATTGCATTTGTGGCGGCACAGGGGGTGTGGCAATAAGCTGCCCCCTGATCCATCGGTGCCCCCCCACCATTACTACAACTGTCACGGCCCCCCGCCGTTTGTCCCTGCTGGCAACCTGCCATCTGCCTTCGGATCCAGCTGTTTGCTTTGAACTTTGCCTTTCGGACCGGACATAACAGCCGACCAAATGAGACTCTTTGGACAAATGTGCGTGGGTCTACACCACCCCCCTCGGACTGCTTATTCCACAGGCTTGCCCCTATTACTGGACCCCGATTCCTGTTATTCCCCCCCTCCCAGTCCACCCATTTGGCTTCCCCCCCGCCCGCCGCCTGCAGCGAGGAGCGGTTAATCTGCTTCCCCCTTCCCCCTCCTCCTTCCGGTGTCTCCCCGTCTCTCCCTGCTCACAATGGCGGGGAATGAGAGGGGCGAGGCCCCTTTAACAATATTAGCTCTTCCTCCCCCACCCCCCCGCCCAACCCCTAATCTCCCCCCCCACCACAATTGTTAAAATATTTGCCACCGCCCCCGCTGGGGCACTGGCAGCAGGAGGCACCGGAGTGATTACTGCCGCTGCTGCACCCACCGCCCCCCAAGGTTCTAGGAACCCCCCGCCAGATGGCTGCAAAGGCCAGGGAGGGAAGAAAGGAAAGGGCCCCGCTAAAACATCTGGGCCCTCCATGGCAGGGGCTGCCCCCACAGCCGTGGCCTCGTCATCGACCGCGGCGCCCCTCCCCGCAGTTCCCTCCACCAGCTCTGCAAATGCCCCTCCCCCGGGCCCCAGGACGTATGCCCGGGCGGTGGCAGGCTCCCCCCTGCCTGCCGCCTCATCATCTCGCCCACCCAATGCCTCCGCTACCATCACCAGCAGCCGGGGCCCTTTCCCCACCTTGACCAGGAAGCACGGTGTCCGTTGCCTCCTGGTGCCCGCCTCGCCCCACGTGGAGACATACGTGCAGGCGTTGGCGAAGGTGGTAGGACCCACGGCTATTATGGCGGCCTCCAAGATGTATGGGAAGGTCGTTTTTTTCTTAGCTATGGAGGATGCCGCCCAGGAGGTGGTAGAGAGGGGCCTGGCGGTGGGGGGGGTGTTCGTCCCCCTAGAGCCGCTAGAAGACCTGGGCGTTCGCCTCGTCCTCACCTCCATTCCTTCCTTTTTACCCAATGCTGCCCTGTTACCCGCTCTCTCCACCCTGGGAAAACTTACCTCTGTCATCAGCCCTCTCCCGTTGGGCTGCAAGGACCCCACCCTCCATCACGTCCTTTCGTTCCGCCGGCAAGTGCAGCTTCTAACGCCGGCGGGGGTGCGTGACGGGGAGACGCTCGAGGGGTCCTTCCTAGTCCCCTACCAGGGAGCCCGCTATCGGGTCTTTTACTCCACCGGAGAGGCCCGGTGCTACCTCTGCCGCTCAGCCGGGCATGTCCCAGAGACTGCCCTTTGGCCCGGGGGGAGGGGCACCGAGACCCCCGAGACCCGGCAGGACATCGGCCCCGTTGTTGCCGACGCCCCTGGCTGCCCGGCACCTGAAACCAACCCTCCTCCTACTCAATCCATCGCTGCTCCCGTCCGGGCCCAGGAGACTTCTTCCCTACAACGCCCGGGCGAGCAAGGGAGTCCCACCCTTGCTATTACCACTTCGGCAGAGCCTATGGAGGAGGGTGCGGCAAAGATATTATCAGGTATAGGAGAGGGCCCGCCCCAAGGAGAACCCCCCCCTCCTCATGCTGCCTCACCGCTACCCCCCCGAACCTCTGAACCATCGCCTCCACCCCCCGACACGACCCCTGCTAACCAACCCCGAGACGATGCTATGAAGGGCTGGACCCTAGTCCAGGGGAAGCGAGGCAAGCGGAAGGTTCGAGCTCCGCTGCATCCATCCGACGCGGAAGCCCCCCGGAAGACCAGGAAGGGAGGCACTGATATCGAGCCCTCCGCTACGACCATGAGTGAGATCCATCCGCTGGTGTCGGGAGAGGAAGACAGACTGGCTTTGGAGGGCAGAATCCCCCCTCCGTGGGAAACCCTCCCCTCCGAGACCCCCGAGGACGCCCCTTCTGCCCGGATACCACCCGAACCCCCCGCGAGACCTGAGGTGACCGCTGAGGCGGGCCCTAGAAGAGAGGCCCCCAGGGTAGCAGGCGTTGGCCTCTCCTCCGTGTATGCGGAGATTGAGGCCCTAGATTTGACCCCGGTCACCCAGGGAGAGGATGATCTACTACCGGCTGGCCTCGAGCTGGGCAACCTCACCCCAGCCCCCCTTTCCCCATGCTCCCTCCCCCTAATTGCCTTCCCGGGCGAGCACCCTGCAGAAGGTGGTCCACCACCTGATGCCATGGCTGCCAAGACCACCACGGAGCCAGTGCCTAGCACTACTGGGAGCCCCCTCCCTTACCCCTTAACCCTTGACTCTGCTCAGGAGGCACCTTCCTTTAGCTGCTTGCCTCCTGAACCCCAGAGCCTTACCTCTACCCCTGCCCCCACCCCTGTCCCCGCCCAGTTTACCTCCTCCTGCAATGCTATTGCCGCCCCTGGGGTTGTTTTTTTTCCGCCTTTTGCAGATTCCCCCCAGGGAGCAGTTTTTGCATTTTCTAGTCGCGACCCATTAGGAGTTGCAATTTTTCCCCCGCCATCCCCTTCTACCCCAAGGCGTGAAATGGATTTAATAACCCCAGCCTGTCAGACGCCCCGTCGGTGGTCCGCACCTTGCCTACCTGCCTTAACGGACCACGAGGCTGTATTAAGAGCCCCATCAGGGAATACCTCGGAAATCGTAACCCCAGCCCCCCATGAGCTGCGGCATGCACTACGGAAGTTCTTAGAACACACCCGTGGCGCCCGCAATAGGGTACAGCTGGCTCTTCAGCTCTGGGGGGACTTTGATCAAATTTTTCAGGCCACAAGAGCCCTTATAAAGGAGGGCAGAGGGCAAGGAAGGCGCGGTGCTGAGGCCTACGAGCGGGCCCGCGGCTTCCGAAACGATCTATTCACCTACGGGATGGGTCACGGGTTGCTGTGCAACCCGCTGGGGGACACGAACACCCCCGCCACTGAGAAACCCCCACCCCCCCAGCCCTCCGCATGATGCCTCTTATTATTGCAACCTTGAATACCAGGGGCTGTAGAATGGCTCTCCGCAGGTTCCAGGTGCTCTCTTACCTTCGGGAAGGGGGGTACTCTGTAGTTTTCCTGCAAGAGACCCATACGGACCCGACCGTTGAGGACAGGTGGCGGCTGGAGTGGGGGGACGGGGTCTACTTTAGCCACTTCACGACTTGGCAAGCTGGAGTGGCGACCCTGTTCTCCCCCACCCTATGGCCCGAGGTGCTAGGGGTCACTGAGGTCATGCCGGGCCACCTGCTGCACCTTCGAGTCCGTATGGAGGGGCTCGTGGTCAATCTTGTTAATATCTATGCCCTGCAAATGAGCCCAAAGCGGCCACAATTCTACCCGCAGGTGTCCGACTTTCTCGGCACCCTAGATTCGCACAAGTGCCTGGTCCTGGGAGGGGACTTTAACACCACCCTTGAGGAACAGGACCACTCAGGGGGCGAGCCGAGCCCAGCCGCCGCAAACATTCTCCGAGGAATAGTCGAACATCACTCCCTAGTGGATGTCTGGCGTGACCATCACTCAGATGACACCTCCACGTTCACTTTTGTCCGGGTGGAGGCCCATCGGTCACACCACTCTCGGTTGGACGTATTTATTTATCCCGTTTCCATCTCTCACAGGCTCACTCCTCCACCATTCGGCCGGCCCCTTTCTCCGACCATCATTTAGTTACTATAACGGTCTCCCTCCGTGCAGAGAGACCGGGGCCGGCCTATTGGCACTTTAACAATAGCCTGTTGGAGGACGAGAGCTTTGTGACGTCCTTCCGGGAGTTTTGGCTGGCCTCGCGAGAGCAGTGGCGTGCTTTTCCCTCGGTGCGGCGATGGTGGGATCTAGGGAAGGTACGCGCCAAGCTCTTCTGCCGTGACTACACTCGGGGCACCAGCCGACGGAGAAATGCGGTGATAGAGCAGTTGGAACGGGAGGTCTTGGAGATGGAGAGGCGCCTGGCCGCCAACCCCGAGGACCCGTCCCTCTGCGGAGCGTGCCGGGAGAAGCGGGAGGAGCTTCGGGCCCTCGAGGACCACCGGGCCCGAGGTGCCTTCGTCCAGTCCCGCATCCACCTCCTTCGGGAGATGGATCACGGCTCCCGCTTCTTCTATGCCCTGGAGAAAACGAGGGGGGCCAAGAAACACATCACCTGCCTTCTAGCGGAAGACGGTACCCCCCTCACGGATCCGGAGGAGATGTGCGGGAGGGCCCGTGACTTCTACACAAGCCTTTTCTCCCCGGATCCGACCGATCCTGGCGCTTGCGGGGTGCTCTGGGAGGAACTCCCCACGGTCAGCGTGAGCGACCGAGAACAGCTAGAGCTGCCTCTCACCCTGGCCGAGTTCTCGGAAGCCCTCCGCCGCATGCCCACCAATAAATCTCCGGGCATGGACGGGCTGACCGTGGAGTTTTACCGCGCATTCTGGGACATCCTCGGCCCAGACCTAGTCACTGTCTAGGCTGAGTCCTTGCAGGGCGGGGTCCTCCCTCTGTCGTGCAGGCGAGCTGTGCTCGCCTTGCTGCCGAAGAAGGGGGACCTCCGCGATTTACGAAACTGGTGTCCCGTCTCACTCCTTAGCATGGATTACAAAATCGTAGCGAAAGCAATTTCGCTGCGGCTAGGGTCTGTGATGGCGGACGTGATCCATCCAGATCAGACCTATACTGTCCCGGGTCGCAGCATTTTTGACAACCTATTTCTAGTCCGAGACCTTTTGGAACTCGGGTGGAGAGATGGTCTGTCGTTCGCCCTCCTGTCTCTTGATCAGGAGAAGGCGTTCGATAGAGTAGACCATGGGTACCTCCTGAGCACTCTGCAGGCGTTTGGATTCGGACCTCAGTTTGTGAGTTTTCTCCGGGTGCTGTATGCCTCCGCGGAGTGTTTGGTTAGGCTCAACTGGACCCTGACCGAACCGGTCAGCTTCGGGCGAGGAGTGCGACAGGGGTGCCCCCTCTCGGGCCAGCTGTACGCTCTTGCGATCGAGCCTTTCCTCTGTCTCCTCCGCAGGAGGTTGACGGGGTTGGTGCTGCGGGAGCCGGAGCTGTGGCTGGTCCTGTCGGCGTACGCCGATGACGTACTTCTCGTGGTCCAGGACCCGGGCGACCTGGCGCGAGTGGAGGCATGCCAGGCCATCTATTCGGCAGCCTCCTGCGCCCGAGTCAACTGGGTCAAGAGCTCTGGCTTGGCGGTGGGGGACTGGCGGCAGGTAAGCTCCCTCCCACCCGCGCTTCAGACCATCCGGTGGAGCGCGGGTCCTCTGCTCTATCTCGGCGTTTACCTTTCCGCCACGCACCCTTCCCCGCCGGAGAACTGGCAAAATTTAGAGGGCGGGGTGATAGAGCGGATCCGGAAATGGACGAGGCTACTCCGATGTCTCTCCCTCCGAGGGAGAGCACTGGTGCTTAACCAACTAGTCCTGTCCACACTCTGGTACCGGCTCAACACCCTGGCCCCGGCCCCGGGTTTCCTGACCCACCTCCGGAGATTGATTCTAGAGTTCTTTTGGTCAGGAATGCACTGGGCCCCTGTGGGAGTTCTTCATTTACCCCTGAAGGAAGGAGGGCAGGGCCTGAAGTGTCTGTACACTCAGGTCCGCGTTTTCCGCCTCCAGGCCCTGCAGAGGCTCCTTTACAGTGCAGGTAGTTCGACGTGGAGCATATTGGCGCATGCCTTCCTGCGCCACTTCCAAGGGCTCCGATATGACCGGCAGCTCTTTTATCTTTGTCCGAGAGGTTTTCCGCGAGACCTCTCCGGGCTGCCGGTCTTCTACCACGACCTCCTCCGGACCTGGAAACTGTTTCTAATGACCAGGTCCGTGGCGGTCACCGTGGGAGCAGATCTCCTCATGGAGCCCCTGCTACACAATCCCCAACTCCGTGTGCAGGTGGCGGAGTCCCATTCGGTGCGCCAGAGGTTGGCCCTGGCGGAAGTCACGAGGGTCGGAGACCTCCCGGACTACGACCGGAGAGACTGGCTGGATCCCCTGACACTCGCTCGGCGCATGGGGCTCTCCAGCCCTTGTACCCCCCGGCGCGTACCTCAGGAGGTGAAGGCCGCCTTGACCCCCGCTGCTCGGGCTTATGTCAACCGAGCCTTGCCTCTACCCCAGGCCCGCCGGACCTTTCCATTGGGCCCCTACCCTGCCGATCCCAACAAACCCCTCACCCTTTCACTGCAAGCCAGCTGCATGAACTGCAGCCGGTCAGTTTTCAACTTGCACCACGGAACTATTTGTATACACTCACGCTTCACACCCTTCACGCCCACACCCTGGTGTCCCGCCCCGACACAAAGTGGCGGGACCTCCTGCCACCTTTGGAGGGTGAGCAACCTCGGTGGGCCAGCCTGTACTCCACCTTGGTCCCGAGGCCCGTTGGGAACATCAGTTGGCGGCTCCTTCACGGAGCTGTGAGCACGGGCGTGTTTCTGACACGGTTTACCCCCATCCCGGATACTTGCCCTTTTTGTAATGTGAGGGAAACCCTGGAGCACGTATATCTAGAGTGTGCCAGATTGCAGCCCCTTTTCCGGCTCCTCACAAATATTCTATTGTGCTTTTGGCTTCATTTCTCCCCTCACCTTTTTATCTATACACTCCCCATCCGTGGCCCCACAAAATCGCGAGATCTCCTGGTTAACCTCCTCCTAGCCTTGGCTAAAACAGCCATTTATAAAACCAGAGAGAGGAGGTTGGCCCATGAAGCGTCCTGCGAGTGTAGGGCCTTTTTCCGATCCTCAGTACATTCACGTATCCGGGCGGATTTCCTCTGGGCGGCGTCCACCGACTCCCTTGATGCCTTCAAGGAGTGGTGGGCGCTGTCCGGGGTTCTCTGCTCGGTGACCCCGTCTGGTTCCCTCCGTCTGACCCTTTCATTGAGGGGAAGAGCGAGAGACACCAGCCTCAGCCGTTGCCGTTGTGGATACCATTGTTACTGTCATCTAGGAGGGGTCCTATAATACATGGGTGTCTACCCCCCCCACCCCCAAACCGCCCACCCCGCAGCCGTGCCCATCTTGCCGGGCACTCTCAGGAGAGGGATAATCGGTGACACTGGGCGCGGCACAAGGTAACTTGAGGGGGTGGAAGACCACGAGTGTCGAGGAAACCCCCCCGCTCTCGGCCACCAGGTAACTCAGGAGGGTGGAAGACCACGAGTGTCGAGGAAGCCCCCCCGCTCTGGGCCCAGGCTAGCCTGAACACTTCTCCCTCCTAAAAGCTGCTGTGTTATACCTTCTGTTTGCGTTGTTTTGTTGCATAGTTTGTTTTGTTTTCTTTGGTAACTCTTTGCAAGTGTTACACAATAAAATTCTTTTCTGTTTCAAAAAAACCTTCCGTGTTACCTTACCCAGGGAAAAGGGACCTACTTAGCCTGCTCTCCTGCTGCTGCCCTCTGGCCTGGGCTTTCCTTGCTTTTTGCCCCTGCTTTCGGCTTCCCCCCTGACCGGGCCAGACACTCTCCCCCCTTTCTTTTCTTTTTGTTGTTTTTTTTCTTTCTCTGCTGTTGCTAGAGTGCTGGCCGGCTGCTGGCCGGCTGTTAGCCCCCCCCCGGCCCGCCCTCGGACGCTGCTACCGCTCCAGCTGAAACCTCCCCCCCGAGAGGGGGGGGCCTGCCAGCCTGCTTCCCCAGAGCGGGGAAGTGGAAGGACCCAGCCCCCAGACCCAGCCGCTTGCTGTTTGTCTGCGGACCCGTCTCTGGTTGAAAGGAATCTTATCACTTGCTCCGGCATTTCTGGAATGCAAAAAAGAAAACCCGGAACAGACAAAGAAAAAAGCAGCCCACCGGAGGAACACCGCCCGGGGAATCTACAAATCACCGTGGAGGGGGCCTAAGACTGAGTAACTTTCAAACTGTGCTCTCGTGTTGGGGGAGGCCTTGACTGTGTCGTGACTGTGTTTGTAGGAACACAGGGGGTGTGGCATGGAGCTGCCCCCCGATCCATCTGTGTCCTCCCAACCCCCACACTACTATCCTCATCACTGCCCCCTCCATTGTCATTGCTGGCTGTTTAACATCTGCCTCTGGACTTAGCTGCTTGCCCTGATTCCACCGTGTGGGCCAGAAGCACCAGCCAACCAAACAGGACTCTCTGGACAAGTGTACGGTGGTTCATGTGCCCCCCACCTTGAACTGCCCATTCCACAGCCTGTCCCTTTTTACCTGACCCCAACTCCTGTTAACCACCTGCCACCGCCCCCGCTGGGGCACCAGCAATGGAGGACACTGGGGTGACCTCCGCCGCTGCCATGCCCATCGCCTCCCCAGACTCTAGGGAAGCCCCCCCCAGCCAGCGGGAAAGGCCAGGGCAAGAAGAAGGGGAAGGACCCCGCTAAAACCACCAGAACCTCTGTGGCAGGGGCCACCCCCACTGTTGCGGCCCCACCACCGACCACGGCATCCCTCCCTGCTGCCCCCTCCACCAGCTCTGCGGATGTCCCTCCCTCAGCCCCCAGGATGTATGCCTGGGCAGCGGCAGCTCCCCCGCCTGCCGCGTCATCTCTCCCACCCACCGACTCCGCCACCATCAACAGCAGCCGGGGCCCCTTCCCCACCATGACAAGGAAGCATGGTGTCCGAAGCCTCCTGGTGCCCACCTCACCCCACATGGAGACCTATGTGCGGGCGTTGGCGAGGGTGGTGGGGCCCACGGCCATTGTGGCGGCCTCCAAAATGTATGTGAAGGTCGTCTTCTTCTTAG
Organism: Natator depressus; assembly: GCF_965152275.1. Classification (NCBI taxonomy): domain Eukaryota; kingdom Metazoa; phylum Chordata; order Testudines; family Cheloniidae; genus Natator; species Natator depressus. The sequence continues at coordinate 182,472,805 of NC_134236.1, read as the reverse complement.
CATCGGAGGCTGCCACCCAGGAGGCGGTGGAGAGGGGCCTGGTGGTGGTGGGGGGGTGTTTGTCCCCCTAGAGCCACTAGAGGACCTGAGCATCCTCCTGGTCCTGACCTCTGTCCCTCCTTTTCTCCCCAATGCTGCCCTGTTACCTGCCCTTTCCACCCTGGAAAAACCTGTTTCTGTCATCAGCCCTCTCCGGTTGGGCTGCAAGGACCCCACTCTCCGTCAGATCTTTTCCTTCCGCCGGCAAGTACAGCTTCTACTGGTGTTGGCGGTGTGTGACGGAGAGGCGCTCGAGGGGTCCTTCCTAGTCCCCCACCAGGGGGCCCATTACCGGGTGTATTTCTCCACGGGGGAGGCCCGGTGCTACCTCTGCCGGGCGTCAGGGCATGTCCAGAGAGACTGCCCCTTAGCCTGGCAAGGAGGGGCACCTGGGATCCCCGAGACCCAGCAGGAGATCGGCCCCGTCATTGCCGATGCCCCTGGCCACCCGATACCCGAACCCGCCCCCCCTTTGGACCACCACTTCTCCCACTCAGGCCCAAGGGGCACCACCCCTACAACGCCCAGATGAGCGGGAGAGCCCCGCCCTCGCTGCTGACAATCTGGCGGGGCCTATGGAGGAGGGTGTGGCAGAGATACCACCAGGCATGGGAGAGAGCCTGCCCCAGGGAGAATCCTCCCTCCCTTATGCCGCCCCACCGTCCATCCCCCCCCCCAAGTCCCTGAGCCATCGCCTTTACCCCCTGACACAACCCCTGCTAACCAGCCCCCAGATGATGCCATGGAGGGCTGGGCCCTAGTCCAGGGGAAGCGAGGCAAGCAGAAGGCTCAAGCTCTGCCTCATCTACCCAAGGCGGAGGCCCCCCAGAAGACCAGGAAGGGGGGCACCGATGCTGAACCTTCTGCTTTGCCCACAAGTGCGTCCCATCCACTGGTGTCAGCCAGGAAAGACGTGGTAACACCGGAAGGTAGTGTCTCCCCTCCACGGGAGACCCTCCCCTCCGAGACCCTCGAGGAAGCCCCTTCTGTCCTGACGCTACCCGAAGCCCCCGTGAACCCTGAGGCAACCATAGTGGTGGGTGCTGGCGGGGAGAACCCCAGGGCGACGGAAAGTGTCCTCTCCTACATTTTCGAGGAGATCGAGGCCCTAGATCTGACCCTGGTCGCCCAGGGGGAGGATGACCTTTTGCCAGCAAACCTCGATTTGGGTGACATCACTCCACCCCTCTTTTCCCCATGCTCCCTCCCCCTAACTGCTGCTTCTGCTCCCACCTACGAGGAGCCCCTGGAGTCCTCCATCGACCCGGCCGCTGATGGCGCCCCTCTGACGACCACCGAGCCTGCTCAGGTGACAGCCGGCGCCATGCGGCCGGGACACGAGTTGCCAGGGGTACCCCCTGTTGGTGCAGAGCAATCGATTTCCTTCCTGGGCGGGGGCCAAAAGATGATAATCCACCTCCTGATGCTGTGGCTGCTAAATCCACCATAGAGCCCGCGCCCAGTATCACTGAGAGCTCCTTCCCCACCCCCTTAACCCTCGAGTCTGATCGGGAGGCGCCACCATCCAGCTGCTTGCCTCCCGAAACCCAGAACCTCACCTCTGCCCCTGCCCCTGTCCAATTTACCTCCTACAATGTCATTGCCGCCACCGGGGCTGTCTCCTTCCCTTTCCCAACTGATGACCCCCAGGGAGCGGCCTTTGTGTTCTCCTGCCCCGACCCATTAGGAGCTGCTATCTTCCCTCCACTGCCCCCTATCGCCCCAGAGCTTGAGGCGGGCCTAGAAGCTCCAGACCATCAGGCACCCCGTCGGGGGTCCGCACGCTGCTTGTCCGTTTTAGTGGACCATGGGGCTGCACCAAGGGCCCCGCTGGGGAACAACCGGGAAACCGTAACTCCACCCCGCCACGAGCTGCGAGGAGAGCTGCGGACGTTTTTAGAGGATGTCTGTGGCTCCCGCAACAAGGTACAGCTTGCTCTCCAGCGATGGGAGGATTTTTTTCAAATCCTCCGGGCCACAAGGGCCCTCATTGGGGAAGATAAAGGGATGGGGAAGCAGAATGCCGCGGCCTACTGGCGGGTCCGCGTCTTCCATGACCAATTACTCACCTACAGGATGGGTCAAGGACTGATGCATGGCCCGCTGGGGGATGCAAGCGTCTCTGCCAGTGATGATCCCCCCTGACCCCCCCATGACACCTCTTACCATCGCAACGTTGAACACCCGGGGTTATAGGATGGCTCTCCGCAGGTCCCAGGTGCTCTCCTTCCTTCGGGAGGGAGGATACTTTGTGGTTTTCCTGCAGGAGACCCATATGGATCCAACCACCGAAGACAGTTGGCAGCTGGAGTGGGGGGACAGGGTCTACTTTAGCCATTCCACGATTCAGCAGGCTGGAGTGGAAACCCTGTTCTCCCCCGACCTATGGCCCGAGGTGCTAGGGGTCGCTGAGGCCATACCGGGTCACCTGCTGCATCTCCGGGTCCGTATAGAGGGGCTCGTGGTTTACCTCGTTAACATCTATGCCCCAACATCGAGCCCGGAGTGGCTGCAATTCTATCAGCAGGCGTCCGCTTTCCTCGGCACCTTAGAGTCTCATGAGTGCCTGGTCCTGGGAGGGGATTTTAATACCACCCTCGAGGAGCGAGATTGCTCGGGGACCGAGCAGAGCCCAGCCACCGCGGACACCCTCTGGGAGATAGTTGAACATCACTCCCTCGTGGACATCTGGTGTGACCACCACCCGGATGACACTTCCACATTCACCTTTGTCCGGGTGGAAGCCCATCGGTCGAGCCACTCCTGGTTGGACCGCATTTATTTATTACGCTTCCATCTCTCACGAGCCCACTCCTCCAGCATTCAGCTGGCCCCATTTTCTGACCATAACCTAGTCACTGTGACAGCCTCCCTCTGTGCGGAGAGGACGGGGCCGGCCTACTGGCATTTTAACAACAGCCTGTTGGAAGATGAGGGCTTCGTGACGTCCTTCCAGGAATTCTGGCTGGCCTGGTGAGGGCAGCAGCGTGCCCTTCCCTCAGCGCGGCGATGGTGGGACCTGGGGAAGGTGCGCGCCAGGCTTTTCTGCCACTACTACACCTGGGGCACCAGCTGACGGAGAAATGCGGCAATAGATCAGTTGGAACGGGACGTCTTAGAGCTGGAGAGGCATCTGGCCGCCAGCCCTGAGGACCTGCTCCTCTGCAGAGCGTGCTGGGAGAAGCGGGAGGAGCTCCAGGCCCTCGAGGACCATTGGGCCCGGGGTGCCTTTGTTCAATCCCGCATCCGCCTCCTTCGGGAGATGGATAGCGGATCCTGCTTCTTCTATGCCCTGGAAAAAACAAGGGCGGGGGGCAAGAAATATGTCACCTGCCTTCTGGCGGAAGACGGCACCCCCCTCACGGAACCGGCGGAGATGTGTGGGAGGGCCCGAGCCTTCTACGCAAGTCTTTTCTCCCCGGATCCGACCGACCCTAGCGCTTGCAGAGTGCTTTGGGAAGAGCTCCCTATGGTCAGTGCGAGCGACCGAGACCGGCTAGAGTTGCCTCTCACTATGGCCGAGTTCTCGGAAGCCCTCTGTCGTATGACTACTAATAAATCTCCAGGCATGGACGGGCTGACTGTGGAGTTCTACCGCGTGTTTTGGGACATCTTCGGCTCAGACCTAGTCACCGTCTGGGCCGAGTCTCTGCAGAGCGGGATCCTCCCTCTTTCGTGCAGGCGAGCTGTGCTCGCCTTATTGCCGAAGAAGGGGGACCTCCGCGATTTACGAAATTGGCATCCCATCTCGTTCCTCAGCATGGACTACAAAATTGTAGCGAAAGCAATCTCGCTGCAGCTAGGGTCTGTGCTGGTGGATGTGATCCACCCAGATCAGACCTACACCATCCCAGACCGCAGTATCTTTGATAACCTATTTATGGTTCGGGACCTTTTGGAACTCGGGCCTAGAGACGGTCTGTCATTCGCCCTCCTGTCCCTAGATCAGGAGAAGGCATTCGATAGGGTGGACCACGGATACCTCCTGAGCACTCTGTAGGCGTTTGGCTTCGGACCCCAGTTTGTGGTCTTTTCTCCGGGTGCTGTACACTTCCGCAGAGTGTCTAGTTAAGCTCAACTGGATCTTGACCGAACCGGTCAGCTTCGGGCGAGGAGTACGGCAGGGGTGCCTCTCGGGCCAGCTGTACGCTCTGGCGATCAAGCCCTTCCTCTGTCTCCTCTGCAGAAGGTTGACAGGGTTGGTGCTGCAGGAGCCGGAGCTGCGGCTGGTCCTGTCGGCGTACGCTGATGACGTGCTCTTTGTGATCCAGGACCCGAGCGACTTGGCGCGGGTGGAGGCTTGCCAGGCCATCTATTCAGCAGCCTCCTCCACCCAAGTCAACTGGGTTAAGAGCTCTGGCTTGGTGGTAGGAGACTGGCAGCAGGCGAGCTCCCTCCCACTTGCGCTTCAGACCATCCGATGGAGCGCGGGTCCGCTGCTCTACCTCGGCATTTACCTTTCTGCCACGCATCCCTCTCAGCAAGAAAACTGGGAAAATTTAGAGGGCGGGGTGATAGAGTGGCTCCGGAAATGGACAGGACTACTCCGATGTCTCTCCCTCTGAGGCACAGCACTGATGCTTAATCAACTAGTCCTGTCCATGTTCTGGTACCGGCTCAACACACTGGTCCCGGCCCTGGGTTTCCTGACCAACCTCCGGACATCGATTCTGGGGTTCTTTTGGTCAGGAACGCACTGGGCCGCTGTAGGGGTTCTTCATCTACCCCTGAAGGAAGGAGGACAGGGCCTGAAGTGTCTACACACTCAGGTTCATGTCTTCTGCCTCCAGGCCCTACAGAGGCTCCTCTATGGTGCAGGCAGTTCGGCGTGGAGCACACTGGCGCAACTCTTCCATCCTGTGCCACATCCGAGGGCTCCGATATGACCGCAACTCTTTTATCTCCGTCCAGGAGGTCTTCTGTGAGACCTCTCTGGGCTGCCGGTCTTCTACCAGGACCTCCTCCAGACTTGGAAACTGTTTTTAATTACCAGGTCCGTGGCGGCCACCGAGGGGGTAGATCTCCTCGCGGAGCCCCTGCTACACAACCTCCAGCTCCGTGTGCAGGTGGTGGAGTCCCGCTCGGTGCGCCAGAGCTTGATCCTGGCAGAAGTCACGAGAGTCGGAGACCTCCTGGACTACGACCGGGGAGACTGGCTGGATCCCCTGACGCTCGCCCGGTGCATGGGGCTCTGTCAAGACCTCGCACCCCCCCGGCGCGTACTTCAGGAGGCGAAGGCCGATTTGCCGCCCGCTGCTCGAGCTTACCTCGACCGGGTCCTGCTCGAGGGCATGCCCCCCCACCCTCTACCCCAGGCCCGCCGGACCTTTTAATTGGACCCCTGCCCCACAGACCCAATCGACCCCTTTACCCGTTCACTGCAAGCCAGCTGCATGAACTGCAGCTGGTATGCTTCCAAACCGCACCAAGAAAATATCTATACACGCTCGCGCTCCACACCCTTCACGCCCTCACCCTAGTGTACCGCCCCGACACAAAGTGGCGAGACCTTCTGCCACCTTTGGAGGGTGAGCAGCCTCGGTGGGCCAGCCTATATTCCACCTTGGTTCCGAGGCCCGTCGGGGACATCAGTTGGCGGCTCCGTCGTGGACCTGTGAGCACGGGCACGTACTTGGCGCGGTTCACCCCGTCCCAGATACTTGTCCCTTTTGCAGTGTGAGGGAAACCCTGGTGCAAGTATATTTGGAGTGCACCAGGCTGCAGCCCCTGTTCCGGCTCCTCACAAATCTCCTATTACATTTTTGGTTGCATTTTTCCCCTCACCTTTTTATTTATGCGCTCCCCATCTGTGGCCTCAGAAAGTCGTGGGATCTCCTAGTTAACCTCCTCCTGGCCCTGGCTAAAATGGCCATCTATAAAACCAGAGAGAGGAGGTTGGCCGATGGAGTTTCCTGTGACTGTGGGGCGTTTTCCGATCCTCAGTCCATTCATGTATCCGGGCGGAGTTCCTCTGGGTGGCGTCCACCGACTCCCTTGATGCTTTTGAGGAGCGGTGGGTGCTGTCTGAGGTTCTCTGCTTGGTGTCCCCGTCCGGGTCTCTTTGTCTGACCCTTTGATTGGGGGAGACAGTAAGGGACCCCAGCCCCAGCCATTGCTGCTGCGGACACCACCACCTTAGAGGGGTCCTTTCACACGTGGGTGCACGTGCCCCCCCCCCGGATTGTCCACCCCACAGCCTGCCCCTCTTTTTGGGTGCTTTCAGAGGAGGGAATTGTTGGTGACACTTGGGCGTGGCACAATGTAACTCGAGGGGGTGGCACCAGGTAACTCGAGGGGGTGGCAGACCACGAAAGTCGAGGAAGCCCCCCGCTCTGGGCCCAGGCAAGCTTGAACACTTCCCTCCCCTGAAGCTAATGAGAAAAAAATTGTGATTGGTTCCTGTGTTACACATTGCATATGTTGCTGTTTTTACTTTGTAAGTGTGTTATGCAAATAAAAACATCTTTTGCTTCAAAAAAAAAAAACACTCTCCTGTAGCCATCTGGCCTGACCCTGTCACACCAGTTAACAATTGTCTTTAACATTCCTTTCTTCATTATTTGAGGAAAGAATCATTTCTATTTCTTTCAGGATTTAACTTTTGTTCTCTTGAAAACTACAGATAATTTCAGATGTGTAGGAGGTGATGACTGCCCAACTGTTTGCTTAAGTGATGTTTTATTTATAAGTATTTTTTTAAAAAAACTACTGTTCACTTGCAATGTTAAACATCTCCATTACCATAGCTGTCAAAATGATTTTAATACCAAATGCAGTACATTACATACTCTCTCACTCAGTTCATTACAACGGACACGAAAAATATGAAGCAGACAGTAGCCATGAATGGTCTTGTAATGTCCTATAGTGTAGATTTATAATATGAATAACCAGAAACTCCAGGCTAAGTACTAATATCTCTCTGTAATGTTTACAATTACTATGGACACCTACAGTAATCTTGTGCTTCTCATCTGCTGAAGATGATTGTCGTCCCTGAAAAAATGCACAACAAACCCAGTATAATAACACCAGTCTCAATTACAAACATCTTAAAAACATTTGTGTTTCTTGTGGCTATCAGTAAAGTATGGAATAATAATTTAGGGGCAAATTCTGTCCTTGGATGTATGCAACTCATAAAGGGGAATCATGCACATATATCCAAAGGCAGAATTTAGCCCCTGAAACAGGAAGCACTTTATTCTACTCTACATTGATCTATCACAGTTGGGATCATAGCATACTATGCTTCTGTTGAGATCTTTGATGATCTTTTCCACTGAGGGTTACACAACAATTGGCATCTTTTTTTCCAATGAGTCTTAGAACTCAAAACCCAAATAGGTGCATTCTACCACCATGAAAAGGATGTTCTGCAAAAGAACATGAGAAAACCACCTCTGTATGATTAGCATATGATTAACATTTAAGTACACCACAATTAGGAATTTCTGCTGAAGAAAAGCCCAGGACTCCAGTAGTAAGGGCACTGGAAGAACCACGTGGAGAAGGTTGGAAAAAGTGGTGCAAAGACTTGTAGAACTTTGTGGTGATGTGCTAACTTGATGACATTATATCCCAACATCACCATTAATTTGTACAGCGCACTTTGCATATTCTGTAATTAAAGAATTATAATATACACCTTCCTAGAAGTTCTTTTTATTTCTAATTTTACTTAGCCTACGAGTGATTTTTAGTATGCAAATGAAACATGCGCATCATTTCCTAACTAGTATTTACTTGTAATGTTAAACTATATTAGGAGCTTCATTTAACATATGCAAATACAAAATTGACTAGGAAAAAAGGAAATTGTATAAAAAGTCCTAGATCAAGACTGCACCTTGAATCACAAAGATGCCTCAATTCAATAAAATTCACAAGCATTAATGAAAAAGCCATAGGATCCAGGGATAAGTCATAGGGTCCAATCATTTCACATAATGTAGGTCCTGCTTCTTCTCCTAATGGAAAAACTACTGACTTCAGTGGGAGTAGGTTGAGGAGCATGAACTGAAGATTTAGAAATCCATGTAGTTTTGAATGAAACCCTGAATCAGGAATCAGTCCCTTGAAAACAGATCCTTTGTTTAAAATTCAGAGGGTCCATGTTTAATACTCAGTCTCTCAACTAGGGCAAGCTTAGCAAAGCTCATCCAGAGGCATGTTCAGCTGGGGTACAGTTGCTGCCTTTGAATGATGCTCTTTAAGCCTTGATGGCAGTAATGTGCAGCATTTACAAAGGAATCTGGCCACTCTTCTAATTGGCTGAATCTATGCTAGTGTCTGGCCACCTGCAGAACAATTCCTTCTGTGCATATTAAATTATTTCCTGCTGGAGAGAAGCCAACCAGTGACTGAATGCTGGTGAAAATACAGCAACTTAATTCATCCTGAAGACTTCAAGAAGTGCTAAAGCAAGATAATATCTCTCTGATTTAAGATATATTTCTTTGGGGTTTGTTTTAAAAGATACACACACTAAAGAGCCATTGGTAATTAGTTCAAAATAATGGCTTAGGCTGTGTAGGAGACTTATTTTTAGATCCATGAAAAACCCAGCAGTTCCAGTTCACAAGTGTTCAGAAAACCCTTTGAGTCTGTATTTCATGTGAGTTCATGCCCCTAATGTGTTTTGAGTTTGAATTAAACAAAAACTCAAAGTGAAATTCCATGGAAACCACCAAGTTGAGCACAATTTTGGGTCAAAGCCATAAATCAGAGAAGATTTGTGTAATACTTTGCTGAAAGGGCCTGAACTGGGTATTATAACAAAGTGCAAATGAGATGAGTTTTGCATAGTTTGTGGTTTGACAGTAAAAGCTTCACACTCATTGCTGCCTATAAATTCAGGCTCGAACTATAAATCTCTCCTCTCATAGTTGTCAGTTAAGCAAAGTTCCAGTTCTGCTGCTCTACTCATATCTGGCAGGATTATACTTCTATGTTTTATTTTCTTATCTGACCATTATGGCAACTAAGTTATTTGTATGTAATTGTATTGTCTTTAGTTGTTCCGCATCCTTGGTGTTCTCAGAATGCTTCATCTCTGCTGTTTAATTTTCTTTCAGCTCTTCTACTGCATTTAAATGATTGCTCTTTATGTAGATTGCTAGCGGGCAAATGTTGCTTAACTTTTATCATCAGCGGTCAGGACTTCTTTTATTTAATAGTGTTATGAGATAATCAGGCTGAGAGGGTGAACACCTGGATTCTGATCTCTGGCCCTTAGGAGGTCTGGGCTCACTTTCAGAAGCCGTTATTTTCAGACTGTTGATAATGCAGTTGGCACCTTCCTTTTCTTCTGTAAATTCTATTCCCTGTTTCGTTACTAGGTACCTTTCAGGCAGTAAATCATTTTCTTGATCCCTGTCAGAGAACCTCTCATTCATTTACCTCTGTATTTTTAAATCCTACCATGTTAATCATGACAGGTTCAAGAAAGCAAAGAATTGACTTCCTTTCTTTTTGAGGGCTCTGTGGATGAAATTTTGATCCAATTGAAGTGGACAGGAGTTTTACAAGTGACTTTTCTGGGGCTAGGATTTCACCTGATGGGATTACCCTCATGCAGTTCACATTTGTGCAATACAAGCACCCATGGAGTGAGCTAGCTCTAGGTGCTTTGCATCTGTAATCCTTGCAAGTATGATAGCCATTAGAATGAGATTTGAAATACAGACATTCCATATGAATTAACAACATATTATTCAGCTTTGAGAGTTTCAAAACAATAGAAACTGTCTTGCTTCTAAAATAACATGGTTAACAAAAGAGAAAAATTACTTATTCTGTGGCAGCTGCCATTTTTTGCTACTAACAGAAATGAACTGACAAGAAGAAACTCATTTTGCTTAGAAGACAATGGGAAATTATGGATTTAGGGCAAGTTTCAGTATATATTTTAATTTTTGTTTGTTTAATGTTATTTTAGTGTTAGATGATAACTGGGAATTTTAGTTTAAGATAGATAACATACAAACTCCTCATTTCTATTCCCACTCGCTGTTTCTTTTGCCCATCACTCAAACCAGACAACTCCCCCAGAATATCCAGCCTTCTTGATTTGCCCAACCCTAGAACTAGATGCTGCCTATTGTTTGTTCCAGAACCCACCAATTTTCCACCTGCAGCTTGACTTTGGCACTCCACACCACCTTCCCTCTGCAAGGACTGGTCTGAGAGTAACCTGGCTGAAGAAATTGGAGAGCTGATTCTCAGAGACACAGGGTGCAGATTATGTCCAGCTGAAGTATATGGCAATAAGAGCAAGTAATGTTAAATAATTTATATCTAGGCAGTACAGGTAGCAAAACCTTTAATTTAAGGTGGCTTGACACTTCCCATTATAAGATACTGATTTCAATTACCTATAACTTTGCCAAACTAACAGTTTGGCTAAAATTTTCCATGCCAGGTGTGTGCCTCTGGCTGAATTATCGCAGAACATTTCAGCAAAAAATGGTTCAGCCATTTCTCAGAATGAGGTTAAGAAAAATATATTTTGCCCATGTTATATTCTTACAATCATTTTGTTGAGAAGTTTTAGCACCTTCAAGCTTTGAAGCAGGGACTTGAAATTTGGCAAGTGTTGGAGATGTGCCTTTTACCATATTAGTAAAAATTGGCCCAAATCTGGTCAAGTTATGAACCTATGAAAATCTCAGTTCACACATACACAATAGAAGCTTGTTAGTTTGGCAGCTAAATGTTCTGAACATTCCATCATGCTCCATCTTCTCACAGCACCTATATGCCAACCAGATGGTATATGTGCCATCCCCAAAAGTAATAAGCGTGTTGGCTCCAGTTCAGGAGTATGGGGGCTGAGCAGGACTTTCCTGCAATTGCTCCTCTCTGCAAGCCAAGGGCTGCTGAGGTTCTGGGCACAAGACCCAAGAGTAAGAAAATGGTCTCATGCATTCTTCATGTTCCCCCTGTTGGTGCCCAGGCAGCATGGAGAAGGATGACATCTGCCTGGAACACAGAGGGCTGAAGAGTCAGATTTGGCAGGGTGAGTGATGAGTGGCAGGGGGACTGGGACTAAGTACTGCGGGAAAGACTGGAATTGGAGGCGCTAATGGAGGGGGGGAAAAGGGACAGGCTGGGATGACAACTAGCTGGGAGGGCCAAGGACAGAAGGTTCTGGAACCATGAAAGAACACTACCCTTAGATTCTAGAACAGAACCCAGGATTTTTGAGTCTCATCATTCCTCTATCTGTAAATAGTGGTGAAACAATGACAAAATATATGCCTCATCTCCTTCTTCTGGCTGGCCCATATAGATGATGCCAGTCCACTATATGAGTTACTTTGTTGGTTGAGTGGCATAGGTCTGCGCTATGGATCTAAAGATTCTAACCCCATTGATGTACCATGTGGGAGTCATAGACTCATAGAAGATTAGAGTTGGAAGGGACCTCATGAGGTCATCTAGTCCAACCCCCTGCTCAAAGCATGACCAACCCCATCTAAATCATCCCAGTCAGGGCTTTGTCAAGCTGGACCTTAAAAACTTCTAAGGATGGAGATTCTACCACCTCCCTAGGTAACCCATTCCAGTATTTTCACCTCTCTCCCAGTGAAATACTTTTTCCTAATATCCAACCTAGACCTCCGCCACTGCAACTTGAGCCCATTGGTCCTTGTTCTGTCATCTGCCACCACTAAGAAAAGCCGAGCTCCATCCTCTTTGGAACCCTCTTTCAGGTAGTTGAAGGCTGCTATCAAATCTCCCCTCACTCTTCTTTTCCGCAGATTAAATAAGCCCAGTTCCATCAGCATCTCCTCATAAGTAATGTGCCCCAGCCCCTAATAATTGTTGTTGCCCTCCGCTGGACTCTCTCCAATTTGTCCACATCCCTTCCGTAGTGGGGGGCCCAAAATTAGATACAGTACTCCAGATGTAGCCTGACCAGTGCCGAATAGAGGGGAATGATCACATCCCTTGATCTGCTGGCAATGACCCTACTTATCAGGGCCGGTGCAAGGAGGTTTCACGCCCTAGGTGAAACTTCCACCTTTTGCCAACCCCCACCCCCGCGGCAGCTCCCTGCTGCCCCTCCGCCCTGAGGCACCTCCCCCCGCGGCAGCTCCCTGCCGCCCCTCCGCCCTGAGGCACCTCCCCCTGTGGTAGCTCCCCACTGCCGCCCCCCCCCCAGCCTGGGCAGCCCCCCCGCGGCAGCTCCCCACCACCCCCTCCCTCCGTCCCCTTGGCCCGGGGAGCCACGTGCAGCAGCTCCCTGCCCCAGCTCATCTCTGCTCCGCCTCTTCCCTGAGCACGCCGCCACTCGTCTCGCCTCCCAGGCTTGCAGCGCCAATCAGCTGTTTAGCACGCAAGCCTGGGAGGGAGAGAAGCAGAGCGGGGCGGTGCCCAGGGGAGGAGGCGGAGCAGAGGTGAGCTGGGGTGGGGAGCAGTTCCCCTGTGCGCCGCCCCGCCCCCCCCCCGTTACCCCCCTGCCCCAGCTCACCTCTACTCCACCGCTGCCCCCAACCACTTGGTGCCCTAGGTGACTGCCTAGTTCGCCTAGTGGTTGCACCAGCCCTGCTACTTATACAGCCTAAAATGCCATTGGCAACAAGGGCACACTGCTGACTCATATCCAGCTTCTCGTCCACTGTAACCCCTAGGTCCTTTTCCGCAGAACTGCTGCCTAGCCACTCGGTCCCTGGTCTGTAGCGGTGCATTGGATTCTTCTGTCCTAAGTGCAGGACTCTGCACTTGTCCTTGTTGAACTTTGCCAAGGCTGAATCCCAACTCTGTCACTCCGAGTGCAGAAGTGGGGCCCGCAAGGATTTTAAAAAATAATACTTGCTGCTCCAGGCTTTTATTAAACTCCCAAGGTTACAGCTTTTCTCTGCCCTTGGCTTGGTAAATGCTGCCACCATCCAAATGCAAAAAAACCCAACGCCTTTGAACCCAGGAAGGAGCACTTGGGAATTCCTTCCTGTGGGGTACCCTCAAGCCCTTTCACCCCTCTCCGGGGAAGAGCTGAGAAAGAAAACAAAAGGAAATTAGCTGTGGCCACCAGCTAATCAAACAACATGCACAAACTTCTTAGGACACCAAAAATCCAACCCTGTTCTTAAAAAAGGTAAATTTTATTAAAAACAAAAAGAAAGAAAATACATCTGGAATTTAGGCTTTTCCTAGATTTTAAAAGAGCAATTCCAAAAAATTAAGCACCCAAAATAGCTTTCTTGGGGGTTCAGCTTAAAGGTTACAAGCAAACAAAAGCATCTGGGGTTAGCACAGAGGAGTCCACAAGACAATAAGAAATAAAAAAATAACATTAATCGAACCTAGCTAAACATTCTGATTTACTTACACATTTGGAGTTCAGATAAGTAGTTCTAGGCATGATCTGATCATTTATGATCATACCTGGCTTAAGCTGCTTATAGCGTGGCTGCTCTGTCCCCGCCCAGAGAACAACAGACAAAGGGAAAGTTTCTTTCCCAATTTTAAAAAGTTCTACCTTCCCATTGGCTCTTTTGGTCAGGTGCCCCCCTTTTTTCTTTACCTGGGGACTTTTTAACCCTTTACAGGTAAAGGAAGTAAAGAACAGCTACCAAGAGGGATTTTACAGCTAACTGGTTGGCTGGGTGTCCATCAAAGGGAGCTATTTCCCCCCCCCCTTTATTTATCACAAACCTCATCAGATTTCTTTTGGCCCAATCCTCCAATTTGTCTAGTCACTCTGGACCCATCCCTACCATCCAGCATATCTACCTCTCCCCCAGCTTAGTGTCATCTGAAGACTTGCTGAGGGTGCAATCCATCCCATCATCCAGATCATTAATGAAGATGTTAACAAAACCAGCCCCAGGACCGAATCCCTGGGGCACTCTGCTTGATACCGGCTGTCACTTAGACATTGAGCCATTGATCACTACCCATTGAACCTGACAATCTAGCCAGCTTTCTATCCGCCTTATAGTCTATTCATCCAATCCATACTTTTTTAACTTGCTGGGAAGAATACTGTGGGAGACCGTATCAAAAGCTTTGCTACAGTCAAGCTATATCATGTCCATCACTTTCCCCATATCCACAGAGCCAGTTATCTCATCATAGAAGGCAATCAGGTTGGTCAGGCATGACTTGCTATTGGTGAATCCATGTTGACTGTTCCTGATCACCTTCCTCTCCTCCAGGTACTTCAAAAGGATTCCTTGAGGACCAGATCCCTGATTTTTCCAGGGAATGAGGTGAGTCAATATAGTTCCACGCTATGGAACTGATTTTTTTCACTTTTCTTTTTTAAAAACCTAAGAAATTATGTCCTAAACCTGAGTGTGATTTCTGCTTTCTTTGCATTCCTTGAGTGGTGCAAAGGCAGCAGAACAGGGCAGAGAACCTGCCCTGAAGTATTGATTGTGGCCCCTTGACTTTTTCTCTAACTTTTCTCAAGTCAGAAAGGTTGAACACCACTGACATTTAACATGTGGTAGTGCAAGACTCCAGTGCCTTGGAGTAAGTCACAGACAAGCTAATGCAAAACAATGTAGAGGTACAAATTTTCCACTCTTTGTGACAAACATCCTGTTTGTTCTATCATCACAAGCAATATAAATCCAGGGCTCCACGTAACTTCTTCACACACATTCAAAGCAGAGTGGGATTTCTTACAGTGACATATGCCTAAAGAATTATTACTTTGGTGCTACTCATCTTCCCCTGGCTACTTTTACTTCTCTGCTTGGAGCTTGCACCGAACCATGAAACAGTCTCTTACATAATTAAAAACAGTGTTTTAAACTCAGTTGTCTGTGGAGCTTTGTAAACATTTGCCATTTGAACCTTGGCACTAGAAGTTTTCACAAACCTTGCTTCAGCCAAAACACTTTTCAAAGCAAAATTTGGATTCTTCAACCTTAGCTTTAGTTAGCACAGTTTGTCTCTTACATATTCTATAAAAAATAAAACCACAAGTACCATTTAGTGTGTCATTTAGGAAGAATGGATTTTATTATGACCAGTCTTCATCAAGAATAGCATCTTGGTTACATTGTAGAGATTAGCAGAGATAAAGTAAAATTGTCTGAGGCTATGTATACACTAAAGATGGTATAAGTTATGTTGCTCAGGGGTGTGAATAAGCCACCCCTCTGAATGACATAAATTACGATGATCTAAGCGCCAGTGTGGACAGTGCTATGTCAGCAGAAGAGCTTCTCCTGCCAACATAGGTACCAATGCCCATGGGGGCTAGAGTCATTAAGTCAATGGGAGAGATCTCTCATGTTGGTATAGAGCGTCTGCACTAGCAGTGCTACAGCAGTGCAGCTGTATCGGTGCAGCTTCACTTCTGTAAGCTCTGTCGTGTAGCCATAGCATGGCCATTTGTTGGCAGAAAACATATAGCATCAAATTAGGCCAATAAAACGTGATGGACTGGGCTAAATGGAATACTTTGGGGATAGCGTACTTTGACTATCAGGTGCAGCAAATCTGTTTTTTGAAACCTCTTATGCAGTGATTCTGTAAAAAAAAATGCTACTTAACTATGCATCTGCCCAGTCTCAGCCAGAGTTTTCACTTCTGCTCAACAACTATAAACACATGGAGTTAGCGTTGCATACTGTAAATTATGTTGAGGGTACAGACAGATTGTACTTAGCTATGAAAGGACAGCTCCTCAGCTTGTGATAATTGTTGTAGCTCCATTGAAATTAACAGAGCTATGATAATTTATAGCATGTGAGGATCTGCCCTGTATTGTTTAGCATTTACAAATGTGGGCAAAACTAGTGTGGTTCTGATTTAGGCTCACAGCGACTTCCCTGGTCAGGATCTGCTCTTATAAAAGTAAAACCAGGGTTTGTTTGGAATTGGGTCCCAGTCAATCTGAATCCCCTAGGTAACAGTCCTCAGCCTACAGGAAATGCTTCCAGTTTTGACCCATTTCTGCTTACAACCATTATTGTTATTGACCTGATATGTGTGCACATATTCCTCCATTGCTTTAAACAATAAGACAAGTCTTTGCCAATAATGTATACATATCACATTGTATAACATGGGGTTGGTTTTCAAAAGTGCTCAGCACTGATCTCATTCTGCTCTCATGAAACTCAGTGCTAAGACTCCCATTCAGAGCAGAGATAGGGCAACACAGAGTGCTTTTGAAATTTTTCCCCATCCCTTCCCACCCTCCACAAATCAGTAAACAAGACCAGACAGAATTTGAATGAATTCAACATTTTCCCCTTCATGGAGATTGCTATTAAGCTTAGTAATTCATTACAGCTAAGAGGAACAATTCTACTTTTAAAAAACTGATTTTCAACTATTTTATTTGAGGTTTTGTCCATAAGATTTAAACATTTTACAGATGAACTTGTAGTTTCGAGAGCCATTTCTCAGCGAACCTATAGATAGCCTTAAGTTCTCAGTGCATGACTTCGATGATGGATTTTTTTGCAACTTTTATAACAGCTTTAATAAGGCACTCCTAAAAAACAGCTAAGCAAGTAAATAAATACCCCAAACAAATTGTAACATGTAGAGATGGGTTGGTATCAAAATATCCCCTTACCTCCAGGAAGCACCATAGTACCCCCATGTTAAAGATGATTTCTCAGTCAATCTCATTATGCATCCCACACAGCAGAACTTCTTTGACATGGGGGGAAATATATATACATAGTACACGAAGTACAGTATTAATTTTAGTACTAACATTAAATGACGTTGTTAAAGACTGTCAGTGTTCAAACTGGAGAGGCTGCTATGTTGCTACCTTTCTGTTTGCCAAGAAATGAATTATTTGTCTCCCACAAATGGGTCATTAAAAATAAATACTGCATGAACCTTCCAAACTTCGGGAGAGTCTCACAAAAACCACTGTTTCCAGAAGTGCTTATGCAGAATTTCAAACAGACTTCAGACCTGAGACTGATTCTGTGTCTATAGCTGCCATTGCCTTGTGCAACTATTCATAGGAATCCAGCACCCCAACTGAGAGGATGCTTATTTTAGCATCTAATAAGGAAGGTTTTATTCTCTTCCCAGAATTCTGCTTTAAGAAGGTGTATATAATTTCGGCTTGTTTTTATGTCTCTTCTAAGAATCAGAATCCTTTTCATTTATGGCAAAATAAATAAATCCAAAGCTGGAAAGAAATCCCAAATTTCTAGGGTGTTTTTGTGTGTGTGCTATTTAATGTACACTCTACTAGGCCAACCATCATTCTAGCGCATCTCCCCAGTGTGAACTGAGTAAAAAGCTGGACCTAGTTACATGGCTAGGTGAGTGGGGAGCAAGGAACAGTAGAGGTGAGGAATAGTTTTTCTGTACAAATATGCATGGCCAAATGCTCAAAACGTTGGGCATACTTGCTGAAGTGGATATTACCTGGTCATACATGCACCTATACCGATCATCTCAGGCCAGGTCTACACTAGAACCTTTTGCTGGTACTGTAATACCAGTTAGGGGTGATTCTTTTATGATGTTGAAATACCAGCAAAAGCCTGGTGTAGAGATACTTATATGATCACAAAAATGTTTTTGCCAGTATAGTTTATTTTGGTCATGGAACCAATGTAAGATATATTGGTAAAAGCTGGTATAAGCTGAGTCTACACTAGGAAGGTTTGCTGGTACAACTACACAAGCTAACATTTTCTACTGTAGAATAGGCTTCAGATCATGCACGTACAGTAACTCCTCACTTAAGGTTGTCCTGGTTAACGTTGTTTCGTTGTTACTTTGCTGATCAATTAGAGAACATGCTTGTTTAAAGTTGCGCAATGCTTCCTTATCACGTAGTTTGGCAGCCACCTGCTTTGTCCACTGCTTGCAGGAAGAGTAGCCCGTTGGAGCTGACTGGTGGGGGCTTGGAACGAGGGTGGGCTGGCAGCCCCCCTGTCAGCTCCCCTAAGTTCCCTGTGCAGCGGCAGCCACCCAGCAGGCTATCAATTGTAGGGCAGTTCAGCTGTCCCTCCCACCACTGCCGTGTGCTGCTCCTGCCCTCTACCTTGGAGCTGCTCCTGGGAGCCTCCTGTTTGCTGTGCAGGGGGGTGGGGAATAAGGGTGCTAATGTCAGAATCATAGAATCATAGAATATCAGGGTTGGAAGGGACCTCAGGAGGTCATCTAGTCCAACCCCCTGCTCAAAGCAGGACCGATCCCCGACTAAATCATCCCAGCCAAGGCTTTGTCAAGCCTGACCTTAAAAACTTCTAGGGAAGGAGATTCCACCACCTCCCTAGGTAACGCATTCCAGTGTTTCACCACCCTCCGAGTGAAAAAGTTTTTCCTAATATCCAACCTAAATCTCCCCCACTGCAACTTGAGACCATTACTCCTTGTTCTGTCATCTGCTACCACTGAGAACAGTCTAGAGCCATCCTCTTTGGAACCCCCTTCAGGTAGTTGAAAGCAGCTATCAAATCCCCCCTCATTCTTCTCTTCCGCAGACTAAACAATCCCAGTTCCCTCAGCCTCTCTTCATAACTCATGTGTTCCAGTCCCCTAATCATTTTTGTTACCCTCCGCTGGACTCTTTCCAATTTTTCCACATCCTTCTTGTAGTGCGGGGCCCAAAACTGGACACAGTACTCCAGATGAGGCCTCACCAATGTCGAATAGAGGGGAATGATCACGTCCCTCGATCTGCTGGCAATGCCCCTACTTATACATCCCAAAATGCCATTGGCCTTCTTGGCAACAAGGGCACACTGTTGACTCATATCCAGCTTCTCGTCCACTGTAACCCCTAGGTCCTTTTCTGCAGAACTGCTGCCGAGCCATTCGGTCCCTAGTCTGTAGCGGTGCATTGGATTCTTCCGTCCTAAGTGCAGGACTCTGCACTTGTCCTTGTTGAACCTCACCAGATTTCTTTTGGACCAATCCTCCAATTTGTCTAGGTCCCTCTGTATCCTATCCCTACCCTCCAGCATATCTACCACTCCTCCCAGTTTAGTGTCATCTGCAAACTTGCTGAGGGTGCAATCCACACCATCCTCCAGATCATTTATGAAGATATTGAACAAAACCGGCCCCAGGACCGACCCCTGGGGCACTCCACTTGATACCGGCTGCCAACTAGATATGGAGCCATTGATCACTACCCGTTGAGCCCAACAATCTAGCTGGCTTTCTATCCACCGTATAGTCCATTCATCCAGCCCATACTTCTTTAACTTGCTGGCAAGAATACTGTGGGAGACGGTGTCAAAAGCTTTGCTAAAGTCAAGGAACAACATGTCCACTGCTTTCCCTTCATCCACAGAGCCAGTTATCTCCTCAGGATGTCTCCCTCCCCCTGCTCCTGCCCCCCCACTCCTGTATCTTATCTCCATGGAGCAGGGTTGGGGGACATGACAGGGCTCAGGATCAGGGCTGGCTCTAGGCACCAGCAAAACAAGCAGGTGCTTGGGGTGGCACATTTCTAGGGGCGGCATTCCAGTGCCAGCCATGCTGCCCCTAGAAATGTGCTCCCGCCGCGCTAGCTCGCCTCCGCTCTGCCTCCACGTGCTCCCCTGAGCGCGCCACCGTCACTCCGCTTCTCCCCCATCCCTCCCTCCCTCCCAGGCTTGCCGCACGTGAAACAGCTGTTTGGCGTGGCAAGTCTGGGAGGGAGTGAGGGAGGGAGGAGAAGCTGAGCAGCGGTGCACTCGGGGGAGGTGGCGGTGGTGGAGCGGAGGTGAGCTGGGGCGGGAAGCAGTTCCTCTACTCCCCCATTACTTCCTGCGCTCCACCCCCCTTGCTCACCTCCACTCTGCCTGCTCCCCTGAACGCACTGCCTCTCCCTTGCCTGAGAGGGAGGGAGGAGAAGCAGAGCGGCAGCATGTTCAGGGGAGCAGGCAGACTGGAGAAGAGCGAGGGTGCGGGGTTGCGGGGGGGAGCCGCAGGAAGCAATTTGGGGGGGGAAATGCAGCATGCCCGGGGGAGGAGGCGGGGCCAGGGATTTGGGGAAGGAGTTAGGAAGGGGCGGAGTTGGGGCGGAGCCACGGGCAGGGGGGCACGAAAAATAAGCAGGGGTGGCCAAATTTTTTTTTCTTGGGGCAGCAAAAATCCTAGAGCCAGTCCTGCTCAGGATGGAGGGAGAAGCTGCTGTCTTAACTTGTTGATCTACTTTAAAAGGCAGTGTAATTAGAGTGGGGTCAGCGTACTTAAAGGGGACATGCACGTCTCTCTTCACACACACATGGTGTGTGTGTGTCTCTCTTGCTCACACACACACACACACACAGTGTGTGTCTCTGTCTGCCATGCTCTGTCTCCTCCCTCCATTCATGCTACATTTGCTTAAAGTAGCATTTTTCAGGAACATAACTACAACATTAAGCAAGGTGTTGCACATTCAGATTCCCCTTTTGAACATATCATTTCCCCATCTGCATGCAAAAGCAGGAGTTGGGTCAGTCAAATACAAGTGCAAATTTGCACATTTTTGTGCACACGTCTCCACCTTCACTTAAAAATTTTTGGTCAGTAGTTAAAATTTGTGCTTGAACTGAACTGAATCTCATAATTTATTTTTATGAGATTTTGACCCATAATACCAGAAACCTTGCAAAAGTCTAAAGATTTCCATGATTTTGGTGTAAAGTCTTGCAAACAGTTCTTTAAAGAGGTTTTGGCTGCCTCTGAACTGGAAAATAAACTACTGGACTTGGCCTATAACCAAATTGTAGGGGGAGGTTTTGAATCTAGGACTTTAGAGTTCAACCTCTGCCCCTATACCTGACCTCTGAAGGGATTCAGACCTGAGGCTCCAAGTGCAGCCCATCTCTAGCTTAAAATTAAACCTAGAAAGCTGAAAATAAAACTGAAAAGAGTGATATTTTAATAGCATGTTTTAGTGGCAGCTTTATTGCCCCATTTTATCTCACTGCTTTATTGAGAGCACCTTGACAATTGTTTAACAGATGTTAAACAAGAAAAAAAGAAAGGTTTTCCCATAATTGAGGTTACCTTTTTCTTTGAAAAAATGTGTGACTGTGACATTGTATTGTATTTCCTTTACATCTGTGTCTGAGTGGGAGGTTGTTTTTTTGTTTTGTTTTGTTTTGTGTTTATAAAGGAAATGAAAAGAGAAAAGCAATATTGCAGGAAGGCCAGTGGCAGCTGACTCTCCAAATGACTTCCTTCCTGGAAGCATCGCTCCATATAGTATATATTCCAATGTTATATTATGTGGACCACAAAATGGCAGCTTCATTCTTTTCTCCAAGGGCAGCAGGGAGTTATTTGTTGATACTGGATAAATTAAGTACTAATGACCAAGTATGCAAACTCCATTTCTGCTTAAAGCTTCTATTCAGTAGGACTCCTATAGTTCTATCATTTGTTTATGTCAAGTGGTGGTGTAATGCTCAATGCTTCAGTACTGCAATCAACACAAGATTTAACCATAGTACCTACATTAAATCATAGTGTTTTTAGGTGTCTCTATGTGGCCAGTTTCTGGCTAAAATTCATCTTCCACTAGTGAACAAATAAACAGTCCAATAAGTCTCAGCTACTTATTTTCCCTTTGAGAAGTCAGTCAGTTACAGTAGCTGTCTTACCATCTACTCATTGTACCTCCCATATTATGAAACTGATTGATTATTGATGAGTTATTATTTAAGTTTAGTGCAATGGCCCATGGGTCTCAAACGCAGGCTCATGGATTTCCAGTTAGCCCGCACATCGTGGCCACCAATGGGCAAGCTCTCCCAGCTCTCTTGGGAGAGAAGAGCTAGCAGAAATCTGATCCCTCCCACAGGCTCCACCAGCAGGATCCTAATTGGGGATGATGATCAGCCCCACCGAATTGGCCTCATCATGCCATTTAATCCAGAAGGCAGCACAGGAAGTTGTCTGAGCAGCTGAGAGACTTTGAGTGGCTGATACCCTGGACCACCTACATCCCGATCTTGACATCTAGTTTCACAATCAATTAACTGCAATGTTTCTTTAAAAGAAAACTGCAAGGATTAGTTGTAATGCCCTGGGCTTTTATTATGGTAGCGCATCAGGGCTCCAATCAGGAGCAACCACCTTCCATTAGGCACATCAAGGTTCCTTCCCCACTCTGAACTCTGGGGTACAGATGTGGAGACCTGCATGAAAGACCCCCTAAGCTTATTCTTACAAGCTTAGGTTAAAAATTCCCCAAGGTACAAACTTTGCCTTGTCCTTGAACAGTATACTACCACCACCAAGCGTTTTAAATAAAGAACAGGGAAAGAGACCACTTGGAGGCGTCTTCCCCCAAAATATCCCCCCAAGCCCTACACCGCCCTTCCTGGGGAAGGCTTGATAAGAATCCTCACCAATTTGTACAGGTGAACACAGACCCAAACCCTTGGATCTTAAGAACAATGAAAAATCAATCAGGTTCTTAAAAGAAGAATTTCAATTAAAGAAAAGGTAAAAGAATCACCTCTGTAAAATCAGGATGGTAAATAACTTATAGGGAAATCAGATTCAAAACATAGAGAATCCCTCTAGGCAAAACCTTCAGTTACAAAAAGACACAAAAACAGGAATATACGTTCCCTCCAGCACAGCTTATTTTACTAGCCATTAAACAAAAGGAAATCTAACGCATTTTCTAGCTAGATTACTTACTAAGTTAACAGGAGTTGGAAGGCTGCATTCCTGATCTGTTCCCGGCAAAAGCACCACACAGACAGACAAACCCTTTGTTCCCCCACCCTCCAGATTTGAAAGTATCTTGTCCCCTCATTGGTCATTTTGGGTCAGGGGCCAGCGAGGTTACCTTAGCTTCTTAACCCTTTTCAGATGAAAGCGTTTTGCCTCTGGCCAGGAGGATTTTATAGCACTGAATACAGAAAGGTGGTTACTCTTCCCTTTATATTTATGACAAGGCACTATACCAATAATTAAAGAGATTGTCTTCCTCCAAAGTTCTTATAAGAGGACACAGATGAAACAAAACTGTTGTGGCATCGATGAAGAATGTGGTAAACAGTAAAAAATATATGTCTTAGCAAAATGGGCAGTGGCAAGGCTCTCCACCTGCCTAGCTGGCAATCTCCCATTTAAGCATCACAGGAAAGGTGGGTTTTAAGGAGGGATTTGAAGTAGGGCAAGGTGGTAGCTGGACTGATTTACTTAGAATTTTTTCCCACTTGTAGAAGGCAGCATGGGAGAAAGTGTGAAGGTGCTTGTGGGCAGAGCCAATAGGTGGGTGGTGAAGATTTGTGAAGGTGGGAATCAGTGTCACTTTTAAAATGTCTGTTGTAGTTACTGAATGATTATTTACTAAAAAGGGATATGTTCAAAATATATTCCTAAAATGTCTCTTTAAATCTCCTTATTGCTGTATTGATGCCATGTTATCTGCAAATGGTTCTGAAGCCTGTTAGGGGGCTTATTCCTTCACCCACTTACTTCCCTGGTCCTTCTCACATGAACAGAGAGCAACAATACCCAAAGTCCAAAGGTGCAAACAATTTGATGTTTATTGGGGTGAACTTCCAGCAATCATGATTCCAGTTTCATAGAATCATAGAATCATAGAATCATAGAATATCAGGGTTGGAAGGGACCCCAGAAGGTCATCTAGTCCAACCCCCTGCTCGAAGCAGGACCAATTCCCAGTTAAATCATCCCAGCCAGGGCTTTGTCAAGCCTGACCTTAAAAACCTCTAAGGAAGGAGATTCTACCACCTCCCTAGGTAACGCATTCCAGTGTTTCACCACCCTCTTAGTGAAAAAGTTTTTCCTAATATCCAATCTAAACCTCCCCCATTGCAACTTGAGACCATTACTCCTCGTTCTGTCATCTGCTACCATTGAGAACAGTCTAGAGCCATCCTCTTTGGAACCCCCTTTCAGGTAGTTGAAAGCAGCTATCAAATCCCCCCTCATTCTTCTCTTCTGCAGACTAAACAATCCCAGCTCCCTCAGCCTCTCTTCATAAGTCATGTGCTCTAGACCCCTAATCATTTTTGTTGCCCTTCGCTGGACTCTCTCCAATTTATCCACATCCTTCTTGTAGTGTGGGGCCCAAAACTGGACACAGTACTCCAGATGAGGCCTCACCAGTGTCGAATAGAGGGGAACGATCACATCCCTCCATCTGCTCGCTATGCCCCTACTTATACATCCCAAAATGCCATTGGCCTTCTTGGCAACAAGGGCACACTGTTGACTCATATCCAGCTTCTCGTCCACTGTCACCCCTAGGTCCTTTTCCGCAGAACTGCTGCCTAGCCATTCGGTCCCTAGTCTGTAGCGGTGCATTGGATTCTTCCATCCTAAGTGCAGGACCCTGCACTTATCCTTATTGAACCTCATCAGATTTCTTTTGGCCCAATCCTCCAATTTGTCTAGGTCCTTCTGTATCCTATCCCTCCCCTCCAGCGTATCTACCACTCCTCCCAGTTTAGTATCATCTGCAAATTTGCTGAGAGTGCAATCCACACCATCCTCCAGATCATTTATGAAGATATTGAACAAAACCGGCCCCAGGAACGACCCCTGGGGCACTCCACTTGACACCGGCTGCCAACTAGACATGGAGCCATTGATCACTACCCGTTGAGCCTGACAATCTAGCCAGCTTTCTACCCACCTTATAGTGCATTCATCTAGCCCATACTTCCTTAACTTGCTGACAAGAATACTGTGGGAGACCGTGTCAAAAGCGGTCTCCCACAGTTTCCTTCCTTAGTGTCCCCCTTCCCAGCTCTGACACCACAGAGCCTTACACCTGTGTCCCTGTTCCCATTCCTGCCCTTAGCCAAACATGATTCCAATTTCCTTACCCCCATTCCCTGTTCCCATTTCCCGCTTTAGCAAAACAAGATTCCAATTTCCCATTCCCTGTTCCCATTTTCCCTCCCCACACCCACCCACACACCTCCTGATTGACTGCAGACTATATAGTAAAACTTGAGTTCCGCTTAGCTATACCTCAACCAATCATTTTCCTGAAATTTAACTAACCAATCCTAATGTATTGTAACATGACTATGTAACCAATTATATCCCACAACCTTAATTAGTTTACACCCAGCAAAATTAATTATAGAGCAGACAGAAAGAATCACAGAACCAGACAGACATTATACAGACAAATAATAGCAAAGTGGGAACTATAATGACAAAACAATACAGAAGTGAGGATTTCACATCCCAGCTATTGATAAGTGAGTTCTTGCCAGACAGGATGCTATCAAACTACGTTTCCTTTTACATTTTCTAGGCACTTCCCTTTCTCTGGAGGTGATAGGCACTATCAGGACAGGATTGTATTCCTAACAGCCCAATAGCACCTTCTTTCAATGTGACTAGTTTGGAATGTGAGGAGGTGACTGGTCGCTTCCCAGCTTATAGCTGCCTCTGTTGCTTAGCCAAAGGCCTTAGCCTAAGAACAGGGCCTCAGACTGTCACAGTAAGAGAGGGCCCTTACACCGGCAGACAGTGATTTTGATTCTTTCTTTTATATCTCTATAACTAGCCAAGTGATAAGAATACATCTAAATTCTTAGAGTACAGGCCTTTACAGACAGGCCTGAATATCTATATCCTAACAGAGCCTTTCAAGGAGGCCTGCCCATTTGACTGTTGCCTCCCATCAAGAATTCCAGTCTGCTGATTAATGGCCCAACCCTGGAGTCCTTAACCCCTCAATGCACATCAAAGCCTTGCAAAGCTTTTGCTCAAAGCCGAGCAAGAGAGAGGTAAGAAGTCATTTCCACTGGTTTGCTTTTCAAAGGCAAAGAGATCCAATTAATACAAAAGGAGTTTCTACACATATACGGAAATCAGAATACAGAGGGGCAAGATCTACTAGAGAGCACTGTTACCATTACAGTATGACTGTGCTAAGATTTTTCTTGAAAACATATTTGTGTGTTAGCATCTCTTAGCTTGTCACACAAACAACACAATACACAGACTGCACAGGCTGAATCTGCAGAACCATACTCAGACCCAAGACTCAACCAGTGAAAGTGGGAGTATTATAGGGAAGCAGAATTAATGGGCTCCCACAGGTACAGAAGACTGCATGTGATGTGAGTATCAGTGGGTATTGTGCTGATGTTAACGGTGTTGCTTCCATGGTAATGTCCCATACTAAGACAATGCACACAACACAGTAGTGACAGTGAACTTTGATACAGCTCTGTGACACTATGGTGCCAGAATCTATTTTCATAGATTCATCAATTCCAAGGCTAGAAAGGACCACTGTGATTGAGTAGTCTAACCTCCTCCATAACACAGGTCACTGAAATTCCCTGAAAATTTGCACAGCTTCAGTCACTGCATTTGAAAGGCCATGCACACCTAGTGTCAAAAAGCCCTCCCATTGCATGGACTTTATCAGCCTTGATTTAGGACTGGGGTCATGTGTACTGCTATGGGACTTATGCTAACTAAAGTAAGTCAAATTCTCTATGCCTTAATTTCTCCATGTGTGAAATGGGAATAAAGATACTGACACCACAGGGATATTTTCAGGCTAAATTCACTAAGTGTTTTAAGATCTTTATGGGGCAGATGGTATGGAAGAGTAAACATATTACAGTGACAGAGCTTGCATGGCAATTCAGGCTCAAAGTCATCTGGACACCTCTGTGCTCAGGCATTGTCTAGAAAGCAGTTCAACCACTGTGACGTGCTTGTGTTTGCCAACTTGGGAAGTCCAAAGTGCCAAGAGCCCTGTGTCGTTTTAGCCTATGTTGAGTAAACTGTTCAACTATAAGAACAAAAACCTTTTGTGGCTCCAACAAAAAACAGAGAACTTGAAAGCAGTCAAACAATTTCCTCCCCAAAAGTACTCAGTAGAGGAGAAGGGAAGAGAGTGGCCAATAGTGACTCTCAGTCCAGGACAGAAAGTTGTAATAGTGGCTCTGGCTCCCCATTGAGCCCATTGTAGAGGCAGCAGCTTATCAGTGCCAGAAGACTACTCTCTCTGTACAACAGCAACAATGGGCAATATCTGCCTTCCTCAAAGCTCTGGATCAAACAGACATGCACAGCTGTATGCAGGCCAGTACTAACGAATCTTCAAATCATGCCACATTGCTTCACTTAGGTAGGTTGCAAGGGTGATCCATTAGTGAGAAAGACTGGAGCCTAACTGAAATGCTCTGATAATTTTAATTAAGCTCATCATAGCTACAAACCTGGTAACTCTAGCAAAACATTTGCACCTTAAAAAAAAAGAAAGGACTACAACCAGCTCACTGAACCTGCTGTGTTACCTCCCCAAGTTCCTGCAGTTTCTAATGCCCTCAAATAAAAGGACCATCATGGTACACAGAATCAGATGTTTTTTCCAGTTTGTCAAATTAGGCATAAGGACACCAAACTGTTAGGGCAGAGGCTCTATGCTCCCTAATGGCACTACTGTCCCTCACTACAGAGCTAGCCTTCACAAAAATAGAATACCAGAATTCCAAAGAGCAAGGAACACAGAAATAAATTCTTTGGGGTGCGAGGTAATAATCCCTTTTGGGGGCAAATTCGAGAAAAGGATTTGGCATTGTACTTCAACATTACTCTTATATCAGCTTGTATTTCTGTGCAGACCACAAAGCTTTATGAGCTATCAAGAGAAGAAATGGTTCCTCCAAGACACATTAACAACCAAAACCAAAACTTCAAACACAGAAGTCATCACAGAATGATAGAAAACCAAGTTCATGCTCAGTATAAATACAGAGGGTTGTCTAGTGATTAGAACAGAAAATTTGGAGTGAAAATTTCCAAGATTGATTCCCACCCCCATCATTACCTTTGTGTGTTGCCTTGGGAAAATCATTTAGGCCCTGATTTTCAGAAGTGGCCAGTAACTTTGGTGCCTCAATTTTTTGGGGCCATATTTAAGACACTTTGGGCCTGATTTTCAGAAGCACTGATCACTCATCTCCAACTGATGTCAACTGCAGCTGCACAGCACCTCTGAAATGAGGCCTTTGGTATCTCAAGTTGGGCACCTGAAAATTGGAAAGTTTTGGCCTTAACCTCTTTGGGCCAAAGCCTTGAATCATGGTGTGTTGTGCTCAGCACAGGACCTAGTGTAATATAGGTAAAGTGACTGTAAGACATCTTTCATTTCCACTGATCTTCAAGCCGCCTAAGGGCTAAACCAGCCTTGCGCAAAACTGACAGAAGCCTAAGTTATGCCAGCTAAAGTGGTTTTCTAGGACCTTGCAGTCTGCTCAAGAATGTCCTCTGCGCATGTTGGATGAGTGAATGGCATAGAGTCAGCTACATGCCAGCCATGGATCGCCCCTATGTCTTTTAGGGCAGCTCTCAGTCACCTTTGTGTTGTTGGAACAACACCAAAGAGATAGAGTAAGAGCCTAAGCCCTGGTCCTTCACTTCTGTTTCACTATTTGTAAAATGGGGTTGATACTAATCTGCATCACAGAAGTTTTATGAAATGCAATGGAGATGCTTGCAAAGTGCTTTGAGAGGCGCTGATGACAGGCCACAGAGGTGCCAAAGAACATAATTCTTTGCTGAAGATAGTAAGGGGATAATAAATGTACCTTTATAAGATCTAAGTTGTCATAAATATAAAGGGAAGGGTAATCACCTTTAAAATTCCTCCTGGCCAGAGGAAAAATCCTTTCACCTGTAAAGGGTTAAGAAGCTAAAGGTAACCTCGCTGGCACCTGACCAAAATGACCAATGAGGAGACAAGATACTTTCAAAAGCTGGGAGGAGGGAAAAAAACAAAGGGTCTGTGTCTGTCTGTGTGATGCTTTTGCCGGAGACAGAACAGGAATGGAGTCTTAGAACTTAGTAAGTAATCTAGCTAGGTATGTGTTAGATTATGATTTCTTTAAATGGCTGAGGAAATAGCTGTGCTGAATAGAATGAATATTCCTGTCTGTGTGTCTTTTTTGTAACTTAAGGTTTTGCCTAGAGGGATTCTCTATGTTTGAATCTAATTACCCTGTAAGGTATCTACCATCCTGATTTTACAGAGATGATTCCTTTTTACTTCTATTAAAAGTCTTCTTGTAAGAAAACTGAATGCTTTTTCATTGTTCTAAGATCCAAGGGTTTGGGTCTGTGGTCACCTATGCAAATTGGTGAGGATTTTTACCAAACCTTCCCCAGGAAGTGGGGTGCAAGGGTTGGGAGGATTTTGGGGGGAAAGACGTTTCCAAACTACGTTTTTTCAGGAACCCAAATAAAGTTTGGTGGTGGCAGTGGAAGTCCAAGGCTAAAATAGTTTGTACCTTGGGGAAGTTTTAACCTAAGCTGGTAAAAGTAAGCTTAGGAGGTTTTCATGCAGGTCCCCACATCTGTACCCTAGAGTTCAGAGTGGGGAAGGAACCTTGACATAAGTACTCTGGTGGTGGGCATCATTAGATTAGACAGCAGCAAACAAATCTGGAATCCCCTTCTGAATGTACACGCTAAGTGGAATTTGACAAAGGGAAACAGTTTCATATATTGGTTTCACTGAACTAGTTTCATGTCATCCCCTCTAATATGATATTGGTTGCTCATATCACATCCCTTTTCATACGTGGTCCTTCTGCACTCTATTTTCTTTCTGACTTCCCTTGCTCTCATTTTTGCTTTAGGTTATTTTATGCTCTATTTTTGTTTCTGGTTTTTATTGTTTATTCATCATGATATACTTGCACTACTAAGAAACGTATGTTAGAATTACAAAGGTGTGAAAGGTTTATATAGAAACCAAATCCTGCCAGAAATAAAGGTCAATTCAGTATATTATATATTAATGTTCACCTCACCTTCAGGTTAGGGAAAGGGGCCCAAACGTGGAGTGGTATTGTTTGCCTAGCCTAACTGTCCCATCTTACACACTGCCCTATAGAACATTTTATAGATTGGGGGAAGGAGAGTGTAATAATTGGGCACCTGGAACAAAACTGGGGCAGCAGGTTTTCAACTTCCCCAGAGGTACCTGGGGAGAGTGGAGGAGGCCACCTACTTTACAAACAGTCTAATGGGCAGACTGTAGGCTGCCAGGCACCTGTAAAGACATCAAGAGGTAAATAAGAGGCTCCACACAGCCTAAAGTAGTGGGTCTCAACCTTTTCTGATCCCTCCCAGTTAGCCAGGATCTACCTTAGACCCCCACCCCCCACCCCTGTTTAGCAGTTTGGGAAGTGAAGGGTGAGCACAAACCCTGATACCTGTTTGCTACTCCCTTGGAGATCACTGCCCCCAGGCTGAGAACCCAAGCCCTAGAGGAAGGCAGCATCTACAGAGATTTCCTAGAGATGAGTTTCTGTACAACCTACACTTCCATGCCCATAGGGGCTGGGCCAGTTTGAACTGTTGCAAATGGAACCAGCAGGCTTCAGTATGCATGGCTCTAATACCATGCCTAAAGTCAGAATTATACTTTGCACTTCTGTTGATGCCTTCCCATAGAGGATCTCAGAACAAGTCACAGATACTCATGATTAAAGCCTCACTACACTGCTGAGTGAGATCATAGAATATCAGGGTTGGAAAGGACCTCAGGAGGTCATCTAGTCCAACCCCCTGCTCAAAGCAGGACCGATCCCCAACTAAATCATCCCAGCCAGGGCTTTTTCAAGCCTGACCTTAAAAACTTCTAGGGAAGGAGATTCCACCACCTCCCTAGGTAACACATTCCAGTGTTTCACCACCCTCATAGTGAAAAAGTTTTTCCTAATATCCAACCTAAATCTCCCCCACTGCAACTTGAGACCATTACTCCTTGTTCTGTCATCTGCTACCACTGAGAACAGTCTAGAGCCGTCCTCTTTGGAACCCCCTTTCAGGTAGTTGAAAGCAGCTATCAAATCCTTGCTCATTCTTCTCTTCCGCAGACTAAACATCCCCAGTTCCCTCAGCCTCTCCTCATAAGTCATGTGTTCCAGTCCCCTAATCATTTTTGTTGCCCTCCACTCTTTCCAGTTTTTCCACATCCTTCTGATAGTGTGGGGCCCAAAACTGGACACAGTACTCCAGATCAGAGCCCCAAAGCTCTGTCAAGCCCCAATACTCAGAAATACAAGAAAAAGGTTTTAAAATGGGAAAAGTAATCCACTTGGATTCACAATGAGTGCTGTGTGGCCAGTCAGTGATGCTCCATGGTCCTGTATCCCAGGACCAGTGTTTGTGAACCTGGTACAGAAGAAGGCAGTGCTGGGAACACACAGCTTTTGATGTACCAAGATGACTTGCAATGTTGCCATGTGATATAGAGTATTAAAATCTCCAAAGACTTATACAAATGGCGCTTAGAGAATTGCAATGCTGTGTGCATATATTTAATTTTGTTCATATGCTTAAAAGGTTAATAGTTTCATTTAAAAAGCTAAAGCAATATGCTCCCAGTTTAATAAAATATTTTATACTGGGAAAATAGTCCCTTACCCATCAAAAAAACTATCTTGAACAGACCTGTGCTGGCTAACAGGGTATGAGAGCCCAACATAGAATTTAAAGCACTGAGATCTAAAATTTCATTTGAAATCACTTCTTTGGAGCAGAGGGATTTTAGAGGGGGCAGTACTGATTTGCATTTTGTAGGTTTTCAGATGAAGACATCCACTTATTTTGTGTAAGCAACATTTAAAGCATTTCTGACATATCTGCTATACCAAGCTGTTCTGTGCTACAACAGGAAGCTTAAATGTGTTAAATCTTATCGTGTTTTTCATATATATAGAACATGGGGTTTGAAGATATATGGTCATTATTTCTAGAACACTACACCAAAAAGTCCAGCATGTATATTAACAGCTAGAAAGGAACTTAATCTTTATAAGGCATAACCACATATAAATGGAAGTATAGATGCTGTAAACTACAGTGTGTTTCATATCTTCTGACTCCCTTCCCCTTCTCACTTTTACATAAATAGTATTAAAAACATTTAAACAAAAAAGATTACACAGGAAGAGATACAGATAATGACGTGGCTGCTCAGATGCTAGTGCCAGGCCAAAGCTGTGAGTATTAGTTTTTTAAAAAAAAATATGACAGCTATCTTTGACTTAATTGTTCAGGCAATAAGATCAATTTATCATCTCCGCATTATACAGCGTGACTCCAATGGCAACTGAGCATTTCCGGTTGCTGTTTTGCAGCTATGGCACAAAAGGAGCTTTGATTTAAGGATTATGGTGAACTATTTTGCTCCCTTGTAGTAAGTATAAATTTTTTATTAACGCTAATGTTAAAAAAATATATATATATAATACATAGGTTGGCAAAAGAGTGTCTGTACATCTGGGTATAGTGCTTAGATTATCCACAAATATAAAGTTTGTTTTTAAAAGTCATATGATACATAGAGTACATAGTCAGCAATAACCCAAATTTAGGTGAATAGATTTAACAATACAGTTTAGATATTAGAATCCAAGTACTCGGGTACATCACACATTAAAAGTTGTATAGAGATTTGGTTGTGGAAAGCAAAATATATCAATGGGTGGAGATTGTCCCTCAGTCATTGAGAATTATGTAGGTCGTTCATTTAGAAATTAGGTATATTACACATTAGTTTACCCCTTTTAACTAATTGGTAGCAAATTTTGCATCATTTGGTTGTGTTTTTAATGTTGAGCTCATTGAATACTCTGTGCAATATCATGAAAAGCCCAAGCAACAAACTGCATACCCCTGAAAGCAGTAAGCCTCCTTAGGCAGTAATTTTCCTAGTGAGGACAAAGCCAAAGGGACTTTCATCTAGAAGAGTATCCTACAAGTTAGCAGCTCTTTGCCTAGATTGAACACCTGAGTGGAAAGACCTTAGCACTGGTAAACACTGCAAAACATTACCAGGTCTCTAAAGGGTTGTGAACAATTAGTTGACCTGATGTTGAAGACAGTTTAGCGGTGAGTATAGACCAAGACAATTCAACTTTGGATCTATCTATTTTAGGTACTATTATAGCCCCAATTACTGTATCAAAATTTAATGCATTTATCCCCACAACATCCCTGTCAAGTTGGGAAGTGCTATTATTCCCATTTTACAGATGGAGAACTACACATGGAAGCTAAGTGACTTGCCCATTGTCACACATGAAATTTGTGGCAGAGCAGGGATTTAAATGCAGTTCTCCCAGGTTCTAGGCTAGCGCCCAAACCACTGAACTATCTTTCCCTTCTAGCAGCAGTGTTTAGCAGCATGCCTAATAACCACAATTAAACTCTTTGTATTGAGATTTTAATCCCAATTAGACACAATGCTGAATATGATTTGCCCTGGCCTGCACTGACTGCTAAACCATGTTCAGCGTTGTGCCAGCTAACATAAGTGTTCACAATCGTGTTTGGACACAGTAACATTTTGTCGTTTAGACTGGACCTATTAGTGTTTGGTGAAAGAAAGATGGGAGGGAGAGAGGATGGTATTGTGAACTATTCAGATTAATGTTTTACAAGTAGTGGACATATTAATTGGTAGCAATCTAAGGCTACTGAGGATCAGGTCATTTTTCTAATGGATTCATATAGTTTACACTGTTGAAAAGTAATGCATCACATAAACACCTAATTTTATTAATTATCTGTAGATGTTGTGTCCTAGGTTATCAAATTGTTATCCTGGCTTATGTACTTGGATTTTGATGGATTATATTAATTGATTAGAGAAATTTTGCTCTCAGGTACATGGATGCCACTGGACCCATTTTGGTGAGGATGCATGTTTAAAATGGCAAGCAGAATTTTTCCCACTGAGGTCAAGGATTGTATTGAGCAGATATACAGAAATAGCAGCACTTTTCTGATGGTTTGATCAGCCTGTTCAGAATTTAAGTTGTCATCTATAAAAATGTAGATGGCTGGCTCCTGTGGTTAGAGGTTGATAGATGTTTGGCTATGTGTGTGTGTTCCTTCTGTCCGCCTCCCCAACCCTACGCAGACAGTTGGCACAGCAGACCTCGAGCAAACCACCCAATGACCACAAGATTCATTAAGGGACAAAGGCACCCAGCCAGGTTTATTGTTGACAAAGCACGGTACTAGCATCCTGCAGACTCTACTGAACCACTAATACATGCATGCCCATAACAATGGACCAGCTCGGTGAACAGCAGGATTTTCTCTTCCTCTCTAGGCCAGACAAAGATACTCCCTCTAAGATACATTTTTATATCCCGATACAAACAAGTTAGTACTGCCTCTATGACATAGGCAGCTCTCCAACACCACTTTCTACAAGCCATTACCCTCTGATCCCACCGAGGGTTACCAAAAGAAACTACAGCATTTGCTCAAGAAACTCCCTGAAAAAGCACAAGAACAAATCCGCACAGACACATCCCTGGAACCCCGAGCTGGGGTATTCTATCTGCTACCCAAGATCCATAAACCTGGAAATCCTGGACGCCCCATCATCTCAGGCATTGGCACCCTGACAGCAGGATTGTCTGGCTATGTAGACTCCCTCCTCAGGCCCTACGCTACCAGCACTCCCAGCTATCTTCGAGACACCACTGACTTCCTGACGAAACTACAATCCATCGGTGACCTTCCTGAAAACACCATCCTGGCCACTATGGATGTAGAAGCCCTCGACACCAACATTCCACACAAAGATGGACTACAAGCTGTTAGGAACAGTATCCCCGATAATGTCACGGCAAACCTGGTGGCTGAACTTTGTGACTTTGTCCTCACCCATAACTATTTCACATTTGGGGACAATGTATACCTTCAAATCAGCAGCACTGCTATGGGTACCTGCATGGCCCCACAGTATGCCAACACTTTTATGGCTGACTTAGAACAACGCTTTCTCAGCTCTTGTCCCCTAATGCCCCTACTCTACTTGCGCTACATTGAGGACATCTTCATCATCTGGACCCATGGAAAAGAAGCCCTTGAGGAATTCCACCATGATTTCAACAATTTCCATCCCACCATCAACCTCAGCCTGGACCAGTCCACACAAGAGATCCACTTCCTGGACATTATGGTGCTAATAAGCGATGGTCACATAAACACCACCCTATACTGGAAACCTACTGACCGCTATTCCTACCTACATGCCTCCAGCTTTCATCCAGACCACACCACGTGATCCATTGTCTACAGCCAAGCTCTATGATACAACCTCATTTGCTCCAACCCCTCAGAGACAAACACCTACAAGATCTCTATCAAGCATTCTTACAACTACAATACCCACCTGCTGAAGTGAAGAAACAGATTGACAGAGCCAGAAGAGTACCCAGAAGTCACCTACTACAGGACAGGCCCAACAAAGAAAATAACAGAACGCCACTAGCCATCACCTTCAGCCCCCAACTAAAACCTCTCCAACGCATCATCAAGGATCTACAACCTATCCTGAAGGACGACCCATCACTCTCACAGATCTTGGGAGACAGGCCAGTCCTTGCTTACAGACAGCCCCCCAACCTGAAGCAAATACTCACCAGCAACCACACACCACACAACAGAACCACTAACCCAGGAACCTATCCTTGCAACAAAGCCCGTTGCCAACTGTTTCCACATATCTATTCAGGGGACACCATCATCGGGCCTAATCACATCAGCCACAATATCAGAGACTCGTTCACCTGCACATCTACCAATGTGATATATGCCATCATGTGCCAGCAATGCCCCTCTGCCATGTACATTGGTCAAACTGGACAGTCTCTACGTAAAAGAATAAATGGACACAAATCAGACGTCAAGAATTATAACAATCAGAAACCAGTTGGAGAACACTTCAATCTCTTTGGTCACTCGATTACAGACCTAAAAGTGGCAATATTTCAACAAAAAAACTTCAGAAACAGACTCCAACAAGAGACTGCTGAATTGGAATTAATTTGCAAACTGGATACAATTAACTTAGGCTTGAATAGAGACTGGGAGTGGATGGGTCATTACACAAAGTAAAACTATTTCCCCATGTTTATCCCCACCCCTCACTGCTCCTCAGACATTCTTGTCAACTGCTGGAAATGGCCCACCTTGATTATCACCACAAAAGGTTCCCCCCCACCCGCTCTCCTGCTGGTAATAGCTCACCTTAAGTGATCACTCTGGTTACAGTGTGTATGGTAACACCCATTGTTTCATGTTCTCTATGTATATAAATCTCCCCACTATATTTTCCACTGAATGCATCCGATGAAGTGAGCTGTAGCTCACGAAAGCTTATGCACAAATAAATTTGTTAGTCTCTAAGGTGCCACAAGTACTCCTTTTCTTTTTATGACCTAGTTAGTTACTGCCCCCTGGTGTGGCTAGTTATCACCCATCACTTTGTTCAGGTTGGTTCGATCAAAACATCTGTATTACATACTGTCATCCTGACCTTATCTTTTAGGCGGGGTCAGTGTGTTCCTGTTATTCTTAGGGAACATTTTTGTACCATCCTTGATATCAGGATGTTTTGGTACCACTTGATATTGGGATGTGTTTGTGTGAGTACTCTGTGACTAGCACTTCTTAGGAATGTGTATTTCTGCAATATCAGCCCTATTCTTGCCAGATTCTGTGAGCAGGTCTTGCCTCATACAAGGCCTCTGGTACAAAGGCTCATGTCTCAGGCTCTCTTCCTACTACAGCTCCTATGGTCATGAAGGGAAGTTCACAAAGGTGAACCAAAACACTTCTGTTATATTGAGCTACAGAAATTGAAATGACAGCTCTGTGAAGATGAATTGCCCCTGAATTGTCTCTGAAGCCTAATGTTGAGACTTTAGATATTGTTGTTCATTACACTTTCAACATAAGTATCAGCTGCTCCCTATGTGTACAGAGATTTAAAAGTGTACTCTGCTTTCCTCTTCCCTCCAGTCTGACCCCTGATTGTGACTGAAGCAAATAGAGAAAAGTATGCTGTGTTATGATGCCACATGGAGGCATTATATATGCTCTATGATCATGAAAATAGAATAGTGGTTCTCACCCTTTTCCCTACCAGGATCCTTAGCTAGAATCTAGCTGGGACGCCGCTCCCTCCCCCCTTTTAACAATCTGGAAAAGGACAGGGCGTATACTAGCTCTTGACACCTGTTTGTCAGTGACCACTGAGTTGAGAACCCATAAAAATGATAATCCTGTTAATCTAGCAGCATCTGTCTGGAGTTAGGAAAACACCATTAGATGAATCTAGATGGATACATTCAATATTATGTTCGCTGAGTAATATTATGTTCAATATTACTCTTTCCTTGAGAGGTGAAAACAAATCATTGTTGTTTTGAGTGTAACATCTTTGTGTTTTGTTTTTCTTCTGTGGACAAACCTTCTCATTTGATTCCTTACCAGTGACCTCAGACTCAATATTCTCTGATCCCATCCAGAAGAATCAGAGTGGAGATCCAATATGTGGTACTGCCATATCCAAGTATTCAAAAATCATAAGTACAGAAAAAATGAGTTTAAAATAGTTTTTCCGCATGTGCCTTATGGTTCCTTAGTCTTTAGGTTACACTGGGCTCACATTTACAAGCTTTTCTGTGCAACAATGAGGGCTAGAAATGGACACACACAAAAAGCACGGAGATTCTCATGTAATCAATTAAAGAGCTGGGGCTTTGAAATAAAACCCTACTACTGTGAGACTTGTGGTAAATAGGGCTGCCGATTAATCGCAGTTACCTCACATAATTAACTTAAAAATTAATCTCAATCTAATCTGTTAATAAAATACCAGTTGAAATTTATTAAATATTTTGGATGTTTTTCTACATATTCATATATATATATATTGTATTCTGTGTTGTAATTGAAATCAAAGTATATTATTTTTTACTAAAAATATTTCCACTGTAAAAATGATAAACAAAGGAAATAGGATTTTTCAATTCACTGCATATAAGTACTGTAGAGCAATCTCTTTGTCATGAAAGTGCAACTTACAAATGTAGATTTTTTTGTTACATAACTGCACTAAAAAACAAAACAATGTAAAACTTCAGAGCCTACAAGTCCACTCAGTCCTACTTCTTATTCAGCCAATTGCAAAGACAAACAAGTTTCTTTACATTCACAGGAGATAATGTTGCCTTCTTCTTATTTACAATGTCACCAGAAAGTGAGAACAGTGTATGGCACTTTTGTAGCTGGCACTGCAAGGTATTTACATATGCTAAAGATTCGTATGCCCCTTCATGCTTTGGCCAACATTCCAGAGGACATGCTTCCATGCCAATGACGCTCGTTACAAAAATAATGCATTAATTACATTTGTGACTGAACTCCTTGGGGGAGAATTGTATGTCCCCTGCTCTGTTTTACCTGCATTCTGCCATACATTTCATGTTATAGCAGTCTTGGATGATGACCCAGCACATGTTCATTTTAAGGACACTTTCGCTGCAGATTTGACAAAACGCAAAGAAGGTACCAATGTGAGATTTCTAAAGATAGCTACAGCACTCTACCCAAGGTTTAAGAATCTGAAGTGCCCTCCAAAATGTGAGAGGGATGAGGTGTGGAGCATGCTTTCAGAAGTCTTAAAAGAGCAACACTCTTATGCGGAAACTACAGAATCACCAAAAAAGAAAATCAGCCTTCAGCTGGTGGCATCTGACTCAGATAATGAAAATGAGCATGCGTCGATCCGCACTGCTTTGGATTGTTATTGAGCAGAACCCATCGTCAGCATGGAAGCATGTATTCTGGAATGGTGGGTGAAGCATGAAGGGACATACGAATCTTTAGCGCATCTGGCATGTAAGTATCTTGCGACGCCAGTTCTACAGTGCCAAGAGAATGCCTTCTTCTCACTTTCAGGTGACATTGTAAACAAGAACCAGGCAGCATTATCTCCTGAAAATGTAAACAAACATGTTTGTCTGAGTGACTGGTTGAACAAGAAGTAGGACTGAATGGACTTGCAGGCTCTAAAACTTTACATTGTTTTGTTTTGAATGCAGGTGTTTTTTTCTACATAATTCTATGTTTGTAAGTTCAACTTTCAAGATAAAGAGATTGCACTACAGTACTTGTATTAGGTGAATCGAAAAATATCATTTCTTTTGTTTTTTTACAATTCATGCACTTGCAATCAAAAATAAATATAAAGTGAGCATTGTACACGTTGTATTCTGTGTTGTAATTGAAGTCAATATATTTGAAAATGTAGAAAATATCCAAAATATTTAAATAAATGGTATTCTCTTATTGTTTAACAGTGCGATTAATCATGCAATTAATTGCAATTAATTTCTTTTAATGCACGATTAATTGTGATTAATTTTTTTAATCACTTGAGAGTCCTTGTGATAAAGTAATGGGAGTTGGAAACACTGGATGTGTGCCTCCAAGAGAAGAATTCTCCCCACCTCCCCTGAATGTGCATCCTCTTATAAAGCTGGAGAAGGCAACAAAATCCTGATTGTGACCAAATGGAGTGGAAATGCAGCATATTATGTGATGAGCATTGTAGATGAAGATAAATTGAATCAAATAAATTAAGCGTTATGGAAATGAAGAGGAGATTCCAGGGTGTCCTTTTACATTCCTCAGTTAGTTGGGGATAGGTCTAGTGTTCTGGTTTGAGCCCTTCTCTGATTTCCATGGGGTGGAATCCACACTTTTACAGAGGGCTAGTGAAAGGCTTATGAACCATGCAAGTTAATGCCTTCAGTAAGGCATAAGCCTCGTACTGTCCCGGTGGAGATTCCGCCCACAAGGATCATTTATAGCCCTGTCCATGAATGCAACTTGGGAGACTTTAAAACCACTTTTAACTTTTAAGGGCTTCAGCAAAATCACACACAAACCGTCCCTGCCCCCACTGAAGTTTTGCACTTGCAAAGACTGCATCCAGGCCCACAGAACACAAATGGAACAAAGTGATATTTTGGCATGTGGCAACAATACCCCCTGCACAAGCACTGAGACTGTCAACAGAGTTTGACTCTGAATGAACTAGCAACTGGACACATATGAAAAGAAACACTGAAAGTTTGGGGTTAAATATGAGGCAAAGGAATTGTTATTATTTTAACAGTGAATCAAATCCTAGTCCCCATGCAAAGCCTGAATAAGCAGACCTTACATAGGGGATCTTACACTTCAGAGGGAATAAAATGGGAATACTGATATTTACCTGCTCTATATGAGGAAATGGGTAACACATACAGCATGCAAGCAGAGGTATCTATTAAGATCAACCAGGATGAGAAGTGGGAGTAGAACTCAGTTCTGGGCCCCCAGCTTTCTACTCATTCCTCTAGAATATACCTTCCTGAACATAACCACCACCTTTGCTATTTATTTAAAGTTTGGAGGTCAGAGAGTGTGCCCCACCCTGAGGAACGACAAGAGAAAAGTAATATAAGTTAAGAATACTTACCAAGTGGAAGAGAGGGGAGGAGAAGCAAACAGTTACCTAT
Organism: Natator depressus; assembly: GCF_965152275.1. Classification (NCBI taxonomy): domain Eukaryota; kingdom Metazoa; phylum Chordata; order Testudines; family Cheloniidae; genus Natator; species Natator depressus. The sequence goes on along the minus strand of NC_134236.1, from coordinate 182,432,480 downwards.
TGCAAAATGGGCATTTTAAAACTGCAGCTGTTTGGCTCTGCCAAATTTAAAGCCCTGCAAATGTATACTGGGTAAAAGTTACTTTAAAAGGGAAATCATGCAACAGGGAGAGCTAGTGTTCTTGAAATAGAGGCTGCTTCTGAGTGTTGTGGGTCACACTCTAAAAACAGCAGAAATTAAAATCAAGCTACAGTACTTCATACATCTTCCCTTTACTTAATAACATCCTTTGGTGGACAGGGGGATATCAAGACTTCAGATTGCGAGTGGGTTTGGATTAAAACAGGATGAATTTCTCTTAATAATCTATATCTGCTGTGATATACAATATGCTGCAGTGTATCCTGCTTCATGCTGTGCAGCACTTACAGAGCACAGATCAACCTTCCTAGATAGTGCCCAGCACACAGTGTTGACCAGAATATAGATTGCTGTGAGATATAGTTAAAAGTTGTTCAGAAATAGGATATCAGGGAGACTGGCCAACCATCTGTGAGGAGGCAAGTCATACTTTTATTTTTTTTATTTTTTTATTTTTTTGCCTGCAGCAACTCTAAGTGCAATAAAATATCAGAGTGGGAAAGAATTGCTATAGCAACAAAGCATGTTCTCCTAATGGAGACAATGTATAAGAAGCAAGAGCCAATAAAACTTTAGGGGGAAGGAAAAGAAAAACATACATCTCAACAGCAGACAATGAGAAGCATTCAAAAATTAACAATTTCTTGTTCTGTGACTTTCATTTAATCTACTTTCCATCCAAACTAAAGGTGCTTTTCATCCTATGGGATCACCTATTTGCCCTCTCATATAGAAAATTTGACAAGCTCATGACAATGGTGTGAGTAATTTATTATTATTAATGCAATAATAATATATCATTTACCTTTATACAGTGCTGTTTCTACAGCAAATAGTACTACAGCGGTGCTTGCAAACCCAGGCTGAGATCACGGATCCACGATGCCTGGCACTGTACAGTGTACCAACACATACTAAGGCTGTGTCTACACTTGGAGCTAGGGGTGTGGTTCCCAACTCGCACAGACATTCTCACACTAGCTCTCATTGAGTTAGTTCACTGAAAAGAGTAGTGTAGCCACAGTAGCCACAGGCTAGCTGCCCCGAGCATGTATGCATGGGGTTCAGGCTGGTTGTATGCAAGGCAGCTTACCCTTGCAACTGCAGTTACACTGCTGGTTATAGTTAGCTAGTGCAAGTATGTGTACACAATCTGGAAATCACACTCCTTGCTCCAAGTGTAGATGTAGTCTAAGAAACAGTCTTCTGCCCAAAGAGCTTACCTTCTTAATAATCAAGACAGACAAAGGATGAGAGAGGAAATAGAGTCACAAAGAGGTAGAGTGACTTGCCCAGCAGGCCGATGGCAGGCTCCTGTCTCCTGAGGTATTGGTCCCCGCTGCCTCTTCTTACTATTGTGATATGAAAAGTGCTTCAGAAGTTTTAAACCTCACAGTACCCTTGTGAATTAAGGGCTATAATGTCACAGACCATATTCACTCACACAGGGGAACAAGGCATTCCCCTCCACACACACACTCAGACTGACACCAGCTGTGGTGGGGAGGGCAAGGACTACTGGCCTGATCCTCATGCTGCAAACAAATGGATGGAGAGTAGGAGGAACCCTTTGTGCTTCCTACTCACTGGTCAGAGTAGCTTGCTGGATGCAGATGGGGAATAAGCTGCTCCACAAACAAGGATAATGTAACTAACTGTTTCCCCAGGGCAAGGGAGGGTGGGGAAGAATTGTGACTCACAATTCGTTTTCTGGTCTGCTCCTGTAATGGTGAAGCACAATGTGCCTTTGACGGTGCTGTCCCGACTGTGTGTGGCAGGATACTAGACTAGATGGACCATAGGTCTGGTCCACCTGGGCAATTTCTACATTCCCCTGCTCAGGGATTGTATAGATAAGTAAATTGAGACAGACACATTAAACTTAAAAAGAAAAGGAGTACTAGTGGCACCTTAGAGACTAACCAATTTATTTGAGCATAAGCTTTCGTGAGCTACAGATATGCTCAAATAAATTGGTTAGTCTCTAACGTGCCACAAGTACTCCTTTTCTTTTTGCGAATACAGACTAACACGGCTGCTACTCTGAAACCACACATTAAACTTACTATCAGTGGCAAAATTTGAACTAGAACCGAGGAGTCCTGAATAATTAAATCTCAATGCCCTGATCCATCTACTAGGCATTACTATTTTCAATTGAGTACCATCCTAAGTACATACTGTGGCACCACAATTGAAAGGCTTTTTGAAAAGTCTTGCTCCCCATTGGAGAACTATTTCCTGGCATCTCTTTGCAATGAAGCTCATTATGTGTTGTCCTATTTATAACTCACACATCTCTATAACAAGCAAATTCCTTAGAGGTAGAAAACAGAGTATGATTTCAATACAACTGTATATCACAGTTTGATGTTGCCACTCTGGTAATGATTTATAACAAAAGTGTAGTAGCATGGGTCAATCACTGAGGGACAGTATGTAGTGCAGGGAATTGAACAAGTTAAACTTTCCCTATCTGTAAGGAGGACATTTTTCTTTCAAATAAAAAAGCAGAAGATTTTTGGCTCCCATCTTATAACCTAGGCAGCAAATCCTCCTCTTTTTACAATAAAATTTATCTTGTACAGTTCTTCCTTTAGGATTCTTTAAAGTACATTTGTCCCAGATCACATATTATACCTTCAGATCTGGTACTATTTGTGAACCCATAAGTATACTTTTTAAAAATAAAATTTTATATATATATATATATATATATATATATATATATATATATATATATAGTGACGGGGCAAGGCCAGATGGCTATGGAAAAGTAGTGGGAGATAGATATATTAGCTCCAGGCTAAACAAATCCCTGGTACCAGGATAAGTAAAATGGCAGCTGCTCCAGGTCAATTAAGACACCTGGGGCCAATTAAGAACTTTCCAGAAGGCAGGGAGAAGGCTAGGTTGATTGGGACACCTGAAGCCAATCAGGGGCTGGCTGAAACTAGTTAAAAGCCTCCCAGTTAGTCAGGTGGGTGTGGATGTCAGGAACTGTGGGAGGAAGTAGTGCTGTTGGAAAGGCTGAGTAGTACACACCATATCAGGCACAAGGAAGGAGGCCCTGAGGTAAGGGTGAAGTGGAGCTTGAGGAAGTGAGGGCTGCTGTGGGGGAAGTAGCCCAGGGAATTGTACATGTCATGCTTCTAAAAGGTCAGCTACCATAGCTGATACTATTAGGGTCCCTGGGCTGGAGCCTGGAGTAGAGGGTGGGCCTGGGCTCCCCCCCCCCACATTTGCCCCCTGATTAATCACTGAGACTGGGAGACAACAGAGACTGTGCAAGGAAGGATAACTTCTCCTCACCTCACTCACTGGCTTATGATGAAAATGGCTCAGTAGACTGTGACCCTTATCTCTAGAGAGAGAAGGGTTACGTGCAGGGTCACGGTGAGCCTCTGAGGCTAGCGAAATCTGCCAGGAAACGCGGGACCCACAGAGGCAAGGACAGAGCTTTGTCACTATATATATATATTTGTGTGAATTTAGTGCCAGTGAAATGTGCACTCTTGACATTCTTGGAGAATGACATCCTGCATCCACACAAGTTCAGCCCAGGCTATAGTGACAAAGCTTCCCATCACTGTCCCACCAGTGTGGATCAACCTGGACCTGGAAACATAACCTCTTTTGGTAAGAAAGTGTGCAGGGGAAGTCTTGACCACTGTCTGTCCCTCTGTCTTCATCAGATGCATCCGATGAAGTGAGCTGTAGCTCACGAAAGCTTATGCTCAAATAAATTGGTTAGTCTCTAAGGTGCCACAAGTACTCCTTTTCTTTGAACAGACGCTGTGGATTCCACTTGAATGCACACCAATCAGTTGCACTGTTTTTCTGTTTGCAGTGGAACCAAAGTTATCCTGGTTACAGCTCCCTGATTCTCAGGGCAGACTTGCACCATCAAACCCCAGAGCAGGCTAGAACAGCATGGGAACTGCTCTAACATATACTAGGATGGCAAAGTTTCTTAAGAAACCATATGTCCACTGAGCATAGCCAGAGTGCAGCATGTTGCAGCCACACTTCTTTCCCAATCATCTCTGCCATGACATTCACGTCAGGACTAAGTGTAGGGGCCTGAGCCAGGTATGGCAGCTCTGCCCCTTCTGAGAGCTTTCCCACATGGGGGGAATTCAGAACTGAACAGATCCAGTGGCCAAGTGGCACAAAGGGAGCTGAAACACAATGGAAAATCTGACTTTTGCTCTTCCTGCACCAGAAAAAGTGTGAGACAAATGGGTGCAGATCATTTACATTTCAAACTTCCATGCAGTTAGATGTGTATCAAACTATTTTGTAATTCAGAGACAGCTTTCAGTACTAACCTACTATATTAAGGGACTACAGGCACTCTTAGCAACAAAACCAGACACATCTGTTTGTGAATCCAGACCTTAGTAGCCATCCATTGGTATTCAACCACCATTAGGTCTGTTGTCTACTTGCTATAAAAGTATCCTGCCATGACTAGTGCTCAGTAAACTATTGCAGTTCTTTTTCTTCTAACAAAAACTGCTTTCATTGGACAGCTATTCTACATCACATTTTCCTTAAATTTCCATAAATAAAGTAATAAAGAACAATATCTCACTCTGGAGAAGTATAACACAGAGCAATAAAAAGTGCCCCTTCTCTTTATTTTGTTTGTTGGCAATTTCATATGCACAGATTTAACCCATACAGATCAAATGGATATGAATAGAAAAGACTAACTGTGAGAAAACAAGCAGAACAATTACAGTACTAGATTTTCTCTTCCATGCCATAGCCCAGTTTATAGCCACTAGACCTTCTTCCAAGTGAAGGAAGCTATTGAGCCCTGAATTTTCACCATGGATTAGCACAGTATTTTTCAGTGCATGTCTCTATGCTATAGTATATCATTCCACATTATTCAACGGCCCCCAAAGCAGACATTTCCATTTGTATGGTGATGTAGCTTAATAGCACACTGGGCTGTAATATTAATCATGTATTGTATTAACTATGGTTGGCTTTGGATTGGTGAGAGATCATTTAAGGCCCTTTATTCCTACTGATGAGCAGTTCCTCATAGGAGTAGTTTCTCTGAAGTCAATTCTGCTCATATAAAATTGACAGGTTACTCCTAGAGTAACTGCTCACCAGCAGGAGTAAGTAGTTCACAGTCTGTCCCTAAATGTCTATGCTGTTTTATTTGTATGGGTTTTGTTTTTTGCAGCATGGGGATATTCAGCAGTGTACATAAAAAGAAAATTAAATACATTTTCTAATGCTAAACAAAATCACAAGTTTATGTAGGTGTCATGTTATTGTTGGGGAACATACACACAAAACACCTAGCCCTGGAAACACAGGTGTTAAATCTTAACAGTGGAGGGATGGTTTGGTTTTAAGGGTGTGGGCAAAGAGCTAAGAGTTGGAGTGAGAGACAGAATGAGTGGTGGTCACAATAGCTAATTCTTGTTAAGAGCAGCATGAAAAGAGATACATAAATCAAGCTATTTGTAATGCATGTAACTCTGGTGTTCAGTGATGATTCAGTGCTTAAGGTGCTTGCAAGAACTCTGCTTTATTCTGTGTCCAGTTCCAATTGGCTGTGCATAACACAGGACCCTACCCAGACTCTCTCTGGAATGCTCAGCTCTTAAAGGCACAGGCCCAGATCCTCAAAGGTATATAGACATCTAACTCCCATTGCAGGAGTTAGGTGCCTAAATACCTTCAGGGATTTGGGCCAGTCCCCAATATCACAAAAAAACCCAATAAGTCTTATCAGGTCTGCAAATCCACAAACATCGCTACGTATTCTTAGTGTCAACTTGCACATTATCTGTGACCATAAACTTTCCATATAGAAATGAATGAAAATGATGACAAGGTGGAAGGGCACTTTTTTGTTGGTGGTAGGATGGCAGAGTTCCTTCTAGAATCATAGAAACATAGGACCAGAAGGGACCTCAAGAGATCATCTAGTCCAGTCCCCTGCACTCATGGTAGGACTAAGTATTATCCTGACAGGTGTTTGTCTAACCAGCTCTCAAAAATTTCCAATGATGGAGATTCCACAACCTTCCTAGGCAATTTATTTTAGGGCTTAACTACCCTGACAGGAAGTTTTTCCTAATGTCCAACCTAAACCGCCCTTGCTGCAACTTAAGCCAATTGCTTGTTGTCCTATCCTCAGAAGTTAATGAGAACAATTGTTCTCCCTCCTCCTTGTAACAATCCTTTTATGTACTTGAAAACTATTATCATATCCTACCTCAGTCTTCTCTTCTCCAGACTAAACAAACCCAATTTTTTCAATCTTCCCTCACAGGTCATGCTTTGTTACTCTCCTCTGGATAGAGCACTGCAACCAGGTTGTCTAGGCTGCGCCTCCTGGTGACCCATCAGGACACGACGCACCCCGTGTGGGTCCCCGACAGTCACCCCTCACAGATCCAGCCTCTGGCTATGGCATTATTGATCCTCCCCCTTCTGTGGTATTACAGTCCAAAACAAAAAGGGAAACAGTGAACTTCAAAATCAGGGTCAACTGTGGCTCTATTAGGACACCACCCTTCTGCTTTGGGGATTGTCTCCATACAGCTAATCCCTTTTCATTAGTCTTCCTAAGCCTAGTCATTTCATCCACCAAATGGTTTGTGCAGGTATCAGACTGTCCCAGGTTTTCTATATCAAGGAAGTAGCAGAGCTCTGCCTTCCTTCCTAGTCAGCCATGAACTGGACTAAATCTCTTTTATTTTTAACTCCTCTCTCCATGCCTGACATTGACTGGAGGTGTAGCAGGACAGGCTCAGCTGGGTCCACAGGCTTTCATTAACCCCCACGTTGCCCGTGTAGGGCATATCTGCCCCATCACAAGCACTCACACAACAACAATTCTCATTTACACATAAGCTCCTTTACAATGAAAACCTGGCCCTTACATGTTTATTATAGAGGCAAACCAGGGACTTACTTGAACACTTGAGCAAAATTCTACATCCTTGCTTGGGCTAACTTCCTGTGGAAGGCATGAACAGTTTACCCAAGCATGAATGCAATACTTGGTCCTTTGATTATAGTGAATTTGGATAAATGAATTACAATCATTTGCATTTTAATGACAACTAGGAAGTTGAATTAATGAAGAGATGATTACTGTATTGCTGAATGTTTTTGTGATCCAAGTGGACTATTTGAAAGTAGTTTTTCTACTCCTCACTATCTGATATATTCAGACATTTTCCATACATGACATTCATTGATGAATAAACAAAGATATCTGATATAAAGACAAAGGGCAAATATATTTGAATTATAGAAGAAAACGTTGCTGGCAATTGTTGTTTGTGACTAAATATATGTACAATGTAATGTGTATAGTTTATATGTGTACAGTAAAATTATAGTCAGCCTCTCCATTTGTTCACTACCTTCTGCTTCCAGTGCTGCCCAAACATCCAGAAAAATCAGATATGTGAACCTTTAAAAATAAAGTTGACTACAATCTTTTAGACTTAAAACACAAAACAAAACAAAAAAGAAGGTTGATTTGGCTTTTGCTTCTTACTTTTTTTTTTTAACGGGATTTGTCAAATCCTATGCTAATGATGATACTTCAGTATCTAATCATGAATTATTCTGGTCATAGAATCATAGAATACCAGGGTTGGAAGGGACCTCAGGAGGTCATCTAGTCCAACCCCCTGCTCAAAGCAGGACCGATCCCCAACTAAATCATCCCAGCCAGGGCTTTGTCAAGCCTGACCTCAAAAACCTCAAAGGAAGGAGATTCCACCACTTCCTTAGATAACGCATTCCAGTGTTTCACCACCCTCCTAGTGAAAAAGTTTTTCCTAATATCCAACCTAAACCTCCCCCACTGCAACTTGAGACCATTACTCCTTGTTCTATCATCAGCTACCACTGAGAACAGTCTAGATCCATCCTCTTTGGAACCCCCTTTCAGGTAGTTGAAAGCAGCTATCAAATCCCCTCTCATTCTTCTCTTCCGCAGACTAAACAATCCCAGTTCCCTCAGCCTCTCCTCATAAGTCATGCGTTCCAGTCCCCTAATCATTTTTGTTGCCCTCCACTGGACTCTTTCCAATTTTTCCACATCCTTCTTGTAATGTGGGGCCCAAAACTGGACACAGTACTCCAGATGAGGCCTCACCAATGTCGAATAGAGGGGAACGATCACGTCCCTCGATCTGATGGCAATGCCCCGACATATACATCCCAAAATGCCATTGGCCTTCTTGGCAACAAGGGCACACTGTTGACTCATATCCAGCTTCTCGTCCACTGTAACCCCTAGGTCCTTTTCTGCAGAACTGCTGCCGAGCCATTCGGTCCCTAGTCTGTAGCGGTGCATGGGATTCTTCCGTCCTAAGTGCAGGACTCTGCACTTGTCCTTGTTGAACCTCATCAGATTTCTTTTGGACCAATCCTCTAATTTGTCTAGGGCCCTCTGTATCCTATCCCTACCCTCCAGTGTATCTACATCTCCTTCCAGTTTAGTGTCTAATTGCAGCATTCCATTTCTGCTCCATATTTCACAGAAAACATCCAAAATATATTCTGTTTTAAACATGAGCTAGAGCAAGTTGATTGGATTCCCTGTAGGTAGAACTTCATTGAAATCAAAGGAGTTATGCCAACAGGGAATTTGTCCCACTGCATTTTCATTGATCAGTGATCAGTGCAATTTAGAAGCCATGTACATAAATTCACTTTACAGAAATTCTGTGGAGTGACAGTGATCCAGGCATAGAAAATACAGATGTACCTCAAATACAAAACATTAACATTGGTGAATTCCCAACGATGTTGTGAAAAACACATATATTGGTCATCATTAAAAAGGTCAACATTTACCCAGAATTCCCACAGAGTTAATTTAGTTGCTTCCCTAGGAAGTTGTTATAATAGGTGAAATCCTGGCCACATTCAGTCAATGAGAACCAGGATTTCACCCTACAAATAATACCATTGTGTGGTAACAGTGGATTAAATCCTAATTTTTTCACATGATAATCAATGTCCAATTTCAATGCAAATAAAATATCTTAATAAGAAAAAAGATGCTCACTAATGTGTGTACATTTTGTAGTGTGGTTAAATCCAAATAATTTTTGATTGTCAAATTTTAAGATGGTCTATTCCAAAATGGTACTTTTGTAAGTGTGTAAGGGCTTATCTTTGAATAATTTAATTTAATGATAACATCATTATAGCCATGAGATGAAGTGGGTGGAATTATATGGCTGTATGCATTCAAAACTCATGTTTTGTTTGGATGTTACAGGTATTTTTGGTACATTATATTTTTTTATTCCACCTTGCTATAAAGAATTCATGGTTTACACTGAAGGACAAGATCTGTGTGGAGGACTAGAATTGATCCTTTTCTTCACTGACTTTAGGTTCAGTTCACAAGCTTGGAGAGCTTTTGAAAAGAAAGATCTTGTTTGCCAGGAGTGCATTTTCAAATTCTCACAAATCTCTCACTAGTGAGAGAAGAACCTGAATAGTTTCAAAGTTTAGGAGAAGCATCTAAAAGTCTGGATGGTAATGTAAATTTCATCATATAGAAAAGATCTATATTTTTTGACAGGGAGGATAACAAAAGGTTTGTATGGAAATGTTATAAAACTCTGTAGAATTTAACCAAGAACAATTTCCTTTCTGTAAACTTTTTAAAAACCATTCTGTAGAATTCTATAGCAGGGATGTAATTTTCTATTGGATCACCCTATAGAATTTAACACACCTATAGGAAAAGTTATCAATTTCTGTGGAATTCTATAGTACATCTAATGAGGTTTTCACTAATTTTAATAATTTAAAATTAATGGACATGCTAACTGTATGGAGTCCCTCTTCCCTCTCACTAAATCCATGTGGCTTTCTTTTCCTCCTTCTCTTTTCACACTGTTAAGGAAAAGTTAGCACATGTGACTCCATTTTGGTTTGGGGCCCACCATTGTCTAAAAGCAAGCACATCATACACCAGGAGGAGTGATCCTTAGATACTGAATCCCTGTGAAAATCCTCCTCCTTGTCTCCAGCCTGCCTTGACTCCCAGTATCTGTTTTTTGTCAGTCTCTAACTCCCTATCTCTTGGCCTTTGATGTGAGGCCTCCCATCCTGATAATAAAAGTTACTGATGCATGGCTTTAGGACCATGCTGCGTAATTAACATACTGATTTAGCACGAGGAATGCACCAAGCAGGGATAGGTGGTAGATAAGAAAAGGGTTTGTTTATTGGCTAAGGTTTCCGATGCACGAGGGCAACATGCTTTGGTAAAAAGTATATAACCTTTGTATAATCTGTATTCAGGGTCCCCTCCTGGCTAGCAGGGGGGCACCACGCTCTAGCGTAATAAACTTAGTGTCTTTTGGGAACTCTGCAGTTGTGGACTTTGTTTATGTGCCTCAGCCTAGATTCGAACTGTGCGTGACCTATCAGGTATAATTCGCAGCATTGGTGTGCGTGTCCTACCAGGTGTAATTCGTAACATTTGTGTGCGTGTCCTATCAGGTATAATTCGCAGCATTTGTGTGCGTGTCCTACCAGGTATAATTCGCAGCAGTTGTGTGCGTGTCCTACCAGGTGTAATTCGTAACAACATGCAAAATCACAAGACCTCCACTTCTACTTCCATTACAAAATCCTTCCGCTTACCATCCAGGGCCTTTACCTCAATGCCCCTAAGATTAATTCCCTTCTCCTTCTAAATCCACTCATCACCCATCCACCCATTCCGTGTTTTAGTCTTTTCAATCCTCCCAGCCCCATCTCCATGCTACACCTGCCCCTGCACCAACTCCTTTTCTTTACAGGTCCTCTTATTGACCATAGTCTCCAGCACCATCTCTGTTATGTCTTATTGCTTCAGTTCTGTAGCACAATGCAATCTACAGTAGAAGGGCTGGAGCGGAACAGTAACAGAGCTGCCAATATGCCATATGCCCTGGGGGTAAGAGGGAGCAAGAGGATTAGAGGGCATTATCTCATAAAAATTGGTGTGCTTATATCTAATGATAAAATTTGCAAGTGCCGGTCAATCAACAGTGAGCTACAAATAACTATTAAAAGTTGTTATTAAACAGTGGAGTAAAGCTTCTAGGAAGTGTGTTCTTTTGAATGATTACTCTAAATCTAGTGCCCATTAGTGACTACGAAGGTAACTTTAAATGTCGATCATAAAGGATTAAGCTCTTACCTGTTGAGAGAGTCTGATGTTCAATATTCTCAGAAGTAGGCACCTTGCCAGGAACAAGTATTATGATATGTTACAGGGCACATGGGTATTGTTTGGTGAATAAGGAAATACATCTTATCTGAAAGGAAAACAGACAACTCAAAAAGGATTTCTGAAAATTAACTTTCACCTGCCAATAATGAACGAAATGTTCCTCCCAAAATAATAATCTTGTCTGAATTTCCAGCTAGCCAAACATGTTCTTCTCCTTATCTGTGTTATCTGAGTCCCACTTTGCCCCATTCCTCACTCCAATAAAGAAAACAGCTCAGCTTTTAATCAGTTAGAGAACGTGGGGATTCATTTCTGAAACAAACAGTAACTCTCATTTTACTTTATTTTTACCTGCTGTCTGATGCCCCCATTTCTCTGTCTAGATTCTTTTGCCCTTGGTTTGCAGCTTCCATTGTGGAACCTTATCTCTGCAAAACAGACAAATAGCTCCCTCCAGACGCCATGCCAACACCATGGCTGCATCAATAAGCCGGCAAGTGGGGAAGGCATAAAGACTGGATACATCACCTTCAGCACCCCAGGGTCAGAAAAATCTCAGGCTGTTTCCAAACTTTTTTCCATTTGGCAGTACAATTAGGCTGGTTAACCTTAAAATACCTTTGGCATAGTATCTTGCTATTTATATTATTGCTAAATCTTTTGTTATGGTAAGTACCCAAGTAGTGGGAAATAATAGTGTATGTGCCCTCCTCCTATAATAAGAGATATACATACTTTGTTCAATTCATTTTTTCCTTCCCCCCTCCCCCTAGGTTCTCAACCTTTCCAGACTATTGTACCCCTTTCAGGAGTCTGATTTGTCTTGCATACTCCCAAGTTACATCTCACTTTAAAACTACTTGTTTACAAAATCAAACATAAAAATACAGAAGTATCACAGCATACTATTATTGAAAAATTGCTTACTTTTCATTTTTCCATATAATTATAAAATAAATAATTAGAATATAAATATTGCATTTACATTTCAGTGTATAGTATATAGAGCAGTATAAACAAGGCATTGTCTGTATGAAATTTTAGTTTGTACTGACTTTGCTACTGCTTTTTATGTAGCCTGTTGTAAAACTAGGCAAATACCTAGAACAGTTGATGTACCCCCTGGAATACCTCTGTGTACCACCAGGGGAACACATACCCCTGGTTGAGGACCACTGCTCTAAGTTATTATCACACAAGAGATTTAAAGCCAGGTCATAATGCTCCAGCCCAGACTGCCTGCAGTGAAGTGTTCCTTTTATTATTGAGGTGTACAGTAGGTCTATCATCTGTCTAAAGGTGGCCAAAGTGCATTCCCAGCACCTCTTCTAGGATATCCCTGGCACAGTGTTCAGTGCCACAGTCACAACCCTCACACTGTGTGGCCCTCCTGTTCTATAGCTGTTCTAGTCACCAGCTTCCATTTACTCCTGTTTTTGCCACAAGTTAAAAGGGATGGATGAAGGAGTCAGGCCCAGCGCAAATCAGAAATAATAGAGTGGTGCCAAAAGGGAATGGAGGCTAAGAACTCTGATGAGTCAGACAAGCAAAGAGTCAGTGACCCAAGATTGCTAAATGTGTTGTTAAGACAGCCTTATGTCGATTTATGGCTGCACCGCTTACCTGCCTGAAAGTTTTTCCTCTTTCCCCAAATGAACTTTGACAAGGTTTAACCAGGGAGTGCCACACAAGTATGAAAAGACAGGGTGCTCTCATGGTCAGTAGTGGACTGGGAGTCAGATGACCTCAGTCCTATTACTGACTGTCATTGACCATCAGCAAAATAATTAAACCCCTCTATGCTGCAATATTCCCTAGAGGTTATGCAAACTTCAGTGTTACACGTACAGTCATAAAAACATCCATCAGGAAACTATTTTTTAACTACATTAACATCTTTCAGTATTAAGTGATCAGGAAAGGAAGCACATGAAGCTAAAATTTTCAACCTTCTCCCCTCCCCTCGACATTTACTCTAGTGGATACAGTTTATAACTTTCCATATTTACAGCATATGGAAGAAGTATAATTAGAGATGTGGAAAAAATTGCCAAAAATCAACGCTTAACATTCAGGGTGTCGTCTAATCATATATAGGTTTCAGAAAGGAATCCCTCTGTCTCCGTCTATCTCTCAAAAGCAGGTGCATTTTCAAACAGGGGTCTACTTCCTGAAAAGCATCAGGTGTAGACCACTGCTGAAGTCAGGATTCTGGACAGACATTCAGAATTAAGATCTGTTGTCTATTCTATGCTCTGCTCCAGCATGGCATAGGTTTGTTCCTTTGCTCCTAAGCAACTCCCATTATGCTGCCTGAACATTTTTCCTCCCTACAAAAGACAATACTTATTTCCAGAGAGAAATGTTATTTCAAGTTTAGAACAGGCTGCTTTAAGGCAAAGGCCACCATTAGTTCTGGATTCTGCTAATGCACTGTACATATAATAGTTTAATATCAATATTATATATTAGAAAATGAGGCCATCATACTCATTCCACCTAGGACTCTTTACAGGCATTTAAGCAAAGTGCTTTTAGTTTGCTTGCAGTACTCAGAATATATTTTAACAAAATACCCAAAGAATTGCAACTTAGGGTTTTAAAGGTGGTTTTATTTTATGTTATTTTTTTTATCCTTGGTATATATTTTATTTAAATTTTACTTCTTGATTCCAAGCAGTATATGTGCTTCAGTGAGTGAAAGAAATTAAAAATTTAAGTCCTGGCAAGTGTTGTTTGAAGAAAAATTGAAGGTCAGACAAGGGTGGATAGCAATGCCCTAAATGACTGAAGAGAAGGTAATTTAGATCCAGGCTTTGGCAAATGACTGCATGATACTGCTTGAACAACACAAAGCTTTCTTCAAGGAATAAAGGGAACTACCCTAACCCTATTATTTGATGAGTAATTAATCTATGGCATGTATATATTTTCACTTGCAGTTGACTGACAGTTACAATACATTGTTTATCAGCCTTGAAATTTTGTAGTGATCTTAACAAAGCAGTTAAGCCATTCATAATATATTCTTTCTGCTGAATGTTTTCACAGAAAAAGCAGACAACAGAAATAACTTGAAACAAAATGTAACTTAGTATTTCAAAGCCCTGGGGTCTTTGATTAGACCATTGCTTTCTACACATAATCTCTCACTAAACTAAATTGATTATTTTTCAATAAAAAATAGCACTAAATCTTTGAATGTGAAACAAGCAGGACTCTATTTGCTCCTTGACATGAAAGCAAGAAAATAACAAAGATTATTTAATTAACAAAAGAATGAAATAGGGATGAAAAACATGATGTTTAGACATAGTGAAAATTGATTGGAGCAGCATTTTTACTGTAGCTGTAAATTTTCTGACTAAACTGCACTTTTGGACAGGAGACATTAATTATATGTTTTATATATTAGAGTCCTTGGACCAAATGTTGCTCTCAGTTACACTGGTGTAAATCTGGAGTAACTCCACTGAAGTCAACTGCATTGCTCTAAATTTACAGCACCATAACTGAGACCAGAACACAGCACCTTGTTTACAAAATTAAACTGTAGGAGTAGATCTGTGCATGCTTTTTGATTTGCCAATCAAATAATTTTATGGAGCTGTATTTATATGAATAGTTAGAATTTAAATCCAGAGGGGACTTATAGGCTTGAATTCATTACAGATTATGCACCATTTTACATGGAGATACTCATAAAAATACAATATGGAATACAATTAGAAAGAATGTATTCAGCAAATTTTCGCTATTCTACAAAGTCTTCCTGCCCTTAGCACATTTAACTGACTGTTCCCCTTCTCTAGCTAGGTATTTATGGGGCTCCTGTCCCTTATTTTTTGAGCACCCCATAAATATCAATGAAATTTCTCCTGACCGCATCCCTGCGAGGTAGGGAAATGGCATTATCCCAATTTCACAGATTGTGCTCTGAGGCAGGAAAGATGATGTGGCTTTTCCAAGGTCAGATAGGGAGTCTGTAGGATTGGCAAGAATAGAACTCAAATTTTTCTGGGTCCTCGGCCAGTTCCTTAACCATCCATCTTTAGAGTTCAGCATGCCAAGACAGGGAGTAGTGGGATCAGAAAAAGAAGTTTGCTCCAGTTCTCAAATTCATACAAAAAAGAATTGGACTAAAGTAATGTAAATGCTGTGGCATGACACCAACAGAAGCCAAGAAATTCACATCTGAAACTTACACTGTTTTTTAACACACATACTCTTACTATAAAAAGAACAGGAGTACTTGTGGCACCTTAGAGACTAACAAATTTATTAGAACATAAGCTTTCGTGTAGAAGAAGTGTACACCTGAACCTTGACTCTGATGTTTGCTTGCTTCCTAGCAAACTGAACTATTGCCAAGTTAGCGTAACTTTGAAACACAAGATACTTGTATGAACCAGACAGTATATTATGTGCCATATGTTGTGTATATATATGAACATTCTGAATGCTTTACTGTATTCATATTGTTTCCCGTATATGCTTTAACATTAGAAACTCTTTTGGTTATTTTTATGGCACACAACTTTTTACAATTAGTATGGGCATGTCTACACTTACCTCTGGAGCAATCGATCTAGCGGGGGTTGATTTATCGCTTCTAGTGAAGACACGATAAATCGACCACCGAGCGCTCTCCCGTCGACTCCAGTACTGCACTGGAGCAAGAAGTGTGGTGGAGCTGACGGGAGAGCATCAGCAGTTGACCTACTGCAGTGAAGACACTACGGTAAGTAGATCTAAGTATGTTGACTTCAACTACGCTATTTTCGTAGCTGAAGTTGAATAACTTAGACTGACTTAGCTTGTCCCCTCCCCCCAGTGTAGACCAGGCCTATGTCTTGCTCCTGCTGAGAAAATTAGATTTTCAGAGAGGGAATAATGTGGTAGCCATAGGAATCAGCTAGATGGTGCTAAAGCAGTGGCAGCTGAGGCCTCAGATAAGTGCTAGCATTTCATACTCAACCTCCTTCACTACCTCTGACCTCCCATGCTGTTTGAGCAGATTATCATCTATGAAAAATTGGGACACTGGGGGGGAAGTGTAGGGAATGGGTAGGTGGAGGAAAGTTCTGCCCATGGTGTATGTATATACAAGAACACAGGTCCAACACAATTGTTTTGAACCTCACAGGCTGAGTTTTAGGTACAAAGTTTTATTTTGCCCAAACTAGTTCACGTACTCCTAGCTGTTAGCCTACATGCAATCTTATTTATGAGTCAACAGTGTGCCCTTGTTGCCAAGAAGGCCAATGGCATTTTGGGATGTATAAGTAGAGGCATTGCCAGCAGATCGAGGGACGTGATCGTTCCCCTCTATTCGACATTGGTGAGGCCTCATCTGGAGTACTGTGTCCAGTTTTGGGTCCCACACTACAAGAAGGATGTGGAAAAATTGGAAAGAGTCCAGCGGAGGGCAACACAAATGATTAGGGGACTGGAACACATGACTTATGAGGAGAGGCTGAGGGAACTGGGATTGTTTAGTCTGCAGAAGAGACGAATGAGGGGGGATTTGATAGCTGCTTTCAACTACCTGAAAGGGGGCTCCAAAGAGGATGGATCTAGACTGTTCTCAGTGGTAGCTGATGACAGAACAAGGAGTAATGGTCTCAAGTTGCAGTGGGGGAGGTTTAGGTTGGATATTAGGAAAAACTTTTTCACTAGGAGGGTGGTGAAACACTGGAATGCGTTACCTAGGGAGGTGGTGGAATCTCCTTCCTTTGAGGTTTTTGAGGTCAGGCTTGACAAAGCCCTGGCTGGGATGATTTAGTTGGGGATTGGTCCTGCTTCGAGCAGGGGGTTGGACTAGATGACCTCCTGAGGTCCCTTCCAACCCTGATATTCTATGATTCTATGATTATGGAACTGTACTGTCTGGGAGTCCAGGGATTTTTTTAACCTATTATTCCTGTAATAGACAATAAGCATATCCTTTGGCTCCACTTCTTCTGATGCGTCTTTATGGTCTTTTAAAAATCAGTATTATTTACTAAGTAACTCTTAATGGGCTCTGAAGCTGCCCTCCAGGTTTATTGGGTTAATACGACAGTTAATAACCTTTAAAACACATTATATTTATACCCAATATACATTAACAGCTCCCATTACATGTTCATGATCTTTTGAATGAGATGGATTTTGGTGCTGATAGATTGTGATGGATCTATTGGTGATACCATACTTGGGAACTCTTAAAATCTGCAGATCATGCTTGGTCCCCTGTGCAGAAAATCTGTATGAAACTTTCATTTGAAAATGAGAAGCGTTTATATATATAGAAGCTGTTTTCTAAATATAACCTTTTTTTACATTTATCTCCCTTCTCACACCCCCAAAATACCCAATGACATATCTTCCATGCTTGAATAATAAGAATATAGCAGTAGGGATATATTACCGACCACCTGACCAGGATGGTGACAGTGACTGTGAAATGCTCAGGGAGATTAGAGAGGCTATAAAAATAAAAAAACCTCAGTAATAATAATTTCAACTATTACCATATTGACTGAGTACATATCACCTAAGGATGGGATGCAGAGATAAAGTTGGGATGCAGAGATAAAGTAACTGCTTCTTGGAGCAGTTAGTTCTGGAACCCACAAGAGGAGAGGCAATTATTGATTTAGTCCTAAGTGGAGCACAGGATCTTGTCCAAGAGGTGAATATAGCTGAACTGCTTGATAATAGTGACTGTAACATAATAAGATGTAACATCCCTGTGGTGGGGAAAACACCAAAGCAGCCCACCATAGTACCATGTTAATGTCCAAAAGGAGAACTACACAAAAATGAAGACTTACTTAAAAAGAAATTAAAAGATATGGTGCCAAAAGTGAAATCCCAGCAAGCTGAATGGAACTTTTTAAAGACACCATAAGAGAGGCTCAATTTAAATGTATACCCCAAAAACATAGTAAGAAGACCAAAAAAGTGCCATGTGATCAAACAACAAAGTAAAAGAAGCAGTTAGAGGCAAAAAAGGCATCCATTAAAAAGTGGAGGTTAAATCCTACTGAGGAAAATAGAAAGGAGCATAAACTCTGGCAAGTGAAGGGTTAAAATGTAATTAGGAAGGCCAAAAAAGAATTTGAAGAACACCTGGCCAAAGATTCAAAACATAACACACACAAAAATTAAATACATCAGAAGCAGGAAGGCTGCTAAATAACCAGTAGGTCCACTGGACTATTGAGATGCTAAAGGAGCATTCACGGACGATAAGGCTATTGCAGAGAAACTAAATGAATTGCATCAGGCTCCACGGCTGAGGATGCGAGGGAGATTCCCAAACCTGAGCCATTCTCCTTAGCTGAAAAATCTGAGGAACAGTCCCAAACTGAGGTGTCATTAGAGGAGGTTTTGGAACAAATTGATAAATTGAACAGTAATAAGTCACCAGGAGCAGATAGTATTCACCTGACTTCTGAAGGAATTCAAATGTGAAATTGCAGAAATTCTAACTGTGGTTTGTAATCTATCATTTAAATCAGCTTTTGTACCAGATGACTAGAGGATAGTTAATGTGACCCCAATTTAAAAAAAAAAGGCTCCAGAGGCACCCCTGGCAATTAGAGGCCAGTAAGTCTAACTTCAGTACCAGGCAAATTGGTTGAAACTATAATAAAGAACAGAATTATCAGACATAAATGATCTGAAAAATGGAGTAAACAGTGAGGAGGCAAAATCTGCAGATGGTACAAAACTACTCATGATAGTTAAGTCCAAAGCAGACTGCAAAGAATTACAAAGAGATCTCACAAAATTGGGTGACTTGTCAACAAAATGGCAGATGAATTTCAGTGTTGATAAATGCAAAGTAATGCACATTGGAAAACATAGTCCCAACTATACATATAAAATGATGGGGTCTAAATTACCCGTTACTTCTCAAGAAAGTGATCTTGGAGTCGTTATGGATAGTTCTTTGAAAATATCTGCTCAATGTGCAGAGTCATTCAAAAAAAGCGAACAGAATGTTGGGAATAATTTAGGAAAGGGATAAATAATAAGACAGAAAATATCATATTGCCTCCATATAAATCCATGGAACGCCCACATCTTGAGTACTGAGTGCAGATCTGGTGGACCCACCTCAAAAAAGATATATTGGAATTGAAAAAGGTGCAGAGAAGGGCAACAAAAATGGTTGGGGTAAGGAATAGCTTCCATATGAGGAGAAATTAATAAGATTAGGACTTTTCAGCTTGGAAAAGAGACAACTAAGGGTGTTATAATAGAGATCTATAAAATCATGACTGGTGTGGAGAAAGTAAATAAGGAAGTGTTCTTTACTCCCTCTCATTACACAAGAACTAGGGGTCACCAAATGAAATTAATAGGCAGCAGGTTTAAAACAAACAAAAGGAAGTATTTCTTCACACAACACATAGTCAACCTATGGAACACTTTGCCAGAGGATGTTGTGAAGGCCAAGACTATAACAGGGTTCAAAAAAGAACTAGATAAGTTCATGGAGGATAAGTCCATCAATGGCTATTTGCCAGGATGTGCAAGGATGCAAAACCAAGCTCTGAAGTGTCCCTAGCCTCTGTTTTCCAGAAGCTGGCAATAAGGGACAGGGAATGGATCATTTGATGATTACCTGTTCTGTTTATTCCCTCTGAAGCACCTGGCATGGCCACTGTCAGAAGACAGGGTACTGGACTGGATGGACCATTAGTCTGATCCAGTATGGCTGGAGCTAGGCCCGTCTACTTACAAAGAGTGGGAGGGCTATGGTCCCATTCCCCCTGCCCCACTTTTAGCACCACTGGTCCGGGGCCCCAGCCACAGGGGAAGTAAAAGCCACAGCAGAGTGTGGCGGGAAGCAGGAGGGGGCCTATGGTGGAGTGTGGGTGGGGCCATGCAGGCAGTTTGGGGAGGCTCAGCCTACCTCTGCCTTTGTTACCCGGCACCCATGGTCCCGTGCTCCAAGGAACTCTGTCTCTGTTCTGCCTCAGAACCACATTCTCTACTGCTTTTCACACTGTGTGCTGGCTTTCTTCCTCTCTCTCACCCAAATACATATATCTGCTACTAATCGATTCTGCAGACCTTGCATTTATTTGTAATCAGCCTCCAGAGAAATCCCTCGGCCCTCATGGCTTTGCTTCTGCCAGGGCCTTGCCATTGCTGGCCAGTACTTTAAGCAGTGGCTCTAACTGTTTAGCTATTGCGATACAATGGGACATTTAATTGCTCTTTCAATTTAGTCTGAATGAAAGTTGCTTAGTACACCCATCAACTTCCCTCAGGATATCAGCCATTAACGCCTTCCAACATAACAATAAGAAGAACCACTTACTAATCTGCATGTAAATTGAAAGTTATTTGGGGCAGTAACCCTCTTTTTATTACCTGTGTATACAGTGTGTAGCACAATGGAGCCCTGATTCCTAACTGGGGCCTCTAGGCAATACTAAAATACAAATAATAAGTAATAATAACAGCATATATAAGTACACTGCTTATTTAAAAATTAAGGATAAAAACTTGTCCATAAGTGACATTGCAGAGCAGGAAGGGACATGGGGAGTGATGCTCACTGGCTTCATGTCCAGCACTAGATCCATGCTGCTGGAGCAGGCCAGGATTACTCACTATCCAAAAGACCACTCCCCCTAAATTGCAGACAAGACCCCTATTAGGACAGTGTAGCCCCATCAGGTGCATTAGCTAAGCCTAAAAACCCACAGTTCTGTCTTCAGTGCTAGATAGGAATCTAGCCCACTACGGTGCTGTGTAGATGCCTCAATATATCATGGTAATGAGAATGGTATGAAAGCTTACCTAGACAGATGAGAGAGAAGGGAGAAGGAAGCAGTTTCCAGCACTCTTTTTTTAAAAAAAATTTCCCATCACCCTTCATGCATCCACACAACATCAGGTCACAATTTGGTGAGGGGAATCAAGGAAAACAGCCAACAGAGGAAGTGAGCGGGCCAGGGTTTAGATCTGTGCTCGATGCTAAGACGGAGACAGCCACAGAATCTGACTATATTGGTAGCCTTAACAGACAGGTAGCATTCCAGGGACTCAGAATTAGAAGGGGCTGTGGAAGAGACTAATGCCAATAACAGAGTATTTAAAAAGTTAATCAATTATGGATTTTTTTAAATTTTGTGAAAAATGATTCCTGAACTGAGAGCAAGTTTGTGCCAACTTTCGTCCCCCATATGAACATGAGCAGGAGACCTGAAATGCCCTCTCCCAAGAGACCTCCAGTTACAGTTATGGTTCTTTTCCTTTCCCACCCCCCATTTTCTTTTTAATTCAAGAGAGATAAAACTGGGCAGCACATTCATTCTGTCCCATCATTTGCCATCTAGCTTCCTCCATCTCCATGAGCTCTCTTTCCCTGTTCCCTTTTCTTTTAAAACAAAATCTGACCTGTTCTTTGCATCAAGGGCTGTGCCAGTTTAGAATAAAAATTCAAACTGAAGGCCAGGCAATTTATAATATAAGCTACTATCATGGAAAACAATATGGTCATTACAGGTCAGAGTTAGGGCATTTTGGGCCTGATACCCTATTTTCTTTAACCCTGTGTAGCCATTTCCACCTGTGCATAGAGAGTGTAAACTATCACCCTCCATGTGAGCAGAAGTATGCTGCAAACACTTTGTACAGGTAGTGGAGAGCTAAGCCATTGTTTTCAAGACCTAAGCTCCTGATCTTGGCATGGTCAAAGCTTTGTGTGTGTGACTTCTCCTTCACTGAGCTGTCTGTTATTTTATTTTGGCTTAGTCTACACTATAAAGCTTTGCCAGCATAGCTATGTGAGCTAGGAGGGTGAAAAAAACCACACCCACTAGCTGACATAACTATGCTGGAAAACCTCTGGTTTAGATGCAACTATGCCAACATAAGAGTACTTCTGTCAGCTCAGCTAATGTTGCTCTGGGAGTTGGCGTAGCTAAGCCAGCAGAAGAACTCCTGACCGCTTATGCTGCAGCTTCACTAGGGAGTTCTCCCAGCACAGCTATATAGACAGAGGCCCTGTAGTATAGACAAGGCCTCATTCTTTCATAATAATATTTCCTTAGGAATTGTGGGTTGCACCCAAAATCTGTATATAGGACTGTACCTAGAATCCTGCAAAGGAATGCAGGACTGTTCTGTTGAGTAGACCAAAATGTAGGTGCCTGCATAAAGATGAAGAATAACTACTGCTGATTTACTGATAGTTGGATCTTGTTATCTGGAATCAGGATATAAGAGAGGATAGAGTATCCCTCTCAAAGGCAGAAAGAACTGGGGAGTACAACAGAGGAGATCAGGTAAAGAAAACCCTAGGCACAACAAGGCTTGAGGAAAATGCTTTGTCTTGAGTTTATCTTTTGCTATTGCAATTTCAATTATTAATAAGGCAAAACCCCAGGAAGGGGATAATTTTGGGTTATATACAGTGTGCGTTTACTCCACTTAAAGGAAGGCTGGAGCTTCATCTGCTGACATGCTATTATTTACCACTCTCCATGCTCCATCCACAATGAAACATGCCAATGAATTTTCACAGCCCAGATATAAATGTCAATAGTAGAGATTTCTAGTGAAAATGCTCTTAGACCATTATCTCTAGAACTGCTAATGGGTACTGTAAGGATGAATAGCACATTTCCAGCAATGGAGTAACTATGCTAATGAAATAGTGAGAGTGAATACAATACATGTGTAATACTCATCTGAGCTTCCTCAGTGTATATCTCCAGAAGACTTAGCAGTTTCAGTCTAAGATGGCTGCTGGTGCAGCTAATGAAAGGACTTGGCCTTCTCACCAACCCACTTGTCTCCTGAGCATTTACTGAACAATAACATTAGAGACATCATTATAGTTCTCAGATCAGGAATAGAATAAAGAAAAAAATGGAAGCTTTTGCACAGGGAAAACTCATAGAAGTTAACTGTAGTAAAGTGTCACAATGGGGTTAACAGCATTACCCAAAGTACTATGGGATGGTCCCTTTATAAAATTAGCTATATTTTTAAGTGAATAAAGCCAATAACAAGCAATACACAAATACCTAGAGTGAAATATTCTATAAGCTCAGTACATAAGCAAGAGCTGCGTAAGGTTCTGTTTAATCATTCATTTTGCTTCAAGGTGCAGAGTACCTTCCAATAGCAAAAAGCACCCCACCAGTATGTACTGTGAACTCTTGTGCCTGTATATTCCTTTAATGTTTTGGAATATGATATATAGGAGACAGTATTTTATCAGGATTCTTTCCACTTTTGTTTTATTTAACATATGTTTCTGTCCAATTTTATTTTCATCTATCCAAGCCTAAAATTTTTGCAAAAGGAAAATGAACATTATGGTAGAAAGGGGGTGAGGAAGGAAGGGGAAGTGAATGCAAAGGAGGACAGCCGAAATATGCAAGCTATTCAATACCCAGGATACACACTATCAGCTGGACATTTGTTCCTGCTGAGCCTAGGCAGTATAATGGTAACTACAAATCTGATGCCTAGTAAATCTCTGTGCAAACTCCAGCTGAGATCAATCGTTCTATGAGCAAAAATGAGACGTTTTCAATGATCATTTTGAAGTTTGCTCACCTTAAACTGCACTTTTGTGATGTCACTGGCTACATGAATGCCCACGGCCTAGATGTTTTCTTTCTTACTTTAAAACTTACACAGTTGTCTGTCTGCCAGGAGCGGTAGCTTTTGCACTTTTAGCATCCTCCCTTCTTTCTTAAAATATCATGCTTCCCTCATAGCAAAGTCACAAATTCTCAGTGCAAAGAATGTGATTCTTTACTATCTTCTGTCTTGTTTAGTCATTTACACCTGTACCAAGTGACTGCAAAATGTCTATAAAAATAAACAAATGAATGAATGAACAAACAAACGAACGAAAAAACACTGTGTTCTGCTCTGATAGTGCTTTATATTCATTTGCACTCATTTGGTCCAGGTGGAAATTTTAACATGAGGGCAAGGCAAAGTAAATAAAAAATGAAAGTGATAATAATAATTATGTGGGGTTTTTCCCCCCAGAGTTCAATTTAGGCACAATGGTTATTGATTTCATTTCACAACGCCAGCCCATATTGATGAAAGATAGCACAGAAGTAACATGCCCATAACACAAAGAAAATAAGGGTGGAAAAGAAATAGCTTAGTTCCTTTTTGTGGAATCAGTTTCATTTTATTCTCACATCATAATGATAATGCAATTATCCTCCTTATTCATTAACAGAGAGTAAAGAGGAAACACATTTTTTGGGGGGGGGAATTATTTTAGAAGTGTAATACTGGGGCTGGTTGGAAAATTTCCATCAAGACTGTTTTTCAATAGAAAATTAAGTTTTCAGCTAAACAATTTTTCCCCCAAAAATGTCTCCTGTCTATACAAAATGTTAACTTTTTTGCTGAAAAAATGAACATCTGCAAACTGAAAACTTTGGGCTGAAACCTGAAAAAAAAATATTCAGAAATGCCATGGCCGTGCCATGTGGGATTTGTAGTTTGGGTGTCTCATGCTCCCCCTCTGGGCTGGACTATGTCACCCATGATGCACCACAGCCATGGAACTCTTGTGATGCAACACAGCACCTCAGCAAGAGGGGAAACATGGTGCACTACGGTACATATAGTCTGGCCAGGGACTCCAGCTCATAGGGTAAAATGTGGACATAAGACACCTCAGCAGCATTTTGAAATAGAAATTTTTAGTTTTTAGCCAAAAGCCTTCAATTATTCACCAAAAAAAAATAAATTTTCCATGGAAAAAGAACCATTTTCTGACCAGCTCTGTGTAATATATAAAGCAGGTCAAATGGATTGTCAGACTGTGTCTCTATAAGTTAAAAAATGGTCTTTCTGTTACAGCATATTATGTGTTTTATAGCACATTGGTAGTAAAATGAAATCTATAATTTAATAACAATGTGAGTCTAAGAACCTAAAATCTAGAACAGAGTTCATCTAGTTTGGCACAGTCCAATAGTCCATCTACCCTCATCCATCCCACTTCTAGCAATTCATATATACCTGATTCTTTAGAGGAAAGTAAAAAGTCCATACAATGTGCAATTCTGCAATGAACATGAGAGGCTGGGAACAGTAAAATTCCTTCCTGACCCCCACAGATTTTCAGCTTATTTTCTGAACCTGGAAACTGATGCTCAATAAGCTATCAACATCTGTTTCGGTTTTTCAGGTGTGTGTTCCTTTCACTAATAATTCCAGACAGATATGGGATTTCTTGCCCAAATGATCACGTGTGGTTGGTGTTGGATCCCCAATCTCCTCGTTATTGGGGCAGGAGTAATAAAGGGTTATTATCCTTGTTGTGTGAACTAAGGGCAGCAGAATTGTACCTGGCATATCCTGGTGGAGGGACTCACCCTCAACTGAATGGCACTCGCTAGGCAAGAGGACATGGTTTCCAAAGCCCAATTAGTTGAGATAGGGTAGGGACAGATATTTGTAGCTGGTGGTGTGGGCTCTGTTTATGGGGTCCTAGACACCATTTGACCCTTCCTCACTTCATGGTATAATAAAAGAGCTAATTTAGACTCAATGGAGAGACTTGTTACATACTGCAGAGCTGAAATCACTGATGTCTAAATCTAAGTATTAAACCTACTTTGGGACAGTGTCTCTATTGCAGTAAACTGTCCAGTGTGCACCAGCAGTGAGGCTCCCCCACTAACAACTGATATCACTGACAGAGGTGCGGCCAGCAGGGCAGCTGGTGGAGAGGCATGGCAAGCAGCCAGCAGGGCGGTTGCTGGAGAGGTGCAGCCAGCAGGGCAGCTAGCAGAGAGACACGGACAGCAGGGCAGCTGGTGGAGAGGTGCTGCAAGTGGCCAGCAGGGCGGCTGGCAGAAAGGCATGGCAAGTGGCCAGCAGGGTGGCTGGCAGAGAGGTGCGGCAATTGGCCAGCATGGAAGCTGATGGAGACGTGCGGCCAGCAGGGTAGCTGGTGGAGAGGCGTGGCAAGCAGCCAGCAGGGTAGCTGGCGGAGAGGCATGGCAAGTGGCCATCAGGGAAGTTGGTGCAGAAGTGTAGCCAGCAGGGTGATTGGCGGAGAGGTGCAGCCAGAAGGGTGGCTGTTGAAGAGGGACAGAGCAAAACCCTGGAGAGAGGCGTGGCAATCGGCCGTTGGGGGCGACGAACGGGTGCCTGAGCAGTGGAGTATGTAAGGTGCCTCCTTACCCCCCACCCCCGCCTTTCCTATAGGGTGGGAGGTGAATTCTGCAGATGAACCTCTGAACTCGGGCTGAACTGGCCAAGGACAGCAACTGTGAGTGGGGTGCAGAGAAGGGAGGGGCACGTTAAAGGGACTTTTGGGTTGCTGGACTTAAGAACCTGAGGGGAAAAGGACACTGTCCAATTTACTTTGGGGTGGATGTTTTGCTGATGGTTTATGTTTAACATAACAGATGCAATGTTTGATTAAACTAAGCCTCTGCAATTGCTGTTCATATAAATCATGCTTAACTTGTCTGATATCTTCTAAAGAGATTATGATTTCCCTAAAGCTATTTAAACTATGAATTCTTAGTTGCTAATTGAATGTGAACTTGGATAACAGAGCAGGTGACCATTGTGTCTCAAATGAAGGCTGAAGGATTTTGCAACCCAGATTAAGTGAGGCGAACACACCTGATTTATGATGCATACAATTTTGGGATATAATAAAGGTGTGAGGGGCACTGTTTCTACAAATCTTTGGGGGTCAGATGATGTATTGGTGTCTCTGCTGGGAGTTCAAAGTAAGAAGTCACAGCTACTAAATGAGTCAGGTCACTGTATTAATTATGATTGCTCAACCATGTAGCAACATATCATGACAAATTAGGAGGGACTTCACTTCTAGAGCTTATCTGCCTTTTAACATGTGCCCAGACTAAATGCTGCATTTAAATAATAGTAAGACATTAATACAATCTGACAAAATGAAGAAATTCATACATGGAATGCTGTCTGCTAATTCAGTGCCACAGCATCCTCACCTTTTTCCTTTGGAGCTGGTACACAGATTTTTGTGTACTTGTGAATTTTGTGTCTCTGACATGTGCGTGATTAACAGCCCTGGAGACAGAAGTCTTCTATTCACAGAACAAGTCTGGCACTGGCAACAGCAAAGTAATCTTTCCTAGGATGCATCTTTCAACTCTGACCTGGACTGACAGCTTCTGGGGGCAAGTGGCTATTTCAGTTGCCATGACCACTGCTGAGAATGCCAGAAAGGGTGCCAGTTGGAGCTATAGGTTTTTTTGTGATAGGGACCCTGGTCCACTTGGAACCTTAACATTTCACCTGTTCTGCAGGAAGGGAATGTTTTAACAGGAACTCAGTGTTATTCATTGGATACACAACCCCCCCCCCATCCCCTAATATAGGAAATCCCTTCCTTCACAGGAGGAGTTTAAGGACTGAGACCAGAGTACACATTTCACATAGGCCACCAAACCATTCCCAGATGATAACTTTGTGTTATCACCTACCAGGGTTGGATTGGAAGTAATGCTCTAGGAATCCTCTGAGCAGTGGTGCAAGTAGGGCGGTACGGTATGGTAAGCCATACAATTAAGCTACTTATCGCGGGTACGGCATTCCAGAAAGACACAGGAGGAGCAGAACGTGGGGCAGGTCGGGGGCCCCATGCCGGCAGCTCCTCCGGTGCAGCTGTACTACCCCCAGCCCTTACACGCAGCTGTGTGTCTGCATCTTCTGTCCGGCATCTGTACAGCAGCCCCACCGGAGGACAGGGCTGGAGGCGGTACAGCCACGCAGGAAGAGCTGCCAGCGTGGAGCTGCTTGGTGGCCCCACGTTCTGCTCCTTTCGGCGCTGCAGTTCCCGGGACAGCCCTGCACCACAGGGCTCTCCCGGGAACCGCAGCAGCGAAAGGAGCAGAACATGCAGCAGATCCGGCATGGCCGTACCACCTCCATCCCTGCCCCCAGCCCTTCCACGCATCTGCGTGCCTGTTTCTCTTGTCCGGGGTCTGTACAGAAGTCCCGCCAGAGGACAGGGCTGGGGGTGGGGGATGTGTTGCTACAGCTATGCCGGAGGAGCTGCCAGCGTGGGGGCTACCTGATGTTCCTCTCCCAGCTTCAGTTCAGGGATCTCCCGGGAACCGCAGCAGCAAAAGGGTCAGAATCCCATGCTGGTAGCTCCTCCGGTGTGGCTGTACCGCCCCCAGCCTCACCCCCCCGCCCTGTCCTCTGGCGGGACTTCTGTATAGACGGCGGACAAGAGAAACCGGCACGCAGATGCGTGGGAGGGCAGGGGTGGGGGTCATACAGCCATGCTGGTGACCCATGCGGGTGTCATTACAATACTATACGATAGATTTTTTTAAAAAGTTTGCTTTTTTAAAAATCTAGGAAATTACGCACATGCACACACAGACAGAAAGACACACACATGCACACATATATGTTAAAAGAATATTAAAGTTGCAAAGTCAAATGCTCAGAGTTTAGGAAACACCAGAGTTAAGGTTGCAACCTTAATTGAGCTCCCTTGGGCATATGCATTATGATACACTCTAACTGAATGACGACTTTCTGTTGTTTCCACTGGACCCCTCTCATTCGGTGCACATGAAGGTTGGTGCTCACCCACTGAGCAGCTGTTCCATATTTTGGAAGTATTTAGCTCTACCATAGCTAAGGTTGCATTACAGAGTTCAGCTTAACAGGAACTTTCAACCTTTATTTTGTTAAAATCTCATTTAAATGTCAAAACCAAAAACTTCCAAAATCTCATTGAACTTTGCATTAACACAAAACCTTAACAACAGTGCCATCATAGACTCTGATATCAATTAGATCACCAGACTGGCATATCTCATTGTCCCACATTCCATGACTTTGGAAGTTATTCTGCCTTAATACTGCTGAGGTCACTGTTAAGGTTTTGTGTTACTGCCAATTTGATGACCCTGGGGTTTGTATTGCTTTTGGATGTCTACTGGAGATAGAAGTGAAAGCCTTATAGAACATTGGAAGGCATTATTGACAGTGTTGCTGCAATATTAAAGTGGAAAGGCATGCAAGTCTTTCCCTTTATACACTGATTCCCATTCTTAAGGTTTTAGGGATGGCTTCTGCTACAAACTTAACTGCCACTAATCTTAGTTTCAGTTTGATACATGGATAGAGAGCTATCTGATAACAGTGTCCTGGATCATTGTGCCTGTGGGTTGTGGAAAGACAGAGGAGTTTCCCACTCTCTGCAATCTTGGTCCCTCCTTCTAGATCCCATACCTAGCCCAGGTCTCCTTCCCTTTGAAAGGGGTGGCATAATTTGCTGTTGGTTTAACTTGCTGCCTCCCCTCCATCACCACCCTAACGCACACCTCATTGGAAACAGGAGGAAGCAGGTCAGGAATAATGATCCACAGGGGTGTGTCTGACTAAGGCCATGTCTACGCTACCACTTACGTCGGCAAAACTTACGTTGCTCAGGGGTGTGAAAAAAGCCCTCCTGAGCAACGTAAGTTTAGCCAGCATAAGTGGTAGTGTACACAGAGCTATATTGGCAGGAGATCTTGTTACAGGTAGTTTAATTATGTCAAGAGGAGAGCTCTCTCCCATTGGCATAGCGCGAGTATACGAGAAATCTTACAACAGCATAGCTGCATAGGTACAGCTGTGCTGCTGTAAGCTTTCTAGTGTAGATATAGCCTAAGGGTGCTTCTACAGTTAACACACTACCTCTTGCTCAAGGCTGGGTTGTGCCTACAATTTCATCCTCCCTGATCTACATTCCTGGCTATAGGATTCCCTGCTAAAATTAACTGCTTACGCATGTTCTCACAGTCTAATATCAACTTTCCAAGAGGCCATACCAAAAGAGGAAACATAATGGAGCCACTCAATATCCCTTAGATACTGTGGTACCTTGAATATGAACCAAAGTGTATTCTGGATCTTTACAGGGAAGATAAGAGACTTATTCTATGTATAATATTACTTATTGTTCCTGGCGCATTGAAGTTGAAGAGTTGAATGTTCAAGTTTTTTAAGTAACTTTTCCCAAATCTAGACTGCATGACCACAAAAGTAAGATACTGTCTACTTAAGTACAGCATCTGAAGAGGAAAATAAGATTACAAATTTAGGACTATAATGAGATCAAGTTAAATCCACACCATTTCCCAGCCTAGGTACAATCTTTGTCATTAGAAAGGATTAACTTTTTGTTGCAATTTTCTAATCTCATTATACCTTTTGTCACATGAATGATTTATTGTAAAGCTTAATGCTGTATATTTGGTGAAATATTATAGTATGCTGTAAGACAGTACTATCATTTGACTTTTTCAATAGTCTATATTTTCATTAGCTAGTAGCCATTCCATCCTTCCACACAACTCATCATGGCTATAAATAGAATGACCAGTCAACCAAATCACACAGTATTGCAAAGGTCAAAGAAGTACAGTACATTACTATAATTTACAGAATGCCATTCCCAAAGTATTAATACTCTGACACATTATTTATGTGACAAAGAAAGTAATGAAAATAGAAGGCAGTGCAAAATGATCACATTATCACCAGCAATTGTTGGGAAAATGAGGAATTGCAAACCGTGAGCCATTAGTATCTTTACAGTCTAAATATATGTAAATTCATGCTAATCTTTAGATGCTGTACCTCCTTCTAAGGTCTTCATGTCACCCACTATATAGGCAACACGTTATCCACAATTTGTGTGAACATTTTAGAAATAAAACTGTTAAAAATGTACCAATTGTAAAGAATGATCATAAAATCCCTTTGTAAAATTGACCTCTTCTTTTGGCTGACCAGCAAAGAGACAATGTGGAAGGAAATTAAGGAGAAAAAATGTGAATCGCCAGGCAAGTCTAGAACATTACTACAGATCCCTAAGTGAGTAAGGGCCTGATCCAATCTTCTTTGAAGTCACTGGAAAAGTTCCCATTGCACTAAATGCATGTTTGATAAGGCCCTAACATTCTGTAGGTTAGAGAGATCAATAAAAATGTCAGATCATGAAATCTTAATTTCTCAGTTATCCATTAGGATATTAAATTTGCAAAAAAAATAAATAGGTGACCCTTTTTCTACCTAAAGATTCTCAACCTTTTCCTTCTCCATCTTTTCCAGGAGAGCTGGCTGTATTTTAAAGAATCCTTATTTAAGTTACAGGGACAAATCATCCTGATGTGTAGAAAGAATAGTAAATATGGCAGGCAACTGGCTTGGCTTAACAGTGAAATCCTTGCTGATCTTAAACACAAAAAAGAAGCTTACAAGAAGTGGAACATTGGACAAATGGCCAGGAAGGAGTATAAAAATATTGCTCACGCATGCAGGAGTGAAATCAGGAAGGCCAAATCACACTTGGAGTTGCAGCTACCAAGAGATGTTAAGAGTAGCAAGAAGGGTTTCTTCAGGTATGTTAGCAACAAGAAGAAAGTCAAGGAAAGTGTGGGCCCCTTACTGAATGAGGGAGGCAACCTAGTAGCAGAGGATGTGGAAAAAGCTAATGTACTCAATGCTTTTTTTGCCTCTGTCTTCACGAACAAGGTCAGCTCCCAGACTACTGCACTGGGCAGCACAGCATGGGGAGGAGGTGACCAGCCTTCTGTGGAGAAAGAAGTGGTTTGGGACTATTTAGAAAAGCTGAACGAGCACAAGTCCATGGGGCCGGATGCACTGCATCTGAGAGTGCTAAAGGAGTTGGCGGACGTGATTGCAGAGCCATTGGCCATTATCTTTGAAAACTCATGGCGATCGGGGGAGGTCCCGGACGACTGGAAAAAGGCTAATGTAGTGCCCATCTTTAACAAAGGGAAGAAGGAGGATCCGGGGAACTACAGGACAGTCAACCTCACCTCAGTCCCTAGAAAAATCATGGAGCAGGTCCTCAAGGAATCAATTCTGAAGCACTTAGAGGAGAGGAAAGTGATCAGGAACAGTCAGCATGGATTCACCAAGGGCAAGTCATGCCTGACTAATCTAATTGCCTTCTGTGACGAGATCACTGGCTCTGTGGATGTGGGTAAAGTAGTGGACATGTTGTTCCTTGACTTTAGCAAAGCTTTTGACACGGTCTCCCACAGTATTCTTGCCAGCAAGTTAAAGAAGTATGGGCTGGATGAATGGACTATAAGGTGGATAGAAAGCTGGCTAGATCATCGGGCTCAGTGGGTAGTGATCAATGGCTCCATGTCTAGTTGGCAGCCGGTATCAAGTGGAGTGCCCCAAGGGTCAGTCCTGGGGCCAGTTCTGTTCAATATCTTCATCAATGTTCTGGAGGATAGCATATATTGCACTCTCAGCAAGTTTGCAGATGACACTAAACTGGGAGGAGAGGTAGATACTCTAGAGGGTAGGGATAGACTACAGAGGTACCTAGACAAATTAGAGGATTGGGCCAAAAGAAATCTGATGAGGTTCAACAAGGACAAATACAGAGTCCTGCACTTAGGACGGAAGAATCCATGCACCTCTACAGTCTTGGGAGCGAATGGCTAGGCAGCAGTTCTGCAGAAAAGGACTTAGGGGTTACAGTGGATGAGAAGGGTATGAGTCAAGAGTGTGCCCTTGTTGCCAAGAAGGCCAATGCCATTTGGGGCTGTCTAAGTAGGGGCATTGCCAGCAGATCGAGGGATGTGATCGTTCCCCTCTATTCGACATTGGTGAGGCCTCATCTGGAGTACTGTGTCCAGTTTTGGGCCCCACACTACAAGAAGGATGTGAAAAAATTGGAAAGCGTCCAGCGGAGGGCAACAAAAATGATTAGGGGACTGGAACACATGACTTATGAGGAGAGGCTGAGGGAACTGTGATTGTTTAGTCTGTGGAAGAGAAGAATGAGGGGGGATTTACTAGCTACCTTGAACTACCTGAAAGGGGGTTCCAAAGAGGATGGCTCTAGACTGTTCTCAGTGGTAGCAGATGACAGAACAAGGAGTAATGGTCTCAAGTTGCAATGGTGGAGTGTCAAGATTCCTTCCCCACTCTGAACTCTAGGGTACAGATGTGGGGACCTGCATGAAAGACCCCCTAAGCTTATTCTTACTAGCTTAGGTTAAAAACTTCCTCAAGGTACAAACTTTGCCTTGTCCTTGAACTCTATGCTGCCACCACCAAGCATGTTAAACAAAGAACAGGGAAACAGCCCACTTGGAGATGTCTTCCCCACAAAATACCCCCCCCAAGCTCTACACCCCCTTTCCTGGGGAAGGCTTGACAAAAATCCTCACCAATTTCCATAGGTGAGCACAGACCCAAACCCTTGGATCTTAAGAACAATGAAAAAGCAATCAGGATCTTAAAAGAAGAATTTTAATTAAAGAAAAAGTAAAAGAATCACCTCTGTAAAATCAGGATGGTAAATACCTTACAGGGTAATCAGATGCAAAACATAGATAATCCCTCTAGGCAAAACCTCAAGTTACAAAAAGACACAAAAACAAGAATATACATTCCATTCAGCACAGCTTATTTACCAGCCATTAAACAAAAGGAAATCTAACGCATTTCTAGCTAGATTGCTTACTAACTTTTTACAGGAGTTCTGGAGAGCATTCCTGACCTGGTCCCTGCAAAAGCATCACACAGACAGACAGACTCTTTGTTTCCCCCCGCCCTCCAGCTTTGAAAGTATCTTGTCTCCTCATTGGTCATTTTGGTCAGGTGCCAGCGAGGTTATCTTAGCTTCTTAACCCTTTACAGGTGAAGGGGTTTTGCCTCTGGCCAGGAGGGATTTTATAGTTCTGTATACAGAAAGGTGGTTACCCTTCCCTTTATATTTATGACACGCCTCCAAATCACAGATAGGGTGAAACACTAGCTGTGATTTCTTCCTGGAGCTCTAGGAGAAAACAGAGTTAATAAGACACATGCACCTCTAAATATACTACCAAGTGTATAAAGACTAACAGTATTTTCCACATCTCAAGGACGATTTTAACCAGTTGACTCTGGGAAACTTTCACGGGAGAGTGCACCAGCCACTTTGTTAGAAGCTCCTGAGATGTGTTGTTTGTCAAAATCAAAATCTTGGAGAGCTAAGCTCCACCAAATAAGTTTTTTGTTATTTCCCGTGGTGGCATGAAGCCATTGTAGCGCAGCACGGTCGGTTTCCAGGTGGAAACGCCGTCCCCAAACATATGGGCATAGCTTTTCCAGAGCATAGACAATGGCTTAACGTTCTTTTTCACTGACTGACCAGTTGCTTTCCCTCTCAAACAGCTTCTTGCTGAGAAACACGACAGGATGGAATTCTTGATCCGGTCCTTCCTGCATTAAAACTGCTCCCACACCACGCTCGGACGCATCTGTGGTTACTAGGAACGGTTTCGTAGAACATAGAACAACAGAGTTGGAAGGGACCTCAGGAGGTCATCTAGTCCAACCCCCTGCTCAAAGCAGGACCAACCCCCTGCTCAAACAGGACCAATCCCCAACTAAATCATCCCAGCTAGGGCTTTGTCAAGCCTGACCTTAAAAACCTCTGAGGAAGGAGATTCCACCACCTCCCTAGGTAACCCATTCCATTGCTTCACCACCCTCCTAATGAAAAAGTTTTTCCTAATATCCAACCTAAACCTCCCCCACTGCAACTTGAGACCATTACTCCTTGTTCTTTCATCTGGTACCACTGAGAACAGTCTAGATCCATCCTCTTTGGAACCCCCTTTCAGGTAGTTGAAAGCAGCTATCAAATCCCCCCGCATTCTTCTCTTCCGCAGACTAAATAATCCCAGTTCCCTCAGCCTCTCCTCATAAGTCATGTGTTCCAACCCGTAATCATTTTTGTTGCCCTCCGCTGGACTCTTTCCAATTTTTCCACATCCTTCTTGTAGTGTGGGACCCAAAACTGGACTCAGCACTCCAGATGAGGCCTCACCAATGCTGAATAGAGGGGAATGATCACGTCCCTCGATCTGCTAGCAATGCTCCTACTTATACAGCCCAAAATGCCGTTAGCCTTCTTGGCAACAAGGGTGCACTGTTGACTCATATCCAGCTTCTCGTGCACCATAACCTGTAGGTCCTTTTCTGCAGAACTGCTGCCTAGCCACTGGGTCCCTCGTCTGTAGCAGTGCATGGGATTCTTCCTTCCTAAGTGCAGCACTCTGCTCTTGTCCTTGTTGAACAAGGACATCAGACATTAGTATTACTAACAAATTGAAAACCAGTGTCAAGGTCTAAAATAACACAACCGAAAAAGAAGAGAACAACAAGTTAATGTGCAGTATCTTCGTAAAGAGTTTCCTTCTGCACATTGTGTTACTCAGAACATAGTGCCTACCTGCCTTGGTTTCCTATTAGGCACACTGTTACTGCAATGAGCTCTGCACAAGTGCATTGATCCATCATTGTTGGATTGGGGTCATAGTGCGTGGCACATGCCAATATATTTATTACTTGTATTATCTAGGACCCCCAGTCAATGGCCAAGACCCCATTCTGCTAGGTGCTATACAAACATAGAACAAAAAGATGTCTGCTGCCCCCAAAGAATTTAAAATCTAGTCACAGTAGCACAGTGGGCTAGCTTGCCTTTATTATATTCACTGCTTTATATTATATTCTGCTTTGAATTATATTCAGCAGTAATGCAAGGAACCTACAGGCCTGTATCCTGTAAGGCATTAGCTTCAGCAAGTTAGCATAATGCTTGAGGCCTATGAACTTTGCACAGATAAACAGCCCAATGGAAAACTGAAAATAGAGTGTTTAAGGGGAAGTTCTGACCACAGGTACATGATCCAATCACAAAAGTGTCACGGCAATGAATTGATGTGTATGACAGGTACATGAGCTACATCTGTAGATCCCTAACCACTAAAGGGACAAGGCAGCAAACTGACATATACGATCATAAGTTTAGATGATATGATAAACTAACCTAGAGAAACAAAGGCATACCAACGTGAGTAAGGTGAGGAAATACAAATAAGGAAAAGGGGGAAATCCCTAACTGAATGTACATCAAAAATAGTGGCATCAGCGTAACATATTATAGAAGTGCCATCCCAGCCTAGGGACAGTAGGAGAAGGAGATGTAGTCCTTGCTAGGTGCAAGAATGATGGCCATAGGTGATGATGGGGAAGGTGATGGTGATAAGGAAGATGATGGCTAACATTCCAGTTTGTTCTGCAAGAGATGGTGTGAGTATATGGATGTGCAGATGTACATTCTGTAGTGTATCTACCTTACTGACTTGGGGTGTTTGTGACTGTGCCAAATGTATTAATACATTATTTTGTAAATATAGAGGAGTTCCTATAGTGTGAGTGTTGTGACTGTGCATGTTGGGGTTCCCAACTATATAATAATTTGAATAATACTGAGCCTGACCTTGAGAGAAGAACCTGTCAAGCCTCAGAGTGATAACTGGGGATTCTTAAGTAATCAACATACATATAATTTATAGATCGGGCTACACCTCTGATATAATCCCCATCACAAAATCCTGGTTTTATAAACAGATGAGCTGCATAAACAGCTCTGAGCTAAATTTTGTCAGACAAGGACCCAATCTAGGAATGACTACATATATTCATGCATGTCTAGCCATCAGCTCAAGCTTAACATGACTA
Organism: Natator depressus; assembly: GCF_965152275.1. Taxonomy (NCBI): domain Eukaryota; kingdom Metazoa; phylum Chordata; order Testudines; family Cheloniidae; genus Natator; species Natator depressus. The sequence continues at coordinate 182,395,582 of NC_134236.1, read as the reverse complement.
AAACAGAGCTCTTAATCTCCCTAAAACCATCCCCACAACCTACTTTCTTGATCACTGTGGACATCACCAAGCTACCTGTCACTCAGGCCTGTTACCTGGGTGTCATTTTCAATTCAGCCCTCTCTAGGACCTTGCATCCCGGCTATATCTAAGTGTTACAGACTTCAATGTCTGGGGCCCTTAGCACAGGGTCAGACATGAGTGTCGCTTTAAGCTGGTTAAAGGCCTTCTGACACTCTTTGGTCCACTGAACGGCATTTGGCTGTTTCTTTTTGGTTAGGTCTGTCAGTGGGGTGGCGATTTGGCTGTATTGTGGTTCAAATCACCTGTAATATCTGGCCAAGCCTAAGAAGGATTGGACCTGCTTCTTTGACTTTGGGACAGGCCACTTTTGGATAGCATCCACTTTGGCCTGTAGGGGTTGATAGTTCCTTGACCCACCTGATGTCCAAGGTAAGTCACTCTGTTTAGGCCTATTTGACACTTCTTAGCCTTAACAGTTAGTCCTGCCGCCCTTATGCGCTCAAAGACTTTCTGTAGATGTTCCAGGTGTTCTGCCCAGGAATCCGAAAATATGGCCACATCGTCAAGGTAGGTGACTGCATATTCTCCCAATCCCACTAGGAGACCATCTATAAGTCTTTGGAAGGTGGCGGGTGCATTCCACAGCCCGAAAGGGAGCACATTAAATTCATACAGCCCGACATGTGTGGTGAAGGCTGACCGTTCCTTGGAGGATTCATCTAGCGGTACCTGCCAGTACTCCTTGCTTAAGTCCAAAGTAGAAATGAATTGGGCCCGTCCCAGTTTCTCTAATAGTTCATCTGTGCGTGGCATTGGATAGTTGTCTGGGCGAGTTACAGCATTTAGCTTATGGTAGTCCACGCAAAAACTTATCTCCCCATCTGGTTTGGGAACTAGAACCACTGGAGATGTCCATGCACTGCCCGAGGGGCGGATTACCCCCATTAGTAGCATATCCTGGATTTCCCATTCTACAGCAGTTTTAGCTTGAGGAGACACCCGGTAAGGTTGGACTTTAATTGGGTGAGCATTACCTGTGTCAATGGAGTGGTATGCCCGTTCAGTCAGTCCTGGGGTGGCTGAGAACATTGGTGTGTATCTAGTGCACAGCTCCATGATCTGCTGTCGCTGCATATGCCCAAGGGTCATGGAGAGGTTCACCTCTTCCACGACACCAGCACTTTTCCCTTTGTAGTAGACACCTTCAGGCCACTCAGCGTCATCTCCTCCCTGGGCTGTAAACTGACAAACCTTTAATTCTCTGGAATAAAAGGGCTTTAGAGAATTAATATGGTACACCTTAGGCTTTCGCTTGGAGGTGGGGAATGCTATGAGATAATTAACAGCTCCCAGGCGCTCTTGAACCATGAATGGCCCTTCCGACGACGCTTCCATTTTATGGGCCTGGAGCACCTTTAAGACTATGACCTGATCCCCTACTTTGAAGGAACGCTCTCTGGCATGTTTAACATACCAGGCTTTTTGCTCTTTTTCAGCATCCTGTAGGTTTTCTTTAGCAAGGGCTAAAGAGGTTCGGAGGGTGTTTTGTAGGTTGGTTACAAAGTCGAGAATGTTAGTTTCTGGAGAAGGTGTAAACCCCTCCCATTGCTGTTTCACCAACTGTAATGGCCCCTTCACCTCGCGGCCATATACAAGTTCAAATGGTGAAAACCCTAACCTGGATGTGGTACAGCTCTGTAGGCAAAGAGCAACTGCTGCAACACTAGGTCCCAATCATTGGCATGTTCATTTACGAATTTTCGTATCATGGCCCCCAAAGTTCCATTAAACTTCTCCACCAGGCCATTTGTTTGATGGTGGTAAGGGGTGGCAACCAAGTGATTTACCCCATGAGCTTCCCAAAGGCTTTCCATAGTTCCTGCCAGGAAATTAGTGAGGATGTCGGAGGGCCAACCTACCCTGGCAAAAATGTCTGTTAGTGCCTGGCACACACTTTTAGCCCTGGTGTTGCTTAGAGCTACTGCTTCCGTCCATCAGGTGGCAAAATCCATGAAAATCAGTACGTACTGCTTTCCTTTGGGTGTGTTTTTCGGAAAAGGACCCAGAATATTCACAGCTACTTGCTGAAAATGAATCTCAATGATGGGGAGTGGCTGGAGAGGGACTTTGACCTGGTCTTGGGGTTTTCCCACTCTTTGGCACACCTCACAAGACCGGCCATAGGTAGAAACATCCTTGCCCATTCCCTCCCATTGTTATGACCTCCCTAAACGGTCTTTGGTCCTGTTCACCCCAGCATGGCCACTGGGATGATCGTGGGCTAAGCTCAAGAGCTTGGCCCGGTACTTAGTTGGAACTACCAACTGTCTCTGAGGATGCCAGTCTTCCTGGTGTCCACCAGAAAGAGTTTCCTTGTATAAAAGTCCTCTTTCTACAACAAACCTGGATCGATTAGAAGAGCTGAGAGGCGGTGGGTTGCTCCGTGCTGCCGTCCAAGCTCTTTGGAGGCTTTCATCTGCTTCATGTTTGGTCTGGAACTGTTCCCTTGAGGCTGGAGACTTCAGTTTCTCATTGGATTGTGGATCTGGGCTTGGTCCCTCTGGAAGCGATGTAGGGGATGGGGGTGTTTGCGTTGACTGTGAACCGCTTTCCGCTGGTGCACTACATTGGGTTTCAGGCTCCGGCTGAGCCTCTTGTGTAGGGTTATAGGCTGCTGTTGGTTCAGGTTCGGTGGGGCCCTCTGGCATTGGGGTTGCAAGTACTGGATTCAGTGCTGGGAATGGTTCTGGTGCTGGTTGTTCCGCCGGTTCCAGTTCTGAGACTGGCTCTGTCTGGGTCTCTGGGACTGGATCCACTTTTGCTGTTGCAGACTTTGGCCTGGGGTCCAGTTCCATTACCTCTTACCGGGTCCTGGTAGAAGTTTCCAGAACAGAGCTAGGCATGACAGCTTGCTTAGCCTGGCTGCGGGTGACCATTCCCACCCTCTTGGCTTGCTTCACATGATTGGCCAAGTCTTCCCCCAACAGCATGGGGATGGGATAATCATCATAGACTGCAAAAGTCCACGTTCCTGACCAGCCCTTGTACTGGACAGGCAACTTGGCGGTAGGCAAATTGAAAGAGTTGGACTTGAAGGGTTGAATTGTTTCTTGGATCTCTGGATCGATTAAATTGGGGTCCACTAAGGAAGCATGGATAATCGACACTTGTGCTCCGATGTCCCTCCACGCGTTGACCTTCTTCCCGCCCACACTCACAGTTTCCCTCTGCTCCGAGGTTATCTGGGAACTATCTGGGCCTGAGGACCTCTGGTGTGATTCCGGGGCAAAAAACTGTAATCTGTTGTGGTTCTTGGGGCAGTTGGCCTTTATATGCCCCAGCTCATTACATTTAAAACATCGTCCAGCTGACGGGTCACTGGGGCGAGGTGGGTTGCTGGAGAAAGGTGTGGCAGGACTATAAGGTGTCTGGAGTGTTCCTTGGTGTGTAGTTGGGGCCTTGGGCTGTCCCCAGTAGTAGGGTGAGGTCAGAGGTTGTTCCTTCTGGTCTCCGCTCCAACTGCGACCAGGATTGTTCTTTCCTCCATCCACCCGTTTTGTTCCGGTTTGCCCCTTCTGATATTCGCCCCAACTGCTACTAGTTCTTTTCTTTTCTGCCACCTTCACCCATTTGGTTCCAATCTCCCCTGCCTCAATTACAGTTGTGGGCTTCCCATCTAGGATGTATCTTTCTGTTTCCGCAGGAACACCCTCTAAGCACTGCTCCATTTGCATTAGGAAGGGCAACTCTTCTGGAGATTTAACACTTGCTCCTGATATCCAGGCATCCCAATGTTTCACAATGTGGTAGGCATGTCGGGTAAATGACACATCTGGTTTTCACCTTAGGGCTCTGAACCACCGACGGGAATGCTTGTGTGTTAGCCCCATTCTGACTCTTGCCTTGGTTTTAAACAGTTCATACTTGTTCATGTGTTCCTTCGTCATTTCAGCTGCCACCTCTGCTAAGGGTCCACTGAGCTGTGGCCTCAGCTCTACCATGTACTGGTCTGTAGAGATGCTGTACCCAAGGCAGGCCCTTTCAAAATTTTCTAAGAAGGCCTCGGTATCATCGCCTGTGTCATAAATATAAAGGGAAGGGTAAACACCTTTAAAATCCCTCCTGGCCAGAGGAAAAACCCTTTCACCTGTAAAGGGTTAAGAAGCTAGGATAACTTTGCTGGCACCTGACCAAAATGACCAAAGAGGAGACAAGATACTTTCAAAAGCTGGAAGGGGGAGAAACAAAGGTTATCTCTGTCTGTATGTTGCTTTTGCTGGGAACAGAAAAGGAATGGAGTCTTAGAACTTAGAAAGTAATCTAGCTAGATATGCATTAGATTCTGTTTTGTTTAAATGGCTGAGAAAATAAGCTGTGCTGAATGGAATGTATATTCCTGTTTTTATGTCTTTTTGTAACTTAAGGTTTTGCCAAGAGGGATTTTCTATGTTTTGAATCTGATTACCCTGTAAGGTATTTACCATCCTGATTTTACAGAGGTGGTTCTTTTACTTTTTTTTTCAATTAAAATTCTTCTTTTAAGAACCTGATTTCTTTTTCATTGTTCTTAAGATCCAAGGGTTTGGGTCTGTGTTCACCTATGCAAATTGGTGAGGATTTTTATCAAGCCTTCCCCAGGAAAGGGGGAGTAGAGTTTGGGGAGGATTTTGGGGGGCAAGACGTTTCCAAGCGGGCTCTTTCTGTGTTATATATTTGTTAGACGCTTGGTGGTGGCAGCAATAAAGTCCAAGGGCAAAAGGTAAAATAGTTTGTACCTTGGGGAAGTTTTAACCTAAGCTGGTAAAAATAACCTTAGGGGTTTTTCATGCAGGTCCCCACTTCTGTACCCTAGAGTTCAGAGTGAGGAAGGAACCTTGACAGCCTGCCTTGTAGGTGGGGAACTTGCTGGGATGTGACCGGTACCTGGAGAAGGATTGCTATTCTGCTGAGCCTTTGCCTTCTCCATCTCCAGTGCATGCTTCCACTCTTTTTCCTCTGCCTCCATTTCTCTTTCCTTTGCCTCCATTTCTTTCCTGTGGGCAGCCTCTTTGGCTTTTTCTGCCTTGGGTTCTGTCATCTTAGCCTCTCTGTTTTTAACTAATTTTACACGTGAGAGTTAAAAAAACCCCAAAAAACTGGCTTGTAAAATTTTTGTGCTGTAATGTGATAGCTATGTTCTCTGATAGCTTTCTCAGCCTACAGAAAAATCCTTTGTCTCCAAGCAAATAGACAGAAAAACCCTCTAGTTGCTCTTAGCTAAAAAAACAAAACAAAAACAAAACCTCTTCAGGTCTGTGAAAAACTTGTGAATTTCCCTGCAGGAGGTTAACTACCCTGCCTTGAGGTAGAGAAAACTCCAGCTCAGAAAAGACAAATCCCTTTGTTATGCTTGCTGCTCTGGCCCCCAGGCAGAGACAGAAAAACTCTAATCACTTTCAGCTTAAAACCTGTTTCCAAGCAGCCCAAAGGAAACAAAAATGTCCTTTTAAAATCCTACTGTGCTTCTGCTTCAAAATGATCTAAAAAAAATCTCAAAAGGATCCCAAAAAAATTTCAAAATGATCCCACTGCTCTGCCACCATGTCAAGGTTTCTTCCCCACTCTGAACTCTAGGGTACAGATGTGGGGACCTGAGTGAAAGACCCCCTAAGCTTATTCTTACCCCAGATTAGGTTAAAAACTTCCTCAAGGTACAAACTTTGCCTTGTCCTTGAACAGTATACTACCACCACCAAGCGTTTTAAATAAAGAACAGGGAAAGAGACCACTTGGAGGCGTCTTCCCCCAAAATATCCCCCCAAGCCCTACACCGCCTTTTCTGGGGAAGGCTTGATAAAAATCCTCACCAATTTCCATAGGTGATCACAGACCCAAACCCTTGGAGCTTAAGAACAATGAAAAAGAAATCAGGTTTTTAAAAGAAGAATTCACACAGATTTGAAATTTTTGTGAGGATAAGTACCTGAGGACATATCCATCATCTAAGGCCTTATCTACACAAAAAAAGTTGTACTCCTTTAAATATGCCAGTATAAATTAGGGATACAAGCCCCTAGTGTGGACACAGTTATACCAGTATATGTGTGCTTACACTGGTATAGATTATTCCCATATGGGAAGGGGAATAAACTATACTGATATAAGACATCTTTAAACCAATATTCATGGTAAATAGGCGTAATGGCCTATGATGGGATGTTAGATGGGGTGGGATCTGAGTTACCCAGGAAAGAATTTTCTGTCGTATCTGGCTGGTGAATCTTGACTGTATGCTCAGGGTTTAGCTGATTGCCATATTTGGGGTTGGGAAGGAATTTTCCTCCAGGGCAGATTGGAAGAGGCCCTGGAGGTTTTTTGCCTTCCTCTGTAGCATGGGGCACAGGTCACTTACTGGAGGATTCTCTGCTCCTTGAAGTCTTTAAACCACGATTTGAGGACTTCAGTAGCTCAGACATAGGTGATGTTTTTCAGGAGTGGGTGGGTGAGATTCTGTGGCCTGCGTTGTGCAGGAGGTCAGACTGGATGATCATAATGGTCCCTTCTGACCTTAGTATCTATGAATCTATAACTGGTATAATTATATGCACACTGGAGTGTGTGTGTGTGTGGGGGGTAACTATTTTAGAAAAAGAAATCACACCACTACCTAACAAAAATTCTGTGTAGCCCATGCCTAAACTTTGAGGTCAGATCTATGTCTGTCGGTGAGAGCAGTACAAATTGCCATGATGACAGCTTTACAATTGGACTGGATCTCCACTAGGGCTCCATCAGCCGAAGCTACCCAGGAAAGGCATGAAATCCATGCATCTCCTCCACCCTGGGCTGGTTCTTCCCAATGTTGGCACTGTGCTATAGACCCATTGGCACAGCAGGTGTTAGTGGGTGGCTTGCTCCACTGAACTCCTACTCCTAACAGATTTACAAGCTCCGTGGGCATAGAAACTGGATTCCACCTGAGCAAACTGAGCCCTTTGGCTGTTGGAAAGATGGCTTGAGGGCTCATGAAATGCCTTATGGAACTTTGCTTTAAATGTCATAACATATGGAAATCTGTCTGCAAAAAAGTGAGAAATATTTAAGAAACAGTTGGAACGACTATCATTGAAATTTATCCTGGTTGTGTCTAAACATGGAAAAGGACAACAGAAACCAATAGAAACGTAAGAAAAATGTAAAGAGTTGGATATGCAACAAGCAGAAGGCTTTTTTTAAAGTATAAACAATCTGGTGAGGAGGAAGAAAGGCAGAGCTATAAAAATAAGCCAAAGCAAGAAAAAATAATGAGAGGATTAAAAAAAATACTGAATGTCAAGTTGCAGAGGATTCCTCATCTAGCAATACGGGATTCTTTAAATGTAATATTTGAAGGCAGAATCCTAAAAGAATATTTCTCTTTTGAAATATTATGATAAGGAATGGAATGGAGATGGCAGATTGTCTACATAAGTGATGAAGACAACAGAGCTGTAAAACAGACTTTTTCTTAAGGGTTCCTTTGGCCATTCAGAGGACTGGACCATGTTATAGATGGTGTGGACTGCCTTAGGGTGAAGCTATCGGGACCAGACTGTCAAGCATACACAATAGATGAATTGCTGGGTCAACGTGATCATATGCTTTGCCATTGTTCATAAGAGAACACGGTTAGTGTATAGAGGTGCAAACAGATTATAAAAAAATACTTTAGGAGATCAACATTTCACTCTCATTTTCAGCTTTTTTGCCCCCTTGTGTTACTTAACTCTTTCTAAATCCTAGAGGTGGCAGGCAAGCTATGCAAATAACATACCTTTGAAATAATGGGCTTAATTCTGAAATGCCTGCACAGTGGATGCATTTATAGAAAGGGACAGATTTATTGCACAAACCAAAACTTGGATTTTGCTTGCTTGCATCTCAGGCAATTGCATGAGTTGGTGTTCTTCTGGGTGCACAATTACTAAGGCCCTTTGTTTTCAGTTTTTACTGATTTTTACTGAGAAATTCCAAGGTTTCACAAGAGCTATTATTTGATTTTTACAGAATTTTCATCTGAATTTTGGACCACTCAAGTCCATGAAAATAGTGATTATGTTAAGCAAATGCAGTACATATCATTAGGTGTATGTGTTTATGTTAATAGTAAATTAGTCTAAGTGTAAATACGAGCCTATCTGTTAAAGTAAGACAATGTAATGGAAGATACACACACACACGTGTGTGTGTGTGTGTGTGTGTGTGTGTATGTACTTTTAATGTACAGTTCATGAAATAAGCCAGAGCATTAAACTGCTTTTGCTTTTAATACTCTTATTTTTCTCTATTTGTTATTTTTTTCCTTGTTTTCCCATCCCCCACTATTAACCACGACATTTACACAGAAAACTGTAAATTTAATTTTTGCTCCAATTTTGAGCCTTTTGAAAAATTATGTAATAGATACCAATAAATTCCCAGGAGATTTAAAACTAAATATATGAAGGGCCTTAGAATTTACAAATTTGCGCATGCAAACGCAGGATTTTAGTGCATGCCAAGGGTGTTTGTGTATTTTTGTGGGCACACCATAACATCCACATTTCAACTGGTTGTTTTTTCCGGAGAGTCAAAATGGAAATTCAATAATCTCGTGAAGAAGCAGAGAGATGAGCAAAGTAAACTTTTTCTACCCAGCACTTCTGTCATGTTTCTATTCTAAGTGAAAGCAGGTAGCATGGGGCTGGCACATCTGTAAGACATTACAAACCTAAAATAAACATAACAGTTCAAACATGGAGGCCAAGATTTTCAGAAGTAACTCATGATTTTGGGTGCCCAACCTGAGACATCTTCAAGAAATCTGGTTTTCTGAGGGTGGGTAGACAGCACTTTCTGAAAATCAGGCCTCTTTCGGGTGTCTTACGTCAGGCAACCAAAAATTGAGCCACCAGAATCACTAGCCACTTTTGCAAATCTGGGCCCATGCAATTAACAGACATTAACTTTGACCCTGATCCTGCAGAGCCTACTCAGGGAAATCTTCCTATTGGCAATGGAAGTTTTGCATTAAATGTTGTTCAGTGGTTTCAGTGGAAGTTATGCTCAAATAAGGATGACAGCATTATCCGTATATCGTGAAAATATACTATTGATTCTTAAGATTTTGACAACAATCTATATATGGATATTTCTACACGCAACTATTTTACTTATCTACATTGTTATTAACATTGTTGTCTACCACATTTATATGCTTCACAGCAAGACTCCAAGATTCCGCAAGATCAGAAAATAAGTTCCCTTGAGAATGTCCTTCTCCCATTTCCCTCGGAAGATCACACTAACACAGAACTTTTTTTTTCTTTTTTTGCCTGGTGCACACTTGAGCATTAAAATAAAACTTAAAATACAGTTCCCTGATTCTCTGTTACTTTGAGCTTAACTGCATGCCTTGGGGCAACATCATTTATACACCCTCCAAATTACAGGATGCTGTGTGTCTAATTGTGTTTGTTGACATACATTTCACCAACAACATCGTGTTTATAAAAGAAATCCTCTTAATCCTCTTCCCCATATCTGCTGCCTGCATTTGGCTAAAGGGAGTAGGATGAGAGAGCTCTCCCTATGACAAAGGAAATCTTGCCATCTCCACTGCCCAGATGGTGCTCTGGGGAGAAAAAAACATTCCTATCAAAACATTAGACCAAAAATCAATCAATCAATCATTTCTCTAAAGTCTGGCTGCTCAGAGGTGTTGACACCTCTTCAGATGTGCCGAGTACCCTAAAGTTCCACTGAAGATAATCATAGAAAATTATGGTGGAAGAGACCTCAGGAGGTCATCTAGTCCAACCCCATGCTCAAAGCAGGACCAACACCAACTAAATCATTCCAGCCAGGGCTTTGTCAAGCTGGGCCTTAAAAACCTCTAAGAATGAAGATTCCACCACCTCCCTAGGTAACCCATTCCAGTGCTTCACCACCCTCCTAGTGCAATAGTGTTTCCTAATATCCAACCTAGACTTCCCCCACTGCAACTTGAGACCATTGCTTCTTGTTCTGTCCTCTGCCACCACTCAGAACAGCCTCGCTCCATCCTCTTTGGAACCCCCCTTCAGGTAGTTGAAGGCTGCTATCAAATCCCCCCTCACTCTTCTCTTCTGCAGACTAAACAAGCCCAGTTCCCTCAGCTTCTCCTTGTAAGTCATGTGCCCCAGCCCACTGATCATTTCCATTGCCCTCCACTGGACTCTCTCCAATTTGTCCACATCCTTTCCATAGTGGGGGGCCCAAAACCTGGACACAATACTCCAGATGTGGCCTCACCAGTGCTGAATAGAGGAGAATAATCACTTCCCTCAATCTGCTGGCAATGCTCCTACTAATGCAGCCCAATATGCCATTAGCCGTCTTGGCAACAAGGGCACACTGCTGACTCATTTCCAGCTTCTCTCCACTGTAATCCCCAGGTCCTTTTCTGCAGAACTTCTGCTTAACCAGTCAGTCCCCAGCCTTTACCAGTGAATGGAATTCTTCCATCCTAAGTGCAGGACTCTGCACTTGTCTTTGTTGAACCTCATCAGATTTCTTTTAGCCCAATTCTCCAATTTGTCTAGGTCACACTGGACCCTATACCTACCCTCCAGCATATCTACCCCTTTCCCCAGGCTTAGTGTCATCTGCGAATTTGCTGAGGGTGCAATCCATCCCATCATCCAGATCTCTAATAAAGATGCCGAACAAAACCGGCCCCAGGACCAACCCCTGAGGCACTCCACTTGATACCGGCGGCCAACTAAACATTGATCCATTGATCACTACCCTTGAGCCCGACAATCTAGCCAGCTTTCTATCCACCTTATAGTCCATTCATCCAATCCAAACGTTTTTAACTTGTTGTCAACAATACTGTGGGAGACCATATCAAAAGCTTTGCTAAAGCCAAGATTTATCACGTCTACCATTTTCCCCATATCCACAGAGCCAGTTATTTCACCATAGATGGCAATCAGGTTGGTCAGGCATGACTTGCCCTAGGTGAATCCATGTTGATTGTTTTGATCACCTTCCTCTCCTCCAAATGCTTCAATAATGGAAGTTGAAGCTGTACATCACCTCACAGGATTGGACCCTGAGCTCCTGAATATTATTCACATCAGTTTGTTGCCATTGTTGGGGACACTGGGGCATGGCCACTAGGTAACTCCAGGGGATGGAAGACCACGAGTGTTGATGAAGCCCCCTCGCACTAGGCCCAGGTGTCCTTGACCCCCCCTCCCGCCTGGAGGCACTCGCAGCAGCTCTGTGTACTAGGCCCAAGTGTCCTTGGCCCCCCCGCCTGGAGGCACACACAGCAGTTATGCTGAGAATCTGCAACAATATGTTGCAGAGTCAGATTGCCTGAAACTAAGCAAGGCCAAACAAGGCAGATATGGAAGAACAATGCTGAATAAAGCAGCTTTATGTATAGTTTAACAAATGGTACAGAGAATCAGGGAACTAGCTGGGAACTGGATTGGCTGGCTATATGGATACTTGGGGCAGCTTGCTATTGGATAAGTATGCTGGGAAAAAGGATGTATAAAAGCCTGTGTAACTTCCTGCTCTGGGTGCAGGATTTGAGATTTTATTCTCCCTGTACCTTTTTGCAGCTGCAAATAAACTTTTCTGCTTCTCCACCCCGTTGTGATTATTGGGTGTAGCACACCGGGTAACGAACCAACTCAAGCTGTTGTTCAGCCTCTCAGCACTGGGTGCCGGCAACAGCTTTTGGCGTCCCTGGGTGGGCGACGAGGCTGCCATTTAGCCTTGCCCGGACCCCTCCTGGAGGTCGAGGATTGCGGCGAGAACTGACGCCCAGCGCGCACCGGTGAGTTAATCGGGGGCCTCGGAGGAGACGCGATTTGATCGACCCTGGAGGGCACAATGGTGCAACGCACTCATATAGTGGAGAAGCAGTTGTGGACGGCGGTGAAGAACCGGTCCCTTAGACATGGGGGAGGAGCAGCTGCAGGCCACGGTGAAGAACCGGTCCCTTGGATAAGGTAGGAACCTTTTGAAATCTGGATTGTATGCTCTGTTGGAACCTGCGGACGCCCAGAGTTACCCTGTAGGTATGGGACAGGGACAGAGCTCAGGGGTTAGGGCATGGTGTACGCCCCTAGAGTGCATTCTAGCAAACTGGAAGATATTTGGTGCGGATCCAATGACTAAGAGCCAATTAAAACGATTCTGTACAGTTGACTGGCCTCAATATCAACTAGAGGACCAGGAGTGGTGGCCACCAGGAGGGTCAATTAATTACAACACGATCCTCCAGTTACTCCTGTTCTGTCAGAGAACAAGGAAATGGAATGAACATATGTATGCGCATTTGTTTCTGAGTTTATGTACTCGACCAGATATTTTACAGCGCTGTAATCTGACTCCGACTGGTTCGGTAGCAGCTAATGTTAGTCCCCAGACCCCCACCCCCACTGTAATGGCAGAGCCGGTGTCCCCTTCAGCCCCTACACCCACACCTTGTAAGTCCCCAATGGTTGGCCTATACCCCTTAATCACCGAAACTAAAGTCACCTGGTCTGGATCGGACAGGCGTCCGGCCATGACTATGCAGGTTTATACTCATGTGCCCTTTAATCCTGTGGATTTGGCTGCTTTCAAAACACAGGCTGGGGAATTCTCAACGAACCTAAGCAGGTTTATATCAGTCTTTGAGGGGTGCCTCAGTAGTCACAAGCCGGATTGAGACGACTGTAATATCCTCCTAAGAACTCTGTTGTCTGAGGTAAAGGAATCAGGTTACAGCTAAGGCAAGGGGAGCGTCAGCTTTCAAGCAAAAGAAAGGAAGCTATCTGTCAAGTTCCTACCCCAAGTAACCGTAAGCGGCTCAGGGCATTTCTGGGTATGGCAGGCTTTTGCAGGATATGGATCCCAGAGTTTGGACTGTGGGCTAAACCCCTGTACGACTGTGTAAAAGGAGCAGATCATGACCCCTTCTATTGGACCCCAGAGGCTGATAGGGCATTTAAAATCCTGAAAAGAAAATTGATGGAAGCCCCGGCTCTGGGCCTGCCGAATCTCTCTAAGCCGTTTCAGTTGTATGTACATGAACGAAGGGGGGTGGCCCTAGGAGTGCTCACACAGCTGTTAGGAGCATGGAGACGTCCCGTGGCTTATTTTTCTAAGCAATTGGATCAGGTTGCAAAGGGTTGGCCGGCATGTTTACGGGCGGTCACAGCTACTGCCCTATTGCTTGAGGAAGCGGAGAAGCTAACATTGGGAGGGGTTATGCAAATCTATACTCCCCATATGGTCCGAGCCTTATTGGATGCAAAGGGAGGGCTTTGGCTCACCCAGGCTCGGATTGCTCGGTACCAGGCTAAGCTGTTAGAGAACTCTGAAGTCACCTTACAGCCTTGCCCCTCCCTTAACCCAGCCACTCTCTTGCCAGAAACAGAGGAACAGAAACATGACTGTTTAGAGATCATAGATGCCCAGTACTCCAGCCGTCCGGATTTAAAGGATGTACCCCTCCCAAATGCAGATTATGAGTGGTACACTGATGGTAGCAGTACTGTAATAGATGGGCAAAGGAGGGCGGGTTATGCTGTTGTGACCCTCCATGACACTGTAGAAGCTGAAGGTTTGCCTGCTGGGACCTCTGCCCAGCTTGCCAAACTAATAGCCCTGACCCGTGCACTTGAACTGTCAAAAGGAAAGCAGGTCAACATTTTCACTGATTCAAAGTATGCTTTTGGTGTGCTGCATGCTCATGCTGGCCTATGGAAGCAAAGGTGAATGCTGACAGCCCAAGGCTCCCCAGTCAAGTACGGGCCCCAAATCCTCCAGCTCCTAGAAGCCGTACAATTTCCCTCGGAAGTGGCGGTGGTACACTGTAAAGCCCATCAAAGGGAGGATCAAGATGTGGCCAGAGGTAATGCCCGGGCAGATAGAGAGGCTAAGCATGCTGCCACCCTGCCATCCCCTCAGACTGAGAACGCCCATATGCATGCCCTTATCCCATCAGTAGGGGAGCTTCCAACCCCTAAGTACTCTGGGGAGGAGAGACAGCTAACTGACAAACTCGGTCTCCGGGAAAAGGACGGATGGCTCCATTCCCCAGAAGGGAAGGTCCTCTTACCAAAGGGCCTAATCCGGCCAGTGCTGCAGAAACTACATCAAACCACTCATGCTGGCAGGGAAGCACTTATCCAACTAATGGGAAAATACTTTATCACTTCCGGACTCCGACCCCTGGCTGCCCAGGTACAAGCGGACTGCTTAGTCTGCCAAAAGAATAACCCCCGACCGGGACATCCTGTGCCACCAGCTGCCCTAGAACCCACTCCGGGCCCTGGACAAGTGTGGCAAATAGACTTTACTGAGTTTCCCCAGACCCAAGGGTTCAAATATCTCCTTGTTATAGTGGATCAGTTCAGTGGATGGCCAGAAGCCTTCCCATGCCGTAACTGCACTGCCAGAACAGTGGCCCTCAAGTTTGTTAAGGAGATCATTCCTCGCTTTGGACTCCCCCTGTGGATGGAATCTGACAACGGGACACACTTCACGTCAAAAATCATTCAAAGCATCTCACATGCCTTACAGATCCCCTGGAAACTCCATACGCCCTGGAGACCGCAAGCCAGTGGTGTAGTGGAGCGTACCAATCAGACCCTTAAACGGCGTCTCTCAAAAATGTGCCAAGAAGCCTCACTGCGATGGCCTGATGCTTTGCCCCTCGTCCTACTCCGTATCCGTGTTCTCCCAAAGGGTAGATTAGGGCTCAGTCCCTTTGAAATTATGTTTGGAAGGGTATGGCCTATGAATGGCACCCCGGTTCTGTCAGGGGAATGGGAGTTGGGTAATGGTTTTTTTGTCACAGTATATGTGTTCCCTGTCTGCTGTTCTCTTGTCTCTTCACAGGTATACCAAGGATTCCCAGCCTCTCCCCTTGGACACTCCCGTCCACTCCTTACAGCCTGGTGACTCTGTGCTTGTTCGCACCTGGAAAGACGAGCCTCTCCAGGAAAAGTGGAAAGGACCCTATACCGTCCTGCTGATCTCCCATACAGCGGCAAAGATCGAGGGACACAAGAACTGGAGCCATCACTCTCGTCTGAAGGCAGTACCCGCCCCCTCGTCAGCAGAACAGTGGACCGTCCAACCTGCTGACTCCTCATCTAGTGACGATCTCGGGCTAAAGCTACTGTTTAAAAGACACAAATAGCGGGCACCTTAATGCTAAAATGGGCCCTCCCAGGTACTGGAGACCCTGGGTTGGGAAGACTCTGGTGATAATTAATTGGGTAACATTGTTATTCTCTGTATTGGTATTTCCAAACTGTGCA
Organism: Natator depressus; assembly: GCF_965152275.1. Lineage (NCBI taxonomy): Eukaryota > Metazoa > Chordata > Testudines > Cheloniidae > Natator > Natator depressus. Next base: position 182,380,244 of record NC_134236.1, on the reverse strand, counting down.
TAACGGGAGCATAACTCCTTTGTTTCGCTTGCGCACCATGTTGCTAATTTAACAAACCAGACTGATTGCTGGGTATGTGCTCCAACTCCACTGTCCCCCAAAACGAGAATGCTGCCCTTGACCCTAGCAGAATTAGTCACCAACAAAGAGCACGAAAGAACGGACTCGCCGTTGTGGAACAAGACCTCTTTGCAGCAGGCCACCTATCAGGACCAGGAGTATTCAGTTGCAGTACTCACTGAGGGAGTGTTATGTTTTACCTGAAACCAATCTGATCACTACGGGCGTCCTGTGGGAAAAAGCTCCTGTGTTATTACACGGGGGCTGATGGGTGTTGGATAAAGACCAACAGGGGAGGCCAACAGTGTGGGTGTAATGGTTCCTCCCCTTTTAGGGAAACTTTTACAAATAATCTTACCACAAAAAAGGGGTTTGGAAATGTAACTTGCCGCCCACTTAACATCTCCAATGTAGCAAGCCAATGGTGGGTTTGTAGTGGTCCCTATGGCAAGTGTAATTTAAACGGCACAATTAGAAATGCCCCCACTTGTACCCAATCAGGAGGATGGGATGCCCCCCTAGGGGCATATGAACTGTTTGGAAAAGCAGCCTTAAATATCCCAGGAATCCCCTTAAGAAACAGTCCTTACTGGGCCCTACAGGGTCACTATTTTGTATGTGGCCTAAAGGCTTACAGGGTGCTGCCAGCCAACTGGACAGGTAGCTGTTATATAGCTCATGGAGTTCCTCATCTTTCCATAACTGCCACACTGCCCAAAGGAAAGATTAGAAATGCCTGAGAAACCTCTGTTGAGTCACGAGAAAAGACCCTGCGGTGACTGACTAAGGCATTGGAGGGCAATATGAAGAATCCCCTCACAACCGAGAAACTTGTAGGGTGCTCTGTACTGGGAATAGCGCCACTGGTTTCCGGACCAGCCATGGCATGCATAGGCCGCTATACTATAAGGCTGCAGATGGTACTTGAGAAGGTGGCCTTAGAGTTAGAGGACTCGGTTAGTGATTTAGGGTCAGCAGTAAAAACATTAAATAAAGAGGTACAGCCGCTCAGGACGTTTTCCCACCAAAACAGGCTGGCTTTGGACTATCTCTTGGCATCCCAAGGAGGGGTTTGTGCCCTCATCGGGCCCCGATGTTGTGTATATGTAAATGATAGCAGTTATGAGATCTATGAAAAGGTGGTACAGGCTGAGGCCCATGCCCGAGCCGGAGCACAGGTTGCCTATACTGCCCCAGAGAACGATTGGTTGCAAACCTTGTTTTCAGGCTGGGGTTTGTCGTCTTGGCTCGGTGGTTTATTTAGCCTGCTGTTGAAACTTCTCTTTCCTGTATTGCTTATATTACTGGTATTATGCTGTGCAGTATCATGTGTTAAGGCCCTTTTGCAACAGTTAGTAAGTCATTCTCGTCAGGGCTATCACAAAGTGCTTATGCAAAGTCCTATTGTAAAGAAATAAGTAGCCCAAGTGAGAAAACTCAGAGCCAAGGCTGTTGAGTGTTCTCAAAGGGGGGAGTTGTTGGGGACACTGCGGCATGGCCACTAGGTAACTCAAGAGGATGGAAGACCACGAGTGTCGATGAAGCCCCCTCGCACTAGGCCCAGGTGTCCTTGGCCCCCCCTCCCGCCTGGAGGCACTCGCAGCAGCTCTGCGTACTAGGCCCAAGTGTCCTTGGCCCCCCCGCCTGGAGGCACACACAGCAGTTATGCTGAGAATCTGCAACAATATGTTGCAGAGTCAGATTGCCTGAAACTAAGCAAGGCCAAACAAGGCAGATATGGAAGAACAATGCTGAATAAAGCAGCTTTATGTATAGTTTAACAAATGGTACAGAGAATCAGGGAACTAGCTGGGAACTGGATTGGCTGGCTATATGGATACTTGGGGCAGCTTGCTATTGGATAAGTATGCTGGGAAAAAGGATGTATAAAAGCCTGTGTAACTTCCTGCTCTGGGTGCAGGATTTGAGATTTTATTCTCCCTGTACCTTTTTGCAGCTGCAAATAAACTTTTCTGCTTCTCCACCCCGTTGTGATTATTGGGTGTAGCACACCGGGTAACGAACCAACTCAAGCTGTTGTTCAGCCTCTCGGCACTGGGTGCCGGCAACACCATGAATTTTAATATACTATCCTCATCAGATATCGTAAGTCAGAACATAGTTAATACATTGATACTAACCAGTGTGATGTTAGTGATACCCATTAGCAGCTCTTCAAGTCAAATCAAAGGGAATTCTGCAATTCCTCTCAGCATGTCCGTTAGTATATAGGCCTGTTTGTTAATACAATCGGAACAGACAAGAGCAGTTAAAGTGTTACTTGAGAGCACACTTTAAGATTGCCTCAACCCCTATCTCAAGGCAAACTCAAGCAACCAGCTGGAAGGGGCAAAGGAGATTGGGGAGAAGGTATAAAACACTAAAAGGCCGAAGAAATGCCTGTCCCAGACCACAGCACAACCTCACTCCTTACCCCTCCCATGGGGTACGAAAGAGGTGGGATGAAGACCCCAGACTCAAAATGGGAACATGACCCTAAGTTGTAAGGGGTGGGACTGTAGGCATGCATTGCAGGTATATTTCGGCCTGCTAAGAAGGAGGAGGGGGGAATGGGAAACGAGAATAGGGAACAGGGACACAGGCAAGGCTCTGTGGTGTCAGAGCTGGGAAGAGGGACAGGGTAAAGGCTCTGTGGTGTCAGAGCTGGGAAGGGGGACACGGGGAAAAGGCTCTGTGGTATCAGAGCTGGGAAGGGGGACAGGGTAAAGGCTCTGTGGTGTCAGAGCTGGGAAGGGGGACACAGGGAAAAGGCTCTGTGGTATCAGAGCTGGGAACGGGGACATGGGGTAAATGCTTTGACGTTTCAGAGCTGGGAACGGAACACTGGAAACAGACTCTGCTGGTGTGTAGAACTATGGATGTGCTTGTTTGGAACTAACCACAATAAACACTGCCTGCACTTTGGGCTTCTGGGCTTCTGCTTTCTGTCTGCGTGACAAGAACCAGGGCGGGTGGTGGAAGGGAAAGCACTCTGACATCTTGGTGCCCTGACTCGGATGCCTCACGCTGGACAGGTAAGTAGCAGCCAGGTAAGTCCCCCTCCCCAACAGTCCACACAGCTGTTTGGAGGGGATATGGTGGGCTCTCATGATTGTAGTTGTGGGTCCTTGCAAGTTGGGGTAACAGTCTTTTTGAATACGTGCATACAGAAGAATCAGGGCCCATTCCAGGTACAGGGATCAACCTGGGATGAGATTAAAAAGGAAACGGGGACAATGTTATGGGATCCAGAGGGATGGGGACTGGCTGAAGAGCCCACCCTCCTTGGTAAATGGGTAGCAGAAAGAGGTCTGTGCCCATGGGGACAGGATGCCTTCCAGGTAAAGGAGGCACTTACGTCCACTTGTAAGATGTTAGAAGTAAAGACAGCATTATGGGAGACTGCCAGTAATCTTTCAAGTTTGATGAAACTCAAGCAAAGGTAACTAGAAGATTGTAAATTAGAGTTAGAGGTGGCTAAAGATAATTTGGCAAAACAGGGTTTGGAGTCAGAAACAGAGTTAACAGACCATATTAAGAGATGGGAGCTGCAACTTGGTCCTAGGGGAGTGAAAAAAAAAGTTTCAAAGTGGAAAAGCGGAGAGTGAGGGGGTTAACACATGGAGTTGCTTGGAAGCAGTTAACTGCAAGGGAGAAGGGCACTCCTGTAATTCACTTGGAGTGCAAACAAAAGCAACAGACACTGGGGGAACAAATTTAGGGTTTCCAAGAGTGGGTCACAACCTCCACTCTTCTCTCAGAACCAGGATAAAAACCTGGGAGTAAGGGTTCCCACTGTTTAAACGTAGGGAGCCCTACCCTCTGCTCAGCACTACCCTTTTCTATATCCTTTTTTCTTTCTTCTTCTCAGTTTGCTTAATTTACTGCTGTTAGCCTGTACTTTAAACTAACTTCACAGGGTTAATTGGTTGCTTTCCACCACACCCCCCTCTCTCACAGTTTTTGTTTTTCTGAAGTTTTAATGGGGGGTACTTTGGATACTTATGTGAAATGTGGGGGTTTCGGACAAAGTATGACAGAGGTCTGCTGTATTCCTTGACATTTTTGGAGTAAAAGACCCATGGGTGACCATGGAAACAAATGTTTTACTGCCTTTTTAAGCAATCCCAAGGTAAAGGAAGAACAGGGTAAGGCAGCTATGTTGCAGGGATTGTACTTAGTGGCTAAGTCGTTACAGGTAAAAAGTACCACCTTAAAGAATTGAATGCAGAAGTAAGTGATTTAAAGTGAGTGAGAAGTTACAAGTAGCTTTTGCAAAAATTAAGTTTGGAGGGAAATAAACAGTTGGGAGTTGTGGAAATTTTAAAATGTAACGGTTGTGAAGATATTAAAAGTAACAGTTGGGGTGTTAAAAAAGGGGAATTCGTGGTTTGATAACAAAACCCAGTTATGTAAATGTAATTATATGTGCAACTCGGTACCGTCATATTGAGTGGAACCCTGGTAGTTAAACAAATTACACAAGGTGGCTACTACCACCACTATGTTTTTGTCCCCAAGAGCTTTTACAGCTATTCTGAGGGAAATGGGCCCTTTTCCCACAGGAATGGTTTGTAAATATGATTTAATCAAAATCACTAAAGAAATGTGAGCGGTTTCTATTGGAACTTAATTTGACTGTCTCCGATTGTACAAGATGGAAATGTAATTTAGGTACAGTTGTGTAAAAATAATGAAAGCAGTGCAAGGGGTGTTGGGCAAAAGAGATTTTTTGTGTGCAAATCTTTTTGTGTAGTTATGTAAGGTCTTAAGGACCTCAAACCAACACTCATGGTTTGTAAAATCCTGTTTGTAGGTTTAAGATCAATTGGTTTTGTTTTGTTTTTTAAATAAAAAGAACAATGCCATTAAAACTCCATTTGAATCTCTCATTCAAAGTTGCAACACTGATAGACCCTTGTGCCAGACACGGGCAGCTAGTGTGATGTGGCTTTGGTATTTAGCATGTAACCCTTTGGGTACTTCCATGTTTTTATAAAGTTTAATATCTTTTTAAATAAGGACTAGAGAATGTAGCCCTGGCTGGGGCAGCAAGAACTGGGAGAATGGGGAGAGATTCTGGATCCCTTTTTTAGTAATAAATAGTAGAAGGAGAACAAAAAGTTAGAAGGCAGTGTACCTCTGAAGCAAAGGCAGGAGTGGAATGTACAAAAGAAGCAATGTCAGAAACACTGAGCCTTGGCTCTGAGTAATCAAACTGTCACAATCAAACTGTCACAATGGATAAATGCTAGTGAGTAATCCTGTAACAATGTAGAATGTGTATGATTTTGGGGAAATTTTTAAGGAAGCTAAAAATGGTAATTGAAAGCAAATCTCATATCAAAAGGTCTCATGGTAATACTGCCTCTCAGCTATTACCTGTGAATAACCATAAAGCTTGGCACAGCAGAAAAACCAATACAAACCTGATCTGTTGTACAAGAGCGGAAACTAAGGTACACCACCTCATTAATTTCATGAATGAATAGTGCGATAATTCACTAGCCTGCCTCTACAAGAAAACAAGGAAAGTATGGAGGTAATTCTTCTGTTTTTCTTCCAGTCAACAAGGAGATTTGTAAAACGAAGGGGTATTTTTAAGCAATAATCTGTCCCCACCAATGGGCTTGGAAATGTTTCTTTTGTTTTTCATACACAGTATGGGCAAACTGGCACCAGTGAAAGAACAAGAACACTATAGGTCTACTGACACGACATACATTGTGTTGTGTGTTTTGTGTTGTTTGTCTTGTTATTATCCTTATTTTGGTGGATATTGTACAAGGAGGGTTAACACATATAGCAGCAAAGATCAGCGCATGATATGACCTGCCTGGAGAGCACGGTCTACCCAAGGGGGGGAAATCAAGTGATGTACTGGATTCCAGGAGAACACCATCTATTCCCAACTCCTAAATGCAGGGGCCCCTTACTTAGTCCTTGACCGATTGAGACCCAGCCTGCTGCTATTAGAAATGGAGAATTAAGGGCAGAAATGGGTTCATTGCACGCAAATAAAAAGGCACGGAATGGGGATTATGAAGGAGGATGGATACATTATGTTGCATGCATTTTACATGTAGACCCACAAAGAAAAAACAAGGATGTCCTGGACTGGAATGGAACAATCATTGCTGTTCATCACAATTGTTGCTGCTGTAAATCCTACCCAGATCCCGCAATGTGAAGTGACAAAGGGAAGAAACACGTGGACCACTACACCCCAAATTGTGGTAATAAGGCAGACGAAGACTTTAAGGATCTACCCGTAGGAAATTGTACCTCTGATCCCCGCATGGGAATTTGGCAGTGTTGGTATGTGGTGAACGGATTGAAAGGGAGGGTCCCAACCCAGTGGATATTATTAAATTTATCAGGAAATATTGCATGATATTCCCTAGGCTATGCCATTATCAATGACAGTGGGAAACACAGTCTTCCAGACATGTGGTTTGTCACAAAGGGCCCAAAAATATAACCTTCTGGCCTCCTGGGGTGTTTGGGTTATGAGGTCCCACAATTAGGGTGTGATGTTACCATGAGAAATCATAATGGTACCTCCACAAAGGAAAATTCCTGGGAGTACAGTTGTTATGTACATATCACGTTGGGCATAAAGTCTCCCTTGGGATGCTGGGTATATGACAATTTAACTGCTTTGCAGAATGTAACCCTCCAGGTAATATGGGTGCCAAGCTAGAAGGATCCTGATTTAAGCTGGTTGCAGCCTGGAGCCGGAAATACTTACTCACAGGCGAATATGTGGAATCCACTGTGGGAGCGGGTGCAACCAGTGCTTTTCAATGTGTCCTTTCAATCCATTACATGGGTAGTACACCCCAACCGTAGTACATACATATATGGGTTGAAGCAACAATTTAATTGGTGCGTGAGGGGATGCACATGGAATCATCACTCGTAAAGGGATTTGTGGGCAGTAGGAACCACAGGGATGGGTATATGAACTCTGTGGGACAGCTGGATAACCAAGCAATTGATAAGCCAAAATGTGAAATTGCAGCAGCAAATCTATGAGCTACTGGCACTGCAACTGTCTGCAATCACAACAGGATGGAAAAGGGCAGCAGAGGTGAACCTGCAGTTAACTCAATAGACAGGAAACCTCGTGATGTGGGTGGAGGATGGCTTTTGAAGGCTAATCTGGGGGGAGGTGTGTGTGGGAATACAAAATGCTCAACTAGGGGGCTAGCACCTGTGTAATAGTTACCGTGGTACCTTGGAATGGGATGGCAATTAAGGTGGTCCCCATGAGCACTATGGAAATCATGAGAAAGGGAGGAGTTCACTGGGAACCACTGGGGGTTAGATGGGGAGGATGGCATAGTGTAAATTAGACAATAATTCAGTTAAGTAATTGTCCAGAGAAAATATTTGGCTGTGCCCCTTCCTGATGGCCATGGAGGGGCAGAACCAATGGCCTGTTTTCAGGGGTGGATGATTATGTGTAATGTATATGTGATATGGAGTGCTCTGCTTGGAGTGTACACAATTCTGTAATATAACACTTGGGAGTAAAAGTGTATCAGCACGAAAAGACCAAAGAAATGCCTGTCCCTGATCGCAGCACAACCCCTTCCATGGGGTACAAGAGAGGTGGCACGAAGACCCCAGACCCAAAATGGACCATGACCCTAAGTAGTAAGGGGTGGGACTATGGGTGTGCATTTGTATATTTGGGCCTGCTACGAAGGAGGAGGGGGGGAATAAGGAATGCAAAATGAGAATGGGGACAGGGAGGGAATAGGGATTGGGGAATAGGGGACACAGGCAAGGCTTTGTGGTGTCAGAGCTGGGAAGGGGGACATGGGGTAAATGCTCTGCAGTGACAGAGCTGGGAAGGGAGACATGGGGTAAATGTTCTGCAGCATCAGAGCTGGGAAGGGGGACATGGGGTAAATGCTCTGCAGTGTCAGAGCTGGGAATGGAACACTGGGAAACAGACTGCTGGTGTGTACAGCTATGGATATGCTGGTTTGGAACTAACCCCCAATAAACATCATATTGCCTGCACTTTGGACTTCTGGTCTTCTGCTTTCTGTCTGCATGACAAGAACCAGGGGAGAGGGTGAAGGGAAAGCCCTTTAATAATGTCCTATACATTTGCAGCTTTGTAAATGCAATCAAGGTTTCACCCAATTTCTGTGAAATGATTCAATAAAGATTAGGTGAATATTTCAAACAACATAGCAGGGAAACAGGCAAAAGGAAAGTGGAGCTCCCCAGCCTGCTCAGCTTGGCATGTTTTTTTTTTTCATTTGTAAAGGGGAATGGAGAGAAAGGAGTGTTGCATTAAGATTATTGGATTTTTTTTAAAAGTCGGGCAATTTAAATAAAAAATTGTGGCTCGTCCTGCAGAAGGAGAGGGCAGTGACAAGGAATCTTCCCCCCTCGTACCACTGCTCAAAGGCCAGCTCCAATCCAAGAGGGAGAGTGCCACCAATGACACTAGAGCCCAGTCTACACATAGAAGTTGCACCAGTCTAACTAGAAGTAACTAGCAGCTTTGTGTATGGACACTTACATTTGATTGACCAGGGTGTAGCTTGCAGCTGGAGAATAAAAAGGTGAAAGCTAAACTAATGTAGGCCATGCTCAAACCAATGTCAGAGCATCCACACACAAAGGTACACAGGTTTAACTAAATGGGTTTAACACCTGTCACCACACCTTTTGTGAACTTCTGTGCATGGATAACAGCTAGTCTTCTCAAGAGGTGTGAGATGGGGTGAAATGAAGGTGGAGCGTTAGGCCTTCATCCCCCTTCTAGACTTGGGGGCTGAACTGGGGAGTTTAGCTGAAGCTTCCCTATGTTGATTGTTATTTGGATCTCGGTTCTGGTTCCGATTAATTATAGGGCCTGATCTTCTGGTGTAAATGGGTGAAACACAACTGCAGTTGATGGAGCTCAGCTATGCTATTTATACTAGCAGAGAGTTTGGCCCAAAGACTGATATTACCTCTTCCAAAATTCTATGTCATACAGATCTAGGGTTCTGGTTTGAGCCAATTCAGGGAAATGTTATGAAAGTATAGGCTGGATCCAAAGCATGTGAATGTCTGTTCTCTAAAGATAGGGCTAAATCCTGACTCTCTACAAGGGAAAGGGCATATGTTGCAAAGGGAGCTGTTATTGTGTGTTTGCATTTTGAATAGCAACAATTAAACAAAGTGACAGTTTATTTAAATGTTTTAATTTAAATTCTAAAAGAGAGAGAGAGACGGAGGGAGAGAGATGCTATCACTCTAGACCAGGGATGGCCAACCTGAGCCTGAGAAGGAGCAAGGATTTACCAATGTACATTGCCAAAGAGCCACAGTAATACATCAGCTCCCCCCCATTCCCAGCGCCTCCCACTCACTGGCAGCCCCACCGACCAGCACCTCCCCCTCCCTCCCTGCACCTCCCCATCAGCTGTTTCGTGGCATGCAGGAGGCTCTGGATGGGGTGGGGGGAGGAACAAGGCCACGACAGGCTCAGGGGAGGGGGTGGCAAGGGTGGAGTGGGGGCAGGGCCTGTGGCAGAGCCAGGGTTTGAGCAGTGAGCACCCCCTGGCACCTGGGAAAGTTGGCACCTGTAGCTCCAGACCCGGAGTCGGTGCCTATACAAGGAGCCACATATTAACTTCTGAAGAGCCGCATGTGGCTCCGGAGCCACAGGTTGGCCACCCCTGCTCTAGGCACTTATTTAAATACTATCCATTCAGGAAATATTACCAAGCGACATAGACAGCAACGAATTATGCTTCAACCTACCCCTCAAAAATCCATCTCCTCCTTCTCTGATTTCTTTCCAAAGGCCCAATCAAATGGATGGTCTTTGCGGCATGCCTAAAAGGTGCTCTTTTTTCATTGGGTTCACTAGAGTTGGATTTGCATTTCCCAAAGTTCTCCATATTATTATTACTGTAGTATCTAGGAGCCCTCATCATGGATCAGGAACCCACTGTGGTGGGTATTGTACAAACACAGAACAAAAATGTCCCTGTCCCATGGGGTTGCTTCTTACCGTCCTCCTCCTTTTTATGTTTAGGGGGATGTCTGTCTTCTGACACTCTAATACATTATCCTCAAGTAGCCTCCATGCTGAGCTGAAGGATTCTAATGGTCTCACTTTGATGTTAGTCTTTTTGATTGTATTCCTCCATTTTTTTTTTTTTTTTACCAAAATTCCCCTTTCTAAAGTTTAACATCACAGGGCTGGTTTTTGTTCCAATCTCTCCCACCAAAATATTGAACTTAATTATATATTGTGGTCACATTGCTTAGTGACTCAGTACAGGTACTTCTTGGACCAACTCCTGTGTCTCTCCTTTGTATGCTTGGAAACCAGCTTTTCGGAGAAGAAAGCACTGAAGGTATATAGAAATTGCTCTAAACCTTGTCCTGATGTGTGACATTATGCAGGTAGTCCAAGTTATCCATGATTACTGCTTTATTAGATTTAGTTGCCTATTTGATCCCTCTCACTAATGCACATTAAATATCATTTTCCTGTAGTATAACTCTACTAGTATATTTCTATTCTTATAACTTAAGATTAGTATCCATACAGATCTACTGAATGGGCCTCTCCTTTGTTTTAGGGAATTTAGGCATAATGCTATTCCCCAGTTTTCAAGATCTAATCTGCCCATTATAAGCAGTTTAAATACCCAGGCATTACAGCATCCCATTGTCCTTCTTATTTACTTTATACGCTGTGTAGGGAGCCAGGGTGGCTTCCCTCTGAACCAGAGGGTAAAGAGCCACCCTCTCAGCCTGAGTGGGCAGGGTCAGACCAAGCTTACTCCAACCCCCGGAAGGGGAGGAGTGGAACAGGAAGTACAAGGGGTGGGGCCCTTTGCCCAGTGAGAGCAGCACCAGAGAGGGAGACACACACAGGCTGCTGGCTGTTCCCTCCGGACCCTGCTGCTGACCCAGGGGAGGCCCTGGGCCAGGAGAAACCTGACCTGGAGGAAGGACTGAGGCAACCAGGACTGCCAGCTGCCGAGTACCTGGAGGGGCCAGGCTGTAACCCGGGCCAGCGTGAGCCTGACACAAAGGGGGAACTGGAGCTGCCAGCAGCTGAATACCCGGATGAGCTGGAGGGACTGGAGAGGCCCGCTTGAGAGACCGGGTAGGAAGTAGCCCAGGGGCAGAACTGCACAGTGTGGTGGGTGTATTTGGTCAGCGTGATGGCTCCCTGCTGACCCAGTGGTGGGACCCTCTCCTCCTGCCACTGTCAGGGCCCTGGGCTGGAATGCAGTGGAGTTGGCCTGCGTTCCCCTACCCCGGCCAACCCGCACTGGGTAGCAGAATCCAGAACGCCACTGACTCATGCCGGCACTCCCCTGCCTGAGGGGCGCGCTGCAGACTCTGGCCGACGCTCCTGCGCCGCAGACTCTGGCCAGCGCTCCCCTGCCTGAGGGGCGCGCCGCAGACTCTGGCCGGTGCTCCGGCGCCGCAGACTCTGGCCGGCGCTCCCCTGCCTGAGGGGCGCGCCACAGACTCTGGCCGAGGCTCCCGCACCACTGACTCATGCCGGCGCTCCCCTGCCTGAGGGGTGCGCTGCAGACTCTGGCTGACGCTCCCGCGCTGCAGACTCTGGCCGGTGCTCCCACGCCGCAGACTCTGGCCGGCGCTCCCCTGCCTGAGGGGCGCGCCACAGACTCTGGCCGACGCTCCCCTGCCTGAGGGGCGTGCCGCAGACTCTGGCCGGTGCTCCCGCGCCGCAGACTCTGGCTGGCGCTCCCCTGCCTGAGGGGCGCGCCTCAGACTCTGGCCGACGCTCCCGCGCCACTGACTCATGCGGGCGCTCCCCTGCCTGAGGGGTGCGCCTCAGACTCTGGCCGACGCTCCTGCGCCACAGACTCTGGCCGGCGCTCCCCTGCCTGAGGGGCGCGCCGCAGACTCTGGCCAGTGCTCCGGCGCCGCAGACTTTGGCCGGCGCTCCCCTGCCTGAGGGGCGCGCCACAGACTCTGGCCGACGCTCCCGCACCACTGACTCATGCCGGCGCTCCCCTGCCTGAGGGGTGCGCTGCAGACTCTGGCCGACGCTCCCGCGCCACAGACTCTGGCCGGTGTTCCCACGCCGCAGACTCTGGCCGGCGCTCCCCTGCCTGAGGGGCACGCCACAGACTCTGGCCGACGCTCCCCTGCCTGAGGGGCGTGCCGCAGACTCTGGCCGGTGCTCCTGCGCCGCAGACTCTGGCCGGTGTTCCCACGCCGCAGACTCTGGCCGGCGCTCCCCTGCCTGAGGGGCGTGCCGCAGACTCTGGCCGGTGCTCCTGCGCCGCAGACTCTGGCCGGTGCTCCCGCGCTGCAGACTCTGGCTGGCGCTCCCCTGCCTGAGGGGCGCGCCACAGACTCTGGCCGACGCTCCTGCGCCGCAGACTCTGGCTGGCGCTCCCCTGCCTGAGGGGCGCGCCACAGACTCTGGCCGACGCTCCCGCGCCACTGACTTATGCCGGCGCTCCCCTGCCTGAGGGGCACGCCTCAGACTCTGGCCGACGCTCCCGCGCCGCAGACTCTGGCTGGCGCTCCCCTGCCTGAGGGGCGTGCCGCAGACTCTGGCCGGCGCTCCCCTGCCTGAGGGGCGCGCCGCAGACTCTGGCTGGCACACTTCCCTCCGCTAATTCCCCATTGACCGAAAGGTGTGACTAAGGCCTGCCAGTGGGACAGTAGCTCTCCATCGCCCCCTAGAGGCTCGGTGGACCGATTGAAACCTGTCACACTCTAATATTACAATATTCCATTACAGGATCCCAATGAAGGCGTCATTCTACCATGTTTCACTTGATGTCAGAATCGACTTCCACCTCCAGGTATTCTAGCTCACTTTTTTGTTTTGTTTTTGTTTTTGCTTATAAGCCTCTTGCATTGGTATATTTTTTATTTTTGACTTTGCCTATTTTTAGTTATCTCCTTTATCTGCCACCCTGTCACTCTGCTGAAATGTACCTCTGTGATCTCAACCTATCTCACTTCTACAGCTGTAATTTCTGCCTTTGCTTTATTGCTGACTATAGAGTTACTTTTGTAGTACTGATAGTCCTTGCAGATGTCTTTGGCTGACCTGAGTGCTCCTCAGCACCTGTCGGCTTTCGCCCAGTTAGGCTCTTATTAAACTCATTTATTTCTCTAACTCTTTATTATTGTTGCTCTAAACTCACCTCTTAAAGAAAATAAAGTGATAAATAAAATGTTCTCTCCAGCTGTTTTTACAACTAGGAGCTCACAACAAGGGGAGTAGAAACTGTATGGAGATTATATCAAAGGTCTGTTACTCAGGACTCCTGGATATTATTCACATAACAGCTCTGTGACTCAGTTTACTCATCGATGAAATGGGTATAATGTTAACTATCTTACAGTATCTCATAGGATAATTATAGGAAATTTAATGTTAAACTACATTCCTGATTCTTTCTCACACACACTTACCCCCTGCCTCATATCTACCAACCACAGAAAAAATTAAGCCCAACATCAACATGTGAAAGTTTATATGCTGCTTGCTCCACATGCAGTCTCCAAAAAAAAATAAAGGGGATAGGTAGACAGGCAGATTTCCTCTTCTAAAAACAAACTACCCCTTAAGGAACTAATTTTATCTTCTGGCATTAGTAAAAATACTGAATATATTTTTAAAAAATTGAATTTTAGGACAGCAATCATTGGAATGAATACTCTTAGTGAGATTAAGGCCTCAATCCTGTGGAGCTCAGAGCAGGAACTGTGCTTTAATGAAATTTTATTTGACCTTTTTTTATTGTAAATAATTTTTTACTAGTCTATGGTAGTGTCATTAGTAATAGATGTATCATCCCTTTAGTTTTTGCGAAGAAGCATAAATATAGTACATTAAAAAAAGTTATTATTTTGCAGTTTACCCTAGGTACAAACTCATCCTCCCCTTCCCTTGGTGCAGAATATTTCTCATTTATTAGCAGCTTTAGAGACTCCCTCCCCAAAATTCTGTATTTTGTAGATATTTTAAAAAGAGAACAAAAATAAAAAACAAACAGAAAACACCACAGGCAGGAAAACAGAAACCAGTAATGGGTACAATTGTAGAACATCATCAGAATGTGAAGCCAAGAACTTCCAGAAATACAGATCTGAAGTTGTTCTTTAAAAAAAAAAATTAAAAATAACTAACAACTTTGAATTTGTGGACTATATTTACCATGACATTAATAATTTAGAATCCCTGGCATCCCCCATGAAAGAGACAGGGCTGCTTTTAATCTTGTTTAAAATCCTCCCTTACTGTATTGTACATCAGCCTAATCTGAACACGTGATGCCTGGTATCTGTCTGCAGGGCTAATTGGGCTAAAATGTGGCATGACCTATGTTTTCAGCACATACCATCTAGGTCCCAGAGTCCTAAATGCTTTAAAGTCTTCCAACAGTTTTGTTGTTTTCTATTACTTAAGACTTTGATGTATCTAGCTGCCAGCAGAGGGAGAAAATGCAATATGAAGTTTAGAAATGTAATACAACATACTATCTCTTATCCTCACTGCTGAAATAAATACGATGTGGCTTCAACCATTTTTTTCTAGGACAGGGTGCACTCATTGTCAATCCCCTAACCTACAAAGCCATCTGATTCATTTCCTCCCTCTTTTCTTTTCTTTTTCCTTTTCCCTTTCCTCCTGTGCAGGTGGAATCTTTATGGGGTGATTAAAGACTGGAAGAGTTATGCAGAGGGTTTTATTATAAAGCCAGAAATCATTTGGTTGACATTAATGGGAAAGTCTGTCTTTTGGAGAGGTCCACATTCCTGGATGCTATTTCCTGCTCTCAAGGTTCTCTAATGCAATGAACCTAAATATATGAACTCTCCAGAGTCTAACATCAGACTTTTGTTTGGACCTTCAGCTCACTTGCACCAGCCTGACAGGAGAGATGGGAATTACTTTTCTTCTCTCATGCTTCAGAAATGTGTATATGAGATGAGTTGCCTAAGGGTTACATTCTTTTTAAATACTAGTGCTAAGTGTTTTAGATAGAGGTGCTCCTGTTTTATTTAACAGTATTTGTGCCATTCAGCTTCTAAATGTATTGTGTTAATCAGATGTCACCATGTTTTTCCCTAAATTCCAAAGGAATTTTAAAAAAAGACAAATAATACATTGTTTAAATACAGTATCTTGCTATTCTCGCCCCTCAGGGGAAGGAAACGTGCCTGTTGTAGGAGCAACAGGAGGCAATTACCTCTTGCACCCTGGCCAGTCACTGCCTCCTAGCTGCAGTGCTGGGGAAGCATGAATGGCTGGGTCAAACATGAGTAATCCGAATTAGACCTGACACACCAGCAAAAGACTGGGCAGAGAGGGAGGTACTGATCCTCACAATCTGTCCAAATGCAACAACTCAAGGCTGGGGAGGGAAGCAGCTGAGACTGACTAGTTTAATGCTCTTCTGGGCAGGAACATCATCAACCTCTGTGAGCTACATTAGGACATGACTATCTGCTCTGTGGCAGGGGCAGCATGTGCAGCTATGCTTCCCCAGGACTAGAATTCCAGAGTTACAATTCGTCCTCTTTCCCCTTTGCTCCTGGGGAAGTAATCTGCTCCTAGCTGGACCGCTTGGTAATAGTGACCATAATATTATTACATTTAACATCCCTGTGGTGGGGAAAACACCAAAGCTGCCCACCATGGTAACATTTAATATCAGAAATGGGAATTACACACTGTAGGATTCATAAGGTTTATGCGCTTGGCAACATTCAGGGCACACCCGGAGTGTTGTGTAGGAGCAGTGCACACACTGCTCCATCCAAGGGCATCAACCTTGGAATCTCGCCAAGATGACATGAACCGTGGGAAGCCTCCCAGGACTGGGCTCAAGGCCCAAGAGCAAGGAATGCGGTAGATAGAAATTGGTAAATAAGAATGTTAAACAAAGCCAGTGTATTCCTTTTATCTGTTGGAGAATGTAATGCGCGGGGAGAGAGAGAGAATAAAGGGGAAGGTGGAAAGCTGACAGGCAGAAGCCTGTTAGCAGAGACCAGCCGCTTGCTTGCTAAAAGCTGTGTTCTGTCTTGTCATTGAACCGCCACAACACACAAATGAGGAAATTACTTAAAAAGAAATTAAAAGGCACAGTGCCAAAAGTGAAATCCCTGCAAACTGCACGGAAACTTTTTAAAGACAACATAATAGAGGTTCAACTTAAATGTACAGCCAAATTAAAAAACATAGTAAGAGAACCAAAAAAGTGCCACCATGGCTAAACAAAGTAAAAGAAGCAGTGAGAAGCAAAAAGGCATCCTTTAAAAAGTGGAAGTTACATCCTAGTGAGGAAAATAGAAAGGAGCATAAACTCTGGCAAGTGAAGTGTTAAAATATAATTAGGTAGGCCAAAAAAGACTTTGAAGAACAGCTGGCCAAAGTAGTAACAGCTGCTCAAAAAGTAACAGCATAAATAAATAAATAAATAAATAAACACATCAGAAGCAGGAAGCCTGCTAAACAACTAGTGGGGCCACTGGACGATTGAGGTGCTAAAGGAGCACTCAAGGACGATAAGGCCATTGCGGAGAAACTAAATGAATTCTTTGCATCCGTCTTCATGGCTGAGGATGTGAGGGAAATTCCCAAACCTAAGCCGTTCTTTTTAGCTGACAAATGTGTGGGACTGACCCAGATTGAGGTGTCATTAGAGGAGGTTTTGGAACAAACTGATAAATTAAACAGTAATAAGTCATCAGGACCAGATGGTATTCACCCAAGAGTTCTGAAGGAACTCAAATGTGAAATTGCAGAAATACTAACTCTGGTTTGTAACCTATCATTTAAATCAGCTTCTGTACCAAATGACTGGAGGATAGCTAATGTAACTCCAATTTTTAAAAAGGGCTCCAGAAGTGATCCAGGCAATTACAGGCCAGTAAGCCTGACTTCAGTGCCAGGCAAATTGGTTGAAACTATAGTAAAGAACAGAATTATCAGACACATAGATGAACATGATTTGTTGGAGAAGAGTCAAAATGGTTTTTGTAAAGGGAAATCATGCTTTACCAATCTACTAATCCTGAGAGTCTCTGGATAAAGTTTAGAAGTGTGAGCAACAAGGGTGATGTCGTCGTGGGAGTCTGCTATGCACCACTGGACCAGAATCATAGAATCATAGAATCATAGAATATCAGGGTTGGAAGGGACCTCAGGAGGTCATCTAGTCCAACCCCCTGCTCAAAGCCGGACCAATCCCCAATTAAATCATCCCAGCCAGGGCTTTGTCAAGCCTGACCTTAAAAACTTCTAAGGAAGGAGATTCCACCACCTCCCTAGGTAACGCATTCCAGTGTTTCACCACCCTCCTAGTGAAAAAGTTTTTCCTAATATCCAACCTAAACCTCCCCCACTGCAACTTGAGACCATTACTCCTTGTCCTGTCATCTTCTACCACTGAGAATAGTCTAGAACCATCCTCTTTGGAACCACCTCTCAGGTAGTTGAAAGCAGCTATCAAATCCCCCCTCATTCTTCTCTTCTGCAGACTAAACAATCCCAGTTCCCTCAGCCTCTCCTCATAAGTCATGTGTTCCAGACCCCTAATCATTTTGTTGCCCTTCGTTGGACTCTCTCCAATTTATCCACATCCTTCTTGTAGTGTGGGGCCCAAAACTGGACACAGTACTCCAGATGAGGCCTCACCAATGTCGAATAGAGGGGAACGATCACGTCCCTCAATCTGCTCGCTATGCCCCTACTTATACATCCCAAAATGCCATTGGCCTTCTTGGCAACAAGGCACACTGCTGACTCATATCCAGCTTCTCGTCCACTGTAACCCCTAGGTCCTTTTCCGCAGAACTGCTGCCTAGCCATTCGGTCCCTAGTCTCTAGCTGTGCATTGGGTTCTTCCGTCCTAAGTGCAGGACCCTGCATTTATCCTTATTGAACCTCATCAGGTTTCTTTTGGTCCAATCCTCCAATTTGTCCAGGTCCCTCTGTATCCTATCTCTGCCCTCCAACGTATCTACCACTCCTCCCAGTTTAGTATCATCCGCAAATTTGCTAAGAGTGCAATCCACACCATCCTCCAGATCATTTATGAAGATATTGAACAAAACCGGCCCCAGGACCGACCCCTGGGGCACTCCACTTGACACTGGCTGCCAACTAGACATGGAGCCATTGATCACTACCCGTTGAGCCCGACAATCTAGCCAACTTTCTACCCACCTTATAGTACATTCATCCAGCCCATACTTCTTTAACTTGCTGACAAGAATACTGTGGGAGACAGTGTCAAAAGCTTTGCTAAAGTCAAGAAACAATGCATCCACTGCTTTCCCTTCATCCACAGAATCAGTAATCTCATCATAGAAGGCGATTAGATTAGTCAGGCATGACCTTCCCTTGGTGAATCCATGCTGACTGTTCCTGATCACTTTACTCTCGTCTAAGTGCTTCAGGATTGATTCCTTGAGGACCTGCTCCATGATTTTTCCGGGGACTGAGGTGAGGCTGACCGGCCTGTAGTTCCCAGGATCCTCCTTCTTCCCTTTTTTAAAGATTGGCACTACATTAGCCTTTTTCCAGTCATCTGGGACTTCCCCCGTTCGCCACGAGTTTTCAAAGATAATGGCCAATGGCTCTGCAATCACATCCGCCAATTCCTTTAGCACTCTCGGATGCAACTCATCCGGCCCCATGGACTTGTGCACGTCCAGCTTTTCTAAATAGTCCCTAACCACCTCTTTCTCCACAGAGGGCTGGCCATCTACTCCCCATGTTGCGATGCCCAGCGCAGCAGTCTGGGAGCTGTCCTTGTTAGTGAAGACAGAGGCAAAAAAAGCATTGAGCACATTAGCTTTTTCCACATCCTCTGTCACTAGGTTGCCTCCCTCATTCAGTAAGGGGCCCACACTTTCCTTGGCTTTCTTCTTGTTGCCAACATACCTGAAGAAACCCTTCTTGTTACTCTTGACATCTCTTGCTAGCTGCAGCTCCAGGTGCGATTTGGCCCTCCTGATTTCATTCCTACATGCCGGAGCAATATTTTTATACTCTTCCCTGGTCATATGTCCAACCTTCCACTTCTTGTAAGCTTCTTTTTTATGTTTAAGATCCGCTAGGATTTCACCATTAAGCCAAGCTGGTCGCCTGCCATATTTACTATTCTTTCGACTCATCGGGATGGTTTGTCCCTGTAACCTCAACAGGGATTCCTTGAAATACAGCCAGCTCTCCTGGACTCCTTTCCCCTTCATGTTAGTCCCCCAGGGGATCTTACCCATCTGCTCCCTGAGGGAGTCAAAGTCTGCTTTCCTGAAGTCCAGGGTCCGTATCCTGCTGTTTACCTTTCTTCCCTGTGCCAGGATCCTGAACTCGACCATCTCATGGTCACTGCCTCCCAGATTCCCATCCACTTTTGCTTCCCCCACTAATTCTTCCCTGTTTGTGAGCAGGAGGTCAAGAAAAGCTCCCCCCCTAGTTGGCTCATCTAGCACTTGCACCAGGAAATTGTCCCCTACGCTTTCCAAAAACTTCCTGGATTGTCTATGCACCGCTGTATTGCTCTCCCAGCAAATATCAGGAAAATTAAAGTCGCCCATGAGAACCACGGCATGCGATCTAGTAACTTCTGCGAGTTGCCGGAAGAAAGCCTCATCCACCTCATCCCCCTGATCCGGTGGTCTATAGCAGACTCCCACCACTACATCACTCTTGTTGCTCACACTTCTAAACTTAATCCAGAGACACTCAGGTTTTTCTGCAGTTTCGTACCGGAGCTCTGAGCAGTCATACTGCTCCCTTACATACAGTGCTACTCCCCCACCTTTTCTGCCCTGCCTGTCCTTCCTGAACAGTTTATAACCATCCATGACTGTACTCCAGTCATGTGAGTTATCCCACCAAGTCTCTGTTATTCCAATCACGTCATAATTCCCTGACATCACCGGGACCTCCAGTTCTCCCTGCTTGTTTCCAAGGCTTTGTGCATTCGTATATAAGCACTTGAGAGAACCTGCTGATCACCCCTCATTCTCAGTATGAGGCAGGAGCCCTCCCCTCACCAATGTTCCTGCCTGTCCTTCCTCCCGGTATCCCGTTTTCCCACTTACCTCAGGGCTTTGGTCTCCTTCCCCCGGTGAACCTAGTTTAAAGCCCTCCTTACTAGGTTAGCCAGCCTGCTCGCAAAGATGCTCTTCCCTCTCTTCGTAAGATGGAGCCCGTCTCTGCCCAGCACTCCTCCTTCATGGAACACCATCCCATGGTCAAAGAATCCAAAGCCTTCTCTCCGACACCACCTGCGTAGCCATTCGTTTACTTCCACGATTCGACGGTCCCTGCCCTGGCCTTTTCCTTCCACGGGGAGGATGGACGAGAACACCACTTGCGCCTCAAACTCCTTTATCCTTCTTCCCAGAGCCATGTAGTCCGCAGTGATCCGCTCAAGGTCATTCTTGGCAGTATCATTGGTGCCCACGTGGAGAAGCAGGAAGGGGTAGCGATCCGAGGGCTTGATGAGTCTCGGCAGTCTCTCCGTCACATCGCGAATCTTAGCCCCTGGCAAGCAGCAGACTTCTCGGTTTTCCTGGTCAGGGCGGCAGATAGATGACTCAGTCCCCCGGAGGAGAGAGTCCCCGACCACCACCACCCGCCTCCTTCTCTTGGGAGTGGTGGTCGTGGAACCCCCAACCTCAGGACATCGCATCTCATGCCTTCCAACCAGTGGAGTCTCCTTCTGCTTTCTCCCCCCAGACGTATCGTCTGGTCCACTCTCCGCAATGGTACCTGTGGAGAGAACATGAAAGCGGTTAGTTACCTGTGTCTGCATTGCTGGAACCCGGACATTCCCCCTTCTTCTTCTGGAGGTCACATGTTGCCAAGCTTCTTCACTGGCCTCTTGGCTCCGCTGTGCAACCTGCTCTAAATCTTTAGAGCTTTGCGCTTGTAGTAGCATATCCTGACGTTTGTCCAGAAAATCCTCAGATTCTCGTATGCAACGCAGGGTCGTTATCTGTTGCTCCAGACCTTCAATCTTCTCCTCCAATATGGAGACCAGCTTGTACTTTGTACAGACAAAGTCGCTTCTGTCCTGTGGAAGAAAGACAAACATGGCACATCCAGTGCAGGTCACAATAGCTGAACCCCCCCCTTCCATATCACCTTCCTACTATGAGCTTCCTCAGAGAAGTTGGCAAGATGTAAGCCTCACTGGGCTCACTCCCGGCGAACTCCCAGGCAAACTCCTGCTGTGTGCTGCTCTGCTGTCCCCCGCTGCTCAGCTGGTTCGCCGCCGCTCAGCTGGTTCGCGAAGCTCTGGCTATTTTTAAACAGCCAGGTTTCCCTGAAACAAACAAGCAGACAGCCCCAAGGCCCGCCCCCTGCAGGCTACCAGCCAATCAGACACTCGCTCAGGCTCTCACACTGCCCTCCCAGCAAACACACACACGCTCGGATACTTACTCAGCAAACAAGCACAGAGTCTGCTATAGACCACTGGACCAGGGGGATGATGTGGACGAGGCTTTCTTCCGGCAACTCACGGAAGTTACTAGATCGCAGGCCCAGGTTCTCATGGGACACTTCAATTACCCTGATCTCTGCTGGGAGAGCAATACAGCGGTGCACAGACAATCCAGGAAGTTCTTGGAAAGTGTAGGGGACAATTTCCTAGTGCAAGTGCGGAAGGAACCAACTAGGGGCAGAGCTCTTCTTGACCTGCTGCTCACAAACCGGGAAGAATTACTTGGGGAAGCAAAAGTGGATAGGAACCTGGGAGGCACTGACCATGAGATGGTCAAGTTCAGGATCGTGACACAGGGAATAAAGGAGAGCAGCAGAATACGGACCCTGGACTTCAGAAAAGCAGACTTTGACTCCCTCAGGGAACTGATGGGCAGGATCCCCTGGGAGAACAACATGAGGGGGAAAGGAGTCCAGGAGAGCTGGCTGTATTTTAAAGAATCCTTATTGATTGTTTGAAGAATTGATTGATTGTTGATCAATCCTTATTGGTTGTTTTAAAGAATCCTTATTGATGGTTTGATTGTTTTAATTGATTGTTTTAATTGATTGTTTTAAAGAATCCTTATTGATGGTTTGTAGAAAGAATAGTAAATATGGCAGGCGACCAGCTTGGCTTAACAGTGAAATCCTTGCTGATCTTAAACACAAAAAAGAAGCTTACAAGAAGTGGAAGATTGGACAGATGACCAGGGAAGAATATAAAAATATTGCTCGGGCATGCAGGAGTGAAATCAGGAAGGCCAAATCATACTTGGAGTTGCAGCTAGCAAGAGATGTTAAGATTAACAGGAAGGGTTTCTTCAGGTATGTTAGCAACAAGAAGGTGGTCAAGGTAAGTGTGGGCCCCTTTCTGAATGAGGGAGGCATCCTAGTGATGGAGGGTGTGGAAAAAGCTAATGTACTCAATCCTTTTTTTGCCTCTGTCTTCACGAACAAGGACAGCTCCCAGACTACTGCACTGGGCAGCACAGCATGGGGAGGAGGTGACCAGCCCTCTGTGGAGAAAGAAGTGGTTCGGGACTATTTAGAAAAGCTGGACGAGCACAAGTCCATGGGGCCGGATGCACTGCATCTGAGAGTGCTAAAGGAGTTGGTGGATGTGATTGCAGAGCCATTGGCCATTATCTTTGAAAACTCATGGCGATCGGGGGAGGTCCCAGACGACTGGAAAAAGGCTAATGTAGTGCCCATCTTTAACAAAGGGAGGAAGGAGGATCCTGGGAAATACAGGCCAGTCAGCCTCACCTCAGTCCCTGGAAAAATCATGGAGCAGGTCCTCAAGAAATCAATTCTGAAGCACTTAGAGGAGAGGAAAGTGATCAGGAACAGTCAGCATGGATTCGCCAAGGGCAAGTCATGCCTGACTAATCTAATTGCCTTCTATGATGAGATCACTGGCTCTGTGGATGAGGGGAAATCAGTGGACGTGTTGTTCCTTGACTTTAGCAAAGCTTTTGACACGGTCTCCCACAGTATTCTTGCCAGCAAGTTAAAGAAGTATGGGCTGGATGAATGGACTATAAGGTGGATAGAAAGTTGGCTAGATTGTCGGGCTCAACAGATATTGATCAATGGCTCCATGTCTAGTTGGCAGCCGGTATCAAGCGAAATGCTTCAAGGGTCGGTCCTGGGGCTGGTTTTGTTCAATATCTTCATAAATGATCTGGAAGATGGTGTGGATTGCACCCTCAGCAAGTTTGCAGATGACACTAAACTGGGAGGAGAGGTAGATATGCTGGAGGGTAGGGATAGGATACAGAGGGACCTAGACAAATTAGAGGATTGGGCCAAAAGAAATGTGATGAGGTTCAACAAGGACAAGTGCAGATTCCTGCACTTAGGACAGAAGAATCCCATGCAGCGCTACAGACTAGCGACTGAATGGCTAGGCAGCAGTTCTGCAGAAAAGGACCTAGGGGTTACAGTGGATGAGAAGCTAGATTTGAGTCAAAAGTGTGCTGTTGTTGCCGAAAAGGCCAATGGCATTTTGGGATGTATAAGTAGGGGTATTGCCAGCAGATGGAGGGACGTGATCATTCCCCTCTATTCGACATTGGTGAGGCCTCATCTGGAGTACTGTGTCCAGTTTTGGGCCCCACACTACAAGAGGGATGTGGAAAGATTGGACAACGTCCAGCAGAGCGCAACAAAAATGATTAGGGAACTGGAACACATGACTTATGAGGAGAGGCTGGGGGAACTGGGATTGTTTAGTCCACGGAAGAGAAGAATGAGCGGGGATTTGATAGCTGCTTTCAACTACCTGAAAGGGGGTTCCAAAGAGGATGGATCTAGACTGTTCTCAGTGGTAGCGGATGACAGAACAAGGAGTAATGGTCTCAAGTTGCAGTCGGGGAGGTTTAGGTTGGATATTAGGAAAAACTTTTTCACTAGGTTTCAGAGTAGCAGCCGTGTTAGTCTGTATTCGCAAAAATAAAAGGAGTACTTGTGGCACCTTAGAGACTAACCAATTTATTTGAGCATAAGCTTTCGTGAGCTACAGCTCACTTCATCGGATGCATAAGCTTCACGAAAGATTATGCTCAAATAAATTGGTTAGTCGCTAAGGTGCCACAAGTACTCCTTTTCTTTTTCACTAGGAGGGTGGTGAAACACTGGAATGCGTTACCTAGGGAGGTGGTGGAATCTCCTTCCTTAGAAGTTTTTAAGGTCAGGCTTGACAAAGCCCTGGCTGGGATGATTTAGCTGGGGATTAGTCCTGCTTTGAGCAGGGGGTTTATCAAGATTCCGTCCCCACTCTGAACTCGAGGGTACAGATGTGGGGACCTGCATGAAAACCTCCTAAGCTTACTTTTACCAGCTTAGGTTAAAACTTCCCCAAGGTACAAACTATTTTACCCTTTGCCCTTGGACTTCCACTGCCACCACCAAACGTTTATCTGGGTTTATTTTATTAGGAAAGTGTTGTTTGGAAATGTCTTTCCCCCCAAAATCCTCCCAACCCTTGCACCCCACTTCCTGGGGAAGGTTTGGTAAAAATCCTCACCAATTTGCATAGGTGACCACAGACCCAAATCCTTGGATCTTAAGAACAATGAAAAAAACATTCAGGTCTTACAGGAAGAATTTTAATAGAAGAAACAGAAAAAAAAGTAACAATAAAAAGAATCACCTGTGTAAAATCAGGATGGTAAATACCTTACAGGGTAATTAGATTCAAAACATAGAGAATCCCTCTAGGCAAAACCTTAAGTTACAAAAAGACACACAGACAGGAATATCCATTCTATTCAGCACAGCCTAGTTTCTCAGCCATTTAAAGAAAACAGAATCTAACGCATATCTAGCTAGGTTACTTACTAAGTTCTAAGACCATTCCTGTTCTGTCCCCGGCAAAAGCATCACACAGACAGGCTCTTTGTTTTTCCCTCCCCCCAGCTTTTGAAAGTATCTTGTCTCCTCATTGGTCATTTTGGTCAGGTGCCAGCGAGGTTATCCTAGCTTCTTAACCCTTTACAGGTGAGAGGATTTTTCCTCTGGCCAGGAGGGATTTTAAAGGGGTTTACCCTTCCCTTTATATTTATGACAGGGTTGGACTAGATAACCTCCTGAGGTCCCTTCCAACCCTGATATTCTATGTTTCTATGATTCTGTGATACTAGAATTCTTTGAAGGGGTCAACAGGCATGTGGACAAGGGGGATCGAGTGGATATAGTGTACTTAGATTTTCAGAAAGTCTTTGATAACGTCACTCACCAAAGGCTATTAAGCAAAGTAAGCTGTCATGGGATAAAAGGGAAGGTCCTCTCATGGATCAGTAACTGGTGAAAAGATAGGAAACAAAGGGTAGGAATAAATGGTCTATTTTCAGAGTGGAGAGAGGTAAATAGTGATGTATTCAACATATTCATATATGATCTGGAAAAAGGGGTAAACAGTGAGGTGGCAAAATTTGCAGACGATCCAAAACTACTCAAGATAGTTAAGTCCAAAGCAGACAGCAAAGAGCTACCAAGGGATTCACAAAACTGGGTGACTGGGTAACAAAATGGCAGATGAAATTCAATGTTGATAAATGCAAAGTAATGTACATCGGAAAACATAATCCTAACTATACATACAAGGAGGGGGTCCAAATTAACTGTTACCACTCAAGAAAGAGATCTTGGAGTCACTGTAGATAATTCTCTCAAAATATCCACTCAATGTGCAGTGGCAGTCAAAAAACCTAACAGAATGTTGGGAATCATTTAGGAAAGGGATAGATAATAAGACAGAAAATATCACATTGCCTCCATATAAATCAATGGAATGCCCACATCTTGAATACTGCATGCAGATCTGGTTGCCCCTATCTCAAAAATATATTGGAATTGGAAAGGGTTCCAAAAAGGGCAACAAAAATGGTTAGGAGTATGGAACAGCTTCCGTATGAGGAGAGATGAATAAGATTGTGACTTTTCAGCTTGGAAAAGAAACTACTGAGGGGGGATGTGATAGAGGTTTATATAATCATGACTGGTGTTGAGAAAGCAAATAAGGAAGTGTTCTTTACTCCCTCTCATTACACAAGAACTAGGGGTCACCAAATGAAATTAATAGGCAGCAGGTTTAAAATAAACAAAAGGAAGTATTTCTTCACACAACCCACAGTCAACCTTTGGAACTCTTTGCCAGAAGATGTTGTGAAGGCCAAGACTATAACAGGGTTAAAAACAGAACTAGATAATTTCATGGAGGATAAATCCATCAATGGCAATTAGCTAGGATTGGCAGGGATGGTGTCCCTAGCCTCTGTTTGCAAGAAGCTGGGAATGGGCGACAGGGAATGGATCACTTGATGATTACCTGTTCTGTTCATTCCTTCTAGGTACTTGACATTGGCCACTGTAGTAAGACAGGATACTGGGCGAGATGGACCTTTGGTCTGACCCAGAATGGCCACTCTTGTGTTCTTATGTTTATAGCAATAACAAATTATTCCACCCTCGCATGTTGGCTCAGCCAAGGCTTTGGCTAAACCCTGTCCCTGCCTGCTCACCTGTTCAAGAGGGAGAGTAATCACCTTTAGGAGACTTATCTGCCCTTACATTGTTACTCACAATATAGGCAGCCCATTCAAAGGAGTAAGAGGACATCTTATCCCCCTTGCTTCTCTGTGCAGGCACATAGAGTAAGAGACAGTCTTGCTCTATGTTTGTGGAGAACCTAGTATAACAGAAAAAAGAAAAGGAGTACTTGTGGCACCTAAGAGACTAACACATTTATTTGAGTATAAGCTTTCGTGAGCTACAGCTCACTTCATCGGATGCATTCAGTGGAAAATACTGTTGGGAGATTTATATACATAGAGAACATGAAACAATGGGTGTTACAGAACGCCACTAGCCATCACCTTCAGCCCCCAACTAAAACCTCTCCAACGCATCATCAAGGACGACCCATCACTCTCACAGATCTTGGGAGACAGGCCAGTCCTTGCTTACAGACAGCCCCCCAACCTGAAGCAAATACTCACCAGCAACCACACACCACACAACAAAACCACTAACCCAGGAACCTATCCTTGCAACAAAGCCCGTTGCCAACTGTGTCCACATATCTATTCAGAGGACACCATCACAGGGCCTAATCACATCAGCCACAATATCAGAGGTTCGTTCACCTGCACATCTACCAATGTGATATATGCCATCATGTGCCAGCAATGCCCCTCTGACATGTACATTGGTCAAACTGGACAGTCTCTACATAAAAGAATAAATGGACACAAATCAGACGTCAAGAATTATAACATTCAAAAACCAGTTGGAGAACACTTCAATCTCTCTGGTCACTCGATTACAGACCTAAAAGTGGCAATACTTCAACAAAAAAATTTCAAAAACAGACTCCAACGAGAGACTGCTGAATTGGAATTAATTTGCAAACTGGATACAATTAACTTAGGCTTGAATAGAGACTGGGAGTGGATGGGTCATTACACAAAGTAAAACTATTTCCCCATGTTTATCCCTTCCCCCACCCCCCACTGTTCCTCAGATGTTCTTGTCAACTGCTGGAAATGGCCCACCTTGATTATCACTACAAAAGGTTCCCGCCCCCCACCCCCGCTCTCCTGCTGGTAATAGCTCACCTTAAGTGATCACTCTTGTTACAGTGTGTATGGTAACAACCATTGTTTCATGTTCTCTATGTATATAAATCTCCCCACTGTATTTTTCACTGAATGCATCCGATGAAGTGAGCGGTAGCTTACGAAAGCTTATGCTCAAAGAAATTTGTTAGTCTCTAAGGTGCCACAAGTACTTCTTTTCTTTTTGCAAATACAGACGAACACGGCTGCTACTCTGAAACCTAGTATAACAGAGTCCCACTACTGATTGGTGCATCTGGGTGCCACTATAATAGAAATAAATAGTAAATAATCATAACAACAATGGAAGGCTTTGAGAGGACCCACTTCATCTGACAAGGCTTGATCAAAGTTTGCAAGCCAGAAGCAGCCCTCTTTTCCAGCCCTCCTCTAGCTCACTTGGCTCCTTACAGTCGTAGTGTCATGTACGTATGGAGCATCAAGGACTTTAAAGCAAAGGATGGTATAAATGGATGATCTCTAGCAGTATGCCATCTACTGTCATCCACAGGTCTCTGTGTTAATCAACCCAATCAACTCTGGCCCCCTCCTGACCACCACACATAAATGGATGTAAGCACACAAAGTGAGTGAGCTGAATAAAGGGGAAGGACAAGCAATAGGATCAGATAATTGTGTAAATGAACAGGGGGGTGGTGGATTGTGTAATTTGCAGGGTGGTGGTGGATTTTTTGCTTTGTTTATATAATGATATAAATAAACAGTACATATTAATGTTATCAGTAATTCCACCTGCAAACCTGCCTGGATATTATCAGCTGGCAGTTTCCTGTAGGAATCACCATACAAGTGGCCCTCCTGCCTAAACCTGGATGTTACCTTTGACTCACCTCTTGCTTTAGTCCTACACATCCAGGCCATGTCCAGATCTTGCCACTTCTTCCTTTATACCATAGCCAAGATCTGTTTATTTCTTTCTCTCAATACTGGTATTAATATAGTCCAGGGCTGTGTCATTTAACCTCCTCCTCTCTGGCCTGAAACACACTTTGCCTTCCTTAAAGCTGCTTAAAAGTTGCTTTGGAGATCATCTTTCTGGCCTGTCATTTTGACATCATCATCCTCTTTGAACCCCTCTTCCCATCTCCACCATGTCAAATACAAGCTCCTTTCCCCTGATCTTTAATATCCTTCACAACTTAGACCCCACCATGCTTATCCTCACTTGTATATTATTGTGTCAATCCCCCACTCCATGCACTCCCCCAACAACTGCCGCATCCATCACTTGTACCTTCCTACCACGAGCACCTTTGTGCTTTCTTCCATGCTGCCCTGTGTGCATGAATTGCCTTCATAAAAGCCAAGGGAAGACAAGATTCAAAGGTGGGCCTGATTGCTATTAAAAAGAGGCAAGGATGGAATCAAGACTCTGAGATTTAGTTAAGAAGAGACAGGTGAAGGCAGTTTCAGTGGGGTGAAGAAGGGTTGGAAAAGAGAAACTGGAGGCAGCAGCTGCACATGTTCCAAGAGTTTAGTAAGTGCAGGGGAGAAGGAAGTTTGACAATGGTTGGAGAGGCAGGTGGGTTCAAGGGTTGATGTTTTTATGATGTGGAATGCAGTATGATAAATAAACATAGCTTTCATTGGAGGCTATTGGAACTGCATGTGTGTTACCTATGTTGTGTGACTTGAACAGAAGAAAACTGAACCATGATATCAGGGGAAGCTGAGGCAGAAATAGAAGTAATATTCTGAACACTCCACCAGGGACAAAATGGGTATCGATCCCATCCAAAATGGTGCAGTGGGGCTGCTGGCTGAGATCACACTTGAAACGTGGGGAGTGAAATGACCTAAGCTCTGGCAGTCATGAAAACACATGGACATGAAACAGGACCAGTGTTTTCCATCTATACTGGCCTGGAAGTGCCAAGGAACTGGCTGGCTATGAATACTGTGGATGTGAGGGCTGTTTTGTTTCTCCATGTACAGAGTACTCCATTTACTCTGAGTTAGAATTACTGTTGTTGTATATTAAGAGGACAATAGAACAAGGAATAACAAAAGTTGCATCTTCACGACAGGATATAGTTTGGGTATCTTCTCCATAGCAGGTTGCATTTGAAGCCAAAATGGCAGATGCTTTTGGATCAGGGAAGGGGGAATGTATCTCTGTGCAAAGGTGCACTACAGCCATACAAGTCATTATGGACACAAATTACAATCACTGCAGTGTGCAATGACTTTACAAAATCAAATTGAGGTGGGTACACTGGCATGGCAACAGTGCAGTTATTCAGGCAATTTTCATCCAACTACTGTGCACTTATTGACATGGGTTCTTTCACCTTCAGCCTTAAGCTTCTGTGAAAGCTAGAACTTTTTATCAGTACAGGTTACTCCATAAGAATTGTATACAAGCAACCCATGGTCTGGTTATGACAAGCAGTTTTGCCAATCTAGAGGGGAATATCAGTAATAGTAGGAGTGACGTATCCAACGTCCAAACGTCCTGTGTTGTTGGGAGGTCAAGCAACAAGTAGCACTCAGAGGATAAAGGTCTTTCATCCATATGGGTAACTGTGGGTTGGTGCTATTTAGGAATGGAAATGGGCTTTACCAAGAGCATAGCAGAATCATTGTCCATGGAGTCTGGACATGGGCCTGATTTATCACTATGCAGCCCCTATGTTATGCTGGTGCAACTCACTGAGCCTGATTCTCAGTGAAGCCACTGGCCATGGCAATGGAAAGTAAAGTACAACTGTGCAAATAACTGATTTTTTTTTGTTTTGGTCTCAGTTCTGAAAAATAATAATAAAAAATCATTTTAAGTCAATGTAAAAAGCATTTTGTCAATGTTTATGTTGAACTGAAAAGTAAAAACAAATTCATTTCAGGTCTAGCTACACATTTCATTTCAAGCTTTTGGGAACTTTTTTAATAACTGAAATAGAAGAAAATTTCAAAACAGAAAGTAATTAGGAAATCTGAAAACAAAATATTTCAATTTTGGATGGAGGGTTAATTTTTTTTTTTTGGTTGGTTGGCTGATTTTTTCCTGACAAAATAATTCAGCAAATTCTATATGAATTTTCAAAATGTTTCAGTTGACCCTAATCTCCAATTTTTTATTAAAAAAATCAGTTACAAAATTTCTCCCAACTCTAATTTAAAGGCATCTTTATACTTTATATCTTTATAGTGGTGTAAAGAGGCTTTAGGCTACATCTACACATTCTGCAGCCTCAAACCTCCCAGTCTGGGTCGAACGACTCAGGCTTACATTACTGCGTTAAAAATAGCAGTCTAGACAGTTGTGGCTTGGGCTCTGAAGCCTACCCCACTCCCTAGGCTGCAGAGCCCAAGATGCACCCTGAGCCACAACTTCAAAGCACTGTCTAGACAGCTATTTTTAGAATGCTTGCCCTGCCAGTCCAAGTCTGTAGAGCTAGGCTGGGAGGCTCACTGCCATGGGCGGCCATGGGCGATGTAGACTTACCTCTAGCCTCCTGGAGAATCAGGTCCATTGACTTCAATGGCATTACACAGGTGTAACAGCAGAGAATCAGGCCCCTTATGTTTGAGACACTTTTGTTTGCTTTAGTTCAGTATGGCAAGGACTATTTGCCTGTATTATTTTATTGTTTTTTGTTTAAAGAAGTTTGGGCCTGGTTTTCCTCACAAAAATCATGATTTTTACTCTCATTTGTGACTCGTCAGGGACAGGTCAAGCATAAGAAGTATACTGGAACCAGGAGCTTAGTAGCCTAGCACACCTTAGGGTTACAGTGCTAGTGGCATTTGCTGCTTGCATTACCTTACAAAAATGGAGCAGGCAAAGAAATATTGCTTCCTAACTTGTAAGTCTGACAGCTTGTTCAAATTATGCTGACTCACTTCTAGAGAGTCAAGTGTTCTTTGAATCAGTTAGAATTGGGATCATAATATTTTGCTGTGGCAACAAGATGTAAATGAGGCTGCAGCCAGTGCTTACCTGCTCCTTGTTACTCATAGACATCACCAGAAAAAAAGTGTAATGTAATTAAGAGATTGATCTCCTGGAAACAGTGCTTAATAAAAGGCACATAAAGTGAAAGTAATTCCACATTTTCAAATACCATTCTCAAGTTAATTTTGCCTGAGTTGTTTGTAAGGAGCCAGGAATACCTAAAATCAATGTGTGCAAACTGAAGTCGATAGACCTGATTCTGACCTCACTCACAGTGGTGTAAATCAGGAGTAACTCCACCTAAGCCACTGTGGTCACACTGGCATAAAATTAGTGTAGATGAAATCTGAATTGGGCTCAGTATGCAGAGAGGTCTAGGAAAAAAACCTTCAATTGCCTGGTTCTTTCAAGTCAGAATGAAAAGAGTATTTATTGGCAGAAAAATATGGAAGAACCATTACATTTTATGCTCTGCATACAAGTAACAAACTATCTACTCACTTTCATCACTGTAGCCATTAAAAGAAAACACAGTACCTGCATCTTTAATGCTCTACAAAGGCACCTGTGGTCTGGCAGTTCTTTGTATATGGGAGATCATGGCTTGCTTCAAATTTGCAAAAGGTATTTGTTTAAATACCGTGGGCCTAATTCATAGCTAACATACATGGGCACAACTCCATTGACTTCAGTGGAATTACACTACAGCAGTGGTCATAAAAATATTTTCTTGATAAATTTCAGTACAGATCAACATAAACTAAAAGTAGAAATGGCAAAATTTGGAAGGGAGGTAACTAGTTTTTGACCAGTTGGACATGTAAAGAAAAGAGCCCAGAGTTTGTAAATCATTCAAGCCCATCGTGGCTTGCAGAGATTCAGATAAAGAACATCAAACTGTTTTATTGTGAACTGGTTTAGGTTATCCAAAATGAGTGAAAATTAATCATTTACTCCACTCTTCACCACTGTGTATCACTTATATCCAGAAGTAAAAAATAAAGACCAAGAGAAATATAATCATAGTTTATAATCAGAATGCAAAATAATCATGGTATCCAATGCTATTTGGCATGATGTGGATTTCTGAAGACCAAGACAAATCAGATGTATCTGCAGTGAAGAGCCACCTGAATGGTCATTGTGTCAAAACAAATACACAGCTCCTGATGGACAAAGTGATTAATCCCCAAATATTTTGTCTCAGAAATCAGTTAGAATGATACCAATCTGATGGCTAATTCAGTTGTTGACATTCTATTTCTGTGAACACTTTCCATTAATGTGATATTAATAACGTAATGACTTTACAATGTCATGTTAAGATAGTAATCTCTTCCCTTGCCCTGCAGCCTTCCAGGACAACATGAAAATCAAGTGTTGTCACTATGCACACAATAGCATATAACAAAGTATGCAGTGGCATAACTATATTTGTAGTATGTTTTAAAAATGTAAAGCAATATAATATAAAAGTGTTAAGAATTATAAATAGATTATATACATAACATACCTATTGTATATGGAGAATTTGTAACCACCCATTCCATTTGCCAAAATTATCTTTCCAATAGAAACCACAGAGTGTTGTGAGTTGCCAGCTGCGGTTCTCAAGGTTCAAACTATGAACAGAATTGTCTTATGACATGTAATTATCCATGATTTGGATCATAAATGTCTTATGGCTTTGATCCAAATATCACATTGACATCATTGGTTAATGGTATGGTTTCGTGGCCATGAATATTATTATATAGCTATGCAAGGTCTGACTAGGTTTATCATTTAATTTTTATCCAGTTTTAACCTTCAACTGTAATTGAATCATCTATAGGCCTGATAACCATATGGGCCACCCATAAGCCATAGAATATATTTGGAGGAAACCATAGAACCTCATAATCAAATAAAACACATTTGAAGGATGTAATGTCAAAGCCTATTGCCTAAACATACCTGAGCATATTTATTATTGGTCACGAGACAGAGGATAAAACTAGAGGATAAAACTGTGGGACATCTTTCCCTCCAAAAAAAAGAGTCTGAAGCATTATTTTAGAAGAGTGTTTTTAAAATGCTCTGGCTGTGACTGCTGTTACTCTATGGGTTACTGGTAGATTTCAGAAATGTTATTGCCTATTTACATTCTTCTTTTTATCCCGTGCATTTTGGAAATACAAATTTCACATTGCAGTACACCCTATTTTGCTGAAAGCTGCCTCTTTTTTAAATGGTGCATTCTCATTATAAATGGGTAGATAGCTCCATGCTATGGGAAGAATACATTTTAAATAGTTCCAGCTGAAATCAGAAAGATGCTTAAAATGAAGCATAAAACATATAAACAGCTTTATGAAAATAGGTTTTACTGCCAAACTAACAATTAAATCTAAGGGGGGGTCACACTCAGAGGCTGTGAAGGGGGTCACCAGTACAAAAGTTTGAGAACCACTGATCTATAGTATACTACACACCAAATATATTTAGATACAGGAAATAACATCTTAATTTGTCTTTTGAAAAGAAAAGACTAATATGGCCTTTTACATCAAGATTTTTCTTTTACTAATCCCAGTGTGTATTCTGAGTAACTCCACTAAAGTCATCAAAGTTGGAGCCAGTGCAAAAGTAGATGGAATGATTACATTAGTGAAAATCCTTGAATCAATTTACTGTTTGAAAGAATATGAATGCAAATAAATGCACAAGGTTAAAAATAAAAGCTGCCTTTAAAAACAGCAACCACAGCTGAGTAAATTAAATAAATAGAAGTGGTAGCAGTGATTCATCTTTATTTTACAATTAAAAACTAATTATTTTTCAAAACAAATTGTCATAATTTTTATTCATTATACTGAGAAAACAGGGGTGAAAAACCCAAATTAGGGAGATACTCTTGTCTTTTTGCTAATGGAAATTAACACGGTAATTTTACTATTACCAGCATTTATGCTGCAGCATTAGCACAATGATCAAAATAAGTGGCTACAGCAAAGAAATTGGAACAATGACATTAATAAAACCATAGGGGCTCACCATCGTGTGAACCACAGGGAAAATCCAGTTTTGCACAGTTGGTGCTTTGAGACACATATGTGACACAATTAGTAGAACAAAATAAGTTTCTCATTGCTGAGGCATTTACTGCAAATTGAGTAATTAATCTCATTTATAGAATGGGCACGATAGATCGAGCAATATGATTAGCTGATGATAATTCTTCTCACCAGTGTGTGTATATCTCAATCTCATATATTTTATACTTCATTTTAACTACATATAAATACACTACAAGCCTTGAGGTCCTGGAAGGATTATTACTATTATTATTTATATTATAGGAGGAACAGAAGCCATAACATGAAGATGAGACCCTATTGTGCTAGGTTCTGTACATATACAGGGAGACAGAGCCTTGGGGCTTAAAGAGTTTACAGACTAAATAGACAACACACAAAACAGGGATATTATGCTCATTCTACAGATGGAGAACTGAGGCACAGGGAGATTAAGTGACTTGCCCAAGGTCACAAAGGAAGTCTGTGGCAGAGCGGGGAAGTGAACCCAAATCACCAGAGTTTGAGACCAGTGGTGCTTCCTCTGCTGAGACTGTTTTACTAGAAGCAATCAAATTTCCAGTTCTTTAAACTCCCCTCTGATAATTTTTTTAATACCATTTATTTTGCCAGTGCTGAGGACAGGAGGAGTGAGTGGGAGGGAAGAGAACATCTTCTCATCTGACAAAAAACAATCTGTCCTCCAAGTCAAAGCACTCAAGTCAAGGCATCATCCCATTGCACTGTTGAGAAACTTGAATCCAGTCTTGGGCTGTTAAAGCCTATAATATATGAATATTATTCAAATGAAATGAAATCTTAATGAGTTCTTTCCCTCATAGTGGGTTCTATGCTTTTGACACTGACAACTTTACATGATAGAAAAATATCCTCAATAGCACCATTCTCTCCCAGTTGTTTCTAGGTTCAGTTCAAAATCACTTGCCTTGTGTGTTTTGAAAATCCTTCATGGACTTTCAAAGAAACTGCGGAATCACCTGATCAACATCCTCTACAGCAAACAGGGAAAGATTAAGAATGAGCTCTCAAAAATGGATACTCTCATAAAAAACCAACCTTCCACACAAACTTCCTCGTGGCTGGATTTTACTAAAACTAGACAAGCCATTTACAATGCACACTTTACTTCTCTACAAAAGAAAAAGGACACTAAACTTTCTAAACTACTACAGGCTACAAGGGGCCACAGCAATGGTTCCCTCAACCCACCCAGCAATATTGTTAACCTATCCAACTATACTCTCAGCCCAGCAGAAGCAGCTGTCCTATCTCGGGGTCTCTCCTTCTGCCCCACCACCCCCTCGAACATGATACAGTTCTGTGGTGACCTAGAATCCTATTTTCGACGTCTCCGACTCAAGGAATATTTCCAAAATACCTCTGAACAACATAATGATCCACAGAGGCCTGCCTACCAACATTACAAAAAGAAGGATTCTAGGTGGACTCCTCCTGAAGGTCGAAACAGCAGACTGGACTTCTACATAGAGTGCTTCCGCCGACGTGCACGGGCTGAAATTGTGGAAAAGCAGCATCACTTGCCCCATAACCTCAGCCGTGCAGAACACAATGCCATCCACAGCCTCAGAAACAACTCTGACATCATAATCAAAAAGGCTGACAAAGGAGGTGCTGTTGTCATCATGAATAGGTCGGAATATGAACAAGAGGCTGCTCGGCAGCTCTCCAACACCACTTTCTACAAGCCATTACCCTATGATCCCACTGAGAGTTACCAAAAGCATCTACAGCATTTGCTCAAGAAACTTCCTGAAAAAGCACAAGATCAAATCCGCACAGACACACCCCTGGAACCCCGACCTGGGATATTCTATCTACTACCCAAGATCCATAAACCTGGAAATCCTGGGCGCCACATCATCTCAGGCATTGGCACCCTGACAGCAGGATTGTCCGGCTATGTAGACTCCCTCCTCAGGCCCTACGCTACCAGCACTCCCAGCTACCTTCGAGACACCACTGACTTCCTGAGGAAACTACAATCCATCGGTGATCTTCCTGATAACACCATCCTGGCCACAATGGATGTAGAAGCCCTCTACACCAACATTCCACACAAAGATGGACTACAAGCCATCAAGAACACTATCCCCGATAATGTCACGGCTAACCTGGTGGCTGAACTTTGTGACTTTGTCCTTACCCATAACTATTTTACATTTGGGGACAATGTATACCTTCAGATCAGCGGCACTGCTATGGGTACCCACATGTCCCCACAGTATGCCAACATTTTTATGGCTGATTTAGAACAACGCTTCCTCAGCTCTCGTCCCCTAACGCCCCTACTTTACTTGCGCTATATTGATGACATCTTCATCATCTGGACCCATGGAAAAGAAGCCCTTGAGGAATTCCACCATGATTTCAACAATTTCCATCCCACCATCAACCTCAGCCTGGTCCAGTCCACACATGAGATCCACTTCCTGGACACTACAGTGCTAATAAACGATGGTCACATCAACACCGCCCTATACCGGAAACCTACTGACCGCTATTCCTACCTACATGCCTCCAGCTTTCACCCTGACCACACCACACGATCCATCGTCTACAGCCAAGCTCTGCGATACAACCGCATTTGCTCCAACCCCTCAGACAGAGACAAACACCTACAAGATCTCTATCAAGCATTCTTACAACTACAATACCCACCTGCGGAAGTGAAGAAACAGATTGATAGAGCCAGAAGAGTTCCCAGAAGTCACCTACTACAGGACAGGCCTAACAAAGAAAATAACAGAACGCCACTAGCTGTCACCTTCAGCCCCCAACTAAAACCCCTCCAATGCATTATTAAGGATCTACAACCTATCCTGAAGGATGACCCAACACTCTCACAAATCTTGGGAGAAAGGCCAGTCCTTGCCTACAGACAGCCCCCCAACCTGAAGTGAATACTCACCAACAACCACATACCACACAACAGAACCACTAACCCAGGAACCTATCCTTGCAACAAAGCCCGTTGCCAACTGTGCCCACATATCTATTCAGGGAACACAAACACAGGGCCTAACAACATCAGCCACACTATCAGAGGCTCGTTCACCTGCACATCCACCAATGTGATATATGCCATCATGTGCCAGCAATGCCCCTCTGCCATGTACATTGGTCAAACTGGACAGTCTCTACGTAAAAGAATAAATGGACACAAATCAGATGTTAAGAATTATAACATTCATAAACCAGTCGGAGAACACTTCAATCTCTCTGGTCACGCAATCACAGACATGAGGGTCGCTATCTTAAAGCAAAAAAACTTCAAATCCAGAGTCCAGCGAGAAACTGCTGAATTGGAATTCATTTGCAAATTGGATACTATTAATTTGGGCTTGAATAGAGCCTGGGAGTGGCTAAGTCATTATGCAAGGTAGCCTATCTCCCCTTGTTTTTTTCCTACAACCCCCCCCCCCCAAGACGTTCTGGTTAAACTTGGATTATTGCTGTGCACATTGTAAGATGAGCTATTGCCAGCAGGAGAGTGAGTTTGTGTGTGTGGTTTTTGGAGGGGTGTGTGTGTGGGGGGGGGGTGGTGAGAAAACCTGGATTAGTGCTGGAAATGACCCACCTTGATTATCATGCGCATTATAAAGAGAGGTTTCAAAGAGGGATGGGCTATTACCAGCAGGAGAGTGAGTTTGTATGTGTGTCTGTGGGGGGGGGGGAAGGGTGAGAAAACCTGGATTTGTGCTGGAAATGGCCCTCCTTGATGATCACTTTAGATAAGCTGTTACCAGCAGGACAGTGGGGTGGGAGGAAGTTTTGTTTCATGGTCTCTGTGTGTATATAATGTCTTCTGCAGTTTCCACGATATGCTATGCATCCGATGAAGTGAGCTGTAGCTCACGAAAGCTCATGCTCAAATAAACTGGTTAGTCTCTAAGGTGCCACAAGTACTCCTTTTCTTTTTTCTTTTTACGAATACAGACTAACACGGCTGTTACTCTGAAACCGGACTTTCTTCAGTTTTCCTAACAGACATCGTCTGTCTATTAATTTCTGAGTTATCTACCACTGGTCTTCTCTTTGTCCTTTAACACTGTATTGCCCCTTTTGGTG
Source organism: Natator depressus (assembly GCF_965152275.1). Taxonomy (NCBI): domain Eukaryota; kingdom Metazoa; phylum Chordata; order Testudines; family Cheloniidae; genus Natator; species Natator depressus. The sequence goes on along the minus strand of NC_134236.1, from coordinate 182,341,499 downwards.
TGAGAGCCTTCTCCTCTGCAGCTCCTGACACCTTTAGCAACCTTCATATAGCCCTGAGCCAAAGCCCATCAACATCAATCAGAGACAGATTTTCAACAGCTCAGCAGTTAAGGTGCTCAGGCCTCAGGTATTTAGGCACCTTTGTCATAGTTTTAGGCTCCTCTATGATTCACAGAACTCCTGCTGATCCCTGTAGGCAACTAAACTCACTTGGGGGCTAAGTTTTTCAAGTAAAAAGTTCCCTAGGTACCTATATTTCTGCCTCTGGGCACATGCACTGCTGCTTCCCTCTAGGCAACTGGGTGTTTATCTCCTGACTAAGCCCAGAGCGATTCCCAAAAGGTGGGAGTTGCATTCAAACCATTAACCTAATAATGTCTTTCTGCTTTCCCCAAAGATTTTGATCCCAAACTTCTATATCTGGTTTCAGAGTAACAGCCGTGTTAGTCTGTATTCGCAAAAAGAAAAGGAGGACTTGTGGCACCTTAGAGACTAACCAATTTATTTGAGCATGAGCTTTCGTGAGCTACAGCTCACTTCATCGGATGCATACTGTGGAAATTGCAGAAGACATTATATACACAGACACCATGAAACAATACCTCCTCCCACCCCACTCTCCTGCTGGTAATAGCTTATCTAAAGTGATCATCAGGTTGGGCCATTTCCAGCACAAATCCAGGTTTTCTCACCCTCCGCCCCCCCACAGACAAACTCACTCTCTTGCTGGTAATAGCCCATCAAAGGTGACCACTGTCTTCACAATGTGTATGATAATCAAGGTGGGCCATTTCCTGCAGAAATCCAGGTTCTCTCACCCCCTCACCCCCCTCCAAAAACCACACACACAAACTCACTCTCCTGCTGGTAATAGCCTATCCAAAGTGACCACTCTCCTTACAACCTGCATGAAAATCAAAGTGGGCCATTTCCAGCACAAATCCAGGTTTTCTCACTGCCCCACCCCCATACACACACAAACTCACTCTCCTGCTGGTAATAGCTCATCCGAAGTGACCACTCCCCCTACAATGTGCATGATAATCAAGGTGGGCCATTTCCAGCACAAATCTAGGTTTTCTCACCCCCCCCCCACACACAAACTCACTCTCCTGCTGGCAATAGCTCATCCAAACTGACCACTCTCCCCACACTGTGCATGACAGTCAAGGTGGGCCACTTCCAGCATAAATCCAAGTTTAACCAGAACGTCGGGGGGGGGGGGGGGGAGGAAAAAACAAGGGGAAATAGGCTACCTTGCATAATGACTTAGCCACTCCCAGTCTCTATTTAAGCCTAAATTAATAGTATCCAATTTGCAAATGAATTCCAATTCAGCAGTTTCTCGCTGGACTCTGGATTTGAAGTTTTTTTGTTGTAAGATAGCGACCTTCATGTCTCTGATTGCGTGACCAGAGAGATTGAAGTGTTCTCCGACTGGTTTATGAATGTTATAATTCTTGACATCTGATTTGTGTCCATTTATTCTTTTACGTAGAGACTGTCCAGTTTGACCAATGTACATGGCAGAGGGGCATTGCTGGCACATGATGGCATATATCACATTGGTGGATGTGCAGGTGAACGAGCCTCTGATAGTGTGGCTGATGTTATTAGGCCCTGTGATGGTGTCCCCTGAATAGATATGTGGGCACAGTTGGCAACGGGCTTTGTTGCAAGGATAGGTTCCTGGGTTAGTGGTTCTGTTGTGTGGTATGTGGTTGTTGGTGAGTATTCGCTTCAGGTTGGGGGGCTGTCTGTAGGCAAGGACTGGCCTGTCTCCCAAGATTTGTGAGAGTGTTGGGTCATCCTTCAGGATAGGTTGTAGATCCTTAATAATGCGTTGGAGGGGTTTTAGTTGGGGGCTGAAGGTGACGGCTACTGGCGTTCTGATATTTTCTTTGTTAGGCCTGTCCTGTAGTAGGTGACTTCTGGGAACTCTTCTGGCTCTATCAATCTGTTTCTTCACTTCCGCAGGTGGGTATTGTAGTTGTAAGAATGCTTGATAGAGATCTTGTAGGTGTTTGTCTCTGTCTGAGGGATTGGAGCAAATGCGGTTGTATCGCAGAGCTTGGCTGTAGACGATGGATCGTGTGGTGTGGTCAGGGTGAAAGCTGGAGGCATGTAGGTAGGAATAGCGGTCAGTAGGTTTCCGGTATAGGGTGGTGTTTATGTGACCATTGTTTATTAGCACTGTAGTGTCCAGGAAGTGGATCTCTTGTGCGGACTGGACCAGGCTGAGGTTGATGGTGGGATGGAAATTGTTGAAATCATGGTGGAATTCCTCAAGGGCTTCTTTTCCATGGGTCCAGATGATGAAGATGTCATCAATATAGCGCAAGTAAAGTAGGGGCGTTAGGGGACGAGAGCTGAGGAAGCGTTGTTCTAAATCAGCCATAAAAATGTTGGCATACTGTGGGGCCATGCGGGTACCCATAGCAGTGCCACTGATCTGAAGGTATACATTGTCCCCAAATGTAAAATAGTTATGGGTAAGGACAAAGTCACAAAGTTCAGCCACCAGGTTAGCCGTGACATTTTCGGGGATAGTGTTCTTGACGGCTTGTAGTCCATCTTTGTGTGGAATGTTGGTGTAGAGGGCTTCTACATCCATTGTGGCCAGGATGGTGTTATCAGGAAGATCACCGATGGATTGTAGTTTCCTCAGGAAGTCAGTGGTATCTCGAAGGTAGCTGGGAGTGCTGGTAGCGTAGGGCCTGAGGAGGGAGTCTACATAGCCAGACAATCCTGCTGTCAGGGTGCCAATGCCTGAGATGATGGGGCGCCCAGGATTTCCAGGTTTATGGATCTTGGGTAGTAGATAGAATATCCCAGATCGGGGTTCCAGGGGTGTGTCTGTGCGGATTTGATCTTGTGCTTTTTCAGGAAGTTTCTTGAGCAAATGCTGTAGTTGCTTTTGGTAACTCTCAGTGGGATCATAGGGTAATGGCTTGTAGAAAGTGGTGTTGGAGAGCTGCCGAGCAGCCTCTTGTTCATATTCCGACCTATTCATGATGACAACAGCACCTCCTTTGTCAGCCTTTTTGATTATGATGTCAGAGTTGTTTCTGAGGCTGTGGATGGCATTGTGTTCCGCACGGCTGAGGTTATGGGGCAAGTGATGCTGCTTTTCCACAATTTCAGCCCGTGCACGTCGGCGGAAGCACTCTATGTAGAAGTCCAGTCTGCTGTTTCGACCTTCAGGAGGAGTCCACCTAGAATCCTTCTTTTTGTAATGTTGGTCGGGAGGCCTCTGTGGATTAGTATGTTGTTCAGAGGTATTTTGGAAATATTCCTTGAGTCGGAGACGTCGAAAATAGGATTCTAGGTCACCACAGAACTGTATCATGTTCGTGGGGGTGGAGGGGCAGAAGGAGAGGCCCCGAGATAGGACAGCTGCTTCTGCTGGGCTGAGAGTATAGTTGGATAGGTTAACAATATTGCTGGGTGGGTTGAGGGAACCATTGCTGTGGCCCCTTGTAGCATGTAGTAGTTTAGAAAGTTTAGTGTCCTTTTTCTTTTGTAGAGAAGCAAAGTGTGCATTGTAAATGGCTTGTCTAGTTTTAGTAAAATCCAGCCACGAGGAAGTTTGTGTGGAAGATTGGTTTTTTATGAGAGTATCCATTTTTGAGAGCTCATTCTCAATCTTTCCCTGTTTGCTGTAGAGGATGTTGATCAGGTGATTCCGCAGTTTCTTTGAGAGTGTGTGGCAGAGTTCCCAGAAGTCACCTACTACAGGACAGGCCTAACAAAGAAAATAACAGAACGCCACTAGCCGTCACCTTCAGCCCCCAACTAAAACCCCTCCAACGCATTATTAAGGATCTACAACCTATCCTGAAGGATGACCCAACACTCTCACAAATCTTGGGAGACAGGCCAGTCCTTGCCTACAGACAACCCCCCAACCTGAAGCGAATACTCACCAGCAACCACATACCACACAACAGAACCACTAACCCAGGAACCTATCCTTGCAACAAAGCCCGTTGCCAACTGTGCCCACATATCTATTCAGGGGACACCATCACAGGGCCTAATAACATCAGCCACACTATCAGAGGCTCGTTCACCTGCACATCCACCAATGTGATATATGCCATCATGTGCCAGCAATGCCCCTCTGCCATGTACATTGGTCAAACTGGACAGTCTCTACGTAAAAGAATAAATGGACACAAATCAGATGTCAAGAATTATAACATTCATAAACCAGTCGGAGAACACTTCAATCTCTCTGGTCACGCAATCAGAGACATGAAGGTCGCTATCTTACAACAAAAAAACTTCAAATCCAGAGTCCAGCGAGAAACTGCTGAATTGGAATTCATTTGCAAATTGGATACTATTAATTTAGGCTTAAATAGAGACTGGGAGTGGCTAAGTCATTATGCAAGGTAGCCTATTTCCCCTTGTTTTTTCCTCCCCCCTCCCCCCCCAGACGTTCTGGTTAAACTTGGATTTATGCTGGAAGTGGCCCACCTTGATTGTCATGCACAGTGTGGGGAGAGTGGTCAGTTTGGATGAGCTATTGCCAGCAGGAGAGTGAGTTTGTGTGTGGGGGGGGGGGTGAGAAAACCTAGATTTGTGCTGGAAATGGCCCACTTTGATTTTCATGCAGGTTGTAAGGAGAGTGGTCACTTTGGATAGGCTATTACCAGCAGGAGAGTGAGTTTGTGTGTGTGGTTTTTGGAGGGGTGAGGGGGTGAGAGAACCTGGATTTCTGCAGGAAATGGCCCACCTTGATTATCATACACATTGTGAAGACAGTGGTCACCTTTGATGGGCTATTACCAGCAAGAGAGTGAGTTTGTCTGTGGGGGGGCGGAGGGTGAGAAAACCTGGATTTGTGCTGGAAATGGCCCAACCTGATGATCACTTTAGATAAGCTATTACCAGCAGGAGAGTGGGGTGGGAGGAGGTATTGTTTCATGGTGTCTGTGTATATAATGTCTTCTGCAATTTCCACAGTATGCATCCGATGAAGTGAGCTGTAGCTCACGAAAGCTCATGCTCAAATAAATTGGTTAGTCTCTAAGGTGCCACAAGTCCTCCTTTTCTTTCTATATCTGGGTTTTTAGTCTTCCCAGCAGGACATCATTCAAACTCACCTCCCCTTCATACAGGCATCCAGTCAGAACTGACGTCAAGCTGGAGCTGAAGCCAGTGGAACTACTAATGTGTTTAAAGAGATGCATGTGCTTAAAAGTCCCAATTGATTTCAATGAGACTTAGATGCCTAAATACCTTTGAGGAACTGGGCTCAAATGCCTGTCAATAGTGCATTAAGCAATGTGACACAAACATCTGTCTTGTGACGTTTGTTCTTTCATCTTCTTCCCAATGCAGTAGTGTCTTGCTTTGGTCGAATGTTTCCCCCATTTGTCCCCCACTGTCACCTCTTTTTGTGTGTGTAGGGGGGAGAGGAGTTTGTGTTTGTTTGTTTGTGTATAGTTTTAATATACATATTGCTATGTATTTATGTTAGAGAAGGCAAAGTCAATGTTACTTAGGCTCTTTAGTCACTTTTGAAAATTTTAGGTGCTTTTGAAAAATTTACCCTGAGTGCTTTACTGGATCAGGGACAGCTCACCACGTAGCAAAAGGACCATTGCTAGTGAAAAGAACCCTGTTACAATATAGTAGGCACTGACACTATAATAGGCTGGAGCACCCATGGAAAAAAAATAGTGGGTGCTCAGCGCCCACTAGCAGCACAGTGGATCAGGCCTCTTCCTATCCCCAGCACCCCCTTCCCACCTGGGGCCCCTCCGATCAGCTCCTCTCCCTCCCTCCCAGCGCCTCCTGCCCACCTGGGGCTGCTCCAGTCAGCTTCTCTCCCTCCCTCCCAGCACCTCCTGCCTGCCGCAGATCAGCTGTTCAGTGGCATGCAGAAGGCACGGGGTGGGAGAGGGAGGAGCAAGGGCGCTCAGGGGAGGGGGTGGAATGGGGTGGGGTGGGCATGGGAAGAGGCAGGGCAGGGGTCGGCAATTGTGGGAAGGGGTAGAGTGGGGGCAGGGCCTGGGGCGGAGCGGGGGGGGCGGTCAAGCGCCCCCCACAGAGCAACTCTTGAAGATGGCGCCTATGTACAATATGCTTTGCATGGTGTCAGTGAATACAAATGCTGGTATGGTGTAGCTGCAACCCTTTCTGATCTCAGATCCATTGTTTTATTTTAATAAAATTAGTGAATTAGTTACTTTGCCCAGCACAATTAGAATAACTCCAGTATAAATGCGTGAACTGAGAGACACAGAAGTTGCTACTTGCCCAGGGTCATAGAATGAGTCAATAGCAGAGTAGCTAGTAGAGCATAAGTAGCCAGATAATGAAGCCCCTTTGCTAACCTCTCTAGAGGACACTTCCTTCCCTTGTGACTAGGTCTCTAACACTGAAGATAGGTAAAAGCAAAAGCACTAAAGCAATCAGCTGTGTTACTTTTACATCTTTTCCTTTCAATTGCTGAATTCTAAAGCCTTCCACTTTGAAAGCATAGCCAGTTGGGTGACTCATGCCGTGCTTACTTTAATTATGTCATCTAATGTAATGCATTGTGACTGATATGACCAGACGTGAGCAATCACAGAACAAGCCCTCAGCACAGGAATCTGAAAAGATGCAGCCCACAAATAACAGTGTTTGAAAGAAGAAAAGGAGTACTTGTGGCACCTTAGAGACTAACCAATTTATTTGAGCATAAGCTTTCGTGAGTTACAGCTGAAAGGAGCCCATTGGGGCGGAGGTGGGAAGAAGGAGCCTGAAACTCTTTATTTAGCAAAACCCCCAAATCTCCATACTGGGCACTTTGATTGTTTTTAATTAAAAAAAAAAATCTCCTGCTGAGGTCAGGAATTGGGGTTGCTGGCTGGCACTACCCAAATCAGAAATGTCGGTACACTGTCACCCATGGAGACGTCAAGAAGCATGTCCTCTACACCCGGAGGATGGAATGAAGTGGGGGATTTAAGCTATGATATGTTCATGGCCAGTGTTTGTTAATTCAGGGATAGGTTCTATCAACCTGTCCCATGGGGAACAGCAGTCTCATTGAAACTGAGAAATATGGTACCACCCAGCATGAGTAAGGGTGGCAGAGTCTGCCCCTCAGGATGTAATTATGGATCACCCGCTAATGGAATTATGGAAGACCCACTAAATCGACTGCCGATTGCTCTCCCGTCAACTCCGATACTCCACTGGAACGAGAAGCATAAGGTAAGTCAACAGGAGAGTTTCTCCTGTTGACCCAGTGTGGTGTAGACACTGCAAAAGGTCGACCTAAGCTACGTCGACTCCAGCTACATTATTGACGTAGCTGGAGTTGCGTAACTTAGGTCAACTGAGCCCTGTAGTGTAGACTTTCCCTATGAGGGCAGCTTAGTTCTGGAATAGGCTTCTAAGGGAGGTTGTGGAATCCTTGTCACTGGATGTTTTTAAGAACAAGTTGTACAAACACCTGGCAGAGATGGTCTAGGTTTACTTGTTTCTGCCTCAGTGTAGGAGGCTGGACTTGATGACTTCTCGAGGGCTCTTCCAGCCTTAAATTTCTGTTATAGAAGGCTAAAGCGTCTGCTGCCCTTGCCTCTCCTCTGTTTTCCTTCTGAGCCTTCTGCCTTGGCTATTTTACAATAAATATCCAATCTAAATGCATTACAGGAGATGGCATCCAAGTTCATCTATAATTTAAACTTAATCTAAAATTTAAAACAAAACAAAGCCTGTGAAGGGCTCTGGGGACTGGACAGACCAAGGCCTCTATCTTTCAGTCAGATCGACTTCACAAAGGCAGAGGCTGAGGGTAACAGATCTAGCTGTAGGATCCTAATATGGGATTAAATAAGTAGGTTGTACAATCTTTAGGGCAGGTACTGCCATTTACTATGTTTGCAAAATGTCCTACACCAGTGGTGGGCAACCTGCAGCCCACGGGCCGCCTGCGGCCCATCTGGGTAATCTGATTGCGGTCCACAAGATATTTTGCTGACGTTCACCGTCCGCAGGCATGGCTCCCCTCAGCTCCCAGTGGCCGCAGGTTGCCCACCACTGTCCTACACAGTGAGGCCCCAAGCTGTTTGAGGGTTCCAGGCACTTTGGCAGTACAAATATTACATCATTATGATTAATTAATAACTGATTCCATCCTTCATCCAGAACGCAGTATTGTTTCTGGGGTTTAGAAAAGTTTATTTAACTTTTTTAATGTTGTTCTTTTTTCATTTCCATGAACCTCTACGCTTCCTGGATCCAACAATAGGTGAAAGTGCTGATACATCACAAGAAAAGCTGTTCATATTTCCAGCCTGAGGGGAAGCAAGAAGTAACAGAAATCTCACCAAAAAAAAGATGATTTCTGGCCCAGTTTTTCAGACCTATGAGAGCTGGATGATTTGGATAAAGCTCCAAGTCAGTACTATGATATTACAACTAATAATGACACTTGAGAGCAGCATTACCCTCACTTACTATGCTCTTATTTTTCTGTGACCAAAGAGGCTTTCACATCTGCCTTTTCCACCTGGCACTACGAAAGTCTCATCCTGCAATCCTACGCTAATGTAAAAAAAATGATGCTAGCAAGCAACCATATTAATTCACTGCAGAATATACCAGTGTGTGTTAATGTACTACAGTCACTGGATTCCAGGAATATTTATCATAATAACCCACTGTGGCATGTTTTTTGGCTTGTGCATTCATTGCATTTCTAGTTAGTATGCATTTTCTCTGACTTAGAGTAAACACTGGAAGTCTAAACTATTAACATTTAGAACACTTGCTGGAGTTTGTGAAATATTAGCTGACCTACTTCATCACAGCTTTAATTAGATATAACTTCCAAGCTGTTTTTGCTCCTGTGGGAATGATAAAGCTGGCACTAATATAACTATATCTAAGGTAAAACAATCCACCAGAAATGAAGTAGTTTTGGAATACATCATTCAAAATACAGAGGAGCACAACATTGCATTGTAGTGTTATCTGATCCAGACCAGCCCCTCTCTGTATCCAAAGTGCAATTCCAGCAGTACATATTAAGACATGTCGCACGTTAGGAAATAATGTGTCAGGGCTGCATTTTCCAAGAAAGACACAAAACGTATCTCTTTGCAATTAGTCTGGATTCTTGAACAAAGCAGACTATTCCAAGAAGGTACTGCTTTACCACACGGCCTGTTACTGGGAATGATCATCTGCAGGTGTAGAATAACAACAAACTGCAAGTTTCTTGCATGTCATTTTAAAGCAAACTACCACAATCATTGTTTAATTTTCCAAAATGTGTCTTGTTGCTTCATGCCTAAATGAATGAAATTGTTCCAGATACATTATTTTTAGTTTAAAGAAGGCCTGTTGAGGAATATTTTTTTTAATCTGCTATTTATTACCTTAAGAATCATGATATTACAGTTGTTTTGGTTCGGTTTATTTCCACACTGTTGTTCAATTGTACACTGCTACCTGCAAAACCATACTCCCTACACATTTTTAAGGAAGAAATTTTTATTGTTATTTTGCTTTTGGCAAGATGAATAACAGATGCATGCAAAATCTCAGTACTGTATGTCCAAAAATAAATGCCAATGTATTGAGCAAGAATATGGTTCCATGATGCAATAAAAAAGATAAAATTTCATACACATCAAAGTGATTCAGAAGCAATTAAGGATAAAACAGAACTTGGGGGGTCCTATTCTCTCATTGAAGTGTCCTATGGGAAAACAGACCCCTTACTAGTCACTTTCCTCTAAATAGCCATAAAAACAATTAATGGGAGGTGAAGAAATTGATACCTATGAAACTGACCCAATAGGCATTGTGACAAAGTTCCTGCTCTACCTTGGTGGGTCTCGCGCTTATTGGCGGATTTGCTCGCCTTGGAGCTTCACAGCAGTCCTCAGCTTGGCCGTTTTTCTGAATTCACAGTCCAGATCGACTCCTCCTGTGTCTGACTAGGAGTTGGGAGGATTTGGGGGGAACCCGGGCCTGCCCTCTACTCTGGGTTCCAGTCCAGGGCCCTGTGGAATACAGCTGTCTAGAGTGCCTCCTGGAACAGCTGTGCGACAGCTACAACTCCCTGGGCTACTTCCCCATGGCCTCCTCCCAACACCTTCTTTATCCTCACCATAGGACCTTCCTCCTGGTGTCTGATAATGCTTGTACACCTCAGTCCTCCAACAGTCTGCGTTCTCACTCTCAGCTCCTAGTGCCTCTTGCTTCCAGCTCCTCACACGCACACCACAAACTGAAGTGAGCTCCTTTTTAAAACCCAGGTGCCCTGACTAGCCTGCCTTAATTGATTCTAGCAGCTTCTTGATTGGCTGCAGGTGTTCTAATCAGCCTGTCTTAATTGTCTCTAGAAGGTTCCTGATTGTTCTGGAGCCTTCCCTGTTACCTTATATAGGGAAAAGGAACCTACTTAGCCTGGGGCTAATATATCTGCCTTCTATTACTCTCTGATAGCCATCTGGCCTGACCCTGTCACATATCCCCCCCACCCCCCCACTCAACACTACGGGGTTGGGCAACTTGGGACGTCTGGCAGTGTACTCATGACAAGCCATCTGCATTGCCATGGCTTCCAGCCCGGTATAGTATGGTGAACTGGAAAGGTTGTAGGGACAGGAACCATCTGGTCATCCTTGTGGTCTTCTCTTTATTTCGCTGCATCCACTGGAGCGGTGCATGGTCAGTCACAAGGGTAAACCATCGTCCCAGAAGGTAATAACGTAGTGTTTCCATGGCCCATTTCACAGCTAGGCACTCTGTTTCAACCACGGCATACTTCTGCTCTCTCGGGAGGAGTTTCCTGCTGAGGTAGAGGATTGGGTGTTCTTCATCTCCGACCATCTGCGATAGGGCACCTCCCAATCATACTTCAGATGCATCTGTTCGTAAAATGAATTCTTTGTTGAAGTTTGGGGCTATAAGCATGGGGTTACTGCAGAGGGCTGTCTGTAGATCCAAGAATGCTTTCTCTGCGCCATCTGTCCACTTCACCATGTCTGGACCCCGGGCTTTTATCAAGTCTGTCAGGGGACTGCCAGTATCCCTTTGTTAAATCAAGGGTGGTCAAAAATCGGGCATTGCCCAGGCAGTCAACTAACTCATCAATACGGGGTATGGGGTATGCATCAAATTTGAATATCTCATTCAGCTGGCAAAAGTCATTACATAGTGGTGCCATCGGGTTTGGGCTTGACAATTGGGCTTGACCACTGACTGTGGGACTCTTCTATGACTCCCAGCTTCAACATCCTTTTTACCTCTGCCTTGATCTCCTCTCTTTTTGCTGCGGGGACCTGACAGGGCCTTAAAGTTACCTTTGCCCCAGGGTCTGTGATCATGTGGTGATATGCTTCCGTGGTCCGGCCTGGTTTGGTTGAAAACACGTCCTGGTATCGGTTGATCATCTCAGTTACCTCCTTCTTCTGGTTTGGTGTCAGATCAGTGGATATCCTGATATGCTCCTGCATATTATTTCCCTGGATCGGGGTCTCTTGGGCCACAACACACACCTCTCGTTGGTGCCAAGGCTTTAAGAGTTTAATGTGATAAATTTGTTTTTGTTTCCGGCATCCTGGCTGCTAAACTTTGTAGGTTACTTCCCCCTCAGGTTCAACCACCACATAGGGCCCCTGCCATTGGGCCAAAAGCTTGCTTTCTGCCGTGGGTACCAACACCATCACCCGATCCCCTGGTTGGAACTGTCAGACTTTTGCCTGGCGATTGTAATGGGTTCGCTGGGCCTCCTGCGCCTTTTCGAAATGTTCCCGTACAATAGGGGTGACCTGGGCTATCCGTTCTCGCATCTGCAACACCTGGTCAATTATATTTCTCCCCTCATTGGGTTCCTCTTCCCAGATTTCTTTTGCAATCTCTAGCATGCCATGGGGGCGGCGTCCGTATAATAATTCAAAGGGGTAAAACCCAGTTGAGGCCTGAGGTACCTCCCAGATTGCAAACATAAGGTAAGGTAGTAGGGTGTCCCAATCCTTCCCATCTCGACTTACCACTTTCCTTATCATTGCCTTGAGGGTTCAGTTAAACCTTTCTACCAGCCCATCAGTCTGCGGATGACAGACTGAAGTTCTCAGGGTATGTATATGGAGCAGCATACAGAGGTCCTTCATTAGCTTCCACATAAATGGGGTACCTTGGTATGTTAATATCTCCTTTGGTAGCCCCACTCGGGAAAAGATCCCCACGAACTCTTTAGCTATCGTTTTAGAGGGCGTGTTCCGCAGGGGGACGGCTTCTGGGTAGCGAGTAGCATAATCCAGAATGACAAGTATATATTGGTGGCCCCGGGCTGTCTTCTTCAGGGGTCCCACAAGATCCATGGCTATTCGCTCGAAGGGGACCTCTATGATGGGAAGGGATACTAAAGGTGCCCTCAGGTGGGAATAGGGACTGTGCAGCTGACACTCCGGGCAGGACGCACAGTACCTCCGGACTTCTTCATGTATTCCAGGCCAGAAGAATCATTGCAGGACCTGTGCCAGGGTCTTCTCTACCCCCAAATGCCCCCCAAAAAGATGACTATGGGCCAGACTTAATACAGCATTCTGGTGTTTTTGAGGTACTAGGATCTGCTATACCTTCTGCCCCTGTACTGGTGCAACCCGGTATAAGAGATTCTTCTTCATTATGAAGTAGGGTCCTGGTCCCTGGGTTTTCCCTTCCAAGGGGCCCCCATCTATTTTGGTCACCTCCTTCCTAATGTTGTCGTACCTTGGGTCTTCAGCCTGGTCCCGTCCAAAATTTCCTCTCCCGGGGCTAATCTGTGCGAGATCTAGGGGGCCAGTCTCTGTTGCCTCTACTGGTTTAGAGGTGTTAGGATGTGGGTCAGACTTGGGTGCTTCTCCCTCCTGGGTGGCCTCCTTTTCAGATGCTCAGGTCCGCCTGAGAGGGGACCCTCTGGCTTTGGCTTTGGGCCAGAATTCGGGTTCCCAAGGCCTTAGCTGCCCTTCTTTCCCTTTTCGTCTTTCTATGCTGTCTGTGAGTGGAGAACAAATCTGGGGATATTTCAGAGAAGGTTGGGGGTTGACTGTCTTCTGTGGATGCCTCACTACTTTCAGGGCTTCCCCCTTTCTCCAATTCCCCTACCGGGAGTAAGTCTCCAAACCCTGGGAAGTCCCTCCCTATGAGCACTGGGTATGGGAGTTTAGGGACTACACCTGCTGCTACCTCAGTAGTGTTCCCTCGAATCTCGATTTTTACTGGGATGGTGGGGTAATAACCAACTGTCCCATGGACGCATGTTATCCCCATACGCTTAGCCCACAGCAGCTGACTACGCTTCACAAGCTTCCCCAAGACAAGCGTGATAGCACTCCCCGAATCAACCAGTGCTGTGGTCTCTACCCAGTTTAGCTTCACTGGTCTAGTGTACATATGTGGGGTTAGTGAGACCCCCACAAGGTGGATTAGGGAGCATGGGTCTGCCCAGTTCCCCAGGTTACACTGCATAGGCTCCTCGGCATTGGGACACTGTACAGCTATGTGTCCCCACTCCCTGCAGGCGTAACATCTGTATGGAGCCCTAGGCATTCCCCGGTCTCTTGCTTTGGATAGTCTAACATCACGATCCTCTTCCCCCTCAGTGCTCTGACTCTTTGTGGCTTCTGGTGGGCCTTCAGCCCCTCTCTTTTTCCACCTGGGTTCTCCTGGTGGCGCAGTCACCTGAGCTCTAGGGCTTGGTGCTGCTAGTTTAACCCGGGGTGCTTCTTCCTTAACTGGTCGGGTCAACTCCCTCGCCGTCATAGAATCATAGAATATCAGGGTTGGAACGGACCTCAGGAGGTCATCTAGTCCAACCCCCTGCTCAAAGCAGGACCAATCCCCAACTAAATCATCCCAGCCAGGGCTTTGTCAAGCCTGACCTTAAAAATATCTAAGGAAGGAGATTCCACCACTTCCCTAGGTAAGCCATTCCAGTGCTTCACCACCCTCCGAGTGAAAAAGTTTTTCCTAATATCCAACCTAAACCTCCCCCACTGCAACTTGAGACCATTACTTCTTATTCTGTCATCTGCTACCACTGAGAACAGGCTAGATCCATCCTCTTTGGAACCCCCTTTCAGGTAGTTGAAAGCAGCTATCAAATCCCCCCTCATTCTTCTCTTCCGCAGACTAAATAATCCCAGGTCCTTCAGCCTCTCCTCATAAATCATGTGTTCCAGTCCCCTAATCATTTTTGTTGCCCTCCGCTCGACATTTTCCAATTTTTCCACATCCTTCTTGTAGTGTGGGGCCCAAAACTGGACACAGTACTCCAGATGAGGCCTCACCAATGTCGAATAGAGGGGAACGATCACGTCCCTTGATCTGCTGGCAATGCCCCTACATATACATCCCAAACTGCCATTGGCCTTCTTGGCAACAAGGGCACACTGTTGACTCATATCCAGCTTCTCGTCCACTGTAACCCCTAGGTCCTTTTCTGCAGAACTGCTGCCTAGCCATTCGGTCCCTAGTCTGTAGCAGTGCATGGGATTCTTCCATCCTAAGTGCAGGACTCTGCACTTGTCCTTGTTGAACCTCATCACACCCCGTGTCGGCGACTGACCCCTAACCCCTGTTTTGTCCCCGCGTCCAGCCCACCCATTTTGGTGCCCTCCTCCCCTGCCTGCAGCCTAGCGAGGAGGAGTGGTCGACCTGCTTCCCCTTTCCCCTCCTCCTTTTGGTGTCTCCCCTTCCCTCCCTGCTCACGATGGCGGGGGACGAGATGGGCGGGGCCCCTCCATCAGCCCCAGCTACCCCTCCCCCGCCTGCCCCTCCGTCACTCCCCCAAGCCTCTACCTCTGCTGCCGCTGCCAAACCACCTGCTACCGCACCCGCGGTGACCTCCGCTGCTGCCACGTCCCTCGCCCCCTCAGATTCGGGGGGGAGCCCCCCCAGCTGGCTTGAAGGGCCAGGGTAAGAAGAAGGGGAAGGATCCTGCTAAAAAGACCAGGCCCTCCATGGCAGGAGCTGCCCCACCACCGGCCGCGGCGTCCCTCCCTGCTGTTCCTTCCACCAGCTTTGCGGGTGTCCCTCCCCCGGCCCCCAGGGCGGCAGCCCCCCCGCCTGCTGCTACATCATCTCTCCCGCCCACCGCCTCCATCTATAGTGGCTGGGGGCCCCTTTCCCACCATGACCAGGAAGCACGGCGTCTGTTGCCTTCTGGTGCCCGCCTCGCCCCACGTGGAGACCTACGTGCGGGCGTTGGCGAGGGTGGTGGGGCCCACGGCCATTGTGGCGGCCTCCAAAATGTATGGCAAAGTCGTCTTCTTCTTAGCATCGGAGGCCGCCGCCCAGGAGGCGGTGGAGAAGGGCCTGGCAGTGGGGGGATGTTCGTCCCCCTGGAGCCGCGAGAGAACCTGGGCGTCCTCCTGGTCCTGACCTCTGTCACGACCTTTCTTCCCAATGCCGCCCTGTTACCCGCCCTCTCCACCCTGGGGAAACCCATCTCCATTATCAGCCCTCTCCTGTTGGGCTGCAAAGACCCCACCCTCGGTTATGTCCTCTCGTTCCACCGGCAAGTGCAGCTTCAACTGCTGCCAGCGGCACGTGACGGAGAGGTGCTTGAGGGGCCATTCCTGGTCCCCTACAAGGGGGCCCATTACCAGGGGGATTATTCCACTGGGAAGGCCTGGTGCTACCTCTGCTGGGCCATGGGGCACGTCCGGAGGGACTGCCCCCTGGCCCGGCAAGGGGAGGCATCCGGGACCCCCGGAGCCTGGCAGGGCACCGGCCACATCATTGCTGGTGCCCCTGGCTGCCCAGCGCCCAGAGCCGCCCCTCCTCCTCCTCAGAACACCAGTGCTCCCGCTGGGGCCCAAGGGGTGCTTCCCCCAGCATGCCCAGATGAGTGGGAGACCCCTGCCTCTGCTGCCTGAAATCCAGTGGGGCCCCTAGAGGAGGGTATGGCAGGGATACCACCAAGCATGGGAGAGGGCCCGCCCCAGGGGGAATCTTCCCTCCCTCATGCCACCCCACCGCTGCCTCCCACAGTCCCTGAGCCATCAACCCTGCCCCCCAACCCGACCCCTGTTAGCCGGCCCCCCCGATGATGCCATGGAGGGCTGGGCCCTAGTCCTGGGGAAGCAGGGCAAGCGGAAGGCTTGAGCTCTGCTCCTTTCCACCGATGCAGAAGCCCCCCGGAAGACAAGAAAGGGGGGCATCGATGCCGAGCCTTCTGCCTTGCCCATGGGTGCGTTCCATCCACTGGTACCGGCTGGGGAAGACGTGGCAGCACGGGAGGGCAGTACCACCCCTCCATTGGAGTCCCTTCCCTCCAAGGCCCCCGATAGAGCCCCTCCTGCTCCGTTACAATCAGGAGCTCTTGTGAGCCCCGAGGCGAGCGTTGCTTCGGGCACTGGGGGGGAGAACTCCCGGGTGGTGGAAGGAGAGCTCCCTTCCATCTACGAGGAGATCAAGGCCCTGGGTCTGATCCCGGTCAGCCAGGGGGAGGACGACCCTCTGCCAGCAGGCCTCAATCTGAGCAATCTCACCCTGGCCCCCCCTTCTCCATGCTCCCTCCCCTTAACTGCTGTTTCCGCTCCAGCCTCCGAGGGTTCCCTGGGCTCCTCCATCTGTCCGGCCAGGGGTGGCACCCTGTTGACGGCCGCCGAGCCCATTGAGGCGACGACCGGTGCTGTGCGGCTGGGACCCGAGCCCCACGGGCTGTCCCTCATGGCTACTGAAGATGCCGTGGCTACTACGCCAGCCATGGTGCCAGAGCCTGGCATCACAGAGGGCCCCCTTCCCACCCCCCAGCTCCCTGAGCTTGATTGAGAGTGGCCATTTTCCAGCGGCCTGGCTACTGCGGCACAGGATCCTGCCTTTGCCCCTCTCCCTGACTCTGCTCCCGATCCCTGCCCTGCTCCTACTCTGGATCCCTGCCCTGCCCCTGATGTCCACCCCGTCCTTGCCCCCTCCACCTCCCATGACATCATTGCCACCCCGGGGCCATCATCTCCTCACTCCCAGAGGATAACCCCAAGGGAACGGCCTCTGTATTTCCCTGTCCCGATGCACCAGGGGCTGCTATCTTCCCTCCGCCGCCCCCAATTGAGCCGGGGTTTGAGTGGGGCCACATAGCGCCAGCCCATCAGGCGCCACGTCGGGGGTCTGCCCCTTGCCTGCCCATTTCGGTGGGCCATGGGGCTGTGTCAGTGGTCCCTCCACAGGAAAGCCAGGGGCTAGTGACCCAGGCCCCCCATACCCTGCGAGAGGAGCTGCGGGAATTCCTTGAGGACGTCCGTGGCTCCTGTAACAAGGTGCAGTTCAGTCTCCAGCAATGGGGGGACTTCCATCAAATCCTCCGGGCTGCGAGGGCCCTCATGCAGGAGGGTAAAAGGACCGGGAAGCAGGCCGCCGCGGCCTACCAGCAGGTCCGCCTCTTCTGTGACTCCTTACTCACCTACAGGGTAGGTCATGGATTGTTGCGTGGCCCATTGGGAGCCGCGAGCGTCCCTGCTGGTGAGGATCCCCCTCAGCTGTCTTCATGGCACCTCTCACCATCGCAACGTTGAACACCCGGGGCTGTAGGATGGGTCTCCGCAGGTGCCAGGTGCTCTCCTTCCTTCCTTCGGGAGGGGGGTACTCTGTGCTTTTCCTGCAGGAGACCCATACGGATCTGGCCACCGAAGATAGTTGGCTGCAGGAATGGGGGGACAGAGTCTACTTTTGCCATCTCACAGTTCGTATGGCTGGAGTGGCAACTCTGTTCTCCCCTGACCTACGGCCTGAGGTGCTGGGGGTCACCGAGGCTGTGCTGGGCCGCCTGCTGCACCTCCGGGTCTGTTTGGAGGGGCTCGTGGTCAATCTTGTCAACGTCTGTGCCCCGACATAGGGCCCGGAGTGGCTGCCTTTCTTTCAGCAGGCGTCCGCCTTCCTCGGCACCTTGGATCCTCGTGAGTGCCTGGTCCTGGGCGGGGACTTTAATACTACCCTTGAGGAGCGGGACCGCTCAGGGATTGCACAGTGCCCAGCCGCCGCAGACGTCCTCTGGCAGATAGTTGACCATCACTCCCTTGTGGACGTCTGGCGCGACCACCACCCGAACGACGTCTCGACGTTCCCCTTTGTCCGGGTGGAGGCCCATCGGTCGCGCCACTCCCGGTTGGACCGCATCTACTTATCACGTTTCCACCTTTCACGGGCCCATTCCTCCAGCATCCGGCCGGCTCCATTCTCCGATCATCATTTAGCCACCCTGATGGCCTCTCTCTGCGCAGAGAGGCCGGGGCCGGCCTATTGGCATTTTAACACAGCTTGTTGGAGGATGTGGGCTTCGTGGCGTCCTTCCAGGAGTTCTGGCTGGCCTGGAGAGGGCAGCAGTGTGCCTTTCCCTTGGCGCAACGGTGGTGGGACCTGGGGAAGGTGCGCGCCCGGCTCTTCTGCAGTGACTACACCCGGGGTGCCAGCCGACAGGGATGCGGCGATAGAGCAGTTGGAACGGGAGGTCTTAGAGCTGGAGAGGCGTCTGGCCACCAGCCCCGAGGATCCATCCCTCAGCGGGCCATGCCAGGAGAAGTGGGAGGAGCTCTGGGCCCTCGAGGACCATCAGGCCCCGGGGTGCCTTTGTTCGATCCCGCATCCGCCTCCTTCGGGAGATGGATCACGGCTCCTGCTTCTTCTACGCCCTGCAGAAAAGGACGGGGGCCAAGAAGCATGTCACCTGCCTTCTAGCAGAGGACGGCACCCCCTCACGGATCTGGTGGAGATGTGCGGGAGGGCCAGGGCCTTCTAGCAGGCCTTTTCTCCCCGGATCTGACCGATCCTAACGCTTGCAGAGTGCTCTGGGACGGACTCCCAACGGTCACCGTGGGTGACCAACACCGGCTAGAGGTGCCTCTCACTCTGGCCGAATTCTCGGAAGCCCTCCGCCACATGCCCACCAATAAATCTCCGGGCATGGACGGGCTGACCATGGAGTCCTACCCCGAGTTCTGGGACATCCTCGGCCCAGACCTAGTCACCGTCTGGGCCGAGTCTTTGCAGAGTGGGGTCCTCCCTCTTTCATGCAGGCGAGCCGTGCTCACCTTATCGCCGAAGAAGGGGGACCTCCGTGATTTACGAAATTGGCGTCCCGTTTCGCTCCTCAGCACGGACTACAAGGTTGTAGCGAAAGCCATCTCGCTGCGGCTAGGGTCCTTGCTGGCGGATGTGATCCACCCAGACCAGACCTACACTGGCCCGGGCCTCACCATCTTCCACAACCTGTATCTGGTCTGGGACCTCTTGGAACTCGGGTGTAGGGACAGTCTGTCTTTCGCCCTCCTGTCCCTGGATTAGGAGAAGGCGTTCGACAGGGTGGATCACGGGTATCTCCTGAGCACTCTGCGACCATTTGGCTTCGGACCCCAGTTTGTGGGTTTTCTCCGGGTGCTGTACGCCTCCGCAGAGTGTCTGCTCAGGCTCAACTGGACCCTGACCGAACCGGTCAGCTTCAGGCGAGGAATACGGCGGGGTGCCCCCTCTCAGGCCAGCTGTACGCTCTGGCCATAGAGCCTTTCCTCTGTCTCCTCCGCAGGAGGTTGACGGGGTTGGCGCTGCGGGAGCCAGAGCTGCGGCTGGTCCTGTCAGCGTACGCCGAAGATGTGCTCCTCATGGTCCAGGACTCGAGCGACTTGGCGTGGGTGGAGGCTTTCCAGGCCATTTACTCAGCAGCCTCCTCCGCCCGGATCAACTGGGTCAAGAGCTCTGGCTTGGTGGTAGGGGACTGGTGGCAGGCGAGCTCCCTCCCACCCGTGCTTCAGGCCATCCGGTGGAATGCAGGTCCGCTGCTCTATCTCGGCGTTTACCTTTCTGCCACGCATCCGTCTTTGCCGGAGAACTGGCACGGTTTAGAGGGCAGGGTAGTAGAGCGGCTCCGGAGATGGACAGGACTACTCTGGTGTCTCTCCCTTCGAGGGAGGGCACTGGTGCTTAATCATCTAGTCCTGTCCATGCTCTGGTACCAGCTCAACACCCTGGTCCTGGCCCCGGGTTTCCTGGCCAACCTCTGGACATTGATTCTGGAGTTCTTCTGGTCAGGACTGCACTGGGTCCCTGCAGGGGTTCTCCATCTACCCGTGGAGGAGGGAGGGCAGGGCCTGAAGTGTCTGCACACTCAGGTCCATGTCTTCCGCCTCCAGGCCCTGCAGAGGCTCCTTTACAGTGCAGGTAGTCCAGCATGGAGCGTACTGGTGCACGCCTTCCTGCGCCGCTTCTGAGGGCTCCGATATGACCGGCAGCTCCTTTATCTCCATCCAAGAGGTCTTCCGTGAGACCTCTCTGGGCTGCCGGTCTTCTACCAGGACCTCCTCTGGACCTGGAAACTGTTCACAGCGACCAGGTCTCTGGCGGCCTCCGTGGGGGAAGATCTCCTTGCGGAGCCCCTGCCACACAAGCCCCAGCTCCGTGTGCAGGTGGCAAAGTCCCCCTCGGTGCACCAGAAGTTGGTCTTGGCAGAAGTCACCGGAGTCGGAGACCTCCTGGACTATGACTGGGGAAACTGCCTGGATCCCCTGACGTTCGCTCAATGCATGGGGCTCTCCAGACCTCGTACTCCCCTGTATGTACTTCAGGAGGTGAGGGCCGCTTTGCCACCCGCTGCTCGGCTTTACCTCGACCAGGTCCTAAGGGAGGGTGTGCCCCGCCCACCCTCCACCCCAGACCCTCCAGACCTTTTCATCGGACCCCCCCCCCCGCCCCTTCACCGTGAGCCGGCTACATGAGCTGCAGCCGGTCCGTTTCCAGACCACGCCAAGGAAACATCTGTACACGCTCGTGCTCCACACCCTTCACGTCCTCACCCTTGCGTCCTGCCCCGACACAAAGTGGTGGGACCTCCTGCCACCTCTAGAGGGTGAGGAGCTCAGGTGGGCCAGCCTATATTCCACCCTGGTCCCGAGGCCCACCGGGGATATCAGTTGGTGGCTCCTTCACGGGGCCGTGAGCATGGGCGTGTACTTGCATGGTTCACCCCAATCCCGGACACCTGCCCCTTTTGTGGCATGAGGGAAACCCTGGCGCACGTCTACCTGGAGTGCACCAGGCTGCAGCCCCTATTCCAGCTCCTCAGGAATATTTTGTTAAGATTTTGGTTGCACTTTTCCCCTCACCTCCTTATCTATGCACTCCCTGTCCGTGGCCCCACTAAGTCACAGGATCTCCTGGTCAACCTCCTCCTGGCCCTAGCTAAAATGGCCATCTATAAAACCAGAGTGTGGAGGTTGGCCAATGGAGTCTCCTGTGACTGTGGGGCCTATTTCCGATCCTCCATCCGTTCATGCCTCCAGGCAGAGTTAACTCTGGTCGGTGTCCCTTGACGCCTTCGAGGAGCAGTGGGTGCTGTTCGGGGTTCTCTGCTCGGTGTCCCAGTTCGGTTCCCTTTGTTTGACCCTTTGACCGCACTCCTGTCCCTGTTATTCATTAGTTGTCCCCCGTAATTATTTGGTTTTCCAGGTCCTGTGGACCCCCCTCTTAGGCTGGGGGGCGGGGGATCCTTTAGCAGTGGGCAGGTGAAGCCCACTTCCTGGATCCCAATAAGATTACTCTCCTATAGCCATCTGGCCTGACCCTGTCACAGTATTCAGAAACAAAAGTGTAAGTTAAAAGCTGCCACAGCAGGATTTGAACCCCATATGCGGCTGGTGCTTTTTCTTATTGAAAGGGACAGCATTGAGAGTTGTTTGTTTTTATAATTCTTCCTGCAGGCTATGGGTTTCAATAGTTTTCCTTCACCTGTGATGGCAACTTTTAGTTTGCCTGTACATAGCTTACTCCAGAGCAATTAAAAAGCATCCCAAATCTGCCTTTTCCCTTCCAAATGAAAGTTAAAGTGACTACATACAAATCCAATTAAACTGATGGATCAGGCTTACTTTTCATCTTTTGAATCAAGTCATTTTTCATTAAAGCAGCCTGAAAGCCTTGAAATTTGAGATGAGCAAATGAATCACAGAAGCTTCAATGTTTGGTTTAAATAAAAGACCCAAAAGTTTGAGGGTCTGATTCTCTACTGCTCTGCGCCTTCTGTAGTTCTTTTCCTCTATGCAAAATGAATGCGTTTTGATTTGATAGCATTTGTTTCCTGCTTTGTACAGGTGTAAATGACCACACAACTTTCAAGGTACTGAAGTATTAGGCCTTAGATGTAGGACTGGCTGAAAACTTTCCATCAAATGATTTTCTCAACAGAAAACTGGATTTTCCACTAAACTGTCTTCATCCACCCTCAAACGTTTTATGGGGGTCCCACAGGGCTCTGTCTTTGATCCTCTTCTCTTCTCTTCTTCCTCTACTAGGACTCGGCAATTTTTTTGTGCTCAACTATTTTTTACCAAAAAATGCAGATTTAGATTTACCAAAACAATTTGTGAATTTGGGTCAATTTTGGCAATTGTTTCATTCAGGAAAAAATATTCAATTTTCAGTTACAGAAAACAAAACAAAAAATGGTTTTAATCTGCTTGACATAATTTTGGAATTTTCTACTGAAAATTTCAGTTAAGATGATTTTTTAAAAAAATTTAATTAAAAAAAAAATTGGGGAAAAAAATCCCCATTTGCTGACTAGTTTATAGGCAGCTGTACCTGTATGCTTATCAAATATGTGGCCAGGCTCTGTCTATATACCATTTACCTCAACAAACCTGGACTGGAAATCTTGCAAGAAGTGATATTCTTCTAAATAGTTCTTGGGTACTTCCTGCTGCTGAACAGGCCCAATCTATTAGAAGGATAGCATCTCTCCCAATGCAAACCCATACCCAGTTAGAACCAAGGGCAGGGATACACACCAGCAAAAAGTAGTGAGTGAAAAAATTAATCAAACTTCACATTTTGTGTATGTCTATTCTGCAAACAGAGGTGTGATATGGCATAGATAGCCATACCTACGCTAGCTTTCTTTCTCTCTGTCCCATTGAATGTTCCACTGTGGATAAATACTTCAATAGTCATTGGGCCAGGGAGAGAAAGAGAGCAAATGGGAATGATTTTGTAGTCTAATGGTTAGAGCTTCCAAACTGGGAGACCCATAGTGTATCAGGTCCAGAAGGAGAGACTGAGGGAGCCCCATATTGGAATATCCCATAGCTCAATGGGTAGATCACTCTCCTGAGAGGTGGGGGAAACCTGTTCAAATAATTTCTCTCCCTCTGGTAGAGAGTGAAAGAATTGAACTTGGGTTTCCCATATCCCTAGTGAGTGCTCTCACCACTGGGCTAAAATTTATAATGTTGCCACCTCCGCTCCTCCCTCCCTCCCTCTTATGAATTGGGCCTGACCCTGTAGGCACCCTCTGAGCATGCCTACGTGATTGGGCCCTGCATGCAACTTAGGCAACTGAATGCCTGTGTTCCCCTTGTGAATGGATCACTCTGGGGCTTAATCTGGAGGTAGGCCTCCAGGTGCCCAGAGTGAGATGGCAAGTCATGTTCCCAAAGGCAGAAACATAGATGTTTAGGGAACTTTTGTGCTGAAAAACTTAGGTGCGGAGTGAGCTTAGGTGCCTAGAGCATTCAGTGAGTTTCGTGGACCACAAAGGAGCCAAAATTGGGAATTAGGCATCTAAGTATTTTAATGGATCGCACCTGTTTTGCCTGAATCAGGAGGGCAGGATTGGGCCCAGTCAACAGAGGATTAGATAAGGGAGGCAGCTCTTATGAAAGCAAAATTTGTTCTGATGGGCATCGCCCCATAAGACTGGAGAATCACATTCCGTGTGCAGATATTCTAATGCAGTGGTTCTCAACCAGGCGTCCAGAGCCCCTGGGGGCCGTGACCAGGTTTCAGGGAGTCCACCAAGCAGGGCAGGCGTTAGACTTGCTGGGACCCAGGGCAGAAAGCCAAAGCCCCACTGCATGAGATTGAAGCCCGGGGGCCCAAGGTCTACCACCCGGGGCTGAAGCCAAAGTCTGAGCAATTTAGCTTCATGGGAGCCCCCTGCGGCATGGGGTCCTGGGCAATTGCCCTGCTTACTACCCCCTAACACTGGTTTTTATATGCAGAAAAACAGCTGTTGTGGCATAGGTGGGCTGTGGAGTTTTTATAGCAAGTTGGGGCGGGGACATCAGAAAGAAAAAAGATTGTCAACCTCTGTTCCAATGCACCACATTTTGAATCAGACAAAACTGGAAATCACCCCAAGCATCTACAAAGAGGATGAGCTTCCCCCGTATGCAGAAGGTCTGTACACGTTAGGCCTTTAAAACCAAGCTGAAGGGGTTCAAAGGGCCTTGTATGTGACTCCTGATCATCACAATAGCATAAAGGTTATGAGAAATATGCCTTATCTTATCTATAGGTAATGAATATATCTGCTACACTGTAGCAGATTCACATTCTTATAATATTGTGTTATACTTAAAAATGAAAATTATTAATAAAATAAAGCTTGGTTATAATAGAGCAGTAGAAAAACACACAAGAAGTTTATGATTTTCTGCACTCTATAATTTAAAAATCCTCATATACAAATATTTTCCTGGACTGTAAATCATATTTTAGCTGGGAGCAATTTTTTCCCTGCAGAAATATAACCTGCTAAACCTGCAAAGTTTGTTGTGAAAGCTCTAGCTTAACTAGCATGGGCACTGTAATAACAGACACATCTGTAGTTACTCATGTTTTAATCAGTCATCAAAGTTGTGTCATGTTCAGTGTGTGCAGCAAGATATCCTTTTCAGCTGAACATATAAGCAAAAACACATGCAATTCTTACTGCCTGGACTTTCTACTTCTCATAAAAACATACAGTATTTATTTGCACATTTAATTTTTATTGCTATTTACAGCTTCAATGTTGCGTGTGCTAGAATCCTGCTTTGATTATAACAAAAGACAGTCATGCAACACTTAGGCTGGCCTTTGAAAACAGCATGCCATGAAAACATGTCTTCACGGAGTTGGTGTCAAGTTATTGAAAAGGATGATGTACTTATGCCTTTAAAGCTGGGCTAAATGTGGTGAAGTCAGGGTCTGGATGGAGGTACTTTCACATGGCTGGAGAAAAATGTGTTTATAATGAGGGAAAGATTAATATGTTTTGCTCTTGTGGAAATATATATAGTGAATCATTCAGCCAGGCAATTAATTGAATGTCCATGGTTGTAGTGTCTTGGGTTATAAATATATTGGTAACATGCATAGAAAGGACTCTTTTGTAAGCCACCACATTTCTGTTCACATTCCTTAATTTTAAAAACACTTACATTAATTTTCAAGTAACAAAAAAATAAAATAAAGATAATAGTAGAAACAACAAAGCTGGATAGGCAGTGGAGAGGCAAAGTAGCCAGCTGTTGATTAGACTGTCTAATGAAATGTAATCAGCAGATCCAATCAGCGGGACTACTTGTGTGAACAAATTTACTAACACACATATAAGGGTTTGCAGGATCAGGTCCTGGAGTAGCATTTGCTTGATGGAACACAGTCATTCTAACATAAGGCCCTAATCAAAGCCCCTCTTTTGTTCATAGTGTATGCTGATGATCAGTAAGAGAATTATAAGTAGAATCATAGAATCTCAGGGCTGGAAGGGACCTCAGGAGGTCATCTAGTCCAAACCTCTGCTCAAAGCAGGACCAATCCCCAATTTTTGCCCCAGATCCCTAAGTGGCCCCCTCAAGGATTGAACTCACAACCCTGGGTTTAGTAGGCCAATGCACAAACCACTGAGCTATCCCTTGCCCCCTTTTGAGTAGTGCAGTGCTCAGTTGGAACAACAAAGGCAACTTTTTGGCATGTTTTCTGCTCCTCTGGCTACAATGGGAGTTTATTATGAGATCTAAATACACCCATAGCTCACAAATGTATCTACACATTGCGATTAGTTTTTGGCAATAACTATGGCAATAGATGACAGAAAATGAAAGACCAGTAAATTTATAAAATGCCTTTGCCATGTTGCACATGAAATATTGTTGTATATGGGCCATGGCTTAACCACAGAGCAGCGTCTTTGGGTCTAGGATGCTCTCTCAACTCATGGCCTGAGCTCCAACATAGAAACCATTAAAACATGGGACTCGAAGAGACCTAAAGAGGTCTCCTAGTCCAGTCCCCTGCACTCAAGGCAGGACTAAGTATTATCTAGACCATCCCTGATCGGTGTTTGTCTAACCTGCTCTTTAAAGCCTCCAGTGATGGAGAAAGAAAAGGAGTACTTGTGGCACCTTAGAGACTAACAAATTTATTTGAGCATGATGGAGATTCCACAACCTCCCTGGGCAATTTATTCCAGTGCTTAACTACCCTCACAGTTAGGAATTTTTTCCTAATGTCCAACTTAAACCTCCCTTGCTGCAATTTAAGCCTATTGCTTCTTGTCCTATCAACAAAGGTTGATGAGAATAATTTTTCTCCCTCCTCCTTGTAACAACTTTTTATGTACTTGAAAACTGTTATGTCCACTCGGTCTTCTCTTCTCCAGACTAAACAAACCCAATGTATTAAATCTTTCCTCATAGGTCATGTTTTCTAGATCTTTAATCATTTTTGTTGCTCTCCTCTGGACTTTCTCCAATTTGTCCACATCTTTCCTGAAATGTGGAGCCCAGAACTGGACACAGTACTACAGCTGAGACAGTATGAGCATGCAGTAGAGCAGAAAAATTACTTCTCATGTCTTGCTTACAACACTCCTGCTAATAAATCTAAGAATGATGTTTGATTTTTTTGCAACAGTATTATACTGTTAACTCACATTTAGCTTGTGACCCACTATGACCCCCAGATCCTTTCTGCAGTTATCCCTTTCCTAGGCAGTTATTTCCCATTTTGTATGTGTGCAACTGATTGTTCCTTCCTAAAAGGTGTACTTTGGATTTGTCCTTATTGAATTTCATCCTATTTATTTCAGGTCATTTCTCCAGTTTGTCCAGATCGTTTTGAATTTTAATCCTATCCTCCAAAGCACTTGCAACCCCTCCCAGCTTGGTATCATATGCAAACTTTATAAGTGTACTCTCTCTGCCATTATCTAAATCATTATGAAGGTATTGAACAGAACCGGACCCAGGCCTGATCCCTACAGCACCACACTTGATATGTACTTCCAGCTTGACTGTGAACCCCTAGCCTCCAATGTGTCTGTATCAATCCTGTCTCTATGTTGTTATGACCATTTAATATATAAGCTATCCAATATCACATAAACCCTGTGAATAACATTTAAAAGATCCAGTCTTTGTCTTGCATTTACTGGCACTGTTTCAATCTGTTCACATATGTCCTTTCATTCATCTGCCCTGCACAGTATATACTACAGTCAGATCACTTTCCCAGTTAGTCTTTATCCTTCTTTCCAGACCACGTTTGTTTATTAGTTAATGATATAGATTAGTGACTTTCTTTTCAGCAAGCTCCTTAATGATAAATGGCTATTCTAGTGAGTTAAACTCCGGATCCTCTTCTCATAACAGAGACAATAGTGACTCTCAATAGCATGAAAGCCTTTACAAAGCTCTTTAGAGCTTCTTCCTACTATCATTCTGAAACTAGTTATTAGTAGAGTGAAAAAGATTCTGTTTTAGAATTAGGGCATGTCCTTGGCTTCCTGTATTTTCTTTCTCTGATGGGGCAGCTGATCAAACATAAGAATATTATGTTGAGATTTTAAAATCCAACCTTAAGAGTAGAGAAAATTCCAGCATTGACCTATGCTTGGATTTTAGGTTTTATTATTTTACTGGTACGTATGTGTGTTGGCAGCAATGTTCCCTCTAATTTTTCCCATACATATGTGGAAATAATTTTGTTATGTGCACCAGTAAGGAGGTGATGTGTGGTGTGGTGGGGCTGAGGAGTTCGGAGTGTGAGATGGGAGCTCAGGGCTGGGGTGCAGGGGGTGAGGGCTCTGGCTGGGGATGCGGGCTCTGGGGTGGGGCTGGGGATGAGGGGTTCTGGGTGCGGGAAGGGGCTCAGGACTGGGGCAAAGGGTTGGGGTGCAGGAGGGTGAGAGCTCCAGCTGGGGGTGTGGGCTCTGGAGTGGGGCCGGGGATGAGGGGTTTGGGGTGCAGGCTGCCCCAGGGCCACGGAAGGGAGAGAAGACTCCCCACAACCCTCTCTCCCTGCAGCAGCACCTGGTCTTGGTGAAAGAGGTGCCTCTCCCTGCTGCAGCAGCTCCAGGGCTGGGTCCTGGGGAGAAGCTTGATAGGCTGCTGCATGACTGCGCAGCTTAGAGGAAACTTAGGTTAGCAGGGGTGTTCTTTCCCCATATGCACAGCGACAGGACTGGCTACTGGCCACTTTAGAATCCTGAACCTACTATTTCCCCTTTTCAGGGATTTGAATTCTAAATTAATATCCAGTAGATTAGGGCCCAAAACAGATCCAGGTTTGGATGGCAAACCACCCCTAAGTTTAAAAGTGTTTGAATTTGGCTCATTATAAAAATACGGCCTAGTGAAAAAAAATTGGTCTTGGTTCAGGATTTTGATCCCACAACATTGGGCAGTATGACTTCACATTTTAGGTTGATGTTTCTCTGTTACCTAGTCATTACACCCCTCCTTCAGATAATCAGAATTGTCATAAACCCATCTCCTAATCAGTGCATTTTTCATGAGTTTGGAACTCTGCTAAAGAATCCTGCAAGCCCCTTTCCACCAGAAAATGCCAATAAACACTGCAATGCCACTGACAGCCAGAAGGGGGCTCCAGGAAGCGATTTAGTTTATGCCATACTATTTTTATACCTTTTCTTTTAAAAACATCTACTGCCTGGCTGTTGAAGACTGAATGCCTAAGGGAGCATAACGGAAAAGTTGTACAATTGACCAAGGAGGGGGAAGGGGGAGAAAGATTGCTGGTTGAGGTCTCTTAAATTTAAGCTGTCTTGTTCAATGTTTTATTCCTCAGACTCTTTCATAAGAGAAGGGCATTATCATGCCCCCTCATCACATCTTAAGTCCCATTGCTTGGTTCTACATATTCATTCTGCAGACCAGATCTGGCTGGACTGTTAATGTGGATTTTCAGTATGTCTTGGAACACCAGAAGACTGTATGAAAGCACATGTTGTGCCAATATTTAAGGAAGGTAAATGGGATAATCTTAGTAATTAAATGCCTGTCAGTCTGACATGGATCCCAGGAAAAATAATGAAGCAATTGATACGGGACTTGATTAATGAAGAACTAACGAAGGGTAATATAATTAATGCCAATCAACATGTATTTATGGAAAATACATTTTTTGGCATTCTAACTTGATATCTTTTTTTGATGAGACTACAAGTTTGGTTGATAAAGGTAACAGGGTTCATGTAATACACTTAGACTTCAGCAAGGCATTTGACTGAGTACTGCATGACATTTTGATTAAAAAATAGAACAATATAAGATTAACATGGCACACATTAAATGGATGAAAAGCTGGCTAACTGATCAGCCACAAAATGTAGTTTTTTTCCCAGTGGGGTCCTACAGGCAGAGGTTCTTGGCCCTACACTATTTTTATTTATGACCAGGAAGAAAACATAAAATCACCACTGATAAAGTTTGCAGATGATACCAATACTGGGGGAGTTGTAAATAATGAAGAGGACAGGTCACTGATACAGAGCAATCTGGATTGTTTGTTAAACTGTGTGCAAGCAAACAATATGCCTTCTAATATGGGTAAATATATACATCTAGGAACAAAGAATGTAGGCCATATTTACACAATGGGGGATTCTATCATGAGAAGCAGTGACTCTGAAAAAAGTTGTGTGGGTCATGGTGGATAATCACCTGAACATCATTTCTCAGTGCAATGCTGTGACTAATGAAATCCTTGGATGCACAAACGGGAATCTCAAGTAGGAGTGGTGAGGTTATTTTACCTCTGTATTTGGCACTAGTTTGACTGCTGCTGGAATACTGAATCCAGTTCTTGTGTCCACACTTCGAGTGTGTTTACACTACGAAATTAGGTCGATTTTATAGAGGTCGATTTTTAGAAATCGATTTTATACAGTCGATTGCGGATGTCCCCACTAAGCGCATTAAGTCAGCAGAGTGCATCCTCACTACCATGGCTAGCATCGACTTACAGAGTGGTGCACTGTGGGTAGCTATTCCACAGTTCCCGCAGTCTCTGCCGCCCATTGAAATTCTGGGTTAAGCTCCCAATGCCTGGTGTGACAAAAACGTTGTCTCGGGGGGGAGAGGGGGGGTTGGTACATGTTGTCAGTCGCCCCTCCCTCCGTGAAAGCAATGGCAACAATTGTTTCACGCCTTTTTCCCATGCAGACACCATACCATGGCAAGCATGGAGCCCGCTCAGCTCAGCTCACCGTCACGGCTGCTGTTGTGTCCTGGGTACTAGTGTCAGCAGATGGTGCAGTAGGACTGCTAACTGTCATCATCCGCTGCAACTCTGCTCTCCTGCTCTTGTAAATGAGCTCAGTCTCAATAGCAAATTTTTCCATGTTGTCGTCATCCACTGCTTCTGCTGCAACTCTGCTCTCCTGCTCTCCTGGTGCCATGAATCCACCTCGCAGGTCCTCTCATCGTTCTGTATACATATCTATTCTCCTGGCATCCGTCGTCATCCACCACTTCTGATGCAACTTTGCTCTCCTGCTCTCTTACAGATGCCATACCACGGCAAGCGTGGAGCCTGCTCAGATCACCGCTGCTGTTGTGAGCATTGTAATCACCGTGCGCATTATCCTGCAGTATGTTCAGAACCTGCAAAAGTAGGCGAGGAGGCGATGACAGCATGATCACGATAATGATGAGGACATGGACACAGACTTCTCTCAAAGCATGGGCCCTGGCAATTTGGACATCATGGTGGTAATGGGGCAGGTTCCTGCCATGGAATGCTGATTCTGGGCCCAGGAAGCAAGCATAGACTTGTGGGACCACATAATGTTGCAGGTCTGAGATGATTCCCAGTGGCTGCGAAACTTTCACATGCGTAAGGGCACTTTCATGGAACTTTGTGACTTGCTTTCCCCTGCCCTGAAGCGCAAGAATACCAAGATGAGAGCAGCCCTCACAGTTGAGAAGTGAGTGGCAATAGCCTTCTGGAAACTTGCAATGCCAGACAGCTACCGCTCAGTCAGGAATCAATTTGGGTGGGTAAATAAATCTACTGTAGGGGCTGCTGTGATCCAAGTAGCCAACCAATCACTGAGCTGCTGCTATCAAGGGTGGTGACTCTGGGAAATGTGCAGGTCATAGTGGATGGCTTTGCTGCAATGGGGTTCCCTAACTGTGGTGGGGCGATAGACGGAACCCATATCCCTATCCTGGGACCAGACCACCTTGGCAGCCAGTACGTAAACCACAAGAGGTACTTTTCAATGGTGTTGCAAGCCCTGGTGGATCACAAGGGACGTTTCACTGACATCAACGTGGAATGGCCAGGAAAGGTGCATGACGCTCATATCTTCAGGAATTCTGGTCTGTTTGAACAGCTGCAGCAAGGAATTTACTTCCCAGACCAGAAAATTACCATTGGGGATGCTGAAATGCCTATAGTTATCCTTGGGGACCCAGCCTACCCCTTCATGCCATGGCTCATGAAACCGTGCACAGGCACCCTGGACAGTAGTAAGGAGCAGTTCATCTATAGGCTGAGCAAATGCAGAATGGTGGTAGAATGTGTAGCTCGGTGCCCTGCGCATCAGAGTAGCTTTGAAAACCAGTTTCATGACTGGCCAGGCTACGGTGTGACAGTTCTGTTTGTTTCTCCTTGATGAAAACCCACCCCCTTGGTTGACTCTACTTCCCTGTAAGCCAACCGACCTCCCCCCTTCAATAAAGTCATTAGTGTTTCAAAATCATGCATTCTTTATTAATTCATCACCCTAATAGGGGGAAAACTTGCAAGGTAGCCTGGGAGGGGTGGGTGTGGGGTGGTGGATGAGGGGAGGAGGGAAGGACAAGGCCACACTACAGTTCAAAACTTATTGAATGCCAGCCTTCTGTTGCTTGGGCAATCCTCTGGGGTGGAGTGGCTGGGTGCCCGTAGCCTCCCCCCACGCATTCTTGGGCATCTGGGTGAGGAGAATATGGAACCTGGGGAGGAGGGCAGGCAGTTATACAGGGGCTGCAGCGGCAGTCTGTGCTCCTGCTGCCTTTCCTGCAGCTCCACCAGATGCATGAGCATGTCAGTTTGCTCCCCCTTTAGCCTCAGCATTGCATCCTGTCTCATCTCATCGTGCTCCTCCCTCCTCTCATAGCATTCATTTAACGCTTTCCTGGACTCTGCCATTGTTTGCCTCCACACATTCTGCTGAGCTCTTTCAGTGCGGGAGGACTGCATGAGCTCTGAGAACATTTCATCGCGAGTACATTTTTTTCGCCTTCTAATCTGTGCTAGCCTCTGGGACGGATATGATCGGGGGAGCGTAGAAACATTTTCAGATTTGGGAGGTAAAAAAAGGGAGAGTAGTATTTTAAAAGATACATTTTAGAGAACAAAGGGAAGACTATTTCACACTGAATCATTGATTCACATTACATAGCACATGTGCTTTTGGTACAAGGTCGCATCTTGCCTCTTATATTGAGTGCCTGCCGGTTTGGTGTGAGACAACACACACGCTCGTTTGGGCAACAGAATTCGGCTTTCAGGCAGCCATGGTGAGGCAAAGGGTTTCGACTTCTTCAACTTTCATAACATGTGGGAATGGTTTCAAACAGCAGCGCCCTCCTTTCCCATACCAAGCAAAGCCCCTCCTTTGAAAGGGCCCACCCAATGGGCTGCAGTTTTAGGGTGAATGTGCAGCACAACCCAACCCCTCCCCCCCCAATTATCTGGGATGATCGATTCACACACACACACCACCGTGTGGCTAGTATCAGGGAAGATCCCTGTCAGCCAAACACGAACAGCTCAGCATAAATGGGCCTCCCCCCACCGCGTGGCTAACAGTGGGGATAATTTCTTTTCAGCCAAAGGCAAACAGCCCAGCAGGAACAGGCACCTCTGAATGTCCCCTTGGCGTGGTAAAGTGTCCTACCATGGAGGATGGAATAAGGCTGCCCTCCCCAGAAACCTTCTGCAAAGGCTTTTAGAGTACCTCCAGGAGAGCTTCATGGAGATGTCCCTGGAGGATTTCTGCTCCATCCCCAAACACATTAACAGACTTTTCCAGTAGCTGTACTGGCCACGAATGCATCCCAAGTCTTCAGGGAAAGTTACTCATGAAACACGCTTGCTTTTAAACCCTGTATTATATTAACAAAGGTACACTCACCAGAGGTGCCTTCTCCGGCTTCATGGTCCGGGAGCCTGCCTTGGGAGGGCTGGGAGAGTATTGGCTCCAGGGTGATGAACAGTTCCTGGCTGATGGGGAGAAGAGTTTCTCAGACTTGCCTGCTGTGTGCTATCCTCAACCTCCTCCTCCTCATCATCTTCCTCATCCACAAAATCCTCATCCCTGTTGCATGAGAGTCCCCCCTTGCAGGTGTCCACGGACAGTGGTGGGATAGTGGTAGGGACACCCCCTAGAATGGCACGCAGCTCATCATAGAAGCGGCATGTCTGGGGCTCTGACCCGGAGAGACCGTTTGCATCCTTTGTTTTTTGGTAGACTTGCCTCAGCTCCTTAACTTTCACGTGGAACTGCTGTGTGTCCCTGTTGTAGCCTCTGTCCATCATGCCCTTGGAGATTTTGGCATATATATTGGCATTTCATCTTTTGGAACGGAGCTCTGCCTGAAAGGATTCTTCTTCCCATACAGCGATCAGATCCAGTACCTCCCATTCAGTCCATGCTGGAGCTCTTTTGCGATTCTGGGACTGCGTGGTCACCTGTGCTGATCAGCTTGCCACGCTGGCCAAACAGGAAATGAAATTCAAAAGTTCCCGGGGCTTTTCCTGTCTACCTAGCCAGTACATCTGAGTTGAGAGTGCTGTCAAGAGTGGTCACAATGGAACACTCTGGGATAGCTCCCGGAGGCCAATACCATCGAATTGTGTCCACACTACCCCAAATTTGACCCAGCGAGGTCATTTTAGCACTACTACCCTCATCGGGGAGGAGTACAAAAATCGATTTTAAGAGCCGTTTAAGTCGACAATACAGGCTTGGTCTTGTGGACGGGTGCAGGGTTAAATCAACCTAACGCTGCTAAATTCGACCTAAACTCGTAGTGTAGACCAGGGCTTCAAGAAGGACATTAATAAAATTGGAGTGGGTTCACAGAAGAGGCATGTGAATGATTAAGAGATTAGAAAACATGCCTTATAGTAATAGCCTCAAGGAACTCAATCTATTTTGTTTACCAAAGAGAAGGGGATGTGACTTGATCACACTCTATAAGCAGCTAGATGGGGAACATACATTTAATAATGGGATCATCAATATAGCAGAGAAAGGTATAACGTGATTCATGGTAGCCAGAAGTTGAAACTAGAGAAATTTAGATGGGAAATAAGATGTAAATTTTTAACAGTGAAAGAAAATAGCCACTGGAACAACTGAACTTAGGTCATAGTGGATTCTCCATTACTAACAATTTTAAAATCATGATTGGATGTTTTTCTAAAAGATCGGCTCTAGGGAAAAAAAAATTGGAGGGGGGCTGGTGTGGAAGTTCTATGGCCTGTGTTATATTTCCAGTCCAATTTGGGTATGGAGTCTTGAACATGAAGACCAAAAGAGACAGAATTTCTTTGAATGATGTATATTGGAATATTTGATGCTGAGCAACCTCAAGCATGTGAGTAGTCCTAGAGATTTCAAGGGAAACTGCTCAACCTGCTTAAAGCTAAGTATGTGCTTAAGTGCTTTGCTGTGCTGAAACCATACCGCTCAGTACCTCACAGGCTCAAGCCCTAATAGATTTGAGGCTGATGAGTATTACAGTAAAGAGCATAGCTGAAGAAAAGAGTGAACAGTATGGAAATATTGCTGCAGATATTAACTTGCTATATTGCTTTTTCAGGGCAAGTGCAGTGCGTATCCTTAGCACAAAGTAAAAAAAAAATGTTTGCTACAGTAGTCGCTGTGAAAGTCATACATATTGTGCTCCTACTTCATCACACACTGCATTCATTTACAAAGACGTCCTGAACATCAAAAACAAAAGACACTGAATTTCTTTGAATGCGCCAAGCATCTAATGCTTTGAGTGCCACTTCACAAGCTAAAGTGCAAGAAAGAAATAAGTAATTAAGCAATAATGACCTTTAGGTTGGGCATTCCTGGCAGTTAATCCAGCCATTAACCCAGTAGAGTTTTGCTCCTGAGAAGCCCCAATCCAGACGTTGCCTTGCAAGTATTTAAAATAAAGTAATTACCATTCTGATGTGTTGAAAAGTTAAAAACTGAACTGCAAATTGCCATAGATACAGTGTTCTATTTACAGAACTGGTCTTTCTCTAGCAGTTAAAGGCCAGTATAACTAACGGGACTTCACTCTGAATGTTTCATTAGGTTTATAATTGATGTACTTTCCTATACAGGAAGTACTGAGGTAAATGTTATTTAGTTATCTAAGGCTATTGGTAAGTTTTAAGGGAAAACACTGTATACCAAACTGTCTTTACCTATTCTAGTTCTTATACTGCTCCCATTTCCCCAGTATCTGCCAATCAGTGCACAGGGATTCTGTACAGTTAGGCTGAAGCTGCCTGGGGCTTGCAGACTTTGTCCAATGCATTGCATACCCATGCAAGAAGTGGTTAAGGAGTTAAACCAGGTTTGCTAATATTTTTGTCAACACCACTGGTTAGCTATCTAATAGATTATAGGTTTATATTATTTGAGTTAGTTAGTCATCAGACAACCACTGGGTATTAGTGGAAAATGTGAGTCCCCAAACATTCATGAACTTTACCATGAGTGTTTGTTGGTTCAGAAATTCATACTGAAGTTTGGCATCCATTATTCTCCTGTTTTAAGTGTTGCAATCATCACATCAAGGGCCAGAAACAATACTACATTGTTCAGGTAGAAATCACACACCACAAATATAGAATAAGGAATCACCAAAGCAAACAACCCATAGGATGTCAAGTATCAAGGGTAGCCGTGTTAGTCTGTATCCACAAAAACAACAAGGAGTCCGGTGGCACCTTAAAGACTAACAGATTTATTTGAGCATAAGCTTTCGAGGGTAAAAACCTCACTTCTTCAGATGCATGGAGTGAAAGTTACAGATGCAGACATACATATACTAACACATGAAGAGAAGGGAGTTACCTCACAAGTGGAGAACCAGTGTTGACAGGGCCAATTCGATCAGGGTGGATGTAGTCCACTCCCAACAATAGATGAGGAGGTGTCAATTCCGGGAGAGGCAAAACTGCTTCTGTAAGGAGCCAGCCACTCCTAGTCCCTATTCAAGCCCAAATTACTGATGTTAAATTTGCAAATGAATTTTAGTTCTGCTGTTTCTCTTTGAAGTCTGTTTCTGGAGTTTTTTTGTTCAAGTATAGCTACTTTCAAATCTGTTATAGAATGTCCAGGAAGATTGAAGTGTTCTTCCACTGGCTTTTGTGTGTTACCATTCCTGATGTCCGATTTGTGTCCATTTATTCTTTTACGTAGGGACTGTCTGGTTTGGCCAATGTACATGGCAGAGGGGCATTGCTGGCACATGATGGCATATATAACATTAGTAGACATGCAGGTGAATGAGCCTCTGATGGTGTGGCTGATGTGGTTGGGTGCTCTGATGGTGTCACTAGAGTAGATATGGGGACAGAGGAGGCAACGAGATTTGCTACAGGGATTGGTTCCTGAGTTAGTGTTTCTGTGGTGTGGTGAGTAGTTGTGGGTCAGTATTTGCTTCAGGTTGGGGGGCTGTCTGTAAGCGAGGACTGGCCTGCCTTCCAAGGTCTGTGAGAGTGAGGGATCATTTTCCAGGATAGGTTGTGGTACGTTGGTAATGTGCTGGAGAGGTTTTAGCTGGGGGCTGTACATGATGGCCAGTGGTGTTCTGTTATTTTCCTTGTGGGGCCTGTCCTCTAATAGGTGATTTCTGGGTACCCGTCTCGCTCTGTCAATCTGTTTCCTCACTTCCCCAGGTGGATATTGTAGTTTTAAGAATGCTTGATAAAGATCTTGTAGGTGTTTGTCTCTGTCTGAGGGATTGGAGCAAATTCGGTTGTATCTTAGGGCTTGGCTGTAGACAATGGATCATGTGATGTGTCCTGGATGGAAGCTGGAGGCATGTAGGTAAATATAGCGGTCAGTAGGTTTCTGGTATAGGGTGGTGTTTTTGTGTCCATCACTTATTTGCACTGTAGTGTCCAGGAAATGGATCTCTTGTGTGGACTGGTCCAGGCTGAGGTTGAAATAGGATGAACATTCTTTGTCAAATTTCTTTGGATAAACACTTACCAATGGCAATACATTAGAAGAAATTCAAGATTTTTTGTCCAAAATTCATCACCTAATTAGCAAATATTATTCTTACTAAGTAGTATGAAAAGTAGTATGAAAAGCTCCGGCTGTCACACGTGTTCTATAAGCATTGGTTATACCAGCTGATTGCAAACCTTGGATCTTTTAAATAACTTCATGCCAGAAACCTACAAGCATTGCAACTGCACTGGATCAGCTGGGTGTCCTCATCCCATCATACAATGCAGTGTCTAGGGCTTGTATATTAGTCAAATCCCCCTTTTTTCACCAACAGTGTCAGGCACTGTGAAATAGGTGATTCAGAAATCTCAGCATACCATGGTACAAAGACGGATGTAAGGGAAAGTGGGTGGAGAGGTGCCATAAAATTCATTTCAAAAACACACTAAATCCTAGCAAGAAGAAATTAATTAATGTTCATCTTATAGCTAAGGCACTGGACTGGCACTCAGCATTCCTTGCTCTGCCACAAGCTTTCTGTGTGACCTTGGGCAAGTCACTGTGCCTCTGTTCCCCATCTGTGAAAAGGTGATAATCCTTCTTTTCTCCCATGCTTTGACTATCTTGTCTATTTAGACTGTAATGTCCTTAAGCCATGGTCTGTCTCTTATTATGTATCTGCATGGTGCAGAACACAATGTGGTTGGACTGGTCAGAAACAAAGCCCAACCCAGAACATGTTTCAGAAGTTATATGATTATAAATAATAAATCAGTTTGAGAAATATTAAACTGCCCACAAAACAACACCCACCCACTCTTTAAAGCCTATTTAGAGGGGTTAAGTTGGATCCAAGTAGTACATAGATTTAGTGCTGGTCTTCTGCATGGGGGGAGGGGAGTTTTCTCCAACAGAAAAAAAGTCTAAGAGATCAGTGGCTCACAGCTTCCTGAGAATAGGAAAGAGTGAGAAAGTTAGTGGAAAGCAATCTATGACCCCTACCTCCTTGGATGCAGCTCAGTCACATCAGAGGATCTGGGCCTAGAAATCTCGGCTATGTCTACACTCACAGTGTCATGTAAAGTACAGATACTGCACACCCAGCTAGTAGTAGGCATCCTTTAGTCTCGAGAGACCATGGATATGTGCCCTGAGAAGTAAAGAATTTTGGTTTTATGGCAGCTGTGGCTGAAGAGATCCACTCGAAAGAGACAATCTCTGCTGCATCAGACCCATTTAAAGCCTTAGGTCCAACTTCAAAGAAGACATCCCCATTGAAATCAACAATAGGGAAAACAATCAGTGACCACACCTAGCAGATGGATCACTGGGTAGAACACTACTCTGAGCTTTACTCTTGTGAAAACATTGTTACAGGTGGAGACATCAACACTATCAAAAGCCTGCCTGTTATGAGCCAACTCGACGATGAACCAACTGTCAAGGAGCTTAGTCTTGCCATAGATAGCCTCCCCAATGGAAAGGCCCCTGGGAAAGACTGCATACCATCAAAGGGAGAGAGAGAGAGAGAGAGAGAGAGAGAGAGAGAGAGAGAGAGAGAGAGGGACTATGTGAGCTGGCTGCTGGGGAAGTCTCAGAAACTGTGCACTGGCTCTTTAAGAAAGGCACTCACTCACTCACTCATTGTTCAGATTGCAGCAGCTCCAAATCCTGAGCAAGGCTGTCCCCTCTCCGCTGCTCTGCAGAGATGGGGTACAGAGGCAGGGGGAGGGGAACACCCTGACATCAGCACTCCCCGCCCCCTCCCCCCCACTCTGCACAGCCAGCAGGAGGGTCCCGGGAGCAGCTGCAGGACAGAGCAATATGGCTTCAAAGCAGCAGGAGGAGGGGCGTGTTAGGGGGCTTATTCCTTCACCCGCTTCCTTCCCTGGTCCTTTTTGCATGAACAGAGAGCAACAATACCCGAAGTCCAAAGGTGCAAACAATTCGATGTTTATTGGGGTGAACTTCCAGCAAGCATGATTCCAGTTTCCTTCCTTAGTGTCCTTCCCAGCTCTGACACCACAGAGCCTTACACCTGTGTCCTTGTTCCCATTCCTGCCCTTAGCCAAACATGATTCCAATTTCCTTACCCCATTCCCTGATCCCATTTCCCCCTTTAGCAAAACATGATTCCAATTTCCTTACCCACATTCCCTGTTCCCATCTCCCCCACCCACACACCCACCCCCTCACTTCCTGATTGACTGCAGACTATATAGTAAAACTTGAGTTCTCCTTAGCTATACCTTAACCAATCATTTTCCTGAAATTTAACTAACCAATCCTAACATATTGTAATATGATTATGTAACCAATTATATCCCACCACCTTAATTAGTTTACACCCAGCAAAATTAATTATACAGCAGACAGGAACAATCACAGAACCAGGCAGAGATTATACAGACAAACAATAGCAAAGTGGGAACTATAATGACAAAACAATACAGAAGTGAGGATTTCACATCCCAGCTATTGATAAGTGAGTTCTTGCCAGATAGGATGCTATCAAACTAAGTTTCCTTTTACATTTTCTAGGCACTTCCCTTTCTCTGGAGGTGATAGGCACTATCAGAACAGGATTGTATTCCTAACAGCCCAATAGCACCTTCTTTCAATGTGACCAGTTTGGAATGTGAGGATGTGACCGGTCGCTTCCCAGTTTATGGCTGCCTGTTGCTTAGCCAAAGGCCTTAGCCTAAGAACAGGGCCTCAGACTATCACAGTAAGAGAAGGCCCTTACACCGGCAGACAGTGATTTTGATTCTTTCTTTTATCTCTCTCTAACTAGCCAAGTGATAAGAATACACCTAAATTCTTAGAGAATAGGCCTTTACAGACAGACCTGAATATCTATATCCTAACAGGGCACCTGAACACACGCTGACAGATATGTGTGCTCTACTAATCAACTGGGCGGCACTTGAATCTCTCCTGGGCAGCCGCCCAACCGCAGAGCTTAGAGGGAACAGAGGTGACAACCCACACAAAAGCCCATCTCTAAACCTCATTGACAGTTTTTCCAAAGCCTGCCAAGTCTTCGTGCTCACTGGATGACTGGAAAACGGCTAATGTGGTGCCCATCTTTAAAAAAGGGAAGGAGGAGGATCCTGGGAACTACAGGACAGTCAGCCTCACCTCAGTCCCTGGAAAAATCATGGAGCAGTTCCTCAAGGAATCAATTCTGAAGCACTTAGAGGAGAGGAAAGTGATCAGGAACAGTCAGCATGGATTCACCAAGGGCAAGTCATGCCTGACTAATCTAATTGCCTTCTATGACGAGATAACTGGCTCTGTGGATGAGGGGAAAGCAGTGGATGTGTTGTTCCTTGACTTTAGCAAAGCTTTTGACATGGTCTCCCACAATATTCTTGCCAGTAAGTTAAAGAAGTATGGGCTGGATGAATGGATGATAAGGTGGATAGAAAGCTGGCTATATTGTCGGGCTCAGCGGTTAGTGATCAATGGCTCCATTTCTAGTTGGCAGCTGGTATCAAGTGGAGTGCCCCAAGGGTCAGTCCTCGGGGCGGTTTTGTTCAATAACTTCATAAATGATCTGAAGGATGGTGTGTATTGCACCCTCAGCAAGTTTGCAGATGACACTAAACTGGGAGGAGAGGTAGATACGCTGGAGGGTAGGGATAGGATACAGAGGGCCCTAGACAAATTAGAGGATTTGTCCAAAAGAAATCTGATGAGGCTCAACAAGGACAAGTGCAGAGTCCTGCACTTAGGAGGGAAGAATCCCATGCACCGCTACAGACTAGGGACCGAATGGCTTGGCAGCAGTTCTGCAGAAAATGACCTAGGGGTTACAGTGGAGAAGAAGCTGGATATGAGTCAACAGTGTGCCCTTGTTGCCAAGAAGGCTAATGGCATTTTGGGATGTATAAGTAGGGGCATTGCCAGCAGATCGAGGGACGTGATCATTCCCCTCTATTCGACATTGGTGAGGCCTCATCTGGAGTACGGTGTTCAGTTTTGAGCCCCACAAAGAAGGATATGGAAAAATTGGAAAATGTCCAGCGGAGGGCAACAAAAATGATTAGGGGACTAGAGCACATGACTTATGAGGAGGACTGAGGGAACTGGGATTGTTTAGTCTGCGGAAGAGAAGAATGAGAGGGGATTTGATAGCTGCTTTCAACTACCTGAAAGGGGGTTCCAAAGAGGTAGTGGTAGCAGGTGACAGAATGAGGATTAATGGTCTCAAGTTGCAGTGGGGGAGGTTTAGGTTGGATATTAGGAGAAACTTTTTCACTAGGAGGGTGGTGAAACACTGGAATGCATTACCTAGGGAAGTGGTGGAATCTCCTTCCTTAGAAGTTTTTAAGGTCAGGCTTGACAAAGCTTTGGCTGGGATGATTTAGTTGGTGATTGGTCCTGCTTTGAGCAGGGAGTTGGACTAGATGACTTCCTGAGGTCCCTTCCAACCTTGATATTCTATGATTCTATGATTCACCATACGCCTAAAAGGATGAACATAATGTGCCACGGAGTTGAAGAAGCACCCTCCATCAAGATCAACATCTATGAATTTGAAATGGTGAACGAGTTGGTGAATGGGGTCCACCACCGCAGTCAACCTCTCACTTGAAATGGAACTCAAAATCCACATTGGAAAAGCCACCTCCAGAATGTCTAAACTGAGCAAGAGAGTATGGCAAAACAACAAACTGGTGGAACGTACAAAGATCTGTGTGGATCATGCCTGTGTTATCAGCACACTTTTGTACAGGAGCAAGGCGTGGACCTTATACTCTCATCAGAAAAAGTATGACAGGGGTAGCCGTGTTAGTCTGGATCTGTAAAAGCAGCAAAGAGTCCTGTGGCACCTTATAGACTAACAGACATACTGGAGCATAAGCTTTCGTGAGTGAATACCCACTTCATTGGATGCATGTAGTGGAAATTTCCCCATCCAACGAAGTGGGTATTCACCCACGAAATGTTATGCTCCAATATGTCTGTTAGTCTATAAGGTGCCACAGGACTCTTTGCCCCTCATCAGAAAAAGAGGCTCAACAGCTTTCACATGCGTTGCCTTTGTTGAATCTTTGGAATCTCCTGAAGGGACAGAGTCACCAACACTGAGGTGCTCAAGCGGGACCCCAGCCTGACTAGCAACATAGGAAAGAATGTTAGTTGTGTGAATTGTTGCCTGGTGTTCTGCCAGACTTTGTCTTATCAGCATTCAGCACAGCTGTCTCCTGTGTAGGAGGGGAACAAACCCCACTGAAACATGAGAAGGAGAGATAAAATGAGAGCAGTGCTAAGAAAGACTTCCTATATTACTTGTTTCAGAGTAACATCCGTGTTAGTCTGTATTCGCAAAAAGAAAAGGAGTACTTGTGGCACCTTAGAGACTAACAAATTTATTTGAGCATGAGCTTTCGTGAGCTCATGCTCAAATAAATTGGTTAGTCTCTAAGGTGCCACAAGTACTCCTTTTCTTTTTCCTATATTACTTAGACTTCAGCTAATGCATCCCCAAATTCACCTCAGGTCAAATAACTGGCAGCATACAGTATGCTCTGCAAATAAAGCAGTAACACACACAGAGCTCTGTTTATCTGTTGCAGAGGTGATGTAGTTTAAATGCCCGGTACATAATCTTCATTCATTTTCATTTCATCAGTGAGAGGCTGCTGTCTCCTGCTGTAGAATTCTCTGTCCCTCAGAGCAGTGAACTATGCAGCGAGTATCTACCTTTTTAAAAGTAACATTTCCCCCTAACTGGTGTATGATAACACACAGAGAAAGCTGTTTTCTTCTTCTACGCCAGTGGAAAAGAGAGAGAGAACAGTTACACATGTTAACCATCCAGAGAAAAAGATACATGATTTCCAAACATTACTCCCAAAGAAAGGGGGACTGAGATAGGATCTCAGGGGAGAGAGTCAGAGTTTAACAAATGTCCTCAATGTGGAACCCAAAGTGGGAAAAGTTGGACAAGGACAAATAAAAAAGATCTGAAAGAGAGAGACACAGTGACGGTAAAACAAAAATAAATAGACCATTGCATCACTAGTAACAACTGTTGGGACTTCAAGTTAAAAACCAAAAGCCTTCTTTAGCCATTCTGCTAAAACAGTGGCAGTATCATAAATTCAGAGTTGGATGGGGAGTTCTCACTTCCTGCTGCAGTGTAGATTATTCAGACCACAGGGGTGATACCAGCTTTACCTCCAGGGATGGGATATGCCAGCCGTGGGCTGCCCCTCTGATTCCATGTAACCTCGTTTGCCTGAATCACGTAGTGGTGTTACTAACAGGTTGGAGGGAAGCTGAGCCTCCATCCTTCCAGGCAGAAGATGAGCATTTGACACCAGCTGCTCAAGAAAACACATTACTAAGGGGAACTTGTGGCACCTTAGAAACTAGCAAATTTATTTGAGCATAAGCTTTCGTGAGCTACAGCATCCGATGAAGTGAGCTGTAGTTCACGAAAGCTTATGCTCAAATAAATTTGTTAGTCTCTAAGGTGCCACAAGTACTCCTTTTCTTTTTGCGAATACAGACTAACACGGCTGCTACTCTGAAACCTGTCAT
Source organism: Natator depressus (assembly GCF_965152275.1). Lineage (NCBI taxonomy): Eukaryota > Metazoa > Chordata > Testudines > Cheloniidae > Natator > Natator depressus. The sequence goes on along the minus strand of NC_134236.1, from coordinate 182,297,704 downwards.
TACTAAGGGGTACATTCCTATTTTAGATTTTGCTTTTTCACAGGTACATAAGTGCCTTTCCAGGCAATTCATTGCTTCTACTCCAAGGAGCACTTTGCATACATTTCTTCTAGATTGTACTTTTGATGCGCACAAATATGAGACTTTCAGTATCAAGTTTTTATAGTACAATCAGTGTTAATGACTGAAGCATGAGCCTTATACCCAGCTTCACTCTTTCATCCTAACAGCTCATATTTTTATTAGAGCCAATTATTCCCCTTTTGAAAAACAGATGAATGTCACAGTTTTATTCATCTTTTCAAATCAATGTTTTGGAGATTTCATAGCCCATCTATGTTGCTTGAAACCTTCAAGCCAGCTCTTTTCAGTCACCTGACTTAGACCCTGATTCATCAAGCTATTTAAGGGAGTAACTAACATTAAGCATATTAATAGTCTAATTGACTTTAATGATTCTACTCAGATGCTTAAAATTAGGCACATGCTTAAGTACCTTGATTAATCAGAGCCATATAGAATTTACAGGGCATCATAACTTCAAGGCTTTCTCTTGCATCAAGCTATCCTGGTTCTCTTCTCATAGATACCAGTCTGCAATAGGGTAACAGACTTTAATGGAGTTACTCCTGATTTACACTAGCAGAAGAGACAGGAGAAGCAGGCCCAAATGTATTTATCATATGGCTCCATGCTTTGCATGTAGGGCAATATCTGTGGCAGAAATCCCAGGTGAAATCTTGATAAAGAGGATAAATAAATGGATTGTGCAGTAAATCTCATACATGTGGGTCAGATGCCTCAGCTCCAAATACACACATCCACAGTATAGATAAAAGTGCAGGGTAAAGGCAGGAGTAGCAGCTAGGATCCTGTGGGTTAACACAGTTTACAGATTCAGCTATCCCCATCACTAGCCTACTTTTACCAGAACACCCCATCTCCGCTATGTGGCTCTCAAGATTTGCAGCGTCCTTCTGTGCAGGCTTCTGCAGCCTGGTCCTCCCTGCACAGCAGAAACATGGCATTTCTGCATGCATTTCTGCAGCATCCAGATTTCTAAAGACATTTAGGCTCCTAAAGATGCAGATAGGGGTGCCTAGTGGGATTTTCAAAAATAACCAGACACCTCTCTGCTTCTTTAGGCATCTAAATACTTTTAAAATTCTGTCCCCAAGTTCTCTGAGGCAGGAATTGTCATTAATTCTATGTATGTGCAGCACCTAGCACAATGCAGCCCAACCTGCTTGTGGCCTATATGCACCACTACAGTATAAGTGTTAATAATTTCTGTTAGGCTTTTAGCATTGCTGGTGGGGAGCAGATTTCATACATGCAGTTGCATAAAGTTGCATAAGTGACTGTCCTTGTAAATGTACTCATGTTATCTCCTAGGATACTGTGACGCATACTAAACCAGAAGCAGCATGGGATTTAGCCCACACGTACAGTAATACTTTTGGACTCACAAAATATCCATGTCTCAAAAAAATCATATTCTTTGATGCATACTGCGTCTGTCGCTGCACAAAGCTGATTGTCAGTATGGGTCAAGAGAAGAAAGGCATGTTTGACAACTGCTTTTTCAGCTACTTTTTTAAAATGAATCTCCATGAGGATCACCTTTCTTTAGATTCACTTATACCTGCTCCTATCTGCCATGTCACAGGATATTATGAAACACAACCTGACCACTGAGTCAGGGGCAACCTGTTAATAAAGTGAAAGCGCACATGAAGCTTGTTAAAAACCAAAGTTGAAAACACATGTTGCAGGTGTGGGGTCAAACGTCCAGAGTTCTTCTTTGAATATACCACACTGGACATGCCAAAGAAAGCATTTTGCTTCCTGTGCAGCACTCCCAGTCCCTGGGGACCTGGGAAATAAAAGATCTGAACCAGGGGACTAAGTCCATCTCTTTCATATGCCAGTGCAGCAGCAGCAGATGAGCTAGGCCACAAAATTTGATAGGGACCTCCCCCCACCTCTTCAAGTTTGTATTATAGCATGAACCAGGTGTTAATTATGGGTAGAAACAAACAGATACATTTCAAGATGATCAGCAAAATCATAGCTGATTCAAGCACTTCAAGTTTATCATCCCAATAAAACATGTCATACAGATGTTCTGTAATTCACTGTCTATTTACACAGGTTTGTATGCAATGTTGTTGTAACCATGTTGCTCCCAGGATATTAGAACAACAAGGAAGGTGAGGCAATAACTTTTATAGGACCAATTTCCATTGATGAGAGAGTAAGGTTGCCAGCTGTCCAGTTTTCGACCAAAACATCAGGTTGAAAAGGGACCCTGGCGGCTCCAGTTAGCATCACTGACCGGGCCATTAAAAGTCTGGCTGGCAGCGCAGCAGGGCTAAGGCAGGCTCCTTGCCGGCCATGGCTCCACGTGGCTCCCAAAAGCAGTGGCATGTCCACCCTCCAGCTCCTAGGTATAGGGGTAGCCGGGGGGCTCCACATGCTGTCCCCACCTCAAGCACCAGCTCTGCAGCACCCATTGGCTGGGAACCCCAGAACCCGCAACCCCAGCTGGAGCCCTCACCTCCTCCCGCATCCCAACCCCCTGAGCTAGCCCAGTGAAAATGAGCGAGTGAGTTAGAATGGGCAGAGTGGGGAAGGGGTGGGAGGAAGGGGTGAGGAGGGGTGAGGCCTTGGAGAATGGGTGGCCCTTGGAGGAGAGGAGGGGCAGGGCAAGGGTGTTCAGTTTTGTGCAAGTAGAAAGTTGGCAACTCTATGACAGAGACAAGCTTTTGAGCTTACACAGAGCTCTTCTTCACCCACCCACCTTGTGTCTCTATTTACACAGGTGTCACTCTCACCCAAAGTGAAACTTTTTATCTACTGTAACCCTTAGATCTCATTGTTGGGGCAGGTTCACTATTTCTAATGGCTCAATAAATCATAGAAGGGGTGTAGTCTGATTCCTGTGCATACATGAAATGACTAATAATGCTAGAGAGAATTACATACATATTGAAGAGCAAAGAGGCCCCTTAGTGCATGCCCTCAGGCCATACAAGTGATGCTCAACTCTACTTAGTTTCTAGCAGTGAAAAAAAAATACCTCAAGCATCTCGGGTGAGGGAACCAGACATGTGAACACCCATTGACAATAATGGAATTGCTCTGACTGACATATAAGGAGACTAATTCTTTAGCTTTTAGGATTTCCTCACAACATCTTACAGGCTGGAAGTAAGCTCTGATACTGGTGAGTATGCTGGTTCTGTACATTGAAGGCTAATAGTGTTTGGCATTCTTGTTACTGATATAATAGGGGGTGTCTTATTAATGGGCCTATTTCCTAATATGTATGTGTACTCTATTCAGAGAGGAGAAGTTTCTGTGGCTTCACTCTGAATGCCTGTCATGTTGCCATGCATAGCTCCCTTAAGCATAGCTCCCTTAAGCCTCATCTTTTTCTTAGCTTAGCAGCCACAGTGTTTATGGACTTCTTTTAGAAAATCTTTACTTATTAAGAGATTACTTCTAATAATTTGTGGGGAAAATTAGATAAGACAACTGCTAATGTTCAGACATTAGATGTTGATACCTTCAGAAGGCTGATGGAAAAAATCTTGCTATGTTGCATGACCTCTTCAATTTTTTCTCCTGCAATGTAGTTTGTGGTGTGATATCACCATAAGTAACTTTTTCACTTTAAGACTTGGCCTGGATCCAAATGGTTTTAAAGTCACTTGCTCAGGCAAAAGAAGAATGGTATGTTTGGGATGAAATTATCCTAAAGGGCATTGTTGCAATTAGAGAGATGAATGACCATGGGCTTTATTTAGAACACTAGGTACACATTTCATATCATTATTCTAAGCAACCCAGCTCACACTGCTAGGTAGTATAACGTTACTGAGTCAATACCTGCAAAACCATTTCTAAGTGAGGGGCCATTTTAACTCCATATTTATTTTTAACTCCATGTTAAGTAACTGTTTAGTACAAAAAAATCTTTCCTAAGTAACCTTAATTTCTTCTGCCCCATGCCGCAAAACAAATCACAGTTGTACTTAAATTCATAACAAGGTAGTATACAAGGAGGGTGGAAAGAGGGATAAAATTGAGATTAGGAAATGTATTTTACAGTTAGAAAGAGTAGACATGTTAGAGATGCATACTGCTCAAATTTTCTTTTAAACAGCAAGGCAACATTTTATTTGCTGCTGCCTGCATATTAAATCTGTACTTTCAAATGTGTTACTTATTTATGTTTTCTATGCTCTCTGTAATAAAATTGTGTTTCATCTACACACAATCATATATATATATATAGTTATGTGGAGTGGTACTGGCGACTACATCCATCACAAACCTTTGAGTTTGAGTGTGAATGCACCCTTCAATAACTGAGTCTGACAGCTATGTTAAATCAGACCCCCCCCACACACACACATACACACACCTAATAAAAAGGGGATGGGGGTTGTGGACATACCCAGGAGTTTGGATTGAGAGAGCAGAGGGCTTTTGCTGAGTATTGTGTGTGCAAAGGCAGAACACACAGCAGAGAGAGAGAGAGAGAGGGGCAGAGGCAAAAAACAAAAACACACCAAAACACACCAAGAAAGAAAAGCAGTAGCTGGTGAGCACACTGTGACCCTGGGAAAAGCTAGAGAGCGCTTCTGGGTCTGTTATTGGCTAAAAAGGCTTGGGTCTGCAAACGACAAAACTGCTCCTTTCGTTCTTGGTTCCTCCTGCATTCAGAGAAGCAGGACTCTGTACGTTCTTTATAAATACACAAACACTGCATCAAAAAATACCTGACTACCACCAATTCCTACTCCCAAATGGAACAAACCCAAGCCCCCAACTTTGACTAGCTATTCAGGTCAAAGAGTGGCAACAGGGACCAGTTTTCCAATTCCTAAGGAGAGATTGTTAGCTGGTATTCCTGTTGAACCAAGATGGAACATGTAATGGAGGTGTGCTTGCAGAAATATAAAAAGGCCAGCAGGAACTAAAACAAGACCTGGAAGTTTATGAGCAGGGGCTCAGAGATGGCTTGCAGGCTGAATGAGATCCATGTTGAAGCAACAATGACAAAATGGCCTAGATAGATTGGGAAACCCAGCTGCAACGCACCCAGGGTTGAATTGTTAAACAGATTGATGAGATGACCAACAATCTGACTTCCATAAACCAGTTTTCCCATGAAATAGTGGAGACCAAGCAAGCTTTAGCAAATTTGTAACTTGCTAACAGATATGAGCAGCAATAAATTATTTAAGGAGTTGAAAATTCAGCTGCAGAAGGAAAATCAAAGGGTCAGAGATCACAGTGGAAGGCAGATGCGTGGATGAGGAATTGAGCCAGTTAGAAGACTTGGATAAGACCAGATATTTAACATTTTTCTACCCTATTTGTAATCCACTAAGGCCCAGAGGAGAGAGGTTGGGCTGTCTAGTTTAAATGATGCACAAGCCAACTATCTTTTAAGGAAAATCTCCTTGGGAGGTTTATTTGATTGACAGGAGGACAGCCATAAGGAACCACCAGATGATCTACTCTGACCTCATGCATATCACAGGCCAACTATACCTGCACACTAAACCCAACCATGGAAATTAGACCAAAGTATTACAGCCCACAGGAAACTAGACTATAAGCAGAGAATAGGAGGGACCAAGGTGCACCAGTGCCAAGGCCCTTACAATGGCAGGGAAATGATTAAGTGAGATATACCCATATAATCCCAGCAAGTAATCCACACACTGCAGAGGAAGGTGAACAACCCTCAAGGTCATTGCCAACCTGACTCAGGGGAAAATTCCTTCCTAACCCCACATCTGATGATCAGTGAGACCCTGTCCTGTGAGCAAGATCCATCCAGCCAAGCACTTAGAGAACGCTTTGTTCCACTTTAGAGCCATGGCCCTCCCCATCTCCAGACGTGGCCATCCCTGATGATGAGTTTTAAAAAACTCAGAATACATTGGGGGGAAAATCCCTTCCTGACCCCTCAAGTGGTCATCTGAAACCCTGAAGTGTGAGCTTTGAGAAACATAAGACACAAAGCGGAAATGAGCCCCAGGGTTGCTGAATCCTGCTCCCTAGTATCACAAGCAACCCTGTCATACAGTTGCACTCAAATTTATTCAGCTCTCTTTTAAAACTAATTGCCTCCACAGCTCCTATTGGGAGGCTGTTCCAGAACCTTACTCCTCTGATAGTTAGAAACCTTCTAATTTCTATCCTGAATTAATGGCCAGTTTATATCCATTTGTACTGGTGCCAACATTGTCCTTTAGGTTAAATAGCTCTTCACTCTCCCTGGTATTTACCTCGGTAATATATTTATAGAAAACAATCATATAGTCTCAAAGCCTTCTTTTTGCTAAACTAAACAAGTTTAAACTAAACTTCCTCAGTTTGTAGCAGGAATTCCTCATTACTTACAAAACCAATTCTAAAATTGCATCATATTTTGTTGGTTCAGTGATGACTTGATGAAGAAAACCATCTATTACCTACAGGAATAAGGGGGCCCTACAAGGATAAGTACCATTTATTCTCCAATCTATATCCAGGCAGAATCTCCCATTATGGCTCAGTGCCCCAAAGTACATGTCTAATAATGATAAAGAGATCACTATCCTTGTCTGGAGTCTGACCCTGAGTGTCTATAGCAAACCTCTAACACTATCCCAGTAGAACCTCTTTTACAACCCTTCCCAAAGTGATTTTGGCCAAAACAGATTCCTTTTGTTCATACTAATCACTTCGTATTTCTTTACAGTGTACCACTTAGTTGATATATGACCCTATGCCAACACCTTTACACCACTCTCCTAAACAGCACATACCTTTCAATACCCTTATGAGTCATCAGTGCTATTCCACCGTGTGTCTGTAATCCCTATAATATCTGAATTGACCTCCCGCACCAGGAGTTCCATTTCCTCCATTTTATTGCCCAGACTCCCGGTATCTGTGTACAAGCATTTCTGTTGTTTCCCTAGGACCTCACTCAGTTCAGTTCAATTCAACATTATAGCTCAAATGAACATCTGGGGTAATGGACATAACACAGGGTTTCTAGCAGCCAGCATGGGTACCCCAGTTCTGATAGTGCTGCGAAACCTGCTGCCAGAAAAGAAACTGAGTTATCCAGACCTGGTACAAACCCTTGTCACATTGTGTGGAGCTAGCCATCAATCTGAGCTTGCCAGGGCACAGCTTAGAGCTAGAAGGAGAGGGAAAGAAGAAACCCCATCTGAACAGAAAAAAGGACCTGCAGAGGTTTGTGCTCCTGGCATACTCAGATACAACCAAGGCCTTCTAGGATAGACTTCAAGGGACCATTTTATAGATATGCAGCTGGATTTGGACTCGTAGATCACAATCTGCAAGAGGAAGCCAAAGACACTCTCAGAGGCTGTGGAATTTGCCATAGAACAATTTTTTTTCTTGCAGCCTCCCTGCAGCAGTTCAACATAAGAAAATAGGATCATAGAATATCAGGGTTGGAAGGGACCTCAGGAGGTCATCTAGTCCAACCCCTGCTCAAAGCAGGACCTAATCCCCAACTAAATCATCCCAGCCAGGGCTTTGTCAAGCCTGACCTTAAAAACCTCTAAGGAAGGAGATTCCACCACCTCCCTAGGTAACCCATTCCAGTGCTTCACCATCCTCCCAGTGAAAAAGTTTTTCCTAATATCCAACCTAAACCTCCCCCACTGCAACTTGAGACCATTACTCCTTGTTCTGTCATCAGCTACCACTGAGAACAGTCTAGATCCATCCTCTTTGGAACCCCCTTTCAGGTAGTTGAAAGCAGCTATCAAATCCCCCCTCATTCTTCTCTTCCGCAGACTGAATAATCCCAGTTCCTTCATCCTCTCCTCATAAGTCATGTGCTCCAGCTTACTAATCATTTTTGTTGCCCTCCGCTGGACGCTTTCCAATTTTTCCACATCCTTCTTGTACTGTGGGGCCCAAAACTGGACACAGTACTCCAGATGAGGCCTCACCAATGCCGAATAGAGGGGAATGATCATGTCCTTCGATCTGCTGGCAATGCTCCTATTCATACATCCCAAAATGCCATTAGCCTTCTTGGCAACAAGGGCACACTGTTGACTCATATCCAGCTTCTTCTCCACTGTAACCCCTAGGTCCTTTTCTGCAGAACTGCTGCCTAGCCACTCGGTCCCTAGTCTGTAGCAGTGCATGGGACTCTGCACTTGTCCTTGTCCCATAAGAATGTCCATACTGGGTCAGACCAATTGTCCATCTAGCCCAGTATCCTGTCTTCCAACAGTGACCAGTGTCAAGTGCTTCAGAGGGAATGAATAGAACAGGCAATCATTGAATGATCCATCCCTTGTCATCCATTCCCAGCTTCTGGCAAACAGAGGCTAGGGATATTCAGAGCATGATGTTGCATCCATACCCATCCTGGCTAATAGCCATTGATGGACCTATCCTCCATGAACTTATCCAATTCTTTTTGGAACTCGTTATGGTTTTGGCCTTCACAGCATCCCTGGCAAAGAGTTCCACAGGTTGACTGTGCATTGTGTGAAGAAGTACTTATTTATGTTTGTTTTAAACAGGTTGCCTATTAATTTCATTGAGTGACCCCTAGTTCTTCTGTTATGTTAAGGAATAAATAACATTTCCTTATTTACTTTCTCAAGATTTTATAGACCCAAATAATATACCATCGTAGTCATCTCTTTTCCAAGCTGAAAAGTCCCAGTCTTTTTCATCTCTCCTTCTATGGAAGGTATTCCATATCCCTAATCATTTATGTTGCCCTTCTCTATACTTTTTCCAATTCTAATATAACTTCTGAGATGGGGCAACCAGAACTGCATGCAGTATTCAAGGTGTAGGTATACCGTGGATTTATATAGAGGAATTATGATATTTTCTGTCTTATTATCTATCCTTTCCTAATAGTTTCTAACATTCTGTTTGCTTTTTTGACTGCTGCTGCACATGGAGCAAATGTGTTCAGAGAACTATCTACAATGATTCTAAGATCTCTTTCTTGAGTGATAACTGCTAATTTAGACCCCATAATTTTGTTTGTGTAGTTAGGATTATGTTTTCCAATGTGCATTACTTTGCATGTATCAACATTGGATTTCATCTGCCAGTTTGTTACCTAGTGACCTGTCATAAATATAAAGGGAAGGGTAAACCCCTTTAAAATCCCTCCTGGCCAGAGGAAAAATCCTCTCACCTGTAAAGGGTTAAGAAGCTAAAGGTAACCTCGCTGGCACCTGACCAAAATGACCAATGAGGAGACAAGATACTTTCAAAATCTGGGAGGAGGGAGAAAAACAAAGGGTCTGGGTCTGTCTGTATGATGCTTTTGCCGGAGACAGAACAGGAATGGAGTCTTAGAACTTAGTAAGTAATCTAGCTAGGTATGTGTTAGATTATGATTTCTTTAAATGGCTGAGAAAATAGCTGTGCTGAATAGAATGACTATTCCTGTCTGTGTGTCTTTTTTGTAACTTAAGGTTTTGCCTAGAGGGATTCTCTATGTTTTGAATCTAATTACCCTGTAAGGTATTTACCATCCTGATTTTACAGAGATGATTCTTTTTTACTTCTATTAAAAGTCTTCTTGTAAGGAAACTGAATGCTTTTTCATTGTTCTAAGATCCAAGGGTTTGGGTCTGTGGTCACCTATGCAAATTGGTGAGGATTTTTACCAAACCTTCCCCAGGAAGTGGGCTGCAAGGGTTGGGAGGATTTTGGGGGGAAAGATGTTTCCAAACTACGTTTTTTCAGGAACCCAGATAAAGTTTGGTGGTGGCAGTGGAAGTCCAAGGGTAAAATAGTTTGTACCTTGGAGAAGTTTTAACCTAAGCTGGTAAGAGTAAGCTTAGGAGGTTTTCATGCAGGTCCCTATCTTCCCCATCTGTACCCTAGAGTTCAGAGTGGGGAAGGAACCTTGACATGACCCAGTTTTGTGAGACTCTTTGAAACTCTTCGCAATCTGCTTTGGACTTAACCAGATCACAAGAAGAGGAAGCAGCTGCTATGGAAGAAGATGGAAGCTGATTGCCATAATCCCTATAGGTATAGTTCTGTGTCTAATGTGCATGATGAAAGGGGGGATTCTAATCTGGTTCACACCTGTATTGACCAATTACATTAACTGATGAATTTGGTTTGTAAAAGATGGTAAATTGACAGTAATGCAAAAATTAAAGGAAACAGTTCAATTCAATGCTGGTACTATGACAAAACTGGCCACAAAAGGGATTGTTATAAATTATGGCTGCCAATTAATCGCAGTTAACTCACGCAATTAACTCAAAAAATGAATTGTGATTAAAAAAATTAATCGTGATAAATCACAGTTTTAATTGCACTTTTAAACAATAGAATACCAATTGAAATTTATTTAATATTTTGGATGTTTTTCTACATTTTCAAATATTTGATTTCAATTTACAACACAGAATACAAAAAGTATAGTGCTCACTTTAAATTATTTTTATTACAAATACTTGCACTGTAAAAATGATAAGCAAAAAAGAAAGTATTTTTCAGTTCACCTCATACAAGTACTGTAGTGCAATCTCTTTCGTGAAATTGCAACTTACAAATTTAGATTTTTTTTTGTTACATAACTGCACTCAAAATAAAATCAATATAAAACTTTAGAGCCTACAGGTCCACTCAGTCCTACTTCCTGTTTAGCCAATCACTAAGAAAAACAAGTTTGTTTACATTTACAGGAGATAATGCTGCCCACTTCTTATTTACAATGTCACTTGAAAATGAGAACAGCTGTTTGCATGGCACTGTTGTAGCTGGCATTGCTAGGTATTTACATGCAAGATATGCTAAACATTCATATGCGCACTCATGCTTTGGCCACCATTCCAGAGGACATGCTTCCATGCTGATGATGCTCATTAAAAAAATGCATTAATTAAATTTGTGACTGAACTCCTTGCGGGAGGATTATATGTCTCCTGCTCTGTTTTACCTGCATTCTGCCATATATTTTGTGTTATAGCAGCCTCAGATGATGACCCAGAACATGTTGTTTGATTTAAGAACACTGACATTTGACAAAATGCAAAGAAGGTACCAATGTTAGATTTCTAAAGATAGCTACAACACTTGACCCAAGGTTTAAGAATCTGAAGTGCCTTCCAAAATCTGAGAGGGATGAGTTGTGGAGCATGTTTTCAGAAGTCTTAAAAGAGCAACACACTGATGCAGAAACTACAGAACCCGAACCACCACCAACAACAAAAAAATCAACCTTCTGCTGATGGCATCTGATTCAGATGAAAATGAACTTTTGTCAGTCTGCACTGTTTTGGATCATTATTGAGCAGAACCCTTCATCAGCATGGAAGCATGTATTCTGGAATGGTGGGCAAAACATGAAGGTACATATGAATCTTTAGCAGATCTGGCACAAATATCTTGCAGTGCTGGCTACAACAGTGCCATGCGAATGCCTGTTCTCACTTTCAGGTGACATGGTAAATAAGAAGAGGGCAGCATTATCTCCTGAAAATGTAAACAAACTTGTTTGTCTGAGCAATTGGATGAACAAGATGTAGGACTGAGTGGACTTGTAGGCTCTAAAGTTTTACATTTTTGAATGCAGTTGTTTTTTGTACATAATTCTACATTTTTAAGATCAACATTTATGATAAAGAGATTTCACTACAGTACTTGTATTAGGTGAATTGAAAAATACTATTTCTTTTTTCTTTTTTACAGTGGAAATATTTGTAATAAAAAATAAATGTAACCCTTCTGCCAGACGGAGCCAGCAGCAACAAGTGCCGGGTTCAGTATCGAGGGGTTCCTTTTCAACAATACAACACAAAACTGTCTCAAGCCCCCACCAGTGACCTGGGACAATTACACATCACCCCCTGGGCACCTCTAAGAGGCAATACTTCCCCTCTCGCAAGCATAGAGTCTGAGTGTAGCAAAACCTTTTAATAAAAGGAGGGAATTAACTCAGCATTCAACTGGGAAAACACTGCAACTAGGGTTCATAAACACAAACCATGAGCAAAAGACACGCCCCCCAGTAAGTTGGGCAGTGTCCTTTTCCCCTCAGCATCTTAAGTCCAGCAACCCAAAAGCCCCTTTAACGTACCCGTCCCTTCTCTGTTGCTGTCCTTGACCAGTGCAGCCCCAGAGTTCAGAGGTTCAGCCTCAGAGTTCACATCCCACTCTGTGTGGAAGGTGGGGGGGCAGTAAGGAGGCACATTATACACTGCATTCACTTGTTGCCCTAACCGCTGATTGCCACGCCTCTGCATGGCTCTGCTCCTCTCCACCAGCCTGGGCACTTGCCAGGCCTCTCCGCCAGCTACCCTGCTTGCCATACCTCTCCACCAGATGCCCTCTCTCCAAGGTGTCTACAGGCCCCCCCACACACACATTTAACACAGCTCTCAGTAATTCCAGCTGTTAGTGCAGAACCTCACTGCTGGTGCACACTGGGAAGTCTCTTTCAATAGAGATGCTGTCTCAAAATAACTCTAATACTTAGGTATTAGTAATTTCAGCTCTGCAGTGTGTAACAAGACTCTCAACTAAGTCTAAATTAGGTCTTTTATTATACCACAAAGAGAAGAAAGGGCAAATGGTGTCTAGGACCCATAAACAGAGCCCACAGCACCACATACAAGTATCCACCCACACCATCTTTCAACTCACTGGGATTTGGAACCCATGTCCCCTGCCTAGAGAGTGCCATTCAGTTGAGGGTGAGTCCCTCCATTGGGGTATACCAGGTACAGTTCTGCTGCCCTCAGTTCACACAACTAGGATAACAACCCTTTATTAGTCCTGCCCCAATAACAAGGAGACTGGAGATCCAACACCAGCCACAAGTGATCATCTGGGCAAGCAATCCCATCATGCTGAGGACCTAGGCAGGGTGGGTGTGTCCATGCAAATGAGATCAGCTTCTGAAGTGTTTTTCCACAGCTCACCACTAGATGTCAGGGGAGAGCTCATTCAGATTCTGCTAACATAAAGTGAGCACTGTACATTTTGTATTCTGTGTTGTAATTGAAAACAATATATTTGAAAATGTAGAAAACATCCAAAATATTGAAAAAAGAAAAGGAGTACTTGTGGCACCTTAGAGACTAACCAATTTATTTGAGCATGAGCTTTCGTGAGCTACAGCTCACTTCATCGGATGCATACTGTGGAAACTGCAGAAGACATTATATACACAGAGACCATGAAACAATACCTCCTCCCACCCTCTGTGTATATAATGTCTTCTGCAGTTTCCACAGTATGCATCCGATGAAGTGAGCTGTAGCTCACGAAAGCTCATGCTCAAATAAATTGGTTAGTCTCCAAGGTGCCACAAGTACTCCTTTTCTTTTTGCCAATACAGACTAACACGGCTGTTACTCTGAAAAATATTGAAATAAACGGTATTCTATTATTGTTTAACAGAGCGATTAACTGTGCAATTAATCACTATTAATTTTTTTAATCACATGATTAATCGCGATTAAATTTTTAAATCACTTGATGGCCGTATTATAAATTTAAGACAGGCCAAGACAGTCTGCTGCAAGTGTCTTGAAAGCCTCTCTCGTTGTTCAGGAAATGGCGGTACACCAAGCTGAAGGCGCAAACCCTACAGTTTTTGTTAGGTGTGAGCAGTTAAACGATAATGGAAGTGTGGATATTGGGAGTGCAATAGGATGTGTAATAGCACAGCACTGGTTGATATGGCCTCAGACATAATATTTGTTAGACCAGAGATGGTAAAAAGGCTAGGAAATAGGGAATCCAAAACTAAGCCACCTAATTGGTCTCAAATGGAGACAGTGACCAAAGCAAGGCCATCAGACCAAATAAGGGGAAAATTGGGTTTGAAAATTTGGCCTCTGGAATTTGAACAAGAAGTCTAGATGGCTGAAATAGTGCATATGCTAATAATTGGTTTGGATTTCATTATGCCAAGAAATATGTCTTACATATTCCGTCTGTGGAAGTCTCCCAGGTGAGTCAAATGGCTTGTAGGCTATTGATTTGCAGTGAACAAGTTGTCCTGCCTCCAGGGGCAGATGCCATTATAACAGCTACATGCTGTAGGTAGTTTTCCAGCCAGGGAAAGATGTGGAGTTGTTGAAACCAGGTTAAAGAACCAGGGTCTCAGGGGAACCTTGGCTGCTAAAGCTCTGAATGCGCTAGATCAGCGGTCGGTAACCTTCGGCACACGGTGCATCAGGGTAATCCACTGGCAGGCCATAAGGCATTTCGTTTACATTGACTGTCCACAGGCACAGACCCCGCAACTCCCAGTGCCCGTGGTTTGCTGTTCCTGGCCAATGGGAGCTGTGGGAAGTGGCAGCCAGCACATCCCTGCAGCCCACGACTTCCTGCAGCTCCCATTACCTGGGAACAGCAAACCACAGCCACAGGGAGCTGCGGGAGGCTGTGCCTATGGACAGTCAATGTAAACAAAATGTCTCACGGTCCTCTAGTGGATTACCCTGATGGGCTGTGTGCCAAAGGTTGCCGACCCCTGCTCTACACTTTCCTCAACTTCTTCCCTTCATTGAAGCCTCCTTCTGCTCTTTATAGGTCAATCACTCTTGATTTCTCTCAGGTGGGGTGCTGGCTTAGCTTCAGGCTGTCCAGTCCACAAGGCAAGTACCCTGTTATAGAAGTTTCTGGCATGCAACAAATAGCAAAAAAGGGAAACAATTTCAGTGGGCAGCAAGTGTGAATTAGCATTTCCAAACTTGAAAAAGGCTCTTGTGACTGCTCCTGTCTTGGCTTACCCATGTCTCAAAACCCCTTTCTCAATGGATAGAGAAGCTAGTGCTTACAGTTTGAGGGAAAGAATTTCAGTGCAACTGCCCCGTCCCTCCTCCTCCAAATCTGAGAATGTAGCTGTGGAAGTTGAGACTGGAAAAGTTCTTACAGAATTCAATTCCCCATTGAAACAGAATGGGCAGGGTCTGCCTCAGCCAGAATATTCTACATAAACAGTAGTCATTCCTCAGGAACTGACTGGTGGTTGAAAGAAAATCCAACAGGGAGCAAAAAATCCAACAAGTGTTTAGGTGGGAATAAATATCTATTTAGTTTGGTGATGTGAGGACACATTGATAACAAGACTGTATACATATGTAGATAGTTAACCTTGTATCAGTTTTAATTTGTTAAACCGTTTTCTCTTTGGGATGGGTCATACAAGGTGTCACCATTTTAGACACCATCATGATGGCAGGTAAAGCTAAAATGGGAGGGGGTGTTATGCTATTAGGTCCTGGTGACCGCACTGATAACAACCCTCTGAGATTGTAAATGGGACCCTTCTCCTATTATCTTTTTGAGGGATGGAAGC
The DNA here is from genome assembly GCF_965152275.1 of Natator depressus. NCBI lineage: Eukaryota > Metazoa > Chordata > Testudines > Cheloniidae > Natator > Natator depressus. The sequence continues at coordinate 182,282,343 of NC_134236.1, read as the reverse complement.
TAGGAGTGTGTCCTCTCCCCCACCCCCAAATACCATGATTCATATGGAATGAAAGGGAAGTATTGTCCCCATTCAAACATCTTAACCAAGGGCCAGACAGCAATGAGTACAAGCCTGGGGAAGGGTTGGGTGGCCATGTAAATGGTATAGTGCCCTCTCATCTGGGATCCTTCCCCCTCAGAACCCACTGATATGCCTTCAGCTTGTGAGGGCTTCATAGCACGGAGCTGGTATCATACTGCAACTGGGCCCAGGAGCTGGACAATAGCAAACAAGTGAAAATAAAATTGTTCTGCTTATTTCTAAAAGACATGTAGCCAGACCCAGTATTTTATTGATTGTATTGCTGGTTTCCATAGCAACAGATGTAGAACAGTTAATTAAGATCAAGGGTTAGGCAATGATAAAAATTGGAATTTTCAGTGCTTCATCTATCATGAATATTCAAATTAGTTTCCCTAACAAAATATCTGTTGGACTGAAATGGCGATGATTGAATCATTTTAATAAAAATAAATGAAACTTGTTAAAAAGAGCCTAATGCTGATATATTTGGTCTTGGTTTATCCCTTTAGAAAGCATTTTGGCTTTGATAATCAAACTAAAAAACAATTAGAAAAATGTGGGGAATTTGTATATTATCACAGAAAGATCCTTGTGATCAAAAGTACTTTATTGTAATCTGCTTGTCAATAAGCATTTTCATTAATTTATTCAACCAAAGCCCCTGAATGTTTTCACAGCAACTAAAATATTGGTTTAGCTGGAAAAGAGCCACTTCTTTGCCTCAGACCTCATTATTCCGATTAACTCAGCCTGCTGCATGCAATAATGGGATGGTCACAGCAGTTCTCTGATTTGTCCCCATTGGGGAGGAGGGGTGTAAGAAAAAGAGAGAGATATAAGGGAGAGACTCTCTTGCAGCATGGCCTGATAGTGGAGAGGGGAGGGGGTCCTCGGTCCTTCTTCTCCCTCTTCAGCAAAAAGACAACAAAATTGACAGGCCCGCAGTATGGGTGAGGACAATGGACTCTTTGTGTTTGCCAAGGGCCAACTAAGAGTGAGTATGATTAAAAAGCTGCTGATAAAGGATTTCCCTAATGGTTAAACAACAAGAAGCTAGGGTTCCTTTTGCCATATGCAGCTTGCTTGCTCATGCCCTGAATGGATTCTTAGTGCCTCAGACTCAGTATGTTGAGCTTGCTCTTGAGTAAAAGCTTCCCCAGACTGCAGTAATAGAAACAGCTTTTCAAAAAGGTGAGGAGGACTCACCATTCTTTTCACTGTGTAAGAGCTGCATCCTCATTGTAATGCCAGGTCACAGAGCTATAGCTTCTGGACTGGTAGCACAGAATTCTATGTAGCACACACTGTAAGAGATCTAAGCTTAGACCTAGACTCAGTGCTTCAGTGCCTAACTCTGTAAGATACTGAGCAATGCAAAGACATCTGCTGAGTCTCAATGAATAAGATGCAGATCCCAAAAGGAGTTTGGTTCACAGTAGGGTGACCAGACAGCAAATGTGAAAAATCGGGATGGGGGTGGGGGGTAATAGGAGCCTATATAAGAAAAGGACCCAAAAATCGGGATGGTCCCTATAAAATCGCGATATCTGGTCACCCTAGTTCACCGAAGCATCTCATTCAAACATTGAGAGGCCTCCTCCAAGGCCATTAATTGTCTGTCTCTGCATAGTCACCCAACAGAGCCTATTTCCCCTGATTTACTATGCTGCTAACAGCATGGCATTAACAGTGCTGCCTGAAATCTCCCTCCATCATTGAAGTTTCCTCAGAAAGCAACTTTGCTTCTATTCTGACTTCAGCATATATTGGATCACCTGGCATATTACTCCCTGTGACAAAGCTCTTTCCTTGTCTCCGTGGGTCCCGTGTTTCCTGGTGGATTTCGCTAGCCTTAGAGACTCACTGTGACCCTCCATGTAGCTTTTCTCTCTCTAGAGGCAAGTGTCAGAGCTTACTGAGCCATTTTTATCATAAGCCAGCAAGTGAGGTGAGGAGAAGCAACCCTCCCTCTCACAGTCTCTGTTGTTTCCCAGTCTCAGTGATTAATCGGGGAAGGGAGAGGGGAGCCCAGGCCCACCCTCTATTCCGGGCTCCAGCCCAGGGACCCTGATAGTAGCAGCTATGGTAGCTGACTTTTTGGAAATAGGATGTGTACAATTCCCTGGGCCACTTCCCCACAGCAGCCCCCACTCAATATCTCCTTCACCGTTACCTCAGAGCCTTCTTCCTTGCTCCTGATATGGATTTGTACTGCTTAGTTCTTCCAACAGCATGGCTTCCTCCTACAGCTCCTGACATGCGCACCTCACCTACTAACTGGGAGGCTTTTAACTAGTTCCAGCCAGCCCTTGATTGACTTCATGTGTCACAATCAATCTAGCTATCTCCACTGCTTTCTAGAAAGATCTTAATTGGCCTTGATTAACCTGGAGCAACTGGCCTTGCTCCGTCAAACTCCCGAACCCATCAGTTACCATCTCCTGTGGGGTGAGGCAAGATAGCCTATGTTCCTGTTCTGTTTCAGCAGGATCAGCATTCATGTCGTGCTCTCTGTCATTATCTGGCCTGGGCTAGGGAAGCTAATGATTCAACCAGTGATCCAAATTCTGTGGTGAATCCTGGTCACATGCCTACTGAAGCATGTTGCGCATATGCTAAGAAGAAGAAGCAGGACCCAATAAGACTACCTTATGAATTGCTCCAAGAGTGCAGTGTAAAAGACCTAGAGAAAAAGTAGAAGCCTGCAGCATCAGATACAGGATTGGGAGTCGGGGTGCAGAGAAAGCCAGGAAAGGCTCTCCTTCTCCCCAGCACTGCCTATACCCAGGGCTATGTAAGTGAAACCCCCATCCAAGGCCACCAGATCCCATGCAGCTTCACCATTACCCCCATCACACACCAACTGTCACCCTGATCAAACTGCTTATATACTATCCCTTTCCCCTATCACTTGGTTACCTGGTCTGTTAGATCCCCAGTCCTGGAAAGACTTATGCCCAGGCTTGTCTGCACGCACTGAGAACTGTCTCAGTGTCTTCAATAGAACTACTCTCAGTGCATGAAATAAAATACATGTTTGTAGGATCCAGGCCTTAGACTAAGCTCTTCAGGTCAAGGACTGTCTCTTACTATATGTTTGCAAAGTGCCTAGCATAATGGGCTGCCTCCCGCCATCTGCAATCATGGCTGATACCTGTAGGACCTACCATAATGCAAACAACAGCAATTACAATAATTTCACATCATGGTGTTTCTAAGATACACATTTCTTAAAAGGCAGGAGCGCATTTTGCTTGTGCAATGTATTTAAGGGTCATGATGTAGTCTCATCTAAAAGGTTTCCGTGGCATAGGTTTAAGATAGGGGTCGGCAAACTTCGGCATGCGGCCCATTAGGATAATCCACTGGAGGGCCGCAAGGCATTTTGTTTATGTTGACCATCCGCAAGCACGGCCTTCCACAGCTCTCAGTAGCTGCGGTTCGCCGTTCCCGGCCAATAGGAGCTGTGGGAAGCAGTGGCCAGCACATCTCTGGGGCCCCCGGCTTCCCACAGCTCCCATTGGCTGGGAACAGCAAACCTCAGCCACTGGGAACTGCGGGGGCCATGCCTGCAGATGGTCAATGTAAACAAAATGTCTCACGACCTGCCAGTGGATTACCCTGATGGGCTGCATGCCGAAGGTTGCCGACCCCTGGTTTAAGATATGTGCAGTGGCACGGGGAAGCCCTGAATGAATTATGCAAGGCTTGCAAAAGACATGTGTCATGGAGTGCGGGGGAGTCAGGGCCCTGCACCTACCACTTCCTGTGATTCACCGTGACTCTCAGCCAGCCAGTAAAACAGAAGGTTTATTAGATGACAGGAACACAGTCTAAAACAGAGCTTGAAGGTACAGAGAGCAGGACCCCTCAGTCAGGTCCATCTTGAGGGGTAGGGAGCCCAGACCCCGGTTCACTGTTCCCTCTAAGCTTTGCATGTATGCGCGCGCACACAGATCCATAACCCCATGCACATGGCAAAACACAGTGCTCACAGAAAATGAAATACTACATCGGAGCCAGGCCAAAATATCATTTACAGGTGACTTTTGACATTATTCACCTACCATCTATCAACACAGCCAGATTCTACTAGCTGGCAAGCGGGGGGGAAAGGGAAAGGATGTTAAATTTCCTTTTTCTGAGTATTTAAAAATGATATTTATAAAATAACATGGTATTAAGCTATTATTATCACAAATTGCAAATTAAAACTTTTTAAATATATAAGCATTTTACTCGCTTGAGCGCATTTGCCTCATGGTACACAAATTTGAACTCTGCTTCAAAAATTTGCACAGAAGAAATTTTTTGCGCACACGGCCTGTCAAAAATTAGAGGGAACATTGCCAAGGTTCTGGGCTTCCCTCCGTTTCCCCAGCCAGCTCCAAACTGAAACTCCCTCCAGCCCCTCCTCTTTCCTTTGTCTCTTTCCCAGGCAAGGAGGCCACCTGACTCTTTGTTCTCCAACACCTTCAGTTGGCACCTTGCAGGGGAGGGGCCCAGGCCATCACTTGCCAGGAGACAGGGTGTCGGCCATTCTCTGTGTAGACCCTTGCACAACCCTGCCCTCTAGGGCTCTGCAACAATCACACACTCTTATGCCATCACCTAGGTACTTAAGAAATACATAGGGGAAACTGGGGCACCCACACAGTGTTCAGAGAAAACATTAAGAACATTCCCACTTCATCACAACATGCCAACACAACTTTTATCCCACATCAAGTATTCTGTAGGGGACATATGTCAGAGAAAAAAATATTGTATAAATGTTTAAGGGAGTTTTTAAAAAGTTATTGGGACTGTTTTTCATATTCCTCTGCCTGGAAAGTCAGGTGGCTTAATTAACAAACATACAGAGCTCAGAGAGAGAGCCATAAAAAAAAGTGACCTAAAATAGCTTCTGTATATATGTAAACATGTCAAGAATTTAAAGTCTTATTTCAGGCCCTTACAGGGCTTGAAGCAAGTCCCAGGTTCACTGAAAGTGAGATCCCCTACCCAAAAAGTAGAAAGCACCCAATTCTAGCTCTTCAGATATTGAACATTAAAGTTATAATTTTTAAAAGTGAGAAAATTTAAAACCAAACACCGGTGTAGGGCAGAACCCTGCCAGCATGAGCCTATGGCCAGTGTGAAAAGGACCTGGGGATTACAGTGGATGAGAAGCTGGATATGAGTCAGCAGTGTGCCCTGGTTGCCAAGAAGGCCAATGGCATATTGGGCTGTATTAGCAGGAGCATTGCCAGCAGATCGAGGGAAGTGGTTATTCCCCTCTATTCGGCACTGGTGAGGCCACATCTGGAGTGTCCAGTTTTGGTCCCCCCACTACAGAAGGAATGTGGACAAATTGGAGAGAGTCCAGTGGACGGCAACAAAAATTATTAGGGGGCTGGGGCACGTGACTTATGAGGACAGGCTGAGGGAACTGGGCTTTTTTAGTCTGCAGAAGAGAAAAGTGAGGGGGGATTTGATAGCAGCCTTCAGCTACCTGAAGGGGGGTTCCAAAGAGGATGGAGCTTGGCTGTTCTGAGTGGTGGCAGAGGAAAGAACAAGGAGTAATGGTCTCAAGTTGCAGTGGGGGAGATTTAGGTTGGATATTAGGAAAAACTATTTCACTAGGAGGGTGGTGAAGCACTGGAATGAGTTACCTAGGGAGGTGGTGGAATTTCCATCCTTAGAAGTTTTTAAGGTCAGGCTTGACAAAGCCCTGGCTGAGATGATTTAGTTGGTGTTGGTCCTGCTTTGAGCAGGGGATTGGACTAGATGACCTCCTGAGGTCTCTTCCAACCCTAATCTTCTATGATTCTATGATCTGAGTCCAGGGGGAGGAGGCAGAATTCTATGCTGGGGAAAGAACCAAGTTAAAAAACCCAGGCCAGCATCATGGGAAGGTGTTGAAAGATGTGGAATGCTGAGAGCAGTCCAGGAGGAGAGGGCTGTCTGGGAAGAAGGCAGGTGTACTGGTCAAAATATGAAAAATTCATTTATTTAACAGTCCCAGGATTTATCATACAGCCATAACCTCCATTTATGTGGCATTGAGTGAATGAAAGGAAGAGACACACACACATGTTGACAGAGGCACATTTTGAGGCCTATTTGAACTGGATTCACCAATCAAAATGTACTAAATCCTGGATTTAAACAGTGCTACAAGAGCCCAAAACTCTGGACAGGATTGTAAGGTTACCATCCAGCCAACTAAGCGGCAGAACGGAGTTGTGCTGCAGCAGCAGTACAACATGAACCAGACTAACCCCAAGAATCAGAATTGCTCCCCGCTACCGTGGGGAGGTCATTTATACCAGCCCTTTCACTGCCACAGTTTACTTCCCCATCTGCACTGGCTCAAGTGTGCAGTGCCAGGTTTACAATGGCGCCAGTGGCTCCATGGAGCTGGGCCCATGCTCAGAAGGGGCCCCGGCCTGCTCCACTTGCACTGCGCCTCGAGACCCTGCTCCTCCCTCCGCCCACTACTTGCTCCTCTCAGCCTGCCTGCCAGCTGGCCGAGGGCTCCTCTACACCCCCTGGCCCCTTCCCCCTGCTCCTCTCTGCCCCCTGGCAGGACCCCATTGCATCTTTGGCTCCAGGCCTGTGGGGCCTCGCCTGTCTCCCTGGAGCTGAGCCGCCTGGGACTGGTGCAGAAGCCTGGCCAGTCTCAGCCTGTGGGGAGGGAGGGCGGACAGTGGTGGGGGCTTGGCTGGGCCCCTCCACGCAAGTGCATCTTGAGGGAGCCCAGTGGGGCAGGTCTTGGCCTGGCTGATCGCACCACTCCTGAAGGGACAGAGCAATTCCCGGCCCCAGGGCCACCCCTGGCTGCGCTGCCACCTCAGCCCAGCAGACACAATCACCTCCCAGCAGGGCCGGTGAGTGCAGCTGGGAGGCAGGGCATGGGGGAGCAGGTCTGTGCGGAGTCTGGGGCAGGGGTGCCGGGCTGTGAGGGGGAAGGGAAGATGTGTGTGTTGGAGCTATAGGGAGTGGGGGTTCTCTGGGGGGTGCTGGGCAGTTGTGGTGAGTCTGTTGGCAGGGGTGGTGTTGTGCAGGGCACTGTGCATTTCTGGGAGAGGTTGGAGGGGGTGCTGGGCATAATGGGTCCAGGGAGGGCTCTGGTCATAGGGAGTCGGGGGGGGTGTTGGGCGGGGGGCTCTGTGGTGTGGCATGGGCCCGCACCCCAAGGGGAAGGGGCATGCTGGCATCACAGGTCCACTGTGCATCTGGCAACTGCTGGTTTGTAAATAGTACCCTCACACTGGGCTGGACGGAGCGAGGCTGCCCCTGCCATGCCATGCCATGCCCCTGGCTGGCCCCTCTGTCTGGGGACTGACCTCCCCGCGCCATGCTCCATTGCCTCCATGGGGGCCCACAAATATGTTTGGAGCCAGGTCCACAAAAGGTTAATCTGGCCCTGGCAGTGTGTGACTGTGCACATTCCCCACCCACTTACATTGAGGAGGCAGAGTAGAAGCCTGCCAGCTGCTGCTTCCCCTAACCTGGAAACCGCTGCAATGAAGATAGTCCCCTATCCAAGCAGGTAAGAGGGTTTGTTACTGAGCCCTCTGCTGGAGAATTAAAGATCTTAAATGGCACAGATTTCAGATAGACACCAAAATATTGTTATTAATTCCTCTGGTTATTTTATTATAGGGGAGGCTGACACAGGCCCTACTGGCACAGCTGCTGACTTTAAGGGCTGAGCTTCCCCGACAGAGTCTCGGTAGGATGCTGTGTTATGCACAGCCAGTTGGAACCAGGCACCAAATAAAACAGAGCTCTTGCAAGCATTGACTACTGCAGTGTTACCCACAATGCTTTCCATTATAATATCATAGGTTTCAGAGTAACAGCCGTGTTAGTCTGTATTTGCAAAAAGAAAAGGAGGACTTGTGGCACCTTAGAAACTAACCAATTTATTTGAGCATAAGCTTTCGTGAGCAACAGCTCACTTCATCGGATGCAAATAAATTGGTTAGTCTCTAAGGTGCCACAAGTACTCTTTTTCTTTTTATAATATAGAATATCAGGGTTGGAAGAGACCTCAGGAGGTCATCTAGCCCAAGCCTTTGCTCAAAGCACGACCAATCCCCAGTTTTTGCCCCAGATCCCTAAATGGCCCCCTCGGGGATTGAACTCACAACCCTGGGTTTAGCAAGCCAATGCTCAAACCCCTGAGCTATCCTGTTTTCAGTTGCCTATACCTAAGCCCCTTCACTTTCAGTTAAAACTAATTTTTACTGAAAAATTCCCAGGTTTTACAAAAAGGAAATCGAGGCTCAGGTGATCTTTAGTGGGATTCTGCCTGTTCTGCCTGTTCCTAGAGAAGGGCAACAAAGGTGTGACAAGATTATGACTATCAATAGATGGCTTAGGCAGTGGTGCTATAAGGAGGGCTTTGGGATGTATGGCCACTGGGAGGTGTTCATGGTCAGAGGACAGTTCTCTCGGGATGGACTTCATCTGAGTAGGGAAGGAAATAGACTTCTAGGATGGAGGCTGGCACAACTGATTAAGAGACCTTTAAACTAGGAATTTGGGGGAGATGGTTGGGAGATGTCCAGGTAATCTCCACGCCGGATTTTAGCATTGAGAGGGAAGAAAACAAAGTAAGAAAGGATACAGCCGTGGGTAGGAGAATGGACATAAGGAGGAAGGGCAGTGTAGATACCAGTCTAATAGGTCATACTGGCTGTAGAAAGACAGTGCCTAATCGGGTACAGAATGTGAGTGAGGCCAAACATCAAAAATTAAGATGTTTGTACACCAATGCAAGGAGCCTAGGTAACAAAATGGAGGAACTAGAGCTACTGGTGCAGGAAGTGAAACCAGATATTATAGGGATAACAGAAACATGGTGGAATAGTAGTCATGACTGTACTACAGGTATTGAAGGGTATGTGCTGTTTAGGAAAGACAGAAATAAAGGTAAAGGTGGTGGAGTAGCATTGTATATCAATGATGAGGTAGAATGTAAAGAAATAAGAAGCGATGGAACGGATAAGACAGAGTCCGTCTGGGCAAAAATCACATTGGGGAAGAAAACTACTAGAGCCTCCCCTGTGATAGTGGTTGGAAAGTGCTATAGACCGCCAGGATCTAATTTGGATATGGATAGAGCCCTCTTTAATGTTTTTAATGAAATAAATACTAATAGAAACTGTGTGATCATGGGAGACTTTAACTTCCCAGATATAGTCTGGTGGATGAGTGCTAGTAATAATAATAGGGCTCAGATTTTCCTACATGTGATAGCTGATGGATTCCTTCATCAAGTAGTTGCTGAACCGACTAGAGGGGATGCCATTTTAGATTTGGTTTTGGTGAGTAGTGAGGACCCCATAGAAGAAATGGTTGTAGGGGACAATCTTGGTTCAAGTGATCATGAGCTAATTCAGTTCAAACTGAACGGAAGGACAAACAAAAATAAATCTGTGACTAGGGTTTTTTATTTCAAAAGGGCTGACTTTCAAAAATTAAGGAAATTAATTAGGGAAGTGGATTGGACTGAAGAATTTATGGATCTAAAGGCAGAGGAGGCCTGGGATTACTTTAAGTCAAAGCTGCAGAAGCTATTGGAAGCCTGCATCCCAAGAAAGGGGAAAAAATTCATAGGCAGGAGTTGTAGACCAAGCTGGATGAGCAAGCATCTCAGAGAGATGATTAAGAAAAAGCAGAAAGCATACAGGGAGTAGAAGATGGGAGGGATCAGCAAGGAAAGCTACCTTATTGAGGTCAGAACATGTAGGGATAAAGTGAGACAGGCTGAAAGTCAAGCAGAGTTGGACCTTGCAAAGGGAATTAAAACCAATAGTAAAAGGTTCTATAGCCATATAAAGAAGAAGAAAACAAAGAAAGAAGAAGTGGGACCACTAAACACTGAGGATGAAGTGGAGGTTAAGGATAATCTAGGCATGGCCCAATATCTAAACAAATACTTTGCCTCAGTCTTTAATAAGGCTAATGAGGATCTTAGGGATAATGGTAGCATGACAAATGGGAATGAGGATATGGAGGTAGATATTACCATATCTGAGGTAGAAGCGAAACTCTAAGAGCTTAAATGGGACTAAATCGGGGGGCCCAGATAATCTTCATCCAAGAATATTAAAGGAAATTGGCACATGAAATTGCAAGCCCATTAGCAAGAATTTTTAATGAACCTGTAAACTCAGACTCCCTCCTCAAGCTCTACGCTACCAGCACTCCCAGCTACCTTTGAGACACCACTGACTTCCTGAGGAAACTACAATCCATCAGTGATCTTCCTGATAACACCATCCTGGCCACTATGGATGTAGAAGCCCTCTACACCTACATTCCACACAAAGATGGACTACAAGCCATCAAGAACACTATCCCCGATAATGTCACGGCTAACCTGGTGGCTGAAATTTGTGACTTTGTCCTTACCCATAACTATTTTACATTTGGGGACAATGTATACCTTCAAATCAGCGGCACTGCTATGGGTACCCACATGGCCCCACAGTATGCCAACATTTTTGTGGCTGACTTAGAACAACGCTTCCTCAGCTCTCGTCCCCTAACGCCCCTACTCTACTTGCGCTATATTGATGACATCTTCATCATCTGGACCCATGGAAAAGAAGCCCTTGAGGAATTCCACCATGATCTCAACAATTTCCATCCCACCATCAACCTCAGCCTGGTCCAGTCCACACAAGAGATCCTCTTCCTGGACACTACAGTGCTAATAAACGATGGTCACATAAGCACCACCCTATACCGGAAACCTACTGACCGCTATTCCTACCTACATGCCTCCAGCTTTCACCCTGACCACACCACATGATACATTGTCTAAAGCCAAGCTCTGCGATACAACCGCATTTGCTCCAACCCCTCAGACAGACACAAACACCTACAAGATCTCTATCGAGCATTCTTACAACTACAATACCCACCTGCGGAAGTGAAGAAAGAGATTGATAGAGCCAGAAGAGTTCCCAGAAGTCACCTACTACAGGACAGGCCTAACAAAGAAAATAACAGAACGCCACTAGCCGTCACCTTCAGCCCCCAACTAAAACCCCTCCAACGCATTATTAAGGATCTACAACCTATCCTGAAGGATGACCCAACACTCTCACAAATCTTGGGAGACAGGCCAGTCCTTGCCTACAGACAGTCCCCCAACCTGAAGCAAATACTCACCAGCAACCACATACCACACAACAGAACCACTAACCCAGGAACCTATCCTTGCAACAAAGCCCGTTGCCAGCTGTGTCCACATATCTATTCAGAGGACACCATCACAGGGCCTAATAACATCAGCCACATTATCAGAGGCTCGTTCAACTGCACATCTACCAATGTGATATATGCCATCATGTGCCAGCAATGCCCCTCTGCCATGTACATTGGTCAAACTGGACAGTCTCTACGTAAAAGAATAAATGGACACAAATCAGATGTCAAGAATTATAACATTCATAAACCAGTCGGAGAACACTTCAATCTCTCTGGTCACGTGATTACAGACATGAAAGTTGCAATATTACAACAAAAAAACTTCAAAACCAGACTCCAGCGAGAGACTGTTGAATTGGAATTCATTTGCAAATTGGATACAATTAACTTAGGCTTGAATAGAGACTGGGAGTGGCTAAGTCATTATGCAAGGTAACCTATTTCCCCTTGTTTTTTCCTACCCCCCCCTCCTCAGACGTTCTTGTTAAACCCTGGATTTGTGCTGGAAATGGCCCACCTTGATTATCATACACATTGTAAGGAGAGTGATCACTTTAGATAAGCTATTACCAACAGGAGAGTGGGGTGGGGGGAGAGAAAACCTTTTGTAGTGGTAAACACCCATTTTTTCGTGCTTTGTGTGTATAAAAAGATCTTCTATACTTTCCACAGTATGCATCCGATGAAGTGAGCTGTAGCTCACGAAAGCTTATGCTCAAATAAATTGGTTAGTCTCTAACGTGCCACAAGTTCTCCTTTTCTTTTTGCGAATACAGACTAACACGGCTGTTACTCTGAAACCTGTAAACTCAGGGGTTGTGCCATATGATTGGAGAATTGCTAACATAGTTCCTATTTTTAAGAAAGGAAAAAAGGTGATCTGGGTAACTACAGGCCTCTTAGTTTGACATCTGTAAGGTCTTGGAAAGCATTTTGAAGGAAAAAGTAGTTAAGGACATTGAGGTCAATGGTAAATGGGACAAAATACAACATGGTTTTACAAAAGGTAGATCGTGCCAAACCAACTTGATCTCCTTCTTTGAGAAAGTAACAGTTTTTTAGACAAAGGAAATGCAGTGGATCTAATTTACCTAGATTTCAGTAAGGCATTTGATACTGTGCCACATGGGGAATTATTAGTTAAATTGGAAAAGATGGGGATCAATATGAAAATTGAAAGGTGGATAAGGAATTGGTTAACAGGGAGACTACAGCAGGTCATACTGAAAGGTGAACTGTCAGGCTGGAGGGAGGTTACCAGTGGAGAGCCTCAGGGATTGGTTTTGGGACCAATCTTATTTAGTCTTTTTATTACTGACCTTGGCACAAAAAGTGGGAGTGTGCTAATAAAGTTTGTGGATGATACAAAGTTGGGAGGTATTGCCAATTTAGAGAGAGACCAGGATATCATACCGGAAGATCTGGATGACCTTTTAAACTGAAGTAATACTAACAGGATGAAATTTAATAGTGAGAAGTATAAGGTCATGCATTTAGGGATTAATAACAAGAATTTTAGTTATAAGCTGGGGACGCTTCAATTAGAAGTAACGGAGGAGGAGAAGGACCTTGGAGTATTGGATGATCACAGGATAACTATGAGCCGCCAATGTGATATGGCTGTGAAAAAAGCTAATGCGGTCTTGGGATGCATTAGGCGAGGTATTTCCAGTAGAGATAAGGAGGTGTTAGTACCGTTATACAAGGCACTGGTGAGACCTCACCTGGAATACTGTGTGCAGTTCTGGTCTCCCATGTTTAAGAAGGATGAATTCAAACTGGAACAGATACAGAGAAGGGCTATTAGGATGATCTGAGGAATGAAAAATCTGTTTTATGAAAGGAGACTCAAGGAGCTTGGCTTGTTTAGCCTAACCAAAAGAAGGCTGAGGGGAGATATGATTGCTCTCTATAAATATATCAGAGGGATAAATACCGGAGAGGGAGAGGAATTATTTAAGCTCAGTACCAATGTGGACACAAGAACAAATGGATATAAACAGGCCATCAGGAAGCTTAGACTTGAAATTAGATGAAGGTTTCTAACCATCAGAGGAGTGAAGTTTTGGAATAGCCTTCCAAAGGAAGCAGTGGGGCAAAAGACCTATCTGGTTTTAAGATTAAACTCAATAAGTTTATGGAGGAGATGGTATCATGGGATAATATGATTTTGGCAATTAATTGATCTTTAAATATTCATGGTAAATTGGCCCAGTGGCCTGTGATGGGATGTTAGATGCGGTGGGATCTGAGTTACTACAGAGAATTCTTTCCTGGGTATCTCGCTGGTGAATCTTGCCCACATGCTCAGGGTTCAGCTGATCGCCATATTTGGGGTCAGGAAGGAATTTTCCTCCAGGGCAGATTGGAAGAGGCCCTGGAGGTTTTTCACCTTCCTCTGTAGCATGGGGCACAGGTCTCTTGTTGGAGGATTCTCTGCTCCTTGAAGTCTTTAAACCATGGTTTGAGGACTTCAATAGCTCAGACATAGGTGAGAGGTTTATCATAGGAGTGGGTGGGTGAGATTCTGTGGCCTGCATTGTGCTGGAGGTCAGACTAGATGATCATAATGGTCCCTTCTGACCTTAATATCTATAAATCTATGAATCTATGAAAAAGTTATTATTCATTTATTTTCTGATTTTCACCCTACTTTTGTATCATTGAAATATATTAAAATAACTTATTTTATTAGGAAAATAGAATACGTTGTATGAGATATATGTATTACGATAATACATTAGTCTGTGTATACATGCAAAGCTGCCTGTTGACGTAAGGCTATGTATTAGTCTAGAAGATACATACAATACACAAACAGGCATGCGCACAGACTCTGAAGTGTGTGCGCATCTGAATGTACTGATGAATCTCATGCCCACCATGTACACATCTCAATCTGTTAGCAGATTACAGTTTAAAGATTTGACACACTAAAATGGGAAGAAAATGAAAATCTGTATCAGAATACGTTTCAGAACACAAGGAAGTATTTGAAAGTTTAAAAAAAACAAAAACAGGAAAAAAGGATGAAGATGAGTGTATGCGCTGCAAATGGTATGGCCCAATTATTCAGTGTAAATATTTATCGGATAATCGTTCTAAATCTACAACAGCAAACTGTGTATTCAAATGAAAAGTTTTATTTGGGGATTAGAGATATATTGTTTTCTTAAACTCAGAGGTGGCATTGTGTTTTGAGTTCTGTTTTATTTCTGCAGCAAATCACATTGATTAACAGAATTCAAAGCATTAATCTACTGAATACTTTGCCCCCCGTCTTTCTGTCCACCAAAATAAACCCCGATATTTACCCAGAAAAATTAATAGTTTTTTGCATTGATTTTCACCTGTTTTTGTTGTTGTGGTAATAAACACTGATAAATTCCTGGGAAAAATTAAATAAAATAAAAACTGAAAATGAAGGACCCTACCTATAACTTTGCTACTTGGACTCACATCTTTCTGCATCAGGTTCAATCTTTTCAGAGACTTTCAGGCAAAATGGTGGAGCTGTATCTGAGATCAAAAGTAGGGGAAAGATATGTTGTTTTGCAATTAAAAATGTGTCAGGTTTTTTGTGAGAAGGTCTAGCTTCCCAATGCGTTGGAACAGGTATTGGAATTTTGTGAGAGTGATAGGATTTGTGTCACAGACGTGCCTTCTGCCCTCCTCCTAAAAATCTGCCCAAATTAGGCCATTATAAACCTGTGGAAAATCTCAGTTTACACATGCAAAGCAGAGAGAGACTTCTTCTAATTTAGCAGCTGAAGTTTCAGAGCATTCTGTATGTACTGAGCATGATCCAACCCCTCATGCTGCTGTGTGGCCAAACTGCACATGTGCCATCCCCACAGAGCAAATGAGCATGCTCCCTCCAGCCCAGGGCTACAGAGGCTCAGAGGAACTTTCCCAGTAATTGCTACTCCAAGGCAGGGCAAGGCCAGGCACAGGAACTGGGATCAAGGAGCCTGTCTCTCCTGTCCTCTCAATGACCTGCCTGCTAGCTTCCAGGCAGAATGGAAGAAGCACTGACTCAAATGTAGGGGAACAAGAGCCAGACTGAGGTGACGGGAAAGGAATAGATTGGGACAAGAAGTCTGGTGCAGTCTGGGACTGGAGGGAGGGGAGAGGGAATCTGAAACTGGGCTTGAGATGTGGAGGTTGGGATTGGCTGGGCAAGGAGACTAGAAGTCAGGGAGGGGAGGTTGGAACTAGGAATCAGGAAAATGGGTGAAGGGTGTTACCAGATTTGCCCATTACTTTGGTATGCTCATTTATTAGGGTTACTCCTATGTGGGGGTTGGGTTCTGTAATTCTATCAATGTACTGTTTGTGTCACTTGTGTTCTCATACGGAGCTCTACTTCTTCCTGCTGCAAGTTTCCTCCCAATGGAGCTCTCCTGCAGGACCTAGGTTCCCCAGGGCTGGGTTCTTCCAGCCCCAGAATCAGATGAACACACACACAGAGACATTAACAGAGCATGTCTGAGAGGACCAGGTTAATCAGCACTCCCAAGCTGACACCTTATATGTCCCTGGACTCAGCAGACTGGGTCGAGCAGCACTTCCAAGCTGTCACCCTCCTATGCCATGGGCACTGCACCGGAATAGAGCACACCTCAGCAGGCTGCTTCGAGCAGCACTTTCAGTCTGCCACCCTCATATACCCTGGGACTCAGCAGACTGGGTCGAGCAGCACTTCCAAGCTGCCACCCTCATATGTCCCAGGTTCAGCACGTCCCTATCCTCACTTTCACGTTACAATTGTTCTGGTAGTAACCCACTTCATGAGCAAACTCCACAGGATTTTTGGGCGCTGCACAGATCTTTTAGCTTAGATACGAGAAGCATTGCTTCAGAGTGAATGAGGAAGCCAAAAAACACCCATGAGGGGGAGAGAGCGAGAGAGAAGAAACCAGCTTAACCATGAAAGTTATTTATTGCCAGGTAATAACCATAGGGGAGCCAAACAAACAAAACAGTTATAATATTAAACATAACTTAGATTTGATTATATAAGTCAGGTTTAGAAAACTATAACTGATCACACAAGTCAGGGTCAGAAGGCTATACCGAGAGAGAGAGAGCTGGGTTCTCACCATTCCATGAAGCTTGAATCGACTAGGGGTCCCAGATGGTGGTGGTAGTTGAGGGTCCAGAATGCTGGAGACAGGCAGAGCCCCTAGCACGATCAGTCAGGAGAAGATGATTTCCCAACGGAACTTATGCAGATTTTGGATCCAGGCATCAGAACACTTACTTGAGCATGGGAAGGGGTTTTTGTAGGGAAACAACAATGGTTCAAGGGAGAACACTAGATTTGTTTATGTGTAAACTGATGACTCAAGGCAGTATACCAAAGTTGTTTTGTTCAGGCTAGACAATAGGAACTGTTCATTCCTGGCTATTGGCGGTGTTCTTTGGAGGGAGCTCACAATGCAATTAGGGAGCTTCACTATTCTGGATACCCATAAAGGATTTATTACTAGAATTGGTCTGATAATTACTGGGCTGGGTGTGTGCGGGCGTGGGTTCATTAACATCTGGAGCAGAGATCCCCCATCATGCAGTGCTTCCCTGCTTTTCTGGTCTCAGAGTTCCACACGGTTCTTGCCTTGGAATCTCTGTTCTCCATTCTGTATGCTAATGTGGATGCCTCATTGTTCCATCTTCGATGCAAATGAGGCTAGGGGAGTTTCCTTAATCCTGTCACCCTTGCCTGAAGGGGTTTAGGTGTATCTTCCACTGCCTTTTCATTGCTTTTTCTAAATCTTAGAATCATAGAATCATAGAATATCAGAGTTGGAAGGGACCTCTGGAGGTCATCTAGTCCAACCCCCTGTCCAGAGCAGGACCAATCCCCAACTAAATCATCCCAGCCAGGGCTTTGTCAAGCCTGACCTTAAAAACTTCTAAGGAAGGGGATTCCACCACCTCCCTAGGTAACTCATTCCAGTGTTTCACCACCCTCCTAGTGAAAAGGTTTTTCCTAATATCCAACCTAAATCTCCCCCACTGCAACTTGAGACCATTACTCCTTGTCCTGTCATCTGCTATCACTGAGAATAGTCTAGATCCATCCTCTTTGGATCCACCTTTCAGGTAGTTAAAAGCAGCTATCAAATCCCCCCTCATTCTTCTCTTTCGTAGACTAAACAATCCCAGTTCCTTCAGCCTCTTCTCATAAGTCATGTGCTCCAGCATACTCATCATTTTTGTTGCCCTCGGCTGGACTCTTTCCAATTTTTCCATATCCTTCTTGTAGTCTGGGGCCCAAAACTGGACACAGTACTCCAGATGAGGCCTCACCAATGTCCAATAGAGGGGAATGATCACGTCCCTCGATCTGCTGGCAATGCCCCTACTTATACACCCCAAAATGCCATTGGCCTTCTTGGCAACAAGGGCACACTGTTGACTCATATCCAGCTTCTCGTCCACTGTAACCCCTAGGTCCTTCTCTGCAGAACTGCTGCCTAGCCATTCGGTCCCTAGTCTGTAGCGGTGTATTGGATTCTTCCGTCCTAAGTGCAGGAGACTGCACTTGTCCTTGTTGAACCTCATCAGATTTCTTTTGGCCCAATCCTCCAATTTGTCTAAGTCCCTCTGTATCCTATCCCTACCCTCCGGCGTATCTACCACTCCTCCCAGTTTAGTGTCATCCACAAACTTGCTGAGGGTGCAATCCACACCATCGTCCAGATCATTAATGAAGATATTGAACAAAACCGGCCCCAGGACCGACCCTTGGGGCACTCCGCTAGATACCAGCTGCCAACTTTCTTCTTTCTTTCTTCTGATTGGTTTTGTTTCAAGCAGAGGCTGGTGGGGGAAGGTCTTTCGTGAGTCAGACAGGTTGAGTACTGTGCCCTGGTTCCCCAAGAACACAGAGCTGATAGGTAACAAGTCCCCCTGTTGATGGGGTGCTGAGTGAGTATGCCCATCACATCCTTAATCCATGGTACTGTGTCTGATCTTCAATCCATTGCAGCCTCCGCATTAGTCATTGGATCCAGGAAACCAGTAGAACCAGACAAATTGCTAGTATAATTTGGAAACCGATGATCACAACAATGGGGTGAAGCATGATATTCAAAAGACCTGTTGCACTGGGGCTTCACCCAAGCAAAGTCTCTCACCAGGAGTGATGGCCTCTGTTTTTAGCTGTAGTTGCTAGCCTAGAGATTTCCTGGTTGTGGTGTTGAATCTTGAGTTTGCCATTCTCCCCCAAAGTTCGGAGCTTCTGCAGCTCAGTTTGTAAGGAGGGATGAGTTAATAGTCCCTTCATGGCAGTCAGACCCATTCCCAGTGAAATGGGGGAAACCTCCTTGTAGAGCTCAGGGGAGGCTTTCAAATGTTGTACAGTCCACATAGGCACAGTAAATTTAATGTTACAACTAACAACAGTGGTTACATTACAGAAATAGCAATTAACATAAGGCACCCTGGGTTGAATCAAATGACCATTAATCAATATAATATTACATTTTGTTGTTACACACACACATGCTTTACCAACATAGATAATAACAAACCCCTCTTCCCGGATAACAATGAAGGAACAAGTATGAGGGGGTAGCCGTGTTAATCTGTATCCACAAAAACAACGAGTCCGGTGGCACTTTAAAGACTAACAGATTTATTTGAGCATAAGGTTTAGTGGGTGAAAACCTCACTTCCTCAGGTTTCAGAGTAACAGCCGTGTTAGTCTGTATTCGCAAAAAGAAAAGGAGTGCTTGTGGCACCTTAGAGACTAATCAATTTATTTGAGCATAAGCTTTCGTGAGCTACAGCTCACTTTATCGGATGCATACTGTGGAAAGGGTAGAAGATCTTTTATACACACAAAGCATGAAAAAATACCTCCCCCCACCCCACTCTCCTGCTGGTAATAGCTTATCTAAAGTGATCACTCTCCTTACAATATGTATGATAATCAAGGTGGGCCATTTCCAGCACAAATCCAGGGTTTAACGGGGGAGGGGTAGGAAAAAACAAGGGGAAATAGGTTACCTTGCATAATGACTTAGCACTCCCAGTCTCTATTCAAGCCTAAGTTAATTGTATCCAATTTGCAAATGAATTCCAATTCAACAGTTTCTCGCTGGAGTCTGGATTTGAAGTTTTTTTGTAGTAATATCGCAACTTTCATGTCTGTAATCACGTGACCAGAGAGACTGAAGTGTTCTCCGACTGGTTTATGAATGTTATAATTCTTGACATCTGATTTGTGTCCATTTATTCTTTTACGTAGAGACTGTCCAGTTTGACCAATGTACATGGCAGAGGGGCATTGCTGGCACATGATGGCATATATCACATTGGTAGATGTGCAGGTGAACGAGTCTCTGATATTGTGGCTGATGTGATTAGGCCCGATGATGGTGTCCCCTGAATAGATATGTGGGCACAGTTGGCAACGGGCTTTGTTGCAAGGATAGGTTCCTGGGTTAGTGATTCTGTGGTGTGGTATGTGGTTGCTGGTGAGTATTTGCTTCAGGTTGGGGGACTGTCTGTAGGCAAGGACTGGCCTGTCTCCCAAGATTTGTGAGAGTGTTGGGTCATCCTTCAGGATAGGTTGTAGATCCTTAATAATGTGTTGGAGGGGTTTTAGTTGGGGGCTGAAGGTGACGGCTAGTGGCGTTCTGTTATTTTCTTTGTTAGGCCTGTCCTGTAGTAGGTGACTTCTGGGAACTCTTCTGGCTCTATCAATCTCTTTCTTCACTTCCGCAGGTGGGTATTGTAGTTGTAAGAATGCTCGATAGAGATCTTGTAGGTGTTTGTGTCTGTCTGAGGGGTTGGAGCAAATGCAGTTGTATCGCAGAGCTTGGCTGTAGACGATGGATCGTGTGGTGTGGTCAGGGTGAAAGCTGGAGGCATGTAGGTAGGAATAGCGGTCAGTAGGTTTCCGGTATAGGGTGGTGCTTATGTGACCATCGTTTATTAGCACTGCAGTGTCCAGGAAGAGGATCTCTTGTGTGGACTGGACCAGGCTGAGGTTGATGGTGGGATGGAAATTGTTGAAATCATGGTGGAATTCCTCAAGGGCTTCTTTTCTATGGGTCCAGATGATGAAGATGTCATCAATATAGCGCAAGTAGGGTAGGGGCATTAGGGGACGAGAGCTGAGGAAGCGTTGTTCTAAGTCAGCCACAAAAATGTTGGCATACTGTGGGGCCATGTGGGTACCCATAGCAGTGCCGCTGATCTGAAGGTATACATTGTCCCCAAATGTAAAATAGTTATGGGTAAGGACAAAGTCATAAAGTTCAGCCACCAGGTTAGCCATGACATTATTGGGGATAGTGTTCTTGACGGCTTGTAGTCCATCTTTGTGTGGAATGTTGGTGTCAAGGGCTTCTACATCCATAGTGGCCAGGATGGTGTTATCAGGAAGATCACCGATGGGTTGTAGTTTCCTCAGGAAGTCAGTGGTGTCTCGAAGGTAGCTGGGAGTGCTGGTAGCGTAGGGCCTGAGGAGGGAGTCTACATAGCCGGACAATCCTGCTGTCAGGGTGCCAATGCCTGAGATGATGGGGCACCCAGGATTTCTGGGTTTATGGATCTTGGGTAGTAGATAGAATATCCCAGGTCTGGGTTCCAGGGGTGTGTCTGTGCGGATTTGATCTTCTGCTTTTTCAGGGAGTTTCTTGAGCAAATGCTGTAGTTTCTTTTGGTAATTCTCAGTGGGACCAGAGGGTAATGGCTTGTAGAAAGTGGTGTTGGAGAGCTGCCGAGCAGCCTCTTGTTCATATTCCGACCTATTCATGATGATGACAGCATCTGCTTTGTCAGCCTTTTTGATTATGATGTCAGAGTTGTTTCTGAGGCTGTGGATGGCATTGTTTTCTGCACGGCTGAGGTTATGGGGCAAGTGATGCTGCTTTTCCACAATTTCAGTCCGTGCACGTCGGCAGAAGCACTCTATGTAGAAGTCCAGTCTGCTGTTTCGACCTTCAGGAGGAGTCCACCTAGAATCCTTCTTTTTGTAGTGTTGGTAGGGAGGTCTCTGTGGATTAGTATGTTGTTCAGAGGTATGTTGGAAATATTCCTTGAGTCGGAGACGTCAAAAATAGGATTCTAGGTCACCACAGAACTGTATCATGTTTGTGGGGGTGGAGGGGCAGAAGGAGAGGCCCCGAGATAGGACAGCTGCTTCTGCTGGGCTGAGAGTATAGTTGGATAGGTTAACAATATTGCTGGGTGGGTTGAGGGAACCATTGCTGTGGCCCCTTGTGGCATGTAGTAGTTTAGAAAGTTTAGTGTCCTTTTTCTTTTGTAGAGAAGCAAAGTGTGTGTTGTAAATGACTTGTCTAGTTTTAGTAAAGTCCAGCCATGAGGAAGTTTGTGTGGAAGGTTGGTTTTTTATGAGAGTATCCATTTTTGAGAGCTCATTCTTAATCTTTCCCTGTTTGCTGTAGAGGATGTTGATCAGGTGATTCCGCAGTTTCTTTGAGAGCGTGTGGCACAAGCTGTCAGCATAGTCTGTGTGGTACGTAGATTGTAATGGATTTTTTACCTTCAGTCCTTTTGGTACAATGTCCATCTGTTTGCATTTGGAAAGGAAGATGATGTCTGTCTGTATTTGTACAAGTTTTTTCATGCAGTTGATAGATTTCCACTCCCTACAGCTAAATGCAGTGCCTTGCATAATGACAGGTTTCAGAGTAACAGCCGTGTTAGTCTGTATTTGCAAAAAGAAAAGGAGTACTTGTGGCACCTTAGAGACTAACCAATTTATTTGAGCATAAGCTTTCGTGAGCTACAGCTCACTTCATCGGATGCATACTGTGGAAAGTGTAGAAGATCTTTTATACACAGAAAGCATGAAAAAATACCTCCCCCCACCCCCACTCTCCTGCTGGTAATAGCTTATCTAAAGTGATCACTCTCCTTACAATGTGTATGATAATCAAGTTGGGCCATTTCATGCATTTCAGATGCATAGAGTGAAAGTTACAGATGCAGACATACATATACTGACACATGAAGAGAAGGGAGTTACCTCACAAGTGGAGAACCAGTGTTGACAGGGCCAATTTGATCAGGGTGGATGTAGTCCACTCCCAACAATAGATGAGGAGGTGTCAATTCCAGGAGAGGCAAAGCTGCTTCTGTAAGGAGCCAGCCACTCCCAGTCCCTATTCAAGTCCAAATTAATGGTATTAAATTTGCAAATGAATTTTAGTTCTGCTGTTTCTCTTTAAAGTCTGTTTTTGAAGTTTTTTTGTTCAAGTATAGCTACTTTCAAATCTGTTAGAGAATGTCCAGGAAGATTGAAGTGTTCTCCCACTGGCTTTTGTGTGTTGCCATTCCTGATGTCCGATTTGTGTCCATTTATTCTTTTACGTAGGGACTGTCCAGTTTGGCCAATGTACATGGCAGGGGGCATTGCTGGCACATGATGGCATATATAACATTAGTAGACATGCAGGTGAATGAGCCTCTGATGGTGTGGCTGATGTGGTTGGGTGCTCTGATGGTGTCACTAGAGTAGATATGGGGAAAGAGTAGCGAACAAGGTTTGCTACAGGGATTGGTTCCTGGGTTAGTGTTTCTGTGGTGTGTAGTTGCGGGTGAGTATTTGCTTCAGGTTGGGGAGCTGTCTGTAAGCGTGGACTGGCATGTCTCCAAGGTCTGTGAGAGTGAGGGATTGTTTTTCAGGATAGCTTGTAGATCGTTGATAATGTGCTGAAGAGGTTTTAGCTGGGGGCTGTACGAGATGGCCAGTGCTGTTCTGTTATTTTCCTTGTGGAGCCTGTCCTGTAGTAGGTGATTTCTGGGTACCCAGAAATGAAATGAAGGAATAGTGAAACTTATTCCCGGGTTGTGGTAAGAAGTATTCGTCATGTTCCTCCAAAACTTCGTCTTCACGGATATAGCCCAAACCTTCTTTTCTCCTACCCTCTTTTACATTTACTTTGTTCCACACATTATCTTTCTGCCAGGCCCAAGTGTTAGGATTTCTGGAGTACATTATTGAGTTATCATTAATCTGTAATCCCAGTAGGACTACTGGGTGGATTACTCTAATTTCTTTGCCTGCGACAGTTATCAGGAATAACTGCAAGCTTTGCTGGTGGTGATTGTTTGAAGAGTTAACAAGTCTCCACCAGGGCCAGAGGACTAATTCTTCCTCTGTTACATGGGGCCGAATCAAGCCGATTGCCTCCATGGGAATTTCTCCTGCTATGGCTTGCCGAATCATTCCCATGATTACGTTCTGGGTTAATGACCTCAGTTTGCTCACTTGCTGAGGTCAATGAGACATTATTCTTGAGGGACTGTACACCAGACATCATTAACTCTTCATCTTTTTCTGTGAGTCTTTCCCACCCAGGAAATACCTTACTTAATAACTGCTGTTCTTCACTTAACTGTTTCAAAGATGCTGTTCGTGGGATTCCCATCTTTCCTATATTTTCAGTGGCATATGGTAGTTTATTAGGCAGAACTTCTATGTTTGCAGCACCAACTAAAGAGATTCCGATTCCTACAGGTGCAATCCAATCACTTAATTCCCTTTTTACTCTATTTACATGGTCAGCCCCTTGCCACATTCTTACCCATTCATCCCAACCCTTATGGCTAGTTCCAATCAAGGGAGCGCATACAGGTGCTATGTGAGAGATACTCATGCCTTCAAAGTGGATTTGAACCTCCTTCAGAAAAGTCTGAGGTTGAAGAACCAAATGTTCTTGTTGATCCAATTTCAACACATGGGGTCCTGAAATTGGGGCTCTTCAACTTCGGAGGGGAGTGAGGTTTGTGATCAGAAGGTCAAAATTTTAAACTATTTTTTGTTGTTGGCCGAATTCCATTCTGTACAATCTGGGGTCATGGAATCCCTGTGAAATGGCAATGTGCCCATAGAATTTAAACCAAACTGTTGGCATGAGCGTGTCACATTGTGTGCCCTTTAATGGAACTACCCAGTCTGGGGGACCTTACTGAATCAGGTCATATCCAGCTAAAGTCCAGTTCAGCGGTTCCCAGTTTACGAGGAACTGTGATTTTCTTGCCTGCTGGCATGATCAGAGACAGCTGAAGTTCATCTCCGGGTAATGGAGGTGTCTGGGTTCCGACGACAGTGATAACATGAAGGGGCATGGTTGTTCCCCAAACAGCAGAGGAAACCAGGACTATCGTGCACCTTCCACCACCTGGGAGGCTGTCACTGGTTGCGTTTGATGGCGTATGTCCCTTTCGAGACCGCAACTGCTTACAGAAGAATGGGACAGAGTCTGGGGTGGTGTTAGTTTCATAACAAAACTTGACTGACTCCCCGATGTCACCCTGTGTGCAATTGGCAACACTTTCCCAGGTGCAACCCAGGGAGCTGCCAACAGCCTAGAACTGATAGTGACGCTGCAAGGCCAGGGGGTTGCTCCCATTCCCATAGAATCCATCAGTTTTACTTCCTGGGCTCCAACTGGCAAGTACTTCCAGCAGTTCAGAGGGATCACAGGTTCAGCGTAGAGCCTGGACAGCATAAGACTCCGGACACTTATGAACATCAGGGTGCTGCTGCAACAGTGGGATTTCTTGGCTCATGTTCAGGACCTATGATGGGGCAAAGAAGAGAGAACAAACTTTCACACTCCCCCCGTATATACTGGGAGAATCTGGGACCAATATTGCAGGGTGAACATGAAGCAGTGACCTATGTAAGGGTGGCCATAATAAGTTGAGGACTTCTCTGGCCTTTTCCTGCCTCAGCATCGGGGTAAGTACTGACAAGCTCACCCGATGCGTATTTTCCAACAGCCCCAAACCATTCCTTCTTGCTAGCCAAGAAGGGTGGCTGGCAGGATGGAAAAGAGAGTTATACTATTCCTTGTGGGTCACATAGTTTACCCTTCCACTCTTTGAGCTGTGAGGAATGAAACCATTTCCACCAGGGTTTCCCATGTTTTCCAGTCAGGATTTCTACCTGATAAACACTGGGGCTGGCCTGATTCACAATAAAGCAGGTACCATCCCAGGTATGTTTCAAAGAGTGCTCCTTCGCTGAAAACTTTCTGCACATTACTAGTTAGCCTAATTCCCATATTAAAGGAGGTTTTCCCCAGCCTACTTTTTTGTCCATGTTTTGCTATACTATGCCTATCTGTGCTGCCACTTGCTTGTGTAGAGCAGCTATTGTCTCTACTAAGGTTTGTACCCATTCATCTGTTACCACCTTCCCTTCCCAGGCTCTAGGCATTTCCACTCCCAACCACCAACTTTCAGGCATGTGCATTTGCTTTCCAGTCATAACTTCAAAGGGAGTGTTCCCATGTATCACCTTAGAGCCTCTTAGAGCCATTAAGATTTTTGGTAGCTGTTCATCCCAGTCCCTCCCTGAGCTCTTTACCTGTTTTTTTTCAAAGCTTCTTGTAGTGTGCAGTTGGTTCTTTCAACTTGTCCAGAGGACTCAGAGTGTCCAGCTACGTGGAAACGTTGCTTAATGCCTAAAGCCATACATAGCTCTTGCATAACATCTCCCACAAAATGGGATCCCAAATCTGAATCAATTATTCTAGGAAATCCAGTTCTTGAGACAATTATGTTAAAGAGCTGCTTAGCAGTGACCGAGGCAGTGTTGGTTTTAGTAGGGATGGTTTCCACCCATTTGGAGAAGGGCTCTACTATTAGCAGGCAGTATTTATTACCTCTACTGGTGGTAGGTAAAGGGCCTATGTAATCTTTCTCAATCCAGGACCAGGGACCCTCTGTTCTTTGGTGCCCCAATGCATTTTTTTGAACCTGGCAATCAGCATTAACCATGGTGCACTGCAGACAATTATCACACCACTGATCTATATCCGTTTTCATGCCTGGCCACTACCCTGTATCTTTAACCCTATTTAAAGTATCCTGGTTTCCTCAATGCTCTTGCTCGTGCACAAACTGAATCAGGTCCCCCCGTACCTGGCCGGGGACTATCCAGTGCCTTTAACCATCTGAATCCACTGCCCACCAGACATCTCCAACCTGCTTAATCCTGTATTTTCCTGTGCAATCTTTCCCTGTCTTGGCTAAGGACCGGATTTCTTGATCCACATTGTGAAGTGTGCTGTCAGGGTTCCCTCCCCACTCTGAACTCTGGGGTACAGATGTGGGGACCCGCATGAAAGACCCCCCCTAAGCTTATATTCCACCAGCTTAGGTTAAAAACTTCCCCAAGGCACAAATTCCTTGTCCTTGGACGGTATTGCTGCCAACACCAAGTGATTTAAACAAACATTCAGGGAGGGGCCACTTAAAGCCCTATTCCCCCCTCCCCCAAATATCCCCCCAAGCCCCTTCACCCCCTTTCCTGGGGAGGCTTGAGAATAATATGCCAACCAATAGGTTAATAAAGTGAGCACAGACCAAATCTCTGGTTTTTAGGACACTGAAAATCAATCAGGTTCTTAAAAGAAGAATTTTATTTTAAAAAAAGTAAAAGAATCACACCTGCCAAATCAGGATGGAAGATAACTTTACAGGCTAAATAAAAAGATGTAAAAAACAGAGGATCCCCTTTGACTTTGTTTCCCAGTTACAAAACAGGAATAAAATTACCTCTTAGCATAGGGAAAATTCACAAGCTAAAACAAAAGATAATCTAATGCATTTCCTTGCTATTACTTACAATTTCTGTAATTTTATATCCATCTTTTTAGGATCTTTTTAGGAGATGGTTTTTCCTGCTTGGTCTCTCTCTTTTCCCCAAGAGAGCACACCACAAAAAGAGCACAAACAAAAACTCCCCCCCCCGCATTTGAAAGTATCTTCTTTCCCCATTGGTCCTTCTGGTCTGGTGCCAATCAGGTTAATTGAACTGATTAACCCCTTACAGGTAAGTGATTCTGTACCTCTGGCCAGGAGGGATTTATGTAACTGCATACATAAAGATTGTTACCCTTCCCTTTATATTTATAACAGGTACTTAAGCCCAAGGTATCTATTCCTTTGCCTAAAGTTTTTCCCCAGGTAGTTACTGCCTCTATTTGTTCTACCTGGTCTGTGTCTCTACTGCAGTTACTAGTAGCAGCAGCTTTGGCTAAGGCATTAGCTCTGTTGTTCCAGTGTGCTTCTTCTGTGTGATTTTTCTGATGTCCCTTGGTGTGAGTCACCCAGATGTCCCCAGTTTTTTTCTTGATAACCTGTTTATCAGTGGGTCTCCCTCTGGAGACCCACTGAGGACTTAGAATGTTTACTGATGCTCCAGTGTACGCTAGCAATTGGGCTAATATCCCTGGGTTCCCCACTGTAGCCCTCACAGTGGCTCTCTCCCCTACGTCGCACTGAAGTCTTGTGATCAGCTTGGGAGGCCCACAGGGAACTGGGCACCCCTACTAATTGGCCGACCCCCTTGAAAGCCTCCACTCAGAAGTGGGGGCAGGGATCTGGTTTTGACAGGGTGTCGGCATGGGGGACACACTCCGTACCGGGGCAGTGGGCCGAGTGGGGGCTCCCTGCATTAACTCTGTTCTCCGCAGATCTGAGACACTGGAATGCGTTACCTAGGGAGGTGGTAGAATCTCCTTCCTTAGAAGTTTTTAAGGTCAGGCTTGACAAAGCCCTGGCTGGGATGATTTGATTGGGGATTGGTCCTGCTTTGAGCAGGGGGTTGGACTAGATGACCTCCTGAGGTCCCTTCCAACCCTGATATTCTATGATTCTATGAGACAAAGCATTAATCAGGATGCTGAGGGGCTGATGATCATATTTTCCCATATCCTCCCCTAATTTCGTCAGCTCCATCCAAATCATGTTTCTAAGGGCCTCCTTGGGTCGGTGCTGCCCCGGGGTGTGGGAGGTAGGGGTATTATAATTGGGAGGGCAAGTGGCAGACTGAGGACCATTATTCACAAATGTGATAGCCTGTACTGGTTTTGAGGTAGTCTTTTTGTTGATTTGTCTTTTTAAGATGCCAGTCTCTCACAGAAAATCCCCTGCCTGTTTGATTTTTGCCACTAGTTCATTTCAGGTTAGGTATTCTATATCCACAGCCCCCATGGTCATTTCTGTCTGAGAATTTAGTCCTGCACAAGTGCTCTGTACTAATTTGAGTCCCTGATAATGGGAAGTGATAATCCCATTCTCTTCTGTCTGGGGTAATGAATGAGACTGAGCTGCCAGCATCTTGTTTCGAATTAGGTAAGTTTTGGGGGCCTCTCCTGGTTTCTGCTCTTCCATTATATATAGTTTCCTGAGGGAAGAAGCAGGCAGTAATATTTTGAGAGTACTTATCATCCATTCCCAGGGTCCAGTGGCAGTCCGCTCCCAAGAACCTACACCTATGTCCAGAGCATCTACATCACAAGGAGAGGTGCATAACTGAGCCAATTGGGTTAAGTCCATGCCATCAGCAGAGGGGTACATTTGCCAAATGCGAGCCAGCCATGCCACTGCAGTGTCATGGTTCAGTGGCCCCAGTCTCTCAGCAATAGCCTTGGCCTGACTAGGAAACCATATTTCTATGTCCGTGACCAGCTCCGTTGTGGGAAGATCGGCTCCTGCAACTATGTGTTTAACCTCCCTTGTGGAAATAGGGGCAACATTTGTTAGGATATAACAAAGGCCTATACTCTAAGAATTTAGGTGTATTCTTATCACTTGGCTAGTTAGAGAGAGATAAAAGAAAGAATCAAAATCACTGTCTGCCAGCGTAAGGTCCTTCTCTTACTGTGACAGTCTGAGGCCCTGTTCTTAGGCTAAGGCCTTTGGCTAAGCAACAGAGGCAGCTATAAGCTCGGAAGCGACCGGTCACCTCCTCACATTCCAAACTAGTCACATTGAAATAAGGTGCTATTGGGCTGTTAGGAATACAATCCTGTCCTGATAATGCCTAATACCTCCAGAGAAAGGGAAGTGCCTAGAAAATGTAAAAGGAAATGTAGTTTGATAGCATCCTGTCTGGCAAGAACTCACTTATCAATAGCTGGGATGTGAAATCCTCACTTCTGTATTGTTTTGTCATTATAGTTCCCACTTTGCTATTGTTTGTCTGTATAGTCTCTGTCAGGTTCTGTGATTGTTCCGTCTGCTCTATAATTAATTTTGCTGGGTGTAAACTAATTAAGGTGGTGGGATATAATTGGTTACATAATCATGTTACAATATGTTAGGATTGGTTAGTTAAATTTCAGGAAAGTGATTGGTTAAGGTATAGCTAAGCAGAACTCAAGTATTACTATATAGTCTGCAGTCAATCAGGAAGTGGGTGGGTGTGGGGAGGAATGGGAACAGGGGTGGGTAAATTGGAATCATGTTTGGCTAAGGGCAAGAATGGGAACAGGGACACAGGTGTAAGGCTTTGTGGTGTCAGAGCTGGGAAGGGGGATACTAAGGAAGGAAACTGGAATCATGCTTGCTGGAAGTTCACCCCAATAAACATCGAATTGTTTGCACCTTTGGACTTTGGGTATTGTTGCTCTCTGTTCATGCGAGAAGGACCAGGGAAGTAAGTGGGTGAAGGAATAAGCCCCCAAACAACATTATGCATGTGTGGCCAATCAGGGGTGAATGGGTTTTTGGGGTCAGCATCAGGGGGTATCTCTATTTTCCAAGGGGGCTCCAAATTGCAATCCTCTCTCAACCTTACAGCTGCTACTACCCCCTTATGGGCGCTAAATTGGGCATGCAATTTATTAATCTCTGCCTCACACTTCTGATAGCCTGCTGCTGCCTTGGCTGCCTTGTTCTCATCTACAAGGAAGTGAGTGGCTGCTCTCGCTTCTTCTAACAAATTTTTGGTGTGTGTTAACTCTTTTCTATCCTGTTCTGCATTTCTGCTGGCCTTGTCTCTCTCCTCTTGCATATTTCTAAGTACAGTCACCATTTTAAGCTTTTCTGTTATAAATTCATATCCGTCTGTCTCACATTTGTTCAAACACTGTTATAACTCATTTTTCTCCAGCTCCAGTTCCTGCCTTCCCTTTATCATTTCAGCCATGTCCAGACATGCATCAAATAATGTCCATGCAGCAGCCGCATCCTTTGCGCTACCCCATGTCTTAAAGGTTGTGCAATATTGTTCAAAGATCACACTCGCTTCAATCAGGGGATGCTCACCCTTAAAGAACCCCTTTTCCCAGTGGCATTTCCCCTTCTTCATTACCCATCTCTCTAACTTGCTGGTTTTCTCCTGTCTTAAGCGAGCAGCCAAGGGTTTTTTTTCAGCCATCTCTACTTCCCTTATCTTAGTAATGATCCCTACCAAAAGCCCTTTCATGCAGTCACAGCACTGCTCTAAAATCTTTACTTTTAAGGCACAACTCTTTAACTCCTTATTGCACGGTCCTACAGTTATTCTAAGCACAATTCCTAACTAAAAAGTTACAGGACATTACCAAATATTCTATGAGAGCGGACCCTCGCTAAAGGAGCTTAGTCTGAAAAAAGAAGAGACAGTTTGTTCAGGTCTGTACCTGAGTTTCCCCACTCTGAAGCAACTACTCAACAAGTACCATGTGATTAGGGTCACATGCTGCCTGTGTTCCTCCACCAATTTGCTACCAGATTTCCCCATTACTTTGGGGTATGCTCATTATTAGGGTTAGTCTTTTGGGGCGGGGGGTTCTGTAATTCTATCAATGTACTGCTTGTGTCAGTTGTGTTCTCATACAAAGCTCTACTTCTCCCTGCTGCAAGTTCCCTCCCAATGGAACTATCCTGCAGGACCTAGGTTCCCCAGGGCTTGGTTCTTCCACCCCCCGAATCAGATGAACACACACACACACGTTAATAGAGCACGTCTTAGAGGACTGGGTCAATCAGCACTCCCAAGCTGATCCCTTATATGTCCCTGGACTCAGTCGGCTGGGTCGAGCAGCACCTCCAAACTGTCACCCTCCTATGCCATGGGCACTGCACCGGAATAGAGCACACCTGAGCAGGCTGGATCGAGCAGCACTTTCAATCTGCCCCCCTTATATGCCCCTGGACTCAGCATGTCCCTATCCCCACTTTCACGTTACGATTGTTCTAGTAGTAACCCACTTCATGAGCAAACTCCACAGGATTTTTGGGTGCTGCCGGGATCTTTTAGCTTAGGTACGAAGAGCGTTGCTTCAGAGTGAATGAGGAAGCCAGAAAACACCCATGAGGGGGAGAGAGTGAGAGAGAAGCAACCACCTTAACCATGAAAGTTATTTATTGCCAGGCAATAACCATAGGGGAGCCAAACAAACAAAATAGTTATAATATTAAATTTAATTTAAATTTGTTTATAAAAGTCAGGTTTAGAAAACTATAACTGATCACACAGTCAGGGTCAGAAGGCTATACCTAGAGAGAGAGAGAGAGAGAAAGAGAGAGAGCTGGGTTCTCACCACTCTGTGAAGCTTGAATCCATTGGGGGTCCCAGGTGGTGGTGGTAGCTGAGGGTTCGGAGTGCTGGAGACTGGCAGAGCCTGCAGCACAATCAGTCAGGAGAAGATGAAGTCCCAATAGAAGGGACACAGATTTTGGATCCAGGCATCAGAACCCTTACTTCAGCATGGGTAGGGTTTTTGTAGTGAAACAACATTGGTTCAAGGGAGAACACTAGATTTGTTTATGTGTAAACTGATGGCTCAAGGAAGTATACCAAAGTTGTTTTGTTCAGGCTAGACAATAGGAACTGATCATTCCTGGCTATGGTCAGTGTTCCTGGGAGGGAGTTCACAAAGCATTTATTACTAGAATTGGTCTGATAACTACTGAACTGGGTGTCTGTATTGTGACTGGGCAAGGCCAGATTGCTATAGAAAAGTAGTGAGAAACAGGTATGTTAGCCCCAGGCCAAACAAATCCCTGTTACCATGGTAACCAAATGGTAGTTGCTCCAGGTTAATCAAGACACCGGGGGCCAATTAAGATCCTTCCAGAAAGCACTGGAGACAGCTAGGTTGATTGGGACACTTGAAGCCAATCAGGGGCTGGCTGAAACTAGTTAAAAGCCTCCCACTAAGTTGGGGGTGGGGGGGTGTCAGGAGCCATAGAAGGGAGCCATACTGCTTGAGAAATGGAGCAGTACAAACCTTATCAGGCACAAGAAAGGAGGCCCTGAGGTAAGGGTGATGAAGATATTGAGGCAGTGGGGGCTGCTGTGAGGAAGTGGCGCAGGGAATCATATTTGTCCTATTTCCAAAGTCAGCTACCAAGAGCTGCTACTATCAGGGTCCCTGGGCTGGAACCTGGAGTAGAGGGTGGGCCTAGGCTCCCTCCTCCCTTCCCCTCCCTGACTAATCACTGAGACTGGGAGACAACAGAGACTGTGCGAGGGAGTATAACTTCTCCTCATCTCCCTTGCTGGCTTACGATGAAAATGGCTCAGTAAGCTGTGACCCTTGCCTCTAGAGAGAGAAGGCCTACATGGAGGGTCACAGTGAGTCTCTGAGGCTAGCGTAATGTTCCAGAAAGCGTGGGACCCACTGAGACAATGTCAGATCTTTGTCACAGTAGGCGTGGGTTCATTACCTTCTGGAGCAGAGATCCCCATCATGCAATGCTTCCCTGCTTTTCTGGTCCCAGAATTCCATGCAGTTCTTGCCTTGGAATCTCTGTTCTCCATTCTGTATGCTAATGGGGATGCCTCCCTGTCCCATCTTTGATGCAGATGAGGCTAGGGGAGTTGCCTTAATCCTGTCACCCTTGTCCAGAGGGGTTTAGATGTGTCTCCCACTGCCTTTTCATTGCTTTTTGTAAATCTTTCTTCTGATCGGTTTTGGTTCAAGCAGAGGCTGAGGGGGAAGGTCTTTTGTGAGTCAGACAGGCTGAGTACTGATAGGTGACAAGGGGTCTGGATGCTAGTTGGTGGGGCAGGAAACACTGAGATAGGACAAGGAACTGAGGACCAGGAGGGGAGACTGGGACTGGCTGGATGACAAGGAGACAGCAACAAGGAGCTGGGCGAAGGCTGAGACTGGATGAAGAGCCAAAGGAGGGAAACTGGAAGCCAGTGGGTGTGGAAAAAATGGGAATAGAGTAGAGGAAAAACACAGATTGGACAAGGAGTTGGGTAGGGGAACTGGGACTGGCTGGACAAGGAGACTGGGACTCTGATGGGAAGCCTGGAAGGGGAGACTATGACTGGAACGAGAAGCCAGAGAAGTAGGAATGGCCAAAGGAGAAGAATGGGTCTGTGACAAGGAGCCAGGGGTGATGAAGAGACGGGACTGGGACAGATTGGAGGTGGTGGGGCAGAAGAGTCGGTGCCCACTAGAGACCACTCCCTCCCCAGGGTCTGGAACAGAACACAGGATTCCTTAGTCTCACCATTCTTCTGGTGTTAGCAAATATCTGTGAAGCCCACTAGCAAATGGGTGTGTCCCAACTCCTTCTAGTGTCTGTTCACATAGAAGTAATAGGTTTTCATCCTCTATCAATTACTTTATTATATCAAGTAGCACAGATCTGTGTTGTGGAAATAAAGGTTCTAATCCTGATGGGGACTAATGTGGGTGTCAATATGACCCCATATAATGGGATTTTTTTCCACTTTGCTTTATTAAAAAGCTAGGAAATCACATACAAGAGTCTTTAATTAAATGATCAAATACTATTTTCCCCCACAAGACCCTTGCCTCATTCAGTACATAGAATGGATGGTACTCAATTATTGAGCATTACTCAATACTTTGTTTTATCCTCATTGTTCAATATGTGGCCCCAGGGCTTTATTTATTACACACTGTTCAAACCCTGCTGTTAATTTCCTCACGGGCTTTTCAGCAGCTCTCATCAATATAGTATGAGTGCTTCCTAAATATAAGTCAATTTATCTTCATAGTACTACTGTCATGACGGGGTCATATCCCCATTTCACAGATGGGGAACTGAAGCAGAGAGAGATTAAGGGTCACTAATTTTGTACCCAATTTGAGAAACATAGGACCTGATTTTTCACAGTACTTTCACTCATTGCCATAGAATCTGGGAACTCACACAAATCTCTTCCTGTACAAGTTATCCCTTAGTAGGGATATAGGACTTTTCTCCTATTGCATAGTCCCTTAATAGAAGGGTCAAACTTCAAGTGGGGTGGGGCCCAGAGCATCCATTATGAACATATCAGAAAGCTGCATTTCATCCAGCTATGTGCCATGAAGCTGGCAAGACTCAGTCCCAGCCTAATCTCTGGTAGAAGCCAGTTCTTTATCTGCAAGACTGCCACCAACATAGTTTTGTCCCCGGACACAGTAATGCACTGTTCTCTGTCACTTGATGTGTTCTATCAGAATACTACCAACATTCCAGAGTTTCCAGTCAGAGGGATACCTCAGTACTTTTGAAAAAAAAAAATAAGGTCATTGAAAGGAGTCTTAGGTTGGGCGCTAGTCACTTTGAACAATTTAGGCCATGGTCCCTACCTGAAGGAGTTTACGAGTGAAAGGTTTTCCACCCAGCTGTATTCCTAACCAATGCTACCCTTCCAGACTGCATAACTGTGCCCTAGCATGACAATGATTTTGCTACATGCATAGCTTCTACCACATGCATAAATCTGGATGCTTTAAAAAGCCTACCATCTAGAGGGGTTAGATTTCTTTAGCATCTTTGCCTAACAGGATTCACTCCTCCCACCCCCTTGTACTTTTCCTTTACAATACAACTTTGAAAATAGTGAAGAGATTTCCTCTGCCATGCCCTTAGCTCTGACCTTAAGGACTATAACCTGTGGTGGTTCTATCATGGAACCTTCCCCCAGCTCCCAGATTGACCTATCTACAGTTGTGGTGTAACAATTCTAGGCCTAGGGATGTACTGGCCGCTGCTTCTAGCAGCTCCCATTGGCCTGGAGCAGCAAACCGCGGCCACTGGGAGCCGCGATCGGCCGAACCTGCGGATGTGACAGGCAAACAAACCGGCCTGGCCCGCCAGGGACTTTCCCTGCACAAGCAGTGGAACAAGTTTGGGAACCACTGACCTAGACTAACTGTACATTAATTATTTCTCAACAGGATACTTACTTTAATAGTTTTGTGAGCATTTTCTTATGGGACCGCAAAACTCCCTAGGATACATAAGTTTGAAATGTTTAATGAAATTAACTGTCAAGTCAATACAAACCTGTAAATTGAAATGCATACACTGTGAACAGACTGAATTCTCAAGGAGAATTCTGTAACATTTTAGAAAACAATATTTGCAAATCTCAGATTAAAAACAAAGATGCACACCTCCACAAGTATACTTTATACTATTTCAGCAACTATACTGGGCATTTCAGGAGCAGCAATGACCTCCACTGACATCATATAATTCAGAGCAGAATTTGGTCCATAATGCTAATGCAACAGTCTGAGCCAAGTTCTGCTCTCATATACAACTTTGCAACACCACTGACTTGAATTCATTTGATATTTAGCTTCTTGTATCTAGGGTTCTTTCAGTAGCCTAAATGAGAATGATATTTTTCAATCATCCTTGCAGAGCTTTAACTATGAAAGACATTGATGACAAGCTATCCGGCGTTCCTCCGCATACCTCTTTAGCAGTCTCTACATGTTTTTAGGAAGTTAGCCTTCCTTTGGTGGAGATTTTCTGTGAAATACCAATCAGGGAACCATGCAAGTCTCCCCAGTTCCTGTTAGGTCCAGTCTTTCAGAATGGAAATGGGAACAGCTTTACATTTGCTGTTTTCAAAGTATACAAAAAGGAGGTCATACAGTCCACACTGGCCCATCTGAGCTCCTATTTTTTGCCTAGTATATTATGTGATCGGCATAATAGGTCCAATACCACCTATCATATTTCCACACCTCACTTCTCATATGCTCATCCTATATTTTCATGCTACCATACATAGTGTTGTTTTGTTTGTCTGTCACTCATCACTCCAAATGAAAATGATAAATGCCCTATTGCCATGATCAGTGGCAGGAAGATACCATACATGTCCTTATCAGTGTATTCGACCATCTGCAGTTTCGCACTGTATAGAAAGCTGGTCTCCCCAGACATCTGCTTCTTTCATCCATTTGTTTTAGGCAGTCTATTTGTCTGTATTCATTGTTTCATATGCTGCTGTGTCAAAATAATACAGGGCCCATAACAAAAGAATGGCTGTATGGAAACTGTCCCTAAACAAGAGGCATCCAGAGACCAGCTAAGGGAGAAATAAAATCCTCCCACCTCTTTCATTAGAATTTAAACATGGAAGACAGCCAGTGGGTGAAAATACCTACAACTAATATAATTGACAAGTATCTATCCCTGCTCATTTGATTTGAGGATACCCATGAAAAGAAATCCCTAATTTGTAAAAACAATTGTTCTTATTGACCATGCTAGAGCCTCAGATTATTTAGAGTTACACATACTGACATACTGTCCTGGAAGACATTATCCCTATCCTCCACTAGATGCTGTTAAGACTAGATTGCGCCCAGCCCTGCATGGATACACAAAGGGGAAAGGAGGGTGCAAAGACTCAGCAGTGGCCAGGCCCAATTCTAGAGCTCGCACTCCCTGGAGTGCAAGGAGTAGGTGAGTGGAATGGTGACTCCCTAAAGTGGGAGGAAAATGGCAGGATGAAGTAGTGGCCCCTTTGCACCCCCAGCACTGAAGATCCTGAATGAGAGTCAGGGACATGCTGTAACATTTCAAAAGGCATAGCTGTGGTTGCTGTCCCACTCCTCTGCTGGAGGTGTTATATCTTAAGCAGGAGTGCCAGCTTGGGTGGTGCTCCACCAAACTTCCTCCAGTGCAACCGGTGGCTGCACAATCATGATTCAACACGTTTTGGTTAATCATCAGAAATCACTGAGCATTTGTGCCATCCACAATGATACTGGTGTTCCACAAGAGCAGGTTTCTTTTGGGAGGACCTTTCAGAGAGAGTCTAATGATTCAAAGCATCAAGCAGCCTTGAGTCCATGTTCACTGCCCAAAATACATCAAGATCTGCTAGATGGGGCTGGCAAGAGGAGTTAAATGTAAATGCAAAAGTTTTACCATCTAGAGTTTCTCTGTGTTAGGGAGCCAGGCCTGAATCAGTACTTTAGCCCAGGCTTTATGGTATAATTTATTTGGGAAGTTATAGAATAAATTAAAATAAATCATAGAATCATAGAAGATTAGGGTTGGAAGAGACCTCAGGAGGTCATCTAGTCCAACCCCCTGCTCAAGGCAGGACCAACACCAACTAAATCATCCCAGCCAGGGCTTTGTCAAGCCGGGCCTTAAAAACCTCTAAGGATGGAGAATCCACCACCTCCCTAGGTAACCCATTCCAGTGCTTCAGCACCCTCCTAGTGAAATAGTGTTTCCTAATATCCAACCTAGACTTCCCACACTGGAACTTGCTCCTTGTTGTGTCCTCTGCCACCACTCAGAACAGCCGAGCTCCATCCTCTTCGGAACCCTCCTTCAGGTAGTTTAAGGCTGCTATCAAATCCCCCCCTCATTCTTCTCTTCTACAGTTTAACAAGCCCAGTTCCCTCAGCCTCTCCTCATAACTCATGTTCCCCAGCCCTCTGATCATTTTCGTTGCCCTCCACTGGACTCTCCCCAATTTGTTCACAACTTTTCTGTCATGGGGGGCCCAAAACTGGATGCAATACTCCAGATGTGGCCTCACCAGAGCCAAATAGAGGGGAATAATCACTTCCCTCGATCTGCTGGCAATGCTCCTACTAATGTAGCCCAATATGCTGTTAGCCTTGTTGGCAACAAAGGCACACTGCTGACTCATATCCAGCTTCTCATCCACTGTAATCCCCAGGTCCTTTTCTGTAGAACTGGTGCTTATCCAGTCAGTCCCCAGCCTGGGTGCATGGGATTCTTCCATCCTAAATGCAGGACTCTGCACTTGTCCTTGTTGAACCTCATCAGATTTCTTTTGGCCCAATCCTCCAATTTGTCTGGGTCACTCCGGATCCTATCGCTACCCTCCAGCATATCTACTCTCCCCACAGCTTAGTGTCATCTGCGAACTTGCTGAGGGTGCAATCCATCCCATCATCCAGATCATTAATAAAGACGTTGAACAAAACCGGCCCCAGGACCAACCCCTGGGGCACTCCGCTTGATACCAGCTGCCAACTAGACATCGAGCCATTGAGTACTACCCACTGAGCCCAACAATCTAGCCAGCTTTCTATCCACCGTATAGTCCATCCAATACATACTTTTTTAACTTGCGGGCAAGTATACTGCATAGGAGACCGTATCAAAAGCTTTGCTAAAGTCAAGATATATCACCTCCACCACTTTCCACATATCCACAGAGCCAGTTATCTCATCATAGAAGGAAATCATAATTCATAGCTGCCCAAGCCCAGAAGTCTCCAAGCATCTTAACAAAAATAGCTGATAATATTATAATAAACAAAGGCAATATGCCTGTTCGTGAAATCCCAATAGGCAGTGGCATGAACAAACAACATAAACCCCCTAAACTGCAGTTGGAGTGAACAGGCCTGTGTCTGCCATGAAGAATTTCACAGATTAACTTTTCCATCACTGGGGAAAATCCAGAACCTTCTCTGTGACCACAGACCACCGTGGCTTCCATGGAATTTCTCTGCTTATTAGAGAAGAACAACATTTGAAGGGTCTGTGCTCCTTCTGTATTGCACAGAGTTCAGCTCTGCAGAGGCTCCCTTTGTTGGGAGGTGAGTTTCAGCTAGGGCCAGAAGAGGAGCTTCGGTAGGGTTTGGGAATGTTCAACTATGGAAAGATGCAATCCAAACAGAGCCTACTGCAGCCCCAAGGCTGTGCTAATGGCCAGGGAATGGCTGTGCTCACACTCCATAACCTGGGTGAGGATTCTTATATGGTATAATGGCTGAGCCTGTTTGGCAGCCTGCACATTTACACTATTGGAAATTTTCAAGAACAAAAAATGTGTAGCTATTTTAAAGCTACTATGAACCTGATTCTCCACTACCTGTGTGAATCAAGATAACTCTATTGAAGTAATGTGGTATCAGAATCAGACTTGATGTTTTTGATGAAGGCCCTCATCAAGGCTCTGCTTATATCTGATTCTAATATGTTCTCGCAAAGTGGTACCAAACATTCAAATACATAGAAACATAGACATTGTGATATCAGATCAGACACAAGATTAACCTATTCCAGTATCATATTTCTGATAGTGGCAAGTATCTTATGCTCCAGAGGAAATATGAACCCTGACAAGGCTTAACCTGCCCATGTGGGAATTTTCTTCCTAACCCCCTTAATTAGAGGCTGGCTTATGACTAAAGCATGAAGATTTATAATATCCCTTTTAAAAAATTCTATCTTATGTAGCTGTGGATGTTCTCATAAGTAATATACGTGTCTAATACTTCTTAAAAAAAATTCTGCTAAGCTCTTAGACTCACTGACATATTGTGGCAATGAGTTCCACCAACTAATTATGTGTGGTGTTAAAAATGTTTCCTTTCAGTTTTAACTTTGCTGTCACAGAATCATAGAATATCAGGGTTGGAAGGGACCTCAGGAGGTCATCTAGTCCAACCCCCTGCCCAAAGCAGGACCAATCCCCAACTAAATCATCCTAGCCAAGGCTTTTGTCAAGCCTGACCTTAAAAAGCTCTAAGGAAGGAGATTCACCACCCTCCTAGTGAAAAAGTTTTTCCTAATATCCAACCTAAACCTCCCCCACTGCAACTTGAGACCATTACTGCTTGTTCTGTCATCTGCTACCACTGAGAACAGTCTAGATCCATCCTCTTTGGAACCCCCTTTCAGGTAGTTGAAAGCAGCTATCAAATCCCCCCCTCATTCTTCTCTTCCGCAGACTAAATAATCCCAGTTCCCTCAGCCTCTCCTTATAAGTCATGTGTTCCGTCCCCTAACCATTTTTGTTGCCCTCCGCTGGATGCTTTCCAATTTTTTCACATCCTTCTTGTAGTGTGGAGCCCAAAACTGGATACAGTACTCCAGATGAGGCTTCCTCAATGTTGAATAGAGGGGAACGATCACATCCCTTGATCTGCTGGCAATGCCCCTACTTATACAGCCCCAAATGCCATTGGCCTTCTTGGCAACAAGGACACACTGTTAACTCATATGCAGCTTCTCATCCACTGTAACCCCAGATCCTTCTTCTGCAGAACTGCTGCCTTGTCCTTGTTGAACCTCATCAGATTTCTTTTGGACCAATCCTCCAATTTGTCTAGGTCCCTCTGTATCCTATCCCTACCCTCCAGCATATCTACCTCTCCTCCCAGCTTAGTGTCCTCTGCAAACTTGCTGAGCGTGCAATCCACGCCATCCTCCAGATCATTAATGAAGATATTGAACAAAACCGGCCCCAGGACTGACCCTTGGGGCACTCCACTTGATACCAGCTGCCCACTAGACATGGGGCCATTGATCACTACCTGCTGAGCCCGACGATCTAGCCAACTTTCTGTCCACCTTATAGTCCATTCATCCAGCCCATACTTCTTTAATTTGCTGGCTTTCAGTTACATTAAAAGTCCCTTTGCTCTTTTTTTCTGAGAAAATAAATAATGGCACTCAATTTGCCTTCTCTATAAAACTGATCTTCTGGTATAGTTATATCACATTCCCTCTTGTTCCTCTTCTCTGTGAACAGTGCCAATCTTTGTCCTCCCTCTTCATGTAGAAGATTTTTCCGTGCTTCTAATAATTTTCAACTTCTGTTCCTGAACACCCTGTTTCTGCTGTCCATTCCAAAATTGTGATCATCTACATTTGTTTACTGTACAGAGTCTCTCTATGCTGCACAGGAAGAGGCTGACTGTCTGGAAGGACCAGCTGGTTGAGGCATAAAGTGCTGTATATAGCCAGTGAAGACTTATTATTTTATAAGACTTGTAACAAAGAATCAGAGAGGGTATTTATCCACTAAATGGAAAGTTATTACAGCAACCTGATGAAGAAAGGTTTGATAGTTATTTCAGAAATATTCTTGAAGCGTTCTGATTGTATGCAGCTGCATTAATAAAGGGACCAATAGGATGCTAGGATGTCCTGTTAGGGGCATACAACAATAGACTCTCCTTCCCACTCCCAATGAGCTGCAGATAGCAAATAATTACTGGCATGATATTACTTGTATTCCTTCCTCTTCAGTCCTTCCTCCCCCCGCATAACAATCTTTGCCCAATAAATGCATTCATATTAATTCTTATCTGCATTTACAGTAATTTATTGACTCCTACTTTTGGCAGAAAACATGCTTTAAGTCTCTCCCTGACAGTGTTGTGTTCACTCCCAACCTCCACACTTGGGGGAATGGAATAAGGGAGGAAAATCACAAAACGGGTGGAACTGAGAAATTCAAGAAGAAAAAAATTAAGCAGCCCACTGATGCACTGTAAGTTAATAACCACAACAGACATTTTGACAAAGGAATAGCACAGGGCCTCCTCTTCTATGCTACTGCTAGCAGGCATAGCAAACTAGTTTCCAAACAACTTTGGAAACCAGCCCAGATTATCCTTGTGCTGAGGAAGAAATACATAGTGCATTGTTCAAGGGAGCAGTAAATAATACAAAAGGGTTAGCTAGAAATAAACAAATTGAACTGAGGCAACCATAAAAGCAAGGCAAGATGGGAAGAATAAGTTTAACACTGCCTAGATTTTTTGTAAAATAAAATGTTTTTCCCTTCAGTTACATTGAAGTAAACCAGGAACTGGTATAATAAACAGCATGGAAGACTGCTGTAACTGAAAGTAAAATCCAGATCAGTATTGCCAGTGTTTAAAGAAAACAAAATGTGTTTTTGTTTAAATAAAGAATTTGGGATAGGTTTTTGTTTGTTTGTTTGCCTTTTGGTTTGAGCCTTTGGATACATACTGCTGTTTGCTTAAGAACCTCATCCAGGGACTCTTAAGAAGAGGAGGCCACGCATCCACTCCAGGAACAAAAAAAAAGTTTGTTTTTCTTCTGGCTGGGAAAGCCACCAGCTATATCTGTCCCTTAAGGTGAGGAGTCAAGAAAATACTTCTCTTCCCTCTAGATTCTGCTCTTTCAAATGTGATTGTTTAACAAAGGCTGTGAAACTTGCTAACACTGACTTAGTCACTGTAAAACAATGCATGCATTAAGGTTTACTAAAGGGAATTGATTTTGAAGGCTGCTTTCATCCTGGGTAAACAGTCCTGCTTTGTCTCTTCCAGAAGTGGTTTATCAGCTTTGTAGATTCATTTGTACACAAGCCTGAAAAGGGATTTGTGCTTTGAATAGATGAGGTTGAACCAGCATAGAGCTGAATTTGGCCCACTGCCTTCATTGAGGCCCATGAGGGAGTCTGCAAAATTGAATGGCCAGAAATGAGGTGCGACTGCATATGGATGCTGAATTGTGCTTGCACTGCAAAAGAAAAGCTGCAAGATAAGGCCTGTATAAAATTCCCAAGCAAAAAACAATTTCATTAAGCTAGAGTTAAGGCTGTAAACATCTGTTAATTGCTTAAAGGGGGGGGTTAAGAAAACACTGGAGTTTGCTCAAAAGTCATTAGGAAGACTGGGAATTTAAAGCTAAGATTATAGTAAAACAATCATTTGCATGGAAATGGATAGTTAAAGTTATCCAAACAACCTTAACTCTGTCCCCTCCTTTGCAAACATTTCACCCTCCACACCATACGTGCTTTGTATGGAAGAGAGGCATTTTGATTAAAGAGATTTTGTTAAGGAATTAAGCAAGTTCACAGTCGGTAGTTACAGCAGTCTTAAATCCACTCTACTTGCATAGCTTGCCTGTGGAGCTAAGGAACTCTGGAGTACATGGGTTTGCTATTGCACATATGCAGATTTTAAGGCCAAAACAGACCATATGATGATCATCTAGTCTAATTTCATGCATAACAGAGGCCACAGAATTTCACCCCCATCAGGCTTGTAGTGTCTGATTGAGCTACAAAATATCTTTTAGAAAGACATCCAGTCTTGATTTTGAGTGATGGAGAATCTACCCCATCCCTAGGTAAGTTGTTCCACTGAATAATCTACCTCACCATTAAAAATGTGAGCCTAGTTTCTAGAAGAACATACAATTCCCCTGCCAAACTGTGCCCCTGGTGTGTAAACCACAGTACCTAATTTTTGGTACAGCTCTTATGCGGTTTGTAGCCTTAGACGCAACTCAATGTGTATGCTCCATTTGACAATATCATAAGTAATAAAGATAGTGAGGGAGGACCTCACAAGTCCTCAAACTTCACAAGTTTCCGCTGTTGATTCCCTCTTGCCTATCCATGTGGCTCTCCCCTTCTCAACCCTTAGCTAACTTCTTACCCATCCATGCATTTTTTTCTTTACCACCCCTTCACTTTATTCAATTATTAATCACGGTTATTATGATAGAGCCTGAGAGCCAACCAAGCATGGGACGCATTGTGCTAAGTGCTGTATAAACACAATACTAGACCTGGTCTAGGAAAGATCAAACAAAACTCTTCTACTGCCTCCTTACCTTGAATAGACCCAGTCACAGGCCTGCTTCTACCCTCAGGGTTGTGAGTTCATGATTTTGGGCAATCTCTGTGATATATGGGGATTTTTTTAAAAGTCCCAGCTCCTGGAATTAAGAGACTGAATGGAAATCTCAGGTCTCAGTGTGCAGAGAAGAGTTTGGACACATGACCCAAGAGCAACCTGAAGAAAAAGAACCCCCATGTCATAAATAGAAAGGGAAGGGTAAACCCCTTTAAAATCCCTCCTGGCCAGAGGAAATCTCCTCTCACCTGTAAAGGGTTAAGAAGCTAAAGGTAACCTCACTGGCACCTGACCAAAATGACCAATGAGGAGACAAGATACTTTCAAAAGCTGGTAGGAGGGAGAGAAACAAAGGGTTTGTGTGTCTGTCTACATTTTGTCTTTGCCGGGGATAGACCAGGAATGAAGCCTTAGAACTTTTAGTAAGTAATCTAGCTAGGTATGTGTTAGATTATGATTTCTTTAAATGGCTGAGAAAAGAATTGTGCTGAATAGAATAACTATTTCTGTCTGTGTATCTTTTTTGTAACTTAAGGTTTTTGCCTAGAGGGGTTCTCTATGTTTTGAAT
This sequence comes from Natator depressus, assembly GCF_965152275.1. NCBI lineage: Eukaryota > Metazoa > Chordata > Testudines > Cheloniidae > Natator > Natator depressus. Next base: position 182,238,104 of record NC_134236.1, on the reverse strand, counting down.
CTAATTACTCTGTAAGGTATTTACCATCCTGATTTTACAGGGGGGATTTCTTATTTCTAATTCTATTTTTATTAAAAGTCTTCTTGTAAGAAAACTGAATGCTTTTTCATTGTTCTCAGATCCAGGGGTTTGGGTCTGTGGTCACCTATGCAAATTGGTGAGGCTTTTTATCCAACAATTCCCAGGAAAGGGAGGGTGCAAGTGTTGGGAGGATTGTTCATTGTTCTTAAGATCCAAGGGTCTGGGTCTGTAGTCACCTAGGCAAATTGGTGAGGCTTTTTACCAAACCTTGTCCAGGAAGTAGGGTGCAAGGTTTTTGGGAAGTATTTTGGGGGGAAAGACGTGTCCAAACAGCTCTTCCCCAGTAACCAGTATTTGTTTGGTGGTGGTAGCGGCCAATCCAAGGACAAAAGGGTGGAATATTTTGTACCTTGGGGAAGTTTTGACGTAAGCTGGTAAAGATAAGCTTAGGAGGTTTTTCATGCAGGTCCCCACATCTGTACCCTAGAGTTCAGAGTGGGGGAGGAACCTTGACATGGTGGCAGAGTGGTGGGATTAACCTGAAATCATTTTGAGATCCAGTTGAGATTTTTTTGAACTAGAAATACAGATTTTAAAAAAAAGGAAGTCCAGAAGCAGCTGAAACTGAAAGCAGCTTGTTTTTCTCTGCTTTGTGGCCAAGCAGAGACAAAAGGGGATTATCTTTGTGAATTGCAGGTTTTCTTTGCCTGGAGGCAGGGTACTTAACTCCTGCAGGGAAATTCACAGTCTTCCAACCCAGAGTTTTTTGTTTCCCTAAAAGTAAATAGAAGGAGGGGTGTTCTACCCATTTGCCTGGAGACAAAAGTGGCAGGGGTTTTTTTTTTTTGGATTTTGATTTTTTACAAGGAGCACAAGTTTAAAAAGGAAACTTGTTTTTTCTTTGGGCTGGGTAAACAGGTTTCCAAGTAGTTGGAAGTTTTTGCTTTGATTTGGGCCCAGAGCAGAGACAAGGGAATTGTCTTTTTCTGTAGGCTGACAATCACTATCAGAGAATAGGTATTCTATTCCAGCACAGCAAAATTTTACAGCCAAGTTTTGTTTGTTTATTTCTAAACCTCGGGTGTAAAGTTAGTTAAAAACAGAGAGGTTAGAATGACAAAATCTGCGGCTAGACTACAGCTGGAATTAGCCAAATTTCAGGCTGAGGGAAAACAAAGGGAACATGAAAGACAGATAGAACTCATGCGGCTGGAGAAGGAGGTACAGGAGGCTGCCCACAAGAGGGAAATGGAGGCAAGGAAGCATGTGGAGGAGGAGAAGGAAAAAGAGAGGAAGCATGTGGAGGAGGTAGAGAAGATAAAGGCTCAGCAGAATATACCAACAAACCCTAGCAATCCTTCTCCAGGTACCACTTCCCATCCCAGAAAGTTCCCCACCTACAAGGCAGGTGATGATACTGAGGCCTTCTTAGAAAACTTCGAAAGGGCCTGCCTTGGGTACAGCATCTCTACCGATCAATACATGGTAGAGCTGAGGCCACAGCTCAGTGGACCCTTAGCTGAGGTGGCGGCTGAAATGCCTAGAGAACACATGAATGAGTATGAACTGTTTAAATCCAAGGCGAGAGTCAGAATGGGGATAACACCCGAGCATTCTCGTCGGAGGTTCAGAGACCTAAGGTGGAAACCAGACGTGTCATTTACCCGACATGCCTACCACATTGTGAAACATTGGGATGCCTGGATATCAGGAGCAAGTGTCGAATCTCCAGTAGATGTGCCCTTCCTAATGCAAATGGAACAGTTCTTAGAGGGTGTTCCTGAGGAAATAGAAAGATACATCCTAGATGGGAAGCCCAAAACTGTAATCGAGGCAGGAGAGATTGGAGCCAGGTGGGTGGAGGTGGCAGAGAAGAAAAAAACTGGTCGCAGTTGGAGCAGAGACCAGAAGGGACAACCCCAGACCACACCCTATTACCGGGGGCCGCCCAAAGCCCCACCTACCTCCCAAAGAACCCTCCAGACCCCTTATCGTCCCACCACCCCGTTCTCCAGCAACCCTCCTCACCCCAGTGACCCATCAGCTGGACGATGTTTTAAATGTAACGAGCTGGGGCATGTAAAGGCCAACTGCCCCAAGAACCCCAACAGATTACAGTTCATTGCACCGGAATCACACCAGAGGTCCACAGGCCCAGATACCTCCCAGATACCCTTGGAGCGGAGGGAAACTGTGAGTGTGGGCGGGAAGAAGGTCACCGCGTGGAGGGACACCGGAGCACAAGTGTCAGCTATCCATGCTTCCTTAGTGGACCCCAATTTAATCAACCCAGAGATCCAAGTGACGATTCAACCCTTCAAGTCCAACTCTTTCGATTTGCCTACAGCCAAGTTGCCTGTCCAGTACAAGGGCTGGTCCGGAACGTGGACTTTTGCAGTCTATGATGATTATCCCATCCCCATGCTGTTGGGGGAAGACTTGGCCAATCATGTGAAGCAGGCCAAGAGGGTGGGAACGGTCACCCGCAGCCAGGCTAAACAAGCCGTGAGGCCTAGCTCTGTTCCGAAAACTTCTATCAGGACCCGGTCAGAGGTGATGGACCCGGACCCCAGACCAATGTCTGCAACAGCAGTAGTGGATCCAGTCCCAGAGACCCAGACGGAACCAGTCCCAGAACCGGAACCAGCCGAACAACCAACACCAGACCCATTGCCAGCACTGAATCCAGTACTTGCAACCTCAACACCAGAGGGCCCCACCGACCCTGAACTGGCAGCAGCCGATAACCCGACACAAGAGGCTCAGCCGGAGCCTGAACCCCAACATAGTGCACCAGCGGAGAGCGGTTCACAGTCAACAGAAACAGCTCCATCCCCTATATCGCTTCCAGAGGGACCAAGCCTAGGTCCACAATCCAATGAGGAACTGATGTCTCCAGCATCAAGGGAACAGTTCCAGACCGAACAGGAAGCAGATGAAAGCCTCCAGAGAGCTTGGACGGCGGCACGGAGCAACCCACCGCCTCTCAGCTCTTCTAATCGATCCAGGTTTGTTGTAGAAAGAGGACTTTTATACAAGGAAACTCTTTCTGGTGGACACCAGGAAGACTGGCATCCTCAGAGACAGTTGGTAGTCCCAACTAAATACCGGGCCAAGCTCTTGAGCTTAGCCCATGATCACCCTAGTGGCCATGCTGGGGTGAACAGGACCAAAGACTGTTTGGGGGGGTCATTCCACTGGGAGGGAATGGGCAAGGATGTTTCTACCTATGTCCAGTCTTGTGAGGTGTGCCAAAGAGTGGGAAAGCCCCAAGACCAGGTCAAAGCCCCTCTCCAGCCACTCCCCATCATTGAAGTTCCATTTCAGCGAGTAGCTGTGGATATTCTGGGTCCTTTTCCGAAAAAGACACCCAGAGGAAAGCAGTACATACTGACTTTCATGGATTTTGCCACCCGATGGCCGGAAGCAGTAGCTCTAAGCAACACCAGGGCTAACAGTGTGTGCCAGGCACTAGCAGACATTTTTGCCAGGGTAGGTTGGCCCTCCGACATCCTCACAGATGCAGGGACTAATTTCCTGGCAGGAACTATGAAAAACCTTTGGGAAGCTCATGGGGTAAATCACTTGGTTGCCACTCCTTACCACCATCAAACAAATGGCATGGTGAAGAAGTTTAATGGAACTTTGGGGGCCATGATACGTAAATTCGTAAATGAGCACTCCAATGATTGGGACCTAGTGTTGCAGCAGTTGCTCTTTGCCTACAGAGCTGTACCACACCCCAGTTTAGGGTTTTCCCCATTTGAACTTGTATATGGCCGTGAGGTTAAGGGGCCATTGCAGTTGGTGAAGCAGCAATGGGAGGGATTTACACCTTCACCAGGAACTAACATTCTGGACTTTGTAACCAACCTACAAAACACCCTCCGAACCTCTTTAGCCCTTGCTAAAGAAAACTTACAGGATGCTCAAAAAGAGCAAAAAGCCTGGTATGATAAACATGCCAGAGAGCGTTCCTTCAAAGTAGGGGACCAGGTCATGGTCTTAAAGGCGCTCCAGGCCCATAAAATGGAAGCATCGTGGGAAGGGCCGTTCATGGTCCAGGAGCGCCTGGGAGCTGTTAATTATCTCATAGCATTCCCCACCTCCAACCGAAAGCCTAAGGTGTACCATATTAATTCTCTAAAGCCCTTTTATTCCAGAGAATTAAAGGTTTGTCAGTTTACAGCCCAGGGAGGAGACGACGCTGAGTGGCCTGAAGGTGTCTACTACGAAGGGAAATGTGCTGGTGGTGTGGAAGAGGTGAACCTCTCCATGACCCTTGGGCGTATGCAGCGACAGCAGATCCAGGAGCTGTGCACTAGCTACGCGCCAACGTTCTCAGCCACCCCAGGACTGACTGAACGGGCATATCACTCCATTGACACAGGTAATGCTCGCCCAATTAGAGTCCAACCTTACCGGGTGTCTCCTCAAGCTAGAACTGCTATAGAATGGGAGATCCGGGATATGTTACAGATGGGTGTAATCCGCCCCTCTGAAAGTGCATGGGCGTCTCCAGTGGTTCTAGTTCCCAAACCAGATGGGGAAATACGTTTTTGCGTGGACTACCGTAAGCTAAATGCTGTAACTCGCCCAGACAACTATCCAATGCCACGCACAGATGAACTATTAGAGAAACTGGGACGGGCCCAGTTCATCTCTACCTTGGACTTAACCAAGCGGTACTGGCAGGTACCGCTAGATGAATCTGCCAAGGAAAGGTCAGCCTTCACCACACATCTCGGGCTGTATGAATTTAATGTACTCCCTTTCGGGCTGCGAAATGCACCCGCCACCTTCCAAAGACTTGTAGATGGTCTCCTAGCGGGATTAGGAGAATATGCAGTCGCCTACCTTGACGATGTGGCCATATTTTCGGATTCCTGGGCAGACCACCTGGAACATCTACAAAAAGTCCTTGAGCGCATAAGGGAGGCAGGACTAACTGTTAAGGCTAAGAAGTGTCAAATAGGCCTAAACAGAGTGACTTACCTTGGACACCAGGTGGGTCAAGGAACTATCAGCCCCCTACAGGCCAAAGTGGATGCTATCCAAAGGTGGCCTGTCCCAAAGTCAAAGAAACAGGTTCAATCCTTCTTAGGCTTGGCCGGTTATTACAGACGATTTGTACCGCACTACAGCCAAATCGCCGCCCCACTGACAGACCTAACCAAAAAGAAACAGCCAAATGCTGTTCAGTGGACCGAAAAGTGTCAGAAGGCCTTTAACAAGCTAAAAGCGACCCTCATATCTGACCCTGTACTAAGGGCCCCAGACTTTGACAAACCGTTCCTAGTAACCACAGATGCGTCCGAGCGTGGTGTGGGAGCAGTTTTAATGCAGAAAGGACCTGATCAAGAATTCCACCCTGTAGTGTTCCTCAGCAAAAAACTGTCTGAGAGGGAAAGCAACTGGTCAATCACTGAAAAAGAATGTTACGCCATTGTCTACGCTCTGGAAAAGCTACGCCCATATGTTTGGGGACGGCGTTTCCACCTGCAAACCGACCATGCTGCACTGAAGTGGCTTCACACCGTCAAAGAAAATAACAAAAAACTTCTTCGGTGGAGTTTAGCTCTCCAAGATTTTGATTTCGACATCCAACACATCTCAGGAGCTTCTAACAAAGTGGCTGATGCACTCTCACGTGAAAGTTTCCCAGACTCAACTGGTTAAAATCGTCCTTGAGATGTGGAAAATATTGTTAGTCTTTATGTACTTGGTAGCATATTTAGAGATGCATGTGTCTTATTAACTCTGTTTTCCTAGAGCTCCAGGAAGAAATCCCAGCCAGTGTTTCACCCTAGCTGAGATTTGGGGGGCGTGTCATAAATAGAAAGGGAAGGGTAAACCCCTTTAAAATCCCTCCTGGCCAGAGGAAATCTCCTCTCACCTGTAAAGGGTTAAGAAGCTTAAGGTAACCTCGCTGGCACCTGACCAAAATGACCAATGAGGAGACAAGATACTTTCAAAAGCTGGTAGGAGAGAGAGAAACAAAGGGTTTGTGTGTCTGTCTACATTTTGTCTTTGCCGGGGATAGACCAGGAATGAAGCCTTAGAACTTTTAGTAAGTAATCTAGCTAGGTATGTATTAGATTATGATTTCTTTAAATGGCTGAGAAAAGAATTGTGCTGAATAGAATAACTATTTCTGTCTGTGTATCTTTTTTGTAACTTAAGGTTTTTGCCTAGAGGGGTTCTCTATGTTTTGAATCTAATTACCCTGTAAGGTATTTACCATCCTGATTTTACAGGGGGGATTTCTTATTTCTAATTCTATTTTTATTAAAAGTCTTCTTGTAAGAAAACTGAATGCTTTTTCATTGTTCTCAGATCCAGGGGTTTGGGTCTGTGGTCACCTATGCAAATTGGTGAGGCTTTTTATCCAACAATTCCCAGGAAAGGGAGGGTGCAAGTGTTGGGAGGATTGTTCATTGTTCTTAAGATCCAAGGGTCTGGGTCTGTAGTCACCTAGGCAAATTGGTGAGGCTTTTTACCAAACCTTGTCCAGGAAGTAGGGTGCAAGGTTTTTGGGAAGTATTTTGGGGGGAAAGACGTGTCCAAACAGCTCTTCCCCAGTAACCAGTATTTGTTTGGTGGTGGTAGCGGCCAATCCAAGGACAAAAGGGTGGAATATTTTGTACCTTGGGGAAGTTTTGACGTAAGCTGGTAAAGATAAGCTTAGGAGGTTTTTCATGCAGGTCCCCACATCTGTACCCTAGAGTTCAGAGTGGGGGAGGAACCTTGACACCCCATTTTTTAATTTTTTTAACTAACATGATTCTTAAGCCTATCTCATAATTCTGAGACCTGACTCAAGAGTTTTGATCACTTGTGAAGATGCAATATTGCCAACCTTCATTGGTAGCAGCAAGAATCTTCACTTGGAGGCTTGCAATACTCTTCCTTTATAGAACACCAAAGTCTTCAGAAAAAGTCTGTGACCCTCATTCTCTTCAAGCTACCAGATTCTCTAGTGGAAGAGACCATTAAAGTTTTGCACCCCTTCCAGTGGGAGAAATTTTGAAAGGCAAGTCTCATTTGAAAGGCAGCCCTCTCTGCTCCTAAGTGGCACAAGTTTCAGTAGGGTGGCTTTTGACCCTCTCCTCACTTCCAAGCACTATGACTCTCCACTGGCACACAGAAGGAAGCTTGATGGAGAGGACCCTCTGGACAGCAGAAATGTAAGGTGGAAGCTCTTGTCTTAACTCTATAAGAACTGCTCCCGACAACCTTCCTGCAGGAAGAAACAGCTATTCTGGTGTGTCCCAGCAGCTAGCAGGTTCCTGTGCAGGGCTCCACTACTACAGAATTAAAATGCTTTTGCTTTGAAGTTACTTGTGTATATTGCACAGTTCAGAACATAATAGATTTTAATAGCAGTTAAAGCCCAGTTGGTCAATTTTGCCAGACATGAGCACTGAATTTACATCTTCAAATACTGAAACAGGCAATCAGAGTTCCAAAACAGTAAGTCATTGACCTCCTTCATGGATGTAATGTTTGTGCAATTGGTGACGCAAACGTTTTGTGAATTTGTGTCGGCTTCACTTACTTGTTTCCAGAAGTGTTTCTCCCCCCACTTTTCAATTGTCAAAAATTAAAAAATAAACTTTAAAAAGTCCTGAAATGGATTTTTCCCCCAGTTTTTAGGAATTACCATTGATCTGAAAAATCTGTTATTTATCGAGTTCTACTGGGAAAAGTAGCCAGGTCTCCTGAGCCCCAGTCCAGTGCCCTCTCCACTAGACCACATGGCCTCTGGAGGAGGGAGATGCAAGTCATTTAATTGAAGTGTTCCCATTCAAAGGATGGCTAAAGATTCAAATTAGCTCCTCCTTTTCACAAGCCAGTTCTCTTATTCCTCCTGGTAACACCAAGGTCAGCAGTGTTTTCGCCTGCAGAGGTTGGATAACAGAGAGAGGACTGCTCAGCAGCTGGCAAGTAAGAGATTTCAGTGCTCACCAATCTTACATAAACTCAGTACAACAGGACTATTATGGTTATATTATATATCAGTAAAAATACTAATTACAGAGGCCCATGCTGGAAACTGTTTCTTGGAACAATATGCCTAGAGCTAGCATGCAGAATGAGCTTGCGTTTTACGGGGAGACACATTCCCTGCTAAACAGAAAGAAAAACACACACACACACACTCACTCACTCACTCACTCACTCTGCCATTTAGAAAAGATACAAGCTGCCAAAGCCACAGAAATGCCATCAATGCACAGAAAAGCACAGGCTTTTACTGTTTGCTACTAATTGCAGGGGGAGGAAATTTACAAGCATTGCAAAGCATCTGCTATTTGTCCTTAAAAACTCCTCTCCATTTAGAAAGGAAGAGTTTCATTTTAACAGCCTCCCATAGCTTTTATGTCTTTGCTACAGCCAAGGCCATTCAGATGTATTATTTCTATATTGATCTTGTTATGAAGCTCAACACAAAGATATAAGAAGCTGAGAGACCAGGTTGTTGAGCCTGTAACTCAGGATAAATTGCTATTTAATTCTTAGCAATTCTGGTTAAATTAAGGGTCACATTTTGTTCAAATGGCCTCTTTAATTGTGTTGGCAAAATTTGTGCAGACTAGAATTCCCAGGAGGAGGCAGCTCTATCCTTTGAAGGTACAAGGCCAGGGCCGCGGGTGGTATGAATCAATAGATCAATGCTAATTTACACCAGCTGAGGATCTGGCCACTGTAGCTAAACATTTCCAAACTGGTTTAATCCATTTCCCTTCTGGAAGACACTAAGGATCAAATTTTCGAGCCACACTCTAATTGTGAAGACCTTCTGAAATTCTTTGTAATGCTTATACAGCTTGGAATGCCCTATTCATTGCTGGGATGGATATTTTCTCCAATATGCATGATCCCGCTGCTCTTCCGCAGGCTGAGGGGCTAAATGTTCTTCCTGTTTAAAGAGGCCTTCAAGGATTTTTATTTCAGAGGCTCTCTTAGTTAAAATGACATTCTTTTGAGGTGCGTATCCATCTTTCACCAGCCAAGGGTCTACCAATGTGATATATGCCATCATGTGCCAGCAATGCCCCTCAGCCATTTACATTGGCCAAACTGGACAGTCTCTACATAAAAGAATGAATGGACACAGATCAGACGTCAAGAATTATAACATTCAAAAACCAGTCGGAGAACACTTCAGTCTCCCTGGTCACTCGATTACACACCTAAAAGTCACAATATTACAACAAAAAAACTTCATAAACAGACTCCAATGAGAGACTGCTGAATTGGAATTAATTTGCAAACTGGACACCATTAAATTAGGCATTAATAAAGACTGGGAGTGGCTGGGTCATTACACAAAGTAAAACTATTTCCCCATGCTTATTCTCCCCCCCCCCCACAACTGTTACTCACACTTTATTGTTAACTTGGAAATGGGCCATCCTGATTATCACTACAAAAGGTTTTTTTCTCCTGTTGGTAATAGCTCACCTTAATTGATCACTCTCGTTATAGTGTGTATGGCAACACCCATTTTTTCATGTTCTCTGTGTGTGTGTGTGTGTGTGTATATATCTTCCTACTGTATTTTCCACTGCGTGCATCCGATGAACTGGGTTTTAGCCCACGAAAGCTTATGCTCAAATAAATTTGTTAGTCTCTAAGATGCCACAAGTACTCCTTGTTCTTTTTGATAACAGGGAAAGTGTCACTTCCCTACCCCACTAAGGTATTGTGAAAATAAATACATTAAAGGTTGCAAGGCACTAGGGCTTATCTACACAGGGAGACTCAGAAAAATTAATCTGAATTAGCTAAATATGTGAATTAGTAGTTAAACTGTACTCATCCCATGAGTGGGCATTTTAATTCAGAATTAAAGTGGCTCTAATTTGGTTTATCTTAATTCAAGTGAATTCTGAATGAGTGCCTGCCCTTAGAAGCTCACACTCTAGGAGTATGTCTGCACTACAGACCTTACAGCGACACAGCTGTAACACTGCAGCTGCACTGCTGCAAGGTCTCTCATGTAGCTGCTCTATGCTGACAGGCAAGTGCTCTCCCATTGACATAATTAAACCATCCCCAATGAGCGGCGGTAGCTATGTCAGCAGGATAGCGTCTCCTGCCAACACAGTGCTGTCCAAACCGGTGCTTTTGTCGGTGAATCATAGAATATCAGGGTTGGAAAGGACCTCAGGAGGTCATCTAGTCCAAACCCCTGCTCAAAGCAGGACCAATCCCCAATTTTTGCCCCAGATCCCTAAATGGCCCCCTCAAGGATTGAACTCACAACCCTGGATTTAACAGGCCAATGCTCAAATCACTGAGCTATCCCTCCCCACCAATGAAACTTATGTCGGTCAAGGGGAGTGTTTTTTCACCACTGACCAACAAAAGTTTTATTGACAAAAGTGCTAGTATAGACAAAGCCTTAGGGGTATGTTGACACTGGAGACCCTACAGCGGCTCAACTGTACCAATGCAGCTGCACTGCTGTAAGATCTCTTGTGTAGCTGCTCTATGTCAATGGGACAGAGTTCTCCCAATGACATAATTAAACCACCCTCAACAAGCAGCAATAGCTCTGTCGGCAGGAGAAGCTCTCCTGCTGACATAGCACTGTGCATACTGCCACTTATGCTGGCAAAATTTATGTTGCTTGGGAGGGTGTTTTTTCACACCCCTGAGCAACACAAATTTTGCCGACATAAGTGATAGTGTGGTTTCACTACTCATGGGCATAGAGTTAAGTACCTGCACAGATATTTGCAAGATGGAAACTATAAAGACTTCAGGGTCTGGCCCACTTTTGAAGCCATGGGGTAATGATGAGTGTAGTCTTTTCATCTACAGAGAGCAGGAAATAATTTTGTATGTCATGTAGGGTGACCAGATACCCCGATTTTATAGGGAGAGTCCCGATTTTGGTGTCTTTTTCTTGTAGAAGCTCCTATTATACCCCACCCCTGTCCCAATTTTCACATATACTGTCTGGTCACCCTAATCTCATATATAATCTGGCACAACCGTATGGTGCACAAGAGTCCAGAGGCATCAGGATGGTCTATAACTACCCTGTGGCCTGAACAAGCATAAAAGTTTCTCTCTCAAGGTCATTCCCTTGGGATGAGAGCAATTATCTCATATGTCATTCTCTTGGCACCAGCAACCCTGTAGTCCAGTTCTGGGGTACCATCTGTACCTCTTATCAAGTTCACCCGCTTCCTGGAATATAAAGCAATCCAAACAAATGAAAAATGCTTTCACAGCTTTCTTCCTCATGCATAGGAGAGGGAAGCAATCTTTCCTGCCCTGCAGGCAACCTCAGCTCCCACTCTCCTGCACAGCTAACAGCCAAGGCTTAGTTCTTGGAAATTTCAACAGGAAAAAGACAGACCAGACTGTCTTCTTCCTCAGAGGACTCAGGCAGGCAGCATTCTTAAGCTACACATCACTTAGTAACATAGGGACCAGGTTTGGAAGTTCTACCTTTGCTTTTTTTTAAACTGTGTTGAGTTCCTCCCTTTGAAGGACTCCACCCTTGTCCTGACAAGTCTCACAAGTGTGGCTGATTGGGACCACAGGACTTCTTTAACCCCTTCTTGGGGTGTGAGGGTTATCTGCCCCATCACAGCAAGTAAGGCAAACTCTGTGTTCTCATTCTTGAAACTGGCTAGCTGGCTGCCTTGAGACAGCAGAAAGGAAAGGGGGAGATGTATGTTTTAGATAACAGTTGTGTCACAAATATTTTACTTCTCTCGGCAGAAGTTAGAGTCCATTATGGACTTAGTGGGCTTCTCTGCTTTAAACTTGATGTAAAATTTTAAAAAGTGCCTAAGTATTGTGGAAGCCTAAGGGAGTGGGGTGCCTTGACATTTTTAGAATCATGATTCACTCATATAATGGAAAAAAAAAAGATCTCTGCTGTTCTCACTACTGCCAGCTTCTGAGTCTGCATGTATATTTCTCAGATTAGAGGATTTTTGTTGCTGTTTTTGTTCCATTAACTTAGCTTTGTGAATGAGTGTTCCATGAAACTGAACAAGCATAGTTAGCATACATTCTGAGCAAAATAACAGCTTTTATGGTGGCTAACTTATTCAGTTTTGCTCTTCACTCCAAAGACTGTTCATTACACTCCATAGTGATTCCACTGGATTGTTTTTCCCTGGTAAACACAGATCAAATGCCACTTGCCATAGCAATATATCTTGAACAAATGGTTTGTAGTTATAAGAAATCCAAATGTTCAGATAGATTAAATAAAAAGGAGGACATTTTGGGTGTTCTAAAAAAAACTTCCTAGGACGTGATATAAAAAAAATGACAGTCCTGGTTATACCAGGGGTTTTTAGAGGGCAGGCTTTAGAGGTTCTTAAAGGTTTTTAAGGTCAGGCTTGACAAAGCCCTGGTTGGGATGATTTATTTGGGGACTGGTCCTGCTTTGAGCAGGGGGTTGGACTAGATGACCTCCTGAGGTCCCTTCCAACCCTGATATTCTATGATTCTGTGATATGATCATTTTACCCTACCCTGACACCTCCCCATTTCAAGATAAGTGTTGTCTAGGGCTCTGCACTGGCCTTTGCATAAAAGTGGATTTCATCACTGGGAGCAGTGTTTCTGCATGCTGCTGTCGACATATGCCACAGTTAGAAGGGAACCGGTGCCTCAAGTTTGATAGCATTACACAAAGTAAATGAGAAAAGAAAGCAGGTACAGTGCTCTGCAATGCTGGTACTGCTAGCTAGAGCTGCTGTGGGTAAAATTCTCACCCCCAGCAAAAATATGTTTTCACAAGTGCAGGAAGTGAAATTGTTTTTGTTCTCACCTCAGAAATGAGGGACAGTTTTCACAGATGGGAGGCTGTGAGTTTTGCACACTAATAATCAGAATGAAGGTCAATAGTTCTGCTTTGTTCAAATGGCTGCATGCACTGGGATCTAATTATATTTTATTACTATAGCACATGCAGTGCTGATAAACAGTTTCACATTTCCTTCTCTTCAGCATAAAGGGCTATGTGATGGTTCTGAGACAGTGGACTGCTGTGGAAAGTCGGAACTGGAATGCTCAAATAGTGATGGATGCACATAGAACAGCCCCAAGGGTGCTCAGCAATGCACTTGCTACACCTATGCAAAAGATTTATTTTGCCCTCTTCAGCCCCACTGTCCTTGTACTAACAAGGGGACCCTGCCATGCCCCCTTTGGGGTTTGCAATGGTGCCACCAGCTATAGCAGGACCCCTTATACCAGCATTGTGGCTGCCTTCTGCATGAGTACACCGGATGAACATGTGGAAGGGATACCTGGCCTTTCACCCCTAAATGCACCTGCAGCAGGAAGCCATGTTGTGACCCGAGGATTATTAAGTCACACACTCACATTTTGTACAATGCAGTACAATGTGTGAGGGTGGGAACTGCATAAGTGTGCAGAAATAAAGGTGTGAGGAATCTTCCCCCAAGGCCAAAGAGCCTTTCTACAGCCTTTACACCAATACACATATTAGATCAGGCTCATAGTAAAGCTTGGGCAGACCAGATGATCCAGGTAGAAGCAGATCCTATTTAGGGTAATTATATGACACCCCCCACCCCATTACCATAACAGCTGAGTGCCTGTCAGTCTTTAAGTATTTATCCTCAGAGCACTCCTGTGAGGTACTATATCCCCATTTTACAGACAGGGAATTGAGGCATGGGGAAGTTATGTGACTTTCCCATGGTCATGCAGGAAGATTGTGGTGGAGCAAGGAATCCAATCCAGGATTCCTAAGTGCCATACTAATGCCTAATCCCAGACCATATTTCCTCTCTGATTCTCTGTCTCTGAGTCTCCCAAAAAACTGCCAGGCTTGACTGCGCCAAAACTACACTGGAGCTGGACTTTGCAGGGGTACTTGGCATCCTGCACCTCACTGACACTGCATTGGGCATCCATTGCAACAACAGAGAGGGGCAGGACTTGGGCCTATGTCATCATTTTTTTGGTTTTGATTTTATTGAGGGTAGCCAAGGAGGGAGGATCCATGGAATACAGAAAGTTCCTCACTTAGGAAACATTTATAATAGAATGGTGTCAAAGCTGCTAATTCAGGATAGACCTTGACGAATACTAGTGCATTGTACACTATTCACCATTTCTTAGCATTGACTTCCTGCATGTTAACTAGACTATTAGGAATGTCACTAATACTACATAGTGCTGTCCATTGAAAAGTAGCAAAAACTCAAGGGAAACCACCACTGAACAGCAAAGGGAAGCTCCCAAGATGCTTTAACACTCAGAAGAGGAGCAGCAGCCATGACTTTTGCAAGGGTGGTCCTGTCCTTCTATGTAGATCAATGCCTGTCCTGATAAAGAAGCAAAGAGCTGCAGGCCATGTTTTTCTCTTAGCTCATTGAAGAAATAGATTCTTCCCACCCTTGCTTTCACACTACAGCAGAATGCTAATGACAACATGTTAGATTCTCCACTGGCAGAAATTGGCATCCTCTATTGACATCAGAGTTTTTCCAGTGTGCACCAGATGAAGATCTGGGTGATGAGTAGTAGAAACAGCCTATTTCAGTCTTAACATTGCACTCCAAGTGATGACTTACATTTTTCAGGTACCAACTTCTCAAAAGATTTGGAACTGTTGCTTAGTTTGAATATAAAGGGACTATTTCATTCACTGTTCTGCAGTCATTTCATTATACAGACTAGGGTTAAATAAGAATAGCCCCTTAGTGCAAGCAAAAATAAAGATACAAACTTATAGCAACCTGAGGAATTCAGCCTTAGACACACCAATGTCATCATTGTTATGCACAGTAACAAGAGGGAATCCAAGTTCTTCTTAATGTTACCCTCCATAGGCGTTTACTGTCCTGTAAACCCCACCCATTTCCCAAAATAGAGCAGTGTTGTCCTGCCTTTGCATTGTCAATGCCCAGGACATTTATGACCAGAGTTAAAAATGGAAATTAAAGTATTTCCTTATGACAAGTTATCCCAGGTGGTAGCTGTTTATCAGTCTACCAGATAGTGTGTTTTGACCCTACGATCCATGATGGAATATGACACATTATCTCCTTTCATACAAATGCTCATGAAGTAATTAAGTCCATTAAGGTGATAAGGATAGGTCTGAGGTGACCAATGTCCAGTTTAATGCTTGTGAAAGGTTCCTGAGAGCAGAATTGTGAACTATACTCCTCTATAGGAAAAATGGTACAGCCAAACAGTGCCTGCTTCCCCACCAATATGTCTCACCCCTGATGTGGAGGGAGAATCTCTTAAGGTCAGAGGATTGTTTGCTCAATGCCCATTTAAGCTTTTACTCCTCTGCTGATGAGATCAGTTGTACAGATAATTTTGTGATATAAGCAATTGTTAGTAGGAACTACAGTGAGACCAAGTGGTTTTGCATAGACAACCAAACTTTTGCCACATGGTAATACTGTTATTACTTACCTGGGGAGGAATGAGACTTGTGTCCTAAAAAGGAAAGGCTTTGTGTACTATGACCAAATATCCCAGCCAACTGGTCTCCTTCCCCACTTGAAAGAATTGCACTGGAGCCACCTTAATTGTGGGACATGAAGCTTTATATCAAGTATCATGTTGTGTTATCTCTTTCTGAATGTTACTTCTATTCTGCTTTTTGTATGGGAGTAGGGAGCACGGATTTGACAATTGCCATGGATTTGGCTGCTGCTAAAATGGAAAACACATGATTTTGTCACAAAACTGCAGCATTTCCAAACTTTCATACTTTGAAGAGTATATGGACCCCTAAGGAGCACTTTTAAATGCTTTTTTATTTTAGATTAGTCTTGGAAAAATACAGTCAGAAAGGTCTAATACATTTTAGATGTAGTGGCTCCTCCCACCACTCCCAGTTGGCCTTCCCCCCTGCTCCCCCCCCACTTTTAATTTTTCCATTCACTTTTATTTATCTCATGACTTTGAAGAACTCCTCTTACGAGCAAAACCAGGTGTGATCTCCAAACTCAGACTAAGAATCAGAATTATGGGGTGAACAGAAGTGACTTTTTGTTTGAGTTCAACAGCAGCAGAAAGTTGGGGCTGAATCCTCATCTGCAGCTGGTAAGCAGTGAGTGCAGCTGGAAAGGGAGAGCCACAAAGTAACAGTTATATGCTAGCCCCTGCACTACTGTGACAGAGATGGCAATTTCCTGCAATATCCTTGAAAGGCCTTATTTATTTAGTTTATGTATTATTATGGGCCAGGACTGTAGATATCCTCTATAGTGGAGAGGTGTGACACATGTAAGACCTGGGAGTTCAAAAGACTGTATTAAAAATGTGCCAGATAGGTATGGACTTTTGGGACAATAAATGTTAAATGGATTCCTTGGGGAATCCCTAGGGAGAGATTAATGCAAATTTCCCAGCTCCGGTTTTGCAAAAACCTAGCCTTTTGAAGCAATGCCTGTAGAAAAGGATCATTGTCTGCTGATTACCTGTTACAGAAGGCCAAGATCAAAGGCCTGAGCTGTATAAAGATAATGGTTGATCTGCACTGTCTGTTCTTATTCTGGATCCAAATAGGAGGGTTTTGAAATATTAAAACCTCCCAAAGCCCTCGGTTGGCATTGAGGATGATCTCTGGTAAGGTTTTTAGCTTGAGTGTAGCTTCTTTTATGATTGTAATGGTTTCTCTGTATGCTTTCACTTTAAGAATAAATGTGTTTGCTTAGAGGGAGGCATGTGGTAACTTATCACTGCAGGCAAAACAGTAGTAAAAGCCAAGCTCAGGCACTAGCCCTTTTAAGCAGGCTGGCTTGCTGAGGATATTACAGTGTAAGGCAGGGAGCTGTGCAGCCTTAAATTCCCATCTCAGAAGAGAGTGAGACCCAAGAAAGGTGACATGTGGGATCCAGAAGCTGGAAGTGAGTGCCCTTGGTGGACCACAGAGGGGAATACAAGGGCAGTCACCCTGAAACTATGACAACTATCTCCAAGACTAGTTTAAAGTAACTAAGGTGCTTTTACAAACCTGGGGAATGGTGGAGAGCAGCATGCCCTGCTTACTTCCTCTCTGCCATCAGCATACACCTGAGATGCACCATACATTTGCTGGAAGGGTATTCCTGCTCTGTGCTAGTCAGGGATTACCCCACAGTTGTGCTACACAGTTGTGTTTCTGTTTATCTACATAAAGTTACCCTGACCCAAAGCGCATTGAAACTAATAGAAGTCTTCCTACTGGTTTGGGCCTGTCTCATTGTACTGTTGGGTAGCCCTAGGTGCAGAAATGTTTTGGCATGTGGTATGCGGGCTGTCAGAATAGATTATCACAATCCTGGTCTTAAACTATAAAATATATAAATTGTCCTTATCTGATGTTCTTTGCCTTCTCTTAATAGAGATCCCTCCATGGTATGTCTTGTTCCTTGGCCATTTCTGTTTAGAACAAGTTTCTTGGGAATTTCCAGATTCCTTCTCAGTTTCTCTCTTTGTGATAGCTGTAATGTTTCCGTAGACACTCAGGCTACGTCTACACTACGGAGTTAAGTCAATCCAAGTTACGCCAATGATCCTAAACCTCTATAATTACATCACTTGTGCATGTTCACACAACATTCCTTCTGTCGGCAAAGCACATCCACAGTTGGTGCTCTAGCATCAACAGAGAGAGCAGTGCACTGTGGGTGGCTATCTTGCTGTGCTACTCTCCACCTTCTGTAGTTAGAAATTGTGGGAAGGTAGAGTGGATTGCAGTGCATCAGGGATGCAGACACAACATCATAGGATGCTGTTTTTTCTGTTCCATCATTCCATGGGCTTCCGACTGCATTTCACACCATTTTTCAACAGCCCTGTTTACTGTGCATCCACCATCTCTGTCTGAAAGGATGGATCCTGCACTGCTCTCTACTGTTGTGGTCAGTGTTATGAACACAACATGGCTGATCATACAGTATATCAAGTAAGCTCTGAATTTAAACAGGAATCCATGGTGCCTGCTCTGTGCCATGGAAAGAAACAACACCAGATTACTTTTGGAATTTATGGAGCAGCTGCACACAATGGACCATCACTACTGAGTTAGGAAAATAAGCACTGAGTGGTGGGATCACATCATTATGAAGGTCTGGGATGATGAGCAGTGGCTACAGAACTTTTGGATGCTCAAAGCCACCTTCTTGGAACTGTGGCTAGCCCCAGAACTGCAGTGCAAGGACACCAAAATGAGAGTTACCTTCTCGGTGAAGAAGCGCGTGGTGATTGCTGTGTGGAAGCTGGCAACTCCAGACTACTATCGGTCAGTTGCAAACTAGTTTGGAGTTGGGAAATCCGCCATTTGCGGCTGCTTTACTGCAAATGTGCAGGGCCATTGATTTCATCCTGCTACAAAGGACTGTGACTCTTAGCAATGTGTGTGAAATAGTGGATGGCTTTACAGCAATGGGATTCCCTAACTGTGGCAGGGAGATAGATGGTACATATATCCCAATTTGGCCCTAGACATCTTCCGATGGAATACATCAGTAGAAAGGGATACCTCTCTATGGTATTGCAGACAACTTGTGGATCACCAGGTCATTTCACTGATATCAATGCAGGGTGGTCAGGGAAGATGCATCATGCACACATCTTCCGGAACACTGGCTTGTACAGAAAACTCCAAGCAGGGACTTTCTTTCCAGACCAGAAGATGTCGAAATGTTGTTGAATGTTAAAATGCCCACAGTGGTCCGGGGAAACCCAGCGTACCCCTTACTTCCATGGCTCTTGAAGCCTTACACAGGAAACCTGGACAGCAGCAAGGAGTGCTTCAACAATAGGCTGAGCAGATGCAGAATGACAGTTGAATGTGTGTTTTGCAGATTAAAAGTTCACTGGTGCTGCCTTTATGGCAGGTTAGACCTAAGTGAGGAAAATATTCCCATGGTCATAGTCACCTGCTGAGCACTGCACAGTATTTCTGAGGCTAATGGTGAAAGGTTTTCCCAGGGGTGGAGCATGGGGGCTGATTTTGAGCAGCCAGATACTAGGGCTGTTAGTCACAAAGGGAGGCACTTCAAATCAGGGAGGCTCTGAAGCACCATTTTGACAATGAGAACCAGTAATGTGTCATTCTACACAGCACTCCGCCATACTTCATGCCACCTTGCATGAAAGTTTTGATGATTGCTTCCTGACTGTGATTTGTAGTCTGCAAATGTGCCAGTTGCCACTGTGTATTATTTCCAGTAGCAACCCCTGTGTGTAGGAGACAAATAAAGATTGCCTATGTTTCAGAGAGTGTTTTTTATTAAATAGCAATAAACAGACAATGTTTCATTGAAAGGGACATAACACTGAGAAAAGCACTATCCCAATGGAGGGACCCATGGCTTTGTGTAACTCCAGCTATCATTTTGGAAGCTGTCCAAAGGGGTGGAGTGAACGGGGAACTGCAAACGGCTGGGAACACGCAAAGAATGTGTGGGAGGGATTGGCAAGCAGTTCTGTATCAGCTGGGGGGGGGGAGGAGGGGGCAAGCTCACATGTATTCTTCCTGAAGTGCCATTAGGCACTTCAGCATCTCCATTTGCTCCTCCATCACTTTTATCATCCCCTCCTGGCCCACTAAAATTCACTTGTGGCACTGCTTCCTCTCCTGCCTATTTTTAAATTTTCATCAACTGTTTCTCTCCATGCCCTGTGTTCTTGTTCTGCAGCATCAGAGGATTGCAGCACCTTATGGAACATGTCCTCCTTGCTGCTCCTCGGTGGCTTCCTTATCTGGCAGAGGTACTCTGCCAATCTGTAAGGGGTTCCCCTGAAGCCCACATCTCCAGAAACACAAGAAACAATAAGCACAAGAAACAATAAATAGAAGCATGAGTGTTAGTGCAATACACCTAATTCTCACTGTCCTTTGGCAAACATACAGCTCGGCAAACACCCTAAACATGGTGAGTTCACCTGGGGCTGAACTCATGATTAGGCAAAGAATCTTGGTGGTTTTTTAAGGGGATCACCACAAACGATTAGGGACAATATTGTAAATTCTGCCACCATTTTCCACAGATGGGGGGTCATTGAAGCCAATATCTTACTCCTGAGGGTAAGCAGCAATACGAGGATGCATCGCCTGCATGCATGTGGCTTCAGACTGGTCAACTGTGTGCTGCTTTGGTCCCTGCACAAGCGATTGCCGACTGGCACAGGAAAGTTTGCTACAAAGGAGGAAGGAACGAAGCAGCTCTGCCAAGGAACCTTCAGCAGAGGATTGGCGAGTACATCCAGGAAAGTTTCCTAGAGATCTCTCTGGAGGATTCCTATGAAATCTCGGTGTGCATTAACGCACTGTTCCTCAGGGCCCCAACTGTGTAGCTGCACAGGGGAATGTGAAGCAGATGCAACCACAACTAGACTTGTATATTTCTATCCCTTCGCCCATGTGATAAATGAAGGGGGGGGCACTCTCTTTGATGGACACCCAGCCAGCCAGTTAGCTGTAAAATCCCTCTTGGTCTGTTCTCTGCTTGCGTTATCTGTAAAGGGTTAACAAGCCCACAAGTAAAATAAAAGGAGTGGGCACCTGACCAAAAGAGCTAATGGGAAGGTAGAACTTTTTAAAACTGGGAAAGAAACTTTCCCTTTGTCTGTTGTTCTCTGGGCTGCAGGGACACAGAGCAATGCTAAAAGCAGAAATGCTGTGTAAGGTTTGAACCAGGTATGAAAAAGTATTTTTCCATACCTAGAAGAAATAATTTGGATAGGGAACGTTTAGTTAGATGCTATCAGGTTTATTTCTTATTTTGGCTTGTGGATCTCCTCTGTACTAACTCCAGATGCTTTTATTTGATTGTAACCTTTAAGCTTGGTTACAAGATAGCTATTCTGGGTGCTTGATTTTTGGAATTGCTCTTTTAAAATCTAGCAAAAGCCTAAGTTCCAGATGTATTTTCTTTTTTCTTTGCTGCCTGAGGGGGAACAAGCACACCGAAGGAGCCAGGGAGTCCAACAAGCAGTTTATTTTTTTTCTTTTCTAGCTTCGTGGCAACAAAATAGTTAGGCTAGAGTAGGGCAGCCTGTGCATGAGGTTGAGGTCAGGCACCGAAACCCTAGAGAAACCAGTCTTCCCAAAGCGGCATGCCAAGGAGAAGACAGACCCAGATCAAGCCCAGACATCCAGCTCCATGACGGAAATGAAGGGAGGGGATGGGGGACCAGGAACTTCCCAGGAGGGAATGGTCAGCCCTCCCCCGACCAAGACCCAAGTGCCATGCTGGAGGGATTCCCTTAACCCAGACCAAGTTCTTACTGTGGAAGGCAGTGATTTCTTCCCACAGATGATGTGCTTGGAAGCAGAGGATAAAAAAGAGGCAAAGCACTTGGAGTTGGAAGCGGAGAGAGGAGACAGCCAAAGCGCATGGAGGTGGAAGCAGAAAGAGAGTTGAAGCACTTGGAGGCGGAAGCGGAAAGAAAGGCAAAGCACTTGGAGGTGGAAGCGGAAAGAAAGGCGAAGCAGTAGGAGGCAGAAATGCAGGTGAAGCGCTTGGAGGTGGAGTTAGAGGTGAAGCGCTTAAAGCTGGAAAATGCTAAGCTGGGTCCACCAGGTAATCCTAACAGTCCTTCTCCAGGTACTGCTCCCCATTCCAATAAATTCCCCACATACAAGGTAGGCGATGATACAGAGGCCTTCTTAGAAAATTTTGAAAGGGCCTGTCTTGGGTACAACACCCCTATAGACCAGTATACGGTGGAGCTGAGGCCACAACTCAGTGGAACCTTAGCAGAGGTGGCAGCTGAAATGCCTAAAGAACACATGGATGAGGATGGACTTTTAAAACAAAAGGTCAGAATTAGAATGGGGCTAACTCCCGAGCATCCCCGTTGGCAGTGGAGAACCCTAAGGTGGAAACCAGATGCGGCATTTTCCTGACACGCCTACCACATTGTAAAAAATTGGGATGGCCTGGATATCAGGAGCAAGTGTTAAATCTCTGGACAATCTGGCTCTTCTAATGCAAATGGAGCAGTTCTTAGAGGGTGTTCCTGAAGAAATAGAAAGGTACATCCTAGATGGGATGCCCAAAACCGTAATCGAGGCAGGGGAGATTGGAACCAAATGGTTGGAGGTGGTGGAGAAGAAAGCTAGTAGCAGTTGGAGTGGATACCAGAAGGGGCAACCCGAAACAACACCCCACCGCCGGGATCAGCCCAAAGCCTCACCTCGCAAGGAGGAGCCCTGCACACAGCCAGGGACACCACAGATGCCCTCTCGTCCCACCAGCCCACTCTCCAACCACCCACCTCATCCCAGCCCACAGTCAGCTGGGCGATGCTTTAAATGTAATGAGCTGGGGCATGTGAAGGCCAACTGTCCCAAGAGCACCATCTGACTACAGCGCATCACCCCAGAGTCCCACCAAGAGCCTTCAGGCCCAGATGTCTCGCAAATACCCCCAGAGCAAAGGGAAACTGTGAGTGTGGGCGGGAGGAAGATTACTGCGTGGAGAGACACTGGAGCACAGGTGTCAGCTATCCACCAATCCCTGGTGAACCCCAAATTCATCG
This sequence comes from Natator depressus, assembly GCF_965152275.1. Lineage (NCBI taxonomy): Eukaryota > Metazoa > Chordata > Testudines > Cheloniidae > Natator > Natator depressus. The sequence continues at coordinate 182,215,571 of NC_134236.1, read as the reverse complement.
ACCCAGAGGCCCAAGTGATGGTGCAAGCTTTAAGGCCAACTCTTTTAACTTGCCTACATCCAGGTTGCCTATCCAGTACAAGGACTGGTCAGGAATATGGACTTTTGCTGTCTATGACGATTATCCCATTCCCATGGTGCTGGGAGAAGACTTAGCCAAACATCTGAGGCTAACAAAAAGGGTGGGGAGGTCACCTGCAGCCAGGCTAAACAGGCCTCCACACCTAACTCCATTCCTGAGCCTCCTACAGGGACCCAGCCAGAGGTGATGGAACCAGACTCCAGACCAGAGTCTATGGCAGCAGTTATAAATCCAGTTCCTGGGACCCAGCCAGAACCAGCCCAAGGATTGGAACTGATGGAGCAGTCAGCACCAGAGTCCATGCTTTCAACCCCACCAGAGTCAGGGGAGCCAGCACCAAAGGGCGCCACAGAGCCTGCACCTGCAGCAGCGGCTAAGCTGACGCAAGAGGCTCAACCAGAGCCTGAAATACCACCTAGTGCACCAGTGGAGAACGGTTCAAAGGAAATGGAAACAACCCCATCACCTGCATCGCTTCCAGTGGGACCAGCCCAAGTCCACAACCCACCGAGGGACTAATGTCTCCAGCATCAAGGGAGCAGTTCCAGGCAGAGCAGGAAGCGGATGAGAGACTCAAGGGAGCTTGGATGGTGGCACGGAGCAATCCACCATCTCTCAGCTCTTCTAATAGGTCCAGGTTTGTTATAGAAGGAGCACTCTTATACAAGGAAACCCTTTCTAGTGGCACAAGGAGGACTGGCATCCTCAGAGACAGTTGGTAGTTCCAACTAAGTATAGGGAAAAGCTCTTAAGCTTAGACCACAATCACCCTAGTGGTCCTGCTGGGGTGAACAGGACAAAGGACTGATTGGGGAAGTCATTCCACTGGGAGGGGATGGGCAGGATGTTTCTACCTATGTCAGGTCTTATGAGGTGTGCCAGAGGGTGGGAAAGCCCCAAGACCAGGTCAAGGCACCTTTCCAGCCACTCCCCATCATTGAGGTTCCATTTCAGCAGGTAGCTTTGGATATTCTGGGTCCTTTCCCTAAGAAGACACCCAGAGGAAAGCTTTACATACTGACTTTCATGGATTTTGCCACCCGATGGCCGGAAGCGGTAGCTCTAAGCAACACCAGGGCTAAAAGCGTGAGCCAGGCATTAACAGCCATTTTTGCCAAGGTAGGTTGGCCCTCCGATATCCTTACAGATTCAGGAACTAACTTCCTGGCAGGGACCATGAAACAGCTTTGGGAAGCTCATCGGGTAAATCACTTGGTTGCCACACCTTACCACCATCAATGGCCAAGTGGAAATGTTTCATGGGACTCTGGGGGCCATGATATGTAAATTCGTGAATGAGCACTCCAATGATTGGGACCTAGTGTTGCAGCAGTTGCTCTTTGCCTACAGGGCTGTACCACATCCCAGAATGGGATTTTCACCTTTTGAACTCATTTATGGCCATGAAGTTAATGGGCCATTATAGTTGGTAAAGCAGAAATAGGAGGGGGTTACATCTTCTCCAGGAACTAGCATTTTGGACTTTGTAACCAACCTGCAAAACACCCTCAAAAACTCTCTAGCCCTTGCTTGAGAAAACCTACAGGATGCTCACCAAGAGCAAAAGGCCTGGTATGATAAACATGCCAGAGAGTGTTCCTTCAGAGTAGGTGACCGAGTCATGGTCCTGAAAGGACTCCAGACCAATAAGATGGAAGCGTCATGGGAGAGGCCATTTATGCCCAGGAGCGCCTGGGAGCTGTTAATTACCTCATAGCATTCCCAGACCCTACCCTAAGACCTAAAGTATACCTTGTTAATTCTCCAAAGCCCTTTTTTTCCTGAGAAATCAAGGTTCTCCAGTTTACAGCCCAGGAGAGAGAGACAACGCTGAGTGGCCTGAAGGAGTCTACTATGACGGAAAAAGCAACGGTGGCGTGGAAGAGGTGATCCTTTCCATGATCCCTGGGCATAGGCAGTGACAGCAAATCCAGGAGCTGTGCACCAGCTTTGCACCAATGTTTTCAGCCACCCCAAGACGGACAGAACGGGCATACCACTCCATTGACACACGTCATGCTCACCCAATTAGAGCCCAACCCTACTGGATGGCTCCTCAAGCCAAAACCGCAATAGAAAGGGAGATCAAGAACATGTTACAAATGGGCATAATCCAGCCCTCTGAGAGTGCATGGGCCTCTCCAGTGGTTCTGGTTCCCAAACAAGATGGGGAAATCTGCTTTTGTGTGCACTATCGTAAACTAAATGCTGTAACTCACCCAGAAAACTATCCAATGCTACACACAGATGAGCTATTGGAGAAACTGGGACATGCCCAGTTCATCTCCACCTTAGACTTAACTAAAGGGTACTGGAAATTGCCTCTAGATTACCCAGCCAAGGAAAGGTCAGCCTTCATCACCCACGTAGGGTTGTATCAAGTTAATGTGCTCCCTTTCAGATGGCGAAATGCACCCACCACCTTTCAGAGACTGGTGGATAACCTTCTGGCTGGATTTGGGAAATTTGCAGTTGCCTACCTTGATGGTGTGGCTATATTCTCAGATTCATGGGAAGAACACCTGGAACACCTCCAAGCTCTCTTCCAGCGCATAAGGGAGGCAGGATTAACCGTTAAGGCCAAAAAGTATCAAATAGGCCTAAAGAGGGTAACATACCTTGGACACCAGGTAGGTCAAGGTACTATCAACCCCCTACAGGCTAAGGTAAATACTATCCAAAATTGGCCTGTCCCTAAGTCAAAGAAGTAGGTCCAATCTTTCTTGGGCTTGGCCGAGCATTACAGACGATTTGTACCAAACTACAGCCAAATTGCCGCCCCACTGACAGACCTCACCAGGAAAAAACAACCAAATGCAGTTCAGTGGACTGAGAAGTGTCAGAAAGCCTTTAACCAGATTAAGGCGGTCCTTATGTCTGACCCTGTACTGAGGGCCTCGGACTTCAACCAACCATTTGTCATAACTACAGATGCATCTGAGAGTGGTGTTGGAGCAGTTTTAATGCAGGAAGGACCAGATCAACAATTCCATCCTGTCGTGTTTCTCAGCAAAAAACTTTCTGAGAGGGAAAACCACTGGTCAGTCTCAGAAAAAGAATGTTACGCCATTGTGTATGCTCTGGGGAAGTTACACACATATATTTGGGGACCATGCTGTACTGAAGTGCAAAGTCAAAGAGACTAACAAAAAACTTCTTCAGCGGAGTTTAGCTCTCCAAGACTTTGATTTTAAAATACAACACATTTCAGGAGCCTCTAACAAAATGGCTTATGCACTGTCCTGGGAAGGTTTCCCAGAATTAGCCAGGTAAAAATGTCCTTGCATTCTAAGTCATTGTAGTCCTTGAAATGTAAAAAGTACTGTTTAGTTCTTCATGTAATTATTAGTGAAATTAGAGATGCATGTATCTTATTAACTCTGTTTCCTAAGCCTCCACGAAGAAATCCCAGCCAGTGTGGACCCAACCTGAACCAGACTGGCCAGCACCATCTGTGATTTGAGGGGCATGTAATACATGAACGGGGGGGGACACCCTTTGATGGACATGATATATGCCATCATGTGCCAGCAATGCCCCTCTGCCATGTACATTGGCCAAACTGGACAGTCTCTACGTAAAAGAATAAATGGACACAAATCAGACATCAAGAATTATAACATTCAAAACCAGTCAGAGAACACTTCAATCTCTTTGGTCACTCGATTACAGACCTAAAAGTGGCAATTCTTCAACAAAAAAACAATGAGAGTCTGCTGAATTGGAATTAATTTGCAAACTGGATACAATTAACTTAGGCTTGAATAAAGACTGGGAGTGGCTGGGTCATTACACAAAGTAAAACTATTTCCCCATGTTTATTTCCTCCCCCCGCCCCGCACTGTTCCTCAGACCTTCTTGTCAACTGCTGGAAATGGCCCACCTTGATTATCACTACAAAAGGTTTTTTCCCCCCCGCTCTCCTGCTGGTAATAGCTCACCTTACCTGATCACTCTCATTACAGTGTGTATGGTAACACCCATTGTTTCATGTTCTCTGTGTATATAAATCTCCCGACTGTATTTTCCCCTGAATGCATCCAATGAAGTGAGCTGTAGCTCACGAAAGCTTATGCTCAAATAAATTTGTTAGTCTCTAAGGTGCCACAAGTCCTCCTTTTTCTTTTTGCAGATACAGACTAACACGGCTGGTACTCTGAAACCTTTCCCTTTGTCTTTTGTTCTCTGGGCTGCAGGGACATGGAGCAGCAATTCTATAAGCAGAAATGCTGTGTAAGATTTGAACAAGGTATGAAAAAGTATTTTCCATACCTAGAAGAAATAATTTGTATAGGGAATTTTTAGTTCTACGCTATCAAGTTTATTTCTTATTTTGGCTTGTGGGTATCCTCTGTGTTAACCCCAGATGCTTTTGTTTGCTTGTAACCTTTAAGCTGAACCCCCAAGAAAGCTACTTTGGATGCTTGATTTTTGGAATTGCTCATTTAAAATCTAGCAAAAGCCTAAGTTCCAGATATGTTTTCTTTCTTTTTGTTTTTAATAAAATTTACCTTTTTTAAGAACAGGATTGAATTTTTGGTGTCCTAAGAGGTTTATGCATAAGCTGTTTGATTAGCTGGGGGCAACAGCTAATTTCCTTTGTTTTCTTTCTCAGCTCTTCCCCAGAGGGCGGGGCTGAAAGGCTTGAGGGTACCCCACAGGGAGGAATTCCCAAGTGCTCCTTCCTGGGTCCAAGGGTTGGGGTTTTTTTGCATTTGGGTGGTGGCAGCATTTACCAAGCCAAGGTCAGAGAAAAACTGTAACCTTGGGAGTTTAATACAAGCCTGGAGTGGCAAGTATTAATTTTTAGAATCCTTGCAGGCCCCCACTTTCTGCAGTCAGAGTGACAGAGTGGGGATTCAGCCTTGACAGCCCACTTCTAGCATATAACAAAGCAAAGGACATCTCTACCTCATGTAACCGAGCAGCTCAACTCAATTCAAAATGATCACTTACCAGAGCTCCCCTCTCCTGCATCATGTGAACCAGAGCTGGAGTGCTGTGACTGGTTCAAACCCTCCGGGATGGAGAAGAGGTCCTGTCTCACCATGGGACCCTGCCGCCTGTCCCATCTCATTATCCATCTTCACTTCCTCATCCACCACTTCATCCTTGGGGTTGAGTCCACTGGCCTCTGTCTCCAGCCCCGCCAAAGTATCCCCAGGGCTCTTGGTGGTTTGAGGTGGGGTTGCCTCTGAGGCTGGAGTCCATCTCCTTATAGAAGCAGCAGGTCTTCGGCGCAGCACCAGAGCAACGGTTTGACTCCCTTGCCTTCGGCCTCAGCTCCTTTATCTTTGCACAGCACTGATGTGTGTCCTGTTTGTAGCCCTTATCCAACATGCCATGAGAAATCTGACTGTAGGTATCGAAGTTCCTATGACTGGAGCGGAGCTGGGACTGCATAGTCTCCTCTCCCCACAGACCAAGCAGATCCAACTCAGGTGTGTTCCAAGCGGGAGAGCATTTGCTGCGTGGAGATGCCATGGTCAGCTGGGAAGATGTGATGTGAGGTCTCCATGCCAAGCAAACAGGAAGTGGAATTTCAAAAATTCCTGGTCCTTTAAAGTGGGAGGGGCAGATGGCTGTTTACCTGGCTGCAGAGCAATGGAGTTCGAATTGCTCACCAGACCAGTTATGATGGGCCTTTTGGGACACCTCCTGGAGGCCATTTATGGCAACATAACCAAGCACAGTGTCTACACAGACATTTTGTCAATCTAACTTTGCCACAACAAGCTGTACACTTCTTGTTAAGGTAGTTTTATTTTGTCAGCAAAGCAGGAGAGTTTTGTCGGTGGAAAGAGCATTGTATTGTGTACAGTTCCACTGTTTTGTTGATGAAAACTGACTTTTGTCACCAAAATTCTGTAGTGTAGACAAAGCCTTTGAAATTATTACTTTTGTATCCTCAGATTCTGAAGCATTTAGCCAGGACTGATAGTATCTTAATAGTTGTTGTGCTATAATAATTGCACAAGATATCCACTTATATAATCAACCAAGGAGAGAGTTTAAAAAAGTAAAGGTAAGAAGGTAATGGCTAATGTAATTATTTGAAGATGTATTTCACTTTGAGGTATTAAAAAAGTATTTGAGGCATAAAAGCCTGGAGAAGTTGACATTTCCAATGTGCTGTATCTAAGTATTTGACTGCAAAGTCATTCTTATCCTAAATCAAGTAATATGTTCCCTAACCACCACTTTATACATAAATGGAAGACAGGAGAAGAGGTAGATGGAAAATGACCCAAGAGCAATCATGCAGCTGAAACACTAATTACTTATAAAGATAAAAAGGTTAGAAGTATACTCCTTCAGGGCCTACTGGCATTGAAGTCAATGAGAGTTTTGCTATTGACTTCAATAGTAGCATGATCAGGCCCTTGGCATACTGGGATAAGAAGAATGATGTCAATAGTTCTTATAAATGACTGCTTCACCTTCTTACTTTGATCAATTTCACCTTTCTCCCAGCTGCATTGTCCTGCATGAAATCAATCTGAAAATTTCACAGATGCTGCACAGTACTATTTCTAAACATAATAATGCCCGGGTGAAGGGTTAATATTCCCTGTGTATCTCATACAAAGTATCATATGCAGAAACTTGCCATGCCAAAACTCCCTGTCAAAGTGTATTAACCATCGATCTGATACTGCAAACTTTCCTGTACATTAATGGACATGTACATAGTCCTGTTGACTTCAGTGAGACTATTCAAATGAAAGAGATCTATCCACACAAGCAAGGCCTTCACATAATGGACCCCATGACCCACATGGTTGCTGTTATAGGAACCTCAAGGATTCTCTACTGTACACTGGCTGCGACCTGTATACTGCAAGCTTGAGGTGCAATTCCCATCTTATACAGATGTACTTGCACTAGCTCTGATGTGTGCTATCATGCTAAAAATACTAGTGTAGCCATGGTAGCACAGGCTAAGCACCCCAACTACAAATCCTCCTGAATCTTGTGGGTATGTGCTCAAGGCAGCTACTGCAACTACACTAGTATTTTTAGCATGCAAGATGAGAGCTAGCACAAATATGTCCACACAAACTTGGAATCACACCCTCAGTTCATACTGTACACATACCCTTATGTTCACCACTTTTACAAGATTAGGATTCATTTTGTACAAAGTATGCCTTGTGAGATATCATTTGAAAACTCATCATTCACTGATCATTATTGTCTTGGTAAAATATGTGTGGCAACATTGTATATAAAGTTATAAGATCCTACTGTATGATGTTACTAAGGCATATCCAAATCTGGGGCAGCAGCCCAAACCAGTTTCTCAGAAACAAAGCCTAGTCAACACCTCAGCCAGGTGTTAACAACATCAAATGTACTATCACCTGAGTAAGCGGCCATTATTTGGCAGGAAGAAGGGTGTGAGCAAGAAATTTACATCTTGGCAGACAGGCTTGCTGGTATCTGAACCCCAGCTGGAAATGATTCTCAAAGAGAAAGAAAAGATATAAAAATGAGAAACAGAGGACACAAATCACTTCTCTCCTCCCTTTCTCTCTGCTCACGGTATCAACAACACCTGAAGGAGCACTGATCTGGGGAAGGAGTTCAGCCAGTAAAAGTATGTGGTGAGAAAACCTTTTGCTTTGAATTCATTTAGCTTATTAAGTTAGGTATTAGTTTCCATTTTAGCTTCTTTGTAACCAATTCTGACTTTTATGCCTCTTACTTGCAATCACTTAAAAACTATCTTTCTGTAGTTAATAAACTTGTTTTCTTGTTTTATCTAAGCCTCTGTGTTGAGATTCAGGTGTTTGGGAACCTCATTTGTATAGCACTGTTTGTACATATCATTTTTTATTCATGAAATGACAGACTTTCTCTGAGCTTGTGTTGTCCAGAAGTAAAGAGCTGGGCAGTACAAGATGCACATTTCTAGAGACAAGTCTGGGCCTGGGAGTCTGCTGGTGTCACTCTGCAATATAATTCAAGAGTAGCTGGTATAGCCTATAAGACTATCTTGCCTTTATTGTATTCAGGAGTAATTCAAGGAACCTACAGGCCTGTATTCTGTAAGGCATTAGCTCCATCAGTTAGCTTAGTTAGCATAAGGCTTGAAGCCTATGAACTTCGAACAGATAAACTTCGAACAGATAAACTTCGAACAGATAAACTTCAAACAGATAAACTTCAAACAGATAAACAGCCAAACGGAAAACTCCAAGTATTGGGGAGCTGAAAACAGAGTGTTAAAGGGGAAATTCTGATGACAGGAACAAGAGTATCATGGCAATGAATTGACGTACATAACAGGTTCATTGTTACATCCGCAGATACCTAACCACAAGAGGGCCATGGCAATGAATTGACATATATGGTAACAAGTTCAAATCATTGATATACTAACCTATAGGAAAAGGCACTCTAACACTGGTAAGGTAAGGAAATACAAATAAGGAAAAGAGGGAAAACCCCTACTGAATATGCATCAGACATACTGGTGTCCATGTAACATATTATAAAATTTGCATCCCAGCCTAGGGGCAATAGAAGAGAGAGCGATGTAGCCCTGGGGAGGTGTCAGAATGATGGCCACTGGTGATGAGTGGGAAGATGATGGTGATGAAGAAGACTATGGCTAACATTTTAGGTTGCTCTGCAAGGCATGGTGTGAGTATATGGATGTGCAGCTGTACATTGCATAGTAGCTCTGTCTACCTTACTGAGTTGGGGTATTTGTGACTGTGCTAAATGTATTAATAAATTATTTGTAAACATAGAAGTGCAAGTATTGCAGCTGTGCACACCAGGGTCCCCAACTATATACATAATAATTTTAATAATACTGGGCCTGATCTTGAGACAAGAATCTGTCAACCCACAAAATGATAACTGGGAATTCTTAAGTCATCAATACACAAACAATAGAGAAGGCTACACTGGCTATAAGAACTCATATATTCAGCTGGGAGTGATTTTGCATGCTTGAGGCTGTGGTTATCCTCACAGTGCAGTAGTGTAAGAATCACCCCAGACTGGAGAGTTAAGGGGGCACAGCTGTCCATAAGTCCAGACTGTACACTAGGGAATGTCACAATAACCTAAGGCTATGTCTACACTATTGGGAGGTGTGATTGCAGCATTTGTAGAGATACCCAAGCCAGCTTTAATCTAGCTAGATAGGGATCTGTACTGGGCCCAGTTCTATTTAACATATTCATAAATGATCTGGAAAAAGGGATAAACAGTGAGGTGGCAAAATTTGCAGATGATACAAAACTACTCAAGATAGTTAAGACCCAGGCAGACTGTGAAGAGCTACAACAGGATCTCTCAAAACTGGGTGACTGGGCAACAAAATGGCAGATGAAATTTAATATTGATAAATGCAATGTAATGCACATTGTAAAACATAATCCTAACTATACATATACAATGATGGGGTCTAAATTAGCTGTTACCGCTCAAGAAAGAGATCTTGGAGTCATTGTGGATAGTTCTCTGAAATCATCCATTCAACATGCAGCAGCAGTCAAAAAAGCGAACAGAATGTTGGGAATCATCAAGAAAGGGATAGATAATAAGACAGAAAATATCATATTGACTCTGTATAAATCCATGGTATGCCCACATCTTGAATACTGAGTTCAAATGGGTCACCCCATCTCAGAAAAGATATATTGGGGTTGGAAAAGGTTCAGAAAAGGGCAACAAAAATGATTAGGAGTATGGAACAGCTTCCGTATGAGGAAAGAGTAATAAGAGTCGGACTTTTTAGCTTGGAAAAGAAGCAACTAAGGGGGGATATGATAGAGGTCTATAAAATCATGAGTGGTATAGAGAAAGTAAATAAGGAAGTGTTATTTACTCCTTCTCATAATACAAGAACAAGGGGCCACCAAATGAAATTAATATGTAGCAGGTTTAAAACAAACACAAGAAAGTATTTTTTTTCACACAACGCACTGTCAACCTCTGGAACTCCTTGCCGGAGGATGTTGTGAAGGCCAATACTATAATGAGGTTCAAAAGGGAGCTAGATAGATTCATGGAAGATAGGTCCATCAATGGCTATTAGCCAGGACAGGCAGGAATGGTGACCCTAGCCTCTGTTTGCCAGAAGCTGGGATTGGGTGACAGGGCATGGATCACTTGATAACCTGTCTGTTCATTCCCTTTGGGGCACCTACCATTAGCCACTGTCAGAGGACAGGATATTGGGCTTGATGGACCTTTGGTCTGACCCAGTATGGCAGTTCTTATGTTCTTATGTTCTCTAAAATGGACATGCTTATTTGGATTCCTTTGAAATTTGGTTGCCTCAGCACAGTGCAGGGTAGGCTTATGACCCAATTTTGGAGTTATTTGAGCAAATAGTTCCAGAGATGAACCCCCCACAGCCCTTTTAAAAAAAGTGTTGAGGTTTTGTTTGTCTTTTTAAAAAAAATTGTGCAGAACTAGAGACCAAACTATTGATGTGATGCGAGTCAAATTGGTATCAACCTGTCAAAACTCCAAGTTTTACCCAAGGTTGTGTAAGGCACCCTCTAAATCTTTGGGAGACCCAAACTGTGAATGGTGTTTAATAACACATTCATTTAATTGCTTGCGTAGATGTGCAGTCTGGAATGATTACAGTATGTATGTGCTAATAAAAACACTCTGAGGATTTTTATGCACCATTTTATTCTTGTCTGGGCAATTCGAGAAATGTACCCACACCATTGCCCCAATGAATCATAGAATCATAGGGACCTCGAGAGTTCATCTAGTCCAGTGCCCTGCACTCAAGGCAGGACTAAGTATTATCTAGACCATCCCTGACAGGTGTTTGTCCAACCTGCTCTTAAAAATCCCCAATGATGGAGATTCCACAACCTTCCCAGGCAATTTATTCCAGTGCTTAACCACTCTGACAGTTAGGAAGGTTTTCCTAATGTACAACCTAAACCGCCCTTGTTGCAGTTTAAGTCCATTGCTTCTTGTCCTATCCTCAGAGGTTAAGAAGAACATTTTTTTCTCCCTCCTTCTTGTAACAACCTTTTATGTACTTGAAAACTGTTATCATGTCCCCTCTCAGTCTTCTCTTCTCCAGACTAAACAAACCCAATTTTTTTCAATCTTCCCTCATATGTCATGTTTTCTAGACCTTTAATCATTTTTGTTGTTCTTCTGTGGACTTTCTTCAATTTGTCCACATCTTTCCTGAAATGTGACGCCCAGAACTGGACACAATACTCCAGCTGAAGCCTAATCAGCACGGAGTAGAGCGGAAGAGTTACTTCTAGCTTACGTGACCTGAATTGGCCTATGGCTTTTCATAATCCTGTTCACTTATGCTAAGTATCCCATAACACTTTGCCCGGCTAACATCAGCTTTGGCATTAGAAAATAAGAAGCTTCTCAAAGGCAAAACACATTAATATTCGGCCCCTGTACAAACTGGGAAGATAGCTTTCAGACTGGTATTTGGAATGTTAGTATCCAAAACAAAGATAAGGAAGGTACGTAACAGCAAGTTAAGGAACTGGTGAGTTGAATTTTAGTGACATGGAAAGAGTTTTGTAACTTGTAAAATCATGCTATAAATACTACTTGCTGAAATGTGTAACTTTAGAAACAAGCCTTCTTTGAAAGGTGAATTCAACAATGCTATACAAGACAGCTTCCCAGAAACTGGTGCTGTATTGAGCCTTTTCTACCTGTACTATACTATTATTGACTTTTAGCAATAAACCTGACTGATCTATTGCATAGACCAAATAACCAATGTTTCATAATGGACCAAAGTGTGCTCAGGCAATTGACTATACAATTTACCAAAAGGTGGAACTGCAGTTCCCGGAAAATGGGAGCTGCGCAGCCAGTGCTTGTGGCAGGAGTAGCGCGCAGAGCCCCCTGGCCCCTCCACTGCCTAGGAGCTGCAGAGACACACAGAACCTGGTAAGGAGCTTGCCAGCCCCACCAACCCTCCCCCTCAGCACCAGCAGGGGTCTCGGGCCATGTATCACTGCCCACCACCCCCTTCCCCCCGCACCAGTGGGTGTCCCAGGCCTCACGCCGCTGCCTGTCCCCTCCCCGCCTGCACCAGTGGGGTACCGAACCACCTCCCCCAGCACCTGCGGTGTCCCTGGACAGCCCCCACAAGAGCACCCATGGCCCCCTGCCCAAGTTTTAATTAGAAGTATACAGTAAAAGTCATGGACAGGTAAGGGGCCATGAATTTTTGTTTACTACCCATGACCTGTCCATGACTTTTACTGAAAATACCCGTGACTAAAACGTAACCTTACCCATTAATACATGGACCTTCATTCTGCCAACCCCACAGTTGTTGAAATGTACAAGCTCTTCACTTCCTTTTTTTCCATTGAATCAAAGATAGCTTGAGAGTAATAATAGCAGTAAAGCCATAGCAGTGTGGGCAGCTGCACAGGCCCCACCCTACAAGGACCCTGAGTAAATACCTCGAGTCGCTGATCCTGCTTCACTGCTATTGTTACTCAGGCTTCCATGCTGCAATTACACAACCCAACTGCAGCACTGACATACTCTAAGGAGCCATTCTAGCACCTGGAGATTGCTGTCTTGTATACAGCCCTGCACTGTGGGCCTGGAGAGCAGTGAAATACGAACAGCAATGACTGTATGTCTCTATGACAACTTAGTAGTCTCCTCCTTAGTACTCTCCTCTAAGACCTAGATTGCCAGCTTTCTGACTGCTTCATTCTTCCAGAAGGTTGCAAAGCAGCTCACCCACCCCGAGGGAGAACCAGGCTGTGGACCATCATTTTTAATCTTCTTATCCATAACTCTAGAGTAATAGCTGCAAGTTTTGTGCAGTTTCTTTTGTGACTGCCCTGCAAGCCAGTACTATCTCTTACAGCAAATGGTCCTCTTCCTTGGATATTCCTTGGTTATGAGAAATGACCCTGCATCATTTGAACTCAGCCTGCTCCAGGAAGTAGCTTTCTCATCTTTTACACAGCACATTGAAGCAAAAGGAGCTGCATACTCATGTGGAGAGCTGGAACCTGCAAAGTGCTGGGAAAAAGTCTTGCACATTTAAGTGCAACAGGAGAAAAGGTGTTGATGAGGTTAGGGAGCACAAAGGAATTTTATTCTGAACTAATGAGAGCACAATGATTAATGATTGCTGAATAGTTTACAAGTGTTCCAACCTAATGACTGGAGTAAGGCCTAAGAGGTGAATGCTGGCTTAGTGCCTAACATGGTCACCACAGTTAAACCCATTCTCCAAACACCACACACACGGTTTTCCTTGTGCATTTGAGAATAAGGCCTTGTCTACACTGCAGAGTTTTGTCTGCAAAAGTTTTGTCGATGATCAAAAAGCGCTAAAAGAAAATCGATATTGCATCTTCACACTACTCTCCCTCTGTTGACAGAGTGTGCCCACACTTGGAACACTTGTATCGACAGTGAGAGCACAATGCATTGTGGGTAGCTATCCCACAGTTCAGCTTGCCACCTTCTGCATCTAGGACTTGTGGGAAGGTGGAGTGGATCGCAGCACATCATGAGTCCAAGCTCAACATGCCACGATAAATTACTTTATGTCCCAGCATTTCATGTGCTTCTGTCTTCGGTTCGTGGCATTTTTCAATGGCCCTTGTTTGCTGTTTGTCCTGCCATCTCTGTGTGAAAGAATGGATCCCACAGTGTTCTACTCCAATGCTCTGCTAGCTGTCAGTAACACATTGCAAATGGCAGTGCAGTTAATCATGAAATTCCTAACTCAACAGTATTCACAGTTGCCTGAAGAGCTATCTGACATGGATAGGAGCAACATTAGATTACTTTTGGCATTTACGGAACAGTTGCACATGGTGGACTGTCATTTTTGGGCTCGGGAGACTAGCACTAAGTGGTAGGATTGTGTTGTCATGCAGGTCTGGAATGACGAGCACTGGATACAGAATTTTCAGATGAGGAGAGCCACCTTCCTGGAACTGTATGCTGAGTTTGCCCCAGCCCTGCAGCACAGGGATACCCAAATGAGAGCTGCCCTCTCGGTGGAGTAGCACGTGGCGATCTCAGTGTGGAAGCTGGCAACTCCAGACTGCAATTGGTCAGTCACAAATCAGTTTGGAGTTGGGAAATCACCATTGGGGCTGCTTTAATGCAAGTGTGCAGGGCCATTAATTTCATCCTCCTATGAAGGACGGAGACGATTGTGCGTGAAATAGTGGATGGCTTTGCGGCAATGGGTTTCCCTAACTACGGAGGGGTGATAGGTAGCTCGCATATTCTAATTTTGGAACCGGACCACCTTGCGACAGAGTACATCAATAGGAAGGGAGTACTTCTCCATGGTGTTGCAGGTGCTTGTGGATCACCCAGGGTGTTTCACTGAGATCATCGGGGTGGGGTGGTCCGGAAAGATGCATGACACGTATCTTCAGGAACACTGGGCTGTACAGAAAGATGCAAGCAGGACTTCCTTTCTAGACCAGAAGATTACAATGAGGGATGTTGAAATGTTCATAGTGATCATGGGTGACCCAGTGTACCCTTTAATGCCATGGCTCATGAAGACTTACATGGGAAACCTGGATATTAGTAAGGAGCAGTTCAACAATAGGCTGAGTAGGTATAGGATGACTGTGGAATGTGCGTTTGGCAGATGAAAGGTGTGTTGGAGATGCTTTTGTGGCAGGTTAGACCTTAATGAGGATAATATTCCCGTGGTCATAGCCACGTGTTGTACTTTGCACAATATTTGTGAAGGTAAGGATACAAAGTTTGCTCATGGGTGGATTGTTGAGGTGGACCACCTGGCTGCTGATTTTGAGTAGCCAGATACCAGGTCTATTAGAGGGGCACTTTGGGGGGCAATTTGAATCACGGAGGCTTTGAGGCAACACTTTGAAAAGGAGAACCAGTAATGTATGTTGCTGTGCTCGGGACTGCAATGCTTAATGAAATCAAGTTTTGCTAGAAAGCACTTGTGATTTTTGTGGCCTAGGATTCCATGTAAGCAAACGATTAAACTGTTTGTGTATGTGTTGCTGCCACCTGCTATCACAATGTGCAGGAAACAAATAAAGGTTACTTGTCATTCAAAAACTTTGCTTTTATTGCAAAGAAAACAACAATACCACACACAGAGAAATGTTTGGTGGTAGAGGAGGCACCAGGGGAACTAAGTTCCCTCTAAGATGCGTGGCTGGGCGGGCACCCAGCAGGCTATCCAGTGCCATACAGTTCAGGTGTCCCTCCCCGCACTGTCATGTGCTGCTCCTTCCCTCTGCCATGGAGCTGCCTCCCACTTGCTGTGAAGAACGTGGCGGGGGGGAAGGAGAGAGGGATGCTGATGTCAGGGTGCCTCCCTCCCCCCACCCCTGTACTCCATCTCCACAGAGTGGGGGTGGGGGATGGACACAACAGGGCTCAGGACAGAGGGAGCTTGCTGGCAGCTGCTGCTGTGTCTGAACTTGCTGATCTACTTAAAAGGGTGGCGTACTTAAAGTGGGGTCAGTGTACTGAAAGGGGCAACAAGCTTCTCTGTCTCTGTCACACACACACTCTGTCTTTCACACTCACCTCCCAACACATACTTGTATTGTTATTGTTGTTACTTCTTGATACTTCTTTCAAAATGTGTTATTTTAGTTTTTTGATTGGTCTATGCATTTCATAATTTTTATTTCTCTCTTATGCTTTGATTTAATTCTTTGAGTAGTGAGCTCTAAAATGCCTAACCTGTCCTGGCTGGAGTAATTATCCCTATGGTAACTTTTAAAAAATATATATTACATCAATGTTTTTGGTTTCTTCTGGTGGTGCACATCCACACATTACCTCGATATGGTGCACATAACAAAATTCATTTTGCATATGGATGGAAAAAAATAGAGGGAATATTGCAGGGGAGGTGTGATTTTCAGAGCTGCGTGTAAGTCCAGCTATCATTTGAAAAGGTGTCCGTGGGGATAGAGTGAACAGGAAAATGAGAAGTCCCAGAAAGAGAAAAGGAATGCACAGGAGGGCATGGGAAAGAGTTCCGAATGTGCTGAAGGGGAAGGCAGGCATTCATCTACTCAGTCTGGAGCATAATGAGCGACATCAGCATCTTAGTTTGCTCTTCCATAAGTAATCATCCTCTCAGTAATGTTCTTAAGGAAGGCCTCATTTTCTTTTCTGTCCTGCCTTTTGATTTCCCTCCACTCCATGTATTACCTCTTCTGCATCTGAGTATTGCAGCAGCTCTCAGACCATGTCCTTCTTGCTCCGTCTCAGACGCTTTTCTATCTAGCAGAGGTTCTCTGCCAGTGTGTAGGGGGTGCCTCTGAAGGCCACATCTGAAGAAACACAAGGACCAATAAACAGAAGCATGATTGTTAAGTACACACCCAGTATTGAAATAGTATACTAAAATACACCTCTAGTAACATACCATTCACTGTCTCACTGACCCTTGACAAGCACACATGTTGGCAAACATCCCGAGCATGTTGAGTTTACCCCAAGGTTGGGGGCATTATACATGGGGAGAAAAGCAATATGAAAAGATTATGGTGCAGTCAAATAGAGACAATATTCTATTTTTTTCTGCTCTTTTCCACAGGCAGGGGTCATTGTAACAGATATCTCACTCCTGAGAGTAAGCAAGGAAGCAAGGGTGCATCTACTGAAGGCTTGTGGCTTCCGACCCAATCCCTATGCTTCTTGCCTGTGTTCTGCTTTGGTCCCTGCGCAATCGATTACAGAATGGTGCAGGAACATTTCCTTCAATGAGGGAAGGAACAAAGCAGCTCTGCCAAGGAATTTTCTGCAGAGGATTTCCGAGTACCTCCAGGAAAGTTTCCTAGAGATCTCTGGAGGATTCCCATGAAATCTGGTGTGCATCAACACCCTGTTCTGCCATACTGCTTAGCTGCACAGGAAGATGTCCAGCACTCAGAAACACAGCCATTCATGTACATTTCTATGCCCTCAACCCACCTCCGCACTACACAGAGCAAAATGACTTACCAGGGGTCTCCCCTTCTGCTTCTTGCTTGCTGGCGTGTGATGCTGAAACTGGTTAGACACCTCCAGAATGAAGAACAGTTCCTGACTGGACACACCACAGGGCAATCTCAATGTAGGCTCCACACAGTCATCTACCTCTACCATTTCATCAATGACTTTGCCCTCTGTGTTAGGTCCACTTTCCACCGACTCCAGCCCTGCCAAAGTATCCACGGGGCTCTTGAAGGTGAAAGTGGGGTCAAGGATGGTGTCAAACTCCTTATAGAAATGGCAGGTCTTCAGTGCAGCACCGGAGCAGTGGTTTGTTTCCCTTGCCTTCTGATACACATGCCTCAGCTCCTTGATCTTTGCCATGAATACTGGCACCTTTGGGATAATGGCCCTGGGACTTTGGTGTCCTGGTCACAGTCCTTTTCACACAAGCCTCGAGAAATCTGCCTGTAAGTATTGAAATTCCTATAGCTGGAGCGCAGCTGGGACTGCACAGCCTCCTCTCCCCAAATATTGAGCAGACCCAGCAGCTCTGCAGTGGTGCAAGCAGGAGAGTGTCTGCTGAGTGGAGCCACCATTGTCAGCTGGGAAGATGTGAAGTGAGCTCTCCATGCAGAGTAAACAGGCAGTGGAATTTCAAAAATTCCCATGGCTTTAAAGGGGGAGGGGTAGATAGTTGTCTACCTGACTGCAGGGCAGCACAGTTGGAACTGCTGACAAGAGTGGTCAGGAGGGGTATTGTGGGACATCTTCTGGAGGTCAATTAAAGGAATAAAATCAAGTGTGGTGTCTACACTGGCACTTCTTCGACAAAAGTTTTGAGCAAAAAGCCCTATGTCTCTTGTTGAGATGGTTTGGTTTTGTCATGTGTTTAGATGTTTGGCTGCATGTGTGTGCTTTTCCTGTGCAGACAGCCCAATGAATACAGGATCTGTTATGGTACGAAGGCACCGGGCCAGGTTTATTGTCGACAAAGCACAGTAATAGCACCTGGCAGACTCTACAAGGATATTAAGATATGTATGCCTGTGACAATGGGCGCAGCTCAGTGAACAGTGGGACTTTCCATTCCCCCCAGGCTGGAGAAAGATATTTTCTCTGAGATACATCTTTATACTCTGATACAAAGAAGTTAGTACTGCCCCTCTGACATAGTTAGTTACTGCCCCCTGATGTGGCTAGTTATTACCTTGTCGTTCTTGATCAAAACATCTCTATTATGTACTGTCATCCTAGTCTTATCTTTTAGGGGAAGTGAGTGTGTTCCTGTTATCCTTGGGGAATGCTTTTATACCATTCCTGATATCAGGATATTCTGGTACTACTTGATATTGGGATGTGTTTGCGTGAGTATTCCATGCTTAGCATTTCTTAGGAATGTGTATTTCTGCAGTATCAGCCCTGTTCTTGCCAGATTCTATGAGCAGGTCCTGCCTCATACCAGGTCTCTGATACAAGGGCTTATGTTTCAGGCTTTCTTCCTACTACAGCTGACAAAGCTGAAGATTTTATTGCCAAAAGTGGCACAGCAGTGTGTACACCTCCACTGTTTTGCCACCAAAAACTGTCTTTTGCTGACAAAACTCTGCAGTGTAGACAAGGGCTCAGAGAGTTAGGTCTTTTACTTTACTTTTTTTGTGCCATCTGTATTCTCCAGTCACTCTCTTGTGGACTCTGATGAGCACAAGACATGAACTTGCAGGATCACAGCAATGAAATGACTGGAGGTGTTGGGTTGCTTTATCCTAAGACACATGTTTCCCTTAGGTCACCTGGAATTGCACACTCACCAGCTAATGAACAACGCTTAAGAAATATCCACTATGATGTGGACCATGATTCTCTGTCACAAGCTCCATGTGCAATTCACATTTTAGACCTATATTTCATTATGGTATTTTGGTTTGTCTCCCAGCCAATTTCATTTTATAGCAAAAATGCTAGTAATTTACATGAGAAATTCCCTTACTCACCCACATGCAAGGTGCAATATCCAGGTTTGCTGCAGGATGTGCTGCATGGTCTGGAGAGAGGATGGAGCTGCAGCAAAGGTCACTCCTTAACTGACAGCCTCTGTTTCTGTTGGACTTGCCTCCCCACCCATTATACATAAGTGTACATCCATTGGATCCACATCATTGCAGATCCATGGAAAACATCCTAGGCCCTCTCCTGCTACCTCTAAATCTCCATCTGTTGCCACATGTAGGGAGCCCCTCTGGACAGGGGCAGATTAAAGATTTTGCTGCCCTTAGGCACTGAAATAATTGCCACCCCCTCTCCCCCCCGCTGCAGCTCACCTCCGCTCCGACTCCGCCTCCTCCTCCTCCCCTGAGCACGCTGCCCAGTCCTGCTTCTCCCCACTCCCTGCCAGTGCTTGTGCGTGAAACAGCTTCGCAAAGGAGAGGGGAAGATGGGGGAACGCGGTGCGCTCAGGAGAGGAGGTGGGGCCAGGGCGGGGATTTGGGGAAGGAGCCCAATAGTGGCAGGGAGGGGGCGGGGAAGGGGTGGAGATGGGGTGGGGCTGGGGGTGGAGGGTGGGAACCGGCACCGGGGGAAGCAGCCTTTGGCTGCTATTATAAATTTGCCACCCCTGCAAATTTGCCACCCTAGGCCTCGGCCTTGTCGGCCTAGGCATTAATACACCACTGCCTCTGGAGCTCATTTGCATGGGGCACAAGGCAGAGCAACTTTCTGTGTGGTGTCCAAGTTCTGCCCAGCCATGTAGCAGAACTGCAGCACTTCTACTGTGACCAGGAAAGAGGAAGGAAGATTCAATCCTTAATGTCAGATATCCTCAAAATGAGTCCTTTCCTTCTCACATTTCAGTCAAAGGGAGTTTTGCTTCTCACTTCAATGTGTGTGGGAGCAGAACCTCTCTCTGTAAACATGTGTTCTTCAGAGATGTTTGTTGAAAAATGTTCTCCTAAATTAAAGCACAAAAAACACAAATAATAATAATGAAATTGTATTGTATTAAAATATTAGGAAGGCCCCAAGCAAGATCAAAGCCTCAGTGTGCTAGGCACTGTACAAACACATTGTCTGTGACTGTCCTTGCCCTGAAGCACTTACAATCTTGATAGGTGAGCCAGACATCAGGTGGGAGAAAGGAAGCAGGATTCACCCCATGTTACAGATAGGGAACTGAGGCACAGAGATTCAGTGCAATTTGCCCAAGGTCACACAGGAAAGTGGGAATTGAATTCAGAACTCCTGAGTGCGAGGGGAGAGCCTTAGCTGCAAAAAACCAATTTTCCTCTTCCTTTCATATGTTAAAGCACTTTGCACTCTTCATTTTCCAGGAGGAATAGCAAAAGCAAAGGCTGTAAATTGCCTCCGTGAAACTAGATTACACAGCCAAACAAAAATAAAATGATATCTCAGCAAGATTTTGCAACCTGCCTTGGGAAAAAAAAAAGGGTTTTCCTCCTGAAGACATGTGAGGATTGGAAGGACTGGCTGAGAGAGTGAGCTGCAGTATGTATATGCATGTGATCATGCATTATTTAGGACATTCTGATCAGGATAAGCATGCTGAACACCAATGTGGAATGTTACCAATATTCATGTGTTGAATAATTCTTTCCTGTAAAAAGTATAATAATGCACTCAATTTTTTAGAATTCCCCTAGCATTAATAGTAAATAAACCTGTGTGTTGCAAATAGCATATACATATAAATCTAATTAGATTTTTCTTTGTTAAAATGATCAAGAAATAATGTGGCCCACTCAAGAGTAACATGGAAGACTGAGCATATTTCCAGGGGCCTTCATTAATGTCTCCTGTTACAATCAAGTATAGTCTAGGAGTTTAGCAGATACGTTGCTAAAATCAATGTATGGGCTAAAACTGTTAGGCCTACTCAGTGACCTAGTGGTAGTTCTTTACACTGACATGTGGAAGATTAGATTTTCAGTCAGTGATTCTATTGCAGCCTTTTTAGCTCTTGTTGAGTGTTGTGCATCTCTCAACCAACACCCCTTTGACTGACAAAGTAAATAGATCCACAGAGAGGCATATCATTGCTATCTTGAACTCATTGGTCAAACGGATGATTAGTGTGCCATACGCGAGGAAGAGGGAGAGAGTGTATAACCAAATAGGAAAAGTGAACTAATCCAAAAGCGCTCGCTCTCTCTCTCTCACACATACACACACACACCCCCGCAAAGGGTCTAGAAGGCAGACTCAGGCAAAAGGAAACAAGTATAAGAGCTGTTTGACAGAATGCACCTCTGCATTCACACCCTACATGCTATTGTAATAATCTTTGTACAAAATATACTTTGTAAGGTATCATTTGAAAATTAATAACTAGCTGGTCAATAATATCACGATGAAATGTATGTAGCAACATTCGATGTAAAGTTATCTTGAGGTGTGTTTACCAGACAAGTCTGGGGAGTGGATAAACCTGTTTTTCAATGACAAAGAACAAGTTAAGTATGAGAGGGGTAGCCGTGTTAGTCTGGATCTGGTGCCACAGGACTCTTTGCTGCTTTTAAAGAACAAGTTGACACCCCAACCAAGTGTCAAACCTGATGGTCCATAACCTATCAAGTGGCCAATCTTTGGCAAGTAAGAAGGACAGGAACAAACAGATCTGCATCTTAGCAACCAACAACATAAAACCTTCCCCACCAGATTCCATGTCTCCTTGCTCTGAGGTGGAAAGAATTTTATCTGGGGTCACACTTAGGAAAGTGCATGTCAAAGGGTGACTGAACTATAAAAGTGAGGAGAAACACCCTCCTAGGGTATAGAAATAGCTGTTAGACTTTGGGAGTAGTTCCTGGCCTGAGAGTATGATCAGTAATATTACTGGAAACATAGGGTAATGGATTTCACTTTGAATCATGTCTAGTGTACTATAAGTTTAGAAAGCATTTTATCTTTTTATTGTAACCATTTCTGACTAATGCCTCATTACTTGTAATTTAAAATCTCTCTCAGTAGTTAATAAACTTGTTTTACTTTTTAACTGAAACTGATCCAGAGTTCGGAATTGTTTAGATAACTCTATTTAAAGTAGCAGACTGTTGTAAGTTGATCCCCTTAAAGGGGCAATGGACCTAATACATCTGGACTTCCGAGGAGAGCCTGGACAGTGCAGAACACATGTTTTTTGCGGGGAAATCTAGGACTGGGAGTGTGTTAGATCACCCTGCACATAGTAACCAAGGCTGCTGGAAGCCAAGTATGACTGGTGTTTGCTGACAAGCTAGTGGGATCAGAGCTGCAGGACCAGGGCTGTGCCTATACACAGACACTGTATGCTGTCTGGCTGGCTGTCAGAAACCCAGGCTGAGAGCTAAAGCAGCAAGGCATTGTGAGGAACCCCAAATGGAGACAGCCCCTCACTGATCTGAATTACACCCTAGAATGTCATAAGATGACAAAATAGATTCATAAGGTCATTGATTATGATAGGAAATATCCCTTCACTGTGAGTTTTCTATGATAAATTGACACATAAATGACAATTAGTCTGGGATCTCTTATTTTCTATTACCCACCAATGTAGCTGGAGCTGTATTTCTAGTGCAGGGTGGGAAATGGTTTTTCTGTCCCATGAATATTTTTGAGAAATCCACATTTTTACCCCATATCAAATCGTGATGAGAAGTCAAAAATCTCAAAAATATTCACAAAGTGAAAAATTTAGTGTTTTCTCTCTTCATTTTGGGTCAATTGATACATGTTTCAAAGTGTTTAATTTCTATTGTGAGCTTTTTTTTTGTAATTGTTATAATGATCTTAAATTTCAAAAGACGAAGTAATTTCAAACTAGAAAACCAGAAGTCTACATTTTGTAAATGTTTAAATGTTCAAAAGCTTTTTTCTCCACATTTTTTCAATGTGGGAAATTCGTCAACACCAGCTCTGTTTCATGAAGAGTTTTTATTTTAATGACTCTATATTTTTTGACAAAAACGATTAATTGAAAAGTTCCTGACCAACTTTATGTATTCATCATGCAGCAAATTTACATAGCCACCTGTTCTTGCCAATACAGTGAATGGCAAAATTCCCACTGATGTCAGAGAAGGGTGGTGAAGCACTGGAATGTGTTACCTAGGGTGGTGGTAGAATCTCCATCCTTAGAGGTTATTAAGGCCCGGCTTGACAAAGCTTTGTCTGGGATGATTTAGTTTAGCTTTGAGCAGGGGATTGGACTAGATGACCTCCTGAGGTCTCTTCCAACCTTAATATTCTATGGTTCTATGATTCGACCCTTCATGATAGCAGTTTTGTAATGTATGTAGATAGGCCTTGTATGTTATGTATGTTTGGTAGACACAGTTATCTGGACCTCATAATGCCTGCGTGGTTCCTTTACATTTCATATGTTGTGTGAAGAGTAGATACAACAGGGTGGCAGTGGTGGAGATCAGGGTTCGGGATGGCCAAGGATGATTCAGGAGCTGGGAGCAGCCAAAAGGAATAATGGTGTTCGAGGGAACAAGGGGTAGCGTTGCAGAAAGTAGCAAGCCTGAGGTAGTTTGTTGGAGTGAATGGGGCGCGGGGGGGGGGTATTTCGGGGAAAGATACCCCTTTCCACCTCCCTTTGCAGGACCCTGTTCCCTCATTCAGTCCACTCCTCAAGTCCGTTCCCCCTGCTCACCTCATACCATGGGGCCCTGGGACAAGCACTCTTCTCCACCTTTTTCATCTTTAGCTTGGTGCCAGCTGGGATCCAGCACTGGGAGCAGCAGGGGATGAGAAAGAGAGGCAAACTGTCTGCCTAAACACATACCTCTGTGGCCAAGAGAGGGAGACACATGGTGCTCCACATTGCCTTCTTGCACAAGACCCCAGTGGTTATATGGGCAGGTATGGCTGTGGGCTACAAAAGTTGGTGACACACAAGATGCAAGACACTGGGCAGGTCTACTGAGTCTGTGCTCTCATCAGTCATATCCTGTTGTATCGTCATGTACGTCAGCAAGAACTCTACTGATGTAAAACAGTGTGAAATCAGAATCAGGTCCAAATTGCTTTTAGCCTTCACTTATAAAAGAGTATAGTCTTTAAGACCCTTTGGCAGGACCGGCTCTAGGCACCAGCAAAGCAAGCACGTGCCTGGGCCGGCACATTTCCAGGGGCGGCATTCCAGCCATCCTTATTTTTTCGGGGCAGTTGCTCTCTCGGAGCTGTGCCACTTAGACGGGGTGAGGGCACCACGCCCCCGGCCGCAGCGGGAAGGGGAAGCCCTAGCCCTGGAATGCTGAGATGCCAGGGCCCAGCCGCTACCTGGGGAGGGGAGGGCAAGTCCTGCCGGGGAGCCGTGGCTGAGCTGGCTCATCTGCGCCCTGGCTGCTGCGCTGCCTTGTGCCACCCCTTATATCGGGGCTTCTCTGCGCGGCCGGGCTGGGGAATGGGAAACGCCCCTGCAGGTGCTGGGAGAAGGTGACATCACTCCCTCCGCTTCAGCACCGCCTGCGAACCCAGCCCCACCTGAGTTTGGGGCAGCAAATTTTTTGCTTGGGGCGGCAAAACACCTAGAGCCGGCCCTGCCCTTTGGTGCAGGACTGAGGCTAGCCCTGTGCTAACAAAGTGCCCACGAAAGCTTATGGTCAAATAAATGGAGTACTTGTGGCACCTTAGAGACTAACCAATTTATTTGATTTATTTATCCGATGAAGTGAGCTGTAGCTCTCGAAAGCTTATGCTCAAATAAATTGATTAGTCTCTAAGTTGCCACAAGTACTCCTTCTCTTTCTGCAAATACAGACTAACACGGCTGTTACTCTGAAACCGGTCAAATAAATGTTAGTCTCTAAGATGCCATAAGTACTCCTCATTCTTTCTGCTGATACAGACTAACATGGCTACCACTCTGAAAAAAGGACTAACTAGTTCTAACAGCTCATAAAAGCGTGGAGCAAAGATGAAAAGTTCAAAGGTGATTATTACCAATTATATTATGCTATTTGCAATTTAACACATTTTCCTCAATAGCCTCTGTAATTGCAGGAATGGGGGAGGGAAGAGAATTACAATGCCCTTGCTTTGCTGCTAGAATCTATTGGCTAAGGTGGAATATATTTGGTTGTTCTAAAAGTCAAGAACTCCAAGGTCATCCTGTGTACTAATTAAGTTACAGCAATCCATAACATTTAATTGGGGAAGATATGCACAGCAAAC
This sequence comes from Natator depressus, assembly GCF_965152275.1. Classification (NCBI taxonomy): domain Eukaryota; kingdom Metazoa; phylum Chordata; order Testudines; family Cheloniidae; genus Natator; species Natator depressus. Next base: position 182,190,368 of record NC_134236.1, on the reverse strand, counting down.
TTTTATTTACTCGGCTACTGTAAATTTTGCTGGATGTGTGCCACTTCTGTCCTTTTAAAGCAAAGAAATTCTAAATATTGCGAAGAAACACATGCTGCACTTGCAGCACAGGCTAACACAGGGTTACTCTACATATAGTTCTACAGACTAAAGCAAAATAATCACACCAGTACAAACCCTTTCTGTAGATGTACTTGAAATTAATCTGGTAATTTACTGAATTAAGCTGAATTGATATAAACAAGATTTTAATCAATTGAAGTGTATCTACATTATGGGTTTATACTAATGCAGCTAACTTGGTTGAGTTACCCCGCTGCAAGATTTCTACTATACACAGCCCACAGTCTGAGATTTAATACTCTAAAACAAGAAGCCTTCACAAAATGGAGGAATAAAAAGCTACCTAATACTGCATAGCCTGGTTGTTTCTTCACTAGGCTCATAAACATGAAGGGCAGATTACACCGCCTGTAAGCAGGATGAGTAAGTAGTGCATTCCTCTGAGTAGTCACATGGATTTGAGTAGTCCTGTTCTGAGTAAAGTACTATTCGATCTGATTAAGGCTGCCAATCTGGCCTCACGTATTTCCTAGTTTAAAAACAGTCTTAGAGATGCCAAGAGATAGACGTTAATATTTACCGTACTTGAAAAGTAGACTTGATTTTTTATTGCCTTCTAACGTCTCCTTTTTTAGAGGTTAGAAGCAAGAAGGCTAGTCTGTGGTTAGTGTATACTTTTTAATTTTGTCAGGTGCTATGGATGTGGGTGCTATACAAGAACCTAGCTAAAAGGGGACTCTGGAGATCTGGATTTGGTGCTCAACTCTGCTACAGACTTCCCTGTGACTTTGAGCAAGTCACTTAACCCTATGGGACTGATCATTCCCCAATCATGATAGTACAGAGTGCATCCTCTTCAGGATCTTCCCCATCCCACAAGGAGCATGAGTTGACCACCTCCACAGCACCATCTCCTGTGGACTCAGACCCAGCCAAGAGCCCTCTGGTAAGGAGGAAGGCTGCAGGCATGCGAAAGATTGGCAGAAAGTGAACGCTGCTTGAAGTTGCACTAAGGAACCTCTGTGCAATTTCTCAAAGGCAGCAGCTTTCAAGAGAAAAAATCCCACCCCAATAGAACGATTGGGAAGTGAAGGATGCTCATGGACCTCCTTCAGTGGGTATATCCATAGAAGGCAGTGAACAGGCCTCTGTGTCCCAGATTCTCCATGTGTAAGGTGGTAGTAAGATTGCTGTCCTACCTCACCAGTCTGTGGTATGGACCAATTCACTAAATACCTGGAAATTTGCTCAGATGGAAGGTGCTAAATATGTGCAAAGTCTATCATTGTAACTGATAGATCATCTGTGTCTTCCACAAAAGTTTGTCATTCACCTTGAATCCCATTGCAAAGCCACAAATCCATCCATTACATGTTCATATAAATGCTCAAACTAAAGGGTATCCAGGGGACTCTCTTTACATATAACAGAAAGAGTGGAAAGATTACTGGTGAATCAAGACATTTCCTTGTATCACAAAGTGACTGGACAGGAGGTTTTCAAACACTGAAGACACTCAATTACTCCTACATTTCCAAAGCAGCACATGGACATTCAGCTTTCCAAATACCTATAAATGGCTTGACCTTGCCAAAGTCAAAGTCAGCATGAATTGAAGGCACACAGTTCCTGGTAGTATCAGGTCCAAAGTTAATGCATTAAAACAACATACACCATCCTGACAGTACAAGGCAAGAGTGGCAAAACTGGGAGATCAACCCCACATTGTTCTTCATTTTAAGAATTGTCAGAATGGAATGATTTATTGTTTCAGTTTAGTAACATTGAGTAATTCAGTACTCTGCCATGTAATATTGAATATGCAAAAGACTCAGAAATCAATGAAAGCTGTAAAAAATTAAGTAAATTATTTAGGAGTCTCTTTCATAGACCATTTATCTCATGCATGTTTTGTTTTTTTTTATCCAGTAAGAATAAGAAAATACTTTATATGAGTTAATTCTTTTAAATCACATGTGATACTTTCTGTATATTTTGAGGCTAAAAAGCTAATTAGCTTTAATACTGCACTGTTGTTATTTAGTGCTTGATATTAGATCTGCTGATTTATTTCCTCCGAAGGCCAGGTCTAAAAAAGCCCTCTTTTTGCCAGTATAAGCTGCATCTACACTACAAACCCAGATACACTGCATCTGGGTTTGTTGATCCAGCTATACTGGTATAGCTCTGCTGGTCAAATTTTCTAGTGTATTCTCGGCTTCTGAAATAATGCTAGAACTTCAGGGTCAGCTTTTCAAGAGAGCTCAGTACCCAACAGCTCCCATTGTTGTCAGGGGCAGCTGTTGGGTGCCTAAATGGCAGCTAAGTGTATTTGAAAACCTGATCCTCAAGACAGCTGCAACCCCAAAATACATTAAGTAAAAATATAGACCCAGATTGTCCTGGTCTTTGCATAGGTAAACAGGGGAGCTGGAGGGAGAAAAGGAACGAGAAAAATGAAAGGAACCTTCTTTCTCCTTCCACACCCTGTGTAAGGCTCAGTCATTTTCTAAGGGAAGTATGGGGACTGCTCCCAGGTCTCACACTTCCACAAGGGAGGCAGAGAAAAAGCAGAGCAGCTGCACTAGAAGAGCACCAAACCCCTTATGGTGCAGCCTGCACCCTCCCTGGACACCAACAGACTTGGAAAGGGATCGCACTTCCCCCGGACACAATCCCTTTCCAAGTTCCAGGTGGGACAGAACAGTTTCGTAGTGTCCCCTTCTGAGAGCTGTGCCTTAAATATACAGCCATATATATAGTACATATGGCTGTATATATGTACTATATATAGTACACTTTGAATTATGACAATTTAGATATTTAACTCAGCAACTTTAGTTCACAGCCTGGCCCGCCTAGAGGACAGTGAACATTATTAGGATTATTTTTATCACCATAGCCCCTAGAAACCCAAGTCATGGATCAGGACCTTATTGTGCTAGGCACTGTACAAACAGAACAAAAAGAAGGTTGCTGGCCCAAGGTTGCATTGCCAAATCTCTTAGCATTTTGTATGGTGTCCATTGCTGTAATATCAAAAAAAGAAAAGGAGTACTTGTGGCACCTTAGAGACTAACCAATTTATTTGAGCATAAGCTTTCGTGAGCTACAGCTCACTTCATCGGATGCATACTGTGGAAAGTGTAGAAGATCTTTTTATATACACACAAAGCATGAAAAAAATACCTCCTCCCACCCCACTCTCCTGCTGGTAATAGCTTATCTAAAGTGATCACTCTCCTTACAATGTGTATGATAATCAAGGTGGGCCATTTCCAGCACAAATCCAGGGTTTAACAAGAACCTCTGGGGGGGGGGGGGAGTAGAGGAAAAAACAAGGGGAAATAGGTTACCTTGCATAATGACTTAGCCACTCCCAGTCTCTATTCAAGCCTAAGTTAATTGTATCCAATTTGCAAATGAATTCCAATTCAACAGTTTCTCGCTGGAGTCTGGATTTGAAGTTTTTTTGTTGTAATATCACAACTTTCATGTCTGTAATCGCGTGACCAGAGAGATTGAAGTGTTCTCCGACTGGTTTACGAATGTTATAATTCTTGACATCTGATTTGTGTCCATTTATTCTTTTACGTAGAGACTGTCCAGTTTGACCAATGTACATGGCAGAGGGGCATTGCTGGCACATGATGGCATATATCACATTGGTGGATGTGCAGGTGAACGAGCCTCTGATAGTGTGGCTGATGTTATTAGGCCCTGTGATGGTGTTCCTGAATAGACATGTGGGCACAGTTGGCAACGGGCTTTGTTGCAAGGATAGGTTCCTGGGTTAGTGGTTCTGTTGTGTGGTATGTGTTTGCTGGTGAGTATTTGCTTCAGGTTGGGGGGCTGTCTGTAGGCAAGGACTGGCCTGTCTCCCAAGATTTGTGAGAGTGTTGGGTCATCCTTCAGGATAGGTTGTAGATCCTTCATAATGCGTTGGAGGGGTTTTAGTTGGGGGCTGAAGGTGACGGCTAGTGGCGTTCTGTTATTTTCTTTGTTAGGCCCCTCCGGGAAGGTGCAAGACTTACACATCTTCAGGAACACTGGCCTATACAGAATTCTGCAAGCAGGAACTTTCTTTCCAGACCAGAAGATTCAAATGGGGGATGTTGAAATGCCCAAAGTGATCCTGGGAGATCCAGTGTACCCCTTACTCCCATGGTTCAGGAAGCCTTACACGGGAAACCTGGACAGCAGCAAGGAGCGTTTCAACAGTAGGCTGAGTATTTGCAGGATGACTGTGGAATGTGCATTTGACAGATTAAAGGTGCACTGGCACTGCCTTTATGGCAGGTTAGACCTCAGTGAGGAAAATATCCCCATGGTCAGAGCACCTTCTGTGCAGTGCATAATATTTGTGAAGATAAGGGTGAAAGGTTAGCTCAGGGGTGGACTGGTACGGCAGATAGATGGGCTGCTGATTTTGAGCAGCCTGACACCAGGGCTACCAGAGGGGCACAACAGGGGTTAATTTGAATCAGGGAGGCTTTGAGGCAACGTTTTGAGAATGAGAACCAGTGATGCATATTTTTATGCAGCAATCTGCCGTGCTTCATTAAATCGATTTTTATTAGGAAGAACTTGTGATGATTCATAGATATAAGAACAGCCATAGTGGGTCAGACCAAAGGTCCATTTTTGTTCTTTTTTGAACTCTCTTATAATCTTGGCCTTCACAACATCCTCTGGCAAGGAGTTCCACAGGTTGACAATGTGTTGTGTGAAAAAATACTTCCTTTTGTTTGTTTTAAACCTGCTGCCTATTAATTTCATTTGGCGACCCCTAGTTCTTGTGTTGTGAGAAGCAGTAAATAACACTTCCTTATGTACTTTCTCCATATCAGTCATGATTTTATAGACCTCTATTGTATCCCTCTCTCAGTTGTCTCTTTTCCAAGCTGAAAAGTCCAAGTCTTATTAATCTCTCCTCATATGGCAGCAATTCCATACCCCTCATCATTTTTGTTGCCCTCTTTCTGAACCTTTTCCAATAGCCCTTTTTGCACAAGCCATAAGAAATCTGCCATAGGTATCAAAATTCCTTTGTCTGGAACACTGCTGAGACTGCACAGCCTCCTCTCCCCAAATACTGAGCAGACCCAGAAGCTCCATAGTAGTTCAAGTGGGAGAGCATCTGTTGTGTGGAGCTACCACTGTCAGCTGGGAAGATGTGATGTGAGCTCTCCTTGCCAAGCAAATGGGAAGTAGAACTAGAAACATTCCCAGGGCTTCAAAGAGGGAGGGGTGGATGATTTGTGTGTAGATGGAAGTGGGGTTAGGCTTGACTCTGAGTTCAAATCCAAGGCTTACATTCAGTGTGGACATACCCTAGGTCTTCCCCCTCCAGCTCTTGTCCTCAGCCTGTCCCCCTAGCTAATAGGTATATTTGGCTCTACCCTTTCTAGATATTAACATCCTCAGCACTCTAAGGTCTTAAGACCCCAAAATCTCAGTGCTGCTCACTTAGCTGCTCTGGCAGTATTTTATGCCTGTAGGGCCAGGCTGGGTGAGTCTCTCTCTTTAACTATCTTCTTTCCCCAGCTAGCCCATCAAGAAGGTCAGTGGCAGCCAGGTGAGAAAGAGAGGGAAGATGAGCTATAATGAAGCTTTTTCTCCTCTCTGACCAGGAGCCTGTGGGGGACAACAGCCTTTAGTGGTGGAGGCAAGATCTAAAGAAACAAAACCCAACTTCTCTTCAGACTAAACCCTAAATTTCTGGTAGCTGACCAGAAAAGCCAGCGATGCATCAGAGAAGCTGACACAAAAAGCCAATGTCTCTGCCAGCCAAAAGTTTGAGGGTATGTTACCAGATTTGCCTGTTACTTTCGGGTATGCACATTTATTAGGGTTACTCTTTGGGGTGGGGGCTCTGTAATTCTATCAATGTACTGCTTGTGTCACTTGTGTTTTCATATGGAGCTCTACTTCTCCCTTCTGCAAGTTCCCTCCCAATGGAGCTATTCTGCAGGACCTAGGTTCCCCAGAGCTGGGTTCCTCCAACCCTAGAATGAGATGAACACACACACACACACACACACACACACATTAACAGAGTGTGTCTGAGTGGACCAGGTCAATCAGCACTCCCAAACTGACTCCTCATATGTCCTTGGACTCAGCAGGCTGGGTCGAGCAGCACTTCCAAGCTGCCACCCTTCAATGCCGCAGGTTCAGCATGTCCCTATCCCCACTTTCATGTTATAATTGTTCTGGTAGTAACCCAGTTGGTGAGCAAACCCCACAGGATTTTTGGGTGCTACCGGAATCTTTAGCTTAAGTAAGGGGAGTGTTGCTGCAAAGCAAATGGGGATGCCAAAAACAGAGAGAGAGAGAGAGAGAGAGGAAAGCAACCAGCTTAACCATAAAAGTTATTTATTGCCAGGTAATAACCATACAACGAGAGCCAAACAAACAAAACAGTTACAATATTAAATCTAGCTTAAATGTGACTACAAAAGTCAGATTTAGAAAACTCTGCCTGTCAGGGTTAGAAAGCTATACCTAGAGTAGAAAAAGAGAGAGAGAGAGAGAGAGAGAGAGTTGGGTTTTCACCACTCCGTGAAGCTTGAACAGGGCGGGGTTCCCAGGTGGTGGTGGTAGCTGAGGGTCCGGAATGCTGGAGACAGGCAGAACCCCCAGCACGATTAGTCAGGAGAAGATGAAGTCCCAATGGAACTGACGCAGATTTTGGATCCAGGCATCAGAACACTTACTTGAGCGTGGGTAGAGGCTTTTTGTAGGGAAAAACAGTGGTTCAAGGGAGAACACTAGATTTTTTAAACTGATGGCTCAAGGGAGTATACCAAAGTTCTTTTGTTCAGGCTAGACAATAGGAACTGATCATTCCTGGCTATTGGTGGTGTTCCTTGGAGGAAGATTACAATGCAATTAGGGAGCTTCACTATTCTGGATACCAATAAAGGATTTATTACTAGAATTGGTCTGATAACTACTGAGCTGGATGTGTTCAGGCATGGGTTCATTAACATCTGCAGCAGAGGTCCACCATCATGCAGTGCTTCCCTGCTTTTCTGATCCCAGAGTTGAGTGCAGTTCTTGCCTTGGAATATCTGTTCTCCATTCTGTATGCTAATGGAGATGCCTCCCTGTCCCATCTCCGATGCAAATGAGGCTAGGGGAGTTGCCTTATTTCTGTCACCCTTGTCCAAAGGGGTTTAGGTGTGTCTCCACTGCCTTTTCATTGCTTTTTGTAAGTCTTTCTTCTGATCGGTTTTGGTTCAAGCAGAGGCTGGGGGAGCGGGAGGCTGTCCTTTGTGAGTCAGACAGGCTGGATACTGTGCCCTGGTTCCCCAAGAACAGAGAGCTGATAGGTAACAGTTAGTTGTCACTGATCTTGCATCCAATTGTAAAAGGATGTGTGATTATGCACTCAGAGAACAGCTGCATAATCGCATCAATAATACCTAAATGTGCACAGTCAAAACTGGCTGGTTAGGTGTGCCTAAATATATATTCCTGATTCAGAACAAAACTAAAACTAGATGCATTCCAATAAGTAGTGTGACAAAGTTCCTCCTCTGCCTTGGTGGGTCCTGCACTTATTGGCGGATTTGCTTGCCTCAGAGATTCACAGCAGCCCTCAGTTTGGCCACTTTTGCTAGTGGCTCAAACCTGCCGTTCACTCAGCTAACCTCATCACTGGCCAGCATGGGGAAAGGGAGGAGAACAATCCCTGCAGTCTCCACTGACCCACCTAGTGGGTCAGGGGATAGGTCAGGGACCTTCCCCTGGTGGGACCCACAGTCCAGGTCACCTCCTCTTGTCTCAAATATTTGATTGCTCTCGGGCAGCCCCTGCTCTGGTCACTCAGGGAACAGAAAACTCTTCAGCCAGTAGCCAGGAGATCTGACTCCTCTGCTGAACCCGACTGGTCTGGAGGGAGGAGGGAGACTGCTACTCCTGTTGCTGGACCGTGGGCCCTTGCTGCTGCCGCCACTGCCCCTGCTCCAGCTGCTCCCCTGGCCGGGCCGCACGCCATCTCCCCTACCTGGTTGCTAGCCAGCTGCTGGACCCCCATGCACCCTTGGGTGCTGTACCTTCTGCCCCAACTACAGCCCCTTGGGGGGGGGGCTGCTGGCCTGCTCCCCAGAGGGGGGGAGTGAGGGACCCCTACCCCAGCCATTGCCGCTACCGCTGCTGTGAAGACCATCAACACCACCTGTGAGGGGTCCTCTCTGCCTGCCTGGCCACCGGGCTGCTGCCTGGAGCTGCTGCTGCTGCTGCCTGAGAGCTGCCGGACCCCGAAGGAGGAGGGAACAAGGCCATCTGCTGCTGGGGGAGCGCACAAGGACTCTGTAGACCACTGTGGAGGGGGCCAGAAAGCTGAGTAACTTTTGGACTGTGCTCTTGTGGTGGGGGTGCTGACTGTGTTTGCGGGGACACAGGGGGTGTGGCGTGGAGCCTGCCCCCTAGTCCATCAGTGTGCCCCCCCACAACCACCACCACCACCACTGTCGGCGCTGCCCCCTCCACCGCCCCCAGTGGACACTCACCATCTGCCTCAAGCTCCTGCTTCTGGGATTCTGCTGCTTGCTTGGCCTGCTGCCCCCTTTCACCACCTTTGGGGCCTGCAGCAGCAGCCAGCCCGCACTGACTTTTTCTTTTTTTTGCAAGCGCACGTGGGCGCACGTGCCCCCCGCCCCATCCTGGACTGACCCCCTTCAGCTCCCCCCAGCTTTGTCCCTGGCTCCCTGCCCCATTTTCCCCTCGCAGCCTTTCTGCCCTCCCCTTTACCCCAGCACCTGGCTGACTTCAGTTTGTTTGCCTGCCCCGCCCTTCTCCCTCTGCAGCCCTTGCTTGTTTGCCCCGCCGTCGCCTCTGAAGTCAGCCCCTAGGTTCCGTGTCCTGCTTCCAGCCTGGTTCTCCCGCCTCCCTATGTGATAGCCCTACCCCGGTTGGCCCCTTATTTAGTGCGCCCATGTCCCCTCCCATGCGCTTGTGCCCTTCCCCCGTTTGAGGTTTGCCCCAATCTCACTGCACTCCCCGAATGTTGTTATGACCCCCCTCCCCTAGTGCAGCTAGAGGAGCCGGTTTTCTACTCTGAGTCGGTGACTGTCCCCCACAAGCCCTTGAAAGCCCCCCGTCCAGCCCATCCCCTTTGGTGCCCTCCTCCCCTGCCTGCAGCCTAGCGGGGAGGAGTGGTTGACCTGCCTCCCCTTTCCCCTCCTCTTCCCGGTGTCCTTCCCTCCCTCCCTACTCATTATGGCGGGGGATATGTCGGGTGGGGCCCCTCCAGCAGCCCCAGATACCCCTCCCCCGCCTGCCCCTCCATCACCCCCCCGAGCCTCTACCTCAGCCGCCGCTGCCAAACTATCTGTCACCGCCCCCGCCGGGGCGCTGGCAGTGACGGGCACTGGGGTGACCTCTGTTGCTGCCACATCCCCCCCGCCTTAGATTCTGGGGGAACCCCCCCAGCCGGCGGGAAGGGCCAGGGTAGGAAGAAGGGGAAAGGCCCTGCAAAAAAGTCCAGGCCCTCCATGGCAGGGACTGCCCTCACTGCCGCGGCCCCGCCACTGGCCGCGGCCTCCCACCCCGCTGCTCCTTCCACCAGCTCTGCGGGTGTCCCTCCCTCGGCCCCCAGGGCGTACGCCCAGGTGGCGGCAGCCCCCCTGCCTACCATTACGTCATCTCTCCCGCCCGCCGCCTCTGCTACCAGCTATAGCGGCCGGGGCCCCTTTCCCACCATGACCAGGAAGCACGGCGTCCGTTGCCTCCTGGTACCCGCCTCGCCCCACGTGGAGACGTACGTGCGGGCGTTGGCGAGGGTGGTGGGGCCCACGGCCATTGTGGCGGCCTCCAAACTGTACGGGAAGGTGGTCTTCTTCCTGGCATCGGAGGCCACCGCCCAGGAGGCGGTGGAGAAGGGCCTGGCGGTGGGGGGCGTGTTCGTCCCCCTCGAGCCGCTGGACGACCTGGGCGTCCGCCTGGTCCTGACTTCCATCCCTCCCTTCCTTCCTAATGCCGCCCTGTTACCTGCCCTCTCTACCCTGGGGAAGCCCATCTCGGTTCTAAGCCCTCTCCCCTTGGGCTGCAAGGACCCCGCCCTCCGTCACATCCTCTCGTTCCACCGGCAAGTGCAGCTGCAACTGCCGCTGGCGGCGCGTGACGGAGAGGCGCTTGAGGGGTCCTTTTTGATCCCCTACCAGGGGGCCCATTACCGGGTGTACTATTCCATGGGGGAGGCCCGGTGCTACCTCTGCCGGGCGATGGGGCACGTCTGGAGGGACTGCCGTTTGGCCCGGCAAGGAGAGGCATCCGGGACCCCCGAGCCCCGGCAGGGCGCTGTCCCCGTCATCGCCAGCGCCCCTGGCTGCCCGGCACCCGAAGCCGCTCCTCCTCCCACCCAGTCCATCACTGCTCCCGCTCGGGCCCAAGGGGCGCTCCTCCCAGCACGCCCAGACGAGCGGGAGAGCCCTGCCTCTGCTGCCTGCAACTCGGCGGGGCCCCCAGAGGAGGGTGCAGCAGGGATGCCGCCAAGCGTGGGAGAGGGCCCGCCCCAGGGGGACTCTTCCCTCCCTTATTCCGCCCCACCGCTGCCTCCCACGGTCCCTGAGCCATCATCCTTGCCCCCTGACTCGACCCCTGTTAGCCAACCCCCCGATGATGCCATGGAGGGCTGGGCCCTAGTCCAGGGGAAGCGGGGCAAATGGAAGGCTCGAGCTCCGCCCCTTTCTACCGATGCGGAAGCCCCCCGGAAGACCAGAAGGGGGGGCGCCAATGCCGAGCCTTCTGCCTTGCCCGCGGGCGTATACCATCCCCTGGTACCGGCTGGGGAAGACATGGCAGCACGGGAGGGCAGTACCGTCCCTCCCTTAGAGTCCCTTCCCTCCGAGGACCCCGATGGAGCCCCACCTGCCCTGTTACCATCCACAACCCCTGTGAGCCTCGGGGCGAGTGTCGCTCCGGGCACTAGCGGGGAGACCTCCGGGGTGGCGGAAGGAGAGCTCCCCTCCATATACGAGGAGATCGAGGCCCTGGGTCTGACCCCGGTTACCCAGGGGGAGGACGACCCTCTGCTAGCGGGCCTCGATCTGGGCGACCTCACCTCGGCCCCGCCTTCCCCATGTCCCCTTCCCCTAACCTCTACCTTTGCTCCTGCCTCCGAGGGTTCCCAGGTCTCCTCCATCTGCCCGGCCGTGGGTGGCACCATGCTGTTAGCCGCCGAGCCCACCGAGGTGACGGCTGGTGCACTGCAGCTGGGACCCAAGCCCCACGGGTTGCCCCTCGAGGGCGTGGGGCGACCGATCTCCTCCCCGGGCGGGGACCCCACTGACGGTGCTGGACTCTTATGCCAGCCATGGCGCCAGAGCCCAGCATCACAGAGGGTCCCCTGTCCCACCCCCACCCCCCAGAGCCTGATTGAGAGGGGCCTTTTTCCAACGGCTTGGCTCCTGGGGCCCTGGTCCCAGCTTTGCCCCTCTCCCTGGCTCTGCACCCAACCCTTGCCTTGCCCTTACTCTGAATCCTTGCCCTGCCCCTGATGTCAACCCCACTCCTGATCCCCCCACCTCCCGTGCTGTTACTGCCGCCCCTGGGGCCGTCATCTCCTCGCTCCTAGAGGATAGCCCCCAGGGAGCGGCTTCCGTATTCCCCAGTCCCGACTCACTAGGGGCTGCTACCTTCCCTCCGCCGCCCCCACTCGAGCCAGGGTTTGAGGGGGGCTGCGTGGTGCCAGCCCATCGGGTGCCACGTCGGGGGTCTGCCCCTTGTCTGCCCGTTTCGGTGGGCCACGGGGCTGTGTCAGCAGTCCCTCCGGAGGACAGCCGGGGGCTAGTGGCCCCGGCCCCCCATATGCTGCGGGAGGAGCTGCGGGAGTTCCTCGAGGACGTCCGGGGCTCCCGTAATAAGGTGCAGCTCACCCTGCAGCGATGGAGGGATTTCCGTCTCATCCTCCGGGCCGCGAGGGCCCTCATGGGGGAGGGTAAAAGGACCGGGAAACAGGCTGCCACGACTTACCAGCGGGTCCGCCTCTTCCGTGACTCCCTAATTACCTATGGGGTAGGTCACGGATTGTTGCGCGGCCCGTTGGGAACCGCGAGCATCCCTGCCGGTGAGGATCCCCCCCAGCCCTCCTCATGGAACCTCTTACCATCGTCACGTTAAACACCCGGGGCTGTAGGATGGGTCTCCGCAGGTGCCAGGTGCTCTCCTTCCTTCAGGAGGGGGGGTACTCTGTGATTTTCCTGCAGGAGACCCATACGGATCCGGCCGATCCTAATGCTTGCAGAGTGCTCTGGGACGAACTCCCAATGGTCAGCGCGGGCGACCGAGACCGGCTAGAGCTGCCTCTCACTCTGGCCAAGTTCTCGGAAGCCCTCCGCCGCATGCCCACCGATAAATCTCCGGGCATGGACGGGCTGACCATGGAGTTCTACCGCGCGTTCTGGGACGTCCTCGGCCCAAACTTAGTTACCGTCTGGGCCGAGTCTTTGCAGAGCGGGGTCCTCCCTCTTTCGTGCAGGCGAGCCATGCTCGCCTTATTGCCGAAGAAGGGGGACCTCCGCGATTTATGAAATTGGCGTCCCGTCTCGCTCCTCAGCACTGACTACAAGGTCATAGCGAAAGCCATCTCGCTGCGGCTAGGGTCCATGCTGGCGGACGTGATCCACCCAGACAAGACCTACACCGTCCCGGGCCGCGCCATCTTCGACAACCTATATCTGGTCTGGGACCTTTTGGAACTCGGGTGTAGGGACGGTCTGTCGTTCGCCCTCCTGTCCCTGGATCAGGAGAAGGCGTTTGACAGGGTGCATCACGGGTATCTCCTGGGCACTCTGTGAGCGTTTGGCTTGGGTCCCCAGTTTGTGGGTTTTCTCCAGGTGCTGTACGCCTCCTCAGAGTGTCTGGTCAGGCTCAACTGGACCCTGACCGAACCGGTCAGCTTCGGGCGAGGAGTACGGCAGGGGTGCCCCCTCTCGGGCCAGCTGTACGTTCTGGCGATCGAGCCCTTCCTCTGTCTCCTCCGCAGGAGGTTGACGGGGTTGGCGCTACGGGAGCCGGAGCTGCGGCTGGTCCTGTCGGCATATGCCGATGATGTACTCCTTGTGGTCCAGGACCCGGGTGACTTGGCGCGGGTGGAGGCTTGCCAGGCTGTGTACTCGGCAGCCTCCTCCGCCCGGGTCAACTGGGTCAAGAGCTCTGGTTTGGTGGTAGGGGACTGGCGGCAGGCGAGCTCCCTCCCACCCGCGCTTCAAGCCATCCGGTGGAGTGCGGGTCCGCTGCTCTATCTCAGCGTTTACCTTTCTGCCACGCATCCGTCTCCACCGGAGAACTGGCAAGGTTTAGAGGGCAGGGTGGTAGAGCGGCTCCGGAGATGGACAGGACTGCTCCGGTGTCTGTCCTTTCGAGGGCGGGCACTGGTGCTCAATCAACTAGTCCTGTCCATGCTCTGGTACCGGCTCAACACCCTGGTTCCGGCCCCTGATTTCCTGGCCAGCCTCCGGAAATTGATTCTGGAGTTCTTCTGGTCAGGACTGCACTGGGTCTCTGCAGGGGTTCTCCATCTGCCCCTGGAGGAGGGAGGGCAGGGCCTGAAGTGTCTCCGCACTCAGGTCCATGTCTTCTGCCTCCAGGCCCTGCAGAGGCTCTTTTATGGTGCAGGTAGTCCGGCGTGGAGCATATTGGCGCACGCCTTCCTGCGCCGCCTCCGAGGGCTCCGATATGACCGGCAGCTCCTTTATCTCCATCTGAGGGGTCTTCCGCGAGACCTCTCCGGGCTGCCGGTCTTCTACCAGGACCTCCTCCGGACCTGGAAACTGTTTGCAGCGACCAGGTCCGTGGCGGCCTCCGTGGGGGAAGATCTCCTCACGGAGCCCCTGCTACACAACCCCTACCTCCGTGTGCAGGCGGCGGAGTCCCCCTCAGTGAGCCAGAGGTTGGTCCTGGCAGAAGTCACCAAAGTCGGAGACCTCCTGGACTACGACTGGGGAGACTGGCTGGATCCCCTGACGCTCGCTCAGCGCATGGGGCTCTCCAGACCTCGTACTGCCCTGCGCGTACTTCAGGAGGTGAGGGCCGCTTTGCCGCCCGCTGCTCGGGTTTACCTCGACCAGGTCCTAAGGGAGGGCGTGCCCCGCCCACCCTCCACCCCAGGCCCTCCGGACCTTTCATCAGGGCCCTGCCCCGTGGACCCGACCGACCCCCCCGCCCCTTCACCGTGAGCCGGCTGCGCAAGCTGCAGCTGGTCCGGTTCCAGACCGCGCCAAAACAACATCTCTACACGCTCGTGCTCCATACCCTTCATGTCCTCACCCTCGCGTCCCGCCCTGACACAAAGTGGCGGGACCTCCTGCCACCTCTAGAGGGTGAGGAGCCCCGGTGGGCCAGCCTCTATTCCACCTTAGTCCCGAGGCCCGCCGGGGATATCAGTTGGCGGCTCCTTCACGGGGCCGTGAGCACGGGCGTGTACTTGGCGCGGTTCACCCCAATACCAGACACCTTCCCCTTTTGCGGCGTGAGGGAAACCCTGGCGCACGTCTATCTGGCGTGCGCCAGGTTGCAGCCCCTATTCCGGCTCCTCACGAATGTTTTGTTAAGGTTTTGGTTGCACTTTTCTCCTCACCTTCTTATCTATGTACTCCCTGTCCGTGGCCCCACTAAGTCGCGGGACCTCCTGGTCAACCTCTTCCTGGCCCTGGCTAAAGTGGCCATCTATAAAACCAGGGTGAGGAGGTTGGCCGATGGAGTCTCCTGCGACTGTGGGGCCTATTTCCGATCCTCCGTCCGTTCACGCCTCCGGGCAGAGTTCCTCTGGGCGGCGTCCACCAACTCCCTTGACGCCTTTGAGGAGCGGTGGGCGCTGTCTGGGGTTCTCTGCTCGGTGTCCCCGTCCGGTTCCCTTTGTTTGACCCTTTGACCGCACTCCCGTCCCTGTTTTTCATTAGTTGTCCCCCGTAATTATTTGGCTTCCCAGGTCCTGTGGATCTCCCCCTTAGGCTGGGGGGGATCCTTTAGCAGTGGGCGAGCTTCGCCCGCCCACTTCCTGGATCCCAATAAGACCAGACTCCTGTATCCCACTGGTCTGGGTCTGTCACAGTAGATACAGAAACATCACTTACACTTTCATCAAAATACAAACATCCTCTTCTATTTTCAAACCCCAATCCACCAAAAATAATCTTACCACAAGCACAGTTTTGATGCTCAAAAGGGAGAAGTTCCAGAAACTCCATAAAGTCTGCTAGAGACTTGTTATCACTATAGATTTTTATGCTCAAATACTGTGGTAATGGTGGCAGTATAAAACTGTAAAATAGAGAGAGAGAGGGCTAGAGAGATATCATTTAGAGGGCTAGAGAGATATCATTTAGTGTGGCATACCTGCACCAAAAGATAGAATGAAGAGCACACTCCTAGCTTTGATATTTGTGCCTGGACAGCAATAGATTTCACTGAAACCTAAAAATGCAACTCAGGGTATTTCTGTACTACAATTATACAGCTGACTTAGGCTTGCGAGGTTTGGGCTAAGTGTCCGTTTAATTGAAGTGGAGATGTTTGGGCTCAGGCTGGAGCCTGGGCTCTAGGACCCTGTGAGACAGGAGGGTCTCAGAGCTTGGGCTGCAGCCCAAGCCCAAATGTCTGCATTGCAGTTAAACATCCCCTTAGCCTGACTCCGAGAGCCCAAGTCAATTGGCATGGGCTAGGCACAGCTTTCTAATTGCACTGTAGACATACCCTCAGCTGGTTGGTTGGAATGTCTTTGTGAAAGGTTAGCATGAGAAAGGACCCTCCCTCTCTCTCACATACACACAACACTGGTGTCCTGTACCCCAGAGAGTATTGCTCATCTTGTTCAGAAAGATAGAAATGTGACAGAGGAGAGGGGAGATATATGAGATGCCAGTACCCCAGAACACAGGATAAATGGACAACAAATCATCTGTCTAAAGCTAACGTAGGAAAAAATATTCCAGAGATTCCAGTCTGAAAAGTGGACACTCCATAACATTCTTGAAGAGCTAAAAAAGACTTGGAGAATAATGACGGTGCACTGGAGACAACACAGGTATTAAACAATCAGCCTAGAAGATTCACACAGAAGATAACAGTCTGCTTCATATTACTCTATTAGCTCAAGTGACAAAGGTCTGTGCTCAGGAGCTTGATATCTGAACTCTGCTGATGACTCAAGCTGGGGGTCAGTATGGTTCCACGTGATGGTATTTCTGTTTGTTCTGATTGTTTTTTTTTTAAATCTTAAGAAATTTGATAACAAACCAACAAACCAATGATAAAAATGTTAAGATTGCAAAGTCAAGTGCAAAATTCCTATCTGATGCTTGACAAGTCACTTAAATGAAAAGTTTCACAACTGGCCCTTAATTATGTGTTTCTTATGTTCTAAGTGTTAAAGATTGAGATATCAGACACCAGACTTGCAGAAGTGCTGAACACTCACAATTGCAGCTGCATTTTGAACATATAAAGTGCTATTAAATGATAAATAAGTACTCTGAAAAAAAAATCAAGCCCTACGTGTCACAAATTGGCCACCAAATATTAGTGGACACATGACAATTTTGGCTTGAATGTCTTTAATCCCTAAATTCACCATTTGTAAATCAACTCTTCTCACAGGAATGTTGTGAAAGTACATTTATTAATGTGTGAAGCACTGATATACTATGGCCAGAGAACCATAGGAACATCCAGGAGGTAAGTAAATAGTTCTGCAGTCAGGGAGGGTTTGATGGTGTATAGTAAACAAGGCCTGAGGACTACACATTGAAAGATGAGACTAAAAAGATAGGAGCCCTGCAGTGAACACCATGCATCCTGTGCACTGAATGAGACAGGCATCTCTTAGAACAAATAATTGATTTGTAAATAATTGATTATTTTGGTTTTGGTCTCTTACCAAAAAATCTGTGAAAAAAATCTGGTTAAATTTAACCTGAAACCATTTTTCAAAAGAGAAAAAAAAATTCATTGAATAAAAGTATTTGAAAAATGTTTGTTCTGAATCAGCCAAAACATTTTGGGTCAATTCAAAATAAGGTCTTTCACATTTTTTGTTTCTGAGTGAACCAAAAAGAACACAAAACATTTTTTTAAAAAAATTCTGTTTGGATTCAGCTGCTTTCAAGTGTTTTTCACCCCTCCTTCTCCATAGTTGGGTTTTTTTTAAAAAAATTGGCTGAATATCAAATGCCATTTCAAAATGGTCAAAACAAAATGTTTTTCCAGTTTTTTTCCAGTGAAAGTGTTTGTTGAATTTGACCTGAATTTGTGAACAGTTTCAGAGCACCAACAATGTAATTTTTGACCCCCCTCCCAAAGTAAAAAAAAACCCACTCAGCGCTATTGGTATGTCTATTGCTGAACACAGCACAACAGAACCCAGTACAAGACCTCAACGGCAGAACAGGCAGATGAAGCAGGAACACCTCTCAACAGCTGCAAAGGCGGACGAAGGCTGCAACGGAGGAGAAACCCCCAGTTGTCTTGGACCTCCTTGCCACAGCCACAGATGCCTAGTCCGCCAAGATTTCTGTGGCTGCTGGTGCACAACAGCTTCCCCACATTAAATTACTCATGTGCAGGCTTCTTTCACAGGAAGAACTTTTCCCCCAACCCTACCCATAAAAGTACTGCGGTGATGAGCGAGGTGTGATGGGGACAGGTGAAGTGATCACCAGGAGTCCCTAGTCAGACCCACACATAGGTGGTGACCTCAAGATGTGCCACTGGACTGGAATAGGGGGGCATGTTCAGCAGCAGCGGTCATGACTGAAAAGGCCTTTTTAGGAACCCCTCTGCTCACCCCAAACAGGGAAGGGGCTAGAAAAGGTGCCCCAACCATAGGCTATCATACCATACCTGACTGGATAACCACGTCCAGAGGGATCACTCCCAATGTGGTAGAAAAACAAAAATGTTTCTTGCAACTTGGAATGTCCGTACCCTGCTAGATGAATCAAAACGTGAAAGACTCAAATGCAGAACAGCAATTGTTGCCCAAGAACTCTCGAAGTACAACACTGACATTGCTGCTCTCAGTGAAACAAGACGTGCAGATGAAGGCCACTTGAGGGAAGAGGGCAGCGGTTACACTTTCTTCTGGAAAGGAAAACCAGCAAGCGAAAGACGAATACACAGTGTTGGTTTTGCAATCAAAAACCTTCTAGTCAACTGCCTGACTGAGCTCCCCGTTGGTATCAACAAGGGCCTTATGACCTGCTGCATCCAATTGTTCAATAAATGACTATCATCAGTGCATATACACCAACTCCTGATGCTGAAGTACAGAAAGAATTCTTGTACACTGACCTTGATAACATTTTGTCATCTATTCGAAAAACAGATACAATAATCCATTTAGGGGACTTTAATGCAAGAGTTGGCGGAGATTCTAACATATGGAGCAGCACCATTGGGAAGGAAGGAGTGGGCAAGACCAATTCCAATAGCATCCTTCTACTCAGCAAATGTGCAGCGCACGACCTTGTGATCACAAACACAATCTTAAAACAAAGCAACAAGTACAACAGAACTTGGAAACACCCCTGCTCAAAATAGTGGCATCTCCTAGATTTTGTAAGAACACAGGAGCTAAGAGATGTCCAAATCACCCATGTTATGAGAGGACCCAATGATTGCTGGACTGACCACTGCCTGGTGATGTCAGTCATGTCCATCAGGATTGCATCGAAACATAGAAAGCAATCCAAATCACACAGACGGCAATACAACATCCAAAGACTTCAATCCTCAGTGCACCAAGAGAAGTTCCAACTACACTTCAGTGAAAAACTGGCTATATACACACCTGGAAATGACAGCACAAGTGTTGAAGAATACTGGAAAGAGCTAAAAGAGACCATCAATGACATTTGTGAGAAATCCATCGTCCTTGCTACCCGACACCATCAGTATTGGTTTGACAACAACAACATTGAGATTACAATGTTTTGGACCAGAAGAGAAAAGCTTTCTGCGACTGGCAAAACCAACCTTTATCCAGTAAGAAACAGGGATCTTTCCATCAGCTCAAAGCTGAAGTTCAAAGGAGGATCCGAGAAATCAAAACCAAATGGTGGGAGGACAAAGCAAAAGAAACCAAATATTCACTGACAGACATGATATGCGGAGCTTTTTTTGTGAGACAAAGACCCTGTACGGACCAAGCTCATGTGGCCTCACACCTCTGAGATCCAACGACCCTTCTTAAAGATAACAAATCCATCAAAGAGCACTGGAAGGAACACTACCAAAAGCTTCTAAATCGAGAATCAACTGTGACTGATGACACCATCAACTCCATCCCTCAGCACCCAATCTGGGAAACTCTTGCCAACCCACCAACACCTGCACCAGGTCCTGATAGCATACCAGATGAAGTACTAAAAGTGAGAGGAGAAACACTGACTAACAAGATTCACTTGCTACTCCTCAGAATCTCGTGCACCGAAGAGATCCCTGCTGACATACGTAATGCTAACATTGTCACCATTTTCAAAAAGGGAGATAGGGCCAACTGTGGCAACTATCGAGGCTTTGCCCTCCTCTCCATCGCTGGGAAGATTCTTGCTAGAATCTTACTGAATTGCCTGCTCCCTCTTGCAGAGGAAGTAATTCCAGAGTCCCAGTGTGGCTTCAGACCATCACGAGGTACAACCAACATGATTTTTGCAGCCAGGCAGATCCAGGAAAAATGTCAAGAACAACACCAGGAGCTGTATATGGCCTTTATCGATCTAACCAAAGCCTTTGACTCAGTCAACAGTGAGGCTCTGTGGAAAATCATGTCAAAGTTTGACTGCCCAAGCAAATTTATCACCATTGTAAGACTCCTTCACGACCAGATGACTGCCTCAATCCTGTGGCTCTACCTCTGAGCCCTTTGCCATCTGAACTGGTATAAAACAAGGTTGCATACTGACATCCACCCTTTTCTCCATTTTCTTAGCAGCTATGAAAACATTAACTGAAGACTATCTACCACAGGGCATTGGCATCCAATATTGGATTGATGGCAGTCTCTTCAACCTTTCTCATCTCCGTGCCAGAACTAAAGTAATATCGGCAACAATAACTGAACTCCAGTACGCAGATGATTGTGCTCTAGTTGCACACTCAAAGGAGGATCTACAAACAGCCCTTAACTGCTTCTCTGAAGCTTACAAAAGCCTAAGGCTAACTCTGAACATTGGCATAACAAAAGTTCTCCACCAGCTAGTCCCCAGTCAATCATCAGACCCAGCAAGGAAGATCTACATTGACAAAAAAGAACTGGAAAATGTAGAATACTTTGCCTGTCTTGGCAGCCATCTCTCACAGAGGGCAGACAGAGATGTCAAGATTCAGCACAAAATTCGTTGTGCCAGCCTTGCCTTTGGCAGACTATCTCACCAAGTGTTCAACAATCACAAAATCAGAACACATACTAGACTTTTAGTTTATAAAGTGTTGGTAATCCCAAATCTCCTCTATGGCTGTGACATTTGGGTGACCTACAGAAAACACCTGGAACGCCAGCACCATCACTTTCTTCAGAAGATCCGCAACATAAAGTGGGAGGATTTTCGCGCTAATGTCAATGTCCTCACAGAGGCCAACATCTTCAGTGTTGAGGCCCTGATTATCCAGCACCAGCTGAGGTGAAGTGAGCACTATGTGTGCATGCCTGATGTACACTTACCAAAACAACTGCTGTATGCCCAACTCACCAAAGGAGAAAGGAAACGGGGAGGCCAAAAGAAATGCTTTAAAGACACCCTCAAGATCAACATTAAGAGATGTGGCATCAACACCGCACACTGGGAGACTGCAGCTCAGGATAGGGATAACTGGAAAAGACTTGTCAGAAAGGGAACATCCACTTTTGAGGAAAATCACCTTGCCCTGGTCACAGAAAAATGCCAGAAAATAAAGGAATGACAACTGTCACACAGCAACTGTGGGCCAACCCTGTCTCCCAACACCACCTGCAGTGTCTGCCTATGAGCCTGTGGCTCAAGGATCAGACTCATCAGTCACCAAAGAACCCATGAAAAATAAAACCTGTGAAAGAGATCATCCTTGACTGCGAGGGATCGCTGCTGCCACAGGGGTGGCCAAACATTTTGGAGATGTGGTCACAAATGTTACAGATTGGGTGGTGGCTTTCCCAAGACTTTTCTTCTCTCTTACAGACACTGTGCTGCACAATGTAGTCCTATGTGGCACTCAAAACACTTACTCCTTTACATTAACATGGACTATGGAAATGGGACCCGTGAAAGAGTGCACAATATGCTAACCCCTCTACTGAGGACTAACACATTGTGTAAACAAGCTCAGATATTCCCAAATTCAGGAAGCAACTGCTTCAGTTCTTCAACTTCTTGACAATGCAGTCATATCCCTATTAGTCCCAGAATGTAAATTGTTGTGGATTACTGGATATCAGATTTCTAAACCTCTCAAGTCTGCACTGGCATGACATTATTATGCTTAAAGATAATTTGCTGACCAGCAACCCCATGTTCTCACAGAATAACAGTGTTTTACTGTCATATTTGGCCTCCTATTTTCCTTGACTCAGGATATTGCAGCCCAGCTAGATCTGCTAAGATGTTGCCATGTGGACATCTACGCTTCCTGAAACAGAAGTGGAGACAATTCATCATGCATTTATTAAAAGAAAGGGCAGGAGCTCTGATCTTTCCAAAGGGAAAGAGTTTGAATCAGAAGTCTGAAAAAAGCCTGGGAGAAAGCCTTGAGAGGCACTGGCGAAAGGATAGCCACAGTGGTTCATACAAACGCTGCACACAAAGAGAAAAAGGGAGTAGGTCCACCCAGCAGCTGATGAGGGGGGCTGAAGCCGAGAGTTTGTTTTTTTTCCTGAGGAGGATGTTTTAGTTTATCCTAGAAAGGGAATGTTTTTGGTTTGGCTGGAGGACTAGAACCACCCACCCAAAGGGTAAACAGAGGCCCTAGTCAAAGCTGATGATAGCAAGGGAAGCAGCACTGCCATCTCCAACCATTCAAAAATCATGAGTCAGGCCACAAAAACCATAAGATTGGCTTAAAAATCAAGAGATTTTAACAAAACAATATGTTTGGGTTCTTATTATATGTTCCGGTTTCTGAGCTGTTAGGAGTCACTTTTGCAGTCTTTTATTTGCAACCATGAGAGCTAGAAACTTTTTTTAAAAAAGAACATTGAGATTCTCTTGTAATCATCTGACTCCAGGAGATGGGGCTTTAAGAAAATCACCAGATATCGGGAGACTCAAAAAAAAGTAATACGAGTTGGCAATACTGAGTAAGCCGTATTCTCACATGGTGATAAAGGAACCTTTGTATTGTGCTGAATTTAAAAGTGACTTTCTGTTATCAATATGATAATATACTCAGTGTAAAAGGAAACAATCAAATCCTCAATATAAAGCTATTGTGTTTGAAATATAAAGAGGACAAAATGAGAGGAATAATGCCTGCAGCTGTTATTTATAACACACTAGAATGCTGTTTTAAGTTTTCCCATCATATGAAACCTTTCTCATTACCTGGCTGAAGTGATGATTGATTATGGAAGCCAACACTTAAAGCAACAAATAACAACTGATGATATGAGTGCGCAGAGGCCATTAGTTTGTTTGAAGGGAGAACAGAATAGAGGTGTCAGAGAAATGAACAAATACTTTGGGGCTTAGGACTGGAGGAATAACCATTTTTGCTACATTTCCTTTCATTAATTAAACATAAAACAAGTTCCTAAATATATGATAAGCTATATTTATGAAAGCCATAATGTAACCAGTTTTAAAGCAGTTAAGTTTACAGTTTTCTTGTTACATGAAGTATGTGCAGGTGACGTTTTAGAATAAATAAAGGCAGCAGAGTTATGCTGGTTTCCACCACTTGGAGATATGTCTTGCTTTCTCTAGAGAGTTTAGGCCCAGTTCAGTAAAGCACTTAAGCATGTGCCTAACTAGGCATATAATTAGTCCTATTGAAAAGAATGGGATTACTGATGTGCTTAAAGTTAGGTACATGCTTAAGTACCTTTCTGAATTGGGGCCCAAAGCATTTAAGCATGTGCTTAAGTCTATCCTTATTCAGCAAAGCACTCACGTTCATTAACTTTGCCACATGCTCAAGTCAATGGGATATAAGCACTTGCCTGTGGTTAAACAGGTGTTTAATGTCTTGCTGAACAGGGATGGACTGATGAACAGGAACTAAAACTGGTTGAAAATGGTATGTATTTTCCAGGAACAAATTGTAGAGAAATGAAAAGTTTCTATTTTTTTTTTCATGGATTTAGAACATAATCTGTCCACAAAGGAAAAATCATTTCCCCTCCTAAGTTTTCTCCCTGTTTCCCTACTTTTTGGCACCCTTTTTTGTACTGGAAAAGGGGATGGGAGGGAAAGGTTATAAAATGTAGATTTTTCAAAAACAAAACCCCCAATTTTTATTTTTAGTTAAATTAAATACATTAAAATGGAAAATTCCAGTTGAAATAATTTCTGCAAAATATTTCATTTTGGATTAAAAATACATTGATCATTTTAATGAAATGCTTTCAGCTCTAAGGTCAGTGATGGAGCCATCAGTTATACTGGTGAGCACTTACTCTCACAAATAGCTCTTTTGATGACAATAAGAATACTCATATGAGTCACTGCTCACCAACACAGTAAAAGTTGCACAAAAGTAGACCTGTAATTAAAAGAAAATCCTGTCACTTTAAACTCTATTGTTTTCACCAATTTCCGATAAATATCATATATAAAACAAAGGTAAGAGAAAAAACAAGGCAACATTTGTATTAAGAAACATTTTATTAACAAAACAGTAAATTCCACTTGCTTAGCATTTCCAATAATGGATAAATTGGCTTTGCAACAAATCAAAAAAAATCGTAAATATCTATCACAGAAAGCACTATAAGGTTAGGGCATCGGGCCTCTTTTTTGATTTCTTGGGGATGAAATCATTTCACATATTATTTTAGTGTTTTGTTAAAAAGGCAACAGTATACAGTAGTAGAAATGAAGCTATCTCAGTCAAACACTTTAGATTGTTATAGATATGGAATCCAATTTTTGTTAGGCATGTTAGGTATTAAAATGTTTAAAACATTTTAATTCAGTTATTGAAACTTCTGATACTCTTATACTTCTATGCATCTTCATTGTTAAATCATGAAATCAAAGAGAAAAAGGAGAACCTCCATAAAGAGTTGTAGATAATGTTTGCTTTTATCAGTTGTATACCTTTTATTCCTTGATGTATTTATTTAGTTAAAATACTCACTTACTGGTATGTTAAATGCTTGAAAGATAGCGTGGTTGCACCGCCTAGGTTAATACAGTCAATATCAAGCTGGAAAGAAACATTTCAATCTGCCCAAATCATACATTGTACCATCTCAGAACTCCTATATACAGGTTGTCTTTGCCCTTCCATATACCTTTCAGTGCTGGAAATCTCAGTTCTGAACATTACCTGGCAGTCAACTTATTTTTTCCCACTGACTAAAAAAATCATGATTTTAATATTGATCTTGAATATACCTATTCCTTGTCTTCCCCAGAATACAGCTAACTTACAAAGGTGGGGGAAGTGAAGAATGTCACAGGAGAACAATGATCTAATTTTTTTTGAATGGATTAAAAAAAATGTTGTGCAACCTCACTTTCACTTTCCGCAAACAATCATAAAAATAAAAATCCCATTACAAATACACTATGATACACACCTCAATTTGTTTGGCAACCACAGTGGCATTCTCAGATAGATGTCCTCTCTGTCCAAGATAGATCACTGTACCAGTTCCCACATTTTTCATCAGCTACAGTGAATAACACACAAGAAGATGTGTTGGTCCTGCTGTTTAAAGCTAATTTTAAATTCCATTTCCCTGTTTGCAAAGTGTGAATATCTATATTCCTCCTAGGAGGCCTTCCAATGATTCAGAAGATTTCTATTGAACTACTCTCTCTGTCTAATGTATTCTCTTTGTACCTCTGTATAAGTGATATGTTAACTCTATGATTTATTGCTGTGAACCCAATGAAACAATATTAGTAAAACCTTAATGTATAAATCTATAACATTATGATATTTAATATGTTTAACTAATATATGCAACAATTAAGTGTTATTTTAAAATATGATCACTGATCAACTTATATTTCATCGACAGGTTATGGTATCATGTAATACTATAGAATCAACTTAGCGTAAAATACTTTCTCATATGACAAAATGAACACCTTTGAAAAATGTTTAGCAAGATGTACCTCAAATCATTTATTTATTTATTCTTTAGGGGAAGGGGAATTCCTCAGTGGAAGTAATTTAAAGTGGTAGACCTTTTTAGGTCTCTTACCAACCAACTGTGCAGTAAAAGAATGCCAGATACACGCTGTATGATTCATATTAAGATTCACAAGGAATTAATTTTTTTCATAGTTTCCTGAGGAGCAAGATTTCTGTAAAGCAAAACAGACTACTCAGTGATTAAACCTTGATTAGAGCCTAAAAGTCACTTTACCTTGCTAAATGATAACTCATTTATGAATGTGGTACATTTATGGGAAAATCAGCGATTCTGATTGACTTAATTGATGTACATTGGGAGCAGGGGATGGAGACCGGAGGGGAGAGGAAAGCTACAATAGATATATATTTTTTGCTTTTTAATCCACTTCTTTCATACAAACTACTATAACTGAATTGCAACAGAATAGAGGCTGTACAGGTAAGAAAAAAACTAGCTGACTCTTATATACATTCATACACATCCCCTTAGTATAATCACTACACTGTAAATTTAAAAAAAAAAAAGGAAGAAATTTGTGACAATTTATAGTGGCTGCAAAAAACTGAATTTATGTCTGTTGCTCCAGATGTCATAAAACTTTCTATATCTAGGAACACTTAGAACATTGAGTTTACCAAAAATGGCTGAAGAGCAGATATAGTTTGCATTTCCTATACAACAGGCTATAAAACATCACTTATCACAGTCCAGAAAGCACATATAGATGTGTTTTATATAAACATATGTAATAACATATTAAGCGTGCATGAAAATTTCCCAATGATTGCATCTATGCCCTCTTGTTTGTTTGCTTTTTGTGAAAATGTGCCTTATATTCCACATTTTTTTTGTTTTGTTTTTGAAAATAAGGCCTCCATACTATTTCCTCACAACCAGAAAGGGGCTTTTTGAAAATGTTTTTACATAAGTCTTCAGAAAAGCCAGCACTTCATTTCAAATGCAAGTTTCCAATCACTGTTTCACTGCACCAGGTGGCAAACTTTTTATGTTTGCTTGTTGAGTCACCATATATAATGACAGTCTTCTCTGGCAATAAGACTAACTTACTTCTCAAGAAAGCGCTAGCACTTTGGCTAAATCCAGAATCATAGGTAGCTTCTTTTTTTTTTCTCTCTCTCTCTCTGTGTATGTGTGTTTTGTTTTTTTATTTAGTTTGTTTCATATTGTGCCTTGATGCTGTAGTAATACTCCTTGCTTTATGAATGCGTGGTGTCATCATTGTCTCTCAGGAATGTTCCAGCAACATAAAGTCAGGCAGAGTAAATGAAAACACTGTGGATGTTTAGAAATGTATTGGCTCCTGTTTCTGAAAAACAAGAGCATGAAATGCTTGTTTTTAAAACAGTCTTTCCTTTCTGATTGCGTTCCCTGTCTTCTTTTTTTATGTGCTTCATAAAAAGTAAAGTAAATAAGTTTGTATTATGTCTCAGATAAAATGAAGACTATTTCTATACAAGTGTTCTCTTAGATGTTGGGATCAGACATAGTATTCCTTATCCTTATTTTTCTTGTTCTTGTTGGAACTTTTAGCACTGTTGGGCTGTTTTTCCTTAATCACAGCCCCATTGGACTGTGCTGAGTTACTGATGTAGTTTCGACTCTCATCTACATGGTATGAGCCTTCATCTCTGTTTCTGTACTTGTACATGGCATAAAGAAGGATTAGGATACACAGTGCCGCTGCTGCAACAATTCCAACCACCATGCCTGTTGTGCTGCTGGATTCTCGAATCACTTCTGCTGAGCCTGGGTATTCTCTTCCTCCTGCTCTGGTAGGATTTGCTGTAGGTAGATGACGAAACAAAGTAGAGGTTATTATTGAGTTTGCACACTGCAAGTTTTCACTCAGATCTACCTGCTACAGCCATGTATCAGTCCAATACCACTCACTTGTGTAGGCAAAATAGATGTCTGTCTAATGTACAGTACCAATGCCTCATGATCACTGAAAAGCACTGAAACATTTGGGTACAGATCTTGCAGCCCACTTCTTTTTCATGCCTATCAATTTGATTAAATGGGCTTTTAAAATAAAAGAAAAGCTCAGTTTAAACCTTAAAAACAAATGTGTCTTATTGCATTTATTTTACTGCAAAGAGTCCTTAAATGTTTTGAAATAACAGGTGCATCATGATAACAGAATATTGATGCTTGGAGGCAGATCCATTTTAGAAAACATCTCTCTCTAGTAAGAGAATTACAGGACATATTCTGCTTGCAAAAGATTTCACGAATAAACTAATCTGTGCATGCAAAAAAGGCTAGTTTAATATTATGGGGCCAGATTCTCAGCAGGATTGCTAAATATCTCACTACAGCCTGTATAACAAACTGTCTCCCCACATCTCCACTCCCTTCTCTGGCTTCGCCCTCCTTTCATATTAAGTCCCTGCTACTTTTCTCCCTTTCAAGGTACTATGTAGCTCTGCCCTCTCTTCTCTAATCAATTTCTATGCCCCTGCTGCTCTGTATGCTCCAGCCAAACCTCTCTCTTATCTGCTCACTTTTCCTCTTTCATCCACTCCCACTTCTTTCAAGCTTCCCTTTATGGTTGGAACAGTCTCCCAAATAACAACATTAGCTTCAATAATTTTTTAAAATCTGTTAAGTAAGGGCCCTATCCTCTAAATACTCACCCCTCTTTCACGAAGCATTCAAGCTGGTAGACCAGACTCTACTCTGCCTTATTCAGTTTTGATCTGCATTGCATTAACTTGTGTAAAGTCTTCTGGGCAGCAATTGGTATTTGTTTGGCACTTTCTACCTCCTCAACATTGCTGTGCATATATCAGTAGCACTAGTAATAGATCTTATTAATAGATTTTATTTATTTACTTATTGTAACTTCCTGAAAGAGAAGAGGTAGGTTAACACACCTGGAGTGTCTGTGTGTGTGCTTATGTACAAAGTGATCACCTTTTAAAACATACCAATTATGTCCTAGATAAAGGTGAGGTTACCTTGATATTTGCAGCATTCCCTATAATTATACCAGTACTTTATACCCCAGAGGATGAGGGCAGCATAGCCATGACACTTCCAGCCTGAGCTGGTTCCAAGAGCAAGAAAAAAAGATGGTGAATTGAACCTAGATATTCCACTGAGCAGAGTAGAATATTGTCATTAGACAACCAAGCTGGCTCTTAAAAGCTGCTTTTTAAAATAATTATGCATGACTATAAATGCTGTCAGTATAATATAAATGTGAACTAAACTATTATTAAAAGCACTAGTATGAGAAAGCATGCATAATGCTAGATTTATCAGGTCTTCCCTCAAACCAGCATTTTATAAAAGTGCAGTAATTGTTGGCAAACCTTTTGCTAGAGGTGTACAAATTGACACTAGACCCTAAAGCCTTCTTTAACAATGTGCAGACAAGATGTGAGACTCATTTTAAAAACACTTAATTAAGGGTAATGCCGCGCAGATTATAAATATTGGTAAAATGATGGCAACAAATTCTGACAACCTGAATGGAAAACAGCAACCAGCTCAGGGCATCTGCAATTGGTTATGAAGACAGACAAACAGACAGACAGGCACAAAACAAAAGCCTTTTTTTGCTTGGCATTACCCACAATTTATTCATCATAGAATCATAGAATCATAGAATATCAGGGTTGGAAGGGACCCCAGAAGGTCATCTAGTCCAACCCCCTGCTCGAAGCAGGACCAATTCCCAGTTAAATCATCCCAGCCAGGGCTTTGTCAAGCCTGACCTTAAAAACCTCTAAGGAAGGAGATTCTACCACCTCCCTAGGTAACGCATTCCAGTGTTTCACCACCCTCTTAGTGAAAAAGTTTTTCCTAATATCCAATCTAAACCTCCCCCATTGCAACTTGAGACCATTACTCCTCGTTCTGTCATCTGCTACCATTGAGAACAGTCTAGAGCCATCCTCTTTGGAACCCCCTTTCAGGTAGTTGAAAGCAGCTATCAAATCCCCCCTCATTCTTCTCTTCTGCAGACTAAACAATCCCAGCTCCCTCAGCCTCTCTTCATAAGTCATGTGCTCTAGACCCCTAATCATTTTTGTTGCCCTTCGCTGGACTCTCTCCAATTTATCCACATCCTTCTTGTAGTGTGGGGCCCAAAACTGGACACAGTACTCCAGATGAGGCCTCACCACTGTCGAATAGAGGGGAACGATCACATCCCTCGATCTGCTCACTATGCCCCTACTTATACATCCCAAAATGCCATTGGCCTTCTTGGCAACAAGGGCACACTGTTGACTCATATCCAGCTTCTCGTCCACTGTCACCCCTAGGTCCTTTTCCGCAGAACTGCTGCCTAGCCATTCGGTCCCTAGTCTGTAGCGGTGCATTGGATTCTTCCATCCTAAGTGCAGGACCCTGCACTTATCCTTATTGAACCTCATCAGATTTCTTTTGGCCCAATCCTCCAATTTGTCTAGGTCCTTCTGTATCCTATCCCTCCCCTCCAGCGTATCTACCACTCCTCCCAGTTTAGTATCATCTGCAAATTTGCTGAGAGTGCAATCCACACCATCCTCCAGATCATTTATGAAGATATTGAACAAAACCGGCCCCAGGAACGACCCCTGGGGCACTCCACTTGACACCGGCTGCCAACTAGACATGGAGCCATTGATCACTACCCGTTGAGCCCGACAATCTAGCCAGCTTTCTACCCACCTTATAGTGCATTCATCTAGCCCATACTTCCTTAACTTGCTGACAAGAATACTGTGGGAGACCGTGTCAAAAGCTTTGCTAAAGTCAAGAAACAATACATCCACTGCTTTCCCTTCATCCACAGAACCAGTAATCTCATCATAAAAGGCGATTAGATTAGTCAGGCATGACCTTCCCTTGGTGAATCCATGCTGACTGTTCCTGATCACTTTCCTCTCATGTAAGTGCTTCAGGATTGATTCTTTGAGGACCTGCTCCATGATTTTTCCAGGGACTGAGGTGAGGCTGACTGGCCTGTAGTTCCCAGGATCCTCCTTCTTCCCTTTTTTAAAGATTGGCACTACATTAGCCTTTTTCCAGTCATCCGGGACTTCCCCCGTTCGCCACGAGTTTTCAAAGATAATGGCCAAGGGCTCTGCAATCACAGCCGCCAATTCCTTCAGCACTCTCGGATGTAACTCGTCCGGCCCCATGGACTTGTGCACGTCCAGCTTTTCTAAATAGTCCCTAACCACCTCTATCTCCACAGAGGGCTGGCCATCTCTTCCCCATTCTGTGATGCCCAGCGCAGCAGTCTGGGAGCTGACCTTGTTAGTGAAAACAGAGGCAAAAAAAGCATTGAGTACATTAGCTTTTTCCACATCCTCTGTCACTAGGTTGCCTCCCTCATTCAGTAAGGGGCCCACACTTTCCTTGGCTTTCTTCTTGTTGCCAACATACCTGAAGAAACCCTTCTTGTTACTCTTGACATCTCTTGCTAGCTGCAGCTCCAGGTGCGATTTGGCCCTCCTTATATCTTTCCTACATGCCCGAGCAATATTTTTATACTCTTCCCTGGTCATATGTCCAACCTTCCACTTCTTGTAAGCTTCTTTTTTATGTTTAAGATCCGCTAGGATTTCACCATTAAGCCAAGCTGGTCGCTTGCCATGTTTACTATTCTTTCGACTCATCGGGATGGTTTGTCCCTGTAACCTCAACAGGGATTCCTTGAAATACAGCCAGCTCTCCTGGACTCCCTTCCCCTTCATGATAGTCCCTCAGGGGATCCTACCCATCCGTTCCCTGAGGGAGTCGAAGTCTGCTTTCCTGAAGTCCAGGGTTCGTATCCTGCTGCTTACCTTTCTTCCCTGCGTCAGGATATTCATTAATGTTTTGTGTTCTTACTTTTAAAACATCACTTCCTGGCACAGTTACCCTATCCTAATCTATCTATCTATAGACGTATAGATGTAGATATAGATAGATATAGGTATTACATTACAAGATGACATTTTCTTGTGCTGAAGGGACAGAGGCAACACACTGAAAAGCCTAAAAACCACCAACCCTGGAATACATGTTAATGATTGTGCAGCAGTGAGTACTATATGAATATAGTTTGGATGTTGGTACAATTGGCTTCAAAACATCATAAGGTTTTATTATGTAGTGTTATAATTTTTATCAAAATAATATGCTTTCAAGGTATATGCCAACTTTCTAAGTAATTGGAGTCCATCTCAAAGCAAACACTGACTACAATAGGTTCTGTTTCTTGATTGTACCTACTGTCATAGATGGAAATTCTCCTATCCTGAGTGTGTCACTAATTGTATTACAGAAGACAATGCACTGTCACTGAATAAAGCCTCTTGAGTATTTTTTTATTGAACTAAAATGAGACAAAGACTTATCTTACTATATGTGATTTCACAAAAGTTAATTTCTGCCTGGAAAGTAATGGAACCTACTGAATAAACTCTTGTCGCTACCTGATGGACTAAAAAGCTGTTCTTTCTCCTTCAAATACAGACATCTGTAATAAGTGCTGTCAATTAACTTCACTATTAATGTCCACTAAATGACATCTCGCAGCTTGCTTATATAGGAGACCATTCTTTGATCACTGAAGCCTGAGGAAAGCAAATAAAGAACATTATTTCAAAGTTACCTAAACCCACTTCTTTTAAGTATATTTTCATAATTATCTCACCAACTCCATCTATCTGAAGAAGACACAACCATTTAATTAATATTCCTTAAACTTACTACGCTTTCAAAGTGGCTCTTTCCTAATTTGGGGGTTGTGATTAAAACAAGTTATTTTTGTTTTATTTATGCTTTTGTAAAAAGAGTAATGTAACTCCCAGAGCAGCCATAGGGAGATGGAGCAGTGTCCATGGACAACCTTTGCCACTCTGAACAGATCTGCTTTTCTGTAGTCTCAGTCTCCTCAAAGACACTCAAAACTGTCACCCTAGTTCATCTATGAAACTGCAAAATAAAGCCAATAACTATGCAGACCGTTTGGATTTCAGATAATAAAAATAAAGGTCACAAATCTTTAAGAAATAAAAAGCCACACACAAAAATTGAAGCTGCGTTGATTGAATTTAGGATGGTTCAGCGAGGAGCAAAAGAAGAACATAAACCTGTGTGCATATCACCCCAGTGATAGGAAATGCCAGCCATGCCATCTTGCAGTGATCCTTTCTCAAAACAATTGACAAGATGTGTATATTGGCTTTTCCTCATTAAGAGTCTTCTTGCACTTTTAGGAGATCAATTTTGAATCCCTATTCTACCATATGTTTGAAAAATCTTGTATGAAATAATCACAATTGGCCACAGTTCTATACTGTTCATTATGGATTAGAACATAATTATAATACTTGGCTGCCCTTAAAAATGGTTTTACATTTAAAGGGAAAAATTTGACTATTTGCAGTGTCCAGTTTTCATTAATCCTGTAAAAAGAAAATTGGAAATGAAGGCTCCCCCAGCGTTTGTGAATTTAAACTAGCCCACACGTTAACAAACCACAACCCCTTCTTCCCTTATTGTCATGCTTTCACACAAACAGAGTTCACGAATTTACAAGAAAAGAATACATAAATGCTACATTTGCAATGAGGCATGAACGTAATTATTTACATGCATGCAGTAATTTGCACTCTATGCGTGTGTTTGTTCTAGAGCTGCTGCAAACTATTTGCAGGATATTCAGATTCTGGTGAGCAAGATTCTCTGCTTTTATGAGCTCACTGCAGTTCACACATTAGACTGTGTCATTAGGAAGAGTGGTCTGAAAAAAATCCAGGCACTCCCCCTGTTGCACTGGCAGGGAAGAGCAAGCATAAACCTGCAAGTGTAGAGCAAGACTCTAGACTATATGCCTTCAAAGGGGACTAACACCCCCCCCATAAATCCCTATGTGGGTTACTCAGACCCTGGGTCCGAGACACCCGGGTAAGTGCGTACCGCATGCCTACTTACTCCCTACCCTGGATCAGCTGGCTGGGGAGGCAAGGGAGGAATGGAGCTTTGTTTCTGGGTCCCTAGTGTCATCTAATGCAGCAAAAGATGAGCTGGCTTGGGAAGGTTTCAGAATTTGTTGTTTTTTAACCCCAATAACAAATTTCTACTCCAGCCCCCTGCGGTCAGATGTGTAAAGGAAAATTTAATAGGCCTCAGACTTTGGTCAAGCCTGTCTAGGCCTTAGACAACGGTCAAGCTTATTTCTGTTTATAAGGGGCAGGAGGGAAGGCAGAGTGGAAAGTTTTAAGCAGAACAATTTGTAACAGACAGGCATGTTAAAGTGTAACCACAACAGTAGTGTTAGAAAGGATGTTAAACCACAAGAGAAACACCTGTAAATAACAGGAAAAAGCTTGTTTTTCTATACCCCAAATAAGGAAGCTTGTTTTGACAGATTCCTAACAAGGCAAAATATTGATGCAAAAGTATGTGTAACTGGTTGAGGCTTTAAGCTATATAAGCTCCTGTATTTCTGTATTCTGCATTCGGCAGAGCAGCCCTGCCTGTCTCTCTTTGCAATGTGCATTGCTTGAAATGAAGGGCCTCAGGCTGATTCTGATCCAAACACAACACGTGGACATTTTTTCTGCCACAAATTGGTGCCATGACTCGGATAGACGGCGACCCCTGAGAGCCGGAGGACCGCGAGCTGTTCCCCACCAGACCCCGGGCCCATCAGAAAAGTAAAAGACCTTTTGAAATCTCTATATTGGGTTTCTGGTGGAGGACTGCCCATAGGCTCTGGGCTTGGGTGCGTTGTACGCTCTATCCGGACTTTTTGCTGCCAGACACGCCTGACGCCCTGGGGGTGGGTTAGAGTCCCATGCAGGTTTGGTTTCCCCGGGAAGAGCCACTGGTTGTGGCTGGGCAGGTCGTGAATAGACCTGGGCAGGTCGTGTATAGACCTGGGTCCATGTGCCTGTGTGAAAGTGAAGGTCGGCAGACCAGTGTGAGTCACAGGAAGAGAGTGCCCTGCAAAGTCAGAGATGTCTCTAAAGCAAGCCCTGTGACTCCATCGAGCGGGCATTGCGATAAATGCCCTGACCTCGGCAGTTTCCCTCTGCATGGCATGACTGGTGAGGGGCCTGTCTGGGTCTAGGAGTGTGTGATCCCATCCCTTCCATCCTCGGACGATCTGTTTCCATACCCTCTTTCCTCCCCTGTCTCTAGCTCCCGCCCCGAAGGCGGCTTGACAAGCCACTGACTGGGCTGATCACCTCACCTGAAGCAACAGAGTATGTGGCACCAGCCGATGCTCTTTGCTGAAGGGAGGCTGTAAGACAGTTATGAAGACCCTAAACAAAATCTTCCCTGTGTGAGTGTGACGAGTGAATTGAGTTAAGTACTGGGGGCCGGGAAATCCAAAAAGGATTCCCCTCTTGCCAGGTGAAGTACTGGGGGCCGGAGGATCCAAGAGGATTCCCCTCTTGCTAGGTACAGATGGGGGCTGGTGAGTCAAAAAGGATCACCGTCCCGCCAAAAGGCACACCGGCATACTACATGTACGCAAATTATAGTCCTTTCACTTGCAAGTTTTCAGAGAAATGGAATTGGTATACCAGGGATGATCCGAAATTACAGTTTCCCTTAGAGGGAAGTTTCGACCTTGACAAGATTGTGCACCTCAAAGGCGCACTTCTTGCCAGTAATGTCGGACAAGGTCAGTTTGATGCATATTTCGATTTGTATGGGGAAACAGAAAAACGGCGCCGTGAATCTCAAATGAGGAGTCTCAAGGACTCCCAGAAGATACTTAAAACACTATTAAAGAAGATAAGAGAAATTAGCTTTTCCCCAAACCCCTGCAGGCCAACAGCAGATATCTCTCTCTACCCTTCAAGACCTTTTCGGGGTACCCCCACAGCTCCCTCTAAGGATCTTATAGATTTATGTTTAAAATGTAATAGGGGTGGACAATATTCCTATTCCCCACCCCGTCTCTTCACCTCTGTCCATTTCTATTGGTCCTTTGTTTGACCATCATGCTTTCCTCCTAAGCCCTTGTTCACCTGTTAAACTTTTGGGAAAGGATTTGCTGTGTAAATTAAATTGTACTATCTATTGTACCCCAGATGGTGTGTATCTGGACTTGCCTGGTCTCGCTCACAGTGAGGTCCTGGCAGTTTTGTTTGCGGACGCTCCAAAACAGGAGACCGACCCCAACCCTTCCTCGTTGCATCAGGAACTGCTGGCTAAGGTCTCTCTATCATTGTGGGCTAATCATGCCGACCAGGTTGGGCACATTGGGTCTGCCCAACCGGTTATAATTCTGCCAGAATCCAGCAAGACCCCTTCCTAAAATTCATCTGAATCCTCTCTCAAAATAGGCCAAGGAAGGTATCTGCCCTGTAGTCACCTCCTTGATTCAGTAGGGAGTCCTATGGTCAGTGAGTTTAACTCTCCCATTTTCTCGTGCTGTTAATGTTGCTGTTCTCCCTACCTTTCCCGTTGTCCCTACCCCTGCTACTATCCTTTCCTACAATGCACCGGTGCAGAGGGGTTGTTACTGCCTCAAATAAGGGAAAGGTTGTATTAAGTCCGGACATAACAAATTAAGGTTATTGTTAAATAAGATGCATCTAGATGTAAAAAAATAAATGTGTGTGTATGTAAATAGGTGTGAATAAATAAATAAAAAGGGGGTTAGTCAAAAAGCCACACTCCTTGCTAAATCGGTAGTAGAGCAATGCCTGCGCCCATGAGAAAAAAAAATAACGCAGAAAGAAAAAAGGATTGGGCCCAAACAAGCAGGCAGCAGCTGTTTGAGGAAGTTAAAAGAAAATGAGTAAGAAGTTAACTCTGTAGTTACTGGAAGAAATTAAACAAACTGTCTGTAAATAATCCAGGCAAGAGGTTATTTAAGTAAAATCATTTGACTATAAACAAGTTAGTCAAATTTTCTAAAAAAACACTCCTGGTGTGTACAATCTTTGTTTTATAAGTTTGAGATGAATTGGTGTTGTTTTAAGGTTCTAAAACCGAGAAAATACTTTTGCCAGACAAAAGAAACTAGTGTTGTTTAGCATTTAATCCTTAAGGTAACTTAATGCTTTACAAGATTTAAAATGTTTTTTAATAAAGACCAAAATTGTGGCTGCAGCAGGGCAGTCAAAGCCAGGAAAATAAAAAAAAGATTTCAAATCTGTATTGGTAACAAATAGCAGATAGAAGCTGTAGTCAGTGTCCCACATTAAGTCTTAAGGTGGCTCTGTGTAATCAATGGTCATTTTGCCAAAGAAGAAGCCAAAACTGGCTGTGTTTTCCTTTTTAAATCAATGTGTGTTTAAAAGCAGGAGTTAAAGGTTAAAAGTTAATTGTGTCCTTTTAAGATGGAGGCGGCTGATAACTTTGAATCCAAAAGCAAGCCAAAAATGTCTGTGTTAATACAAATCACCTAAATAATAAAAATAAAAGCCATTAAAACCTGACCTGCCTATAAAACAAATACAGGACAATATGGGAGTAATTCTTCAGTTTTGCCTGCAATCAGCAAGGATATTTGTAAAAATATAAATATATTTTAAGCAATACTGCCAGCAGTATGTAATCTGCCAGCAACATAACATTGGTAAAGCTGTCAAGGTTAGGCAAGCAACACATTCCCCTTCCTGGGAACCTTTTGTAAATAGTCAAATTAATTTTGTTTAAATGTCTAAACATTGTAATTATGAGTGTGTGAGTTTTAGTTAATGTATTTTCCAACTGGGTTGAGGCTTTTCCCTGTAAAAAGGCAGATGCCAAGAACAGTTGTAAAACTTTTGTTTAAGAATTTTGTACCACGATTTGGCATACCTGTGAGTAGCATCGGTGATCATGGACTGGATAAATTATAAAAAGTTATGTGCAGCTTTACAGATCCAACACAATCTCCACTGCCCCACCACCCGCAGTTTGCCGGAACAGTGGAACGCCAAAATGGCATCCTGCCAAAACCAATTTGAATTGACCAGATGCTCTGCCACCTGCTCTTATGAGCATAAAATCCACTGTAAATTGAAAGACTGGACTCAGCCCACATGAAATCCTCGTGGGAAAACCAATGAGACTTCCTACTGCTCCCCCTGTGCCACCACACCTGAAAGACCTGCAGGTGGATGACAATAAAATACTCACATATTGCCAGTCGTTAATGAAGTGTGCCAAGTCTTCTCATTCACAGGTCAAGGGAGCACAGTTAGCTGACCCATGAGAGCCTTGTCACAACCTCCAGCCAGGAGGCTAGGTCTATGTCAAGGTCCATCAAAGAAAGACTGTGCTAAAATCTCGGTGGGAAGGGCCCTTACCAGGTACTCCTAAACACTAATATTACTGTCAAGTGCCAAGGACTGACTACCTGGCCCCACGCCTCTCACTGTGAAAAAATGACCTCTCCACCTGAGGACATAATAAAGCCTTCAACCAAGCAAGGTGATTGTGCTAGTAACCTCTCCCTTGCTGCCTCACTGCCAGACAGCTAAGTGAACTAAGACTACGAAATCTTGAAGAATAGCTTGCGGAAGCTAGCCAAAAATACCTGAAGATAAAACTTTTAATATTCTTCAGCCTCTCCTTCTTAATGAACTTACGGTGGGGATGGGAAAGTAATATTTTCTAAATCTTAGACAATAGCGTAGCTACAATTTGGAAAATTCATAAGGGTCAAAAACATGAAAAGAAATTAGAACAGTTAAAAAAAGCCACAGGTCTTATTAATGGTACACAATTAACTCAGACACAAGCGGGAGTGGGTGAATTACGTATTAATTCCACCCTTAGTTCAATGACTCAGAAACTCCTAACGGCCATGGTACTAAATATCACAAAGGCTGGGAAAGCATTGCAGTGGGATCTGGCTTGTTGAGAGGTTCAGGATTTTCTGTGTGACCAGCTCACGGCCATTCAGAGCCATCTTGAACATCAGGCGTGGCCTACTGCCCTTACAGATACTTCAGGAGTTCCATCTAATCTGTGACCATGGAAACATACTTGAAGATTTTCTAAGTGGAAGTGTAAATGTTCACAGTGCTCCTTCCAAGCATATGGGCCGTCGGAGGGGTATGGGCCCCCGCATAACTAATCCTGCCGGGTCCATGGGAAGGATGCATGTGGGATTGGATAATTCACCAAGACATTTGGGAAATTAAACCACCTGGTAGGCCTAATCAATTTATAGTCAGTGCTCCTAAAATAACACCTAATATCTGGATAGGGATATG
This sequence comes from Natator depressus, assembly GCF_965152275.1. Taxonomy (NCBI): domain Eukaryota; kingdom Metazoa; phylum Chordata; order Testudines; family Cheloniidae; genus Natator; species Natator depressus. The sequence goes on along the minus strand of NC_134236.1, from coordinate 182,151,839 downwards.
AAATTAGTGAACTAATAAACATAAAAGTATAGGCTAAGGTGATGGCAAAGATCCATCAAAGGGGGGGCTGTGAAGGAAAATTTAATAGGCCTCAGACTTTGGTCAAGCCAGTCTAGGCCTTAGACAATGGTCAAGCTTATTTCTGTGTATAAGGGACAGGAGGGAAGGCAGAATGGAAAGTTTTAAGTAGAACAATTTGTAACAGACAGGCATGTTAAAGTGTAACCACAACAGTAGTGTTAGAAAGGATGTTAAACCACAAGAGAAACACCTGTGAATAACAGGAAAAAGCTTCAGAGAAGCAGCCGTGTTAGTCTGTATTCGCAAAAAGAAAAGGAGTACTTGTGGCACCTTAGAGACTAAGGAAGCTTGTTTTGATAGATTCCTAACAAGGCAAAATATCGATGCGAAAGTATGTGTAACTGGTTGAGGCTTTAAGCTATATAAGCTCCTGTATTTCTGTATTCTGCGTTCGGCAGAGCAGCCCTGCCTGTCTCTCCTTGCAAGGCGCGTTGCTTGAAATAAAGGGCCTCAAGCTGGTTCTGATCTAAACACAACACGTGGACATTTTTTCTGCCACAGATGTTTGGCTGCATGTGTGTTCTTTCAGCATGCTGTCCCAGCTCTATGCAGATAGCGGAGATAGCAGACTTTGATTGAATTGCCCAATAAATCCACAGACTAGGTTTTCAGTGAAGGAACTTGATCAGATATATTGCCAACAAAGCATGGTATTGGTGCCCTATACTTGCTACAAATACATTCAAGGCATGTATGCCCATGACAAGGGACCGACTCAGTGAATGGTGGGACTTTCCATTCTCCACTCAGCCAGACCCCAACACCCTCTCAGAGATACCTCTTTATACCCCAATACAAACATGTTATGTATTGCCTCTCTGACATAGCAAGGTGCCACCCTCTTACGTATCTGGGTGCCACCCTTTGATGTATTTGGGCCCACCCATTACCTTGTACATGTTGGTTCGAGCATAACATCTCTATTCATCATGCTGTCATCCTGACCTTATCTTTAGGATGGGTCAGTGTGTTCCTTTTATCTTTGGGGAATGTGTTTGGTATCAAGGTGTTCTGGTACCACCTTTCTGGAATGTATTTGTGTATGTATTCTTATGCCTTGCAATACTTAGGAATATGTGTTTCTGCTATATCAGCCCTGTTCTTGTCAGATTCTGTGAGCAGGCCCTGTCTCTTGCTCACAACTTAACTTTGCTTTATATTAGCAAGTTTTGACCATTACTTTAGCTCAGACTTCAGGCCTCATACCAGGTCTCTGATGCAAGGGCTTATGTCTCAGGTTCTCTTTCTACTACACCCCCTTCCTGCCCTCCACCCCCACCTTGGGACAGAGTGGGAGGCAGAAGAGGAACTCGGAGAGTTGTCTCATAGTCCCAGTGCTTCCCAAGGCCACTCTACGGATGGTGCTCTGTATGCACCACCTTTTGTTCGATACTCTGCCCATGCCCAAAGACACAGTCTACTCCATGTGCAAGAACTAGCACACAGTTAGCTACATAGCTGATCTGTACAGTAATCTCTAAAATGAGACTACTGCATAATGATTCAACTAGAATGGAAGCTGGGTGTTTGTGTGAGAGAGAGCGAGAAAGTGATATGATAGTAACATATAAAGATGTTCTTGTAATTAATGGTGCATCCAATCATGAGTTACATAGGACATGCCAATCTCATGCCAAAAACATTTTTATACTAGACCATACCATCATGTATTCTGCATATGACCCATTTCACAGGGGAAAAAAACTATTTTAGAAATGTTTTTAAAAATTATTGGGGTTTTTGTTGTATAACTCAGCCTGTAAACTCGGATTCCTTACTGGGAGAGAACTAACATGTTTCAAACACCTCTACAAATGACCTAAAATAGCTTTGCTATGTATCAAAATGCCCCAGCTTTAAAGCCAAGTATCAGGACACTTTTCAGAGCTAGGAGCAAGTGCTGGGAAGCTAGGAGCAAGTTTCGCTGGAAAACTAAAATTTTCTCCTTTGCATGGAATAAAGCACTCATTTCTAAGGTCAATGGGCTGCAAGATATTGGACTCAAACAAGGGGTCAAGAGAAATCTTGGAAGTTAATATCTTATGTTTGTTGACTATCCACCCTGGAGTTTGGGTCAGTGTCATTTCTGGAAGAAATGTTTACTAATTGTTTAATGGTTGCTATTTGAAGCAGCTTTGAATGTCAAAATAAGTCTAGGGGGAGATGGATTAGTGGGTGCAAGTGCAAAAATCAACAGAGAACACTAAAGATATTGATTATGTGGTGCTTAGCATTACATTTAGCATACTATACATATTAGAGATGTCTGAAATATTTCACACTCAAATACTTTTAATCAAAAATAGCCTTTTTTTAAACTAGAACTTTCCACAAAACCAAACTGTTTTTTAAATTGTAATTTAATTGTGTTTTTTGATGGAAACTTTAAATGAAAATTAGCCTGTTGCTTTTACTTTTTTTCTTTTATGCTGCTGTCTTCACATTTCACCTTCACTCACTGTCACTGAAAACTATTTCCCCTCCCTTTATTTGTATGGTCCATCATAACTCTTTTTCCTTTGTTTTTTTTCCAAACCTCTCTCTCTCCCACTCCAGTTTTTTTGTTTTCTGTCATGAAATCACTCTTCTTTCCTGTGTTCAGTTGTCAACCCTTTCTTTCTTTGTATTTGTTCCCTCATCAGTCATCATATCATTCTTTCTTTTCTACATTCAGTCATTTGTATTGGTACCTTCCCTTTTCAGTATTCTGATAGATCTTCACTTTTTGGTGGGGGAGGAGGAGAGATTGCATTGGCAATTTTGATTGATCAGCAAAGTCAAATGGTGGCTTTTATATAGTCAAATATTTTCAAATTTGAAAATCAAATTTTTCAAATTTTCTTATTTTATAAAACTATAAAAATGAAAATGAAATAAACTCCAATAAAACTCAGTGGACATTTTTGAAACTGAAGCGTCAGTGTATTTTCAAACAGTTTGTGACTCCTCCCCCCGCTGAGGTTTTTTGACCAGGTCTAGTCTATATTCTGCAGTCCTCAATAACGACTCTGCAATTAAGGGTGTATTCAATATCACATGGGAACTCTCCTGCAAAAGATCAGTTCCTGAAAAATGGCCAGGCTGATATCTAAGTAAAGAGCACAAATTATATTACTGAATAATAAAAGAGACCAGGGTGAAATCCTAGCCCTATTGGAAGTGAATGAGTGTTTTGCTACTGATTTCAAAGAGACCAGGATTTCACCCCATTTCTCTTTTTCCTCATCTAGTGTGCAGAGAGAATAAAAACTAATCAACCTTGGAGCAGGTGTTATGCATGGAAGAACAGAGCTGTAGTTGTTGTAAAGGGTGGAGAATTTGATGGTTACTTAGCGCTTAGGGTATAGAGCGACTAATGATTCTGGCTCATGAGCTGAGCCTGATGTGCTGGAACAGATAGTTCTATTCCTCTTTGCAGCTGTGGGTGATTCCCTGTAAATCTTGCTGTCACTAGGAAGCTATTACATGTAAAGGTAAGCATCTGTGCCTTAGATATCATGTATAGCTTGAGTGCTAGTACTCATGTACCTGAAGAGCACACCACACTCTAGAGGCTTTAACTACTATAATGTGGAAATACAGAGAAAGTATACAGTACAGCCAGGAAGAAAAGGGCTCACACACACAATTTGCAAGCACCTTATATTTGCGCCCTGTCCCCCTTTGGAGCAGGGAAAGGGGTGTTATTGCCCCACAGTTGAGTCCATCTGACCACCCTTAGCCTCAGGATAGTACAATCTAGGGGCCAGAGTCAATATGGCTGTCCTCCCCACAGGGTGGTGTTGCCTAGTGGCCTGAGTCAATATAGCTACCCTTCCTTGCAGCGCTGAACAGTTTGATGGCTACTAGGGGATGGGCCACCACCCAGGGGGCTGTTGGCTGGGGTAGGGGGCCAGGCCTGCCCTACTCCACCGGGTCCCAGCCCGAGGCCCCGTCAGTGGCAAGTGTACTCACCACTGGGTCAACAGGATCTGACCAAAAAACACTGACTTAGTTCCCAGTCCTACAACCAGATCAATGTCTAGTTCACCTGGGCTACTTCCTACTATGTCTTCCAGTGGCATGGTCCACAGGTCTCCTGGGACTCTGGGGTCTGCGGCCTGTGAAGCTCCCGATGGTTCCAACATCCCCTGGGTGTCTGCAGGTAGCTGAGTGTCTTTCTGGACCTTGGTGGGTTTGGTCTCCACAATCTCGGGCTTCAGCAGTTCCCAGGCATCAGCCCTGACTAAGCTGTGCTATTCCCTTTTATACTGACACTCCAGTTGGACCGTGCCCAGCAGGGGTGAGGTGGCGTGGCTTCCTATGCCCAAAGTTCAGAGTTAACCTCTCCTTGTCCAGTGTACACCCTATCACACACCCATAAAACAGGTAACTATAGTTGTAGATACGGGTTCTGCATATGCTCATGTACAATTTGTGGGTGTAATTTAGTAAGGAAAACTTGGGATGCAGAGAAAGTAATGATTCTGGTTCATGTGCTGAGACCAGTGTGCTGGAGCAGATAGCCATATCCTTCTTGGCAACTGTGGGTGAGTCCCCTGAAGCCTTGTTGTCCCTAGTAGATATTAGCACCCACTGGGCCTGATTCTCATTTACTTTAAGGCTCTTGTACACGGCTCTGAGGGTGTAAAGGGGCTCTAAAGTAGTACAAATGAGAATTAGATCTGGTGTTTCTTCTCATTATTTTCATTTGGTTTTCTCTCTCTCTAGCATCTGCCTTATTTACTTTTGCTGCTCTCAGTCTATTCTAAAAAATAATGTTATTGTTTCTGATGTTAAATACCAGCAAGAAGTCTGCTCTCACTGCCTCCATTCTCACCTCTAATTTCTCCCTTGTCTGTTATTAGTAATGTCTTTGTTCACTTGGCAAGATTTTATTTTGGCCATTTTCTGGATAGTTTCCTCAAACTCTCACTGTTCTAACTATTCCTTCTTCCAAACAGTGTCTGAAACAAAGTAGAATCATAGAATCATAGAATATCAGGGTTGGAAGGGACCTCAGGAGGTCATCTAGTACAACCCCCTGCTCAAAGCAGGACCAATCCCCGACTAAATCATCCCAGCCAGGGCTTTGTCAAGCCTGACCTTAAAAACTTCTAAGGAAGAAGATCCCACCACCTCCCTAGGTAACACATTCCAGTGCTTCACCACCCTCCTAATGAAAAAGTTTTTCCTAATATCCAACCTAAACCTCCCCCACTGCAACTTGAGACCATTACTCCTCGTTCTGTCATCTGCTACCACTGAGAACAGTCTAGATCCATCCTCTTTGGAACCCCCTTTCAGGTAGTTGAAAGCAACTATCAAATCCCCCCTCATTCTTCTCTTCCGCAGACTAAACAATCCCAGTTCCCTCAGCCTCTCCTCATAAGTCATGTGTTCCAGTCCCCTAATCATTTTTGTTGCCCTCCGCTGGATGCTTTCCAATTTTTCCACATCCTTCTTGTAGTGTGGGGCCCCAAACTGGACTCAGTACTCCACATGAGGCCTCACCAATGTCGAATAGAGGGGAGCGATCATGTCCCTCGATCTGCTGGCAATGCCCCTACTTATACATCCCAAAATGCCATTGGCCTTCTTGGCAACAACGACACACTGTTGACTCATATCCAGCTTCTCATCCACTGTAACCCCTAGGTCCTTTTCTGCAGAACTGCTGCCTAGCCATTCGGTCCCTAGTCTGTAGCGGTGCATGGGATTCTTCCATCCTAAGTGCAGGACTCTGCACTTCTCCTTGTTGAACCTCATCGGATTTCTTTTGGCCCAATCTTCTAATTTATTATGAATGCTTAATGGCTCTGATTCACCACTGCATTACTCTAGCTTTGTGCCAGTGGAGATACCTTGGCATGGAAATTGTGCAGAGTGGTAACAATTCAGGCCCAGTACCTCAGCTATAAACTTTGCAATACTAACTGACAAAGCATTCTAATTCTTGTATTAACACATCAGTCAAAGCATAGGAAATAACAAATGGGAATGGGGAAAGGTTTCATTTCACAAACAGATACACATACACATTACAGGTTAACGACAATATTGTTTCACTGCTGCCAAGAGATTGTTTGGGCCAAGCAATCCAGTACATAAGAAAATATATGCATTAGACATAGCCAATGAGCTTTAGGAGTAATATCAAAGTGTTGCTTGAGGGAAACAATATGTCTGCATCAATATTCTATGTGCCTAAGCCTCTAGTAATGCATCATTTAATTTCAAAGACGCTGCAGCAATTCAGTTATTTAGACCTAACAAACTAAACACTCTACAGTTTGATTCAAGAGAACAGAAGTTACAATAATTTTAAAAGACCAACCCTAGAAATAGAAAACATAATTTCTAGCTTTCGTTTGACTTCTAATAAGGGCCAGATCTTGCAGTCCTTACACAGAGCCTGATCTAATTCCCATGGAAGTCAATCGGACCCATTCCATTGATTGTTATGGGATTGGATCAGATTCATAGGCCATACTAAAGCAAACTCCTTTCCCTCTCCCCCCTTTATTTAATCAGACAAAACTCCATTGAATCAATGGAAGGTTTATCTGTGCCAAGATTAAGGATCTGACCCACAGTGACTTCTGTGTTTTACACAACATCTGAGATAATTACAGACCTAGGAGATCACTGTCACATCAGTGCATTTAGCATTTATGGAAAGTACTGGAAGACTGAATTTCTCTGTTTATCTGCAGATTCATGTAGTTCCATGGACAATGGCAATGCATGTTTCCTTATGCTCCCCTACTAATGTGCCTCCTTCCTGACCTGGAAGGATCACCCTACCTTTTCAGGAGTGAAAGTATAGATCATTCTTCACTGGAGATCACTGATCTGTTGCTGAGATGGCCAACAAAGATGCCAGAGCATGGACAAGTTTCCATGTCCCAATTATGGGCAAGATTAACTGGACTGAGACCTCTCACTCAGTCACAAATGTGCTATTACAAACAAAGGTAAATAAGATAAAAAGAGATAGATTGATAGAGAGATGGATTTTACATAATTTACCATGACCTTAAAGCCTGTGCAATGCTATCTATTTAAAATATGTTAACAAACCCCCTCCAGATAATGCAGAAATGAAATTAAATAAAAATAAATACCAATTATCCTCTTTCTTAGAAATAAATCGTGTAGATTTTAATTCTAGATGACACCTGGATAGTAAAGACAAGTAATTCCTACTGTCCTATTCCATGAATGATGAATGCATCTGACTCTGAATGCTATGAAGATACAGGTACATACATGTATTGGTTAATAATAAATAATTGCAAAAGGTTTTTAATGACACTATCCCCACTCTCGTATTTTAGTTGTGCAAGCACCATATATTGTGATACAGATCATTTTATTACCTGATGCAAAGTGAAATTGCTTCCTCTAAGAGACCATGGTCATGTATTCACAGGCAGGTGGTAGTGAGCATTTGCTTTAAGATCGCTGCTGTGCTTCATTCAATAATTGCTGTGCTTTGCATCAGACTTGTTTCTCTTTCTCTCAAGATAACAATTCTATCTTTTATGGCTCAAAGCTCTCTGCTTCATATACTTTAAATGAATGAAGTTGCTCTCTGCCTTTTTGTTTTATTGTTGTTTCTCTACATTTTAAGGGTAATATTAGTAAAGAATTCTGGACGTCTCTCTGTAGCATCTCCTTCCTCCTGTTTTTTTTCTTTTTCTGTTTCAAATTATGAATTTTAATGATTTTATTTAAAATCCCCACTGCCTAAACAATTGTTAGGATGAGGAGGATGGCAGAGCAGCTGCCTATGGGCTGAGGGCAGTGTTTTCTGAGAAAGGGGTGATGTTTTCTAGAGCAAGCATAGGAACAATACACCTTCCAGAAAATGGGTATTATATATCAACCCCTTAATAGATTTTGAGCCAAATCTTCTTCCCAGTACATTGCCCAAGTAACAGAGCTGGGTCCTGGTCATCTCTCCAGGACAGAAACCCTCCTCCCTGCTGGTTACAGAATGACAGCCCTACCACATCCTCCAGGTTGGAATATGCTCCCAAACTCGAACACACTCAGTGCCTGCCTCATGTAACTCCCATTTTTTCATATTATGCAGGGGCTGTGAGGGCTTCTAAAATCACTCCTGTTCCTAAAGAACAAGAGGAATCGTATTCATTTGCTGTGTGTAGGACACTTTATGCTCATGAGCCCTGATTCAGGAAAGCACTAAAGCACATACTTAAGTTCCATTGAAGTAAGTCAGTGGGACTTACACACATTATTCCAGCTGAACACCTGCTTATGTGATTTCCAGGGTTGGGGCTATGGAGTGGGAAGCATGGTTTGCTCCTTTGTCTGAATCAAGGGCTCCATCCATATTCCAATCGAGATATCCTAGATAACAGCACAATCTATAACAGCTCTGACTTTGAATTCCCTCACACCTGAGTCACAGAAATATGTTATTTTCCATGGTTTTAAAAAAGAAATAGAGTCTTCTTTCATGGAAGGGCAAGAATGAACTCCTTCAGCACCATTGTCTAATGTGTCCATTTGTGCTGATTCACTATTTATAATATGGCTGATTTGTATAAACTGTCAGAAAGATAGAATAAAGCTTTTGTCTAATCTGTGGAGAATTTATGGGAATGGTACAAATTACTTGGGTTGTAAACAATTCTGGACAGGGACCATCTTTTTGGTGTATGTGTGTGTGCGTATAGAGTGCCTAGCACAATGGGGCCCTGATCCATGACTGGAACCACTAAGCAGGCACCACCGCAATACAAATAATAAATAATCATTATTAAATGTGCGCCTGTCATGGGTATTTATTGCAAAAGGACCTTGGTAACGCCCAACTCCAGCAAGTACTGCATAGCAAAATTCTGCCCTAAATTACACACGGAAGCTCCACCAAAGTCAGTGGGCTTGCATGGAGTATAATTCAGGACTTCAAGTGATTTCCATTGATCCTGATCCAACATTACTTAGCAGGCTTAAAATGTCAATGAGGTTAGTGGTGTTACAGAGGTGTAAAACGACTATGTGCAAGAGGAAAACCAAGCCCACAAATTCCGTCCTCAGACGCATTTTAATCCATTTCTTATCCTATTTAACTGACCTGCCGGGGAAATGTAGGCAGGTAGCAGTAACGAATGTGCACTGCATACCACACACACTATTCTGCCTCCAAGACAAAGACTTTACCATGAGAGCTACCTGGATTCACTGAAATAAGTTGGTAGACCAGCTGGAAATAGTAGTGCTTCCACTTTTGATGTCTGACAATCCACTGCCTCCATATCTTTCACTCCTGGGTCTACGTCCTACAAGGTGCTGAACACACGAGCCAAGATGCATGAAAGTAAGCACACACTTAAGTACTTTGCTAGATTCAGGCCAGAGTGCTCAGCACCTTGCAGGATTGAGTCCCTGGTATCTATGTCCACATGTTAGATCCTCACATGGTAACATGCAAATCACTAATCCTGTTCCTCTGTTAGAACAAGGAATCAGTGTTGAAAAGGGGCCCTAAAAACTAGCTGATGATCTATGTTAGTGAACACTTCCAAAACAAGATAGATCCAGATCTACCACTCTACTGAGCCAGGACCTGGAGGAGAGGGCAAATGGGGAAGTATTCATTAAAAAGAAGATTTTTTCTTCAGTTTCCAAAAAAGAAACAAGGGTGTTGAACACAAAAATGGAGGAAAGGCAAGACTTACCTGTGTAAACCTAAAGAGAAGCCTGTTTGTGCTAATTAATGATAATTAATGATCTGGATGATGGGATGGATTGCACCCTCACAAATTAGCAGATGACACTAGGCTGCGGGGAGAGGTGATATGCTGGAGGGTAGGGATAGGGTCCAGACTGACCTAGACAAATTGGAGGATTGAGCCAAAAGAAATCTGATGAGGTTCAACAAGGACAAGTGCAGAGTCCTGCACTTAAGACAGAAGAATCCCATGCACTGCTACAAACTAGGGACCGAGTGGCTAGGCAGTAGTTCCGCAGAAAAGGACCTAGGGGTTACAGTGGAGGAGAAGCTGGATATGAGTCAACAGTGTGCCCTTGTTGCCAAGAAGGCTAATGGCATTTTGGGCTGTATAAGTAGAAGCATTGCCAGCAGATCGAGGGACGTGATCATTCCCCTCTATTCGGCATTGGTGCGGCCTCATCTGGAGTACTACAAGAAGGATGTGGAAAAATTGGAAAGAATCGAGCAAAGGGCAACAAAAATGATTAGGGGACTGGAGCACATGATTTATGAGGAGAGGCTGAGGGAACTGGGATTGTTTAGTCTATGGAAGAGAAGAATGAGGGGGGATTTGATAGCTGCTTTCAACTACCTGAAAGGGGGTTCCAAAGAGGATGGATCTAGACTGTTCTCAATGGTACCAGATGACAGAATGAGGAGTAATGGTCTCAAGTTGCAGTGGGGAAGGTTTAGGTTGGATATTAGGAAAAACTATTCCACTATGAGGGTGGTGAAACACTGGAATGGGTTACCTAGGGAAGTGGTGGAATCTCCTTCCTTAGAAGTTTTTAAGGTCAGGCTTGACAAAGCCCTGGCTGGGATGATTTAGTTGATGATTAGTCCTGCTTTGAGCAGGGGGTTGGACTAGATGACCTCCAGAGATCCCTTCCAACCGTGATAGACTATGATTCTATGACCAAATTTAGAACTGAGCCCAATATTTTTAACTCTGCTCATCTGCTCCAATACTTCGATTAGCTACAGTGACTTTGCTTTTATTTGACCCATTTTGGGCATATATTCACCTCTACATTTTTTTTTTAAACTTCAGTAGCTGCACACTAAATTCCAGCCCATTATAATTGGATCAAATGAGCTGCGTGGTGCTATTCCTAATTGAAACTCTATAGAAAGCTGTGGTCTGCAGAGCACCTGGGAGAAAGTAGAACAAAGCCTTTAATGTGCAAAGTGAAGCCGTCAGCTTCACAGCTCATCAGGAGGAATTAGACGACTATTCTGGGCCTTCTTTTTTGGACAGGTTTCTAGGAAACAAAATTTTTCCCAACTTGCATACAAAACAAAATGGTAAAGTGTTTTATGCTTTGTGACTTCATTTATTGGATGAAGCAGCCAGGGAAATTTAGAGGATATTATTATTATTATTGTTGTTATTATTATTATTATTATTTGAGGTAAGTAATGATTTGCAGAGGGGAATGGGGTGAGAATATATTGTAGAAAACATAACATGTTGCCTTTCCTCGCTAAACATAATGGAAATAAAATATGTTCACTAAGCTTTGCATACTAATAAATTTGTTATGATTTCATCCAATTATGGCACATTTAGCAGTTTGTACTCCACAGTGAAATCTGCAATTATAATTTTTGTGACTTTATGTTCTAGACATGTTTATGGGATTGCAGTTTAGCAGCTCCTAATCCATGCTACATTTTTATATCCCATATGAAATTTGTTGCAAGTTGCATACTCACATTTGTTATTTAGAAGACAGGTGCACAGAAAGCAAAGCTGATGGTGATACACCAGGGCTAGCTAGCAGCCCTCAACTCTGCAACACATTTCTCTCAGGAGATGAAGCCCCAGTTTAAAAATAAATCTAGTTAACCAATAATTTAGCGCAATCAATATGTTTATAATAACCGTCAACTGTACATAGAGCAGGCTGTCACCATTTCCTTTTCATTTATAGAAGGTTTTATCATTCAATTTGTAGACCTTAGCATTAAAGGGTTTTTTGTTTTGGTTTTTTGTGTGGATCTCTCCTAGTTCTAGAAAGACCATGCTGTTACAGCATTTATTCAATGAGCTTTTAAAAAAAGATGTGTGCATGAGTGGAACTAAGAGCTTTGGCTTGAACTAGGCAAATTACGAACAAACATTATGTAAACATCCTCATATGGCTCAGTCAGTACACTTTAGCTGAGCTTGGTCCCTGTCCATTGTCACAGCATTCTTAAACAAACAGAAAATGAATAGCATCGTTTGATGATGATTGATCAGAAGAAATAGAAAAGCTAATGGACATAAAGCTATCAGCAAGGCTGTGTACAAACACCAATATTTGTATTCACTTCTGGGCCAGAATTAGGATAGAAATGATAACTTGTCACAAAGCTTTATTTCACTCATGCCTCCCCTACCCCCACCAGGTAAATGAGTGTGCAAGGCTCCAGGCCCATTAAGATTTGTGAGATCTGAAGCCTTGTGCCCCTGGATTAAAATAGTCTCAGAGACATGTCTGTCTGGTCTGTCAGTGACTGATGGTAAAATTTCAGCTGTAGGGCTCAGACACTGTAAATACATTTTCACTGCTATTGTTTCCTTCGGGGGGTGGGGGGGCGGGGGGCGGGAGGCAAATGTTTTAACACTAGATCATAGAATTAGAGTGGCCACCCAGGCTTGAATTTGCTAATGGGACAGTACTGCCTAATTGCATGGACCTAATTTAGCAGCTGGCTAGGGATGAGCTCAGAGCCACAAAAGAGAAGAATGTTATACAGTGTTGATCCATGATGGGCAAATGACAGAATTCCTATCCTCAAGAATTTGAAAATAAGAAGGAAATACCAGAATAAATTGCGGAAATTTATTTTCATTCTGAAGTGTACAGAAACCCTAGTCTCAATGTCTGTGTCCTGCCCATGATTTATAGCACCTTCGCAAGTAAAATGGTGTTCTGAAAAGAGCAGGAATTTTCAAGCTGATGCATTAGTCAGTTGGAAAGTACTAGTACTTTAGCCTTGGAATTTCATCTGTCTCGCCATAGACTGGTGTTCCTTAACATAATGCAGAATCCTTTGAAGGGACAGGAACTGTGACCCAGGGTGTCTTACCCCACTTTAAACCTTAGCAGACCAACCTGGCACGTACAAGTTCTTTAATGACCTAGTCTGTCATTCTATAGGATACATATTCCCAATGACTACCCAGGAAGGAGGTGACTACAACAACAAATCACTAGGACAGGCACAGGCTACAACCTCATTCACCTTTATTGAAACTTCCCTTGAACAAGAGCATGTGGCTCTATATGACTACAATGGAAAATGCACATCTACATCTGAGGCCAAATCTGGCCTCTCATTTTTGACCAGACATAAAAGTCTCCTAGGGTGAAGAAAAATAATCATTGTGTTTCCTATATAGTTGCTCTTATGCACCAAAGATGAAGTGCCCTTTTGGTTGTGCACCTTAATATACAGGCCATTGTTCAACTTTCCTCCGTTTGCACTTAGACTGCATACAGTAGTCACATATAAAATTTTACCCATTTTACTTCAGATAACTAAACTATGTTACTGCAAGTACTGAGATATCACCAAGATATCTAAGGTGACTGACAAGTTAAATGCAACCAATACATAGTCCTAGTTAATAATAAGAGCTGTGACAAATACTGAACAATCAGGTACCCATTCAAAAGTGACGATAAAAGAACAACTCACACCCATCACATTCAAGGAAAAAGTTCACATTACTTCAATATGACAGCTGGATTATTTTTAATGTTATGGGCTATAATATTCCTTTTTAAAACAAATTTATTGCAGGGTTTGTTTCTTTCAAAATTGTGGTAAATACTTTTCCTTTTGGAGAGGGAATATATTATTTAACTCCATTTGTTATATATATATATATATATATATATATATATATATATATATATATATATATATATATATATATATATGTACACACACATTCACATGCATACACACAAGCACTGGAAGGTACTATTGAATCTGGTCTCAGGCCCTTACCACATTGCAAGGGTGTTCAGCTCAGGAGTACCAACAACTTGCTCCAATCTATTAGCTTTGCAAATTGTCTCCTTTCCAATGGAAAGGATTGGTTATATTATATGTATATAAGAGAAGGCCCCTCATCCAATCTCTACCCACTGCTTAAGAAAAGATTTGCCAATTCAGATTATTGTCTACAGCATGCAAATATGAAATAAAAGAAAGGAATAAAAAAGTTGACTAACCTAACCCACCTGAGCTCGGCTCACAGGGATCAATATCCTCATCATCACTGGGACATTCAGCTGAGGCCACCAGGATGTCATCTGTGGTCTGCAAAGAAAATAAAGTCAAGTAGATTCACTTAAACTGAGCCAGCATATGGTCAGATGATCATTAGCATATCTGCCATCACTCAGATTTATGTAAAGTCCTAAATAGCTGAGCATTTCAGCCTTAATATTTTATGATACAAAGATGCTCTCCATTTGTATTACAGTGGGGCTCTGCTTTTCTATACATTCATGTCATTTTCCAAAGGATTCTGTCAGATACCAAAAGCAGGCAATTGAAAATTTCATGACAATTCTCTTCAGCCATTTTGTTCTAACAAGAAAGAGAACATAGAGGGACAAAGTACTTGCATTTAGATGTTATTCTTTTCTCTCTATGTCCAATATATAAACTATGAATATATACAAAAAAAACTGGGGGCATAAATCCCAGCCAAAACAGAGCATATTAAATTTATTGTAGTTGCAGACACCATCAGAGGTGCATCAATAGTTTTTCTGCAATAATTATACTTGCATTCTTAAGAGTAGCTACAGTACCATATCCACTGCTACAGAATATTTACAACTGCTCAGGAAAAAGACCTGACCATCATTTGCAGACAGCTGCATGAAAACATATGCTCCATGTATAGTCGTGGTCTAAAAAGCAAACAAAATGACAGGATGTATGAAGAATGGGTTAGAAAATAACACTGATAATATTAGAATCTCTTATATAAAAGGGAATTCTGTATCTAGTTCTGATAACTATATTTCAAAAAGTATACAGAAGAAACAGAATGGTTCCAAATATGGGTGACCAAAATTATTAGAGGCATTAAAGATTTCCCTAAGAAAAAACTGAATGGGGGGACTATTTAATTTGCAGAGGAGACAAATAAGAGGGTGCGTGATAGAGCTGTACAAAATAGTGAGTGGTACTTAGAAGAGAAATTGGGCACTCCTATTTACCTTCTTATAGTACAACAAGAAGAGGACATTCAATGAATCTGAAAGCCAACCATTTAAAAACTGATAAAGAGAAATACGTCTTTATATAGTGTACAATTACTGTGTCCAGATCTTAGTTGGATTAAGACACTAATAGATATTTATAAACCTGATGAGAACATCCACAATTACATTAGAAATAGAAGAACTAAATAAGTGGCATCTACTTAAGTCAAACACTTAGGGTATGTCTATATTGCAGTTAAAAACCCGAAATGGACACTTGCAAGCTGACTCGGGCTTTGGCTTGCAGGGCTGTTTAATAGTGGTGTAGATGTTTGGGCTCAAGCTGGACACCAGCCCAAGCCCAAACATTTACACTGCAATTAAACAGACACTTAGCTCAAGCCCTGCCAGTAGGGTGACCAGATGTCCCAATTTTATAGGGACAGTCCTATATTTGGAGCTTTGTCTTGTATAGGCGCCAATTACCTCCCCACCCCCATCCCAATTTTTCACACTTGCTGTCTGGTCACCCTACCTGCAAGTCCAAGTCAGCTGGCACGGGTGAGCTGTGGGTATCTAATTGCAGTGTAGACATACCCTTAGTGATGTTGTTAAGAAGGAACTTTCTCCATCATCAAGTTAATCCATAATTGTCCATTTCAAGGTTACTTGTACCTTCCCATGAAACATTTGGTACTAGCCAAGGCTAGAGATATGATACACTACATGGACCTCAGGATGCAGCTGGAATATAGTCATTCCTATGGTCCTATATGGTACTTATCCAAACTGTGAGATGCAAAATATATTCATCAGTGTGGTATCTTACAATTAAGCACTTTTTCCAATGAATAAAGGGAGGAAATCTGTTCCATGTTCAGCTTTTAAACCTATGAGGAATATTACTTTGATGCAACACTTTTATTTCTCTACAGATGTTTGGCAATGTTGTTTATTCTTCTTCTAGTTGAAGTTTTACAGCTAAGAATGTTTATTAAAATAGGCTTATTCTTTGATGTGCCTCACAAATATTAAGGAGCATATGCTTACAACATGCTCATGAGGTAGGGAAGTTCTATTATCCCCATTTTACAGGTGGAGGACTGAGGCACAGGAAGATTAAGTGACTGACCCAAAGTCATACAAGAAGTTGATGGAAGACATCATAGTCCGGTGCCTAAACCACAGAACCACCCTTCTTCAGGGAAAACCACATTGTAAATCTATGAGATTGGCAAAGAAACTGGAAGATATACAAAGAGAGAGAGAGAGAGACAAAAAGACACGTAACCTTTTTTTCTATACCATATAGAAAAAATTGGAACTGTAGCCAAAAGGTAGCTACAAATATCCTAATACATTCCCAGGCAAAAAACAAAACAAAACATTTACTGAGACAACTGAAGGCTGCACATTAATACCTCCCTCCATTTTTGAAAAATGGCCTAAGAAGACTCTGCAGCTGAAAACCAACCAACCATCCTTAAAAATGTGGACATAAAAAGTTAAGCTACTGCTTTAAGAAACAAACAAAACTCAAAAAACATGGAAAATCAGCATGAGTCAATCAAACACTCTTAGCTGTGTCCATATAGTCTCATCTTTCCATCTACTTGTAACACTGAAGACATTCTCTTTGTGCAGGCTGCAGATGGCCAATTGAAAAGTTATGTCTGTGGTATGACACTTTGTCACCACTCTAGCCTTTGCTCTTTCTAGCTAAGACCCATAAGTTGCATGCCTACAAAGTTTCTATGTATTATTTTGATTCAACAATGTAACATTTGTACAAGTAGCAGGACATGGAATCTTAATGCGTAGCAGGAAATGAGATTCTCCACTATTCTATTGGTGTAATCAGGAATTGTTAAAGAATGTCTTTCGGCATGGACTATGCATGTCTGCCAAGAAGGTCATAATCTGAGCAATCACTGTATGACTCATATGAAAGTGTGTGATGGATGGATAAAATTGTCTCTGGTTGTTCTGAGGGGAGAGCTGCAAGGGCAGAGTTAAATGTTCTTAGGTGATCTTAACTCTGCTTTTCTGTAGTTTGCAATGCACTTGAAATTATCAGAAAGAATTCTAAACTGTCAATGGGATTTTATTCCTTCTGCATCTGAAAGAATGAGGATTTTTTTCTGCATGTTTACTTACAAGGGATAAAAGTGGTTTTCTAATGTAGTTGGAATCTTATATATGAAGAGAGAACTACTGAGTGTATTTAATAGAGATCTATGAAAATTCCAGCTTTTGGCTACTTAAGGAGTCCATCTATGAGCACAAAGAGGTGTTCTTGATTCTACAGTACATAAATAAATGAAGGCTCGGTTTTCTTTTAAAAAATTGTGATACAACATGCAAGCCAGCATATATGCCAAGAAAGGCCTCACTAGAACTGCTGAAAATTCAAGTCAATGATATGTCTAAAACTGATTTTGTAACAATGGTGGTTTAAAAGCACTCAATCATATACCAGGATTGGACTGAAGGTGGAAGGGGCAAGATGATATGAAAATTGTTTTCTTCCATGAAAAACATTTCCAAAATATTTGCAGTTTAAATATCAATTAATTATGTGTCACAAAAACAAACAAACTAAAACCAAAACCCAAAAACCCAACGTTGTTTACAAAGAGAGGGCAAGGAAAGAGTGAAAGCTAAGTGGAGTGGCATTGACCAAAGTTAGCAATGAATGCTGTCTAAGTGCTGAAGGCATTTTTAAAATGGATTAAACATTAGCTCTAATAATATAAAATATGAAGAATATATATAAAAATAAAATATTATGAGCAAAATAATAGTCCTTTCTCTGACAAACCTCCCATTTACTTCAATACTTCAATTACTGCCTAGATAAAGGCAGTAGGATTTAGCTCTAGAGTTCTAAGACTGCTAAGAGGTCCAGATAAATAAGATCAGGGAGAGTAAAAGGTCTATGTTAAACTTACTGTAAATTGCCTTTTTCTGGTGATTTTAATGTGGACAAAGAGCATTCAAATAAATTAGTTTTCCAAAATGAATTGCACTTGTTGTTACCACCCATGATAAATGTTACCAATTAACAGGACAGCTGCACCAATCCTTTTCATTAAACAAGGATTTTAAAATCAGAGCAAAATCTCCCCCCCCCCCCACATTTGCAGTGAGTGTCTAACAGGATAACATAAAAGCTGGTGTTATCATAATATGAAATCAGATTAGAATGTCTCTTGGGTGAATTGTTCAATTCATTTTAACAGTGATAATCTAGTTGTAAGAGATTTTTGTTTTTAAATGGCAGGGGTACATCCTGAAAGGCTGACCCTGATTTCATTATTATTTTTTCTTTGTGCATTACCATATTTTTAGGAGAGTTCAACTTAAATGACTGTGCAATGTTTAAGACAGAATTTATTTTGTGATGTCCGGCTATTTAAAAAGTTGGACATTTGTGATGTTTAAAAAAAAGATGGTCAGAAAAGTTCATAAATATCAGACCTATATAAAAATGGGCAAAAATCACACATTGTAAAGGCTGGAAGTTGAGAAATAACACCACATTTAGGCTCTGACCCTTACCTACTCACATGAGTAGTCTCTCTGAAGTCAACATGATTGCCTACATGAGTAAGAGCTGCTTGCAACAATAAAGGTTAGAGGAATAGGCTCTTAGTCATCACAATGGAAATACAAAATGTCACCCAGCTGCAATCTTGCTTGTGGAAGGGGATGGTATTGTTTCAAAGGAAGCTGCTGGCCAGTCTTTCCAGCTCAAATAATTTTGGCTTACTTGTGGCATTAGACACAATAACAGACTCTACAGCAGTAGATAAATATCAAGAAGTCTCATGGGATCTGGCCATTGGATACTGATGACATGAGACTCTTTTCTGGTAATACTTGGCTAACATTAGATTGCAGAAAACAACTGGGGATGAAGTAAGAATATGAAGTTATTTATACAGTGAACAGGGGGCATCAAACAGGGGAGTTTGAGAGGGAGTTTGTAGGAGTAAAAAAGACTAACAGCAGCATGGTTTGGAAAGGCTGTGTCAACAGTGCCAACATTGCTACTGACTCCTCCAACTGCCCCTGTGTCCAGACAGAAAACCTGACTGTGGATGCCTTACCCAGGTCCTGGTGTGGATATGCAGAGACTGTGGCCTGCATTACCCCATCATGGAAAGCAACACTGGGGGAAACATCAGTGTGAGAGGTGCCTACTGTAGGATTTCTCAGGAGGTAGGTAGGAGAGCTACAGGAGGGGATGGCTAGGCTGAGGAGCATCCGTGCACAGGAAGAGTTCATTGAAAACATGCATATGGAGACCTCAAAGTTTGAGGACAAAATCCAGCTGGAGAGTGGTGCAGTAAATCCAGGGGAGCAGGAAACTGCTACTTCGCAGGGAGGAACTTGGATGCTGATTACTTCTGGCAGCAGGCAGTGGTCCACCCCTGCTCCCAAACCAGGATCTGAGAACAGGAGCCATATTGGAGGATGGAACTAGAGCAGGGATCTCAAACTCAAATCACGACGAGGGCCACATGAGGACTATTACATTGGACTGAGGGCCACATCACTGACACCTTTTCATATAAAGATAAAAAAGCCCCCGCCCCGCTGCCCCCGGCCCAGCCCCCACACCACCCCTCCCATGAGGCCCCGCCCCACCCCACCTCTTCCCAAACTTTCCCCGCCTCTAGTCCAACCCTTTCCCCAAAGTCCCCACCCCAACTCCGCCCCCTCCCTGCCCCTATTCCAACCCCTTCCCCAAATACCCGCCCCTTCCCCGCCTCTTCTCTGCCTCCTTCCTGAGCGCACGGCTCCCTGCTCCTCCCCCTTCCCTCTTGGAAAGCACTAAGTGCCACCAAACAGCTGTTTGGCGGCAGGAAGCGCCTGGAGGTAGGCAGAGGAGCGGGGCAGCATGCTGGGGGGCGGAGTGGGTGAGAGGAGCTTGGCAGCCACAGGAAATAACTCCATGGCCTGCATGAGTCCCACAAGCTGCGTGTTTGAGACCACTGAACTAGAGGAACTTGAAGAATTATTCTGGCAGGTTCTCTGGCCTGTGTTGTACAGGTGGTAAGCCTAGATGATCACAATGGTCCCTTCTGGCCTTGGAATCTATGTGGTAATGGTTATGGATCGCATGTCATTGAAGCTGGTTGAGGGGTTGGAAAACAGGATGAGAGGCAGGAACTCAGTGACTATAGACAAGAGACCATGGGAAAACATAATTTCAGATGTAGGACTGGGAATTAAACCTCTTTTAATTGTATGTCTCTCCTTTTCCCCAGTTCTTTGTTATCAGATCTGTTCACACTATCACATCATTTTTTCCCTGGGAAAGCATATTAAAATACTTTTGCATCAGTCCAATGAAAATTAGTTACAACTGATTTTTAGACATAGAGGGCTGCTTTGACTTAACAAGAAAAGAAGTATAGACAAAGAACCAAGATATAAATAACAGATTGAGAAAACCCACAAATAGATGCTGCTGTCATCTTAATTAGGTATTGCAAATACAGATTTTTCCCTAAACACACAGTTCATGTAATATCTACATAAGAAATAATTGTTCAATGTTTACTGTGCTTTTTTTTTTTAATTTACTGTTTGGACACATTACACTTCTAAGAAGTAAACTACTTCACTGAAAATTGATATATCAGATATATTATTATTATTTTAAAATGTGGAATAAAATAAGCCAAACCAATGGGAATATTGGCAGAAACAACAAGGTATGAAAAATCAGGAAAGAGTTCATGTGGAAAAAAAATCAAATTTCATTTTTGGGACTGGATTAACAGAGAAATTTTCTAGCCAAGACTCTGTAATTTAAATTTAATTTACTGTGTATGCAACTGAACTCTATGACTGGCTGTTGAAACAGTTGTGAAAATATGTCACATTAATCAATCCTATTCTTCAGTTAGCTTCTCCCTGGTGTTTATAACCTTCCACACAATAAGGCAGTCTGCTGAGAAAGACATAGCAGTGATCTAGCAGTAATATCAGCCCTAAATGACATCCCATTTTGAAAAGGTTCTCTACATTTGTATTTAACCTGGAATAGGTCAAACAAGTACATCTGTATCAATTTAAACTAGTCTACTCCCAGATGAAAAGTCTTTTCTCATGCTCACTCTATTGGGAAGTGATGTTTCAAGACATGGATATACACAAGACAAGTGTATACACAATATTCATGATTTCTTCTATTAACGTTTACAATATTATTGTCCTGTAAGGTGAAAATAAAATAACTGAAGAAAATGTGATAAATGAAGGAAGGGGATAGCTTCCTTTTATACAGCCAGACAGTTAGCTATAAAATCCCTCTTGGTAGCTGTTCTCTACTTGCTTTACTTGTAAAGAGTTAAAAAAGCCCATAGGTAAAAAGAAGGGAATGGGCACCTGACCAAAAGAGCCAATGGGAGGGCTAGAACTTGAATTTGGGGGAAAAAAACTTTCCCTTTGTCTGTTTGTTGTTGTTCTCCGGAGAGAGGAGAGGCAGAGCAGGATCCGGGCTGAACTATGATGTAGGAAGCTTTAAGCCAGGTATGAAAAACCATCAGATCATACCTAGAGATTGCTTATCTGAAACACCAGATATGTAAGTAAGTCAGGGAAAGTCTAGGAAGACGCAATTAGGGTTATTTCTTTTATTTCTTCTTGGCTTGTGGACTCCTCTGTGCTAACCTCAGGTGCTTTTGTTTTGCTTGTAATCTTTAAGCTGAACCTCAAGAGACCTGTCTTGATGCTTAATTTTTGTAATAGGTTTTTTTTTTTGGATCTAGCAAAAAGCCTAAGTTCCAGATGTATTTCCTTTCTTTCTGTTTTTAATAAAATGTACCTTTTTTAAGAACAGGATTGGATTTTTGTGTCCCTAAGAGCTTTGTACATATGTTGTTTAAATAGCTGGTGGCAACAGCTGATTTCCTTTGTTTTTTCTTTCTCAGTTCTTCCCTGGAGGGGGGTGAAAGGGCTTGAGGGTACCCCACAGGAAGGAATTCCCAAGAGTGCCTTTCTGGGTTCTCAAAATGGGTTTTGTTTGCATTTGTTGGTGGCAGCATCTACCCATCGAAGGTCAGAGAGAAGCTGTAACCTTGGGAGTTTAATACAAGCCTGGAGTGGCCAGTATTAATTTTTAGAATCCTTAGTGGTGGCAGATGACAGTGGTGGCAAAAAGTAGACTGGCAAAAAGCAGAAGAGTAATCTGTTCTTATTAATGAAAAGCATCAATGTTCTAAAGTATGATGGGCAAACACTGATTTCACCAAACAAAGCTCTAAGGGCTAGACACAGGATACCATAGGAGACTGGGGGTGGTACAGCACCTTTTGAGTCCTCCTTCCCAAGTCTCGGAGCTGGCAGTTGGCAGGTTTGCTCCTCCAGAGCAATGGGAACAACATCAGGCTGGCTCCCACCTCTGTACTTATACTTGATTAGACTAGGTGGCATTTGCAAATGTCCTCCTTCTCTAGCTTGTTCAAAATTCACAATGTGAATTTTTGCATGAAAGTGGCTGTTTGCATCACTGCAAATAATGTGCAGTGTCGTTCCCCTTTTCCCCTAAATGACAAAAAACATCTAAATTCCCGGGGGTATGAAATCCCATGAATAGATGAAAAATGCTACACACAATTTTTTAGTGTTTTGCTAAATGATCTTTGCAAAATGATTGATATTTTTCTTTTTACAAAATAATGTCTGCAGAATTGCATGACTTTCATTTAAACTCAGAATCTGAAGTGAATTGCTTTGAACAAAGCCTGAGAACCATCCATCTTCCCTGGGAAAAGCAGAAATAAAGAGCTTAGAAACTCTAAATGTTGGGATAGTTGCAGTTTTTTTATTTGGAGAGAACATCAGGCAGCGCAGTATGCTGAAGTAAGTTAAAATATTGCTGAAAGATGTAGCTAAAAGATTTTTTAAAAATCCAAATGATTTCCTAGTGGATCATGCCCCTAGATCTCAACATTTGAAAGATGTTAATTTCCTGGAGCTATAGAGAAAAATCTATATTTATTATCTCTCTTTCCGTCTCTTTTCTCCTCCTGTCCTGGAACTATGCAGGACCTGATGGCTATAAAATTAATCAGTGAACTCTTTCTCTGTGGATCTCCTCATTAGGCAACTGATGAAAATTCTTCCAACTTCTTCAATATATCTTTCATTAGTCATTGTTGCTACATTGTAAGGGATAAGAATGACACATTTAACTTTCTCCCTATCACATATCATTTGTGTAGTTGTAAATTAGCCGTTTTCCCCCTCTAAAATGACTATAGTAATTTACTACAGCTGAAGTTTCTTATCACCACAGTGACGAGGAATTGTATAGTGATAATGCATGTAAGTGTAGGTATTATTTCATTTTTGTGTGTGTTTGGGGAAGTTTTGCAGCCATGCCTCTTGAGCTGTGATTATCTACTGTCAGTTAAATTGGGTCAGGTCAGATTGTTATTTGGGTAGCAGATCTTAAGTGATGCCGGAGCATGTGGTGCTTGCGAATCAGTAGCAGGCACTTTATCTTCTGCATGAGAACTGGACCAATGCAGCAACATGGTTCTGGTTGCACACTGTTGGCATTACTGTCTTTTATGGTATTGTTGTTGCTGTCATCTGTTTTCCTCTGCAGTTTCAGCTGGGAAGACTATTCTTAGAATCATAGAATATTAGGGTTGGAAGAGACCTCGGGAGGTCATCTAGTCCAATCCCCTGCTCAAAGCAGGACCAACACCAGCTAAATCATCCCAGCCAAGGCTTTGTCAAGCCTGGCCTTAAAAACCTCTAAGGATGGAGATTCCACCACCTCCCTAGGTAACTCATTCCAGTGCTTCACCACCCTCCTAGTGAAATACTTTTTCCTAATATCCAACCTAGACCTCCCCTACTGCAACTTGAGAGCATTACTCCTCATTCTGTCATCTGCCACCACTGAGAAAAGCTAGCTCCATCCTCTTTGGAACCCCCCTTCAGGTAGTTGAAGGCTGCTATCAAATCCCCCCTCACTCTTCTCTTCTGCAGACTAAATAAGCTCAGTTCCCTCAGCTTCCCCTCATAAGTCGTGCCCCAGCCCCCTAATAATTTTCGTTGCCCTCCGCTGGACTCTCTCCAATTTGTCCACATCCTTTCTGTAGTGGGGGGACCAAAACTGGACACAATACTCCAGGTATGGCCTCACTAGTGCCAAATAGAGGGGAATAATAATTTTCCTCGATCTGCTGGCAATACTCCTACTAATACAGCCCAATATGCTGTTGGTCTTCTTGGCAACAAGGGCGCACTGCTGATTCATATCCAGCTTCTCGTCCCCTGTAATCCCCAGGTCCTTTTCTGCAGAACTGCTGCTTAGCCAGTCCGTCCCCAGCCTGTAGCAGTGCATGGGATTCTTGCTTCCTAAGTGCAGGACTCTGCACTTGTCCTTGTTGAACCTCATCAGATTTCTTTCAGCCCAATCCTCTAATTTGTCATCACTTCCCCTCCTAAAAATTGTTATGTGTGGTCCTGCAGATACAAGATGCCTGCTGTGCACCATGCCAGAGGTAAATCCCTATGTGCAATGGGCCAGATTGTCTCTGTCTCTCCTATTTGTGTGGTTGGAGGGAGGGAACATGCATACCTTGCCTAAAAGTCAGGGCCAACTGTAATCCTTGAGCCAGAGAGAAGAGACTGCCCCTTTCATGTGTCCATAGGGGCTGGGAGGAGGTCGTGTCATGCAGGGCCGGCTCCAGCTTTTTTGCCACCCCAAGCGGCGAAGGGAAAAAAAAAAGAAAACCCCAGTTGAGCTGCCGCCCAAGAGAAAGGGGGGGAATGAAGGGCCTGCCACCGAATTGCCGCCAAAGACCCGGACGTGCGGCCCCAATAACGGACGGAGTGCTGCCCAATTTCTGTTGGCTGCCCCAGGCACCTGCTTCCTTCGCTGGTGCCTGGAGCCGGCCCTGGTGTCATGGTGCTACTCTCCCTCTGTACTCACAAAGCTGGCTAGGGAGAGGAAGGAAGCTTGATGCACAATTCCCCAGGATACAAACTTCTCCTTCACACCAGGGAACTGATGGATGGAACACACGCCTCCCTGAAATACAATCCCTCCCAGAGTTTCCACTGTGACAGTGCAAAGCTGAAGTTGCTCAGGGTGATGTTTACAATGTGCTCAAAGCCTATGAAGTGGTTGGTGAAAATCATGATAGGAGATGTTACACAAACATGAAATATCTTATATAAAGCAGACATTTATGCCAACCCTGTGTAACTCTGTGTTCATCACTGGCACCTAATAAATAACAGCTACTGGACAGCTATGGGTCTATTCTATCTAAGGTACTTATATGTCCCCCATCACTGCAGTATCTGAGCACCTTGAAATCTTCAGTGCATTTATCTTCACAACACCCCTGAAAGGTAGGGAAGTGTGAAGAATAGCTAATAGAATGCTATATAACTTTCCCTTCCACCTCACTTTTTAGATCCATAGATTTCTTGTGATATTTTTGTTTTCACACATCAGGTTTGACACTGATTTCATTCTGTGATCTCAGATTCTGCTATCATGAATCATTCTGGTCAGAAGTTGAACCTTTCCTTGGTTCATCCATTCCCTACTTTGTTTCCCCGGGTATACTCGGATTGGTACAAAACAAGTGACAATTAATGTGCAAACCCTTAAAAGTCACTTCTGTTTTCTCTCTGGAAACCTCTTCAGAATACTGGTGTTAATTTATTTCTTCTCTGCATTACTGAATAATAAATAATAATAATAGTTGTAATAAAGTTTGATTATGCAGTTGTTTAAAATCTGCATTAAACTGAAAATATTTGAAATGCACTATGGCTGAGAAAATTTAAATGGTCTCTCTTTAGAGCAAGACACTTTGGCTCTAAGTCTAAGAGCAATGTGCCCTGGCATTAAGTTTGCATGTTCTGGTGTCATTATATTTTTAGAGTTTTCTTTCACTGAAGCAGATGTGCTGGCCTTCATTAATTCTGAACTCACACAACACAGCAGAGACTTTCACAGCCTTTTTTTTAACCCATGGAGTAACTGCTTATTAAAGTCCAAAATTACAGCAGTGAAAGTAGAGCAATTAATTAATTTTCCTGCATTGCACATTGCAAGTCACAGGCATTGTTGAATTTTGGAAACATGAAACTCACTCAATTTATATCCCTCTTCCAAAACCTCTCTCACTGACAGCAGGGGTTTTTTATTTTATTTTAACACTTTTAACCTGATACGTTTAGTTTTTCTTGTTTGGTTTTAATTTTGCCAGTCAGCCAAGAAAGAAAGAAAGAAAGAAAGAAAGAAAGAAAGAAAGAAAGAAAGAAAGAAAGAAAGAAAGAAAGAAAGAAAGAAAGAAAGAAAGAAAGAAATGAATAATGGCAAATTGGGCGTTACATCCCAAAAGTATGACTCAAGGTACTGTTCTATCCAAATTTAGGACACAAGACGTTATAGAAAAGAATGAAGCCATTCGTTTGTTTGGAAATACATATAAAGCAGAGTGAGAATGTCCTAACTTTGAACATTGCTTCCATCTATTTTACACTATTACAGTACTTACCTATTCTACACACAATGAGTACGCCTGACTCTGCTGTTGTGTCACATCAGACTATCTTCCTCCATTGAAATCAATGGAAGTTTTGTTGTTGGCTTCAATTGGAGCAGAGTGAGAGCTACCACACAAGATGGTGAGCACTGCTGGCAAAGTAATAAGCACCTTCCATTCCCATTGACCTCATAATCTTCAAGAGGAAAAGGTTTACTTAAACAATTTAAAATTTCTCAGTACAAAATAATAAATGTCGACGGGATAAAGAAATCTGTATCTGGGGATGAACAGCCTATGGATTCTACCAGCCTAAACAATCATATTGGCCTTTGGCCACATTAGCAACACACTTAGTTGTAGTTAGAAAGATGAAAAAAAAACTTTGCATGTCCCTTTTGCAGCTATTTTTATTAATGCCATGATCAGAAAGAGAGACACAATCAGGTAATGAAAGAAACACCGTCAGTGTAGGGGGAAACAAATGATTGGTGATTCATGGATAGTAGACAGTACTCCATCATGGAATCTGTTACAATACAGAATACAGAACACTAGCTCACCCCCACCATGTAAATGGAGGTTTTGTTTTGTTTATATCCAAGCATAATATATGTCATTGCTTACCTATAGTGTGGTGGAGCAGTACTAATATATTACTCTTCCAGAGGGGAATATGGTAGTAACAAAGATGGCAGATGGACCCCCGTCTCCTGGGTCAGAATAACTAAGCTAGTCACAAGAAGGTGAACATTGTACCACTCTTTGTATCCTCCCTGCTGCATAGGGAGGGAAGACAGGCAGTATTACCAGGGAGGAACCATTTTAAATCCTTCTGAAGTAATGAGCTGAATCTTTCTATCTTATTGCTCTCCTGGCCACATCCTGTCCTCCAAGCATCACAACTCAATTTTGGGATTAAATAGGGAGTCTGTACTGCACCAACAGTCAAAAGGAAGTTGAAGCTGACATGCCAATAATTCTTAGAAATGTGAACTATCACAATACTGCGCAGTATCAAACTCACCATTAAAAATAAGCATGCAATGTAACAGCCCATTGTTCTAGTGTGCTTTGAATTTCTGGTGTTTATAATGCAAAGAATCCAAGTCTCAAAGTCAAGGACTGGTGCAAGTATTTGGAAAAATAATTATCAATATTAATGGGCAAGAGAGTGCTCTATGGAGCTTCTTTCTGAATGTGTAAAACTCCCATTAAAACTAATGAAAGTGAGACACACATGCATTGAAAGGAGAATATGTCTAAATGACTTTCAATAAGAAGTAGAATCTTCATTCAATGGCCTGCCTACTGTAGTGTTTTCACAAATGTGTTTGGATTTGTTAGTTTAAATTCATAATGGCATAAAAACAAACAAACAAAAAACCCAGCTCTACTCTCTTTTTACAAAATAATTGCATTAACTAGTCACAGTTGAAATAAACTATTGGAAAGCCAGCATGGGACCAAATTCTGCTATTGTGTGTCCAGGAGCTGCTCCTATTGACTTTACTAGGAGGTACATGTACACATTAAATGGCATCATTTGACCCCATCATTGATGGGTGTACAGGCTTGAATTTTTCTGAAAAAGAAACATTCAGTCTGAATATGAAACAGGAGGAAATAAAAAACTGCAATCACCATTTGACTAGTAAATGTTTGCTTCAGTCAGCACCTTTGTACAGCGATTTCAATGGACATTATAGGTGGCACAGGTAGCAATGCCTATAGCTAGTGTTGTCAAACACTTTCTAAGACCCAGTTTATAGTTGTTTATAATTTTTCCAGACTGTAACTATTTGGGCTGAAATTGTCTGTGCTGGGTGTCTCCCTGATATTGATTTTTTTTTAAAAAAAGGTTTTAACTAAAATGGTTCAATCATTTCTCAGAAGGAGATTTGGGAAAAATGAGTTTTTTGCAATGTTAAGAAAATTCTTATAACTGTTTTATTGAGAAACTCTAGCACCTTTATGGTTTGGAGCAAGAACTGAAGTTTGGTAGACATCTTGGTGTCAGGGATGAGCTTTTTGCCACCTGTATGAAAATCTACCAAAATCTGGCCAAGTTATGAGCCTATAAAAAATTCAGTTTGCACATGCTCAGGAGAATACTGTTAGAGATTCTATGAGCACTTCATCCCAGGGGTGCAAGGGCTGAGCAGGATATGGCCCAAAATGTTATGGGAATGTGGATATGGCCCATAATGTTATGGGAAATTACTTTTAAAATCTGAAAAAAGTTCAAGTAATTTTCTGAATTTTAAATCTGTTTAAAGCTGATTAATATTAGGAATGCAACATGGCACATCTCTGAGGCACAATCCCCTGGCATCTATGTTGTGATGTCCTCCAAATGAATCTAGGTTAAAATAGTTAATTCAGGCAAACTCTGATGTTTCACCTTCATTATCACATTATGAGGATATGGAATTTATGCAATTACTCAGAATATGATACAGAATTTAAACCAGAACAGGCTGGGAAATTAATGCTTAATACAAAACCAAGTTTAGTAAATTCCTATTTGTATTTTGATAAAGTCTTGTGATTCTTTGGTACGATTTTACAAGATACACCCTTATAAAATCATAATAATTTCATTGTTAAATTACAAAAATACTAAAAGGAGAACCGATCAGAGAGTAAACAACAAGAAACTGTGAAGTTGCTCATTAAAATTCAAAGACATTTAGCAAACTCTTGAGTCAAATTCAGAGGCAAGTCTAAGAAAGTCTACAGGGAGTCTTTGTTGGTGTAATTTACTCTTTCTTCTGGACCCCAGATGAGCATGCTATGTCAAGACAAATTATCACTTATCTCCAATAGCCTTATTTTCTTAGGGCTTGTCTACATGGAAAAATTATATTAATATAAGGTAAGGTGTGCAGTTAAAGCAATATAATTATATCTGTATAACTCCCCATGTGGACACACTTTCTCTGGATTAAAGACTGGATTTTTTCAGTTTATTTTATGGTGCTTTGGAAGGGGTTTAAACTAAACCAAAAAAAGGCACTTTTAGCCTGGAATAACTGTATCCACACAGGGAGAAGTGCCAGTATAACTATCACAGTTTAATTATGCTTGTATAGCTGGTAAAACTTTCTCATATAAACAAGCCCTTACACTTAAAATGCTCTAACCTGCATCCCCGCTATGACTGGAGCACTATCATGGATGGGTATAAACTGTTCAGGAAGGACAAGCAGGGGAGGAAAGGAGGAGGAGTTACACTGTATTTAAGAGAGTGGTATGATTGCTTAGAGCTCCAGTATGAAACTGGAGAAAAGCCTGTTGAAAGTCTTTGGGTTAAGTTTAGAAGTGAGCGCAACAAGGGTGATGTTGTGGTGGGTGTCTGCTATAGACCAGGAGGATGAGGTAGACGAGGCTTTCTTCAGACAATTAACTGAAGTTTCCAGAACACAGGCCCTGGTTCTAATGGGGGACTCCAATCACCCTAACATCTGCTGGGAGAGCAATACAGCAGTGCACAGACAATCCAAGAAGTTTTTGGAGAGTGTTGGGGCCGTTCTCCTCTTGACCTGCTGCTTACAAACAGGGAAGAATTGGTAGGGTAAGTAGAATGGGGTGGCAACCTGGGCAACAATGACCATGAGATGGTTGAGTTCAGGATCCTCACAAAAGGAAGAAAGGAGAGTGGCAAAATACGGACCCTGAACTTCAGAAAAGCAGACTTTGACTCCCTTAGGGAACTGATGGGCAGGATCCCCTGGGAGGCAAATATGAGGGGGAATGGAGTCCAGGAAAGCTGACTGTATTTTGAAGAAGCCTTATTGAGGGAGCAGGAACAAACCATCCCGATGTGCAGAAAGAATAGCAAATATGGTAGGCAACCAGCTTGGCTTAACAGTGATGAAAGAACAGGTTAAGCACTATTTAGAAAAGCTGGACATGCACAAGTCATAGAATCATAGAATATCAGAGTTGGAAGGGACCTCTGGAGGTCATCTAGTCCAACCGCCTGCCCAGAGCAGGACCAATCCCCAACTAAATCATCCCAGCCAGGGCTTTGAAAGTCCATGGGTCCAGATCTAATGCATCCGAGGGTGCTGAGGGAATTGGCTGATGTGACTACGGAGCCATTGGCCATTATCTTTGAAAACGTGTGGTGATTGGGAGAGGTCCCGGACAATTGGAAAAAGGCAAATATAGAGCCAATCTTTAAAAAAGGGAAGAAGGAGAACCCAGGGAACTACAGACCAGTCAGCCTCACCTCAGTCCCTGGAAAAATCATGGAGAAGGTCCTCAAGGAAACCATTTTGAAGCACTTGGAGGAGAGGAAGGTGATCAGGAACAGTCCCCATGGATTCACCAAGGGCAAGTCATGCCTGACCAACCTGATTGCCTTCTATGATGAGATAACGGGCTCTGTGGATATGGGGAAAGCAGTGGACATGATATATCTTGACTTTAGCAAAACTTTTGATATGGTCTCCCACAGTATTCTTGCCAGCAAGTTAAAAAAGTATGGATTGGATGAATGGACTATAAGGTGTCTAGAAAGCTGGCTAGATTGTTGGGCTCAATGGGTAGTGATAAATGGCTCAATGTCTAGTTGGCAGCCAGTATCAAGCGGAGTACCCCAGGGGTCAGTTCTGGGGCTGGTTTTGTTTAACATCTTTATTAATGATCTAGATGATGGGATGGATTGCACCCTCAGCAAGTTCGCAGATGACACTAAGCTGGGGTGGGGAGATAGATATGCTGGAGGGTAGGGATAGGATCCAGAGTAACCTAGACAAATTGGAGGACTGGACCAAAAGAAATCTGACGAAGTTCAACAAGGACAAGTGCAGAGTCCTGCACTTGGGACGGAAGAATTCCATGTACCGCTATAGGCTGGGAACCAACTGGCTAAGAAGCAGTTTTGCAGAAAAGGATCTGAGGATTACAGTGGATGAGAAGTTGGATATGAGTCAGCAATGTGCCCTTGTTGCCAAGAAGGCTAATGGCAAATTGGGCTACATTAGTAGGAGCATTTCCAGCAGATTGAGGGAAGTGATTATTCCCCTCTATACGGCACTGGTGAGGCCACATATGGAGTATTGCGTCCAGTTTTGGGCCGCCGCACTACAGAAAGGATGTGGACAAATTGGAGAGAGGCCAGCGGAGGGCAACAAAAATGATCAGGGGCTGGGGCACATGACTTACGAGGAGAAGCTGAGGGAACTGGGCTTGTTTAGTCTGCAGAAGAGAAGAATGAGGTGGGATTTGATAACAGCTTTCAACTACCTGAAGGGGGGTTCCAAAGAGTATAGAGCTCGGCTGTTCTCAATGTTGGTAGATGACAGAACAAGGAGTAATGCTCTCAAGTTGCAGTGGGGGAGGTCTAGGTTGGATATTAGGAAACGCTATTTCACCAGAAAGGTGGTGAAGCACTGGAATGAGTTACCTAAGGAGGTGGTGGAATCTGCATCCTTAGAGGCTTTTTAGGCGTGGCTTGACAAAGCCCTGACTTGGATGATTTACTTGGTGTTGGTCCTGCTTTGAGCTGGGGGTTGGACTAGATGACCTCCTGAGGTCTCTTCCCACCCTAATCTTCTATGATTCTATGATTCTATCACTTCTGTGGCAGAGCTTTCAAGGACTGCTTGACAGTGGAGATAACCATAATAGAGGTGAGGACCCACTGTTTGATAGACACTGGTTCAGACATCACCACTATTTCCAAATCATATTTCCAAAACTACTTAAAAGAGAGAGATCTGACAATGCACAATACCTGATTTGTACAACTAATGGCAGCTAATGGACTAGCCATCCCTGTCGTGGGATGCCTTAAAGCCAATGTAGAGTACATGCGTTGAATGATCTCCAGGAAATGCATCTTTATCCTAAAGGACACAGCTTCAGAAAACACTTTAATGGAGAACAGGATATCTGGAATTCTCAGGATGAATATTATGAGAGAGCTGAAAGAAGTACTACTGGTAGGACAAGGAACCCAGGAGATGAACCGTCATAGGCAACCTAAGAAGGATAATACACTGAAGTGGGTACTAGCCCAAGTGAAGAGACAGAGCTGTTTCCTGGATCTCATGGGACGAATCAGCTATGTTAAGGTGGCATGGAGGCAGAAGGTGGTTATACCCCTCCACTTCTTCTGGAGTGAGAAGATTATTGATGGACACTGCTGGGTACCAGGTGATTTTGACATGTACCAAGTGCTTGTCGAGCCAACACCTGGGCCAGTCTCCCTAATGGGATCTTGGTTGCAAATGTACTTGCTAATGCCAGCAAAGTGCCAGTCAGGCTGTTAAACTCAAGTGAGAAGGCCATAAAGTTGTGCCCCAGGGCCATAGTGGCAGAGGTACACTGACCAGAAGGAATGATTCCCCCAGGGAGAGTGGCCCTGGAAGAAAACTGATATGAGCTGCATGTGACAAAAGTGGAAAGGGAGCACATTTATCTCATTGCAAGTGGCACACAACAAAGAGCTACCCATTCCAGTCCAAGTGGACCTCCAAGGGTTAACGCATACACAGGTTGGCCATTTGCAGGTGCTACTAGAGAATCATCAAGAGGTTTTTTCCAGGGACGAGCGAGACTTTGGTTACACCACCAAAGTGACATACCAAAAACCTGATAAAACAGAGACACCGGAGGATTTCACCACAAGTGTTTCAGGAGGTAAAAAGACACATCCAGGACCTTGTGACTCCAGGTATCCTTAAAGAAAGCAATAGCCCCTGGGCATCACCCTTGGTGATTGTAAAAAAAAGATGATGGTGGGATGTGATTCTGCTATGACTACAGGTAACTGAATGAGGTGATGTGCAAGGATGTCTACCTGCTAACCTGGGTGGAAGAGTCACTGGATACATTAGGAAGTGAAAGAGTGTTTTCAACCCACAATCTAACTTCTCGGTACTTCCAGGTTGCAGTGGAAGTACAAGACCAGGAAAAGACGGCAGTGACGACTCCGTTTAGGCTGTTCGAATGGACCCATATGCCACTTGGCTTATGCAATGTGTCCGCTAGGTTCCAGAGACTAATGGCGGGGGGTGTTGGGAGACTATATTCTAGACACTTTGTTGATATATCTGGACTAGGTCATTGTATTTTCCAAAGATTTTGAGAATCATATGGAAAAATTGAACACAACAGTTGAAGGAACATGGATTGAAGCTGAAGCTGAGCAAGTGTTGCCTCCTATGTGAAAAAGTCAAATTCTTGGGCCATGGGATTTTGAAGAATGGAATCCAGGTAGATGAGAAGACCAGAGCACTGGAAAATTGGCCAGTCCCCAAGAATGCCAAGCAAGCGTGGCAGGCTTTAGATTCCATGAGCAATTATAGACGATTTGTCCCAAAATTTGCACATATTCCTGCACCCCTATATGAACTAGTGGCCAACTAGCTCAAAGGAAGGAAAAGGACCAATGCTTTGTGTGGGATGATGCCTGGCAGTTTTCTGACAAATTAAGACACTGACTAATGTCACCACCTGTGCTTGATAATCCCAACTTTAGCCTGCCATTTATAGTGACAACTGATAGAAGCCTGCATGTGGTGCTCAACAAAAGGCAAGAGGGGACTTAGTGAATGATCACATATGCGAGCTGAGGGCTCAGGAAGTCAGAAAGAAATGACAAAAACTACAGTGCTTTTAAACTAGAACTGCTGGCCTTGAAGTGGGCTGTCACTGAAAAATTTAAGCATTATTTAGTGTACTCCTAAATTCATGGTGATCTCAGGCCACAATCCACTCTGATACTTGGCAACATCTAACTTAGGGACAATTGAACACTGGTGGGCAGCCCAACGTGCTGAATTCACTCATGAAGTACAGTATAAATCTGGTAGGCAGAACATCAATGGAGACACTCTGTCTAGATTGCCTCTAGGGGAAGAATCAGAAGATGACGAAAATCTGGAGAAAGACTTCCTGGTCATTCCTGAAGACATTGTGTAGACCTGTTTGTGACTAGACAATCCAAAGACCGAGGATGAAGTGACTATAAAGCAGTGGTGGGCTACCTGCACACTGCTTCCCGCAGCTCCCATTGGCCAGGAACAGCGAACCGTGCAAATATAAACAAATGGTCTGGCAGCCCACTAGCAAATACCCTGATGGGCCGCGTGTTCTCATGGGAGGAGATTCAAACTCTACAACGAGAAGGTGACATCAGACCTCTCTTAGTGGCAGTCAACATTGAATGAGGCCCGACCAGACATTTGCGGCCAGATACTCCCAGTCTAAGAAGCTGGCCAGACAGCGTGAACGACTTAGATTACACCATGGAATGCTGTTCTGTGTGACATTCCATCCCCGAGATGGCGAAGAAGTGCAGCAGTTAATGGTGCCTTTGTTGCTACACTCTTAAGTTTCTGAAGCCCATGAGAGATTCAAGTGCCGCCCACTGGATTAGCAGAGCATGCACATCCGGCAGCATGTGTTCAGGTGCCCTCCTCCCACTGTTTTGCAGCCATGTTGCTCTGTCCTGCAGCTGCTCCTGGGACCCTGCTGCTGGCTGTGCAGAGCGGGTGTGTGTGCTGATGTCAGGGTGTCCCCCTCCCCCTGCCCCTGAACCCCATCTCCACAGAGCAGGAGCTCTGAACCCCATCTCCATGGAGCTGCTGCAGTCTGATGTCTGAATGGTGAGTGAGTGAGTGCCTTTCTTAAAGAGACAGAGCATGGTTTCTGAGACTTCCCCAGCAGGCAGCTCACACAGTCTCTTTTTCTCTCTCTCAAACACACAGGCACTCTCTCTCTCTCTCCTCCTCCCTCCCCCCTGTGCATGTACCCCATCTCCACAGAGCAGGGTAGGGGAGACAGTGCTCAGGACAGAGCAGGAGAGCTTTCAGTGAGTGCCTTAAAGAGACAGCACACGGTGTCTCTCAGAAACAGCAGCCAGCACACACACTGTCTCTGGGCCACACACACACACTCTGTCACTTTCACTCTCACCTCCCAACACATTATTGTTGTTGTTACTTCTTGGTACTTCCTGCTATGCACATATATTCTCTGTAATTGTATTCTTTCCAAGTGTGTTATTTTAGCGTTTTGACTGGTCTATGCATTTCATAATTTTTATTTCGCTTACATTTAAATTTAATTCTTTGAGTAGTGAGTTCTAAAATGCCTAACCTGTCCTGGCTGGAGTAATTATCCTTATGGTAACTTCTAAAAAATATATATTATATCTAGGTTTTTTGATTCTACTGGTGACACATATCCGCACATACCTCGGTGCACATAACAAAATTTATTCCGCACATGGATGGAAAAAATTAGAGGGAACATTGTTTCAGACCCAGACATTTGTACTGATGCACCAGTGTTGGATGAAGTGAAGCATGTCATCTGTAAATGGAAAAACGGACGCGCAGCCAACGCTGATGGCATCCCCCCAGAGCTGCTAAAATGTGCTATTGACCCTGTAGTGGAATCACTTCTGGCCATCTTTCATCTGGTGTGGAGAACTGAAATGTTGCAATCGCCTGGAAGGACAGTATTATGATCTTACTTTATAAGGGCAAGGGACCACACAGTGAATGTAAGAGCTACAGGCCTATCACCTTGTTCTCCATGCCAGGGAAGGTGTTTGTGCATGTTCTGCTGACATGTTTGGAGCCCTTGCTACATCAGAAGAGCCACACCCAACAGTCAGGGTTCAGTTTGGCCTCCGCTTGTTGTCAGAGATACACCGTGAGTTCAAGAGACCCCTCCATGTAGTGGATGTCAATCTTAAAGCTGTGTTTGACTCAGTTGACTGGGTCACACTATGGAAGTCCCAACCACTCCACTGGACTTGATTAGAGAGCTGCATAATGGAACTTCTGCCAGTGCACGTCTAGGGAATTTGATGTCGGCACCTGTTAAATCAGTATGTGGAGTCAGGCAGGTCTGTATATTGGCCACTGCACTCTTTTGTCGGGCAATATATTTCATAATGCAGCATTCCTTCATGTCCATAGGCATTAAGATCTCTTATTCTCAGACCTTGACTATGCTGATGATGTTGTTCTTCTAGTACAGAGCCTCAACAGGTTTCGTGAGGCACTCCAGCAAATGGTGGAGGAGTTGGCTAAAGTTGGGCTCCATGTTTCATGGACAAAGACAAAGCTGCAAAATCTAGGACCTGGTCCACCGGTGACTCCAATCCCTTTGAATAATGAAACTGTTGAAGCAGTCTCCACCTCTTGCTGTTTGGGTTCTATACTCATCAGTTCCTTCAACTCACCATTGGATTGGCATCACAGTGTCTGTCATGGGTCGTTAACAGCAAATATGGAATCAACATCATCTCAGCATGACAACCAAGTTCAGGATATATTCAAGCTGTATCCTCTCTGTACTGTTGTAGGGCTGCGAAACATGGACACTAGACTGGGCAAAGCTGGATGCTTTCCACCCAAAATGCCAACGTCATATATTGGGCATAAAGTGGAATGATTTCATTTGCAATGCAGATGTCTTATGCTTTTTGGATGTGTCATGAGAATGCCACAAGATGTGCCGGCGAATGCTGTTCTCCGGATGGCTTGTAACATTCAGGATAAAATTCTACCAACCTAGGGGTGGAGCCACCCCAGAGGCAGACCCCCTGTTACATGGGTTGGACTCTCAGGCCATCAAGCCCTTGCGGCCACACAGGAATCGACCAAATGGTGAATGATCGCTATAGCTGACTGTTCAGCTAAGCATTGAAGAAGAGGAGCCAGAGCCAGCCAGAAGCAGCCCAGGGAGCAGAACTGCACCAGCTAGAGACAGAAAGAACCAGAGAAGTAGCCCAGATAGCAGAGCTGTGCTGTGAACAGAGCCACACCAACCAGAACCAGAGGAGCAGCCCAGAGAGCTGAGCTGGATGTAGAGCAGCAGCAGTGCTAAGGCAGAGTGGAGCTGGAGCAGTCCAGAGCCGGGTGCAGAGGGCCCAGCACAGGGAGACACCTCCAGCTGAGAGGTCTTGTAGGCCAGACTTGGAGGGGGATCATGATCCCGATTGGAGGGCTGATGATGGGAAGAAATGCCCTCAAGCTCTTGGTGGCAGGACCCGTGGCCACCGCCAGAGCAAGTGTCTGACCCACAGTATCACTTGGGAAGGAGGCCTGGAACATGTGAGGAACAGACTGTGAACTTCCATTAAATTCTAGAGACTACTGTTTGTGGTTCCCCAGGCCCACAGGATGGAGTTACACGTTTTCCTTTAATCTTTCCCATTTTTTCCTTATTTTTTTATGGTTGCTGTTTAATAAATTGTATTTGCTTTGAACGATATGTAATAATCAGTGGGTCAAGGAAGTGTCCAGTGTGGAGAGGGTACCCTGGAGTAGTGACACCCTAGCCCCTGTCCTAACTGACTATGACAAGATTGGGAGTTGAGCCTCCCACCAGGATTGAGCCTCCTACCAGGAATCCTTTGTCCGGGTTACAAGAACTATGCCACGCAGGAGAATGGAAAGGGAGTCCTCGAAGTAAGGCAGGCCTCTGGGTGAAGGGAGTGGAAGTCCGCACTCAGATCCTTCTGCTAGCCAATTCTACTAGAGTAGTATATAAGCCAGGAAAGTTCTCTACAACAGCGGGACCATTCCCCCGCTTACACCTGCATGACTTAAGTATCATGGTTTATATAAGATTTTAGGATGCTTTCTAATGTTCATCTTTACAGCACTCTGTATATGCTAGCTCCTAATTACATTAAGTTTCCATAAATAATAGTCCTTGTTTTTAATAATTATACCTCTTTCTTACACTCACCACAATGCCTGGCTTTTAAAGATGTTGATATGAAAACTGATCTTCCAACCCTTACTCAAACAACTAATCTCACTGATTTCAATAGGATTGCTTTCTTGAGCAAGAATGGCAAGATCCAGTCCAGATATTGTAATATTCCAGGGAGATCCCCTGCAGATCTATCATAAGGACTTTAGAACAAATGAAGAACAGAATGACCCCAAAGTGTTCACCTCAGTATTTCTAGAGACCCCATTGCCTGTTGTGACACAGTCTGGGGAAATTAGGTACTCATGAAGTATAGATAACTGCATCCTGAAGGAATCTGCATGGGCTGGGCATCAGAATATCCTGAGTTCTAACTCAGGCTCTGCCTCAATTCATTCTGTGACCTCAAACAATTCACTTAATCTTTCTTCTGTTGTTTCCCCATCAGTAAGATGGGGATAAAAATGCTATTCACCTACTTCACAAAAGTATGGAGAGGGTTAATGTCTGAACAGTGTTTTGAACACATAGGACCCAAATCTGAGCTGCACCAAATTCACACTTAGTGCAGCCAAGGAGAGTAGGATACAGGGGAAAGTTCCCTTGAAGCCACTTTTCCCCTCTCTAATTGTGGATCGGCAATGGAGCTGAAACAGCACCCAGCATTAAGCCTGCTTGAAATTACTCTGCTGCAGTGGTCCCACAGGAACCGCTTTACCAGCCAGGGATCCAGAAAAGCGCAGCACACTGTGCCATGCCCCTTTGCTCTGTCTGGAAATCCTCAGCTGCTCCCTTCCACTAGTGCAAAGCAGGACCTGGGGCCCAGAGAGCACTATATAAATGCTAACAAATGTTATTATTAGGCATGCTCAATAAAACTGAAATGTATTCAATATGGAGTCTCAGCACTTTGATTCAAAGAGCTCCTAATAAACAGGGACTCAACATAGGTCACAATGTGCAGTACATATTTGTTAAAGAAATAATAAATTTTAAATGTTATTGTGATTGATTTTTACAGCATGCTTATGCTGTAGCATCTAAGCTCTACTAAGGAGTGAGGGAAAAAACACAAACCCAAGTTATATGATGCTGCCCACAGAGAATTTCTTCTCCTGGTCAGACCAATTTGCAAAGATTAATTATGTGGAAGGAGCTGTGCAATATTGGATTATATGACAAATGAACACTATGACAGCAAATGATTTCAACTAATGTTCCACTATGCCTTTCAACTTTTGAATTTTAATTAGTAAAACACAACAAAACAAAACAAAAACCACACCAACCCCCTAATCATTACATTATATTGCCAACTTGGGAAGGCATTTTGTTTCACACTAAAGAAAACTGCAGGTGTGAACACAAGGGAGACAGACCTTGGAAAGTCTTACTTTGTTGCTATAGCAATAGTTTGTGAGAATGTGTTTGAGTTGCAATTTAGCTCTCCTGTATACAGCTGAGTTCATGTATGTTGGATCCAATCACTGGGTGCACAATCTCTGGGTGTTCTAATAGATTTGTAGATTACTTAAGTTATAGTGACAGGCTTCAGATAAGTGGGGATTGAAAAAATATTCAATTTTTTTTGTTGCGCTACCTAACGCTGTTCTATAAAACTGCTCAGATCTATGCTTTCAGTTGGATACTTA
The DNA here is from genome assembly GCF_965152275.1 of Natator depressus. Classification (NCBI taxonomy): domain Eukaryota; kingdom Metazoa; phylum Chordata; order Testudines; family Cheloniidae; genus Natator; species Natator depressus. The sequence continues at coordinate 182,111,926 of NC_134236.1, read as the reverse complement.
TCAATTTTTGCCTCTGTATGACATTATATAAGTAAATTCTGAAAGTAATCCATTAATTTTTTCTGTATTATTGTGAACACTAACTTACTCAAATCAGACCTGCATTTTTATTATTGAAAAATATTATATTTATTTAAGATCACATTAAATTTGAAGGCAAAATATAAAAAACTTGAAACATGAAAAAGTTTTTCCACTATTCACTGTAATGGGATGGTCTGCAAACCCAAAGTTTCAGCATTCTCAAAGGTCTAAGGAGCAGAATCAGTTAAAATGTCTGAATTGATTATGGATGTTGTCACAGGATGGCACTGACCCTTTAAGAGGTAAGAGGCCACTGCACCTGTGACTGGTTGGCTGAATCCCATTTGTGCCCTAAAGAAAAGAAGACTGAGTAAATCAGTCAGGAAGGGGGCAGAGAGAGCAGGTGTGGGACTCTCACTGCCTGAGAGAGGACTCTGGAGCAAGAGGAAGGCCCAGGGGACTGCCCGTGTGGCCACTGTCCTGTACATGGTGCAGGGAGCTGCAAAAAGCCCAATAGGAGCATGAGACTTTTAGAAAGCCCAGGATGCCTGTGTCAGAAATACAATTAAGTTCAGTTTATGGAAAATAAATTACAATTTACAATGCCTATGATATAAAGTGGGCACTAGTGGGCCCAAATCAAAACCCAGAGCTGAACAGTCCTGAACTTTGGGAAGCTCAGGTTCAGATCTGGATCCATTTGTAAAGCAATCTATGAAATATTAAAAAAAAAACACATAATGGAAGGATTACAATAAAATGGCTCAGAGGTAGGGAAATAAGAGCCACCTTTTAAAATGCATGTGCTTAGTGACCAGCTTGTATACTCACTGGCCAAAAACCAAAGTTTTGCATACTCCACAACAAGATTAAGGGTGACAGAATTTGACTGTGGAGGGGAACACAAGTTACACACAAAAATTGGCCCCAAATATTCTCCTTAATGTACTGTCTCTTTTAATACACAGTTTTATTCATTGGTTTTCAAAACTGCTTAACCAGCAAGCCTGGGTCCTGTGAGTGCACAGTGTTACAGTTACAAAGGTTTTTTTCTGAAAATGATCCATCAATGGTACAGAGTGTCCTAGATAAAATGAGTCCACAGGGGATCCCACTATCCACTGCATTTGCTTACCAAGATGACAAAACTTCTCAGTATAGCTTTATTAGCTACACAGCTTGGCAGTTCTTTAACATTCACTTCCCTTTATTTGTGACCTATCTACCTAACAACATCCACACATTTACAGAATGCCTTAGAAGTGGGCTTGTATGCAATAAAAATGCTGTGACTTCCCTCCGTGTGGCTTTCAAACCTTCTTCTGCAGCAATGTTTGAATTAATGGAATGAGTACAAAATAATTAACCATGCAAATCATCCCCCAGGCTTTTTGATACTGTGCCAAGGAGTGCCCCAGAAAAGGCTATAAATATATAAACCAGGGCTCTCTTACTATGGCAGCCATTTTGCATTGTTTCAGTATATTGTGAAATCAAATTAATTAGCACCTTTAGAATATGTGGAGTGAAATTTCTATGCTAATCAAAGTAAATCAATGTTTGAACAGACTGGTCAGGGTTGCCAACTTTCTAATCCCACAAAACTGAACACCCCTTCCACGCCCCCTGTCCCAGCCTTTCTCTGAGGCCCTGCCCCCCCCTTGCTCCATCCCCCCTCCCTCCATCGCTCGCTCTCCCCCACCCTCACTCACTTTCACCAGGCTGGGGCAGGGGGTTGGAGTGTGTGTGGGGGGGTAAGAGCTCCGGCTGGGGGTGTGGGCTCTGGGGTGGGGCTGGGGATGAGGGGTTCAGAGTGCAGGAGGGGCCTCCAGGCTGGGGCTGAGTTTTGGGATGCTGGGGAGGGGTGAGGGCTACGGTTGGGGGTGTGGGCTCTGGGGAGGGGCAGTGATAAGGGGTTTGCGGTGCAGGATCCAGTCTGGGGATTGTGGACCGGGGGGTGAAAGGTATGGGCTCTGGGAAGGAGTTTGGGTGCAGGAGGGGACTCTGGGCTGACACAGGGGGTTAGGGTGCGGGGGGCTCTGGCTGGGGGTCTGGGCTCTAAGGGAGGCTGGTGATGAGGGATTTGAGGTTCAGGAGGAGACTCTGGGCTGGGACAGGGGGTTGGAGTGCAGGGGGGGGGCTCCGGCTGGGGGTGTGGGCTCTGGGGTGGAATGATCTCTGTAAGGCAGAGTTCTGCAGTCCACAGGAGATGCAGAATCCCATTATCCTGATCCACTCCCCAACCTTTCCCACAGTGGAACTGCACCAGTTCTGCTGGGTCAAGGCCTCCACTGCTATGATGGAGGAATAGGATTTGGCCTTAAGAATCTCCTGGTCTGACCCTCTGTGGTGCCACAATGTTGTCACTTAAATCCTGATCTCTCTACCAGCTGCAACACAGCCTGGGTTTTAACACTATTGCTCTCAACACTTTACCGTCACGTCTCCCTACCCTTCTCCTTACCCCCCCCCACCCCCCAATCCCAAAGTGTTCAAAGTCCTAGCTATTTAAAGCTACAACATGGAAATCATGAAACCCTTGACTCCAGTGACAGCAATGACATACATACACTGCTATTGCCACATTCAGATGGCCTTTATTTCTCGTAAAACAAAGAATGAACGCCTTTCACACAGTGCTAGGCCTTTTTTTGTGGCTATGGAAGTGGGTACATTACAGCAGGAAAATGATAGCTGCAGTGGTTTTAGCTATATATCTGTAACATCTTACAATTGCTTAGCCTTTCAAATTAAAGCAGCTAGAAGGAAGGCAAAAGGCAGATCTATTCCCCTTAGAGCCCCATGAAAATTACCCGAAATAAAAGATGGGCACTAACAAACAATTAATACAGCAGTGGCTGGTGAGTTTTATAAATATTTAAATGGAGATGAATTAATACTTTGCGTCTAAGAGGCAGCAATGGGGATTCAGACCTGTTGCTCACATCAGCATATTGAACAGAACCTGCTGCACCACTCTACCACACCTAATGACATTTTTTTTCCATGACACAGGATTTCTTAAGCTTTATGGGGTATAGTGAATGCTTTGTAGATTAGGTGTTTCAACGGCAAAGAGTCCTGTGGCACCTTACAGACTAACAGACGTATTGGAGCATAAGCTTTCGTGGGTGAATACCCACTTCGTCGGATTCAAGTGTTTCAAGTGACTCTGTTCTGGAAGTTAAATCTATCATTATAAGATTATGTTAATAGCTAAACCTTAGCTGTATATGTCAATTTGTACTTCAGAAAACCTGTTATCCTCTGCCTCAATTTAACACTAGCAAAAGACTGAGTGTTTAGCATCTCTTACGTAAATAGAAAATCTAAAGCAAATGCAACCACCGCATCTTTCTATAAATCAAAAGTTCTGAAAATTATGGAGTGACGCTTCAAAGACATGATTATAATTTACAAATGCTAGCTTGGAGAGGGCAGGTTTCTCTGGAAAGCACTTTCAATTACACCAAGCACTTGCAAAATATTCTTGATTAAACATGAGGCATAAGTATCAATAGAGATAATTTGTCTCCTTTTCACTTACTACCAATCTGACCTTATTGTTAATAATTGTAAGAAGTGGCTTTATACATTGATACAAGAACATATATGTATTAAGTCTCATGATCGCTAAGCAGTCTGCTAAGAGTCAGCTTGCTTTGAAGGATCACAAATTATTCACAACAGAGCAGGATTTTTGTTTGTTCCCCACCCCTCGTGATTACATCCTACAATTTTTATACAACATCCTTGTTTTTGCATCTGATATGAAACCCCATAAATCACGTCATTTTCCAGGGAAACTGAAACTAGTTTCATTTGCAACAGAACACTTCCTCCTTCGAACGTCTGTGGCACTTTATAAAATATGTATTGATAGGAGGCCTAAAAATACACATATGGGAGGCAAAGTATTAAAACAGATAATTATTTAGCAGACTGAGCCACAAGGTTTCACACCACGGGGTTCTTATTAGGCATAGTTTCCCAGAAATCAGACTTCTTTTCTGACATACGGTTATAAATATTTTCATTTAAAATGAATAATTTAGCTCATTGAGCAGATAGATTATAAGGAATATATTCCTTGCTCTTTCAAGGTCTCTCAGCAAAAGCTTGAGTTCCAAGAACAGAAGGCAGGACACATGTAAACAATTCAATGTCCTTCCATCTATTTGTTTATTTGTTTGAAACCAGCATTTAATTATTCTCTCTGTGACACACACCATGTATTTTGGTTCCAGTGTCAGTATGATGCTGAAATACAAAGATGCTGTTCCAGCCCTGGCACTTCCTGTTGTGACTTCATATGACACCAAAGATTGTTATCCTCTGAAATCCACTGGGCTTTGATAGCTGAATACTAATGAACCATGGTATTCTTCTTAATGAAAATGGAAAGGCAGCCTTCTTTCCTATCTAATTAAACCAGCAATGACAAATACACTCTAAGCATGGTTTGAGACATATGAATTCTCCACAGAAGTTCTCCAAAAGATACGTGGACAAGGAATCTAGATACCTGAAGATACATTCCGCGTCTATCCCCCTCAAAGTTACTTTCTGACAAAACCCTTAATTCATTTTGCAGCTCAGGATGACATTTTGTGTGTTATACAATGGCCAAACACTGCTCACTTCATTAATGTGTAGAGTCACACTGGCTTCAGCGGGTGAGAATGGCCAGGAAGATGTGGCCCTGTAACATTATTATCATGCTGATGGGATATTGTTATCACGCCACAGCAGTGGTCCATCTCATTGAGCAACATCCCTGCCATTTGAAAACCCTACTGGAAGGGGTCCACCAGAACACGGTTGAACTTAGGGGAAATTCAAGTGGGGATTCAAACTTCACAGCTCGGGCTCATCTCTAAAAGACAAATCTGAAATGGAACACCATACTTGAACTTTGGGGCAGTTTGGATGTGACTCTGTTCTGGAAGTTAAACTCTGTAAAATCCGAACTCTGTAGCTTGCACCTAATTACCTTAGCTTTCTGGATTGAGGCAACTAAAATGTAGTGCTGCTTAGAAGCTCAGTTGGCATTCCCATGAAGTGGCATTAAGTATTAGTCCAAAGAAATGTACATGCAAAAGACTCCCCATCTGACTAGTGGAGAATAGTGGTTTGTTAGCTAACTAATGCTGCTGTGGCAGATGGCTCTTCCCTCTCTCAGAGCACTCATATTTTGCAGTCACTACAGGGTCAACAAAAAGCAGAACTGGGCAGTTTTCTATTAATTGCATGATCTGCCTTGTTTGGTAGACTGACAACTATGCAATTTCCAAGGCTATGCTAGGTTTTCCAAAGAAGGTGTCTCTGCATTAATCATAAGTGAGGAATAAAGGACTAAAAATGATTGCTGAGCAAATTATCTTAACATTCAGCCTCAGCCAGGATCTGGATCTTTATGCCACTAACTTGCTGGTGTATCTTATCCACAGATACAGGTATGTCATGGTGTATTTCATTATATTCAAAGTCCTATATAAGATGGTGCTTCGTGGTATCAACTGTCCTCAGATGTATAATGCTTCACTGCCTCTTATATCAATAGCACTTGCATTATTCCCTTGAAAACAAAAGACAAGGGGAATTGAATGCTATCAAGGATTTCAACTTGATGAGTGAAACAATCCTAATTGAGATTTAATGTACACTTCACCTGGTTAGGCACAGAGCAGAGCCAAGAGAAATGCTTTTGGAACAAAGCAGAATTTTAAAAAAGTTCAAAAGCTAATTAAAAATGGTTAAAATTTAGATGGTTCAAATAACAACCTGTCAGAGCCCAAGACGTGTATTCTTCAACATAGCACTGCTTAGCTTCACAGATAAACATTTGAACTCCCTGTGTTGTTCTCTGCTAACCCAGACACTAATTTAAAAAAATAATTTACCAAAAATTTAAGCTTACCTGCAGAACAGGATGATGACTAAATATTTAATTCCTCTCTCACACATAGTAGGCTATAAAATAGGGAACTTTTTAAAAATAAATCCCTGCATTAAGTACTATTATAAATAGATATTCACCATCGCATAGCTGCTTTCACCTAATTTATTATTGTGGCTTAGAAGTATGCTAAGGGACTGATCCAAGTAACCGGGAATCTTTCTATTGACTTCACTGGACTTTAGATCGGGCGCTTAAGGCAGAGCCTTCTCTGGCCTATTATACCTGCCGCCCATGCACTCCTCCTCCTCTATATATCTTTCTGTAGTTTGTATTCAGGGGTGAAAGTAACTTAAAAGTCTTACCGGTACGGAGGCCCAGCTCCGGGCCCCCAGAAGGGATGGGGCCTCGGGCAGAAGGGGTGGGGCTGGGGGTCAGCCTCCCCTAGCCAGCCCTTCAGCGCTGCCCCAGTGGAGATTTAAAGGGCTATGGGCTCCAGCCGCTGCTGCAGTAGCAGCAGCGGTGGCCAGGAGCCCCAGGGCCTTTTAAATCACCATGCCCTGGGGCAGCTGCCCCTTTTGCCCCCCTCTCAGCAGCCCCGGGGGGGGGAGCAAAAGGGGGCAATGATGTTAAAGCGGCTGTGTACGGGCCCGTACCGGCAGCCACTTCTTACCGGTCTGCTGTACCGGCCCACTTTCACCTCTGTTTATATTACCATGTGCTAAAACATTACAACATGCTATTTCATTGGGCAGTGGTTTCAAGACCTTTACATAAACTTCCCCCTCTCTAGGAATTTCTCAGATTGATCACTGGGTACATCCACAGGTAACGTCAATGGGCTCAATGTCATTTCTGGTGACCTGGGGAGTAGTTGTGAAGTTTATTAGAAACCACTAGTTGTCATATGCTCACATTCATCCAACTCTACATTCAGCATTATGAAGAATCAGAAGACCAGCTTAGCAGATCTAGAAGGCTTGAAATGGTACTAATTGCAGGCAGCTGTTGTAAAAAATCTATATAATAAGAGGGCAACACTGTCACTCTTTGTGTCACTGTGAAGCCTAGAATGTCTGTTGAGTCAATGTGAAGGAATGGATACAGCTGCAAGCATGGCTGATAACTCTTATTGTTCAGAATGTCAACAGGTTCAATCATCACTGGGTTTTGCGGTCTGTTAGCATTCCATTTTTAAATTCTCAGCCATTTTGACTTTACAAATTACACTGCTACAGTAAGGCATATATCTATGCCATGCCAAGGTTTCTAGACCCTTGTGATATCAGAGGTAACTCAAACAATCACCCTCCTTCTTCTACAGCCAATTTGCATTGTTAGTATGAGGGCGACTGCAAAGATAGTGGATTACAGGCCCACACCCGTACTCCCAACTGCCTCCCACAAAAATCAACACACATCTGTCAGCACATCTCCCCCTCAGACACAAATCAGTGCAACCATCCACACAACACAAAGGTATACACAATAACTCCAAACACACAGAGCCAATCATAACAGCACACACCACTCATTTGCAACCTGCACAAATCCAAGCAACTCTGCCAGCACACTCACAATACACAACAGAACAACCAGCACACACAATAACCCCAAGCAACAGTCTGAAGCCTAGAATGTCTGTTGAGTTAATGTGAAGCAACCGAAATCTCTACAAGAATGGCCGAGAGAATTTTTTCTTCAAAATACCACTAGGGTCAATCGTCACTAAGATGGTCTGTTACCTTCCAATTTTTAAGTTCTCAACCATTTTCGGCTTTTTGCACACGTGAATTTATGAATTACACTGTGTAACAGCATGGGTTTTTACCTACTACTAAGAACAATGATATGTAAAGCCTGTTAATTAAACTGCTTGTATTCTATGTGATGATTTGGAACCCTCAGAAGCCTTCAAGTTGTACAATAGCTAACCTATGCAACCTGTGAAATCTTAGTGGAGTTACCCTGGTCCTCTCTTCCCCCCTCCTCATTTATGTTTGTCACACTCGTGTGTTATTTCAAATTACACTGTAAGCTCCTTGGGACACTTTCTTACTATATAATTGTACAGTGTGTAACACAATGGGGATCCTACCCTGACTGGGTTTCTAGGAGCAATCACATTACAAATAATACTATTATGTATTATTATTTGTATTGCTGTAGCATCCAGGGGCCCCAATCATAGATCAGGACACCACTGTGCTTAGAGAACAATAAGAGAGTCCCTGCTCCCAAGAGTTTACAATCTAAGTAAAATTCAAGAACAACACAGATACAGAAGACAGACAGGTGGAGCACAAGGAAACAATAAGAGAATACGTAACAATAATTCATGGCAGAACGTTTTAAAATAAATCAGGCACACTTTCCTTTTGTCCTCCATCCCATCTGTTTCAACTTTCATCTTATCTTACAGAAGTAAAACCAATTGTTGATGCAAATTTTTGGAAAAGGGCTGGGTATAGACAAGATAAAAGCAGTATTTATTTTGCTTCAGCAGCAGCAGCTTTAGATTTACAAAAGAAGAACAAGTAGAACACTGGTTGCTGTAGATGAAAAAAGCTAACACCAGGATGGAGTGCAAGAAACACAGACATAAATTAAACAAATATTTGTTGCACAGCAACAGTTAAACAGTGAGCAAAATGTTCTTATTTAGGATAGTATGTAATTTCCTAAAACAACTAAGGTCTCTTTTAAGGCACCATTTCAGCTGTTTCTGATGTGAGGTTGCTGTACTTTTTCTCATTCTTTATGTTTCTAGTTATTGAGACAATAATAATATAGACTCGTGACTAATTTCAATGTCACATAAAACCAGCAGCATACACATAATGTAGTAATTATCAAAGCAATTGTCTCTAATAACTCTTCAGGGGATCATTATCTATAAATCTGCCACTTTCCCTTTAGAAGTACAACCCTGCCCTGTCAAAAATCAAATTGCATTTTCATTAAAATACTCCAGAAGTTAAGCAAATAAGCTATGGAACCGTGCCTTGCAACAAATCATTATTTCATGCAATAATATATACTGTCGAATACCAAAGTAGAAGGACATTTTTGAAAACAAGAGCTTACATTTTTGATTGGGTTTCCCTACGTTCTTTCTCTCATACTCTCGAAAGATAGTTACAATGGGATGCCACATTACAAGAAATTAAATTCTCTGTATGAATTGCACACATACTTCTAGGGACCAACTGCCAAGCATATATTTGCAATGCGGTCAGACTGTATTCAGGACAGCCAAGAATTATGCATGTATTCAAGGCAAAAGGAATAATTGCATTGAAGTCACTTTGATTCTGAGGCAAGTATATATTTACATGAAAAAGAAGTATAAGGAGAAGGAATCACCCTGCATTATCATGTAAAGTGCACAAATGTTCACGGAAACAAGCACCACTTCACCAAACTCTGAGAGAAAAAACAAAATGGCATCATTAAACATATCTACCACCTCCCATCAAAGTCTGTTCTTTGCAACCACCATTATTTCCCCTCTTTTAATGGCAACATAATTTTTATTAAAGGGTCAACATTCATAAAAGAAAGATAATTTAAAATATACATTAAAATAATTTGTAAATCAAACACTCCTAGCTGTATTTTAAATTCATCCCTCCTCTTGACTAGATTTGTACTGAGGTTCAGATTCTCAGAAGCAAGTCAACCAGCTAAATTTATCCCTGATGTAATTTCACTGACTTCCTGCTCCAATCAAAATCAATGCCAAACCTCCAACTGACTTCCACGGTTACAGGATCAGGCCTTTGGTCTTACTTAGGCAACACTCCTACTGATGTCAGTGGGAATTTTGATTGAGTAAAAACTGATGGATCTGAACCTTTAAGGTGCTAATTGCCTCTGCGCTCTTGATAGGAATTGCAGAAATTCAGCAATTTGAATGATCAGAATCTGAATGATAATCTCATCTCATTGGTTGGTCCATTCTTACTAAGACATTTTTTCAATAAATTGGTTATTGCTAACAGATGAATCTGGTCACAATCTTGGCTATTCTGATGAATGAGAGCTAAGGCAGTGTATCTCAACCAGTGGGTTGCAGTACCCAGCGGCACAAAAGGCAATCAGGGGAGGTGGTTGTGAAAATTTTATTACAAACTAAAGCAAAGAAAATGTTAATCCCCCTGTCTTTGTACACCCTTGCCCTTCGAGGTCAAATATGCTCTGTTAACCTTCAAAACACCACACAAATAAATTATGCAGGCTTCTCATTGTTATCATGGATACATTTTTACTCTTACTTTTACAGTAAATGTAAAGGGGTTGTGCACATTTTAAACTTTGAATAGGGGATTGGCAACCTGAAATAGTTGAGAATCACTAGTCTAAGGAAATTATTATCTGGAAATTTAATAACAACACTAATATTTGGAGTATTGCGCAATTTTAATTTGATGGGGATGGAGTACTGACTCCCAATGTCTCTTTTAGTCCCAATGTCTATCTTTGATGCTGTTTGTTAGTCAGGAATAGTGGAAAGCTGCATTATGGTATGCAAGGATGTTTGCATTTATCACTTTTTGCTTGTCATTTATTCCTGTTTTGCTGAATTATTCATGTTCATTTGTTATAGCAAAAATAGAGAAAGATACAATTTTGAAAAACTAAATGAAATGTTCAGGATTTTTAGGCCATTTATTTTCAAGAGCCATTGAACAGCTTTGCTAAAAGCCTCTTACAAACTTTGGGGAAAATACTGCCTCCAATAGCATGTGTGCTATTTCCTTTGACTTCAATGGGAAGCCCATTCATGTATCCATAGCTAGAAAGGGACTATCTAAAACTATCAGAGTGGAAGGGGCATATAGCTAGATACTTGTAAAACACCCACTTTAAACCTTGAATTCCCATGAAACTGGCCTTGGGTAGGCTCCAGTCTCTGTATGTGAGCCTGTGAGATTTTTTTGTTTGGATTTTGCTTCTCTGAGCTAATTACAAACTCTTTTTTTGCCCAGGCTGGAGGTTGCTATGGACTGAGTCAAAACTATTATCATCAGGAAAGGTGACCTGGGCCAAAAAATTAGAGAGACAAAGGGGATGAGGTTCTCTGGACCAACTACTGTTGGTGAGAAGACAAGCTATTGAGCTCTTCCTTATGTATGGGAAAGGTAGTCAGAGTGTCACAGCTAAATAAAAGATCAAACAGATAGCTAAGGGTAAGTAGTTAGCACATATTCTATGGGACCATTCAAGGTGAAAACATGTTTTTTCTCCTGGATCCATGATTGACTGAACACATCCCCAATAAAAGCAGGAGTTTCAGCAAAGCCATTTAATTTGATTGCTGTTTTGGGGCATGTCTACACAGCAAATGAAGGTGTGATTGTTGAACAGGTAGGCATGCTCATGCTATCTTTAATCTAGCTAGTGCAGATAACAATGAAAGTCCTTGTCTACACTAGGGCTACAGCTACACTACAGAGTTAAGTTGATGCAAATTATACCGATGATCATAAACTGCTATAATTACATCACTTATGTATGTTCACACAGTGCTCCTTCTGTTGGCAGAATGCATCCACAGTTGGTTCTCTAGCATCGACAGTAAGAGCAGTGCACTGTGGGTAGCTATTCCACTGTGCAACTCACAACCTTCTGCACCTAGGAGTTGTGGGAAGGCAGAATGGATTGCAGTGCATCATGGGTGCAGGCTCAACGTCCCATGATGCAGTTTTTTTCTGTCCCATTATCCTATGGGCTTCTGACTATGTTTCATGACATTTTTCAAAAGTCCCTGTTTACTGTACGCCTGCCATCTCTGTCTGAAAGGATGGATCCTGCACAGCTCTACACCGTTGTGGTCAGTGTTATGAACACAATGTGACTGATCATGCAGTATATCATGAGCTTCAAATCTGAAGAGGAATCCTTGGTGCCTCACCTACTGTGTACCATGGAAAGAAACAACACAAGATTACTTTTGGCATTCATGGAGCAGCTGCACAGAGTGGATCAAATTGGACTCCACAGTTGCTGTTGGGATCGGGAAACAAGCACTGAGTGGTGGGGTCACATCGTTATGCAGGTCTGGGATGACTAGCAATGGCTGCAGAACTTTTGGATGTGCAAAGCCACTTTCCTGGAACTATGTGTGGCGCTAGCCCCAGAACTGCAATGCAGATTGAGATATCATTAGAGAAGGTTTTGGAACAAATTGATAAACTAAACAGTAATAAGTCACCAGGATCAGATGGTATTCATTCAAGAGTTCTGAAGGAATTCAAATGTGAAACTGCAGGACTACTAACTGTATCTACTAACTACTAACTTATCATTTAAATCAGGATCTGTACCAAATGACTGGAGGACAGCTAATGTGATGCCAATTTTTTAAAAAGGCTCCAGAGGTGACACCACTATAGGTCGGAAAGCCTGACTTCAGTACCAGGCAAACTGGTTGAAACTATAGTAAATAACAGAATTGTCAGACACATAGATGAACATAATTTGTTGGGGAAGAGACAACATGATTTTTGTAAAGGGAAATCATGCCTCACCAATCTACTAGAATTCTTTGAGGGGATCAATAAGCATGTGGACAAGGAGGATCCAGTGGATATTGTGTATTTAGATTTTCAGAAAATCTTTGACAAGATCCCTCACCAAAGGCCCTTAAGCAAAGTAAGCTGTCATGGAATAAGATGGACGGTCCTCTCATGGATCTGGAAAAAGAGGTAAACAGTGAGGTGGCAAAATTTGCAGATGATACAAAACTACTCAAGATAGTTAAGTCCCAGGAAGACTCCGAAGAGATACAAAAGGATCTCTCAAAACTGGGTGACTAGGCAACAAAATGGCAGATGAAATTCAATGTTGATAAATGCAAAATAATGCACATTGGAAAATATAATCCCACCTATATGTATAAAATGATGGGGTCTAAATCAGCTGTTACTACTCAAGAAAGAGATCTTGGAGTCACTGTGGATTGTTTTCTGAAAACATCCACTCAATGTGCAGCGGCAGTCAAAAAAGTGAACAGAATGTTGGGAATCATTAAGAAAGGGATAGATAATAAGACAGAAAATATATTGCTTCTGTATAAATCTTGAATACTGCATCCAGATGTGGTCGCCCCATCTCAAAAATGATATATTGGAATTGGAAAAGGTTCAGAAAAGGGCATCAAAATAATTAGGGGTATGAAACGGCTGCTATATGAGGAGAGATTAATAAGACTGGGACTTTTCAGCCTTGAAAAGAGACAACTAAGGGGGGATATGATTGAGGTCTATAAAATCATGACTGGTGTGGAGAAAGGAAATAAGGAAGTGTTATTTACTCCTTCTCATAACACAAGAATTAGGGGTCACCAAATTAAATTAATAGACAGCAGGTTTAAAACAAACAAAAGGAAGTATTTTTTCACACAATGCACAGTCTATCTGTGGAACTCCTTGCTAGAGGATGTTGTGAAGGCCAAGACTATAACAGGGTTCAAAAAAGAACTAGATAAATTCATCGAGGATAGGTCCATCGATGACTAGTAGCCAGGATGGGCAGAGATGGTGTCCCTAGCCCCTGTTTGCCAGAAGCTGGGAATCGGTGACAAGGAATGGATCACTTGATGATTACCTGTTTTGTTCATTCCCTCTGGGACACCTGGCATTGGCCACTGTCGGAAGACAGGATACTGGGCTAGATGGAGCTTTGGTCTGACCCAGTACGGCCATTCTTATGTTCTTATGCAAGGACAACAAAACGAGAGCTGCCCTCTTGGTGGAGAAGCGTGTGGCAATCGGCGTGGGGAAGCTGGCAACTCCAGACTGCTACCAGTCGGTCGTGAATCGGTTTGGAGTCTGGAAGTCCATCATGGGGGTTGCTTTCATGCAAGTGCGCAGGGCCATTAGTCAAATCCTGCTCCGAAAGACTGTGACTCTTGCAAATGACTGGCTTTGCAGCAATGGGATTCCCTAACTGCGGCAATGGGATTCCCTAACTGCGGCAATGGGATTCCCTAACTGCAGTGGGGGAACAGATGGAACGCATATTCCAATTTTGGCCCCGGACCATCTTGCGACGGAATACATCAATAAAAGGGGTACTTCTCTATGATATTGCCAGCACTTGTGGATCACTGGGATCGTTTCACTGATATCAACATGGGGTGGACAGGGAAGGTGCATGAAGCACGCATCTTCAGGGAACACTGACCTGTACAGAAAGCTCCAAGCAGGGACTTTCTTTCTAGACCAGAAGATTCCAATGGGGGATGTTGAAATGCCCATAGTGATCCTGGGAGATCCAGCGTATCGGCTGACATAGCTACTGCCTCTCATGGGAGGTGGAGTAACTAATCCAATGGGAGAACTCTCTCCCATCAGCTTAGGGTGTTTTCACCAGAAGCTCTACAGCAGCACAGCTGCGTCAGTGCAGCTGCACCACTGCAGTGCTTCTAGTGTAGCTGTACACACAATGATGATCTGATGGCATGGGTTTCAGTGTGGGCTAGCAACCCAAGCATGTTTCCAGTGTCCCCAGTGGGCTTGTACTTGGCAGCTAGCCTATTCTGCAGCCTGTGCTACCATGTCTTCACTACTATTGTTACCCAAACTAGCTAGATTAAAGCTGGCACAAGTATGCCTCACCATTCTACAGGCACATTTTCATTTGTAGTGGAGACATACCCTTAGAGGGAGGCTGATGCAGTCTTACGTGAGATCTCTGATCCTTATGGAAAACAAAGAAAAATTATTCAATAATTTACCCTGGCTATTGTGATACTGGCATGCAACGGGACAGACTAGCGGGCTGTTATCCCTAACTCCATCAGGTAGTTGAAACCAACTGTGTTCCTTCTCTCTCTCATAGAATTTTGAAATGTATAGTATAAATTCCCAGACATACAGTTAGCTGGTGCCTCCGCAGTGTGTGCCACTCACACCCATTCTAATGCCAGACCTGGCTGCTGCCATAGCTTTGCAGCAGATGCCTGTGGACACGTACACACACACACACACACACCTCTCTTTATGAGAACTGCTTTGTTGTAGCACACTGCCACGACCACCTTATTTTCAGACAGCTCCAGATGTTTCCTCTCCATGTACCGCCACATAGCCATGGTACACATATGCTCCCCCAGCCCACTGATGTTTGCAAGTGATGGCCTGCAACAAAATTAATTCAGACACCACTCTATCCAGCTGGAGAGCAGCCCTCCTTAGCTTCCTACTTACCTCTGTTTTAAAATATGCTTTTTAGTCAGTATAATGCTTTTTAGTTAGTAAAAAAACTTGAAGTTCTTTACAAAGGTATGTAAGCATTATCCTCATTTTACAGATGGGAAACTGAGGTACAATGAGGGTAAATTGTTTGCCCATGGTCAAAGATTGTCAGTTTATTAGGTTTGATTCTTATTCTATTGCCTTATTCATTGGGCCATGCTGCTGTCTCCCTTTAAAAGTGTGGATGTTGATTTTAATTTTCTTTCTTCTCTTCCCAATAATGATGCTGCTTCTGTTGCCCATCTAAATCTGACATTTTACAATGTGGACAATAGGCCTGCTTCAGCTTTTAGCAAAGCAGCAAACCTAGGCAAATGTGCATGAACCCAAACCTTGTCTATAAGTTCAGCTTCAGACATGGAAAAAATGGGTTGAACCTAAATCTTTTCAATCCTCAGTGCCTTGTGACACTCCTACAAATTGGATTTGACACTAGAATTCTCATATTTATTTTGAACTGGATTTGAAATGGTTCTAAGGGGTCTATAAACCTTTATACATTTCTCATATATTTATGACAGAGAAAAGTGTGGGTTTAGAAAACTAAATTTCTGAAACCTCTTATTTTGTGTTGTGCCTTCTGATTTCTGCCAAATAATTTACACAATTAGTAAGTGGTTCCTAACAGTTACATTGAGGGGGCCTGGTTTAATTAAACCTACCAGAAAGGAATTCATTTTAGAGATCCCCACCAAGGAGATATGTTCATCAATAAATCTTGAAAGTAATATATTCAAAATAGTTTCTAATGCATTTTGAAATCCTAGTTGAAACAGGTGGGTAGAATAGTAAAGGCATTCACCCAAATGAACATCCCATGACTTCCCTCTGCTCAACTTCAGCATATTTCTTGAAATTAGTAATTTTGACTCTGAATGACTTTATCTAACCTTAATATCCCTCATGGTTTTCTATTCTCATTTTTGGCAGCAAGTTGCATTGTGCAGCTCAGCTTTGTCAATGTCTTTAGAAGTATGAAACCTCCATTAATATGAAATACACTGTCAAGCAACTTTGCTCCCAGATTGCTTCCACTAACAGCACAGCAGAAGCAGACAGATGCCAGAAGTAATGTGAATATTACCTGTGGCTGATCCCTCACTACACTGACTCATTCTTCTCTAGTGAAGCTTGGCATCAGCTAACAGCACACCCACCACTTATATTTTCTGGAGATTGCCTTTTGTTCCTCCTCAAACAGATATAAATGTCCACAAATCCACACCTGTTTGTATTATTTCATATCACTGGTTTGGAAAAACACAAACAACGTTCAATAATCTTCTTCTGCAACATCATTATGGCCCTTGCTGTGGACAAACCTAACCCTCGAATCTTCCAGATTGCCATGTAACAGCCAATCTGCTTAATCCTGTACCCTGGCAAATCCAAAGACACAATGGAGAGAACACCAGTAATTGTAAAGGAATGGGTACTAAAATCTGTAGAGGCAAAGCCTGCCTGCATCAATCCCCTATTCAGGGCCTGCTCAAACTGAAATTTTGACAAAGGTGTACCAAGAAAAGATAAAATTTATTCAGACACATATTCCATATTGTCTTTTGCAGCCAGAAAACCTCTATACTGTGCTACCAAAGTTCCTTGCTTTATGTATCCTCACAGTGCCTCATGACAACTTAAGGATAGACAGTAAATAAAGTCTCTGGCAATATTTTTCACCTTTGGCCTTATCTTTTTTGGGAGGTTGGGTGTTTTACTCTTCTGTTCTTTGAAGGAGGGTCTACAGGTAGGTTTGCAAACCTTCCTGGATTGTGCTGGAGTCTCCAGGAATTAAAGATTAATCTTTAATTAAAAATTATGTCAGGTGATGAAACCTCCAGAAATATGTCCAACCAAAATTGGCAACCCTAGCTACAGGAGTTTCCCAAGACATCCTTCCAGCCACTGTTTTACATGAGAAGTGTTTGCACACTTCCTAAGTTTTATTTACCCCCATAATAATCAGAAAATGGAATATTTCACTTTTATGGAATAATCAGAGTGTATTAAAGTTAAGGCATAGAGGGTGCATGGGTAATGGTAGTACACTGAAAAGCTAGGGGGTCACAAATCAAATTACTCAATTCAGGGCTCAGCACACATTTGCTACCAGTCTGAAAAGAGCTATTAGTAACCATAGTGAAATACAGAAACTGCTTTTCACTACTGAATCATTACAGAGATATGGCTGGTGAAATGCCTGAGATTTCTACATCCAAGTGGAATGGGTGGAAAGCAAATATTTGCAATTTTCTCTTCAAGCATGAAAATTTTCAGTCAGCCATCCTCACCACAGAATAGTTTTCTCTTTGAGAGAGAGACAACCAATTAGCTGCCCCAAAAGGTGAATTTAAACAAGATTAGCTCTAGATTTCACAGCTGTTGCCCATGGCTGCTCTAAAGACTCAAATATCCGCTGAGGAATGAATCCTCTTTGAGGCTTCTGACCTTGTTGTGCTGAACAACACTTCATCAGTTTCCTGAGTGCAAAAGCAAATTGTTGTACACCCTTGGAAAGAATCCCATTCTTCACAGTTGTGAAGTGTTCAGGCAGGGATCAAATAGGGTGGCTTGATGGGCCTTGGCTTAGAGGTGGCTCTTCTGCTCTAGAATCTAAGCTTTTGTTTAAAATTGTTTAAAGGGACAGATTTTTATTTGCATTAAGTCCACAACCCCTTTGCACTAGTGGCATAAAATAGCCTTGGTGTAAATGAGAATCAGGACCTCAGTCTCTAGCCCTTATTCAAAAGGTGAGTTGAGTGTGAATGGATGCAGTGATGTCCACTTGAGCCTGGAGACAGCCTGAAACAATGGCTCTGAGAAATAAGAGCTGCTCCCATTTGTTTCAGTGGGACATTGACCCTGAAGCCTAATTATAGCATTAGCTTTTCACTGCTGATAGAACACAAAGAAAAAAGAAAAGATTACCATATTATGAAGATCAGCACAATATATTAAAAGTGGCATCTCATTTTGATGTCACAAGCAGGATGAGCATGATTAATTGGTGGAGCTTGGGATACCATCACTGTTTTTTCTTCAATTTGACTTCTGTAAGGGAATAAAGGAGACTTCCCTTATATGCAATACAAATTAAACTGTTAAATGCAGTCAGTGGTAATCAACCAGCCACCTGCTTTTTCTAACCTTCTTTTTTTGTCAGGTAATACAGTTGGAAAGATCCTTGGAAAAAAGCCAGTATAGCAGCGGTGGGCAACCTGCAGCCCGCAAGCAGCCCATCAGGCTAATCTGATTGCGGGCCCCAAGACATTTTGCTGAAGTTGACCCTCCGCAGGCATGACCGCAGGAATGTGCTGGCCGCTGCTTCCTGCAGCTCCCATTGGCCGGGAATGGCGAACTGCGGCCACTGGGAGCTGCGGGGGGCCGTGCCTGTGGACAGTCAACATCAGCAAAATGACTCGCAGCCCACAATCAGATTACCTGATGGGCCACATGTGACCCATGGGCCGCAGGTTACCCACAACTGCAGTATAGTGTTCAGGTCAACATAGAACCCTGGCTGTATTGGCCAAGTATGCGGAGAGATTCTAAAATAAGGCAAGACAGTTTTTAGGCTTATGGTGCTCATAATCTGAAACAGACAACTGCAACAAGGACTATCAGTGGTTTGATTACAGATGTCAAGCATATTCCTGTTTCTACAAGAGAACCCACAAAGACCGAACAAAGAATTCCCTAGCACAAGCAGTACCCTCTCCCTAAATCTTTTGACTATCTTTAATTGTGGTTCAAAAAATTACCTAGACTATCTGGTAAAAACACTACTCAACAATTTCTAATCCTAATGATGTTCAGAAAAAGTTCAGACAATGTAATGTTCTTTTAACACCTTTCCTCTTCTGATCTCTTAATCACATTAGGTGGTCAGAGTTGGGAACTAAAACCTTTTCTCCTCAAACGTCTGAAAATAACTACAGTTTCTTTCAGTACTTTTGATATATTAGCAAATTGCCAAGAAAGAGGAATGGATGTCTCAGGAAACTGCTAATTAAATTCAGAGCAGTTCCCCTTTCCTTCACAGGGTCACATCTTGCCCAGACAGACAGGAAGTTGTTACTGTCTGATGGTTGCTCTGTGGCTTAGAGTAGCTGAAATAGTTAGTGACTTCAGTGGATGTGTATCTTTATCATTAAAAACACTGTCACAATTGGCACTAACTGGAATCCTTGTTGGCAGCTTCACCAGAGGCCCAACCATGAATAGGCATAGACACTGAATTACCCTCTCGGTCCCAATGGTGTCCTGTTCCATTTTAAGTATGATGCACATTGATTGGGGCTTATGCTGCCACTGCTACTGCTTTAAATGCTGTGCGGTAAAAAACTTCAGTCTCCAGGAATTGCAATCAACACCTCAAATGTTCTGCAAAGTCCACCCAAGTGGAGGGATCTTGCTCCATTAAAAATGAGGCCATAATGAAATAATACTTTTTCTTTTCTGCTTTTTTCATTTGTCTTGTTAATTCTACAACTGAAGATCCTAGGCAAATGTCAGCCCTCCTCACAAACCCCACCTAAAAACAAAACAAAACAAAACAAAAAACAAGAAAAGTACTAGTGTACTAGGGATTACTGAACATGGGCTTTGGGTGTTGGACTTTCAAAATCCCTTAATTTAATCTTTTATTTACCTCACCCCTAAAGATTGTGTATCATAGTAATGTTTGCTGCAGAACGAGTCCCTTTGCAGAGTGATGGTGATCACAGGGGCTGAGCTTCTACAGTATGAAGACCTCTCTAGCCACCCTAGCATCTCAGAAACTGGGCAGCTCAGGAACTGAAATCAGATACAGCATGTTATACTGTCACTAGAAAGCCAGGATGGCTCACCTGTTTTATATTTAATTTTACTGTCTTGGGCTACCACTCCTGTTAATATCTGCAACGCATAGGATCATGTTCAGAGGAAGACAAGAGGAACAAATTTATGAAATTGTACAGTAGTTTATTACCTAAAAGGGTAATGATTTTGCAAGGACCAAAGGGTCATTTCTGCCTTTTCTTCCCTCCAAGGAGCACCTGAAATCCTGGGCTATCCCCAAGCATACATTAAATTTGTAAGTCTCTAGGGTGCCACAAGTACTTCTGTTCTTATTACTGACACAATGTATGTGTGCTCATACAAAGAACTGTGTAAGAGAGGACTGATAACACATCTGACTTAGTGACTGCGGGAAAAGCTCAAATCCACTAAAAAACAAGTAAATAACTGTATTGGTTATCAGCATACAGTTATATAAAAAACCCTTTCAGCTGAAATTTGGCATGAATAGCACCTGGGCAAGTAAAGTAGCAGCATGGCTAGATCTCTCTTAACCTGGATTATGTTGGCTCTCAGTTCTTGCTCTTGGTGTGAAGAATTTAATTATTGAGATGTGAACACTGACGCACAGAACAATTTTGCCTGATTATGCATTTTGTCACCCATGTTGCCCTTTGATAAAACGCTACTAAGTATTGCACCTCTCTGAGCATGGGTGACCTGATTCTTGATGGGAAGACTGGTAGTCACAGGGTAAGGTGGCTATGATTTTTTGGGTAGTCCTTTACAATGAAGCAGCTGATTTCAGACATGAAAATGCATGTGCTGGAGTTTTAATAAAGGACTATATGGAATGCAAGGTAACTGTGAATATTGTCATTAATTCAAGCAAAGCTAAGTATGGGTCAGTTAAACTGTGACACAAAGATCGGGTGAAATTTTATCCTGGCTACCAAAATGCCCTTATAATGTGATAACACAAATGTTGTTCATAAAGCATTGTCACTCCTTACATGGATTGTGTGTGATGAGCAGGAACCTGAAATGATGCAGTTTCAGGTGACTGCCAACATGCCAATGACGGAGTGAAGAATTTGAAGTTTCCAGTGGATGGATGTCAATAATTTGTAGTTCCCAGGTATTGGGTAAAAATGTGAGTAACAGTAGTTGCATCTTTTGGCTCATTGAACTGGAGTAAAAAAGGACAGGACATGTCCTAGGATCCCAAGCATTAGTTGGCAGGGATATTGTTGAGAAAGAAGGCACAGTAAAAGAGATACAGACACTAGTCAGTCAGAAAAACTGTGACAGAAAAACTGTGTCAACTTCTTGGTAGCCTCCAATACACTTCGTTTGGATACAAAAATGGCTAAGGGAACATCTTTCCATTAGGGCATTCTATATAATAACAGTGACATCAATATATGACCCCTGCTGTTAATGTCTATTGTAGTCTAACAAACCATTGAATTAGTTTATAAATGTGTCAGGGAAAAATATTTATTTTCACTGGTCTTATTATTAATTGTATGTAGATGGTAGTGCCTAGAAGTCCCATTCAGGATTGAGGCTCCATTGTGCTTGCTACTGTACAAATATATAAGAAAACATGGTACCTACCCCAAAGACCTATTGTATGGAAGTTTTGCCAAAACTGTGTGAAAGGAAAGATATGACCAGGAATTATAAATATCTAGACATTTTCTCATAGTGGAGGCTTTCTTATGTAGGAAACCATTGGGTGAATTTTTTTGGTTGGATAATTTTTGAAAGGTTCCTTATGTAATTAACAATCAGTTAACTGGTCTTTAATCAGTTAATTTAAGGTCCTTGCTTAAAAACAAAGTGATTTGAATTTAATTTTTTTGCTTTCTGGTCTATTTTTAGCTCAGTTACCCAGCTTATTTCAGTTACCTTAGTACATTTGCCTTAGTTCAGTATCTGAAGCTGAAAAGCTGTCTTTAATCTCTGATACCCTTTGGACACTTGGCTATAGGAAGAATAGTGTGAGGTCTGCTACAGAAGTCCGTCAGTTTCAGCACATTTCAAGAAAGGAGCAAGGGTCATGAATCAGCGACTAAAGCTCATCATGCTGCAGTTTATGTGTATGGCAAAAAAGGATCCAGCTATCTCCAAGAACAGTAACCTTTTTATTGGTTCAAATGACTTATCTATATTTCACTTTGAGCAAGTATTGCAAAGAAGTTCACAGAGAATCAGGATTAGTCCATATAGGTAGAATCATAGGACTAGAAGGGCCCTTGAGTGAAGTCACCTTCACTCATGGCAGAATTATTTAGACCAGGGGTAGGCAACCTATGGCACACGTGTCAAAGGCAGCACACAAGCTGATTTTCGGTGGCACTCACACGGCCCGGGTCCTGGCCACCGGTCCGGGGGGCTCTGCGCTTTAATTTAATTTTAAATGAAGCATCTTAAACATTTTAAAAACCTTATTTACTTTACAGACAACAATAGTTTAGTTATATATTATAGACTTATAGAAAGAGACCTTCTAAAAACATTAAAATGTATTACTGGCACGGGAAACCTTAAATTAGAGTGAATAAATGAAGACTTGGCACACCACTTCTGAAAGGTTGCCAACCCCTAATTTAGACACGTGTTTAGACATCCTTGACAGGTGTTTGTCTAACTTGCTTTTAAAAATGTCCAGTGATGGGTTCCTTTAGGACTAGGCTGGCCACCTCAATTCCCCGATTCAGGTTTCCAGAGTATCAGGATTAGACAAATTGACAGATAAATTCTGACCAGCTAAGAAGTTACTATTATTTCCTTCATTAACGAACTGCTTGCTGTGCAAAAACAATGAGATCTGACAGTCAGTCTGTATGCTTTCTGGCTCATGCATCATCACCAGTAACCCTGAGATGTATTACATAGTGGTTGCCTTTACAACTTTCTCAGATGTCTTTGCTACCATACTATTCATGTTATTCCCTAGGTATACCTTTCATAGGAAAAATGTGGAAAGCAGTGCTGACATTATCTAGCAACAAAGACAAAGCTGTAAAGATTTTAAGGGTGATAACTATCAATGTAGTTTAAGGTACAATTGCAATGTATATTTTTGTACATTTCTACGTAAATACTCTGCAGCTGCAATTTAGTAATTCTGATGGTGACATGCAAGCCCCAAAATTAAATCCAGCTCATTCGCCCTTAGTTATGTTGGCCCTATAGTGACTACTGAAGTAAAAATTAGCCAAAATGTATGGTTGTCAATAAAGTCAAATGGAATGACTCAAAATTAACACAGGAAACAGGTCTGTAGCATATGAAGGAAATGTTTCTACAGAGTCCCTTTTCTGAGCATAGCTGCATGATAAGGCCATAATCCAACACCCAATAAAATCAATAGGAGGGCTCCCATTGAGATCATGGGTATTGGATTGCCCCCTAAGTGAAATTTTATTTAGCTGAGAGATGATGAGCTGAAGTCTATGTGAGTTGAGGGTGTTCAGTATCTCTTATGATCACTTACTACACTTATTATTGTAAGTAATATGATCACTTATTACACTTATTACGACACAGAGTGATGACAGGATATGACGCTGGGGGAGGTACATTCTATATATATATTTAGATGTGCATCTACAGCGATACCTATTTACAAATCACAGAGAAAAAATGAAGCCAAAATCAGATGATGGCCACAACACAGGAGTGGGCTATTACATCACTGTCTGAAAATGTGTGAAACAGGTCAGAAAAGGAAAACCAAGAAGACGAGAGTAGCAACAACAGCAGAAACCAGAAAAACAAAAGTACTGATGGAAAATGCAATATAATATGAAATGTAAAGTCATTTTTGTGACAGTGTAGGTAGTTGCTATGGGTAGATTAGTCAGTAGCTTGGGAAATTTTATTTTAAGGCAGTCTTTGGTGACTACAATAGCTGCAAATATGATTATTAAGTTGTACTGACAAATACGCATTGAACAGAACTTGTCAACATTTTCCAAGTTATTGAAATTTCAACCAAAATATTAAAAAAAATGTTGAAAATGTTTTGAACCAGCTCTAACATTTAAGCTTGTACAGGTTCCCTGGACAAATTTGGTCTGAAGCTTTCTTTATCCATTTATTTTGATCATTTCTCTATGCAGACTACACAAAGGGATGAAATCCTGGCCCTTCTGAACTCAATGACAAAACTCCCATTGACTTTGATGGGGCCAGGATTTCAACCAATGTATGTAAGGCATAAGAAAATTAAAGGAAACTAAATTGGGAAGTATTGCAAATACCAGTGAGGACTGAAAAAAAAACAATACTAAGGGACATAGAAAGAAAGCAGAAATACTATATGAGCAGTACATTACTAAATATGATTCAACATGGAAAAATTAATAGATAAGGGGAATAGGGGAAAATAATGTGAAACAGAGGAAAAGAAA
This sequence comes from Natator depressus, assembly GCF_965152275.1. NCBI lineage: Eukaryota > Metazoa > Chordata > Testudines > Cheloniidae > Natator > Natator depressus. The sequence goes on along the minus strand of NC_134236.1, from coordinate 182,087,534 downwards.
ACCTGAAAAAGCAGTAGTGACAAAAATTCCGAGCAGTGGTCAAGTACAGCAAACTGGATACAAACCTGCAGTGCAATACAATAAAAGAAAAAAATGCATATACAGTTTGGGGCTGCAAATGTAAACTTTGGGTAACATATTGAAAAGCACCTGGGGGCAGATTTTAAGGGTATTTAGGCACCTAGAGATTTAGATAGGCACCTAGTGAGATTTTTGAAAGTGCCTGGGTACCTAACTCCCACTGGGCATGAAGGGATTTCTGAAAATCTCATTAGCTGTCTATCCTTAGGCAACTAAATATCTTTAAGAATCTGGCCATTAAAGCCTAAATCTCCTTGATTTCCAGCCCTTTGACTTTCAATGCAACTTCAGCTCCTAAGTGACTTAGGAGCCTTAGAAAGCTTTTGTCCTTCATTATGCCATCCTTACAGAATTCTGCATAAAGTTCTAGGATGGTGCATATTACCAGAAAGATTTCAAGGAATTCATTTATGGGTAAATAGACAGACCAGAAAGAAATAATGGGTCAGATTTATCTCTGTTATAACTTCACTGTTATCAACAAAGTTAGACTAGAGATGAATTTGGTTCCTTATATATTTCTTGGTTAAATGAAAATTTAAATTTAAATATAAAGACACCAAGACAGCAGAACAATCAGTATAACTAAAAGCAGTGGGATGAAACTGAGGAACAGAAAAGATGAGCTGAGTATCAACAAATGTTCATAACATTGAGCTGTATCAGACTAAGGAGTAGTCTCTTAATGGAAGTGGTGGACGGGCCATAAGCTGCTGTACAGGTAAATGATTTGCACTCAAGAACAGATTGTAGGGAGAAATCCTGCTTGCTGGTGGACAAGGTATTTTCCCATTCTAATTCTCTGTAGGCTAAATTACACTGGTGCACTACCATCATGATTTTATTTTATTAAAAACATTTACCAGGTACAACAGCTATCTCAGAAGCATATATTGTATATGTTGTGCATCATTATTTTATTCCAGGTTTTTTTGTTCTTTGTCTCTGTAGACAGGTACACTTACTGTTGAAAACAGGAAGCAGCTATGCCCACTCTGGGCTTCCCCACAGCAGAGTAGTGCTGACAACTGTTAATTTTTCAGGTTACCTCAAATGCACATGCATGTGTGTGCACATCCCCCCCACACACATGAAAGAATATCTTCCCTCACTCTGCCTAGGATTTCTTCCTTAATAAGAATTAGTCAAAGTCCTGAAGCACAGTCAAGTTTTTAACTGTTCTTAGGCTATCTCTTCTGAATTTCTATAGAATATTGATTCCTGACTTAAAAGTACAATTATCCACATAATTAAGCTGCCCAGGTGAATACTAACTCTGGCTGATTAAAGGACTATTTTAAATGTACAGATATTTCAATGATTAGAAAGCAGGGGCAATATTAATTTGATTTTTCACTATTTATTGCCACAAGTTTTTAGAGAAAAGCTCTTAATATAGGTAAATTGCTACACTTCAGGATGTAATCCACATCAAGATACCTGTGCTTATTTGCTTTTCAGGAGCATCTGAGGAAAAATGTCCTAGAGTAGTTAATAATCATTGTTTTCTTGAAGGTCAGAAAGCTCATTTCAATACTAAACTCTAGAGTACAGATGTTGGTCTTTGAGATTGCCATAACTCTAGCACTTCTTATATTAAGCAAATGGAAGCATAACCTAAATTCACTTTCTATAAGTTATCTGGACGCATCCCTCCACAGTCTAGCTACAATTTAGGCAGATTTAATACACAGTTCCTCAGGCTGCCCTGCCAATTACTTCTGTGCTGACCTGGAAGGATCATTAATATTAGGGAGTCGAGAGGCAATTCAATTTCCATGCTGGCTCAACCCTAAGCCTCTTCTAAGTAAAGGCTGTCAGCTGTGTCAAATTATGTATGATGCCTAGGTGTTGTGGAAGACTGTCTATTAGGGAGTAGAGCTGGGAATGGCAAACTCATTTCACTAAATTTTCCAGCTGAACATGTACTATCATCTAAAATGTCACACGGCCAGAGTTATTGGAAATGAGATAATCTAACATAACCAAATATATTCAGATAAAACAGTGATGGGGGGAGGGAGAAACAAGATTAGCATTAGAGATGATCAGTATCATGAGCATCACAATATACATTCATATTTTAATAAATGTAAGCATGTATGTTTAAAAAATGAGGTGAAAAAATCTCTGTAAAAAAAACCTCCTGTTAATGTAACCCTGTCACCCAATGCATGGAATTTATACAGTATACCAAGTAAGCCACAATGACCAAATTTTGAGATTTAATCCCATCACTCCTAATGATAGGAGTACTATCATAGAATATCTATGACACTATCTGTCATCCAAATATAGATACTACTGTCTAAAAGATTAAGATAATTTAGATCCAATTCTATACATAACCTTTTTACAAACATGTCATAAAAAATAGAAAACTGGCTCAACATACCAGTTAATGTTTATAACTTGTAAATCAAAGTACATTCCTACAATGCTCTTCCTAAATATATTCTCCTCTGAAACAAAACAAGTAATCAAGAAAGCTTTTCCTCCTTTAACTTCTGTCTCATAATAAGTGTAAGATGTGAAAATATACTTTTTCTAGTATAGCAGTTCCTACCTTATCCCCCTTCTAGTATAGAGATTCCTACCTCATCCCCTTTAAAGACCCTAATCCCCTTTCATCCACTTTACTCCTCCATACAGAGTATTGTCTGTACTCACTATCAGCATACAGTTGTCCCATCTGGTAACAGTCCTGCTTTTCCTAGCTTTAATTCCCATGGTGCATGTAGACTCTATAATAACAAGGCATTTTCACTATTGTTGTGGAGTCTAACGACTGGGAAGGGATCACATTGCTCCCAAAGGAGCTCAGTGTTCACACACACACAAACACACACCTTACTACTTGTTTTCAAGTATTTGTAATCTTTCAAGCTTTGTAATCAATGCTACTTTACATTGATGCTTTGGAGGTTTGTTAATAAAAACAGCTTGCTTTTGATGTTAGAAATGAGCAAATAAATAATCAATCTTCTAAAAAAACCACACAAATGCTTTCATTATCACTGGCATGCAGCTATTTCCCCCCTATAAATTAAAATGAATTAGTTAAAAGAAATATGATGCTATTTTGCATTACATATTATGAAATATTTGTTCATCAGATTTAGTCATTCATTTGTATGCATTCTATGTTAACAAAACATGCATATAACTCACAGAAATTCCAGTTCTGCAAATGCTCAGTAAGAAAGAAAAACAAACAACAAAAAAAAAAAAATCCATGCGTGCACACGCTCACACACAAACACACATTATGTGCCAAAATAAAAAGCATGCATGGTCAGGGTTTAAGCAGCTTTCTAGAATAATTACTACGTTATTAATAACAAAGTAGCCTGGCAACTATTTTAAGCGGTTTTTATTCATGCTTTTATTGGAGGTTTCTGAATTTCCCCTCCACCCCCCTTTTTACTCTTTTACTCAGCAACATGCTAAAAAAATCTCTATGTAAAGCAGCAGATAAAAAGGAAGCATCCATGCCCAGGTTTTAAAGCGTTATTTTCTTGTAAAAAGATATTAAAATTTAAAAGCCTTTCTATATTTAACAGATATTGTGCAGAAATTCAATCTCAATATTAATGACATGCAATCTCCAAGAAGACATACTCTAATTTTTTTAAAAAAGTCATTTTTAGTAATCGGTGCAAATGCCTTTTTTATTTTGCTGTTAGACTAATGGTATCTTAAACCCTGCATGCTGCAGTGCTTAGCCTGTGCTCTGCATCAGCTGTGATAGAAGAAGCTACCTGAGAGGTTTCACAGTGCCATTTCATATCCATGTCTGCCTGGCTACCCTGCGTGCTTATAGCTTTTTTCTTAATTCTTAATGGAAATCCTAGGAAATTTAGTCCATCCTCTGAAATCAATACTGATGACAGGAGAGCTCCCTGACTCAGTGGGAGATCAAGATGATAAACTGCCTGCGCATCAGCCTGGCCTATCAGTGCCCTGCACACAGATGGGCGAGAAAAGACACAGAGAAGGCTCTATCCGTCACGTGTCACAGGAAAGCCAATGGCTGACACACTGCTGCAGTAAGAGATGCTGCAGTTTGTTCTGCAGATGAGAAGTACTGTGTATCACCATCAAGCGCCAGTATAGTAAAGTTCTGGCAGAATAGCCTGCTTATTCCCTAGCTCTTGATTGTAGATGCCAAATGAAGGCGCAGTTTTGATTTAATGTATGCATCATATGATTCCATTTATAAGGAATACTGCCTGCACAGCTTTACACTCTAACCTAAAGTGATTAAAGCAGAAGGAGAGGAAGAGGGATATAATAAATTCCAATACTCTGATCCTTTTAAAATATTGTGGTGTATTTCTCTTCAGCTGATTACTGTGTTTTAGCTTGCTATTAAATTAGCAACCTTAAATTGTGCAATTAGCTTGCATCTCTTTATAATCGCCTCAAAGCCCGATAACTGTAATTATAGTTTTATTCCCAAGCTAATGAATGACCATTTTTTCTATGTCATGTTTATAATGAGTATTTTATGTGATTATTCTGTAAAGACAATTATGTCCCAAAAGTAGAAAAACAACAAAATATAGAAGATTTATTTTTATTTTGAAGTCCCCAAAATATAGTGACTGAAGAATTATTCTGTATCTGCCATAGACTTATTTACCATAACACTGTCCTTACTATGAAAGTTACAATAATTCTTTCATAAGGAGAGAATGAACATCTGGGTTACCATATGGAAACCTTTTCTAAAGTACATCTGCTATCATTGATCAGACTGCAACAAGAGATATATTGCACAGTTTTTCAAGGGAAGTGAAATGGTATGTCAGATTCGACAAAGAAGGTTACCTGTAAAAAATACTGTAGTGTTTTGTAACCAAGACACACACAACTGAACAAATAAACAAACCAAACTACATTTTACTGCAATGGACATTGAAATTATACACTTTTAAAGTAATATAGTTCTGCTTTATTAGTCCTCTATTCAATACAACTTTGTGCTATGCAAATTTTCACACAGATACAATAAGTCATGACAGCTCCAAGGGTTAATGATATCAAGTGCCTATCTCCTTCTCCTTTAGGGCTTTTGCAGAATCACTCAAAATTACTTAGAATAATGAATATCTACAGTAAGAAAGAAGACAAGAGCTTTGGAACATGAAAGATGAAATTAACTTAGCAATTACTTTAACAAAAGCCCAGAGAATGTAACCTATTTTGAACATTTTGAACGTCGCTGTTTTATTCTGGGTTACCATGTTGCACATTTCATTATTTATTTAGCAGTCCTTTTCCTTTGATTTTTGGCGTTGCTGCTAGTTTTCAAATCAGTTTGATTCAATGCAGCCTCTCATATAAACACAACTGTCTCTAAAATAAAAATGGACCTGATCCTTCCAATGACTTCAATGGAAGCTGTAGGTCATCAGAACTATACTGGAGTCAGGTCCATGGTATCCTCTCAAAGAACACTATTTTAAATATGTTTTTAAATCAATATTCTCTTGTGTTGGATAGGAAATGCAATCCTTTATTAAGATATGCACAGAAATATACATATAGACACATACACATGCACATAAATGGCTGCTAAAGATAAACTCCAGTAAAATAAAAATCATGGTTTTTCTGTATAACCAACCCGCTGTACACCAATACAATGAGTGAACTGATTAATTAAGATTAATTCTAATATAAGAAACTCCAGGACCTTTTCTATATCCTATGTTTAGGACCAAGTTCTATGCACATGCATATGCACATATAATTTAGTAGGTGCCATATATGCCCAAATATAGGCAGAATTTAGCCTTTATGTTTTAGACTATTCAATATTTTAATTGCAAGCTTGTATAACATAGTATTCGACATCCTGTGAACTGTAAAATCACTGTTAACAGCAGGGCTAGGTAGCAAAGAGGATGACTGCATTACCCTTATTGAACACTACTGCTGTTTGAATGAATTCACATCGCTTCTGATCTAGCCAATATTTCTGCTTGAACAAAGGTCTTTAGTGATAAAGAAAATGTTGTGTGGCTTTCTGGTAAGTGTAGTTATTACTTACTTATAAAGTGCGAGTATGTTTGGTATGGTGCAATGCACAGATTAAGGGACAGTCCCTGCTCTGAGTTTCCCACCCCTGCACTATGGCATAATTAGAATCAGCCGTGAGATGGAGCCTTACAGTAGGCTTTAGGGGAGAGTGATAGAAATGGGGAGCAAGTGGGGTTAGGAAGCATGAGACCACCCACATATATTTTTCTGGTTTTGTTTTCTTCTAGCTCCATTGGGCACAGATCTCACCTATATTTTGACAGCTGTTGGGAGAAATGGTCAGAATTGCAAACTTCTCAGCATCTCAGTTGGTGTTGGTCCTGCTTTGAGCAGCGGACTGGACTAGATGACCTCCTGAGGTCTCTTCCAACCCTAATATTCTATTATTCTGTGATTCTATGATCTCCTCTCAGTGCAAATTTGGTACTTCCTACAAAGATTGGGAAGACCCTAGCATTTGTCTGCACGTGGTTCTTCTGCACAAAGGTGGAAGCAGGGTTGGGGTGGGGGGAGAGACAGTGGGTGCACAGCTCTACAGCAAATCCTGTTTGTTAGTCTGCAGGATCATAGCAGGGGTCAAGAATCTGCTGCTGTGGAGCTATTCACCCAGCATCTTTGCTAAGGAGATACAAGGGTTGATGTAGTCTCACAGCTTCAGATCTGCTCTGCATCCTTGGGGAAGGAGTCCTTCCTTGAAGATTCCCAGCCCATGACCTACATTTGGGTTGTGCATTGAGTGGGAAGATTTGGGGGAAAATAACAACCATTTTTTTTTAAATAAAAAGGCCCAAAACTGTTCTCATTATGAAAATCCTGTGAAGTTAGACTATTAAATGAAAGTACATACATTTTAAATGGGCCAAATTTGGACTTTCTTATATACTCTTTACTCAAGCTTCCATACATCTCATTATTTGGCCTTCTCAAACAATAATGGCAAACTTATCTATGGTATTCTGCTTGAAATATGATGTTCTGTAGCATGATTTTATGCTATCTCCATAAATAAAAAATGGTTCCTCATGTTGCCACTCTAACTAATCGGTGGATAAATGAGGTAGTTTGAACAACAGTATGTACGAAGGATGTCAGATCCTGAATCTCAAGCTTGTATAGATTCCTTTATAGAGCAGAGATGTCTAGCTGAAGTCTTCCTGTAATGCCAATGGAAATCTGGTGCAAGTATAAGGGCATTCTTATTAACTTCCTCATTTGGTCAAAAGGGTGCAACACAGACTCTGACTGTCCCGTGTGAAATCTGTCCTGTTTAACTATAGAAACAGGTTTATAGCATGGAACTTGCTCAGACTATCCTTCACATTTGTCAATGTTTGACCTTTAAACCTTCAGTGATGCATGATAATGAACACCAACTCTCTTCTTCTACCCAAACTCAAGAACTCTCCTGTTCATCAGAAACAAGGGGTCCTCTCTCTCATATATATTTATATAGATACATCTACATCTTCACAGATAATTGTGTAGTTATTGTAACATACAACATTTATAAAAGTGTCTTTTATCCCAAAGAATCCTGAAGGGTTTAAAAAAAAAACTATGGCCCCAATTTAACAAATCAATTAAACACATGTTAACCGTAAACATAAGTACTCATGGGCTTACATTTAAGCATGTGCTTAAGTGCTGTGTTGAATCATGGCTATGTGCACAAAGCACCACTGAAAACATAGCCACGTAAGGAGGTGGTCGAGGATAGTTAACAATAAATTTCCTGGCAAGGACATGAGGGCAAACCTCTGCACTTATAAAAAGGGCTAGCAGTTTTTTTAACACACACAGAAAAGACAACATCAGCATTTTGAATGCACACCTGAGAAACCCACACAGCAAACTTACATAGTTCAGAGAAAGGAAAAATTGAGCCAAACCTGATCAGATTTGATTCACATATGTATATGCATACAGAGAGATAAATACAGTGTGCATATATATACACACACACAGACATACACATGCATAGTGACAGGTTTCAGAGTAGCAGCCGTGTTAGTCTGTATCCACGAAAAGAAAAGGAGTACTTGTGGCACCTTAGAGACTAACAAATTTATTTGAACATAAGCTTTCGTGAGCTACAGCTCACTTTATCGGTTGCATGCAGTGGAAAATACAGTGGGGAGATTTTATATACATAGAGAATATGAAACAATGGGTGTTACCATACACACTGTAACAAGAGTGATCAGGTAAGGTGAGCTATTACCAGCAGGCTAGAGAGGGGAAAAAAAACAAAAAACCACCCTTTTGTAGTGATAATCAAGGTGGGCCATTTCCAGCAGTTGACAAGAACGTCTGAGGAACAGTGCGGGGTCGGGAGGAAGGGAATAAACATGGGGAAAAAGTTTTACTTTGTGTAATGACCCATCCACTCCCAGTCTTTATTCAAGCCTAAGTTAATCGTATCCAGTTTGCAAATTAATTCCAATTCAGCAGTCTCTCGTTGGAGTCTGTTTTTGAAGTTTTTTTGTTGAAGAATTGCCACTTTTAGGTCTGTAATCGAGTGACCAAAGAGATTGAAGTGTTCTCCGACTGGTTTTTGAATGTTATAATTCTTGACGTCTGATTTGTGTCCATTTATTCTTTTACATAGAGACTGTCCGGTTTGGCCAATGTAAATGGCAGAGGGGCATTGCTGGCACATGATAGCATATATCATATTGGTAGATGTGCAGGTGAACTAGCCTCTGATAGTGTGGCTGATAGGCCCTATGATGGTGTCCCCTGAACAGATATGTGGACACAGTTGGCAACGGGCTTTGTTGCAAGGATAGGTTCCTGGGTTAGTGTTTTTGTTGTGTGGTGTGTGGTTGCTAGTGAGTATTTGCTTCAGGTTGGGGGGCTGTCTGTAAGCAAGGACTGGCCTGTCTCCCAAGATCTGTGAAAGTGATGGGTCGTCCTTCAGGATAGGTGGTAGATGCTTGATGATGGGCTGGAGCGGTTTTAGTTGGGGGCTGAAGGTGACGGTTAGTGGCGTTCTGTTATTTTCTTTGTTGGGCCTGTCCTGTAGTAGGTGACTTCTGGGTACTCTTCTGCTCTGTCAATCTGTTTCTTCATTTCAGCATCCCACCATCAACCTCAGCCTGGACCAGTCCACACAAGAGATCCACTTCCTGGACACTACGGTGTTAATAAGCGATGGTCACATAAACACCACCCTATACCAGAAACCTACTGACCGCTATACTTACCTACATGCCTCCAGCTTTCATCCAGACCACACCACAAGATCCATTGTCTACAGCCAAGCTCTACGATACAACCGGATCTCTTGTGTGGACTGGTACAGGCTGAGGTTGATGGTGGGCTGCTGAAGTGAAGAAACAGATTGACAGAGCCAGAAGAGTACCCAGAAGTTACCTACTACAGGACAGGCCCAAAAAAGAAAATAACAGAACGCCACTAACCGTCACCTTCAGCCCCCAACTAAAACCTCTGCAGCGCATCATCAAGGATCTACAACCTATCCTTAAAGAGAACCCATCACTCTCACAGATCTAGGAAGACAGGCCAGCCCTTGCTTACAGACAGCCCCCCAACCTGAAGACAGAGACAAACACCTATAAGATCTCTATCAACCATTCTTACAACTACAGTACCCACCTTTTTTTTTTTTGCTTGGGGCGGCAAAAAAGCTCGAGCCGGCCCTGACAGGAAGTCAGACTAGATGACCTGGTGGCCCCTTCTGGCCTTACACTCTATGACTCTAAAACCAAAATATTATTAAAAGATAAAATTAAAAGTTGTTTTAAACCTAATGCTTAAAGCCAAGCCATCTGCAGAAGAAACAGGAAGAAATCTTGCTAATGGCTAGCTCCAATTTGTAAAGAAGCCAGGGAGCTAGGAAGAGACAATCACAAGGAAGAAAAAAAAGATAAATAATCTTTCACTGGAAAAATTAAAGATCACTTCTGACATAAATACAGAGCAGCATTCCAAGCCTCTGGAGGTATTATGCCTGTGCCTCATTAATTAAAGATAATCCAGAATTACAATGTTTAATTATTTGCAAAGATTCACTGTATTTTCCATATCTACAAGAAAATGCCAGTTGGCACATGCAGAAATTCTTTGACTCCCAAGGTCCATTACATAAAGAACAGGATTTATGGGCTCAGTTCATACTGTGCCAAAGCTGAAACTGGCACAGAACTCAGATAAATGTGGCTTTATACCACTGTGCACCTCCCATATCCTGGGCTGGCTGGGGACTGCTTTGACCCCGGGTGCAGGTTACAGAAATCTGAAGGCTACCCTTCCTTGCACTTGGCTGGCCATGGCCCCAAAGGGCTGTTGTGACACCCCCTGTTCCCCCCATTTCTATTCCCTACTATTGAGCGCATGTACGGAAAATAAGAAATTGTACATTTGCAAGTTGCACTTTCAGGATAAAGAGATTGCACTACAGTACTTGTATGAGGTGAATTGAAAAAATACTATTTCTTTTGTTTATCTTTTTTACAGTGCAAATATTTGTAATGAAAATAATAATATAAAGTGAGCACTGTATACTTTGTATGCTGTGTAGTAATTGAAATCAACATATTTGAAAATGTAGAAAACATTCAAAATATTTATAATAATTTAATTGGTATTCTGTTATTGATTCACAGTGCAATTAAAACTGTGATTAATCACAATTAATTTTTTTAATCAGATTAATTTGTTTTGAGTTAATCACTTGAGTTGACTGTGGATAGAAAGCTGGCTAGATCATCGGGCTCAATGGGTAGTGATCAATGGCTCGATGTCTAGCTGGCAGACGGTATCAAGCGGAGTGCCCCAGCGGTTGGGCCTGCGGCTGGTTTTGTTCAACATCTTCATTAATTATCTGGATGATGGGATGGGTTGCATCCTCAGCAAGTTCACGGATGATACTAAGCTGAGGAGAGAGGAAGATACGCTGGAGGGTAGGGATAGGGTCCAGAGTGACCTAGGCAAATTGGAGGATTGGGCCAAAAAAATCTGATGAGGTTCAACAAGGTCAAGTGCAGAGTCCTGTACTTAGGACAGAAGAATCCCATGCACTGCCACAGGCTGGGGACCCACTGTCTAAGTGGCAGTTTTGCAGACAAGGACCTGGGGATTACAGTGGACGAGAAGCTGGATATGAGTCAACAGTGTGCCCTTGTTGCCAAGAAAGCTAACAGCATATTGGGCTGCATTAGTAGCAGCACTGTCAGCAGATCGAGGGAAGTGATTATTCCCCTCTATTCGGCACTAGTGAGGCCACATCTGGAGTATTGCATCCAGTTTTGGGGCCCCCACTACAGAAAGGATGTGGGCAAATTGGAGGGCAACGAAAATGATCAGGGGGCTGGGGCACATGACTTATGAAGAGAGGCTGAGGGTGTGACAGGTTGGGTCACAGAGACCCCCTTAGGACTGCCACCTAGTGTGCTGAGACTACCTCTGAGCCCATTTTCCCTGGCAGCTTGGGACTTCAGAACCCTGCCTTGTTGAGCCAGACATGCCACAGCTCCAACACAGACCCAGGGTCTGAACCACGTCACCCAAAAACTGCAGACTTAACTGAAAATGGCTTTGAAAGTGCTCCTGTCTCTAGCACCCAGATACCCAGTTCCCAATGGGATCCAGACTGCAAATAAATCTGTTTTACTCTGTATAAAGCTTATACAAGGTAAACTCATAAATTGTCTGCCCTCTATAACACTGATAGAGAGATATGCACAGCTGTTTGCTCCCCCAGGAATTAATTACTTGTTCTGGGTTAATTTATAAGCAAAAAGTGATTTTATTAAATATAAAAAGTTGGATTTAAGTGGTTCCAAGTAATAACAGACAGAACAAAGTAAATTACGAAGCAAAATATAACAAAACCATGAAAGTCTAAGCCTAATACAGTAGGAAACTAAATGCAGGTAAATCTCACCCTCAGAGATGTTCCAATTAGCTTCTTTCACAGACTAGACTCCTTTCTAGTCTGGGCCCAATCCTTTCCCCTGGTACAGTCCTTGTCCCAGCTCAGCTGGTAGCTAGGGGATTTCTCATGACTGCAGCTCCCTTTGTTCTGTTCCACCCCCTTTTATAGCTTTGGCACAAGGTGGGAATCTTTTGTCTCTCTGGGTCCCCACCCCTCCTTCTAAATGGAAAAGCACCAGGTTTAAGAATCATTTCAGTACCAGGTGACATGGTCACATGTCCTTTGAGACCCCAAGCCTTCATTCTTCCTGGCCTGACTCACAGGAAGGCTTGCAAGTAAACAGAGCCATCTATAGTCAATTGTCCTGGTTAATGGGAGCCATCAAGATTCTAAACCACCATTAATGGCCCACACTTTGCATAATGACAATAGGCCCTCAGAGTTATATTTATATTCCTAGTTCAGATACAAGAATGATCCATTCATACAAATAGGATGAACAAACTCAATAGATTATAAGCTTTGTAATGATACCTTACATGAGACCTTTTCCATGAAGCATATTCCAGTTACATTATATTCACACTCATTAGCATATTTTCATAAAATCATATGGAGTGCAACATCACACAGGGAACTGGGTTTATTTAGTCTGCAGAAAAGAAGAGTTGGGGGGATCTGATAGCAGCCTTCAACTACCTGAACAGGGGGTTCCAAAGAGGATGGAGCTTGGCTGTTCTCAGTGGTGGCAGATGACAGAACAAGGATCAATGGTCTCCAGTTGCAATGGGGGAGGTGTAGGTTGGATATTAGAAAAAAAACTATTTCTCTAGGAAGGTGGTGAAGCACTGAAATGGGTTACCTGGGGAGGTGGTGGAATCTCCATCCTTACAGGTTTTTAAGGCCCAGCTTGACAAAGCCATGGCTGGGACGATTTAGTTGGTGTTGGTCCTGCTTTGAGCAGGGGTTTGGACTAGATGACCTCCTGAGGTCTCTTCCAACCCTAATTTTCTTTGATTCTATGGTTCTATGATAATTGACACCCCTAATTCAAATGTTCTTCCCATTGACTTCAATGGAAGCAGGATAAGGCTTTTACAGTCTATTACATCTCAAAGAATGTCAGGAGTGACCCCTGATAAGCCTCCTAAGGCTTATAACTTCTGATGGGCACCCAGTGAGCCTAAATTAAGTGATGGAATCTGAGGTGGTTCCTATCAAGCTTCCCAGGGCTCAGGGGGTTCACACATGCATGTGCACACGCACACCCCCATCTATATATGCGTTCTTTTGTTCTGTAGGATTATGCTATTGTAAAATGCAGCTATTTAAAAAAATTAATGTGCCCATGATTTCAATTTGGGTGTCATAAATGGGGATAAGAAATCCATTAAGGTCTAACACACCTTTATAAATACTGAGAGAGAGAAAGAGATGCCAAATGACTTTTTAAGCGAGGATAGTTCACAAACAATACAGATATTTTGCTACTTCACATATTTTTTAACATTCTTAAATCTTTGAGTTACAATTGAAATTTGGTAATATAATTTTATTTTTCAAAAAATGATTAGAGTATGGACTAAATTCTACCCAGATTTATACCCCCAAGTAACCCCATTGCAACACGGTGCCTTTTGTGGAGTTGTACAGGATAAGAGGAAGGGCAGATTTTATCCCTTTGAGTCAGCCTGCAACATGAACAGAAGGAACAAGTACAGACACCTAAATTTATGAGATCAAACAAAGCTGTTATTCCAGAAAGCAGCAGTGATTGTTAATAAATGTGATATTGTGGACATAAGAAAAGTGAAAGCTAGGATTCCAGAGCATTTCCCCTCACCTTCCCCTGCCCTTCTCCCTTGCTGCATCAGAGACTCTTTCAGCAGCTGAAGAATTTTGGGGGCAATTTCACATTTATAAAACTATTGTGATACAGCATGGCCAGAGGGCAGCAGGAGAGTGGGTTTTTTTGAAGCAAAAAAGGTGTTTTTATTTGCATAACACACGTATAAAACAAAACAGCATATGCAATGTGTAACACAGCAGCCAATCACAATTGTTTTCTCATTAGCTTCAGGGGAGGGAAGCGTTCAAGCTTGCCTGGGCCCAGAGCGGGGGGCTTCCTCGACTCTTGTGGTCTTCCACCCTTCCGAGTTACCTGGTGGCCCAGAGCGAGGGGGCTTCATCGACTCTCAAGGTCTGCCACCCCCTCGAGTTACCTGGCGCCACGCCCAGTGTCACCAACAATTCCCTCCTTTGAAAGCACCCAACAAGAGGGGCAGGCTGTGGGGTGGACAATCCGGGGGGGGGCACTTGCACCCATGTGTGAAAGGACCCCTCTAAGGTGGTGGTGTCCGCAGCAGCAATGGCTGGGGCTGGGGTCCTTTACTCTCTCCCCCAATCAAAGGTTCAAACAAAGGGAACCGGACAGGGACACCGAGCAGAGAACCTCGGACAGCGCCCTCCACTCCTCAAAAGCATCAAGGGAGTCGGTGGACGCCGCCCAGAGGAACTCCGTCTGGATACGTGAACGAACCGAGGACCGGAAAACAGCCCCACAGTCACAGGAAACTCCATCGGTCAACCTCCTCTCTCTGGTTTTATAGATGGCCGTTTTAGCCAGGGCCAGGAGGAGGTTAACTAGGAGATCCCGTGACTTTGTGAGGCCACGGATGGGGAGTGCATAAATAAAAAGGTGAGGGGAAAAATGCAACCAAAAACGTAATAGAAGATTTTTGAGGCGCCGGAACAGGGGCTGCAGCCTGGCGCACTCCAAATATGCGTGAGGGTTTCCCTCACACCGCAAAAGGGACAAGTATCTGGGATGGGGGTGAACCGCGCCAAGTACGTGCCGCGCTCACAGCTCCGTGAAAGCAGGAGAGTGTTAGAAGGGAGCCTTATTCCCTGTAGAGAGAAGAAAGTTTTCTATAAATAAATTAAAGCACCTGAAGCCAGTCACATGATAAAAACCCCCTGCTTCAATCAGACAAGAGGAGGAGTTGAAGCAGAGTGGATTGGTGTTGGAGCAGAGAGCAGTTTGGAGGGAAGCAGAGGAGAGTTTGGAGAAGTGCTGTGGTGGGCTAAGAAGACCAAGACCTTAGGTAAAGGGACACCTGGTTTGTGCAGAGGGAGGGCAGGAAGCTCTACAAGCTGAAGGGCAAGAGAGGGAAGTAGCCCAGGGGAAGGAACTGCTAGTTCTAGTGGTTTACCGCTATCCCTAGAGCCCCTGGGCTGGGACCTGGAGTAGAGGGTGGGCCTGGGTCCCTCCCTCTCCCCTCCCCTCCTCTAGGACACTAGTGGGGCAGTTAATACCCCAGTTAAGGGGCAAGAAATGGTGCCCTGAACCACCACCCCCCACAAGAAGAGAAAGTGCGAGACCCATCATAGTAGTGCTGGCAATTTGCCACACTATTTAAAGCTAAAACTAACAGAGGAGGAAATATAATGTGTGGTTCTGATTGATTTGGCTCTTCAGCTTTATAAAACCTCACTTGTGCAAAGAAGATTGCTGTGAGTGTATTGCTTGTTCTACTTTTAAATCTTACCTTTCCACAGACACCCACATAATAACTTTGAAATAAATGCACAAATACGTTAATTTTTGGCCTTCCTACATTTTGCAGAGTGGGAGGATAAGAAAATATTATTAAGAGAGTGAAACCTTCCTTCTAAATTAAAGGTTTCATACCCTAATAAATCACTTCTTTAGCTGTTGGTAAACGGTTTTATTATCCCCTAATGTGGAGAAGCCCGTAGAGGATAGGAGTCTACCGTTGCCTGTTTAATCAGAAAACTGTTTTGACTGTTGTGTCAGGTAAACAGCACAGCCTAAAATGTGTTGTTTTCTGTTGAATACTATGCTCTGCAGAAAAATAAAATAGCTATTGAAGAAGCACACATGCACAAAGGCCAGGGTTTAAAGCTGACTCTTCCTCTAACATAGTTATTCTTTGATTGAAGATACAGAGGTTGTCCTGTGACTGAAGTAATGCTCAGCATTTCCTTGGTCCTATCAGCTGGGAGCCAAACAAAAAATCTGAGTAGACACAGATTACTGAGTCAAATGGCAGCAGCCAAAGGGAGCTCAGTCTACTGTACTCTGACAAACATGGGACTACTGAGGAAAAAAATCTGTTAACAAAGAGCTAAGTAATTAGGGTAACTGTTAGCTAATTAACACGGTGCTCTGATTATAGCCCGTGTGGTGGACTGCAAAACGAATGTAGGAATTCACATGCACATCCCGCTCTGGATATCAACCTCTAGTTTACTGGACGGCTATGATATTGCTAGGCTGATTCATCAATAAGACTACTGGCATCTGCAATGCATGAAGCTGCTCACCTGCCTCCCTGCCAAAAGTAACGTTTGAAATGAAGGGGGCTATACCACAGAGAGAAAATAGACAAACAGCAAGAGACACATAAACCAAACTATATTCAAATCAACCCTGAGGCAAAAACAACCTATGGGAAAGAAAGTGAATTTTGAAAGAGAGCCGAACATTCTCTGGTGAAACACAGCACAGAGGGAAATGCGCTTGGTCCTGGATACTTGGGCAGCTCTGATACTATTGGTCAGGTGGCAACAAGATAGAGTTTTTTTCCTTTTAAGATGCTCTAGCTCCTGAAAATTCAACAATTTCTCCATAGAAAAATACCTCATATGAGTAAAAATTCTTTCTAAAGCTTATTTTATTTAAAGAGACATTTTAATAGAATGTGATGAATATTATGAGGCTTAAGGGCCTGATCCAAAGCTCACAGAAGCTAAGGAAAGACCTCATTGGGCCTTGAATTGGGTGCTAAGGGTCAGGGGTGAAATCCTGGCCCCAGCAAAGTCAATGGGAATTTTACCATTGATTTAATGGGGCCTGGATTTCAGCACTTATTTTTAAAAACCCTGGTCTCTGCTTTTGTATCCATTTCTTTTCAGACACAGTTATCTGTGGGTGCAAATGAGAATTTGTATTTGTCTAACTACCAAGGTTGCCATTAACAATTCAACATTTGGCAGTAGATACCACCTCTCGGGGACAGGACTACTTTACTTATGCCAGCACTGCACAACTTTAACTTCTGCCACAGCTCTGCCACCAGACTAACTGAATTAACAAAATCTGTAGCTACTATGGTCATAGCTCCTTTCTGGCCATTGTCACCCACTTCTAGGAGTATGTGAGAATTTTACAGTCCTCCTTCTAGCTTTGGTTTCGCTGCTTTGTGTTACTAGGGTCTGATTACCTTAGTAGAGGTTGTGTATATTACCAATGACCTCCATCAGGGTTTACACCAGCATAGAATTTAAGGTAGTTCATTTCACATTATTTTGTTCATGAGCCCTGTGTTGTTATATAGACTCTAAACAGACCACTGCCTAAGACTATTCAGATCCAATTCCAATCGAAATCAATGGAAAGCCATGGTGGAGGTCCTTAGGATTTCAAAACTCAGCTTCAAATGTTCATATAAAGAAGCAGCAGATCTCAAAGGCTCTGGTTGCATATGTGGTAGACTAAAATGCCCAAAAACTGAGGCTGTAGACCTTCAAATTAAGAAAACGAGAATAAATTCACAGGAAATTAACTTGAAGAATTAGATGAATGGTACTTTTTTGTCTTTATTTTTTAAGTATTGCTCTCTGCTGGGAGAGAAATACAGTGGTGCACAGACAATCCAAGAAGTTTTTGGAAAGTATAGAGGACAATTGCCTGGTGCAAGTGCTGGAGGAACCAACTAGGGGCAGAACTCTTCTTGACCTGCTGCTCACAAACTGGTAACAATTAGTAGGAGAAGCAAAAGTGGAGGGGAACCTGGGAGGCAGTGACCATGAGATGGTCGAGTTCAGGATCCTGACACAAGGAAGAAAGGAGAGCAGCAGAATACAGCCCTGGACTTCAGAAAGGCAGACTTTGACTCCCTCAGGGAACTGATGGGCAGGATCCCCTGGGAGAATAACATGAGGGGGAAAGGAGTCCAGGAGAGCTGGCTGTACTTTAAAGATTCCTTATTGACGTTACAGGAACAAAGCACCCTGATGTGTAGAAAGAATAGTAAATATGGCAGGCGACCAGCTTGGCTTAACAGTGAAATCCTTGCTGATCTTAAACACAAAAAAGAAGCTTACAAGAAGTGGAAGATTGGACAAATGACCAGGGAGGAGTATAAAAATATTGCTCAGGCATGCAGGAATGAAATCAGGAAGGCCAAATCACACCTGGAGGTGCAGCTAGCAAGAGATGTCAAGAGTAACAAGAAGGGTTTCTTCAGGTATGTTAGCAACAAGAAGAAAGTCAAGGAAAGTGTGGGCCCTTACTGAAGGAGGGAGGTAACCTAGTGACAGAGGATGTGGAAAAAGTTAATGTACTCAATGCTTTTCTTGCCTCTGTCTTCATGAACAAGGTCAGCTCCCAGACTACTGCACTGGACAGCACAGCATGGGGAGGAGGTGACCAGCACTCTGTGGAGAAAGAAGTTGTTTGGGACTATTTAGAAAGGCTGGACGAGCACAAGTCCATGGGGCCGGATGCGCTGCATCTGAGAGTGCTAAAGGAGTTGGCGGATGTGATTGCAGAGCCATTGGCCATTATCTTTGAAAATTCATGGTGATCGGGGGAGGTCCTGGATGACTGGAAAAAGGCTAATGTAGTGCCCATCTTTAAAAAAGGGAAAAGGAGGATCCAGGGAACTACAGGCCAGTCAGCCTCACCTCAATCCCTGGAAAAATCATGGAGCAGGTCCTCAAGGAATCAATTCTAAAGCACTTAGAGGAGAGGAAAGTGATCAGGAACAGTCAGCATGGATTCACCAAGGGTAAGTCATGCCTGACTAATCTAATTGCCTTCTATGATGAGATCACTGGCTCTGTGGATGAGGGGAAAGCAGTGGACGTGCTATTCCTTGACTTTAGCAAAGCTTTTGATACGGTCTCCCATAGTATTCTTGCCAGCAAGTTAAAGAAGTATGAGCTGGATGAATGGACTATAAGGTGGATAGAAAGGTGGCTAGATCATCGGGCTCAATGGGTAGTGATCAATGGCTCTATGTCTAGTTGGCAGCCAGTATCAAGTGGAGTGCCCCAAAGGTTGGTCCTGGGGCCGGTTTTGTTTAACATCTTTATTAATGATCTGGAGGATGGTGTGGACTTCACCCTCAGCAAGTTTGCAGATGACACTAAACTGGGAGGACAGGTAGATACGCTGGAGGATAGGGATAGGATACAGAGGGACCTAGACAAATTGGAGGATTGGGCCAAAAAAAATCTGATGAGGTTCAACAAGGACAAGTGCAGAGTCCTGCACTTAGGAAGGAAGAATCCCATGCACTGCTACAGACTAAGGACCGAATGGCCAGGCAACAGTTCTGCAGAAAAGGACCTAGGGGTTACAGTGGACGAGAAGCTGGATATGAGTCAACAGTGTGTCCTTATTGCCAAGAAGGCCAATGGCATTTTGGGATGTATACGTAGGGGCATTGCCAGCAGATCGAGGGATGTGATTGTTCCCTTCTATTCGACATTAGTGAGGCCTCATCTGGAGTACTGTGTCCAGTTTTGGGCCCCACACTACAAGAAGGATGTGGAAAAATTGGAAAGCGTCCAGCGGAGGGCAACAACGATTAGGGGACTGGAACACATGACTTATGAGGAGACGCTGAGGGAACTGGGATTATTTAGTCTGCAGCAGAGAAGAATGAGGCGGGATTTGATAGCTGCTTTCAACTACCTGAAAGGGGGTTCCAAAGAGGATGGATCTAAACTGTTCTCAGTGGTAGCAGATGACAGAACAAAGAGTAATGGTCTCGAGTTGCAGTGGGGGAAGTTTAGGTTGGATATTAGGGAAAACTTTTTCACTAGGAGGGTGGTGAAGCACTGGAATGCATTACCTAGGGAGGGGGTGGAATCTCCTTCCTTTGAGGTTTTTGTGGTCAGGGTTGACAAAGCCCTGTCTGGGATGATTTAGTTGGGGACTGGTCCTGCTTTGAGCAGGGGGCTGGACTAGATGACCTTCTGAGGTCCCTTCCAACCCTGATATTCTGTGATTCTATGATTTTATGAAGTATTACTGTTAAATTGGTGTAAATCATAGTAAATGCACAGATGCATTATAAGTTGGTAACACTTTTTTTCTTCTATTGATGCTGAGGTTCATGACAAAGCTGGAAGGCCATATCAGTGCTTTTTCAGTATTACTTTTTATTTAGAACCCCTCCCTTATAAAATGTGCATAATTTTTAAAACTACATCACTTTTGCTTTTAAACCATCAGTCTGGAGGGGGAGTGCATAATGTGCAACGTATGGTGGAAAGACCAGAGATAATTTGACAGGATGAATTAGCATCAAGGCATGGAATATAAGTGCAGAGGTTCCATATCTTTTGATGTTCACCATTTCTGAAGCTAACATTCTGACAGATTATTCATATTCATTTCTCTCAGTACACATTCACTTAAAGCACAAATTAGCAATAACTTTGATTTCTTTAGCAAGAGACATAGAGAGGCTAAAAGGCATTGCTCATCATTTTGTTATCCTTCCAGAACATCTGCTGGATATTGCAGGGAAAAAAAGGATTTGCATGCTTTTGCTGAATATCTGTCTAACAGCCTAGTTGTGCTGGTCACAGTTTTGTAAGCAGTAAAAAAAGCTTAAAAATTGTAAACTACAAGTCTCATGCACAATGTCCTACACATGCACATACGCGCATTTTAGAAACACCCTATATGTCTTCTGCATTGGTTACTATCAAATATTTTTATTTCTCTTTCATGCTAAGAGACAAGTAATTAGAGTACCACTCGTCAATAGACAATTTTATTATCCAATGCAGCTCTGAATAATCCCCATAATTTAACTAGCTTCTGGGTGAGCCAGCAGGGAATATCCACAGAAAACAAAGAATTTGACAAACACCAAGGGCTGTTAAGTACAAAGCGGCTTTCAAGAAAATAAAGAGCTACACGAGATTATTTTTATGTAGTGGAATGAAAACAAAGAAATGGTGCAGCTATTTTTTCCTTCTTTTCAGCAAATCTTCTCTGCTATTTTGCCCTAACTAAGCCCTAAAGATCTGGTGCACTCTCATTGCTGCAAACTGCATATCCTTCTGTACCAGTGACAGCTGCCTAGCCGCAGGCAGATTTACCCCAAAAAGAAGAATAGGAGACTTATCCACTTTTAGCTTCTCTCCGGAGTCTTACAAGCAGAGGGCAGCTTTGGGTTCTGCAGGGCTTAATGCAGCCAATAGGAGGTTGTAGGAGAGATGTGCTGAATCAGCGCATCCCTCAGCAGGGTGGGGTGAAATCTTTGAAATTTTTTTTGCCCCAAAAATGCATATTTGGGTTGCCTGAAACATTTAGTGAATTCATATCAATTTCACCAAACCGTTTAAGTAAAAAATGAACCTAAAAAGTTCTGAAAAATCAAAATGATGTATTTGGAAAATTCAATTCTAAATAACTTTTTATTAGTATATTTACTTTAATTTTATTTACTTGCCTATATACCTCATAATCAAAATGAAACATTTTGTTCAACCTAAAATGATTTTATTTTTCAATTTTTTGAAAGTGCCAACAAACTGAAAAATCAGTTTGTCACATAGCTCTATCCCATCCCGACCACATCTTCTTTCCATCCTGTGCTGCCCAGTTTGGGGGCCAGACTTCTCTTCTGCAGGTCGGGATGCTGTGGTTACTTTGCATCACCACAATCTCTCTCTTCTGCTCTTGGGTTTCATCCCAGGGGTCTGTTTTTGTCATTAAACCAGCCTAAATTAGGAGTGAATTTAGCCCCAAATCTCTAACACCAGCAAACAGTGAGAAGGTGACACACACTTCCTGAAACAATATTTGTTGATTATAAAACTAGAGGAAACCATTAGATCATCTACTCTGACCTCCTCTGTAACACACACCATAAAAATTTTACTCAGTTACCCCTGTATTAAGCCAAGTAATGTGTGTTCAATGTACCAGAAAGTCATCCACCCTTATATGAAACACTAGAAGCAGCTATTCCTTTCAAAACCGAACACATCTCTGTGTCTGTAAACCCAAAAGGAACATAAAGGACCAGATCAGGATCTCAATTTCACCAGGATGAATCTGGACCAATTCCATGGACTTTGGTGGAGTTGCATCCGACTTGTACAGGTGTAAATGAGAACATAGGCTTCCCCCCTCTTGCAAGACTTCATTTTTAATACATTCATTTTGAAATTTTGCAATATTAATGGGTTTTATACAATACTGTATAAATATGACATTTATGTAACTGAAAGCAGCAAGCCAGGATAATTATTCTGTCTATTTAAAAAAATCGTCTATAACAGAGAACTAAAAACTAGGACAATGCAGAGTAATAGCACAAATTAAGAAAAGGAGGGCTTGTGGCACCTTAGAGACTAACACATTTATTTGAGCATAAGCTTTCGTGAGCTACAGCTCACTTCATCAGATGCATTCGGTAGAAAATACAGTGGGGAGATTTATAAACAGAGAACATGAAACAATGGGTGTTACGATACACACTGTAATGAGAGTGATCACTTAAGGTGAACTATTACCAGCAGGAGAGCGTGGGCGGGGAGGGGAACTTTTGTAGTGATAATCAATATGGGCCATTTCCAGCAGTTGACAAGAACGTGTGAGGAACAGTGCGGGGTCGGGAGGAAGGGAATAAACATGGGGAAAAAGTTTTACTTTGTGTAATGACCCATCCACTCCCAGTCTTTATTCACGCCTAAGTTAATCGTATCCAGTTTGCAAATTAATTCCAATTCAGCAGTCTCTCGTTGGAGTCTGTTTTTGAAGTTTTTTTATTGAAGAATTGCCACTTTTAGGTCTGTAATCGAGTGACCAAAGAGATTGAAGTGTTCTCCGACTGGTTTTTGAATGTTATAATTCTTGACGTCTGATTTGTGTCCATTTATTCTTTTACGTAGAGACTGTCCAGTTTGACCAATGTACATGGCAGAGGGGCATTGCTGGCACATGATGGCATATATCACATTGGTAGATGTGCAGGTGAACAAGCCTCTGATAGTGTGGCTGATGTGATTAGGCCCTATGATGGTGTCTCCTGAATAGATATGTGGACACAGTTGGCAACGGGCTTTGTTGCAAGGATAGGTTCCTGGGTTAGTGGTTTTGTTGTGTGGTGTGTGGTTGCTGGTGACTATTTGCTTCAGGTTGGGGGGCTATCTGTAAGCAGGGACTGGCCTGTCTCCCAAGATCTGTGAGAGTGATGGGTCATCCTTCAGGATAGGTTGTAGATCCTTGATGATGTGTTGGAGAGGTTTTAGTTGGGGGCTGAAGGTGACGGCTAGTGGCGTTCTGTTATTTTCTTTCTTGGTCCTGTCCTGTAGTAGGTAACTTCTGGGTACTCTTCTGGCTCTCTCAGTCTGTTTCTTCACTTCAGCAGGTGGGTAATGTAGTTGTAAGAATGCTTGATAGAGATCTTGTAGGAGTTTGTCTGTGTCTGAGGGGTTGGAGCAAATGCGGTTGTATCATAGAGCTTGGCTGTAGACAAGGGATCGTGTGGTGTGGTCCGGATGAAAGCTGGAGGCATGTAGGTAAGAATAGTGGTCAGTAGGTTTCCGGTATAGGGTGGTGTTTATGTGACCATCGCTTATTAGCAGCCCCCACTGTTCCTCAGACGTTCTTGTCAACTGCTGGAAATAGCCCACCTTGATTATCACTACAAAAGGTTTTTTCCCCCCTCCTCGCCTGCTGGTAATAGCTCACCTTACCTGATCACTCTTGTTACAGTGTGTATGGTAACACCCATTGTTTCATGTTCTCCGTGTATAAAAACCTCCCCACTGTATTTTCCACTGCATGCATCCAATGAAGTGAGCTGTAGCTCACGAAAGCTTATGCTCAAATACATTTGTTAGTCTCTAAGGTGCCACAAGTCCTCCTTTTCTTTTTGCGAATACAGACTAACACGGCTGCTACTCTGAAACCTGTCATTATGCAAAGCACAAATTAAATATCTTAGAATGTACTTTAAATGCACTTTCATTTTCTTGACAGCATACTTATACTATTTTCTCCTTTATTGTTAATGAGCTGAATACATCCTTGCCTGATACTACTACACTATTAAAACAATACAAAATAAACAAAATTGATCTTATGCTAAATTGAAGCCTGCAAGTCTGCAAGGAATATTTACAACTCAGATTACACACAGGTCTAAATCACCAACTTTTCAATATTTAACAGTATATTGCTGCAGCCACTGCATAAATAATCAAATGAATAGGACATGATATGATGGAGGCCATAGACCACAACTTCATTACAATTTCATATACATATATATAAAACAAAGATGAAAGTCAGAAATGTATAATTGAGCTCCAAAGACGCTTTGCATGTTTGACTTATTTTACATGTATGTTGCAGTCTGCTATTAATTTTCTGATTTATATTATTATGAATATTGTTTCTAAATTACATGTTTAGTGCTCTTTAAAACAAAATATAAAGACAGTATCAGATGTGAGGAGCTTGCAGTCTAAAAGGCTCTAAAATAAGACAAGATGCACTGGAGATCCAGTGGAAGGTTTTAACTTAAAAAGAGCTTTTCAGAGGCACAGAATGCAGTTAAACACCCAACTCCTATTGAAAGATCATTGGAAGCTGGGCTCCTAACTGCCATTCGTCTTTGATAGCTCCCCTTTAATATTTCTTCCTTCATTTTCTGTTACATAATACTACTTTGAGAAAAAGCACTTGACTGCGGTGAGTTAGTGAGCCTCCTGTAAGAAGTGAATCTTGCACCCAACCCATGCACTACCAAGACAGAGGCTCCAGGCCTTCATGAAGACAAGTCACTGCATTCTGTCTTAGCTTCAGATGGTAGACATCAAAAAAAGCTCTCTGAAATCTCTAGCCCTAATCTGTGTGTGGGAGGGAGCCCTGTGTGCTGCAGTCCAAAGCCAACAATAACTACAGAAAAACAGTTCCTGGTAGAAGGATGTGAGAAAACATTACTGAATATTTGTGGGGCCAGTGACACCAACAGCCGTATACCATAACACCAAAGAATGAAGGACAACAATCAAAGCCCAATGGGTGGGTGCTTCAGTTACAAATATGTATGTACCTACATATTCCCAACCCTCACTGGTGTCCGTTGCTGAATGGAATTGTTTCAAACAGCCAACCACATTTAATACAACAAAATCCTTCCTTGTTTTTGAATATGTAATAGAATAAATATAATAAATAAACAATTTCACATTGTTCCATTGGATTTTATACTAGTAACTTGCAATAATGCTATTAAGGGTTATGGGTTGAGTTGATCCTTGTGCAGCCAGCCAGCATATGGACTATCCAGCACTTAAACCCCATTTAAACCTTATTTTGAGGGATTAAGTGGGATTTGTGTGGTGCATGGGACTTGTCTGGCTCTTTGCAAATGGTGAATTTCTCCCTTGGAGAATAACCCCTAAATTATTTCCTATTGGCACAAAGAAAATTGCTGTTTTGTAGCATTAGCATTTTCACTAAGCTTTGCCATTTTTTCCTGTAATTAAAACAGCACTGAGAGACAGACATATTCAGTTTAAGCAAGTTTACAAATTACAATAAAACAATCCTAATAATGGTCTGGCAGTTTATACTGCATTCTTTCTAGAAAAAGTATTCACTAGTGTAGCCCCTGAATAGGATCATTGCTATTTTCTCCTTTTAAATGTGTTCTCTGCACAGAATAGTGTAATTACATTTGCATAATGACTATAAATCCAGTCCCAAAATACAACTTTTTTCTCTGAATAACTGTATTTTTAATACATTGGGGATTGTGCTACGCTGTTCTTTTTTCCAAAGGATAAGAATGATGATAAGCTCTCTTTGTAGTATTCAGTGACTTTGAATCTAGTGGGCAATTGAACCATGGGGTCGCTTTAACTGACCTTCATTGCTTGTGAAAACCAGATATACAATTTATCAAATCCATTTAGTCACTGCTTAACATATACATACTGCATATTCTTATCTATTGAGTGGAAAATATCTATTTTGAAATCAGTCATATGCACTTCAATTTTATAGGGGGATTTATGGGTACTAGGGAAAAATAGTCACTCTACATATTTTATAAGCAAAATATAATGTACCACTGTCCAATATCTTTTAAATATATGTTCTAATATCTTTCCACCCCGACCCACTTCCCGTTGTTAAACTAATAGATAAGAGATCAGCCACACTCTACATTTACAGAAAGGAGAAATTTCAGGCTTTCCAAACAACAGTGGGATATTTATGCATAATCAGTTTGACTGTTACGATGACCTTGGTAATGCATATTGGCTAGAATGACTAGTTTAATTTTTTTTTTGCTGTAACTTTAATTTTCCTCTGAATCATGTACTGTTCACAGACTAAAAGGATGCTCTACCTCCAAACTGTAATTATTTAACTCTAATACCTTGAAGTTTAAAGGATGTTTTCATGAAGTAAAGATTTTTCCCTGGTCTTTTACAATCCCTATCATTAACACCACTCAATGTGGATTTATTCAGACCTCTGCTTCTTTCCTTTCTGGGAAAAATTTGTTATTCAAGCCTGGAAAACAATGCACAGCCAGGACGTGTACGTAGGTTTTGGCAGGTCCTGGTGTGTGTGTGTGAGTGTGTGTGTGAGAGAGAGAGAAATGCTCCCACAAGCCATGCTATAGCTGCTGTGGAAGCCCTGAGGCTGCAGTAGAGCCACAAAGCCCTAAAACTCTACATGTCCTCCAGAATGAATCCCACTGAATATCTAGCGAAAATTACACTCCTTTTCTGCATTTTCAATATTAAAATTCCTGGTCTTACACCTGTGAGGGTCTATGGACCTAGTAGAGGAAGATCCACCAATCCTTCCCCTTCTCCTACCTTAGTGTTGCATGACAGCATGCAGACAATACCTCATACAGCTGTCATATACTGTACATATATGAATAAAGGGTCCTTTTTCTTAGATTAACATGTTTTCTCTAAAAAGCTACATGCAAAACTACAGCACACAGAGCCAAACTATACTGTTGCCTCTTTTTGACCCAAGCAGCTTGACAAAACTCAGAATGGTCCAGTTGGAAGTAGAAACTGACAGAGTCTGGTATTTTCTTTGATATAATCTTGTTTATTTACAAGGAATGTACAAAGTTACTTACTCCTGAGGGCATTCTGCGCCGAAAAAAATCTGTGCCAAAAAATTAAAAATTCTGTGCACAATATTTTAAAATTCTGCAAAATTCTGCAAATTTTATTTGTCAAACAAATGCGGGGGCTCCAACATGGCATTTGGGGAGCACAGGCCACTGGCTGCACAGAGGTGGGAGATCACTCTGCAGATCCCCTCCCATCCGGACATGGATTCAGTGATCAGACTACACCCAACCCTGCCACAGCGCAAGGACAAGGCCTGCCACAGAAGCACCCCAGGCCCCACCCCTCCATGCCAGGTGCACCCAGTATGGGCAGGCAGGCTCAGCAAGGCAGGATGCAAGTGTGGAGGGGTTTAGTGTAGGGGGAGAGGTGTTTGTGTGGGGCAATCTGGGTGCAGGCGGCTCAGTGGGGGATCCAGGTGGGGGGGATCTGGATGCACACGGGCTTGTTGGGGGGTTATGGGTGCAATGGTATGGGGGGTCCAGGTGAAGGTGGGTGGGGCTCAGTGGGAGAGGGGCTTGGAGGGTAGATAGAGCTTGGCCGTGGGGTATTGGTGTGAGGGGCTCAGTGGGGGGGTCCAAATGCTGGAGGAGTGGGGCTCAGTGGGGTGGGGATCCAAGTTCAGCTGGTTGGGGCTCGGTAGGGTGGGGATCCAGGTGCAGGTGGCTCATCGGTGTGGTCCAGGTGCCCCTGGAGTGGGGGCTCATCGGTGGGGGGGGCCTGGGTGCGAGGGACGTGAGGCTCAGTGGGGGGGTCTGGGTATGAGAGGGTCTGGATGCACGGGAGCTGGGCAGATGGGGGACAAGCTCTCTGTACAGTGATTCCTTCCCCTGCAGCTGAGGAGCGATGGGTGCAGGAAGCGTGGGTGGGAGAGTTTTTAGAGCTTCCTAAAGCCCGGGGAGAAATCTGGGGATGGGTCTGACATGGCCCTGGATGCCGTGCAGGGGAAGAGGAAGTTCCATCTTCCCCAGCCCAGCCGGGACTAGCACAGAATTTCCCCAGGAGTAAAAGTCCTGTCTCTCTGAATGCAGACGGAACTAAGAACAAAAGGAGCAGTTTCTTAGCTTACAGCCTTAAAGTCTCTTTTGCCAAAACCAGACCCAAATGCTCTCTCCAGCCTTATCCAGGGTCACACTGTACCTACAGGCTTCTGCCTGGCTTTCTTGCCTCTCCCTCTCTCACTCTGTTCAAGTCTGTCCTCAGTTTCTGTGTGATCTCTCTTCCCTTCCCACACACACTTAAACAAAACAATATTCAGCCAAAAACTCCTGAGCTGGTTTACATAAAACTTTTTGTTTTATGCTTACACTCATGTTAACTGGAGGGTGAGTTCATACCTATCAGTCTCAATGGGGTTTTAACTCAACCCATAACAAGGTTTCTCCACCTCATAATTATACAGAGACACCAGAGGCTTCCCAAGTGACATGTTGGGTGTAACATAAAACAGGTGTAAACTGTACTAGTGGTGTCATTGATCACAAACTGACAGAATGCAAATCAGTGCAAGTTACTTTGTTTTACCACTTACACCCATTATCTGACCAACTAACACCCAACGTACAATTCATACCACTATTTGCTTCACCATAGACTATTTCCCAGCCATTCCCACCAGAATCCACTCACTTACACCAGTTGAGGATATTGCCCTTTAAGTTCACTTAATGCACCTTGTACATTTCATAAATCAAGACTGAACTCCTTGCTTGTGCGCATCAGCTCTGAAAATCAAACCCCAAATGTCTTCTGAAGTAGTATCGATTCATTTGCAAAAAACGTAGGAAATTAAACTTAGTTATATTCATAATTACAAAATAAATTATATTAAATGTCACATGTAATAATTTGGCAATACCATTCCCTACTTGACAATTCCATTGGAAAAAAAGTGCAGAGTAAACAGTTTATTCTTTTTTCAAATGTATACTTGTCATAAATATAAAGGCAAGGGTAACCACTTTTCTGTATACAGTGCTATAAAATCCCTCCTGGCCAGAGGCAAAGTCCTTTTACCAGTAAAGGGTTAAGAAGCTCAGATAACCTGGCTGGCACCTGACCCAAAATGACCAATGAGGGGAGAAGATACTTTGAAATCTGGAGGTGGGGGAAAGGCTTTTGTCTGTCTGTGTGATACCTTTGCCAGGAACAGATCAAGGATGCAAGCCCTCCAACTCCTGTAAAGTTAGTAAGTAATCTAGCTAGAAAATGTGTTAGGTTTTCTTTGTTTTTGGCTTGTGAAATTCACTATGCTGGAGGAAATGTGTATTCCTGTTTTTGTGTCTTTTTGTAAACTTAAGGTTTTGCCTAGAGGGATTCTCTATGTTTTGAATGTAACTGCCTGTAAGATTATCTTCCATTCTGATCTTACAGAGTTGTTCTCTTATCTTTTTTTGTTCTTCTAATAAAGTTCTGTTTTTTAATAATCTGATTGGGTTTTTTGGGTCTTAAAAATCCAAGGCTGGTTTGTGCTCATCTTGTTTATTCTCAAGCCTCCCCAGGAAAGGGGGTATACGGGTTTTGGAAGATATTTTGGGGAAATAGGAACTCCAAGTGGTCCTTTCCCTGATTGTTTGTTAAATCACTTGGTGGTGGCAGCGTTTTACCTAATCCAAGGGCAAAGACTTTGTGCCTTGGGGAAGTTTTACCCTAAGCTGGTAGAAATAAGCTTAGGGGGTCTTTCATGCGGGTCCCCACATCTGTACCCTAGAGTTCAGAGTGGGGAGGGAACCCTGACAATACTCATGGGATCTCTTCTGACAGAACACATCACAAGTTCACTGACTTCAGTGAAGTTATCCCTATGTTAAGCCAGGGTCAATGAATTCAGAGTCAGGCCACATGTTTGTGAGGTGTTTTCTAGAAAGAGCGAAAATCACAGCTAAAGAGCATCTACACTACTCTCATATATGCATCTATTTTAAAATGATTCACTAGATTTCCAGTAACAAAGTGTGCAAATCTGGGGCATGTTAACTTGCATTCATCTCATCTAGATAGGGTTACGGACTATTAACTACATTGTAGTCAATAGGGCTATTTAATTCTTAACAAACAATTCCATATGACTTTGTACTCATGCTGCCACTAAGATATAAACTTCATTGATTTCAATGAGGTCAAGGTTTCACACAAAGTAGTTTTTACAGAACTATATCCCTTGCCATGTACAATGAGCTCAGACACTTTTTAGCAAGCTTTAAAGGGAAAAAATAGTCTAAGAAAATATTTCCACTCATATTACAGTGTTTTCACAAAAACAATAAAATGAGTTTAAAACTCTTCCACTAAATTATATCATTTAACAGTTCAGAATTAAGATATTTGTAAAATAAAAATATACAAATGTTACAGTATACCAAAAAAAATAAATACAGTAGTTTAAATAACATTTACTGGGAATAGGTAAAAAAAACTCAAAAAAGTCCCATAGAATTTAATAGTGATGAAATTAACAGGATTCTATAGAAACTAGTCTATCAAATTTAATCTATATACATTTCTACAAGTTTATTTTTTAAAACCACCTTACAAAATTCTCTAGCTAAGACATGATTTCGCTATTAAATTGTAGAGGATGATTCAAAAACCCACTCAAAGGTTATCATTTTCTGGTTTATTCTGCACTGACCTTTTCATGATGCTTAGGGCCATAGTATTCAGGCAATGCACTTTTCAAACAGTACTGTATGTTTCTTGTTCAGGAGAAGGTATGTATAGGTTTCACAGAAAAATTTAAATTATTCTGCCCATTAGAAGATGTTAGTAGTCACAGCTATTGGGGTAATACATATCATGTACAGTGTTTGTTCCATGTATACAGAGAAATAGTCCCTGAAATGTCAAATAATCCAGAAATAAAATGATTACTTGTTTACCTGTAAGACTGTGTTATATGTTAAGTAAAAAGCAAGGCTGGATAACAATCAAATGCAATTCTTAATTAATTCTGCTACAGAGTCTACACATATACCTAGCTTGGGCTGAAATCATGTAGACTACATCTAGCTGTTGTGTGTCAAGGGACTATGTTTCGTTCCTTCCTTGGCAACATTTAGGGGAAGCAACAAGGATAAATTCAGTATGGTGAATGTAGCAGGTGCTGAGAGCTCACTTGATATATGTACATATGCGTGTCAGGTTAGATAATAAACTTGGACATGGTAAGCAGAAAAGAGCATAAATCACTGTCAAGAGCTGTTCCTGTCCTCTGAAAGAGAATCATGCTACTTTACTGGCTTGGTGAATCCAGGTGCTGTTTTATTCTAAATGAGATTTTGATTAAGAATTATTATGTCTGAAAGTCTTTTAACCCTAAGCCCTTATCTTTTTGACTGCCACTTCAAAACATGTGTTCTAAGTAATAAAGTAACCTTGCAGAGATTATGATTGCACAGTAGCTAAGTCCAACTTGAAATAAACTCAACAATCAAAATGGTATTTGGTATCAAGCTGCCTTTTTTTATGAAGTTACATTGCATTTTCTATGTAAATGTAATTTTTATCCTGCTGACCACTTATATATTTACTATAGAAACTCAAGCATACTTTTCTTTTCAACAGGTTAAAGGTTAAAGCTCATATTGAAGTGTAAACAGCACCACTGGGAAAAATTGTAAAGGCTACTGCAGCACCAGCAGAGAGAGACCAGGTGATATTATTTTTAAAAGGGAGAAAAACAAATTTCTCTAAAATGACTGGTACTGGTAACTTAGCATTTAACATCAGCGATGAAGATGAAATGACAGATACTGTTTTGTAAACTGTGGTCTCTTTTTCTCTCAGCAACCATGTTTTGCTGATTTTTGCCACCATCACATGTCAGAATACATAGATTTCAAATGGTTCAGAATTTCACATCAAAATGAACTGCAATGTTCTAACATTAGGAAATTCAGTGCTTCCTGATGACTTTCCAGTGGCTATAAAGATATACTGAAACAAAATGTGCAAATCACTAAATGACCCTAAAATCCCACCATCAGGAGGTTTATATAGTAGTAATGCTATATGACAGTTCAAGAGTGACAACTACATTTTGAACTGTGCTTTATTTTCCAAGACTAAATGAAGCATACCTTCTTTTCATATCACTCAAATTGACCATTTCCTTCACACCTTTATGTTCTATTATTCATGTCACTGCAACTAGAAGCGCGAGATTTATTTAGAGGAAACATTTCACCAATCCTGAGGCACAAAGCATAGTCCAATCTATCACATCACATGGGTGCATTTTAAATAATTCTTGACATACTGTGGGATTTTGAGAAATGCAATTCTTGCCTGTAAAACCATCCAAATTATTATGCTATAATCAGAGCTTTAACGATGACAATTAAACAGGAGGAACTGGTCTTCCCATGTCTTTGTATTTGCTCCCTATACTGTTATATATCTCTATATATCTATCTATATCTTATAGATATGAGAAGGCAGTCCAAGCTGTCTCTTTGGATTTGAGCTTCTGATATAATACTCAGCCAGCAGACACACATGAGATGATTGAAGCAGATTAGACCCAATAAATTTTTTTCCCCATCTTTTACCTACTTCTTCCCTTAGCTAAAATACAATAGTGGAATATTCTTCCACTTTGAATCAATTTGGAAAAAAAAATTTCCTCATCTAACTTCACACTTGCCAACCACACCAAGATTGAATCCAGGACAAAAGGGTAAACAACAGAATCAATATTTGTGGTCCACAGAGAATACTCATAACCAGATATATGAATAAGAACTGACTCTAATTTACATACACCTGAGGTTTTTTAACTGATGCCAGTTTTAAGAAAAGACAGGACTAGATCTTCTCTTTCCTGTGTAGAAAATGGAACTTTGGTAAAGATCTTTCTCTTGAAAGGTGGCGGTGGTATGTTTGCCCCACTACAAAATTAATAAGGAGTTCGGGTCCTCCAAACCTACTGTTCACCTGAGATGTGCATGGACATGGGGAAGCTGCCTGAAGGCAAGGGCATGCATCGAGATGTGCCTCCACTCAGGATGGTGTGCGTCCCCTCAGCTTCCTGACCCTAGTCAGCATCCATGGCAGCAATGTGATAATGGAACTTTGCTATTCCCAGGGGCTCTCCCTCTGGCCAATGTCTCCAGAGCCCCACCTTAGAGGGGAAAAGCATCAGAATCAATACTCAGCATGGATTCACCAAGGGCAAGTCATGCCTGACTAATCTAATTGCCTTCTATGATGAGATAACTGGTTCTGTGGATGAAGGGAAAGCAGTGGACGTGTTGTTCCTTGACTTTAGCAAAGCTTTTGACACTGTCTCCCACAGTATTCTTGCCAGCAAGTTAAAGAAGTATGGGCTGGATGAATGGACTATAAGGTGGATAGAAAGCTGGCGAGATTGTCGGGCTCAACGGGTAGTGATCAATGGCTCCATGTCTAGTTGGCAGCCAGTATCAAGTGGAGTGCCCCAAGGGTCGGTCCTGGGGCCGGTTTTGTTCAATATCTTCATAAATGATCTGGAGGATGGTGTGGATTGCACCCTCAGCAAGTTTGCAGATGACACTAAACTGGGAGGACAGGTAGATACGCTGGAGGGTAGGGATAGGATACAGAGGGACCTAGACAAATTGGAGGATTGGGTCAAAAGAAATCTGATGAGGGTCAACAAGGACAAGTGCAGAGTCCTGCACTTAGGACGGAAGAATCCCATGCACCGCTACAGACGAGGGACCGAATGGCTCGGCAGCAGTTCTGCAGAAAAGGACCTAGGGGTTACAGTGGACGAGAAGCTGGATATGAGTCAACAGTGTGCCCTTGTTGCCAAGAAGGCCAATGGCATTTTGGGATGTATACGTAGGGGCATTGCCAGCAGATCGAGGGACGTGATCGTTCCCCTCTATTTGACACTGGTGAGGCCTCATCTGGAGTACTGTGTCCAGTTTTGGGCCCCACACTACAAAAAGGATGTGGAAAAATTG
The DNA here is from genome assembly GCF_965152275.1 of Natator depressus. Classification (NCBI taxonomy): domain Eukaryota; kingdom Metazoa; phylum Chordata; order Testudines; family Cheloniidae; genus Natator; species Natator depressus. The sequence goes on along the minus strand of NC_134236.1, from coordinate 182,053,385 downwards.
GAAAGAGTCCAGCAGAGGGCAACAAAAATGATTAGGGGACTGGAACACATGAGTTATGAGGAGAGGCTGAGGGAACTGGGGATGTTTAGTCTACGGAAGAGAAGAATGAGGGGGGATTTGATAGCTGCTTTCAACTACCTGAAAGGGGGTTCCAAAAAGGATGACTCTAGACTGTTCTTAGTGGTAGCAGATGACAGAACAAGGAGTAATGGTCTCAAGTTGCAGTGGGGGAGGTTTAGGTTGGATATTAGGAAAAACTTTTTCACTAGGAGGGTGGTGAAACACTGAAATGCATTACCTAGGGAGGTGGTGGAATCTCCTTCCTTAGAAGTTTTTAAAGTCAGGCTTGACAAAGCCCTGGCTGGGATGATTTAATTGGGGATCGGTCCTGCTTTGAGCAGGGAGTTGGACTAGATGACCTCCTGAGGTCCCTTTCAACCCTGGTATTCTATGATTCTATGACTGAGTCAGAATTAACAAAAGCTAGATTTCTCCATAGGGTGGAGGAGGGTGAAATGTCATGGAGACCATCTGTCCTCAATTCATATCCCCTCCCTGTTCTAGCCTAATGGTCTCCACCTGTGGATTCTGACCGTTCATGCGGTACCTACTGGGGAACGTCCCAAGGGTTTCAGGAAGGGGTGAGGAAAGTCATGGATGCAGCAATCCAACTGCCTGTGCCTGCTGACATGGATTCATTGGGTTTTCATCTCCCCCAAAAGCAGGGAACAATTTGGGGTTTAGTGTCTTATAGAGAAAGTGTGACTCTCACTGGTGCTTGGCTCTTTTATGTTATTTCATTTGCTGATATGAATATTACTACAAATATTTTCTATCCCAGTGGAGGTTTAGGAGATTGGGATTTGAACCATAGGGTCAGAACATTCAAATAAGCGCTCTGATTTTTGGATGCGTATCTGAAATAACCCTCCCCCAAATGTCTACGTTTCTCTCATCCCCTGTATATTGGAATCTATTTGTACAGACCCTTTGTCATCCAGAATAGTATGACTTTTGGGACACTAATTAGTTTCCAGGGATATGACACCTGGAAAATGGCTGCTTTAAAAGGTTCAAGAGGCAGGTTGGATAGAGGTTGCTAGTTTGGGATTGGGAATGATGCAGGGCAGGACTCTTGTCTGGATGCAGTTCCCACTGCTGGAAAACTCCCAATCCTATACCCTATGGTGACATGCCCCCTTTCTGCTGGTATCTCACCCAACCAAAAGGGGATCTGATAACAGAGTGTGAACTAGCTGGAAGTCCAGGCACACGGTAGAAGAGAGCTGATTCATTGGTTTGGGTCACATGTTAAGGAATAAGGTAGAAGCCAGCAACAAGGAGTAGGTTTGGGGACTTTCAAGGAGGCAATGAAGAACAGCTCTGAAGAACGTGGGACAGATGGGAGTGGAAAATACCAGAACTGGGGGCAGGAGGTCAATGGACAGTTGAGATAAGGATATAGGCATTAGCTCTCAATACAATGTACTCATCTCACAGTGCGCTAAGGGTTAACATTCTTTTAAAGATTTCTATTTTTACCTGGGTTAGCAACAATACCAGAAAAAAATTAAAGAACATTTTATCTTTGACACCGTGCTTGGATCTCATGGGTTCAACTAGTAAAGGACTGAATGATTGTCAATCCTCTATATCACAGGACAGGTATTTCTAAAAAGCATCTCTGAAGCCTGACACAGCTGGTTAGAAGAAAAGAGCTGATAAAGAAAGGCTACTGAGTCAGAAGAAATACCAGGGTCTGAAAACAGAAATCTATAGTAAAGTCAAAGAACGGAAAGCAAAAAAGCTCAACAAATCTCCTGTGAAGTGGCTAAGATATATAAAAGGAGACGCCATAGCAGGATTACAGTATTTACCCATATTGTTAACAAAACTGAACAAAAATCCTACTTACAAGTACACTGGTGAAAATTTGGAGTTACTCCCCTGATTTCAATAGTTACTCCAGATTTACATTAGTAAAATTAAGAGCAGAACCTGGCCCCTAATTCAGAGAATACAAGTTTTCTATAAGTCATCGGAAGTAGCTATACAGTCATTGTTGACTGACACGAACCTCTGCCTCCTAAAAAAAGAAGTAAAAAGTTAGTATGGCCATCAAAGCCCAAGTTTGACTCACCAGCCACTATAAAGTGGGATTTTTCTTCACAGCTCACATATTTTCAGAGCACTTTCAATCTCTGATAAACACAATAATGATAAGATATATGCTGAATTGACCTAACTGTGCCAGGAGAGAAGCTGCTTCTTCTCCTCCCCCACTGCTTTCCACTTTGGATCCTCAGATCAAAAATATGACAATCCCAAAATAGTTCACAGTCAGCAAAATATGGCTAGTAAAATTACTGTAGAAAAAAATATTGCAAAGACTCCATGCAAGCGGTCCTCAAGTTCACTTCTATTTCAAAATCTGTGAATTGTTGTTCATGTGGCATGGATGACCAGAGACGTGCTTGTCTGACTGGAGATGGCTCAGATTAAGGACTCCTCAATTCTTTGTTCTTGCTACTCTTCAAGTGTATGCTTTTTAGTTATCAAAAACAAGGAGACATTTTCCTTTATTGTATAAAATTGGTAGTATGTAAGATAAAAGAAGATCCAATATCACATCCTGGGCAAAGTTATTGTACCTAATCTATAGCTAATTTCACCTACTCCATGTGCATAAATATTTTTTTAAATGTCAGTTGACTTACGAGCTATATAGAGGACTGGTCTGTTATATTTTTCAGAATAAAATATCTGAACAATAAAAGGAGCAATACTATTTAAAGGCGATTACATAGTCTATACAGAAAATGATCTAAATGCTTTGCACAAAGTTATTCAACTCTGATAAATGCTGTAAGTGTAACTCCATAAAAATAATACCAGAGCCTATGCTGTGGGACTGTTCAGAAGTTCATCCCATTCAGTAAGAGGTATTAAATAGAATAAATCTAGTCCTCAACTCCAATTTACAACTTGCTGTAGAAACTTTCCTGCTGGGGAATACATCTCTGCTATCAATAGTAGATCATAATGAACAAGCCTAGTTCACTGGAACACCTATGACAGAAAAAAGATTAATTCTAATAATCACCAGAGCTCCCCAAACCTCAACAATAGAGTAATAATCTATTAGACTGGGCAAATGATTTAGAAAGGTCTTTATATAGACAAGAAAAAGGGAGCTAACATCTACAGTCTGAGCAAATGTGGAAACCCTTTCTAGATTAGTATGGAGATGACTGATGTATTATTTACAGGTGACTAGCTTAGATACTATTACTATGCTGAAGCTTACGTTTATAGCCAATGACAAGCTTTAAAACATAGTACAATCATGCTATTCAGATTCAGCATTTATTAATAACAGATGACTTTCTCATAGATTTTAAAAGATATTGAATATGCAAACCCCATTATATCAGATTGCTTTGGGTCCACAGGAGAATAATAAAAATGACCGGGGATGTCCTCCATTTTAACAATTATTCTAGATGAAAGTACTTGCCATTTCCAAAGTTAAGGTTTCCTTATTATGATATCAGTAAAATGTTATAGTGACACTGCTGCTATTGCTAAGAAGCCTTTATTTTAATCTTTTCTAGTATTTACAACAGCTGTTGTCAACTCACATATTGTTGTTTTTTATGGTGGATCTCATGATATCTGGTGTCCTTCTTAAAGCCTCCACTTCTGGAGTCGTATGATTATGTCAGGATCACAGTGAGTTTCTAACAGTCTTAGTTGCAGAGTAAAGCTTAAAAATATGAATGCTAAAGGCTCCAACACCAGAAGGCAAATAAAGAGACCACAACATTTATTATTTTAAATATCTCATGATTCTGTGTGGCCTGACTCGTGAATTTTGAATGCTTGGGGTTGGCAACATTGCAAAATCTTATGCTAAGTTACCTTTAGGACCTTTCCCTCTCCATTTCTTTTTGTGACTGGCAGTACCATGGGAATATCATGGTTAAAGAGCTGTAGAGCTTCGCTACAGAAGCAGAACCAGTACTAATTGATGTCTGGACTGCTGCTATCAGAGAAAGGGTCTCTATTAAACAGTCATGCCCCAACAGTTTCTTTGATGTAAGCCACAGGAAGTGCCTTAATTGCTGCTTCTATAGTATTCATCAATTAGGTGAAATATTACATCACATCTACTCCATTGCCTCTTCATTAGGGAACAGGGGGAAAGAGTTGTTTTCAGATCTCAAACAGAGCTTTACTCTCAGGACTCATCCTGCTCTGGTTTTCATCTTCAGACCTCTCCTGGCACAACCTGATGAGCTCTCCTACCTTACAGATGGCAACTGAAGGAGCCCAGGGGGATAAACAACCTTTGTACAGCCTTACCCCTCACTCCTTAGCCCCTATCTCAACGACCTCAGTTTCCAAATTTCAAGGGCTCTGGAGCTGTGCAGCACAGAACACATATCATTTGAAAATTCAGGTGCCATGACTCCCCCAAAAGACACCTGCTAGGCCATTTCTGATGCATCTTAAAGGCAGATTTCTAGTGGACCATAAGGATTAGTATAGTTGCCATTCACTGTATAAGTAAAGACATACATTTGAATTGTGACTGAGCCTTAGATTTACACAAACCATAATTATCCTCCAAAATGATACTAAGGATAAAAACACCTTCTGAAGCAGGCTGTGTCCTTTCAGCAAGATATGAAGTAAATTAAATGTATAAATGTAAGGGGGTATAAATGTAAGGGGACTGTTGCCCCCTTACTAACATTCAGTGGGGGTGTTTTGGTTGGCTAGCTCCCAGTACTAAAAGGGGAAGGGTCTATGGGAAATCAGGAACAATGGGGAGAGGCCAATGCTCCAGGTCAAGCTGAATGACAGGGCGGGCAGACTAACCAGGGAGTCAGGAGGCCAGGGAGGTCGGCCAGGGAGGTCCCGTCCTCCCTGTGAGCTGGAATTGCCTGCGTCAGACAGAGTGGGGGGGCCGAGCTAAGGAGAAAGCAGGGGCCTAAGCTAAGCTGGGGAGCAGAGCTGTGCCAGATCCAGAGGGATCAGAAAAGCAGCTCAGAGAGAGCAGACCCTGTCCTGGGAGCAGAGCTGCAGCCCCAAAGCCAGAGGCACAGCCCAGAGAGAGCAAACTTCCCCTGGGAAGAAAGCTGCAGCAACCAGAGCCAGAGGGGCCAGAAAAGCAGCCCAGGAAGCAGGTCAGTGCTGGGAGCAGAGTCACAGAAGCAGCCTGCAGAGCAGACCTGTCCTGGGAGCAGAGCTGCAGCAACCAGAGCGGCCAGAGAAGCAGCCCAGGGAGCTGGAGGCAGAGCAGCAGCAGCAATGCTGAGACAGAGTGGTGCAGCTGGGGCTGGAGCAGTCCGGAGCCGGGTGTGGTGAGCAGCTGGGGAGACCGAGGGGGACCCTGGGCAGCGAGCCCAGCACAGGGAGACGCCTCAGCCAAGAGGCTTTGCAGCCAGGCTTGGATCATAACCCCGACAGGGCGGGGCCGACACTGGGAAGAAGGGTCCTACCACTTAGAGCCTGAGAGCGTGTGGCCACCACCAGAGCAAGTGTGTCCAACCCACAGCATCCCTGCAGCACAGCCAGGGCCTGAGAAGAAGGCCTGGGACTTACAAGGAAGAGACTGTGAACTGCCCTGACATTCCAGAGACATTGTTTGTGATGTTCCCTGCCACAGAGCGGGCTGATGTGTTTCCTTTAACCTTTCCCATTTTCCCTTATTCTTTTTAAAATTAATTGTTGATTAAATAACTTGCATTTGCTTTAACTTGTATGTAATGGTCAGTGGGTCAGAGAAGTGCCCAGTGCAGAGAAAGTACCCCGGAGTGGGGACACCCTAGCCCCTGTGCTAGGTCACCACAGCAGGGTTGGGGGTCGAGCCTCCCAGGAATCCTGGGCCCAGCCTTGTTGGGGTTATGAGGACTCTGCCAGACAGGAGAGTGGAAGGGGAGTCCTCAAGGGCAGGGAGGCCACTGGGTAAAGGAAGCGGGAGCGAGGACTCAGATCCTTTCGCTAGCCCACTTCACTGGGGTAGTGCAGAAGCCAGGAAAGTTCCCCACAATAGCGGGACTATTCCCCCGCTTACATAAAGCTCAGACACTCAAGTTTGGGTGATGATACATGACCTTAACAGCAAGTGGCCAGCTGACATCAAGAAGGAAAGCAAGAGGAGATGTTTCAAACTCAGTGTGGAGAAATCAAAGATATCAAAGAACTTCACAGTGAATGCGAGTGAAGAAAAGATCAAATTCAAGGACAAATCACTTTGTGTATGGAGAACGGTAACTGGCATAATTGGAAGAATAATTTGGAGGGGGGAAAAGAATATGTTGCATTAGTTTAAAAAAAGAGGACTCTGGATCAGATTCTGATTTCAAGCCAGTGCAAAAACAGAGCCATGCAATTGAAATCAACGGAAGTACTCAATAATAACATCAGAGTAGCTGAGTTCAGAATATGACCCTGTGTGTCTTAATGCAGAAATAAGACTGGACCTTTTTTATAGCTGTTCTGTGGGTTTCCCTCTTCATCACATTATTACAAATTTGTTTGATTGAGAAGCTACTCAGAAATTAAAAACTGTGCCAGCAAAATGAAGCATCCATAGTGAGCTCAACATGGAAAAGCAGTAACTAGACAGTTTCACAAGGTCATATATGACAGCTGCTGTACTAGCTGTGCAAAATCACTAATTCTCTCACACACAATGTCTGACACAGTTTTCCCCTGTGTGGTGCGTATAAGGGGGTGGGTTTAAGTTACTTACTCCTGGGAGAATTTTGTGCAACTGCGCAGGTGCAGAATTCATGTCCCCCCATAGATTTATTTGCTTTCCCACAGAAAAATGACTTTCTGACAGGGAAGCAAAGGGAAACTGCAAGAGCAGTCACACACCACACCCAAGCAGCCATTTCAGGAAACTGGAGCAGCTGGCAGAGAGTTAAATCAGTGCAGGGCTGGGGACACCACAGCCAGTGGCTCCTACCCTGAGCAGGGATCAGCTGCTAGTCCCAGCTGGGCTGGAGGCAGGAGAGGACGGGGCTTCCTCTTCCTCTGCAAGGAGTTGCTGGAGCTATTTCAGACCTACACCCAGAAACCTCCCCCAGCTGCAGGAAGCTCAGCATCTTCCCCTGCTTCCTGCCCCCATCATTCCTCAGCTGCGAGGGGGAGAGGAGGGGTCACTGTATGGGGAGCTGCTCCCCCATCCTCCCAACCCCCGTTCATCTGGACCTTCCATACTCAGACACCCCTGCCAAGCCTCACCCTGTACGCCCAGAACGCCCCTAGCACTCCATACCTGAACCCCACCACACTGAACCTCAACCCCTACATCTGGAACCTCCCTGCACCCAGATCCCCTGCCTCCAGACCCCCACCTCTGCACCACAGACCACCCCCCACTGAGCTCCCTGCACTCTAACCCCAACCCTGATGAGCCCTACCCCCTTCACCATCCTGAGCCCCCACATCCAGACACCCACGCCACTGACCCCCAACTAGCTGCACCCAGACCCCCACCCCAACAAGCCCCATTCCCCCAGCACCCAAACTCGCCCGCTGAGACCCCCACACCCAGATCCCTCTTCCCGGCCCCAACCACCTTCACTTCGAAGCCCCTGCAAAGTGCCATTGCCCCTGCACATGGAATTCCCCCCATAATAAGCTTCTGTGTATCCAGATCCCCACCCCCCTAGACCGCCCCCCCTCACTGAGCTGCCTGCACCCAGACTGTCCCACACAGAGCCCTCTCACCCCACACCTGGATCCCGCCCCCACACTGAGCACCTTCAAACTTGGATCCTGCCTGGTTGAGCCTGCCTGCTCCACACCTAGTGCACCTGGCACAGAGGAGCAGGACCCAGGGTGTTTCTGGGGCAGGCCCAGGCCTTGTGCTGTGTCAGAGTTGGGTGCAGCCTCACCGCTGAGTCCATGTCCCAGGGGTGGAGGTGCAAGGTGATCTTTCACCTTCATTCAGCCAGTGGCCTGTGCTTCCCACTGTCATGCTGGAGCCTCTATGCATTTATTTATTGACAAATAAAACTTGCAGAATTTTAAAACACTGTGCACAGAATTTTTAATTTTTTGGTGCAGAATGCCTTCAGGAGTAAGGCTTAAGGAATACACATATGCTTGAAAAATTAACCTGATTTTGGTGCATTCTTATCTTTTCAGTAAAATCACGGAAAACATGGCCATGCCAGTTAGATATAATGTGTACTCAGTGAATTGGGTCTTAAATTTTGATGTGCCAGATGTTCACAAGTTAACCACTGTTAAAGTTTTAATAAATGTAGCAACAAATTGAGTAAAAGTGCTTAAAGTAAAACTTTCTGCACTAGCAAGGCTTTTAATAAATAGCTTGTTTTGTTTTGTTTTTTTGTAAAATTAGAGGCTGATCAGAACAAACACTGGGGTTTTTTTTGTTTTTTTTAAGAAAAACTCTTTTAGACTCCCATGTGATATGGATCAGGCCCTAAACTAAGAATTGTAAACAATTAATAATGTCTGCAGGGGGGAAATAATACCATGGATAGATTTACTGTTCATAGCCTGATACAATGAAAACAGGTGCAATGACATAGCTTCATAATTACTGACTCTTTCCATCTCAGACTATGGGACTATGATGGGGATTGAGACTATGGTGCAGAATACTGAACTGAGATAATCTAATTTATTTTAGTGGCGCCATCTGTATACAAACTCAGCTCTTCAGGAAGGAGAGCAAGAAAATATATTTATCTTTTTTTAATTGCTTCCTGGCCTTTACAATAGTTTAACTGAAGAACCCCAGTAAAAACAGGTGCAAAAAGAGCTTTGTGGAAATCCAACTGCACCTTCACCAGACCATGCAGACAGCACAAAAATGTGAAAAAGACCAGAAAGACAGAAATCTTATTTCATTTCAAAGCATGGAATGGCTGCATATGTATTAATCATACAACACAAAGGGATGGGGTGAGGAAGGAATCTCCTTCATATTTAGCTGTGTCGTGTATCACAAAATGCATTCAGGGCAAAATGTTGTGGAGCTGAGTTTAAATGACAGCGAAGGTGCAGCACTGTGGCAAAATGAATTTGTGATCTTAAAACATCAAGATTTACTGATAAATTATCTCCAAGGAGGGAGAGAAGAATAGCTGAAGGATTTACACAGCACCTGCTGTCAACCAATCTACTAAGCAGCATTGACAGTGTATGTCCTTCCTGGCGCAGCAGGGAATGACACACTACTTCCAGCGAAGAAAAGGAGGAATGATATAATAAACGGCTGCAATCATGAGGGGTCAATACAACCAGAGGGGAATGATGGTCTCCATATTGGAAGAGAAGGTTAAAGGACTAAAGACCCAAGTATCAACCCTGCATTACATCAGAGAAAATGAAGACTTTCTGGACAGAAGTCAGCGTTTGGTTCTGGAGGCACAACATGCCGAAGAATCAGAGAGGGCAATGCAGAATGGGGAAGAAAATTGGCAGCATGTTACCTCCAGAAGAAGAATGAGGAGAACCCATGTACCCTCTATGCAGATAGAGGTAAGAAACCGTTTTCAGGCTCTCTGCACAGGTACTACTGCAGAGAATGATTTGGAAGAGCCATCTGAGTGAAGGGATCAGAAGAAAACCCCATCAACCAGAAGGCATGGGATGCATTGTCCTAGGGATGGATGTTCCACGACCACCATTTCCAAGAGGAGGAGACGGGTGGTGGTGGTCAGGGACTCCCTCCTAAGGGGGACAGATCATCCATCTGCCTACCAGACCAGAAGTGTGCTGCTTGCCTGGAGCTAGAATTCAGGATGTGACGGAGTGTTTGCCAAGACTGATCAAGCCCTCGAACCATTACCCCTTCCTACTTCTCCATGTGGGCACCAATGATACTGCCAACAGTGATCTTGAGCTGGTAACTGAATACTACATGGCTCTGGGAAGAAGGATAAAGGAGTTTGAGGTGCAAGCCGTGTTTTCATCCATCCCCCATGTTGAAGGAAAAGGCCCAGGTAGGGACTGTTGAATTGTGGAGGTAAATGTGTGGTTATGCAGGTGGTGTTGGAGAGAAGGCTTTGGATTCCTCGACCAGGGGATGTTGTTCCGGGAAGAAGGATTGCTAGGAAGAGATGGGATCCACCTAACGAAGAGAGGGAAGAGTATCTTCGCAGGCAGGCTTTCAAAGCTAGTGAGGAGGGCTTTTAACTAGTGAGGAGGTGCAACTACTGGAGGAACCAACCAGGGGCCATTCTCCTCTTGATCTGCTGCTTACAAATAGGGAAGAATTGGTAGGGGAAGTTGAAGTGGGTGGCAACCTGGGCAGCAGTGACCATGAGGTGGTCGAGTTCAGGACCTTGACAAAAGGAAGAAAGGAGAGTGGCAAAATATGGACCCTGGACTTCAGAAAAGCAAACTTTGACTCCCTTAGGAAACTGATGGGCAGGACCCCTGGGAGGCTAATATGAGGGCGAAAGGAGTCCAGGAAAGCTGACTGTATTTTAAAGAAGCCTTATTGAGAGCGCAGGAACAAACCATCCCAGTGAGCTTAAACACAAAAAGGAAGGTTATAAGAAGGGGACACTTGGTCAGATGACTAGGGAGGAGTATAAAAATATTGTTCGAGTATGCAGGGGTGTAATCAGGAAGACCAAAACACAACTAGAGTGGCAGCTAGCAAGGGATGTAAAGGGTAACAAGAAGGATTTCTACAGGCATATTAGCAACAAGAAAAAGGTCAAGGAAAGTGTGGGACCCTTAACGAATGGGGGAGGCAACCTAGTAACAGATGATGTGGAAAAAGCCTAAGTACTCAATGCTTTTTTTGCCTCGGTCTTCACAGACAAGGTCAGCTCCCACACTGCTGTCCTGGGCAATACAGGATGGGGAGGAGGTGAGCAGCCCTCAGTGGTGAAAGAACAGGTTAAGGACTATTTAGAAAAGCTGGACATGCAGAAGAGCTGAGGGAATTGGCTGATGCGATTGCAGAACCATTGGCCATTATCTCTGAAAACTCATGGCAATCGGGGGAGGCCCCAGATGATTGGAAAAAGGCAAATATATGCCCATCGTTAAAAAAAAGGAAGAAGGAGAACCTGGGGAACTACAGACTGGTCAGCCTCACCTCCATCCCGGTGTAAGGGGACTGGTGCCCCTTACTAACATCCAGTGGGGGTGTTTTAGTTGCTAGCTCCCAGTACTAAAAAGGGGGAAGGGTCAATGGGGAATCAGGACCCTGAGACTGACAGGGAACAATGGGGAGAGGCCAATGCTCCAGGTCAGCCTGAATGACAGGGCGAGCAGGCTAATCAGGGAGTCAGGAGGCCAGAGAGGTCGGCCAGGGAGGTCCCGTCCTCCCTGTGAGCTGGAATTGCCTGCGTCAGACAGAGTGGGGCCGAGCTAAGGAGAAAGCAGGGGCCCAAGCTAAGCTGGGGACCAGAGCTGTGCCAGATCCAGAGGGACCAGAAAAGCAGCCCAGAGAGAGCAGACCCTGTCCTGGGAGCAGAGCTGCAGCCCCAAAGCCAGAGGCACAGCCCAGAGAGAGCAGACTTGCCCTGGGAGGAGAGCTGCAGCAACCAGAGCCAGAGGGGCCAGAAAAGCAGCCCAGGAAGCAGGTCAGTGCTGGGAGCAGAGTCACAGAAGCAGCCTGCAGAGCAGACCTGTCCTGGGAGCAGAGCTGTAGCAACCGGAGGCAGAGGGGCCAAAGAAGCAGCCCAGGGAGCTGGAGGCAAAGCAGTAGCAGCAGTGCAGAGAGAGTGGTGCAGCTGCGGTTGGAGCAGTCCAGAGCTGGGTGCGGTGAGCAGCTGAGGAGACCGAGGGGGACCCTGGGCAGCAGGCCCAGCACAGGGAGACACCTCAGCCAAGAGGCTCTGCAGGCCAGGCTTGGATCATAACCCCGACAGGGCGGGGGAGACATTGGGAAGAAGGGTCCTACCACTTAGAGCCTGAGAGCGTGTGTCCGCCACCAGAGCGAATGTCCAACCCACAGCATCCCTGAAGCACAGCCAGGGCCTGAGACTTACAAGGAAGAGACTGTGAACTGCCCTGACATTCCAGAGACACTGTTTGTGATGTTCCCTGCCACAGAACGGGTTGATGTGTTTCCTTTAACCTTTCCCATTTTCCCTTATTCTTTTTAAAATTAATTGTTGATTAAATAACTTGCATTTGCTTTAACGTGTATGTAATGGTCAGTGGGTCAGAGAAGTGCCCAGTGCAGAGAGTACCCCGGAGTGGGGACACCCTAGCCCCTGTCTTAGGTCACCACAGCAGGGTTGGGGGTCGAGCCCCCAGGAATCCTGGGCCCAGCCTTGTTGAGGTTACGAGGACTCTGACAGACAGGAGAGTGGAAGGGGAGGGAGGCCACTGGGTAAAGGAAGTGGGAGCGAGGACTCAGATCCTTTGGCTAGCCCACTTCACCAGGGTAGTGTAGAAGCCAGGAAAGTTCCCCACAAACAGTGGGACTATTCCCCCGCTTACACCTGGAAAAATCATGGAGCAGGTCCTCAAGGAAACCATTCTGAAGCTCTCGGAGGAGAGGAAGGTGATCAGGAACAGTCAGCATGGATTCACCATGGGCAAGTCATGCCTGACCAACCTGATTGCCTTCTATGATGAGATAACTGGCTCTGTGGATATGGGGAAAGCAGTGGACATGATAAATCTTGACTTTAGCAAAGCTTTTGATACGGTCTCCCACAGTATATTGGTAGCAAGTTAAAGAAGTATGGATTGGGATGAATGGACTATAAGGTAGATAGAAAGCTGGCTAGATTGTCGGGCTCAATGGGTAGTGATCAACGGCTCAATGTCTAGTTGGCAGCCAGTATCAAGCGGAGTGCCCCAGGGGGTCAGTCATGGTTCCGGTTTTGTTCAACATCTTTATTAATGATCTAGATGATGGGATAAATTGCACCCTCAGCAAGTTCGCGGATGACACTAAGCAGAGGGGGGGAGGTAGATAAGCTGGAGGGTAGGGATAGGGTCCAGAGTGACCTAGACAAATTGGAGGATTGGGCCAAAAGAAATCTGATGAGGTTCAGCAAGGACAAGTGCAGAGTCCTGCACTTAGGACGGAAGAACCCCATGCACTGCTACAGGCTGGGGACCCACTGGCTAAGCTGCAGTTTTGCAGAAAAGGACCTGGGGGTTACAGTGGACAAGAAGTGGATATGAGTCAACAGTGTGCCCTTGTTGCCAAGAAGGTTAATGGCATATTAGGCTGCACTAGTAGGAGCATTGCCAGCAGATCGAGGAAAGTGATTATTCCCTTCTGTTCGGCACTGGTGAGGCCAAATCTGGAGTATTGCGTCCAGTTTTGGGCCCTCCACTATAGAAAGGATGTGGACAAATTGGAGAGAGTCCAGCGGAGGGCAACAAAAAAGATCAGGGGGTGGGGCGCTTGACTTACGAGGAGAGGCTGAGGGAACTGGGCTTGTTTAGTCTGCAGAAGAGAAGCGTGAGGGGGAATTTGATAGCAGCCTTCAACTACCTGAAGGGGGGTTCCAAAGAGGATGGAGCTCGGCTGTTCTCAGTGGTGGCAGAGGACAGAACAAGGAGCAATGGTCTCAAGTTGCAGTGGGGGAGGTCTAGGTTGGATATTAGGAAACCCTATTTCACTAGGAGGGAGGTGAAACACTGAATGGGTTACCTAGGGAGGTGGTGGAATCTCCATCCTTAGAGGTTTTTAAGGTCAGGCTTGACAAAGCCCTGGCTGGGATGATTTAATTGGGGATTGGTCCTGCTTTGAGCAGGGGGTTGGACTAGATGACCTTCTGGGGTCTCTTCCAACCCTGATATTCTATGATTCTCTGATGCAGTTAGAGGTGATGACTGAGAACAATGACCATGATTTAAAGAAAACAAAACTACTACAACAACTTTGCTTTTTCTGTAAGGCCAGCATGCTTTGATATTATATAGGAGACTTTGTTACTGTTAACTAGCTGGTCAAATTATTTATTGTGAATAATAGTGATTATTTGTTGTGAATAATAGTGATTGTTGTGAATAATAGTGATTATTTGTTATTGTGAATTATAATATTATTATTATTTATTATTATTGTGAATAATAGTGATTTGTTGTGAATAATAGTGATTTACAAATTCTTTTTTTCGGTCTGCAGATTGTTCATTTCTGATTTCTTCACTTGTATCTTTTATTTACAAATATTTACTGACGAATTTTCAGCATTTGGTTGGTGTGCAAACAGTTCTCAGCAACAATTCACTGTTCTACACCATTAAAGTCATTGGCAGTTTTGCTACTGACTTCAGTGGGTGCAGAATCAAGCCCTATTTTGTTTTGTGTGGCTGATCACCTAATTCCCATGGTATTGTTTTTGCTCAGGATGATTGAAACTTTTGAAACAGAATACTAATGAACAGTGAGCAACCAGCGCATGACAACTAATAAACTTCTGGAATGATGTGACAAAGTGGGAGATTTTCTTAATGTTTTGTATGAATATTGTGTGGGTCTCAGTTTCCCCTATGTGTTGCTCAATTAACTAGGTGGTGGGACAAGGGTGTTTGATCTTTGCAGAGACCCCTACAGGATCAGGTGTGACTGCCATTGAGCTGCCTGGGCTCAGACAAGTGCTGGATATTTTGTAACATGAGCAACTGATGGCCAGAGGGGCCCACCCTCTGCAAGAAGCCAGCTGGCTATGACAAGCTGGAGAACAAACTGTTGAGGTGGAGACCAGGTGACCGGTTTTGCCTGGTAAAGACAACAAAGGACAGAGGAGGGGCAAATGGGCGTGACTTTGGGTTGACTTTTGAAAGCAGGTCAGTTTCCTGGGCTGGGTTCTCTGTGAGGGAGCAAGGGCTCTGGGCCTGACCAAGGTAGATTTTGCTGTAACTTCCTGCTTTCTGTGCTAACAAAGAACTTTTCTACACTGTATTCCAGACAACTAATAAACCCTTTTGTTTTACAATGCTGGCTCAGAGTCATTGCTGATTGCAGAAGTTGGGGGTGCATGCCCTTTGGGGGCATGTAAGGCTTCCCCAGGTATCCTATTCAGGTGGACTCACTGTGGGGAGCTCATGGCATTAAACAGGGGTGCTGAAGGCTCCGACGTCAGTCCCAGGAGGCAGTACAGCAAAGGAGGCTTACCCTAGTGGGAGTGTGCCCTGAGGGGTTGCTACACTGAAGAGAGTCCTACCTGAGATTAATTCAGAGCTGTTCCAGAACACCACGCCTGTGCATCCAACAGGACGGATTTTCAGACAAATAATCAGGCATGCTGGCATTCACTGGGCATTGAGAACATTTTCACAAACTCACAGCTACTGTCTGAATACTCTCAAAGAACAAGACCCCACAAATTGTGCCTGGCTCCTGCACCAGGCAATGTGGAGAAGGGAGCAGGCTAATTTGCCCTCTTCCACTTTAACAAACCTATGTAGGAACTAGACACAATCTGCTGCACAATCATAAAATCATTCCCCCCCCCCCAAAGAACCCTCCAAGTAAATGGATTACCAGAGCAGCTATCTATTCATCAAGGCTTATTGCATGGGATGTAGTAATTTGCAATCTGACACTTACACCTTGATCCTGCAAGTCCTTATATGGTGTGCAAGGTTGTGGCTAATCCAGCGCAAGTGTAAATGGAGGCTACCAAGGATGTAAGCAAAACTGTACATTAGATGTAGTCCCCGCACTGTTCACTTGTCTGTTCAAAGCAAACCAATTTAAGGGAGGAGGGTTTTCTGGATAGGAAATTATAATAACTACCACCTGTTCCTTGAATATTCTTCAGTTTCAGGTTGGAGGAAAAGTAGGGTGACCAGATAGAAAGTATGAAAAATGGGAATGGAGGGGTGGTGGGTAACAGGCACCTATATAATAAAAAGTCCCAAATATTGGGACTGTCCCTATAAAATCAGGACATCTGGTCACACTAAGGAAAAGTCATGGCTACTCATTACCCATTTATTTCTCATCAGCAGATTTACTGACAGGCCACTGCAGTTGTTCCTGGCTGAGAGCTTTGGTTAGAGGAAGGTTTTCAATCTAAAATTCAACATCTTCAACGGTTCTGTTTGGATTGGTTTATGGAAACAACTCCAGATTCACAGCAGTGTAACAGAATCTGGACCTGAGTTTGGAATTTTCAGAGAGCTCAATAGATATGATGATTGAATACTGAGCAAAGTTTTTGATATGAGAGAAAAAAACTAAGAAGAGGATGAGCTAAACACAAATGGATACTGTTGTTCTCTTATGTGATGGTTCTATAGCATTGGCACTCTAGCCAGTCTGTATCTTTCACTTGCATTTCCTCAGGCTCAAATCTCAGAGCTACTTTTCAGCACAGCGGGCAGTAAGCTTGCCCTAATTACTGCCAGGGAAACCCAGATGCTTTTGTCAGCTTTTCAAGCAAAGAAAAAGATTACAGGCAGACAAACCAATCATAGGATCAAGGATGGTTCATGAGATTTAAAAAAAAATTCCACTGGAACAAATCTAAACACTATAAATCTGAGACCCAACCCGATTGTTCATATATGGGCTTAATCTTCCTGAAGAGAAGAGAAAAATACAAATGCAGTCAATTTAAGAGTTGATTACTATAACAAGCCCTTTTCATGTGATTTGAGTGGATACAAGGTATTGACCCTAAACTAATATAAAACTATTACACTGGCTTTTCATTTGAATGTGATCTGTGTCTACCTGCTAGAAAGAAATGGCTAAGACAATAATGAAGCAGGGCTCACTCCTGCTGTTGCTGATGTGAAGGATAAGTCTCATTGTCTTCAATAGGAGGGAAGATTCAAATCCCAAAAATTCAGCTCTTCAGCTACAGAAGAATATTAAGTAGAGTAATAGTAATGACTATTTCCCACCTTTTGAAATTAAGTGGCGAGGGCGCTGCATTTTTTTTTCAAATTCAATTTCAGAAGCATTTAACCAGTTCAGTTTAAGATGGAGGAACATACACCATTCCAGCTTTTTATCTAATGTTAGTGGCAGAAACCAGTGACTGTCATAACTGATTTCAACAGCATATCGCAGACAGCACAACGGGGTGAAAGTAACTTAAAGGACTTACCGGTACGCCGGAGTCCTGAGCAGGGGCGTGGCCTCAACCAGAAGAGGCATGGCCTCAACCGGAAGAGGTGGGGCCTTTAAGGCCCTGGGGCTCTGGCTGTGGCTGGGAGCTCCTGGGCCTTTAAATCACCCCTGGAATGCCCAGCTGCAGGGGCGATTTAAAGGGTCCGGGGCTCCAGCTACCTCAGCAGATCTCCAGGCCCTTTAAATTGCTGCCTGAGCCGCAGCAGCAGGAGCCCTGGGTCCTTTAAATCACTGCCCAAGCCCGGCTGCCGGAGCCCTGGGGTAGCGGCGGCAGGGCTCCGGCGTGATTTAAAGGGCCTGGGGCTCCCTACAGAGCCAGAGCCCTGCCACTAATACCCCAGGGCTCCAGCAGCGGGGCTCAGGAGGCGATTTAAAGGGCCTGGAGCTCCGGCTGCTGCAGGGTGCCCAGGGCCCTTTAAATCGCCAGCCTGGGGAAGCCGGTCTGGTCTGGCATGGTGTACTGGGTTTTGCCGGTACGCCAGACCGGACCAGATCGGTTTACTTTCACCTCTGCAGCACAATCAACCATCATCGTACAAACACAACTACATTTTCTCATAAGATGGAAAAACCCCTGTTTTTTTAGAGAATTAACCCTATGGCTTTACCTGGTCCAGTTTCTTTTGTTCAGCTAATGCATAACATTAACAGTGATAATGTTTAATCATGTATGTAAGGATTCCTGCAAGGTTTTTGTTTTGAAAAATCCGTAACTATTTTCTGAAATACATTTCATATCATGATGTAGGCCAGGTCTACACAGAGTAGTGTTGTACCCTTGTGAGAGGAAGTGGGGACAAATCAATAGAGCACTGGCATGTGCTACCAGAGGCCTGAGTTCTGTTCCTTGCTCTGCCACTGGGAGACCTTAGGCAAGTCACTTTGCCTCTTTGTGCCTCAGTTTCTTCTTCTGTAAAATTAGGATAATGATACCAACCTCCTTAGTAAATCCCCACTTTGACATCTACTGATGAAAACTACTATATAAGAGCTAGCTAGACCCATTGTTATTGTTTCAGTTAGGGGTGTGATTATTAAGGAAATAGTTAAATCAGTACAATTACTAGTGTGGATGTAGTTATCCTGATATAAATATACCCTCTTCCCCAACATACCTTATCCCCCTTCCCTTACAGGAATAGGCTATTGTAGTATAAGTATATTTATAGCGTATAACCTGGGCGGAAGGCAGGGACAGGATGATGGTTATTAATTATACTTGTGTGCAGATTAGCCCATATATTTATTAATAACAACAAATGGCTTCAATTTAATGTTCAAGTAGCAACAGGATGGAATTCAATTGGAAAACTATGCTGCAGATTGAACATGGCCAGCACATGACAGAAACATATTGGAGGGAGGACTCTGCTTTCCAACTGCTTTTATTGCTGCAAATAAATTAATTGATTTCATTAAAGTCACTCCCGAGTTATGCTGGAGTAACCAACTGCACCACATGCCTGATTATTGATATCAGTCAAAAGACAACTATATTAACACATTATTTATTTTGCTCAGAACATGTTTAACTGTGATAACTGCAATCAAAGAGGTTTCCTGTCATTGTGAATATCACTACCAACTCAGCAACACCAAACATTTTAATTTTCCTTACACAGATTTATCTGTCTCCTTGGTGTTGGTGGTTAAAATCTACACTGCATCTTAATTTAAGCTCTTGTTTCCACTAACAGTCATAACAGCATGTTCCTCTAATCTTCTATGCTGTCACCATTTTAATTTACTACCTGTCTTATCAGAGTTTAGTACAGTACATGTTTGGTGAAAGCCTTTTCAAAACACACAAAGTCCCTTCATTTCCTTAGTAGAGCCAGTCCAACATGTAAACAGAATTTTATGGTCCACATTCTCTTCTCAGTGACACCGGTGCACCATACTGAAGTCAATAGAGGTGTATCGGTGTAACTGAGAATAATTTAGTCTGATGCATAAGGCATTCAGTAAAGCCGTACTGTTTGTTTGATTAAAGTAAAGGATCTGTTATGCTTTCCTTTTTTTTTTTCATTTGTTCACAACTAGGATAATTGGGCCCCACACTACAAGAAGGATGTGGATAAATTGGAGAGAGTTCAGCAAAGGGCAACAAAAATGATTAGGGGTCTGGAACACATGACTTATGAGGAGAGGTTGAGGGAACTGGGATTGTTTAGTCTGCAGAAGAGAAGAATGAGGGGGGATTTGATAGCTGCTCTCAACAACCTGAGAGCTGGTTCCAGAGAGGATGGTTCTAGACTATTCTCAGTGGTAGAAGAGGACAGGACAAGGAGTAATGGTCTCAAGTTGCAGTGGGGGAGGTTTAGGTTGGACATTAGGAAAAACTTTTTCACTAGGAGAGTGGTGAAACACTGGAATGCGTTACCTAGGGAGGTGGTAGAATCTCCTTCCTTAGAAGTTTTTAAGGTCAGGCTTGACAAAGCCCTGGCTGGGATGATTTAATTGGGGATTGGTCCTGCTTTGAGCAGGGGGTTGGACTAGATGACCTCCTGAGGTCCCTTCCAACCCTGATATTCTATGATTCTATGTGTTTCTGATCCAACCCTCAGAATGTGTGATAGATCAGGGATGGGCAAACTACGGCCCGCAAGCTGGATCCGGCCCCTCAGGGCTTTGGATCCAGCCCGTGAGATTGTCCCCTCATGGTGCCGCAGGCCCTGCGCCGCTCTCAGAAGTCCCTGGAGCCTGAGGGCGGGGCGGCAGAGGTCTCCGTGCATTGCCCTTGCCTCCAGGCACCGCCCCCACAGCTCCCATTGGCCAGGAATGGGGAACTGTGGCCAATGGGAGCTTCGGGGGAGGTACCTGGAGGGGTGGCAAGGGCAGCGCGCGGAGCCCTGTGCCTCCCCCTCACCTAGGGGGCCGTGCAGGGCTGTGGTGCTGGCTGCTTCCTGGAGCGGCGTGGTGTGGGGCCAGAGCAGGCATGCAGGGAGCCTACCCTGGCCCCGGTACACGCCACTGCCACCCCAGAGCCGCTTTAGGTAAGCAGCGCTGGGCTGGAGCCCGGACTCCTCCTGCACCGTGCCCCCCAACTCCCTGCCCTAAGCCCCCTGCCTGCACCTCGCACCCCTCCTGCACCCCAACTCCCTGCCCTGAGCCCCCTGCTGCACCCTGCACCCCCGTGTACCCTATCCCCCTGCCCTGAGCTCCCTGCCACATCCTGCACCCCTCCTGTACCCCAACTCCCTGCCCTGAGCCCAGGGTCGCACCTCACACCCCTCCTGCACCCCAACTCCCTGCCCTGAGCTCCCTTCTGCAGTGTGTACCCCTCCTGCACCCCAACCCCCTTCCCTGAGCCCCCTCATATGCCCCACACCCCTCCTCTGCCCCAACACCTTGCCTTGAGCCTGTTCCTGCACATCGCAGCCCCTCCCGCACCCCACACTCCCTCCCACACCCCAACCCCCTGCACCGGCCCTGCATACAATTTCCCCACCCAGATGTGGCCCTTGGCCCAAAAAGTTTGCCCACCCCTGTGATAGATAGATAGATTAGATAAAATTAGCAGTTTGGCTGCTTTTGAGTTGTAATGATACAATGCTGTTTTGCACTCCTACAATAGTTTTTCTTTTGTTTATTTGTTTTTTCTAGGGGAAAGGTTATCACAATATTAGGACGCTGCATGGTTCATCTCAGGGTAAAGGACTATACCATTTTTTACCTTGAGCTTGGTGATTAAAATCCAGCTCAGGTGAAAGGTGACTGAAAATTATTACTATCTGATGTCCGTTTGGTCATCTGTGTGCAATCAGTTTGGTGATCTCACTCCAAATCCCAGAGGATAAGTATCCACCTCACAAAACCCACCAGCATTAGCACTACATGGCACCCTTGCTGCTGGCAGTCTCAACAGCAAAAGCAAGGATTGAATTACTAAAGCTGAAAAAACTATTATTATTCTCCCAGTTTTCCCTCAAGGTTGGAGAACATGGGTATGGTCATGAGAGCTCCACACAGAAATGAATGATGCTAAAATTTACTTAACTGACCATAGTAGGGTGTTGTGCTGTCAGATCTCAACTAAACACCTGAAATAATCATTCCTTTACACTACTTAAAGTAGATGTGTTTTATTTGCTAACATCTGACAACTTCATCACCTCCATTAGTGTCAGCTGGGCCACAAAATACTGAGATGGTTAACTTATCTTATTTGTCTCACAAACCAGGTGGTCTCAAAGCTTCTTCATTGTGTGGACCTTGTCTTGCCTTAGGGACCACTGTCCCTCTCATTCATGATTACACAGACTGCTGCCCCTCCCAAATGTGACAGTATAATGCCTCTGTGGCAACTGAAGCAATAGCTTGCATGGAAAAGTGATATCTGGAAAGTATTTATATATTCTTAACTGTCTTTAATGTGATGTAGCAGCTGGAAACAAGGAGAGCCAGCATAACATAACCAGCCAACTCTCTGTGGATCACCAGCAAATTTTCCATGGACCACAGACCACAAATAGGGAAACATTGTAATTATTAATTATCCATTTTAGACCACTGGGTTAACATACATCACATGCAGTAAATCTACACAAATATGTTTTAAAATTTTGATTGTGAATTGGTTTGGAAATTAAACAAAGCACTCATTTAAAATTCTGTTTCAAAATGAATGATTCACATAGTGGAATCATGGCTCATATTATGACTTAATTGCAAAAAAAAAGAAAAAAAATCTTTCTGTGTAAGAGACTGAGTGAGAGAGAAGGAGAGTTTAGTGTCCATAAAAGGTTTCAGACTCCCCCTCTATTTGACCATGATTCAGGTACTACATGGCATGGGAACTGGCAGTGCTAAATCCCCCACTTGGTTCTTGATTCAGGAATGGACTGAAGCACTTAGATACATCCCCATTCTAGCATGTGCTTAAAATCACACATGTGGTTAAGTGCTGCCCTCAATGAGAATGTTTTCCTGAACTGGGCCCATATTATACTAATGGAAGATGGCATATGGTTTAACCATCAACAATGTGGATTTTAGTTCCTTTTTACATGACTGTAAGTAAGCAAAAGGATTTCAGCTACTACAACCTGCATCTAGGTAATACAGTATTAAAACTCTGTCTTAATATACACCTCTGTAAGCAAATCCATGCTGACACAGTGACCTTAACCTAAGCTACTGGGCCTTTTCTCCTCTTAAAGCACTGCGAGTTAAGGTCAGAATGTCAACCTAGATTTTCACTCTCTCTATTTCCCTGCTTTTGTAGGTGTATGCCCCGATCAGCATTACCTGATTTAAGTACCTGGATAGAGTTTCTATAGGTCACTGACCTTTTAATCTAATATCCTTAAAGGCTTGCTGAATGTCTTTTGTTTTGTCTGTCTAGTTTACATTGATATTGGTTCCAGCCTATTTCTATGGACAGGCTTTGCCAGGGTTTCTAATGAAAACCTGCCACCTACCGCTTCCCTATCTGGCTAATCATTGTGGCTGGGATTTTCAAAGGAGTCGGGGAGGGGGGGCGGGAATTAGACAGCTAAATCTCTTTGAAATTCCATGGAATTCCAGGAAGTTCCATTTGTCAGATCCCCATGGATGGCACAATCCCTTGCATAATTCAACTAGGCAGTGCCATGATGTCAGGAAATTGAATTGACAATGGGTGGAAGCATTGGGATAGATGGGATCCTGACATACCTAAGGGTGAGCCATATGCTTCCTGTGTGTTATTCCTGCTCTACAGCACAGTGATGTAAAATTTATTCCCAGATATGAGGAGCAGAGTCTGAGCATGGCCAAATCCTTGATCCAGCATGCCACCACAAACAAATACAGAGTGATGCATTGTGTCCTGCCTTGTATTGTCCTAAACTCCAACTGGGATACGTCCCACCACGGGTGAGGTTTTAATAAAATCTTTGTAACTGAATCATCACCTTAACCATCATTAAGTCACTTAGCCCATTTTTGTCAGTCCAGGATTTAAGAGTAGAAAGCATGACATGACTCTTACGGAGTTTAACTTTAAGTTAAAATGGAGTACTACCATTTGACAGTACTTATGCTTTTGAAATGTCTGGCAATACTTCCCTAATAAGATTAACAATTTTACTGAGCGTTCAGAATCACCATTTTAATATTGTTATAAAAAGGAAATAAAATTGCCATATGGGGAAATTATCATGTCAGACATCTGCTAATTCCCTTTTATGGAAAAAACACAGTACTAGAATATATTACATTCACAGAGTAAGCAAATCTGACAGCCACTTTTAATATATCAAGATATGAAATTAAATACTTTCCCTCACATAGTAGGACTTTCTTTTGAAGTTTATAGTTTCCACATTATATTGAATAAATAGACAAAACCCTCTTTATTTCTGTATGGTATTCTAAATTTTTTTGCAAAGGGTTAGATATGAGAGGTCATCTGTGATTAAGAAGCAGAAATCCCCTTGTCCTCAGTTCTGTAGGGGAAATGTTACAATACTTGCTGCCTTTACCTCTTATGCTGTGCTACAGTGTCATATTTTTATAAAATCCCTGGATGAATAATTACAGAAAACACTATTTCCAGTAGCATCACTATCACATGGATGTCCAAGACACTGGTAGGTACCTACATGAGGTACATTATTACACCAGGTCAATAGCATATGCAGGGGCAGTACTTTAATACTCATCCTACTGTAGTTACATTAGTTCATACCAAGGACAAGTGGCATTTTGCTCCAGCACCTGAAAGCATATTTTCATATATAAACACACATGCATGTGTGTGTGTATATTTGCTGGAAGCCAGTATCCTACTCCTGTGAACTTATTGTTAATAAATTCAATGCATTTGTGGTATGGTCTACACAGGCATTGGTCATGCTTATGTATGGATTCAACCAATTAATCAGAAACTCCATTGGATCTAGGTAAGTATGTTCAAATGGCAGTGTCCCAGACATCTGGGAGCCTGGAATTAAACAACTAAGACTCAGTATTAATGTCAGGAATTATCAGCTTTATTGAACACATTCTGTCTAGTTGGAACTCTACAAAACATTAAGTAATGCTCCCGAAGGCATGTCCTAGTGTACTTGAAGACTAGTGTAAAGGTTTGGAGGTTGTCTCTATGATGGTTGTTCCAAGGATCTGGGCAGAAGTACAGGGAGTAATGTGGGGACAGTCTTTCCAGAACACGACACTCGTTAACACCTATAATCTGTGAAAGCGATATAATGAATATAACAGACCAGGAAACAAAAGTTCTGCTTCAGAAAAAATTTGAGGTTAGGACATTTGTTCTCATTCTGATGTGAATGAAAAGAAGACCTTTGGAAATTTTTTCCAAAAAACCCACAATGACCTGTAGAGAGAGAAAGACACCTCGTAATAGCTAATAACCTAGCAGTGAGGGCACTCACTTGCCTGATTAAGAACATGGGCTTGAACCTGGGTCTCCCACTTTCATAACCACCAGGCAATATTGCCAGTTTTTCTTTCTCTCAATCTCTCATACTGGAGCTGTTCCATTTGTATAAATAATTAAATATTTACTGGGCCACAGAACAAGAGATTGACGCGATAGCCTGGTGGTTGTGGTTAGGGGAATCCACTGGAATGTGGGAAAGGTAGGTTCAATTCCCAGCATCAAAACAGGCAGAGCAGGAGCTTGAGCCCAAGTGTCCTGTACCCCCAGTGAGTTCCCTTACCAACAAGCTATTCTGCAGTCTCTCCAGCTCATGATACTCAATCCGTGACCTTAGAAATCTTCCTCACTGAAGTTTCCTTGAAATAGAGATATTTCCACAAAAAGTTTCAATTTCATCAGAATTCTATTTTCTGACGAAAAAATTGTCAGTTGAAAAATTCCAGACCAGATCTCATTATGAATAGAGAGTTTGCTTTTCATTCAGTAATGAGAGAGGGTAAAACCCTGGTTGCACTGAAGTCATTGGGGATTTTGCCATTGACTACAATTGCACCAGGATTTCACCCAGGATGTTTATAACCTTATCACAGAGTGTAATTCTCAAGGCAGGCACTAATGCCCTGGAAGAACTCTGAGAATAAGATATGGATGTAATTTAAAATATGGCTGGGTTCTATGCCAGCTCCCCTGCAACTTGACTTTATTTATTTCTTTAAAAGGTGTGTAGGGGTGGGTGTGTCAGAATAAGTCAATTTCTCTATTTTGAAATATGTGTATATATTTATAATGACATGCTGGAGGTTGGGTGAAACCTCATTGAAGCTGGTGGGTGTAATAGCCACCCTTCATTCAGGATAAATGTAAGAAGCAAAGTTCCATTTGACATTAGTTAGCTATAGTTTATAGGAGCCACTGCCCAAACACAGGCCCCATTCAAGGCTGGGGAGGAGCTGAGCTATATGGGTGGAGGAGTTTGACTGAGGGCTGAATGCAAAGCAGAGATCTTGGGACTATTTTGGTGGAGATATGCCTGTGTGTTCGTGTGTGTGTGTGTGAGAGTGTAAGAGAGAGAGTGAGAGAGAGCAAACATAGCCAAAAGCCTCACAGAAGCAGACAGAGAGGGCAGCCAAAAATCCAAGGACAGCCAAAGAAGCAACATGACCCTGAGAGAAAGCTGAGAGAGAGCTTTTTGAGTAGAGTGCTAGCTGGAAAAAGAGGTTTGGAATACCGAGCAAGGAAATCGTCTCCTATTGTTTGAGTCCTACTCTGTTCAGGGGAAAACGACTTTATATACATTATTTACATACTGTACAGAATTGTATCAAAGAAATACCCAACTCCATGATCAATCTCTCTTTCTAATGAAAACAATCAGCAAGACCCCAAATACTGGTGAACCACTAAGGTTAAAAACAGTAACAATAATATAATAAAATATAATAACTTAGAACATTTTGTTTCTTCCTGATTCTAATCCTTCAAGTCTGCCCCCTCCTCTGATGCCATTTTTGTTTATGACATCTGAAAACCAATCCCTGCAGCTAAAAAAAAAAAAAGAAATACCCTACAGTAACCAGAAAAGCAATGGGACTAGTAGGAGAGGACGAGCATTCATGACTACAGCTGGATGGGAATTTTTCGATGACATATTTTTTCACCAGAAAATGTCAATTTGTTGAAACCAAAACTTTTCTATCTTTATCTCTGGGAACTCATATGGCTTTCATCACCATAGTATCTGAACACCTCACAATCCTTAATGGATTTCATCCTCAAGTCACAGCACTACTGTGGGGGTAGATATTATCTCCATTTTACAGGTGGGGAACTGATTCAGAGAGAAATTAAGTGAGTTGCCTAAGACCTGAACCCAGGTCTCTGAGTTCTCTATCTACTAGACTGTCCTTCCTAGCCTGGACATGAGATAAGTACCTCCTGATGTCCAATGAGAGAGAGAGAGCGAGCGAGCAGGAGGAGAAAAGGTGGCTAAAGAGAGTGGCCGTGATAGATCTGTGAGACAATTTCAATATGAGCCTGTGTGACGGGGTGTGCATACACTGCACTGAACAAGAGGGGGTTAACCCTACACTATGGGCAGCGGAAGTCCCGCCCCTCAGACCATGCTGGGCATGCTCTAACTACTGCCTCAGTATAAAAGGGTGCAGCCTAGCTCATTCTAGGTTTACTGCTGGAAGGGAAGGACCTTGGGCGGAGGTTCCACCAAAGAGCCATCACAGCCTTTGCCTGCGGGAACCGGAGACGCTGAGATTCAGACCAGAGGGCTGTGGCCGATGGAGCCGAATGAATCACTCACGCTGAGAAGCCCGGGAATCCCAATGCTCAATGGACTACAACGCCTGGAAACGTGGTATGAAGTGACCCAGGAAGGGTGCGCAAGTGATACCTCCCAGTGGAATGAGGTCAGTATGTTTCGATGGGAGTCCCTGCGGACTCAGTGACAGACCACTCTGCCACTGTCAGGACCCTGGGTGGAGTCAGGTTGGCCCGGGCCTCCCTACCTGGGCCGCCACCTCCCTGATGGTTGCCCCTTCCTCCTCCCCGGATACTGGCCATTGGGCCTCACTGCCCTATGCCTAGGGGCTGCTATATTGACATTGGCCATTGGGCCTCACTGCCCCATGCCTAGGGGCTATGACACTGACTCTGGCCATTGGGCCGCATTACCCCGTACCAGAGGACTATTATATGGACGCTGGCTGCTATGCCATATTGCCCTGCACCTGAGGGTGGTTATATTGATTCTATCTGCTAGACCATGCTGCCCTGTACGCAAGGGCTGCTGGAATTGACTCTGGCCGCTAGACCGTGCTGCCTTATGAAAGGACTGCCATAACTGACTATGGCCGCTAGGCTGTGCTGCCTTGAATGCAAGGACTTCTGGAATTGACTCTGGCCGCTAGGCTGTGCTGTCCTGAATGCAAGGGTTGCTGGAATTGACTCTGGCTGCTAGGCCACACTGCCCTGAATGCAAGGACTGCCGGAATTGACTCTGGCCGCTAAGCTGCGTTGCCCTGAACACAAGGACCAATAGAATTGACTCTGGCCGCTAGGCTGTGCTGCCTTAATTCAAGGGCTGCCGGAATTGACTCTGGCTACTAGGCCGCGCTGCCCTGCACGCAAGGGCTGCTGGAAATGACTCAGGCCACTAGGCCCTGCTGCCCTGAACACAAGGGCCGCCGGAATTGACTCTGGCCACTACGCCCTACTGCCCTGAATGTAAGGACTTCTGGAAGTACTCTGGACACTTTCAGCCTAGAGGCTGTCAGGGAGCCTGTAACAGCGGTGGAATCAACCAACACTGCCCCCCACCCCCGCGAAAGGGGGACAGGGTGTGCATACCCCACGACAGCCTACCTGAAAGTGCTGCTCTCCCTATTTTTCTATGGATACACACTGTCCAGCCTTTCTCTTATCTACTGGAGGGAATGGATGAGTCTCATTCACCCCATCCTTAATCTCTCCCTGAGAATTCAATTTGCACTATTTCATTGAAAAAAACAACAACCCTGTAACTTCAGCTGACTCATTTATACATAGCGAGAGCAGTGATGTTCAAAAATATTGTAAAAAGAATATATCAATAAAGAACCATTTGGGTATAAAGAGAGAAAGGGAATTCAAAGAAATATTGGATGCAGGTTGTATGCTATTTTTAATATCAGAATAACAATCCACAATTTTCCAATTATTAGAACTCATGAAAGAATTTGGAGGTGTATCAAATTAAAGAACCAACTGGGAGAAATCTGAGGCAATGACAATATCTAAATAAGCTAGAGCACCAACTTTTAGGATCAGAATTTTAAGTGAGCACCAAATAAGATCATGTACTTCAGGATCACACTAGCTAATAGACTGAAAGAAATAAAATAAAATAAAAAAACAAGTGTTGAGTCATTAAAGAGAAACATAGGGAGCTTATACCATGGGAAAAGTAAACTTGGCTAAAATGAATGTACTTGGTATAACTAACTTATTATCTACCTACCTCCCAAGAGTTTATTTCATTAAAGTGAACTAGCAGTACTCTGTGAAACAATCATGCCTGAGAATTAGGTCTTGCTCCTAATACTACTAAATAAAAAAAAGGTATGTTTCAAAGGTTACTTACTGCTAGGCTGTAGTCTTCACAGGATATATGTGTATAGGCTAAATGTTGGTAAATGTTGATTTAACTGTACACACACAAACCAACAAAAAATATTTTCATCAATGATAATTGAAATTTACAGATGGCAAAGTAAGAAAAATGCTGCTTGAGAACTTAAAAGAGTTTGACTTATGGATATTTACTTTGTATATTTTGACACATGGTGTTGACAATAAAGCTATAACTTTATAAAACTTTTAACTTTTTGAATCTCAGTATCTACTGTTATTAAATAATTGTTGTCTGACCCCCTTTTGTGTGACCCCTATAATTTCCTGCAACTGTGAACACTGAAATTGATAAAAATAAAAAATAAACTCATAGTTTTGTGCAACTGTGAAAATTTAAATTGATGAAAATTGAAAAAAGGCTTAAATAAACATGAATATTATCTATTGAAATTATAAAAATATAAAATTCAAATTCTTCCAAGCCTATATATGTACATCATGTGTATATACTCACATATTTACATAATATGTATACATCCTCTGAAGTCTGCAGTAACCTGTGAACCATTCACTTACATAACTTTAAGGCTGCTGAAATAAGCATCTGCGCTGTACTTGCTACAGCAGTGGGGATTGAAAACTAGATTTCAGTGCATATGCTGCGCTCCAAGCATTGCAGCACACACAACTTCATCTAAGTAGCCACACTGGTGGTAGTAATTGGGTTACTATCCTCTATAAGTAGAGAACAAGAGAATCACTCTTGAGACAGGTTTCAGAGTAACAGCCGTGTTAGTCTGTATTCGCAAAAAGAAAAGGAGTACTTGTGGCACCTTAGAGACTAACCAATTTATTTCAGCATGAGCTTTCGTGAGCTACAGCTCACTTCATCGGATGCATCCAATGAAGTGAGCTGTAGCTCACGAAAGCTCATGCTGAAATAAATTGGTTAGTCTCTAAGGTGCCACAAGTACTCCTTTTCTTTTTACTCTTGAGACAGTCTGGCATTCCAACCAGCAGAGGGAAGTGGTTCACATATCTATTATGAGAGGGCAAAAAGACATATTTTATTAGCTTCTTGCCTACAATATAAATACTATGTGGGATAAGGACCAAAAAAATATGACTTGCCTAATGCCCCTACCAAAGGAAATGGTGAATTGAAATGATCAAACTTTAGAATGTAACATAGCTTCTCGGTTAATGCCAAAGAGACTGACTGCTAATCCATTTACTTTGACTGGCTAACAATGGCTCTCAGCCACAGTACAAGGGTTTGCATACTGTGCAGATACTGAAAAGTAGTGCAGATCAGACCTTCTCAGCCAGTCAAAATGAGAAAATGCATAATGGAGAAGTAAACATACAGTTATGGATCACTAACTGTACTGCATCACCATGCTTCAGTTGGTTGAGACAATCCAATTTCAGTATAATCCTGAAATAATTATATTTGTTTAGTCTGAGGGACATTGAGAGAGAACAGATGAAGGATATGGAATATTTAGCAGGAAACAAACATTGGTTGATAATAGGGCTGTCGATTAATCGCAGTTAACTCACACAACTAACTCAAAAAAATTAATCACGATTAAAAAAATTAATTGTACTGTTAAACAATAGAATACCAATTGAAATGTATTAAATATTTTTGGATGTTTTTCTACATTTTCAAATATATTGATTTCAATTACAACACAGACTATAAAGTGTACAGTGCTCACTTTATATTACCTTAGATTACAAATATTTGCACTGTAAAAATGATAAAGAAAATAAATGGTATTTTTCAATTCACCTCATACAAGCACCATAGTGCAACCTCTTTATCATGAAAATGCAACTTACAAATGTAGGGTTTTTTTTAAATAACTGCACACAAAAACAAAACAATGTATAACTTTAGAGCCTATAAGTCCACTCAGTCCTACTTGTTGTTCAGCCAATCGCTAAGAGAAACAAGTTTATTTACATTTATTGAAGATATTGCTGCACACTTCTTAATTACAATGTCACCTGACAGTGAGAACAGGTGTTTGCATCGCACTGCTGGAGCCGGGGTCGTAAGATATTTACATGCCAGTTGCACTAAAGATTCATATGCCTCTTCATGCTTCGGCCATCGTTCCAGGGGACATGTGTCCATGCTGATGATGGTCGTTTAAAATATGCATTAATTAAATTTGTGACTGAACTCTTTGGGGGAGAATTGTATGTCTCCTGCTCTGTTTTACCCACATTCTGCCATATATTTCATGTTATAGCAGTCTCGGATGATGACCCAGCACACGTTCATTTTAAGAACACTTTCACTGCAAATTTGACAAAATGCAAAGAAGATACCAATGTGAAATTTCTAAAGATAGCTACAGCACTCCAACAAAGATTTAAGAATCTGAAGTGCCTTCCAAAATCTGAGAGGGATGAGGTGTGGAGAATGCTTTCAGATGTCTAACAAGACCAACACTCCGATGTGGAAACTACAGAACTGGAACTACCAAAAAAGAAGATCAATCTTCTGCTGGTGGCATCTGACTCAGATGATAAAAATGAACATGCGTCGGTCCACACTGCTTTGGATCGTTATCAAGAAGAACCTGTCATCAGCATGGAAGCATGTCCTCTGGAATGGTGGTTGAAGCATCAAGGGACATACAAATCTTTAGTGCATCTGTCATGTAAATATCTTGCGACGCTGGCTACAATAGTGCCATGCGAACGCCTGTTCTCACTTTCAGGTGACATTGTAAACAAGAAGCAGGCATCATTATCTTCTGCAAATGTAAACAAACTTGTTTGTCTGAGTGATTGGCTGAACCAGAAGGATTGATTGGACTTAAGGCTCTAAAGTTTTACATTGTTTTATTTTTGAATGCAGGGTTTTTTGTAAATAATTCTACACTTTTAAGTTCAAATTTCATGATAAAGAGATTGCACTAAAGTATTTGTATTAGGTAAATTGAAAAAACACTATTTCTTTTGTTTCTTACAGTGAAAATATTTGTAATAAAAATAAATATAAAGTGAGCACGGTACACTTTGTATCTTGTGTTATAATTGAAATCAATATATTAGAAAATGTAGAAAACATCCAAAAATATTTAAATAAATGGCATTCTATTGTTTAACAGCTCGATTAATCATGCGATTAATCGCGATTAATTTACAGCCTTAGTTGATACTAGATGGCTCCTCCAATCGAAGCCATCCCAGACAGATTGTTGTAAATGTCGTAATTTGAGTGAAATATTGTCTGTACAAAACGTCACTCAGTGAGTCTGGATGCTGCTAGTCTTGGAAATGACAAGATAGGAGAAAACTGATGCTTTGAGATACTGTTGTGATTAAATGACAGATACAAAATGTTGCAAGAACAAAAAGTACGCTATGAAAAATGCTGACGTTGCCATCGCTGCTTACTTCTTCTGGGATCTATAATTCAGCCATTAAAAATGTTGCCATGGGCTGAAATTTGAGATTACAAGATATCAATTTGGGACTTTTTTTAAAAAAGCAAACTTTGAGTTTGAAAGAGTTTGGTCATTTTGAAATGAAAGTATTATGGAATAGACACTGATAATGGTTTCAGATCCCTTTTTTTGTCTTAATGATCTTAAAAAGCAGCTTTGATTTTGCAACAAATTAATCTATATTGAAGATAAAATGTCTATAGGTACTTTGAGATAACAACGGTGTTGTAATTTCATTTACAAACATGTTTTGCCATGCACACACACTAGAGGGTACATTTTCAAACCCTGCTTATGAGTCCTGGTACAAGACAATTCCCATTGGCTTTAATGGGAAATACCTGGGTTAAAACCCCATTCAGAGCTTTGAAAATCCACCCACTCAGTTTGCTTACTATGTGCAGGGGCGCGTGGGAGGGTGCTTCCTCTAACCCCTTAAAACTCCATTGCCTGAGTCAGCCCAATCTGAGATAGGATGGATGGGATTTTCTTTAGGACCCTTCCATGTTGCTCCTTCCTTATATTATAGTTGTAACAGGCAATTTTAACATTCAGAATTAGGAGCATGCCCAATGTGGTAACACACACTCCCAGGTTGGCCCAAAGGACATAGAAGAAAAAACATTCTATTCACAGTGGTAGAGGCCTGTGTTCTTTTGTCCATACACCAGGTGTGAGGTATAACTGAAGACCATGGGGGTGGTATGCTAGCAGCTACAGTATTCATTACACACTAGTATATTTGAATTCCTGACCTTTCCCCAGCAATTGGAGAAGTTTTGCCTTCTGAGGCCAAAATGTTATGAAGTGGCTATCATCAAATGTTTGGCTGCCCGTGTGTTCTTTCTGTGTGCCAACCAGCTTTGCA
Organism: Natator depressus; assembly: GCF_965152275.1. Classification (NCBI taxonomy): domain Eukaryota; kingdom Metazoa; phylum Chordata; order Testudines; family Cheloniidae; genus Natator; species Natator depressus. The sequence continues at coordinate 182,020,468 of NC_134236.1, read as the reverse complement.
CAGATCGCTGACAAAGCATACCTGGTCTCTGATACAGGGCCTTATGTCTCAGGTTCTCCTTCCACTACAATGGCTATGTGTACCATAACTCTGTAATGTCTCTTAATGACAGCTAGAAGGTTCTCACTCAACCTCTAGCTCAAGGGCGAGGCCTGTGCTTTTGGAGCTGAAATTCTGCATATAGGCAGTATAGCTAATTACAATGCTATCTATTATGTATGTATGCATCAGCAGGATTGCTACATATGTAGCCAGTGAATAATGTACAAGCTAAGAAAATTTTACAGTACTGTGTATATATAAAAAATGCCCAAGGCTGGGATATTCAAAGGCACCTAAAGGTATGTCTACACTGCAATTAAAAATCTGTGGATGGCCCGTGCCAGCTGACTCAGGCTCATGGGGATTGGGCTAAGGGGCTGTAGGACCTTGTGATGGGAGATGGTCCCAGAGCTCAGGCTGCAGCCTGAGGTCTACACTACAATTAAACAGACCCCTAGCCTGAGCCCTGTGAGCTGGAGTCAGTTGGCACAGGCCAGCTGTGGATGTCTAACTGCAGTGTAGACATATCCTAAGTGACACATGAGCACAAGTCCCATGGAATTTTGAAGGAACTTCTGAAAATTTTATTCAAAATACCTATTTACTTTTTTTTCTGACCACTACTACAAAAAAATCCATGAAGAAAGCCAATGGGTCAAAATGTTTGTCCACAACATGTGGAAAGCGGATACAGCTTTAAAAAATGTAAGTACTGAACATTATTTTTTAAAGCCATGCTATCTGTGTGATTTCAAAATACAGAATTCCAGATGCAAATATTTTATAAGATAGTAAAAACATAAAACATGAAAAAGATATAGCTAAATAGTATACATAAATCCACTGACAATTTACTTATGCTTATTTAGCTACAAGACAAAAAGCTACACTGATATGGAGTGCATTACCTAAAAACATTACTGGGATGAAATGTCATCTTCAGAGAAATCCAAATACGCTGTGGTATGAAAATGCAGTTATTGTACCTAAACAACCTTAACTCTGCTTTGTAGTGACTATGATTAAGGCCTTTTTTAATGTTTGTAGTCTTTGATTAGATAAAACTCATTTTTAAAGATACATTTTTTTCATAATTTCCCCCTCATGGTGTAACTTCAGGGCTGAGTTAAGGTTGCTTGATACCTTAAGTGTGCATCTCCATACCTCGACATATTTGAATTTCTTTTAGGTGTAATCTTGAATCTGAAATTCTTGGGTTTGTAATATGTGATTTTTTGATAATTCCAGCATCCCTGTAATGTTTTTTACCTTTAAGTTATTCATATATGCTCTCAACCTTAACTCCATGATCAAACAGATTTTTGTCTGGAAATTTCAGAGCACACAAGTTGGATTTCTAGATGCTTTGCATCAACAGAGCAGCACAAAGCAGCCAAAATGGCCCACAATTTGCAATTGATTTATTGGTTGGTTTAGAGGGTTTTTTCACAGCAGCTGGAGCTAAGGAAGGGTAGGTGTGCTGAGACTTACTGTCTCTGCACTTTCAGGGTTCCCACTGTCCTTATGCCTTAATTTCCTTAGTGGTCCTGCCTTGGCATTTGGTTGAGTCAAGGTAGCAGTACAATAGGGAGCCTTTCAAGCACTGATTCCCAAGCTAGAATTTGCCACTGAACCTTTTAAAGAGCAGTGACAAGCAATCTATCAATGAGAACACTTGGCATGTGTCCAGTCTCCTTTGTACTACTGACTCATCACAAACAACAGAATTGTTGCATACAGTTAGCTGTAGAGGGAGGTGATTGGGGGTTCAATCCTAAAAAGTGATGCGCACCTTCAACTCCCATTGAAGTCAACAGAAGTTGAGGGTGTTTAGTATTTTGCAGGATCAAGGCTTGGAAGAATTACTGCTGTTGTCATGAAGACCCCATTTAAGAGTTACCTGAGCTGATTACCTAAAAATTAGATAAAACAATCATTAATTACTTAGCTTAATGACCGCCTAATTTCTTCATATATAGCCTATGCACAAGATTTCAATTAATTTAAACTATATGGAAAGCTGTGTAATTCCATTATTAAGATTATTCAAGAACAAAGAAAAGACTGGACACAGACACTACATTTCTTAAAGGACCCAGTTTTCAATTATTTTTAACACATAAAGTAATTAATGGATTTATTTGTAAATTCACGAAAAATTATTCTTTATTCAGATAGTAAATGCTGTAAGTTTGTGGAGCATACGCTGTATTTTACATATATAACAAGGAGATTGAATCTCTGCTTTAAATGCAAAACAGAACTGAAGCTTAACTATAGAGTGATGACCTCCATAATAATAGATCTTCATAGAAAAGCATCAGAACTGTTTACTAATTTAGAATCTAAAGCTGGGATTTTCAAAGGGGCCTCACTGGAGCTACCCACCTGGGTCCCATAGTCCCCTTTGAAAAATCTCAGCCTCTATCTATATACAGTACACTTCTATTTATCTGAATGGACTTGGGGGACATCCAAAACTTTCATCAAAACTAACATACGGCTATGTGGGGTACACTTTTGGATTCAAATAACTAGGATTTTCGGATACGGGGAATATGGATAATTAGAATTATACTATATCTAGCTATATGTGTGTGTGTGTGTGTATACATGATATATTATGGCATGGAATGAAGAGTTACTGGGATGAGATTGGGACAGTCCAATCATGAGTGGTAAAGCCAGAGGAGTTGTGCGGACCATCCCAGACAAGTGCCAGCAAAACCTTTATCCCACACTCCAGCAGCATGTATTCTGTATAAACATGTATGCTACAGAAAATCTACTTTGGAGTTTTTCCTTCATTTTATTGAGATTATTTTTGTATTGCTCCATTTGTAATGTGAGGTGCCTTTGTTTACGTGAGGCCCATTGTACATTGCTCACATGAAGCCATAACAGGGTGACCAGACAGCAAATGTGAAAAATCAGGATGGGGGTGGGAGGTAATAGGAGCCTATAAAAGAAAAAGACCCAAAAATCGGGACTGTCCCTATAAAATCGGGACATCTGGTCACCCTAAGCCATAAAATTTTCTAAAATGGCCCTAAAATAGATTTTGTATACACAGAAATGTCACATCAACTCAGGACTTTAAAAAGTCCATCACCTCCTGACCCTGCAACTGCGACTGCTCAGTTTATTGGGCATCTCTTCTTCACAAAGATCAAAAATGTTTCCATTTCTGTTCCTGCTGGGCCAGGTGATACTGGACTTTAAAGTCATGGTGTTTTTAGGTACATAAAAGCTGTCACTGGCCAAAGGAATCTCTCCCACGCCCAGTCTTGGGCACGTAACGTTTTAGAAAGGGGATATGGGGATGTGGAAAGGAAGAAACATTTCTCTGCCTTGTTGATTTTGGAAAAAATATAGTGTCTGTGTGATATTGTTGAGGGAGTCGGAACATGTGAATAAATCCCAGGGGAGATTGATTAGTGGGCAGAAGATAGTGGAGGTGATCAAAGGTGCACGATAAATTAGTTCCTCACAAAGCGCTGTGATTTATCACATGGTTCCACAATTATCAAATGACTATCACCTCCACAGGCAGAATGTTTACAGAGACACCATAGTACAAAAAAGATGCAACCCCAAAAGCTGAAATTCCAGGGTTCTGTCACCATCAATGCCTGTGTAAGGGGTTGAGCTGATAACAGGGATGTCTGAATCTACAGGGTTCATTAGACAGTGTTCATTAGCTGTTGGAGCTGAACTTCTGTGAGTTACCAAACCACAGGGAAAAGTTTTACCTAGGGGGGCCAATGTGTCATTGACTGGGGTATGTCATATGTAGAGAGACTGACACAGAGAGGACAGGGAGCACCTACATGAAAATGTTTATATGAAAAAAATGCAAACCATCCAATAGATAATTTTCAATTATTAATTCAAATAGATGGGTGGATAATGCTCCCCCTCTTGCTAACCACATTGATTCCTTATACATGTGTCACCTAGGGAGGTGGTGGAATCTCCTTCCTTAGATATTTTTAAGGTCAGGCTTGACAAAGCCCTGGCTGGGATGATTTAGTTGGGGATTGGTCCTGCTTTGAGCAGGGGGTTGGACTAGATGACCTCCTGAGGTCCCTTCCAACCCTGATATTCTATGATTCTATGATTCTATAAAATATGTTAATATTTACCAGCCCATGTAAAAATGATCTACTCAGTTTTAAAATCAAACTATTTTCATAAAACATCCCCATCTTTTAAAATATGCTTGATTTTAATTAAATTGTAAGGTACAGAGCCAAGCGTGTCTCTATACTGCTTTGATGAATACCCTTTATATGTATTGCTCCAATACACATAAATAAATGTATTCTTTACCTGATGTATGCCTCCAGAGCCACTGACCAAATTTCAGCTCATCAATTTAAAATGAAACCAATTTAATTCTGCTTGACCAAAAATCTATGTCTATTGTTCCAAAACATGCAATCACCTCAAGGTATATTGCAATTGCTGTGTAAATGGATCAGCATTATTGGTGAAAGCCCACTTTGTTTGAGGAAAACAAAACTGGAATGGATGGAAAAATAAAAACAACCATTCTTTGCATGCCAGAAGTAGTTTACAGCAGGGGCTGCTATGGTTGGGGGCTTAAAAACTGGCTGCTGCAATCATGTCCTTAGAAGAGGGTCAGAAGTGAGCATGTTCGTTTTGACTTTTGTTTACTTAGCTTGGGATTTTCCAGTTAATGTGTAGGTTCACACAACCACACAAAAGACAATCATGGAAGTATTAAGGGTCTGATCTTGCAATCATTACTCAGGAAAAACTCATACTTGAAGTTCCATTGAACTCTTTCCTGTATTGCCATTTTTATTGAGGATCTTGCAATATACAATATTTTGCTTAATGCCTCAGCTGCTGGAGTTATACCATGTGATACAATCATTGGAGTAATGTTTTCATTCACATTTATTTTTAAAGGAAGCTTCTTGCCCTCATGAGTGGAAGGAAAAGCTGGAAAATGTGACCGTTAAAGACTCAGAAAGCAAGAGGCAAATAAGAAAAAAACCCACGTGTTATTTTTTTTAAAAAGGCAAGATATTTTAGGCCAATCTCGTGATTTTTTAGCATCTGACTCATGATTTTTGAAAACTCAAAGTAGTTAGTACTGATCTTCATTGAACTCAGTGGGAGTTCTGCTTCAGGATCAAGTTTTAAATCTATCCATGTGAAATGTGAAATGTAAAATTCTAGTATGCCATCTGAAACCAACTATGCATTTTGTGAGTTGTGATTATTATGATTGCTCTTAGTGATTGACTTATTATACCTATCAACTACGCACAAAGTCTATGCTAATATATTCTGCTATTGTAGTTACTGCATTTTCCCACTCATACCTGTGACCCCTTGTTTGCTTCACCCACGTGTTACATCTTTTCTTTTACATGGTAAGCTCTTTGAGGCAGGGTGTACCATTTATTATGTATTTGAGCAGTACAATGGCTGAGGCCTATAGATGTTGTTATAATATTGGAGGTGGGGTGAATTTTCAATGGAGAGGAATTAGGCACCCAACTCCCAATGACTTTCAATAGGATTTGGGCACCATACTTCCCTTTGAAAATCCAAATTTATAAATTAATAATATTTGAGGTATCTGTCATTAAAACACCCAATGCTACCATATGATATAGCCCTTAAACAGGCAAAACTCCAACTGAAAGTAGACTCCGAGACAAAATGTATTTTTTTAAGACACTCAGACTTCATTATTCCTGGAATCATGCACATCACAACATGAAACACACATTTCATGGAAGTATTGTCTCAGTCTTGTTACAGCATATATTGCAGCAATTAGAGGTGGGCTAGAAAGTGCATGCTGTACCAATTTGAACAGTCTAGTTGCTATCATTATTGAATTAAAAACATTTATATAAATATTTAAAATATCCTTTTTAAAATGAATATTGTAATCTTTAATTGAATTCAATATCCCTGCAAATGAAGCAAATAATCCTTAATTGATTTGATCATTTACTTCTATCAGCTCATTTTTGTCTTCAAACATGCACTAGCTTGTAATAAATAATGTAAGCTTCTTTCATTAGCAATTACTGTCTAGTTGCCTATTTTCTTAGATAATCTAATTAGTTTAATGATAGAAAGGTAACTTTCCTTCTTGTGCATTATACAATGCTAGTTTAAAAATCAACTACTTATGTTTGATATTTTTGGAGATACAATGACTATGAGTATATACAGAAGAGAAACAAAGCATGAGAGAGGATAATAAACAAAGAAACAGCCATTAAAGGCAGGTTTTCTGCAAGCTACGAGATGTCTTCAACTCTCACTGACATCAATGGGAGATGAAAGCATACAGGCCCAGTTCCCCCAAAGGTGATATTAATTAAAAAAAATAATTTCCTGTATTGTTATTAACAATCTTAATATTACTGAAAGAAACAAAAAAATTAAATCTAATTTATGTTTTACTATGTATAGCGACTTTTTTGCATTTCTCTGAGCCTTGACAATGAGAACAACCAGTTTCCACTGTGTTTCTTGTCAGTTTTTAATGAATTTTGCTTTCAGATTCATATGCACTGCTATTACAAATAAATAAACTTGTATGTATATTAGGGCTGTTGATTAATGACAGTTAACTCACGCGATTAACTCAAAAAAATTAATCACAATTAATCACAGTTTTAATTGCACTAAGTAACAGAATACCAATTGAAATTTATTAAATATTTTGGATGTTTTTCTACCTTTTCATATATATTGTATTCTGTGTTGTAATTGAAATCAAAGTGTATATTATTTTTGCTTACAAATATTTGCACTATAAAAATGATAAACACAAGAAATTGTATTTTTCAATTCACCTCATACAAGTACCATAGTGCAATCTCTTTGTCGTGAAAGTGCAACTTACAAATGTAACAAAACAATGTAAAACTTCAGAGCCTACAAGTGCACTCAGTCCTACTTCTTGTTCAGACAATCTCTAAGGCAAACATGGAGATAATGCTGCTTGCTTCTTGTTTAAAGTGTCACCAGAAAGTGAGAAGAGGCATAGGCATGGCACTTTTGTAGCTGGGATTGCAAGATATCTACATGCCAGATATGCTAAACATTCGTCTGCCCCTTCATGCTTCAGCCACCATTCCAGAGGACATGCTTCCATGCTGATGACGCTCATTAAAAAAATGAGTGTTAATTAAATTTGTGATTGAATGCCTTAGGGGAGAATTGTATGTCCCCTGCTCTGTTTTACCTGCATTCTGCCACATATTTCCTATTATAGCAGTCTCGGATGATGACCCAGCACATGTTGTTCATTTTAAGAATATTTTCACTACAGATTTGACAAAATGCAAAGAAGGTACCAATGTGAGATTTCTAAAAATACAACAGCACTCAACCCAAGGTTTAAGAATCTGAAGTGCCTTCCAAAATCTGAGAGGGATGAGATGTGGAGCTTGCTTTCAGAAGTCTTAAAAGAGCAACACTCCTACAAAACCCGAACCACCAAAAAAAGAAAATCAACCTTCTGCTGGTGGCATCTGACTCAGATAATGAAAATGAACATGTGTCAGTCCGGACTGCTTTGGATTGTTATCGAGCAGAACCCGTCCGCAGCATGGACGCATGTCACCTTATGCCTTATGTGTTTGAAGAACTATTATCCCAGTTTTACAGATGAAGAAATGAAGGTGCAGAGGGTTAAGAGACTTGTCCAAGACCACACAGTAAAACAGAACACAGGCAGCTTTACTTCAAATTCCCTATTCTAACCATGAGAGCCTTCTGTTTCCTTGGTTATATAACCATCCACATAGCATTCCAAGTTCTTGCTCCCACATAAACTTGTGACTTTCCCTTACACTTTGTCCCACATTTAAACCTCAGCAGCCTAAGAGTTATGGTTTAGAGGCACATCATGAAAACCAGTTTGTGATCATCTGAATCAAATGAACAGTATGACAACCTTTTGGCAATGTAAATCTTTTTTTAGGCAGTTGCAAACAGAATATGACAAATGTAAAAGAGTTTTATCTGCTAAAGAAATGTCCTGTTAAATTATATTTTTTCTAAAGCACAGAGTTTGAATATTGTGACACAAGATATGTGCAAGGCAGACTATTAAAGTGCTTAATGAATCATTCTTCCCCCTTTTTTCAGATAATCAATTTTTTCCACACAAGAGAAAGAGATCCTGCCAAAACCTGAAAGCTACTAAATGTATCACTAAATTCACAAGGTGCAAATAACCTCAGCAAACAGTAAATAACATTCTCTGACTTGGAGCTTCAGTCTCGGGGGTGCAAAGAGCTCTCAACTCTCCTTGAAGTTAATACCTGCCAGGATGCATCGTGCATCATACTGTTATCTTTCAAAGGAAACTCTAGAGTCTTAATGCCCTCTTTCACACCATTTCCTACTCTCATCTTCATACTTTTTTCCATGTTGTTCCTTCAGCTTAGAACTCCCTACTATATCCCAGGGACCAACTAGCCACACTATTTCATTTCAACTACCTCTTTAAAACACACACTTCTTTGCTGAAGTCCATCAGCATTACCTACCAAAGGAAAATGTGCTGTTTAAAAAATCTGCACCTCTCTGAGGTCAGACAAGGTGGTCATCCAGTACAATAAGGGTCTAAGCAAGTTAGCTTGCCTAATTTAGAATAATAACACCTTCCTTGGGTCAGGGCTATTTCTCACTCTAAGTTCTTCTCAGCACCATATATACTGACAGTGCTCAATACATAATTATTACTACTCACACATGTATTTAAAAATAACAATTTTATCTCTAGAGCAGATGCAATTTTGGAAAGTCCAGACATACAAAGTAGGGAAAATATTTGGAAAGTATATAAAGGTTGACTAACCTGACCAATAGGTTCTTTTGTAGGAGTCTTTCCTCTTCTGACAGTGCTCGTGGCCAAAGTGGTGGTGGTTTCCATAACTGATGTGGACATCTCAGATTGCATTGCTGTGGCTGTTGACTCAGTTGTCATAGAAGAAGGCACTTCACCAACAAGTCTCACATTTCCTTCTATCATGATGTTCGCATCATTTTCAGCTGCCATATTCAGAACTTTCAAGCCATTGTAGTAAAGACCAGAGAGTTGGCCTTGGAATGGATGACCCCGTTCCTTGCCTCCAATTTTTATGGTTGCTTGGCTATTGAAGATTGTAAGCTGACGTCCTGTAAAGATAATATTACATACATGCAAAAATGTTGATTGTGAACTCTATACTCTAAGAGGATGATTAACAAATTTGCATGGGGTGAATAATGAGAGCAATAAACTATAAGAGAGTAACTTGACTCATAATTCATTGCTTTTTTAATGAAGTGTCCATGAAATGCATAACTATTGAAAAATATTTGTAATTTCTAAATTTATGTTTTCTTTTTTGCTAAAAGGCCAATCAAGTATATTTATAAATTTGTTTAGTATTGCAAATAAGAATAAGAGATTGTCTTCCCTTTTACCTAAATTTTGCCTTTTTGTGTGTGTGTCAAGAATACAAAGTTTCTAATTCCTTAAAACTACTTTCCACCATCCCCGAAGATTGTGAACATTTCAAGGATTTTCCACACCAGTATAACACCTGTACTATAGCTTTAGGTAACTGTGTGTATATAGACATTATATGTATATCTATACACACACACACACAGAGGTTCACATGTATGTGTGTATGTATGTGTATGCAAACCTTTCATTAAGTCAAGTGAAGTCTAATTTTAATGAATATGTTCTAATGCAGTAATTCAGATATCTGTCATATGTCTATATATAAGTGTATAAATTAATGTTTCCTTTTCACATCTGAATGTTTATTTTCCTTCGACATAAACACTGAAAAGAAATGCATGGTTCATACTGAGTATCTCAGAGACAAAGAATTCAAAAAAGATGTCTGATTGGCTTTCAGCAAGGCTATCAATTAAAATAAAAAGGTTTTAGATGTAAAAGCGGCTTCAGGAATGATACACATACCAATGGAGAAATCATGGCACAATTCCATTAAACAGAGAAAACCTCAGCAACAGTACCATTATTATGAAACAGAATATTTACTTTAGCAGATTGGTTTCTGCTCATATAAGCATGCACACAACTTTAAGTTCTGTTTTAATTAGTGTTTGTTCCAAAATCCCCTTAGAAGGTTGCAAACGTTAAAGGGACTTCATTTTGATTGGCAATTCATAGTGCCCACTATTTAAGATACCTACAGTTTAAACAAAGATTTTTTTTCAGGACCATAATGAACATATCATAACTACATATATTTTTAGTTAATAATTTAGATGCTGGAACATGTAATATAATCTATGAATGATTTATAATTTGTGGTTAATGTTTGCTATGAGTACCTTCATAGATTGAGTTAGTGGATTATATTTAACAGTCCCTTTAACCTTAAGTTAACAGGGTAAGATTATTAAACAGCTGATACCTCTAAAAATGTGTAGAAATTATTATACAAGGTATGCACATATTACTCTCTACATTTTACTGTTTTAAATTTGTTTTTAATTTAGTTTTACTGAAAATTTATTTTTATGTTTATTAGTGTTACAATGAAGTACTAGTTGGTTATGTTCAAATTATTTTTTATTTGAAGTTTTAATCAATGTTTTTTACCTTTGTCGAGTAGCCATTCATCAACTACTCGACCAAGTCGATATGGAATTCGCTGTCTAGCAATCGCCAGGCGCTCGTTATCATTGTTTCCTTTAAAGTTTAAAGAGACATTTCATTGGTTAAAATCTGTAAGGTCAAAGGTTAAAAGTTAATACTTAAAGCTTGAGCTATACAGTTGCCACATGATTTTTTGAAATTTGGAATTTTAAAAAGTGCTACCTAGAACATTTCATGTTTCAGACTTTTCATTCATTCATTTATTTTATTTTAGCAAACAAAATTATTCCTATGTTAATTGAAAATTAGAAATCTTCATTTGAGCTAAGTTATTAAACTTATGTTATAGACCGACCCAAAAAACAAATTTATACATCATATAATGGCTTTACAAAAAATGATCATTGACTTCAGGGTTTTGTCTTTTTTGATGTTTCTTATTAACTAGTTAAACATGTTCAGGTGAAACAGATTTATTTTTCAAAAGACATCCAACCTCTTACTCCAGGTTAGTCATTTAAAGAAGAAGAACACAAGCCTTAACCAACATCTATGGCACACTTACATCTGCAAATAGACCTGACAAAACTTATTTCCTAGTAAAAAAAAAAACCAACATTCTCATTCATTTGACTTAAATAAATTCCAGAAGTTCAAATATGTGATAGAGAACAAATCAGATTATCCATTATTTTTACATTTTAACAGAGCCCAGTGACAACATATTTTACTAAGCAACATTAAGGCTTTGACAAAAGTGACTTCAGTGGTTGTCTATAGTAATCCTGTATCCAAAATGCGGAAGTGTTTAAAACTTTAGCTGCACTTTGCAGGGTTTCATAAGCTAAGAGCTAGCTAGAAGGAGAGACTGTGAAGTGTAAACTTCTCTATCTTGCAAACCTTTCCTGTCCCTGTTCTGCACAGAGAATTCCCTTTACTTTCAGTGAGAGCTCTACGGTAGAGTTGGTAACAGACTATGGCCCCACATGATTAGAAATATACCAGCCTTCTACAGATAATTTGAGGATTACCTCGAATATTTATTTGTAATAACTGATCTGTGTGTTTTCATTATATAAGGTATATCAGAAATACTTGATCAATTTCTATACTTTTTTACAAAAAAATTACTAGGAAAATGGTGAAACCAAATACTTTCTTCAATATAAAGTGCTTTTTGTTGAGAATGACAATACCTTTGTCTCACATGCATCGATAGAAACACATCAGTTTAAGTACCTGAGAAGTGGGCAAATCCAAAAGACTGAAAGACAGTCAAGGTGCCACAAGTACTCCTTTTATTTTAACTGGGGTCCTGTTCCATACTTGTACTTATTGATTTATATGTTCAAACTCCTATTGACTTCAGCAGGAGAAGGATTAAGCCCTATGTTTGAAATGGTAGATATAAAGCACTAATCTCCGAGGTGCGCAACATCTCTAATTGAAACTCAGTACCTGGCAGGATCTTATTGCAAATTATTAATGAAAAATATTATCCAAATCAAAGTATCCAGTCCCGTAACCTTTACTGAGGTAAGCAATATCTATGAAATCAACAGCAACATTCATAAAGTGAAGGATTGGATTTTAACTGTAGCCCTGGAAACAAAATCAGCTTCCATTCCAACAAGCAATTTTGGTTTATTTATTCTGCTGTTCTGTAAAACAGGCTATGACTTACCATGCTTCCTGTCTGCTTTGTACAGTTTAACATGGATATCATTCATTGTGGCTGAACGTACAGCATCATGCTTTAGAAATTACCCCCTTCTTTACCTTCTCTTCATTATGCCATGTAAACTTCTATACACACTCTAATATTTGAAGAAAACACATCCACATAGCATTCTCCCCTGACTTCAAATACTTTTTGTACAAAACACTTCTGTTTTTTTCTTTTAAAATGTTTCCCAAAAAAGGAAGCTATAGAGCAAAAGATTGCATTTTACTTTCATAACTTATCTTCATATTGTTGTGGACATTCAAAAAGTGGAATTTCTTCCTGATTGTATGCCATGACCTTTTAACATTCCAGCTCTTCATCCTGGGCCTGAAGTTGCATTCTTTGTATATTCCCCATGACTTCAATGGAAGTTGGAGATGTTCAAGGAGTACCTGATGAAGCCTCATGTGAGTAACATGTGGAAAAAGGCATGTGGATTAATTTCTTCTGTTTGTCTTTCTGCATCTCCATTTTTTTTCATCTTTCGTAGTAATGGGGTATTGATTGATGTTTTCTCATATATCTGACCTAGCTGGATTTTCTTTAATCCTTGCTTATGTTTGGCATTTTTGAATGCTGCTTACATGGCTTTCATAGATGCCTTATCAATTGATTAACTAAATCAGTGAAAGGATATCCTATTTCCATGAATTTTCCCTTGCTTTCACACTTAAAACCGACCATAATTTATACATTTAAAAATATTCTACCAAATCACTTGTAATAAAGGTTAGATTGTTCAAAATTGAGGGTTGTGAACTTAAGATCAAATTCAGCTCCTAATAAAGTCAAATCAAAGATTCTCATGGAAGTTGGATTGGTCTTTACGCATCGAACAGTCACATTCTTTTCCATGGGACACTTTATGTGAGTAAATGTCCCCCAGTGTAAGTAATGGTCATAATGAAGAAACGTTTGCAATTTTATGATATGGGCAGACATATACTGGATATTATTTAGTGGAAGGTGGATACCAATTCATTTATTTTTAACTTGCTTTCTAAAAGCTTATTTCATTTTAAAATCTTTGCAATATACAGTGGGTGAAATACTGTGTCCCATTATCATGTTGTATGATCTGCAAATTATGCTGTAACCTATCTGCAGCAGCCGTGCACCCTGGGAGCTAAATACAAATGAAAAGCAGGGTAATAACCATTCACTTTGTAAAGGTCAAATATAAAAATTATTGCTGATTACTTTAGCTCATCTTTCAAAAGAGTAAGAGTGCATTGTCAAATGTATTTTGATTTGACAATATTAGATTAGTTTAAGTTTTCTTAGCAGATAATACAAAAGGAAGGGCTAAGGGGGAAATGGTATGGAACTTCTCAAACTTTAGTTTAATGGAGAGTGCATAGGTTTAGAGCTGAAATAATTAATACCCATATTGGTGACTCAAATAGTAAATTTAAAAAAATGACACCATGGAATCAATCAAGACAGTTACAAATGATGAAATGAAAACAGTGTAAAAACAAAATGAAAATCAGGCATAAAAGTTGTGATGGATACACATCTGTTTATTAAATGTTTCTGGCTGAACAATTAGGTTCAGAGTCTGAGCTGCGATAAATCCCCCTGAACTAAACAATGCTATACAAATTTAACCGTCTGATAGGAAACATGTTACAGTCTGACACATTGTTTCCCCCTGTTGCATTAATCTAAAAATTTTCAGACATATTTGTTTGTAGTCTTGTCTGCTGGTGTACTGAACAACATTGAATTTAATCACCAAGAAAATTCCCAAATAAAGTTATTTGCATGCTATTATACTCTAAATAGAATTCTGGCTTTGAGTTTTTATATCTGTGAGCCTTTGTAAGCATTAAGAAATGCTAAAGAAATGTTTGTCAACAGTAATTCACTGGAAATAACTTATGTGCATAAACTTTAATTTTAGATAGGCCTTTGAATGTCTAGCACAAAATTTCTTGCTGATATAGGTGAGACTTCTTTGATAAAAATAGGAATTAAAAATGACCACTCAAGGTTTGCACAGTAACATTGTCTAGTCTGATTGAATTCTAGATGGCTTAATTCTTCTACCAAATAGACAATATTTTGTCACACTGTAGTTTATTAATTCTGTATGAACAGGTAGACTTCAAGGGAATAACAGTAATTTCAAAGAATCAAGGTAAGGAGAGAGGAGCAACAAAAGTCAAAACTTTCTGTCATATCTAAATCTTGTGGTGAGATTCAGAAGAAGCAATCCAAAAACTCTTAATCATACCTTTGCATCTACAGGTCAGTGGGGCCAGGCTGACTATGTGAACTTCACTAATGTGTATTTTATCTCCTCCCAATTTATTATATTTTCAGTGCTGAAGTGTAATTCTATTTTGTTCTCTGAAATAAAGGTGCCAGTTATTGATGCGAAATAGCAGCATCCTTAAAGAAGAATAAGTAAGAAGGTTGAAAATTGAGAGTCTGTGAAGAACAACTTAAAGGGTAGAGAATATTTTGTTTCTTTGTAACAGCCCTTCACTTGTCAGACAAATTCCCCCTATTAATTACAGTGAGCTACTAGGCAAATAAATAAAATGGGATTATAAAGAGAACTAATAACCCTATCATTGTTTTTGGAAAAACAAAATCCTTGACTTGCTCGCTAAGGGCCTGGGTCTTATGGCAAAGTTCATGCTGACATCAATGGGATGCTTGGGAGAATAAGGGCTGAGAGTGATATTGTCTGTTCAGCTAACACAAAAGGGAAAATCTGACAGAAAAGAGCTAAGGGGCATGAGAAAGGGGTAATGGTGGCTCCATGGCAGTCTCCTGAAAAAGCCTCTCAGCCCCCAGTTTATAAGATGCTCAATACAGTCATGGGGCTAGCCTATGGGATAGGGGCCATGCTCTAGTGATGGTCACCGATAGCCTGTGCTAAAGTTCTCCTGATTAATAAAATATGGATTAGATTTTCAGAGGTGTTTAAATCCAGCTACTAATTTTGCCATCATGGCTACAATCAACTGAGGGTGCAAAGGATAAAATTTAAACCTCTAGCTATCTGATCTGCAATAACATTCACATTCACAATTCATTGTGCACCTGTAATTTGACTCCCACAAACAAAAGAAGATGTGATATTGCAGGCACTATCAATTGCAGGCACAAGTGTTTAACTAGGTGGTTTGAATCTGAAATTGTAACACTGGCAGTCACATTAACTCACATGGTAACACTGCATATACATCTGACTCTGCGGACAACACAGCAGGTGCAGTATTACAAGACTTGAAAAAAAAGCATATATTTATGCATTCAATGTTATTATAACAATGCAAATTGGGTACTTGCTGTAAGGTATATTCAGAACACAGTTCATTGCAAGCAGCCAGCTCATGGAAATTCTGTAAAGCCTTACTCGGCTTCAGGTGAAAATGTAATTATCCTCTTTGAGCCTAACTTAGCAAAGTCAATGAGTCTGACCTAGTGAGCAAAGTTACTCATCTGTGTAAGTGTTTGCAGGATTGGGTCCTTTAGCATGGGATATGCTTTAGTTATTCCACACACCTGCTTCTTCCAATGCAATTGCATGATTACGCACAACATTAGGGGGAGTCTAATTAATATCCTCAGCTAGCCCTATAGCTTCCTAAAGTTAATGTGGTCCCTTCCTGAAACTATCAGGTCCCCATCTGCCTTCAGGCACTGAAAGCTGTGTATCCAAGAGATAAGTTTCCTTCTCCTCCAATGCTTAAGGGAAAGCAGATGCACGTCTCTAGGATATAATGTTTCTTCCTGTTGGCCACCTTGAACAGACATGTCAATCAGCCAGGGGAGACAATTCGAGGGAGAAGCAGCTCTAACGTTAGTTAAAGCAAGTGCAGCAAATAAATAACGGACAAATTCTACAAAGCTTGCTCACCTAGCGTATCTTTCTCCGCAAGTAGCCCCATTGAAGCTAATGGAACCACTCATCTAGAAGAGGGCTATTCAGTATGAGCAAAAATGTCAGAATCTGGCCTTAAGTAAATAGATGGAATAAAATAAAACATCAGTATGTGGCTGTAGATGGGGCCTAAACAAACAAATAATATACATTTAAAAAAACAATACATATCAGATGGACCACAGTCTGCACTCTGAATTCATTAGCATGAGCTCTTCAACTCCATGATCATGCCATACATGCCCATTCAATGGAACAGTTTAATAAAGAGGGCCATGTGTATTGATGCTGAATAGCCAGATAGGATGCACTATAGACACTACAGTGTCTATCAGGTATTTCAAATTAAAAACACACCTAGAAAATAAGATTCTGAAGGATTTTCCCCCTCCATTTTCTTATTTATTGCCATCATTTTCCTATGATTTGTGAAAACATATGAATGTATCACCAATGTTAACCTCTGACCAGTGCTTTAGTTGTGTATTCTGGGAAAGGAGTGCTCAGAATTTGCTCTTTTCAGTGCTTTATCCTCAAGAGTATATCATTTTAATAAAGAAGCTGTCTAAATCCTTTCCATTTATCCAAACGCCTTCCTTCCCTGAGCCATTTAGGAAGCAATTCAGATAAAACAGAATTCTGTGCCCAAAGATTCATGATATTGCAAAACCAAAATCCAATCAATTACGATTTTGCAAAATCAAAAGCAGTACCACCCTTGATTTTACCAGTTTCCTATCAGAGTATCACAGATTTCTATGGTCCTTTTCACCCTAAAGTATACCCAAATGCTCAATAAAGAACAATAGATACCTAAACAGAAATTACTTCCCCCACCATAGTGAAATGCAGTCACCTCTGGGGTGGAATACAATGGCTTTTTGGCAGCACAAAATACCACTACACAACACTACTCAGCAGAAAGCAAAGAATCAGATTGTGTTGAAAATTGGCCCAGTTATTTGACATACTGAAACAATGAGATTTGTCACATGGTTGCAATTCCATATTACCACCACTGACCCTACACATTGTACTTTAACTTCTTATGTTCACCTACAGGCTCTTTGCTTCATGCTTGCATACGGAGTATGCCCTCAGCTTAGACCATATTTTTAAACATTTTTAATGACATCACTGCAAACTCTTAGTAACCTTTTGGTACATTCCTATGAGCTCAAACCAGCCACCTTCTGGTGAGTGTTTTGATTTTGATATTTTTCCACTGGATTAATTAGTGATTAAAGTAAGAGTGTGCTCTTCCTGACTCATGTTTCATCAATATAATGTGATGTCTTCCTTTGTTTGTCTAGTGCTCCAACCTTAGCGTTCAGAGATTGGTGTATTATATCTAAAGCAAGCGAGAGATGATGAAAAGCAACAATGAGATAAGAAAACATAGGGCCTAGTCTGATAAATTAAAGGTCATATTGTGTTATCGAGCTTTCTAAAAAGATCCTTTGTACTGACTGTGCAGCATTTAAGCAGCTAATGTTGTATGGCTGGTGCTAAAATAAGCAGCAAAATTGATAGGCATCATTAAGGAGCAAGATTAAAGTATAAAAAATGAATTGTTACCCGTACACTACCATGCTCCACATCATCCTCTGAGTGACATTTTGCAGTTCTCTAAGGTATTAGGACTCTGAACTGTTTCTAAATCATAATGTTACCCTTCCTATAGGACTTTATCCAGAAGTCAACTACAGAGTGTTTCTTATTCAAAGCTTTTCAATGGCTGAAAAGCAAAGAATAACATGATCCTTGTCTTCAAAGGCTATTTCAAACCTATTGTCCTTAAAATTAGCTAGGATTGAGATAGTAACCACCAAACGTGACAATGGGACGTCATCCGGGTAGCTATCTCATTTTCCATTGCCAGAGAGCTGTTATACAGAATGTCACTCGACAGAAATAATACTCACATTATATAAATGAACAATGGCAAAAGAGAAACATTGTGTTCAACTCTTATTTTATATTCCCATCAATCAGTATCCCCATGATTATCTCGTATTCAAGTAGAAATCATCAGTAAGTAAGAAAGATCTTATTAACTGCACACAAGTTTCCTAATTAAGTTTAACTGTATTACAAGTGCTAAGGCCAGAATATGACACAATTGTTAGAGGGTTATTGCTCAAATTGTTAAATTGTATTATGATCAGTGAAAAAAATTATTAAAAGTTGCATATGTGTGTGTATATATATATTCATTGTTTCTGGATCATAACATAAAATAATTTCAAATGGAAA
This sequence comes from Natator depressus, assembly GCF_965152275.1. Taxonomy (NCBI): domain Eukaryota; kingdom Metazoa; phylum Chordata; order Testudines; family Cheloniidae; genus Natator; species Natator depressus. Next base: position 182,001,907 of record NC_134236.1, on the reverse strand, counting down.
AATCACTCTCTTGGGGAAAAATGCTGCTCTCGGGTTGCACAGTTTGTAAGTGAGAACAGAATTTGGCCCTCAGTTGTATTAAATAAAGCTACTACAGTTGAACTGGTCTAGTAAACTATGTTTGGAGGCAACACAGGGTTCTGTGAACATTAGTGCAGACACATAAAGCATAATTTCCCTATCATTACATGATTAGTGACATAAAAATAAAAAGAAATCTAAAATAATCAGCATCAACCCTAGCTAACAGGGAATAGGATAAAGTGGATGCAATTGGGAAAATGAAAAATGTTGATTCTATTTTCGTTCATGATGCATGTTAATGCTAGTGAGTTAGCCACCATTATTCCCCAATGAACTGGGCCATAGAGGTGCTTTGTCACAATCACTACATCTGTCCTAAGCTGTGTCAGCTCATTCTCCAAGAGTTATGCATTACACACAAGCCAACTGAAACAACAAAAGAGAGGTCATTACTTGGACAACCCCTTGCAAAGTAAAAAGCCAAAGGCACCCATACTGATAGAAAATGGCATTTAGGAGATAAAAATCTGTTCCGTGTCAGCAGCACGGCAAAAGAAGTAGCCCTTGGCCAAAGCAAGCTTTAGACTTTCAGCTATGTCTAAAAGTGGCATTTCAATTTGTGTATTTATGCCTTGCAGATATTTTACTATAAAAGAATAATCTGTTTCAAATGGAAAGGTTTAAACTTGTACACACTTTTTTTTAATGTTTTTGGCAGGGTATAACAACAGAAACTGTAAATAATAGAAACAGATGCTCAGCAAGATAAAAGCAGAGGAGTGCTTTAGTACTGAAGTACTGTAATGAGCAGTCCACCACGCAATGGCATAATGGCTGTGGGTGGACTCCCAGTAGTGATTTACTTTTATCTGCTAACAAGTGAAATAATCCTGGTTTCCTACCAAAAAAAATGCCAGTAACATTTTCCATATCAGCTAATGTGTGGTGTCTACAGTTCTGGTATATTTTATGAAGTGTGATTCATTTTTTTCATCTGTGAGAAGGTGTTTGCAACTAAGGAAATGTTTATCAGTCTGATTAAAGATATACATTTAGGCCTCTAAACTGCAAGCTGCTCCATGCAGATGAACCCCTTCACAGCCTCCAAGAAGCCTTATTGTCAGGGAGGGATCTGTCCACAAAGAGCAGCTGGTGGACAAGGGCTTTTGGGCTAAATTCTGTCCTGATTTATATCCTGGGTATAGTAATTTGGTTCTCATTTACTTGTAAGGCTTACTTACTGTGAGTGAATGCACCCCTGTAGTCAGACCCTACACACTATTGTAATAATCTTTGTACAAAATATGCCTTGTGAGGTACCATTTGAAAACTAATACTCACTGGTCAATAACAGCATGGTGACATGTATGTAGGAACACGATATGTAAAATTATTAGCATAATATAATATAAAGTATAAGTAATGTAAGTAATGTAATGTAGAAGCGGAAATTATAACTGAAATGTGGTTACAAGACAGGTCTGGGGAGTGGACAAACCTGTTTCTCGAAGACAAAGGACAAGACATCCTCACAGTGGGAATTAACTTTATCTCGGGATAAATCTCAGAAAAATGCATTTCAAAGGAGGACTGGACTACAAAGCGAGGGGCAAAAACACCCCAAAGTCTCTCTCTCTCTCTCTCTCTCTCTCTCTCTCTTTTACTAAGAAGACAAAGGAAATAGCCATTTGACTTTGGGAGAGATCTTGACCTGAAATTTGGTCAGCCCTGTTGCTGGGAGCATGTGGTAAGGATTTGATCTTGAATCAAGTCTAGGTTGTTAAGGTTTAGCACTGAAAAGCATGTTATCTTTAGTGACATTTCTGACTTTAATGCCTTGTACTTGTACTCACTTAAAATATATCTCTTTGTAGTTAAATAAACTTGCTTTATTCTTTAATCAAACTAATCCAGTGTTGTGATTAAACTGGGCAGTGTGATAACTCCATTTAAAGAAGCAAATGGTTGGATATTGTTCCCTTAAAGGAACAATGGACCTAAAATGGACTGGAACTGTTCTTGAGAGGGCTGGACCATGCAGAACACATGCTTTGGGGGAAAATTCGAAACTGGGAGTGTGTTGAGGTCACCCTGCAAGTAATAAACTGTTGTTTGGTGAAAGAATGTGGCTGGTGTTTGCTGAAAGGCTGCTGGGGTCAGAACTGCTAGACCAGGGTTGTGTTTGTGCATGGACACTCAGGGTATGATCTGCATGCTGTCAGACTGTTTGTGAGCAGCCCAGGTGGGAGCTACAGCAGCATAGCATTGTGAGGCACCTGATGTTGCAGGGCAGGGGCGACACAACTCCTGATTGTTCTGGATTGCACACCGGAATGTCATACTTGTCATATAATCTATGCATTAAATATTATGCATTTATCATAAGACATGATTACCTATGTGTTGCAGAAGAAATGGAGGTGGTAGGCACTGGCTCCTTAGTTAGGTGTTAGGCATCTTACACTAGCTCCTTAGATAGGAATACACCTAGACATACTCTGCAAAGCCTGTTTGAAATCCCCCACCTCACTAATTTTTCGTAGACAAGATTTTGGTTTAAAAATGTTTATGCTTCATCTCAGACTTTTTTAGGGGGGAGGGAGCGAGGGGATGTTAGAAAAGGCCTCAGAAGCTTGGGAATTAGAGAGCATGGACATTTTATTTTGCCTTGAGATTTGTGTTAAAAACAACACTGGAAGCTATTGCAGTGAAATGGCCTGAATTTCCATGTTAAAACTTCTTCTCCTGTAATTATGCTTGGAAGGATGACATTTTTATCAGTAAGTGTTAGTAAAAGTTGATTTCACCATACACACACAAACCAATGAAAAAATATTCCCATCAATAATAATCAAAATTTACAGATAGGCTAAGTAAGAAAAATGCTGCTTGAGCACTTATTAGAGTTTGATTTAAATATATTTACTTTTGTGTATTTTGACATGGGATGTTAATAATTTGTGTTTTAACGGTTAGAAATATTTAACTTTTTTGAACCTCAACATCTACTGCCATTAAATAATTATTGTCTGACCTCTCAATAATATCCTGTAACTGTGAAAATTTAAATAGATAAAAATAGAAAAAAATGCTTAAAAATAAACATCATTATCTATCAAAATTTTATATATAAATTGACCTTTGTCAAGTCTACCTATAATACTTCCTAAACTTCAGGCCTCGGGGAGTTATTTTTTAGGGGGAAAGTGAAAAATAACAGTTATCACCTTCCTGAAAACCACATGCAGATTGGACCCGCCATGGGCAGATATTCTTCTCTCTCTGCAAATGGGGCAGAGAGGCCATTTGTGGGGAAAGGAATCTGTACAGGGGTAGTGGGACGGGATGGGCTGGAGGGAATAAGAGAGGGACAGGGAACCCACTTACATAGAAATTTTGTCCCTGACTCACACAGCACTTAAACACATGTTTAACATTAAGCCTGTGAGTAGTCCTTTTAAACCAGGGATCTCAAATTCAAATCACCACGAGGGCCACATGAGGACTAGTACATTGGCCCGAGGGCCGCATCACTGAAATCTTTTCATACAAGAAAACAAAAGTATAGTAAAAAATGAAGAGTAATATAGTATGCTATTAAAAGTCAATGTATTAACTTTTTTTAAACTGTAATGCAAAGAGGGATTTTAATAAAATAGAAACACTCAGTAATGTTTGAAGCTTGGCTGCCAGTGAAGTCAGCGCCTATGGCAGGCAGCAGGAAATAACTCCATGGGCCACGTGTGGCCCGCGGGCCGCATGTTTGAGACCCCTGTTTTAAACTCAATGGGGCTGTTCCTGTGCTTAATATTAAGCATATGCTTAAGTGCTTTGCTGAATCAGAGCCTAAACAAATCTTCTCCAGGTTGCTGATCCCTCCTCTGGTGGTTCCAGAGGGCAGTAGGAGTAAGATAGTCCTGCACTGTCTGGGAGCCAGAGGCGAAGGCAGAAGGGTCCAAGTGAGGTCTTACATGCAGATAGCCCTGACCTCCAGCAGATGAGCCCAGGTCCACAGGTTCCACCTCTCGCCCCAAATCCTTTCCCTTGGGAGAGGCTACTCTGTATTAAAAGAAGTAAAGCTAAATTGCAAAGGTAAGTAGCCTAAAGCTGGGCACATAAATCTATGCAGGCACTTAAATCAGTGGCTTGATTTTCAGAGTGAATCTGTGATGAATTATTGAAATACAAAGCAGTCTGTATTGAACCATTTAAGTCCCTGTGAATCTGCAAGGAAATATTTAAGCAGTAGGCAATCACCAATACTTCTAATTTTTCCTTTTCTTTTACAAAATCCATTTGCAAGTGCATGCATATAAAAAAAAGTAAACTCTGCTCCTCCTTTAAAATACTTACAGAAGTTAAATAGGAAAATGGATATAATCTGTGAAAGAAAATGGCTCTGCTGATACAATTTAAAAATTCACTCTTTCTCAGGAAACTACTCGACCTTTTTAACAATAGATTGAAAAACAGTATGTTAAAAAAATTTGGTAAGGATATTAGCATCTTCCCCTCTTTATAAATTCAAGTAATTTATTAACACAAAGCACTAATGCATGATTAAAATAGGATGCAATACGCTATTTAAGTATTAGGTATTTTTATTTTTAAAGGCTTGGTACTATGATAAAATATTAAATAAACATATAGCTCCAAACAGACAGTATATTAACAGAAAAAATGTTCAAGATTCTTTAGTAATAAAATATTAATGACTTTCTTGGTTTAATAAATGTATATAGAATTCACAGGAAAGAACATATCCTATCATCGATCCACACTCATAACTTCAAGTGAAATTATTGGCTTGAAATCAGTAACTAGCCGGCACAGTTTCAACATGGTAAACTGGGAGTTACACTGATTATTCTCATTGTTATTAATGCATACACATAGAAGATGCTATTCCCTTGTACAAAACTGAACATTTACACTCAGGACTTTAGCTAGAACTTAGAAATCAATGTTCAGGGCTAAGACTGAAATATACCCACTTAAGATTTAAAAGATAGCTGATCATTAAAGGTGGGTTACTACTATCAATAAAGCAAAATATTAAATACCCATTATTGATAAAATCAGAAGGCCATCCCATTTTGATTTGTGTACAGAAAATTCATGGTCATTCTGCCTATGGAGTGATAGCAGGTAACAAAGGTAGAAGGACAGAGGAATTCATAGAATATCAGGGTTGGAAGGGACCTCAGGAGGTCATCTTGTCCAACCCCCTGCTCAAAGCAGTACCAATCCCCAATTTCTGCCCCAGATCCCTAAACGGCCCCTTCAAGGATTGAGCTCATAACCCTGGGTTCATAGAATCATAGAATCATAGAATATCAGGGTTGGAAGGGACCCCAGAAGGTCATCTAGTCCAACCCCCTGCTCGAAGCAGGACCAATTCCCAGTTAAATCATCCCAGCCAGGGCTTTGTCAAGCCTGACCTTAAAAACCTCTAAGGAAGGAGATTCTACCACCTCCCTAGGTAACGCATTCCAGTGTTTCACCACCCTCTTAGTGAAAAAGTTTTTCCTAATATCCAATCTAAACCTCCCCCATTGCAACTTGAGACCATTACTCCTCGTTCTGTCATCTGCTACCATTGAGAACAGTCTAGAGCCATCCTCTTTGGAACCCCCTTTCAGGTAGTTGAAAGCAGCTATCAAATCCCCCCTCATTCTTCTCTTCTGCAGACTAAACAATCCCATCTCCCTCAGCCTCTCTTCATAAGTCATATGCTCTAGACCCCTAATCATTTTTGTTGCCCTTCGCTGGACTCTCTCCAATTTATCCACATCCTTCTTGTAGTGTGGGGCCCAAAACTGGACACAGTACTCCAGATGAGGCCTCACCAGTGTCGAATAGAGGGGAACGATCACATCCCTCCATCTGCTCGCTATGCCCCTACTTATACATCCCAAAATGCCATTGGCCTTCTTGGCAACAAGGGCACACTGCTGACTCATATCCAGCTTCTCGTCCACTGTCACCCCTAGGTCTTTTTCCGCAGAACTGCTGCCTAGCCATTCGGTCCCTAGTCTGTAGCGGTGCATTGGATTCTTCTGTCCTAAGTGTAGGACCCTGCACTTATCCTTATTGAACCTCATCAGATTTCTTTTGGCCCAATCCTCCAATCTGTCTAGGTCCTTCTGTATCCTATCCCTCCCCTCCAGCATATCTACCACTCCTCCCAGTTTAGTATCATCCGCAAATTTGCTGAGAGTGCAATCCACACCATCCTCCAGATCATTTATGAAGATATTGAACAAAACCGGCCCCAGGACCGACCCCTGGGGCACTCCACTTGACACCGGCTGCCAACTAGACATGGAGCCATTGATCACTACCCGTTGAGCCCAACAATCTAGCCAGCTTTCTACCCATCTTATAGTGCATTCATCCAGCCCATACTTCCTTAACTTGCTGACAAGAATACTGTGGGAGACAGTGTCAAAAGCTTTGCTAAAGTCAAGAAACAATACATCCACTGCTTTCCCTTCATCCACAGAACCAGTAATCTCATCATAAAAGGCGATTAGATTAGTCAGGCATGACCTTCCCTTGGTGAATCCATGCTGACTGTTCCTGATCACTTTCCTCTCATGTAAGTGCTTCAGGATTGATTCTTTGAGGACCTGCTCCATGATTTTTCCAGGGACTGAGGTGAGGCTGACTGGCCTGTAGTTCCCAGGATCCTCCTTCTTCCCTTTTTTATAGATTGGCACTACATTAGCCTTTTTCCAGTCATCCGGGACTTCCCCCGTTCGCCACGAGTTTTCAAAGATAATGGCCAAGGGCTCTGCAATCACAGCCGCCAATTCCTTCAGCACTCTCGGATGCAACTCGTCCGGCCCCATGGACTTGTGCACGTCCAGCTTTTCTAAATAGTCCCTAACCACCTCTATCTCCACAGAGAGTTTAGCAGGCCAATGGTCAAACCACTGAGCTATCCCTCCTCAGGGAGAGCCGTTCTGTTTGGCTGAGTCCTTTTGAGGTGGTGCTTACATTTGAGGATTTTATTAATCTCAACAAGACTTTGACTTAAGCCTGCAGATGAGAATTTAACTATTTCACTGCTCATCATTTTAGAAGAAACATCCACCTACTTTGGGATTATGAATGTGACTGGGTAGTATTTCTGGTGGGGTATGGGAGGCAAAAATTGCACCTACATACTTTCTTTACAAATTTGGCTTCAGCATCCACACCTTGTCATTTCCTGATTTTTGAGTAATTAGCAGTGCATTCTTAACATTCTCTTAAGGTTATGTCTACACTTCAAAATTAGGTCGAATTTATAGAAGTTGATTTTTTAGAAAGTGATTTTATACAGTCGATTGTGTGTGTCCCCACACTAATGCACTAAGTGCATTAAGTCAGTGGAGTGCGTCCTCGGTACCGAGGCTAGCATCGACTTTCGGAGAGTTGCACTGTGGGTAGCCATCCCACAGTTCCTGCAGTCTCTGCCGCCCATTGGAATTCTGGGTTAAGCTCCCAATACCCGATGGGGCAAAAACATTGTTGCGGGTGGTTTTGGGTACATGTTGTCAGTCACCCCTCCCTCCGTGAAAGTAATGGCAGACAATCGGTTCACGCCTTTTTTCCATGTGGGCACCATACTACTTTCAGCAGATGGTGCAGTAGGACTCTAACCGTCATCATTGTCATCCACCGCTTCCGCTGGCACTCTGCTCTCCTGGTGGTCTCGCAGGGCTGCTTCTGCTGCAACTCTGCTTGGCTGCTCTCGTCTCGCCATACCTCGGCAAGCATGCAGCCCACTCAGCTCTTGTGTCCTGGCAGCAGATGGTGCAGTATGACTGCTAATCGTTGTCGTCGTCATCCACCACTTCCGCTGGCACTCTTCTCTCCTGGTGATCTCACAGGGCCACTTCCACTGCAACTCTGCTCAGCTGCTCTTGTCTCGCCATACCACGGCAAGCGTGCAGCCCCCTTAGCTGTTGTGTCCTGGCAGCAGACGGTGCAGTGGGTCTGCAAAACTGGTCAACCAACCAGGGCCAGTGCAACCACTAGGTGAACTAGATGGTCGCCTAGGGCGCCAAGTGGTTGGGGGCGGCCAAAAGTGCGCTCTGGGGAGGCGGTGGAGCGGAGGTGAGCTGGGGCAGGGGGGCGCGGGGAGGGCCGCCTGCAGCAAGTAATGGGGGGGCGGTGCACAGGAGAACTGCTCCCCGCCCCAGCTCACTTCTGCTCTGCCTCCTCCCCTGAGCACGCAGCCCCGCTCTGCTTCTCTCCCTCCCAGGCTTGTGAGCCAAACAGCTGATTGGCACTGCAAGCCTGGGAGGCGGGAGAAGCGGCGGTGTGCTCGAGGAGGAGGAGGAGCAGAGGTGAGCTGGTGCGGGGAGTTGCCACACGGCTCCCCGGGCCAAGGGAGGGGGAGGCGGGGAGTTGCTGCACGGCTCCCCAGGCTCCCCAGGCCTTGTTGCTGCAGGGCTGGAGGAGGGGGTGGGTGCGAGGTGGACGTTTCACCTAGGGCGTGAAACATCCTTGCACCGGCCCTGCATCCAACCACCGCTTCCCTGCAATTCTACTGTCCTGCAGATGCCAAACCACGGCAAGAATGGAGCCCCCTCAGATCACCGTGGCACTTATGAGCATTGTAAACACCTCACGCATTATCGTGCAGTATATGCAGAACCAGAACCTGCAAAAAGAGGTGAGGAGGCGATGGCAGCGTGATGACGAGAGTGATAAGGACATGGACACAGACTTGTCTCAAAGCACGGGCCCTGGCAATTTGGCCATTCTGGTGGCAGTGGGGCAGGCTCATGCTGTGGAATACCGATTCTGGGCCTGGGAAACAAACACAGAGTGGTGGGACCGCATAGTGTTGCAGGTTTGGGATGATTCCCAGTGGCTGCGAAAATTTCACATGCATAAGGGCATTTTCATGGAACTTTGTGACTTGCTTTCCACTGCCCTGAAGTGCAAGAATACCAAAATGAGAGCAGCCCTCACAGTTCACAAGCGAGTGGCGATAGCCGTCTGGAAGCTTGCAATGCCAGACAGCTACCAGTCAGTCAGGAATCAATTTGGAGTGGGCAAATCTACTGTGGGGGCTGCTGTGATCCAAATAGCCAACGCAAACACTGAGCTGCTGCTATCAAGGGTAGTGACTCTGGGAAATGTGCAGGTCATAGTGGATGGCTTTGCTGCAATGGGATTCCCTAACTGTGGTGGGGCGTCTGGGTGAGCAGGCTATGGAACTTGGGGAGGAGGGTGGTTGGTTACACAGGGGCTGCAGTGGCAGTTTGTGCCTTTCCTGCACCTCAACTATACGCCAGAGCATATCAGTTTGATCCTCCAGTAGCCTCAGCATTGCATCCTGCCTCCTTTCATCATGCTGCCGCCACCTTTCCTCTTGATCCCGCCACCTCTCCTGTTGCTCCAGCCTCCTGTCCTCACGTTCATTTTGTGCTTTCCTGGACTCTGCCATTGTCTGCCCCCACACATTCTGCTGGGCTCTTTCAATTTGGGTGGACTGCATGAGCTCAGAGAACGTGTCATTGTGAGTGTGGTTTTTTTGCGTTTGTATCTGCACTAGCCTCTGGGACGGAGATGCTAGTTGCAGCATTGAAACATTTGCAGCTGCGGGAGAAAAAAAAGGGAGATTAAAATTGAAAAAGACACATTGGTCATTTAAAAGGAGAGTCTGAAGTTTTTGGGTTAACGTGCAGCACAACCCAACTAACCCCCCCACACACACCCAATTCTCTGGGATGATCACTTCATCCCTCCCCCCACCACGTGGCTAACAGCAGGGATGATTTCTTTTCAGCCACAGGCAAACAGCCCAGCAAGAATGGCCATCTCTGATGTCCCCTGAATAAAATTTCCCTATTTCAACCAGGTGACCATGAATGATATCACTCTCCTGAGGATAACACAGAGAGATAAAGAACGGATGTTGCTTGAATGCCAGCAAACACCGGGACCACACGCTGCCATGCATTCTTATGCAATGATTCCAGACTATGTGCTACTGGCCTGCCATGGTAACATGTCCTACCATGGAGGACGTAATAAGGCTGCCCTCCCCAGAAACCTTTTGCAAAGGCTTTGGGAGTACCTCCAGAACAGCTTCATTGAGATATCCCTGGAGGATTTCCGCCCCATCCCCAGATACATTAACAGACTTTTCCAGTAGCTGTACTGGCCGTGAATGCATCCCAAGTCTTCAGGGCAAATTAATCATTAAACACACTTGCTTTTAAACCGTATATTATATTTACAAAGGTATACTCACCAGAGCTGCCTTCTCCGCCTTCAAGGTCCGGGAGCCCGGGTTGGCAGGGTTGAGAGGGTGATAAACCGGGTTGGCTCCAGGGTGATAAACACTTCCTGGCTGTTGGGGAGAACGGTTTCTCCGCTTGCCTGATGTGAGCTATCTCCCCCTCATCATCATCTTCCTCATCCCCAAAATCCTCATCCCTGTTGCATGAGACTCCCCCCTTGCAGGTGTCCACAGACAGGGGTGGGGCAGTGGTAGGGGCACCTCCTAGAATTGCATGCAGCTCATCATAGAAGCGGCATGTCTTGGGCTCTGACCCTGAGCGGGCGTTTGCCTCTTGCGTTTTTTGGTAGGCTTGCCTAAGATCCTTAAGTTTCACGCGGCACTGCTGCGGGTCCCTGTGATAGCCTCTGTCCTTCATTCCCTTGGAGATTTTTTCAAATATTTTGGCATTTTGTCTTTTGGAACAGAGTTCTGATAGCATGGATGCATCTCCCCATACAGCGATCAGATCCAGTACCTCCCATTCAGTCCATGCTGGAGCTCTTTTGCGATTCTGGGACTCCATGGTCACCTCTGCTGATGAGCTCGCCACACTGGCCAAACAGGAAACGAAATTCAAAAGTTTGCGAGGCTTTTCCTGTCTACCTGGCCAGTGCATCCGAGTTCAGAGTGCTGTCCAGAGCAGTCACAATGGAGCACTGTGGGATAGCTCCTGGAGGCCAACACCGTTGAATTGCGTCCGCACTAACCCAAATTCGACCAGGCGATATCGATTTCAGCGCTAATCCCCTCGTCAGGGAGGAGTACAGAAATTGATTTTAAGAGCCCATTACATCAACAAAAATGGCTTCGTTGTGTGGATGGGTGCAGGATTAAATCAATCTAACGCTGCTAACTTCAACCTAAACTCGTAGTGTAGACCAGGGCTCAGAGACACACAACTTCAGTGGGATTTTGCATGAGACAAGAATGCAAGACTGTGACTCTAAGCTGAAAAGCACTTGGGGATGAAAACATCTGTAAAGTAATAGTATATTCGATGTTCTGATATTTTAAGAACACATACCATACACAACCATCATTAAATGAAACCTTTAGCATCGTGTGGCCTTTTGAACAGAGCACATTTATTTTTCTGGAATTATCTCTCTCCCTTTTAGGCAGTCACAACCCTGAAATTATAAATAAAGTAGCCCATTATTGCTTACCGCTTATTATGGCTTATCAGTTTTGTATTTAGGGAAAATCAATTTTGCCTTTATGTGTACAACTTTTTGTTTCATATTCGAATTTTTAGTGCCCACTAAACTTAATGCAGCACTAAAGACAAAAGTTTATAGGCCTGATTCAGATATCAATTACACCAATTTATCTGTGCAATTCCACTGCCTTTAATTGAGTTGCTCCAATTTACGTGGGTGAGAGACCAGAAACAGGTTCACTGATTGTAAAGAAATAGTAGTAATTGTGCCTCTGGTACACAGGTGTATGTTAAACCTCTACATAAACTTTATTGGAGATTGGGCATTATCCGGAATGTGACAATTGCTGAGTTTATAAGATCATTAGATCAGATAAATCACGGAAGCCATCCATTTTTTCCTGATGGATGGGATATGCTGCCAAAATGACCCTCTAGTTCAGAATAACTACTATGCCTTACTTTGAATCAAGGTAATTTACTCCTGGAAAGATCAAAAAGAAGAGACAGGCTCACAGATTTTTTTTTTAATTGTATGATATAATTAAATAATGCTGCAGAATTGGTTACAATGGAGTTGCCATTTTGAAAACATGGAAATCTAAAGGTTCATAGAATCATAGAATATCAGGGTTGGAAGGGACCTCAGGAGGTCATCTAGTCCAACCCCCTGCTTAAAGCAGAACCAATCCCCAACTAAGGTCTCCTTTCTTAAATATGCTTTTCTTGCTTAACTGGCAAGGTTTAAGACTGTGCCAAGGCTATATATGCTGCAGTGGAAGGAGCTTGATGTAATGTAAAGAAAAAGAGTCAAGAGTGGTGATACAAGAGAGATGAAGCTGCATGGTGCACGTATGCATGTGCACTCACAAGTGAGAGATGAATATCTTCATGGACCCCTGAGTACCTTAGGATAGGTCTCTTGAAATTTTATCTGGAACAAAGCAGAGTGTCATTTTGCCTATTCTGATATGAATTATAGTGCCTGTTTTGGAATTACTTAGCTTAATAGAAATTCTTGACCTGAAGACAATTGTGATTGTCAGAGAAATGTGATACCATTCTGCTGTCACATTTCACAACACCAGTAAAATATAACCAGGAACTCATGTACAAATGTGACCAAAATAAGAACACCTCATGTTTGGGGGAACAACTCAAATACAATGTCATTATATGTGAATTAATTTTGTGTTTCATATTTTAGATAAGAAATTGTTTGGCTGAAGGGCTCAGCACAGCACTGATTTGTGCTGTCCTGAGAAAGGCTCAGGTCTCACAGCAACCTGAGGGTTGCTCCAGGAATTAACAGAAACTAGCTCCATCACAAAAGTGACATGTTTAATTTGGGTAAAGAGTGCACCTATTATACTGCTCTCTTGCATACTCTATTGGCTGACATTGCCACGGCATTAATATAAGGCTTAGTGCAACTTGCATGCTCTCCCATTAGGTAAGTGGTCTAGAATTAGGGTCAAAGGCCTAATGCTGCAAGTCCTTACTCATGAAAGAAGTCCTTACTCACTCACAAGAAGTACCACTGAAGTCAATGGGGAATAGGGCATGAGATAGGGAGGAGGGAGACCTGTGTTCTATGACTCACTGTGCAACATCGAGCAAGCAAGCTAAAGATACAACTGAAAAATAGGGATAATGATATTTACCCTCCTTTTCAAAGTGCTCTGCTTTTCACAGATGAAATGCACTATCTAAATGCTAGTTTGTATTATTATCTGCAGGAGTGATTAGATGACACAGAATCCAATATGATAAATTAAGTGACTACAGATTTGCAGAATGAGGCCCCCAAATCTATTCCCCTTATTCACACAAGTGAGCCCACTGATGTCAGTGTAAATACTCATGCAAGTAAGGTGAACAAGATAGATGAGGTCAGGTTGAAAAGGATAGAGAAATAGAGCACTATTCCATGAAATAAATAAATAATAATACATCTGGGGGATTGGCATTGGTCTATAATTTTGTCCTGATGCCTGTGGCTTTCATGTGGGGAAAGAAAATAATTGCAGAATTAATGCCCCAAAATACAAATATGCATTTATGTGAATCCAAAAATATGAAGGAAGCTGTAAGGTAACTAAACTGTTTGACAAAATACTTGATTTAGTACTGCTTTTTTCTTTTCATTTATGAAACTCCTCCAGATTTGGCTAAGCAATTTTAATATACCCCACTGGGTTTTGTAAATCATGAAATGATGAGGTAAATGTGAAATATGTGATGGTAAGGACATTAAACAGATTACCGCTGAAGAAAAGATTCACCACATATGGCTGATATTTCAGGCTTTGCAGTCTGACTTAAGGAAATCATTAACAGACAGTGGTCTTCCTAGGATACCTCTGATACCTCCAGTGGGACTAGCTGTTACAGAAGCTTTCCTTATAGATCTGTGATTCTTGGGAGCACTGTTTAATTCCCCCCTTCCTCCCACTTCCTCTAACCATTATAGGAATCCCCCGGGACCCTGTGATGTTGTTAAGGAATTCAGTTTCCACCTCACGCCATACCTAATTACTATAATCAGTTATATTTACCATCCCTTGTCATAGAGCAAAAATGAACACAAATCTGTTTCTTCTATTTTATAACTGTTCTTTATGAAAACTGCTCATTTGACATTTTCTTCCTCCTTCTTTACTAGAAGCATTGTGTCATTTTATTGTATTTAACTGAAATATGTTATACCTTCTGTGATAAAGTAATGACAACCAAACCACATATTTTATCAAAATCTGAATTTAATTACACAATCTATCAAGTCTAAGAAGGGATGAACCTTTGCATTTTACCAGGATATCTATGATGAAAATTAAGAAAAGAAAAGAAAAGAAAAGAAAAGAAAAGAAAAGAAAAGAAAAGAAAAGAAAAGAAAAGAAGATCTGTCTGCAGACTCAGAGAAACATTATTATTTAGCATTATCTGACAGAAAATTCTGATAATCTGTCAAATTAAAAAGATGATTTGACGAAATTTATTGAAACAACTTTTTAAGAAGAGACTTACTGCAAACTCTTGTTTGGACAGTAGCCAGCCTCTTTAAATAAAAATGATTGAAGGATAGAAATTTTGTAATCTTTTAAAGCTTTTTTTTTTTCATTGACCTTATATCAGTTCCAACAGAAGATGACCTAACAAAATATGAGGGGAAAGTGCACTGCTATTTTTATTATCACCAACCACTGACATGATCTGTGAAATGACATTGAAAAAGGGTCCTAATCTCACACAGGAACATAGGAATTGTCATATATGATCAAGCAGTGGTCAGTACCGAATGCTTCAGAGGAAGATGAAAGAAACCAGTCGTGGACAATTGTGGAATCACATCCCCATCAAGGAAATTTCATCCTTAACTCCATCAGTTAATTGTTGGCTTATTGTAATTGTAAGGATGTTCCTGGTATCCGTATAAATATCCAGTCTTTTTGGAATTCTTTTAAGCTCTTGGACTCCTGAATCCCATTAGGCTCTTGATATTTTGTGGCAGTGAGTTCCATGGGTTAATTATGGATTGTTTAAAAAATCATTTTCTTTGCTCTTTTTTAAATGTTTCAGTTCCTACAAATGTTCTCCTGTTCTTGTATTATGAGAAAAGTCTAACAAGGAGTATCCAATTTACTTCTCTATATCATTTATTCTATAATAGCCCCTATAATAGCCCCTTTTTTCCACTTCCTTGCTAAACTAAGTGGTTCCAGTTGTTTCAGTGACTCCTAATAGGGAATTTTCTCCATGTCTTTAATAAATGTTGTCACCCATCTCTTAACCCCTTCTATTTCTGCTATAATTTTTTGAGGTAAGGCGACAAGAATTGAACATAGTATTCCAGGTGAGAGTGTGCCACTGATTTATATAACAGTTTTATAATATTTTCAGTATTATTTTTATCCCATTCTTTATGCATTCTGAGATCGTGTTCGCTTTTTTGACCATTATTGTGCACTGAGTAGAGGTTTTCACTTTGGTCTTTGTCTGGAGTCGTTACAGATAATTTAGATCCCAGCAGTAGTTATTATCCCACCTGTGTGAATTACCTTCCATGCATCAACTAAGATTTCCACCTGCTATTGTGATGCCTATTCACCTATCTTTATCAGGTCCCTGTGATGTCTTCTCCAGTATAGACTAACCTAAATTTGTGTAATCTATAACTATTGCTATCTCAACGTTCCATCCCCTTTCAATATTAGTAATAAATATATTGTTTATGGTATAAATCAGCATAGTTCCATTGCAGTGAATGGATTTACCCTAATGATTTAAACCAGCTGAGAATCTGGCCCTTTGCTTTCAGTTTCTTAGCCAGTTTATGATCTATGAAAAAACTTTACCTTTCCCCCCGAATAGCTTCTTGTGAGGGACTTTAACAAAAGCTTTGTGAAAGTCCAAATAAATTATATTCACTGGTTCTCCTTTATCTCTTCTATCAATCTATAATAGATTTAGGAGTAATGGGAGTTACCTGTGGAAGTTCCCAGGTATAGAATTGAGATTAATAGAATCCCAGGAAAGCTGACTTCTTGAACGTGTGAAATTCATTACAGCACGTTGATGAGTTTTGCCTCCCAAGTATCGCAGGATTTACCTCTATTGGGTAAACCAAAGAACTACAGAGCCACTGGTATCTTTCTTTCTCTCTTCTCACCACAAGGTTCATGGACCAGATGCCTCCTAGATCCAAGTAGAGAGAGGACACGCCCTTTTGCACACAAATGTTTTCCCCATGCTGTGCATTTTATCTTCTCTGTTTCCCTAAGTGGAGGGTTCTTGGGAGTTCATCTGCACAATAGTTATTCCCTGGGAAGAACTGGAGTTTAACGAGCAGTTTCACTGGTCCCACATTGGTTTTCAGAGCCTGTGTGACAAAGGGCACAGGGACAATGGATGCTCCATCTGATGGGGGGATTATGCCTACCTTACAGTGGCCACAAGTTTGGGAATGGGCAGTAAGACCCTTTATATCTGAGGCCTCCTCCTGGCTTCTCCAGCTCAGTGGCTGTTTTCCTTTGGACTATGCTTCTTAGAATCATAGAATCATAGAATATCAGGGTTGGAAGGGACCCCAGAAGGTCATCTAGTCCAACCCCCTGCTCAAAGCAGGACCAATTCCCAGTTAAATCATCCCAGCCAGGGCTTTGTCAAGCCTGACCTTAAAAACCTCTAAGGAAGGAGATTCTACCACCTCCCTAGGTAACGCATTCCAGTGTTTCACCACCCTCTTAGTGAAAAAGTTTTTCCTAATATCCAATCTAAACCTCCCCCATTGCAACTTGAGACCATTACTCCTCGTTCTGTCATCTGCTACCATTGAGAACAGTCTAGAGCCATCCTCTTTGGAACCCCCTTTCAGGTAGTTGAAAGCAGCTATCAAATCCCCCCTCATTCTTCTCTTCTGCAGACTAAACAATCCCAGCTCCCTCAGCCTCTCTTCATAAGTCATGTGCTCTAGACCCCTAATCATTTTTGTTGCCCTTCGCTGGACTCTCTCCAATTTATCCACATCCTTCTTGTAGTGTGGGGCCCAAAACTGGACACAGTACTCCAGATGAGGCCTCACCAGTGTCGAATAGAGGGGAACGATCACATCCCTCCATCTGCTCGCTATGCCCCTACTTATACATCCCAAAATGCCATTGGCCTTCTTGGCAACAAGGGCACACTGTTGACTCATATCCAGCTTCTCGTCCACTGTCACCCCTAGGTCCTTTTCCGCAGAACTGCTGCCTAGCCATTCGGTCCCTAGTCTGTAGCGGTGCATTGGATTCTTCCATCCTAAGTGCAGGACCCTGCACTTATCCTTATTGAACCTCATCAGATTTCTTTTGGCCCAATCCTCCAATTTGTCTAGGTCCTTCTGTATCCTATCCCTCCCCTCCAGCGTATCTACCACTCCTCCCAGTTTAGTATCATCTGCAAATTTGCTGAGAGTGCAATCCACACCATCCTCCAGATCATTTATGAAGATATTGAACAAAACCGGCCCCAGGACCGACCCCTGGGGCACTCCACTTGACACCGGCTGCCAACTAGACATGGAGCCATTGATCACTACCCGTTGAGCCCGACAATCTAGCCAGCTTTCTACCCACCTTATAGTGCATTCATCTAGCCCATACTTCCTTAACTTGCTGACAAGAATACTGTGGGAGACCGTGTCAAAAGCTTTGCTAAAGTCAAGAAACAATACATCCACTGCTTTCCCTTCATCCACAGAACCAGTAATCTCATCATAAAAGGCGATTAGATTAGTCAGGCATGACCTTCCCTTGGTGAATCCATGCTGACTGTTCCTGATCACTTTCCTCTCATGTAAGTGCTTCAGGATTGATTCTTTGAGGACCTGCTCCATGATTTTTCCAGGGACTGAGGTGAGGCTGACTGGCCTGTAGTTCCCAGGATCCTCCTTCTTCCCTTTTTTAAAGATTGGCACTACATTAGCCTTTTTCCAGTCATCCGGGACTTCCCCCGTTCGCCACGAGTTTTCAAAGATAATGGCCAAGGGCTCTGCAATCACAGCCGCCAATTCCTTCAGCACTCTCGGATGTAACTCGTCCGGCCCCATGGACTTGTGCACGTCCAGCTTTTCTAAATAGTCCCTAACCACCTCTATCTCCACAGAGGGCTGGCCATCTCTTCCCCATTCTGTGATGCCCAGCGCAGCAGTCTGGGAGCTGACCTTGTTAGTGAAAACAGAGGCAAAAAAAGCATTGAGTACATTAGCTTTTTCCACATCCTCTGTCACTAGGTTGCCTCCCTCATTCAGTAAGGGGCCCACACTTTCCTTGGCTTTCTTCTTGTTGCCAACATACCTGAAGAAACCCTTCTTGTTACTCTTGACATCTCTTGCTAGCTGCAGCTCCAGGTGCGATTTGGCCCTCCTTATATCTTTCCTACATGCCCGAGCAATATTTTTATACTCTTCCCTGGTCATATGTCCAACCTTCCACTTCTTGTAAGCTTCTTTTTTATGTTTAAGATCCGCTAGGATTTCACCATTAAGCCAAGCTGGTCGCTTGCCATGTTTACTATTCTTTCGACTCATCGGGATGGTTTGTCCCTGTAACCTCAACAGGGATTCCTTGAAATACAGCCAGCTCTCCTGGACTCCCTTCCCCTTCATGTTAGTCCCCCAGGGGATCCTGGCCATCTGTTCCCTGAGGGAGCCGAAGTCTGCTTTCCTGAAGTCCAGGGTCTGTATCCTGCTGCTTACCTTTCTTCCCTGCGTCAGGATCCTGAACTCAACCAACTCATGGTCACTGCCTCCCAGATTCCCATCCACTTTTGCTTCCCCCACTAATTCTACCCGGTTTGTGAGCAGCAGGTCAAGAAAAGCGCCCCCCCTAGTTGGCTCCCCTAGCACTTGCGCCAGGAAATTGTCCCCTATGCTTTCCAAAAACTTCCTGGATTGTCTATGCACCGCTGTATTGCTCTCCCAGCAGATATCAGGAAGATTAAAGTCACCCATGAGAATCAGGGCATGCGATCTAGTAGCTTCCGTGAGTTGCCGGAAGAAAGCCTCATCCACCTCATCCCCCTGGTCCGGTGGTCTATAGCAGACTCCCACCACTACATCACTCTTGTTGCACACACTTCTAAACTTAATCCAGAGACACTCAGGTTTTACCACAGTTTCGTACCGGAGCTCTGAGCAGTCATACTGCTCCCTTACATACAGTGCTACTCCCCCACCTTTTCTGCCCTGCCTGTCCTTCCTGAACAGTTTATAACCATCCATGACTGTACTCCAGTCATGTGAGTTATCCCACCAAGTCTCTGTTATTCCAATCACGTCATAGTTCCTTGACATCACCAGGACCTCCAGTTCTCCCTGCTTGTTTCCAAGGCTTTGTGCATTTGTATATAAGCACTTGAGATAACCTGTTGATCGCCCCTCATTCCCAGTATGAGGCAGGAGCCCTCCCCTCACAGACATTCCTGCCTGTGCTTCCTCCCGGTATCCCGCTTTCCCACTTACCTCAGGGCTTTGGTCTCCTTCCCCTGGTGAACCTAGTTTAAAGCCCTCCTCACTAGGTTAGCCAGCCTGCTGGCAAAGATGCTCTTCCCTCTCTTCGTAAGATGGAGCCCGTCTCTGCCCAGCACTCCTCCTTCATGGAACACCATCCCATGGTCAAAGAATCCAAAGCCTTCTCTCCGACACCACCTGCGTAGCCATTCGTTGACTTCCACGATTCGACGGTCCCTACCCAGGCCTTTTCCTTCCACGGGGAGGATGGACGAGAACACCACTTGCGCCTCCAACTCCTTTATCCTTCTTCCCAGAGCCACGTAGTCCGCAGTGATCCACTCAAGGTCATTCTTGGCAGTATCATTGGTGCCCACGTGGAGAAGCAGGAAGGGGTAGCGATCCGAGGGCTTGATGAGTCTCGGCAGTCTCTCCGTCACATCGCGTCACATCTTCTGGGGCCTTGCTCCCCACAAGCAATGGGGTGCTACTCCTCTAAGTTTGTGAGTTCAGCCAGCAATTGTAACAGCTGGTTCTTCAGCATCCACTGTGTACACCACTGGGTTTGATTCATCAAGAAGTCTGTCTGTAGAAATGTTAAAGCCCTTGAATCACTACTGTCTTAAAGCAGCAAAGGAGAGGATAAGGAGAAAGATGAGGTGGATATGTTCTCCCAGCCACATAGGGAAACTGTCTCAGAGGGAAAGGGAAATGGGGAGAAGGAAGGTAAGCTATGTGTGTCCCACTGGCCAAAGAAAAAGTAGTGGGACCTCCCTCACATCTCACTTTGGATAGATTGGACACCCTCGCAGGCCTATGCTGTCTTGACATGGAGAACGTTCTGAAGCTCCATGAGCTGATGGTAATAGCTCAAGGTGTAAATAAGATTATCCTGCAATCATTGAGTAGGCATCCACATTTCATGTCATCATCTCATGTCGGGCATTTTGAACCTGGGTGGAGGCAGTCACAACAGGTAGCAAAATATGTTTCCAACTCATTAGACTACCCAAGGAAATGAAGGATGAATTGCAAGATTGGGAATGGTTCTGAAGGAGATGAATGATCTTTCCTGGCAATCAGAATGGATCCTAGCAACAGACCTCCAAGTCTATTCAGATGTGATGGTGGGATTTTGGATTGGGAGTATATTTCCAAGGACAGTGGTGTGCAGAGTAATGGCCACTGCATGGGCTGCTTTGGGATTGCTATAGGATATCACCCATTAAGGATTTTTTTCTAGTCCTAATGAAGTTATGATGTAGAGGAAGAAATGTTTAGACAAGCAGTTCCTACTCTGGCCTGACAGTCAATCAGTGGTCCATATTAACAGCCTGGCCAGAAAATCTCCTAAAATTATGCAGCTTGTGTGCTATGATGTCTAACTCTAAACATTTACCTTAGAGTCAGTCGCATCCCAGGAATAGATATCAAATTGCTAATGCTCTGCCTCATTTCCAGGTGGAGAGGGTCTGAGCATCTAGATGAAATCTAGCCATGATGGCCCCATTCCTGGCTCCTAAATGCTTTCGGTTTGGCAGAAAGATTGATAACCCCTAAGATCTTGAGAGAGGCCCTAGGACAACATCAGATTTTCAGGATTCTTAGCCTTCGTGGATAAAGCAGGGTGAAACCACATTACTACGTGGCTCATACCCAAGTTCTCAGTTGCATTAGTCCAGAAGGGCATGTCTAAACCACACTGGGATTTCATCTTATGCCAGCATAGCTGGTTTTTCTAACTCATAGAGGTGATCTTGGGTGTGCAGGTTCCTACAGGGCTTGGCTTGATCATTACCCCAACAGGATCTCTATCATGCAGTCACTATTCAGGTCCTATCTGCTCCAGTGGTATGGAAACGGATCTTTCTGGGAGTGTTTTTGGCAGCTTTTTCTTGTGCTACCTGTGTTGGAGAGATTGTAGTGGTGTCAGACCTAGAGGTGTTAGAGAGGGCATTCGCAGGGGGTGCTTCACGCTACAGCAGACGGGGACTGTGTTTCAGCTATGCTTTTCTAAGATGGTTAAGGTGGGCTAGAGATCCATGATGGTTGTCTGGAAATGCAAGTTTGACCATTCCAGGCTCTGCTGGCATATCACTTATCTCATCCTGCAGTACCAGGCCCCTCTCTGTCTCCTCTGGGACAACAACTTTGTGCCTAGATACCAACCTGCCCATATCTAATGTACTGGTTATTGCAGAAAAGACTTTGGATCTGTGGGACTTTGACTCTGTGCTCTCGGAGGCCCAGAGTCAGTTTCTGACACATCCTGATAATTAACTTGGGAGAGAATGATGTGGTTTGGGGGACAGGGGATAATCAACTCGTGAAAAGGGAGTTTTGATGGCATGCTCAGAAGTTTTCTCAGTCCCAATAAATAAGGTCAGAAAACCTTCTGAGGGGCAAACCATGAGCCAGAAAAGGGGCAAACAAAGGTAGCAAAATTTAGTAAGGAAGTGGGGAGAGGTGTCATTCATCAGGCATATAGGAACATAATGTATAGGTTCCTGAATTTAATTTAGGAGAATGGAATGCACGCATGCAGTGCAGTTCTAGGCATTTTTTTATTGCTCATCGAAAGATGAATGGATCTATTCTTCATCAGAGGGAGCATCCTAGTGAGCTTCTGGATCAGGAGTTAAATGAAGTACAGGTGCATTAGCAGGGCCCAAAGTCACCCCAGTCCCAGCCACAGGACTGGGAGTTGGCGAGCAAAATCAGTACAACCAGTGAGAGTTGGGATGGGGGAAGCTATGGATTTAATTTGGAGCACAGATTGAAGTACCCTTCATTATAGCTCAGATGTTTAACTCAAAAAAAAGGCCAAGTCTGGTGCCAAATCTCACTGGCTGGGAGGTGACTAAAGAGGCCTTAAGCACTGAATAAGTTAGCTGCTGGATACTTTTGCAGGAAAAGGAGGGTTACATCTCTTCTATAATGCATTTTGTTGTATTAATGTATACATTATTTTTGTTTCTATACTTTATTCTGTTACATGTCTTTCCCATTTTTCCAATGTTTGCTTTTATTTTGTTATGCCTGTAAAGAAATAGAGTTCAAATTTATATATGTTTACATGTGTGTTCACATCCTCCTCTATAAATATCAGCATAAACACACATACACTATGTGTGTGTGCATGCACATATGTATTTTATTAAATATAATATTTATTTTACAGTGTATTTTGGGAAGAATGTATATGATCACTTCAAAGCATGTTTTTTTGACTTCTAGTAAACATATAGTGAGAGAATGATAGCCTAGTGTGAAGTGTTAGCTGCCCTGTTTAGTTATCTACAAATTCTGATTGATTATTGTAAAATTGCTAGGAGGCACAATAAGAGAAAGAACAACATTCTGGCAAAATGGAAGGTATCTAAGGCCACGTCTACATTACCCGCCGGATTGGGGGGTAGTGATCGAGCTATCCGGGATCGATTTATCGCATCTAGTGTAGACGCGATAAATCGATCCCCGATTGCTCTGCCGTCAACTCCGGAACTCCACCAGGTCGAGAGGTGGAAGCGGAGTCGACGGGGGAGCGGCAGCTGTCGATCCCGCACCACAAGGACTCAAAGTAAGTGATTCTAAGTCGATCTAAGATATGTCGACTTCAGTTACACTATTCTTGTAGCTGAAGTTGCATATCTTAGATCGATCCCCCCCCCTTAGTGTAGACCAGGCCTTTGATACTACACAGGCAATGAAATTAAAACAAACATGTCTGCAAGCACAGGTTCCTTTTTTAGACTAAAACATTATAACTCTGAATATAATCTTCCTTTTGTAAAGTAATAGAAGGAGAATGAGTTTCAACGTAGCAGCCGTGTTAGTCTGTATCCGCAAAAAGAACAGGGGTACTTGTGGCGGAAACTGGAAGAAAGATGTTTCTAAATATTTTAGAGAAAAAGAGATCCACTGTATATTTTAAAATAACAGATTTATTAATTAACCTGCTACTCTGGTTTATTCTTAATTAAGCAATACAGAAGCAAGAAGAGCGGGTAAATCTGTGTTTAAATATTTTGGTGAGAGGTGCTTTATAAAATTAGATAGAAAAATCTCAAAAAACAGAAACTGCAGAAACCCATATCTTTGGGCACTGAAATGAAAGTTAATGCCCCATAATGCAGGAATCTATTACAATTTGTCCACCCACCAAACATCTGATATATTAGCTAGTTCACTGGGTAGTCAGGATGGTTAAGTGTTCCTGTCAATCCTTAAAGTACTAATAACAGCAACACTTCTGAAACGGATATAGCAGGAGATATAACAGTGTTTGCCAACCTGCAATATCTGACACCTTTAAGACTTCACTTCTAGAAATACTGCTTTCAGGAGAGCTGGAGTGATATCTCTCAAAATGGCACCACTTACATATTTGGAGAAAAATCAATCTTGCACACTTCTGAACTATTCCATGTTTGGAGGTATCCACACTCTTCTGAGCTGGTTTGATGTATCTCAAACTGAGATATCAATGCAAGTATATGAAGAAACTATGCCATTCTGAAGAAAGGCATAGCAAAAGCTCAGCATTAGATGAAATAACATGAGAAAAATCAAAAGTAAAGTATGGAAAGTTGATTAGAACGGGGAAAAAAGAAAACAACTTTTGAAGATGATGTTATTGTATGAAGAAGGGCAATATGATGCTAGTGATAAAAACTCAAGGAAAATTAAAGCTTTACAATGGTTGTGCATGAGACAAGCAATAAAACAAGCAAGGAAATTCTGAGCTATATTTGAAAGAGTAGCTTTAATCGACCTCAACCATAGCTACTGTGGGGACAGCAAATATAAACAGAAATACAACAAATAATATTTTATCATTTTACAGAAATTTTCTAGAAGCCCTGTCTCCACACAACAATCTAGGTAAGATTTTTAATGAAAAGGAAAGTGTCCTCATTTTAGCACTCACCATTGTTGGTACTGCAGCACATAGAGGTGACTCTCAGAATATCTTACATTCCACTAGGAAAACTGGCCATTATCTTTTGCACAAAAGTCTAGGTATGTTCTAAATTTATGGAAAGTTAAAAAAATGTAACTGAAGTCTTGGGCATGGTCTGGATGTATTGCTTCAGCATGGTCATTTCCTTATTTTTAAACGGGCACATTAGAGTATTCTGTATATTAACGTGCCAGTACTACAGCTCTTATATTGCATGTTTTCATTTCTGTAAAATGGAGCTGTCAGTATGTTAATGTTTGTTTCTTTCCTTAGGGTTTGGGATATTGCTCTAAAGTCAGACTTTTTCCATACCAGTGGATAGCTACTTTAGAGCTTCAAAAGACTGCAACCAGTGTAAAGGAAAATAATGCCATATTTCAGGCCTCATCTACACAAGCATCCCTTTCCCCTGCCCTCTCCAAAAGCCCTGTTTCCCCTTCTCATTAAATTAAAGTCCCACTCCATTTCCCTTTATTCCAGCCTCCACTGACCCCCCAAACCTATTAAAGCTAAAAGGCTTTGGGGGAAATCATGTGCATGCACATGCGTGTGCACACACAGACACACACACACACACACACACACACACACACACAGAGTATGCTTTTCTCTATAATATAGCATCACTATTCTGAAGTTTGCATGTCATATGTTCCCTTGTGCTTCTTTATGGAAGTGTTTTGCATTTCAGATGTAAAACTAGCCTTGTGTGCTGTCAAATGCAACTAATCTCTCATTTTAAATTGAATACCAAGAATTGCTAGTTCGTTGAACATATTGGCACACAGACCTTGGGCATTCATGGCTATCTGGACCCACCTTTTGTATAGATTTTCGACACCATTTTTGTTTTAAATATGAGCATTTTCCCAGATTTGATCCACAAGAGACTGTTCACCTGTGCAATTTTCTATTCCTGAGGTATAAAACTGAGAGGATCCTCTCAAATGCAAAGGAAAAAAAAGTTGATTCAAGTATAACAAATTCATTCTTAGCACAAGGAATGCAATTGATATACTCTGTAATTAAAATATAAATCCATGAAGAAGGGAACAGTCTTTTTTTCTTTATTTTAAAAGATAAAAAAGTCTACCATTTATTTGTATCTAAAAAGATTAACTAGTAAATATGCTCACCAGACTAGCTTTCATTTTCATCTCTGGCTTGCTGCCTTTGATTTACTAATACAAACATTCACAAAAATTGTCAACAAATAACATGCAGATTTGCAAATTACCACTAATGGCTCAACAGTTATTTTAAATAAGAAACATGTTGTATATCTGAAGAACTGATGCCTTTAAAAACAAATAATATTAATGGCAGACATTCTTCTTCAAGGCACAGGATTTGAATACTAAATTCAGGCCAGATCCTGGAAACCCTTTCTTCTTGTGAGTGGCTCTATTGATGTCAATGGGGCCACTCATGTGAGTAAAGCTTTTGTAGGATCGAATCCATATATTGTATTTAACTAAATGCACTTTAAATTGATTGTGTATGCAGCTAAGAACTGATGTATTTTCTTCTCTTTCTAGATCTGTTGTAATACTTCTGTTGATTTCGTAAGTTTCAAAGCACTATAAAAGCCCGATGTTATTAAAAGACCACAGACAACATTTTCTTCAATACAAATTTTCCCATAAGTCATTTTTTGGGGGTCTTATCATGTTGCTTTTGTCAAAGCCTTTTCTATGTCTAAGTACAATGATCCAATAAAGAATATAACAAATTTTAAAAGGAACTTGGCTATTTTGTGTCTTGACATCTACATTTCTCCATTTTCACTTATGTTTTTAAATTTGACAAAAGATAGGAAATGCCATCATCACAAACTGCAAGATGTTCATGACTCTTTGACTACCCAATTAACTACTAGAGCATCTTGAAGGAGTCGATATTTTATGAGTACAGAAGCAAAGCAAAGCACATTTCCAAATACTTCCCCACCCCCTCTTCAACAAATGTTTGTTTACTTTCTTACCTGCTGGGTAACGTTCTATAACTGGCCAGCTGTCCACCTGTAATGTGGCATTGCCGCCACTTCTTGTAAAACGTACTACATGGTATTTTCCATCATTAATGATTGCGTTGATCTCTTCGATAGAGATGTCATCAGTTCCAACATTAAACTTAACTCCAATTTTTCCCTGGTGCTGTTTAAAAAAAAAAAGGAAGAGGAGGAGGAAAAAGAAGAAGTACTAATTAAGAGTTGTTTTAGTGAGAATTAGAGATTGTGTTGTACTGGGAAAGATTCCTAACAACAGCTTCTCTCCTTAGATTTAACTTCTGAAGGCTTGCATGTGGTAGTAACAAACTCCTGACAGTTCATTGAGTCTGGGACATCTCTTTCAGGGATAATTGATATTCCACATCAGTTACTTTCACCAACTGAGTTTGCTCCTTTTCCCAAAGGGTCTCACCAAGAAAAAAATTAAAAAGCTCAAGTAAATTTCTTCCCTACAGTCCCCTATCTTCTTCATGAATACCAAATAGCTTTCTTTATTTAACAGGGTTTAAAAATAGAAAAGTCAGCACTCGCTCCTCTTTCATCAGCAAGAAGAATAAGGATTTCTTTCAGCTTGAAAAACTGGGATCCATTTTCACAATCCCTTTCTCACAAACCTATCCTATAGTCACAAAAACAGTCCTGAGGAAGTCAATTGGATTAGTCTAATGAACATGGATGACTGATGTGAGTAAGGGTTTTCAGAATTAGACCCATAGAGGGATGGAGTTTATTTGTAATGCAAGAGAAGTGTCTGTCACTTTAAATACACATAGGCTCAGATTCTGCAATCAGATCCACACAAATGCAGAATCAGGGCCACAGTTATTTCGGTGATAGTTGAGGGAACTCCACATTTCACAGGAATAAATCTAATACCTTGCATTTCCTTTCACAGGCAAAAACCTTGGGGGGAGGGAACTTTCAGAAGAATTGTCAGGAAAATCTAGAAATATTTAAAATTTCTTAGCCTCATCTTCTGGGTTAGAAATATTCTAAGCTCATATTGTTTTTATAAATTCTGCAAAACAAAAACTGGTGATGATATCACTAGACATATACTACTGATTTACTCATGTACAGGATTATACCTTCTGTGAGATGGGTAAATGGTTCAATACTATAATATATTCTAATAATTAAGAAGACATCTGTAATGGGGTATTCATAGCTTAATGAAGTACTTCAGTGTGCTCATTAAAAACAGTGACTAAAGAAGTTATAGGTTTTTTTCTACAAAAGTCAGGAGATATACTTCATTTGTGAATAATGACTGTTATTAAACTGAGGTGAAAAGGAAATATTGCACAGTGTGGTATCAGAGACATATGTAGAGTTAATAATAATTCTATAAATGGTTTCATAGCCTATGAAAATGACTTTTTATCTCAAAAGTTATTTTTAATTTTTGTTTATTAGATTTACTCCAAGAAACTCACTTCACAGCCCGTATCTCTAACTCCTTCACCCTCTTGAGCTTTCCAAAAAGAGGCTCTGTCCTTCCAATGCAGCTTTGATCTCTGCCCTCTCTGTCCATTACTCCCCCAGACCCACAGGCTGCAGAAGTGATGTCAGATAACTCCTCTGACCCTCATCTTTTGAAGTCCAGTCCTTTCTGGCTCCACTCCTTCCCCAACTGCTGACAGCTCCTGTCCCTCTGCCTGGCTCTTTCTTGCTCTCCTATCAGTTTTCTACTCTCAACTGAAGTAACTTCAATTTTCCATGTTTCTGCCCCAGTCTCTTCCCACAGATTAACTATCTCAGCTCCTCCAGATGCACTGCTGATGCCTTTAGAGAATGCCCCATAATTCCTCAATGACTTCCTCTAGGTTATGTTTCTATTCTCTCGTCTCTCAGCTCTGCTCTCTTCTTTTCAAAGCAACTTTAAGTTGAAGGGGCCCTTCTCCAAACTTACTCCTTTTAGTCTGCTGCCTCACTGATCAGTCTCTCCTCCTCCACCTGCTCTAGCCTTGACTGTACTCCTCTTGTTCTTTTCTTATCCTGCTGACCATTCCTTCAGTGTTTCTTTGGCGGCTTACCTTCCTACTCCTCCCCTTTCCACTGCCTTTTGGTGTCCCTCAGGCTTTGGTCTTGTGCCCTAATTTATCTTTTTTCCCTTGTGACAGTTACAGAGAACTAGTCATCTTCCAGTCATGCAGGAGACTACCAAATCCAAAAAACAACTGTCATGCCACCATATATCCAAGTGCCAGAGCTGAATTGGCTGAGAAAACGTGTAAGATTTCCACCATTTCCTACCATTAAAGCAGTAATTTGTGTGCTTCATGTGTCTTATTCATCCACTTATCCTGCTACTGATATTCAACAGAAATATAATATTGCCATAATTCTGTAGCAATCACCACTTTCACTAGCGGTATGTCTACACTATGAAATAAGGTCGAATTTATAGAAGTCGTTTTTTTAGAAATCGTTTTTATATATTCGAGTGTGTGTGTCCCCACAGAAAATGCTCTAAGTGCATTAACTTGGCAGAGTGCTTCCACAGTACCAAGGCAAGTGTCGACTTCCAGAGTGTTGCACTGTGGGTAGCTATCCCACAGTTCCCGCAGTCTCCGGAAATGAGATTCAAAAGTTTGCGGTTCTTTTCCTGTCTACGTGGCCAGTGCAACTGAGTTGAGACTGCTGTCCAGAGCGGTCACAATGGAGCACTCTGGGATAGCTCCCGGAGGCCAATACCATCGAATTGTGTCCACAGTACCCCAAATTTGACCCGGCAAGGCCAATTTAAGCCCTAATCCACTTGTCAGGGCTGGAGTAAGGAAATCGATTTTAAGAGCCCTATAAGTCGAAAAAAAGGGCTTCATCGTGTGGATGGGTGCAGGTTTACATCGATTTAACGCTGCTAAATTCGACCTAAAGTCCTAGTGTAGACCAGGGCTAGGTGACGGAATACAGAACTTTTTAATGCATATGACTACATGGTATATGTATTTTTTTCAAAGAGTCTTTTTGAGAAATCAAAGGCTTTGAGGTTCATGAAGCAGACTCCATTTTTATGGTGAATCATAATTACAGTACTCATATACCCTATTTCCTCTATTTGCTTTCTCTATACTTTCTCTATATTTATAAACAGAAATGACAAACAAATTACCTTTAAGTGGGACAAGTATAAGCATGGGGCATTTAGCATGTGCAGTGCCTTTTCCAAACTAAGTTACTGGTTACTGTGATGTCATTTTAAATAGGTCACAGCACAATTTCCATATATTAACACACCAAACAATTTTTTTATAAACTCAAAAGACAGAACCTTTGGCCATATACATATCTATATATGAAAAAAATGTGTTTGCCCATTTTACATCCATATGAATGTTGATAGTATACACAGCATGTCAGCTGAGTACACAACATCCATCAATATGGAACATTCATCTCAAACTTCATGATCAGGCATATGGTTTATTATTGTTGATTAGAACCCGATATAGCTTTCAATTTATGCTGTCATCAAGACAAAGTCATCCCATCTCTAACATAGTAACATGGTACAGAAAGGCATTAAAAACTTGATATCAAAGGGAACTATTTCATGGACTTTGAAGCTCTATTATTAGCGGAAGTTATGAGACTAAAACACAATGTAACTCTCTGGAAATGTGGGGGAAATGTTTAGAGCTGGTTGGGAATTTGTTGACTAATTGTTTTTTCTTCCAAAAAAGCTGATTCATCAAAACTGAAATGGTTCACTAAACAAGGCTGGAGTGTTCAATGAATTCCCCAACTCAAAAAAGTCAAAAGAGAAAATTTCAGAATTGTCAGAACATTTGTTTGGACGACTTTGAAGCATAATATTCCATTTTTCCAGTTTGAAATGAACTTTCATTTGGAATTTCAAGCTAATTAGACTGAAAGGTTAAAAAAGAAAACATTTAAACCAGAACTATTTTTTTCAAAATTATAAAATGAAATGTTTTGACCTGAAATGAAAAAAAAAATCAGTTTCTTGGTTTGTGAATATTTTAGAAATTTTGACTTTTTATCCCAGTGCAAGACAGGAAAAAATACTGAACTCAAAAATATTCACAGGATGAGAAAAACATTTCCTACGCCACTCTAGTAATGGTATGGTTTTGCTGCCTAGTATTCCCTTATTGTTATACCTAGATTTAAAATTGAATTTTAATCATTATGTCACACACGTTGTCCTGGGAATTAAATAGATTCTTTCTTCTATGTTTTTATTATTTATGATTTGTACCACTATACCACCTAGGAATCCTAATCATGGACCAGGACCTCATAGTGCTTGGCGCTGTACAAACACAGAACAAAACTACAATCCCTGCCCTAAGGCATTTACAATCTAAGCACTGGTCTACACTAGATAATTAGGTCAGTTTAACTGTGTCAGTGAATGGTTTGAGAAACTACCTACACCAACAGCAGAACCCCTCCCAGCTGCTTAGGTAGCGTCAACACTGAAGCTCTACAGCTGTGCTGCTGTTACTTTCTTTACTATGAATCCACAATGGTGTAAAACAGATATGAAAATGGAGGCAGGGTGAGAAATTCCTTTTCAGATACAATGCTGATGAGCCCTATAGGATTGCCTTTCAATTATTAAGTATGTGAGTAAATCAATATTCGTGTTGAATGATTATCCTTTCTACTGATATTGCCAGAGAGCCAGGAGGACTAATTAAAGGATGAAGCTCACCTGTACAGGAACAGGCAGAGCTTGTATAAAGCCAAATAGCTGAGACTGGGGGAGGGGCTGCAATGCTGAGGTCTGCAGTCACTCTCTCTGAGGCTAGAGAGAAAAGGGAGTTTGACCTAGAGAGAAGGAAACACCTGGAGGAGGGTGGAGAAGAAGCCTGATAGAGGCAATGTAGGAAGCAGTCCAGGAAACAGCAGCAAGGTGTGGGACAGCGTGGACCTTAATCACTGGTTGCAGGGTCCCTGGGCTGGAACCTGGAGAAAAGGGAGGCCCTGGTTCCCCTACCAGCCGCTCAGGAAGTGGCACGATTGATGGGGAGTGAATGGGAAGACTGCCTGGGACAACTGGTACAGAGAGACTTTGGTACACAAACCCCTGGAAGAGGAAAACTAGAGTGACCTGGACAGAGGGCTGAGCCAAGAAGAGGGAGTAGTCGAGTCCCAAGAGAGGGAGAGAGTGTGAGAGAGAGACAGAGTGAACATTTGCAGAAAGGGGAATCATACTGGCAGAGCTAATTCCCCCGCTCCAGCCACAAGGAGGAGGAGCTCCAGCAGGGAAAGCACCCCATGAAAGGAAGAACTGGATGATTTAGAGCAGTGGGTTTTCAAATTTTTTAGGCTGTGTACTCCCTTCCAAATTATATAGTCTACTGCGTACCCCATCTGAGATAGGGTTATGATATACCTATGGTTAGATTGCCAAGTCTTACTACACAAGTGCATTGTCTGCCATTACAAGATTTTTCTGCGCATCCCTCCTGAAGAGAGCTCGCATCCCTCCTGATGAGAGATTGCATAACCTTAGGGGTAGGCCAGTTTGAAAACCACTGATTTAGAGGATTAGTAATGGTAGTAATTAGTAATCTGATGTTGAGCAAATTCATCAGACCTCCATAGTTAAAGATGAAGCTAGTTGCCATGCTATAAATCAAATTTTCAACATGTTCTTATGCATATGAATCCAGTTACGTAACCTCAGCAGAACCAAATCAATCCACCCCTGTAGTTTTACATATTACATCTCATTTCAGGGTAGAGTTTTCTGGGTAGTTTTGGGACAAAGTACATGGAGTTTTAAAGATATTAGGCTTAAAAATCTCTCGGTCCCAAATGTCTGGTCAGCTATAGGAGCCTGACCTCAGACTGTGAGAACAAATATATTAAAGACTAGGAGGCACTTAGATACTATGGTGATGAGGACCAACTAACTAGTCAGAGAGATGGAAAAGGATAAAGCAGGCATATGTTTGGGGCCCAATCCTTCATTCCTAACAGACTCTGAGATCTATGCATCCGATAAAGTGAGCTGTAGCTCACGAAAGCTTATGCTCAAATAAATTTGTTAGTCTCTAAGGTGCCACAAGTACTCCTTTTCTTTTTGTGAATACAGACTAACGTGGCTGCTACTCTGAAACCTGAGATCTATAAGAGTTTTAAGTGCTCAAGCACTGAAGAAATTTATATCAATGATCTGAAAACTCTTGTCTTCAAGCCACTGATTGTAACTATTGCAATGTAAGAACAGCTAGGGAGTGTTTTCAGACATGTTTTATGGACTGTGTACTCTAAGTATTGCTAACTTGTCCTGACAAAACACTGAGAATGAAAATGATCCACAGAAGTGGAGCAGCTCACATGAAAGGCAAATCAAGGCAACAGCTGACAGTTATGATTTTGTTTCTTTTTGGCCTCTGGTCCAGCACTACCAGTTCGCCAACTTTAGATGCAATAAAAACTATGGAAGTATAAAAATACATCCCCAAAATAATGATATTTCTTGTGGCATCAGCAAGGTTTTACTATTCTCTGCAGTAATAATTCTGGATTGCGTGCAAATTTGGCACAAAAGTACTTTTAGAACAGACCACAGATAACCCAAGCTCATAATGCTTGTAACCTTTAACCACTTCCAAATAAAAGCAATAACACTCCCACAGGTGAATAGCTGGAGTAAAAAAATCCACACCTGCCAGACTGTGTCTTATAGATTCAGTTCCCCAAGGTACTACTATGGTGAATGTGACAATAAAATATTAGAAATATCTAATGTATTTATTTGGATCTAAGTTTTATTGAGGAATTAAAAATTAATATAATAATTTTTTCATTTGAGTTTAACTGGAGGGTAATGCTCTAAATTTCAGAAACACATACAATACAAATAATAAAAATCATCATTAGTGAAATGAAACTACTAAGGAAATACACATATAAGAATGGCCACTGTCTGCTTTAGACAAGGGGGATAAATGTTGCAGATGACAAGATACATGCTGACTCCAAGATTAATAGACTAACTATGTATATTTTAATCTAATGTTTCATCAATATTCCTGTTACTGTACATGTCTTCTAGTGGGATTGCTTCCTGGAAAAGAGATGAAAAATATAAAGCTTCTGGGAAAACATCTTTTAAATGAGATCTATTTTTTACATTTTCAAAGCACCAACTCAACTTTCTGAATTTAAGTTCTAATATTCATATTCTGTCAGGTATTATGTCTTCTCATGAGACATCTTTTACCTAAAGTGGGAATTGAAATATTTGAGCACTAGGTATTGAAGTCTGTCCTATGAAAAGCAATTAAAATGACTTGGTTAGCTATTTTTTTTACTAAGAGAGGCCTAATTTAAGTTCAGAAGACATTAACATAATATTCACACACACACACACACACAAACCTCATCTTTCCTTCTGAAAAAGAGACCCCCAAAGTGTTTATCACTTCACCTCTAGTGAAGGGCAGCCGTCTCTGGAGTGGAATGCAGTACATGATGTATCATTGCTATCTGCGCTACACAGAAGTTTAGGCAGGGCTTGAAAACTTTAGCCAAAACCCAAAACCTTCTATCCACAGGTAGATGTGTAAGATGAGGTGGGGGTACCTGAATGAGGCCCAGACCCAATGATGTATCCCTTAGTGATAAGCACATACCCCTGACACCCCTAGCTGCTGGGGAGTGGGAGGGTGCTGGATTTTTTACTAGGGTGCTCTCTCTGGACCCTTCTTAGTGGATCCCTTTATGGTACCAGCTTCTGGCTAGGAGCTGTCTGTTTAAATTTACAGCATCACCTGCACACTAGTTCTTTCTCTTTCCCCATGAGGCTGCTGTGATAGAGGAGGATCTCTGCTACTCTATCCCTCCCACATAGAATCAGATGTCTACAGGGAAGGGAAAATTCTCCTCCCTACTCTTGGCTGCTTGGAGAAGGGGTGGGTCTTCAACAATCACTGTTGTTCACCCTCATCATTTTATTGTGAGTTCTGTGATATTTGGTGTTTTTCTTAAATCCCCAGCTCTCGGAACCCTGTGTTTATGTGAGAATCTCAGCTTTCCTTTTTAAATAAGTAAGTTTCTAGCCCTCGGGGTTGTGGAGAAAAGCTTGAAAACCAAAATCCTAACAATACCTCTTGAGTTTTTAGCCAATCATCATTTTCTGAAGCATGACCCATGATTTCTGAAGGCCCTTGAAGCTGGCAATATTGATAACAGCGGAGGGCAATAAAAATGATTAGGGGGCCGAAACACATAACTTATGAGGAGAGGCTGAGGGAACTGCAGTGGTGTATTAAGGCCTAGGCCAACAAGGCCTAGGCCTAGGGCAGCAAATTTGCAGGGGCGGCAAATTTATAGTAGCAGCCAGAGGCTGCTTCCCTCCGGTGCTGGTTTGCGCCCTCTGCCCCCGGCCTCGCCCCAACTCCACCCCTTCTCTGCCCCCTCCCTGCCTCTATTGGTCCCCTTCCCCAAATCCCCACCCCAGCCCTGCCTCCTCTCCTGAGCATGCCGCATTCCCCCCTTCCCCCCTCCTTCACGCACAAGCACTGGCAGGGAGCGGGGAGAAGCAGGACCCGGCAGCGCGCTCAGGGGAGGAGGCGGAGCAGAGGTGAGCTGTGCGGGGGACGGCAATTATTTCTGGGCCCAGGGGTGGCAAAATCATTAATCCGCCACTGGTTAACTTGCTTATTTAGTCTGCAGAAGAGAAGAATGAGGGAGGATTTAATAGCAGCCTTCAACTATGTGAAGGGAGGTTCCAAAGAGGATGGAGCTAGGCTGTTCTCAGTGGTGGCAGATGACAGAACAAGGAGAAATGGTCTCAAGTTGCAATAGGGGAGGGCTAGGTTGGATATTAGGAAACACTATTCCACTAGGAGGGTGGTGACGCACTGGAATGGGTTACCTAAGGAAGAGGTGGAATCTCCATCCCTAGAGTTTTTTAAGTCCCGGCTTGACAAAGCCCTGACTGGGATGATTTAGTTGGGGATTGGTCCTGCTTTGAGCAGGGGGTTGGACTAGATGTCCTCCTGAGGTCCCTTCCAACCCTAATCTTCAGGCCCGCCAACAGCAATTCCGGGCCCCAGGACAGAACAGTCAATGGGCCCTCATGCACGCACAAGCTGGGCCCGTGGAGACGGGATCCGCCTGACATTTGGTTGGTGCTGCGCCTATGCTGGCTGGTGCCCAGCGAGCTGCCGGCTGCACTGCTGGGCACACTCTTCCAGCACGGCCAGGGCTTCCACATGACCGTCCGGTAGGGTTGCCAACTATATAATTGCACAAACCCAAAGACCCTTGCCCCACCCCACCCCGTGCCCTGCCCTTGAGGCCACACCCCTGCCCCACCCCTTCTCCAAGGCCTGACCCCCTGCTCACTCCATCCCCCCTCCCTCTGTCACTCGCTCATCCCCACCCTCACTCACTTTCACCAGGCTGGTGCAGGGGATTGGACTGTGGGAGGGGGTGTGGGGTTGGGTTCTGGGAGGGAGTTTAGGTGTGGGAGGGGATTCGGGCTCTAGGCTGGGGCAGGGGGATGGGGTTCAGGAGGGGGTCTGGGAACTAAGCTTTGAAACAAGGGGTTCCCACCATATGCAAAAGGTATATAAGGCTGGGAGTGACATCATCTGGTATTCTTCGCTCCCCACACAAAGAGGATCCTGGAAACACCTGAGGAACAAAGACTAGATCAAAGAACTAGAACAAAAATCTAGCCTGGCTAGATTGTCGGGCTCAACGGGTAGTGATCAATGGCTCCATGTCTAGTTGGCAGCCGGTGTCAAGTGGAGTGCCCCAGGGGTCGGTCCTGGGGCCGGTTTTGTTCAATATCTTCATAAATGATCTGGAGGATGGTGTGGATTGCACTCTCAGCAAATTTGCAGATGATACTAAACTGGGAGGAGTGGTAGATACGCTGGAGGGGAGGGATAGGATACAGAAGGACCTAGACAAATTGGAGGATTGGGCCAAAAGAAATCTGATGAGGTTCAATAAGGATAAGTGCAGGGTCCTGCACTTAGGATGGAAGAATCCAATGCACCGCTACAGACTAGGGACCGAATGGCTAGGCAGCAGTTCTGCGGAAAAGGACCTAGGGGTGACAGTGGACGAGAAGCTGGATATGAGTCAACAGTGTGCCCTTGTTGCCAAGAAGGCCAATGGCATTTTGGGATGTATAAGTAGGGGCATAGCGAGCAGATGGAGGGATGTGATCGTTCCCCTCTATTCGACACTGGTGAGGCCTCATCTGGAGTACTGTGTCCAGTTTTGGGCCCCACACTACAAGAAGGATGTGGATAAATTGGAGAGAGTCCAGCGAAGGGCAACAAAAATGATTAGGGGTCTAGAGCACATGACTTATGAAGAGAGGCTGAGGGAGCTGGGATTGTTTAGTCTGCAGAAGAGAAGAATGAGGGGGGATTTGATAGCTGCTTTCAACTACCTGAAAGGGGGTTCCAAAGAGGATGGCTCTAGACTGTTCTCAATGGTAGCAGATGACAGAACGAGGAGTAATGGTCTCAAGTTGCAATGGGGGAGGTTTAGATTGGATATTAGGAAAAACTTTTTCACTAAGAGGGTGGTGAAACACTGGAATGCGTTACCTAGGGAGGTGGTAGAATCTCCTTCCTTAGAGGTTTTTAAGGTCAGGCTTGACAAAGCCCTGGCTGGGATGACTTAACTGGGAATTGGTCCTGCTTCGAGCAGGGGGTTGGACTAGATGACCTTCTGGGGTCCCTTCCAACCCTGATATTCTATGATTCTATGATTCTATGACTGAACTGGGGTGAAGTGCTGGACCCAGGCTAAAGGGATTTTTAGCCTGTGAATGGAACACCTGGGCATTCCAAGCTGTAAGTAAGTGCAGCTTGCTCCTTAAGAATCTGCAGCCTGCTTGTATCACCACTTAGGGTGAGAATCTGCTATTCATAACCAATCTGTTTAGTATGTTGCATTTAGTTTGCGTTTTTTATTTATTTGCTAGGTAATCGGCTTTGATCTGTTTGCTATCACTTATAATCAAATAAAATCTATTTTTGTAGTTAATAAACTTTATTTTTTCTTTAACTAAACCAGTGTGTGGGAATCATAACTCAGGGCAGAAGGCTGTTGCATATTCCTCTCCACATTCAGGGATGGGGAGAATTTTATGAGCTTATGCTGTACAGTTCCCTGTGCAGTGCAAGACGATATAATTTTGGGTTTATACTCCAGAGGGCATGTGTGCCTGAGGAGCTGGAAGGCGCCCTAGCTGTTGCCTTCTTATTCAGGGGCTGGTCAAAGCGCCTGCATGTAACTGCAGCTGGGTGTGTCCCTACCTGTATGTGTGCTGATGAAAGTGCAGGCTGAAGCCTGGAGGGCTTGGCATCTTGTCACAGCAGTAGAGTGTAAGAGGGAGCCCAGGCTGGTGAGTCGGGGGGCTCAGTGGTACCCCAATTCTAGGAGGCACCCTGGAGGGAACCCATCATACCTACAGAACCATTCCTACAGCACCTGAGGTTTTGAGTTCACTTATCCAAGCGCAAACGAGGGCAGTTCCGTCTCAGCTACAATATTGGACAAGATCAAAGGCCCAAGATATTATGAATGCTTAAAGAAAAGACCTGTAAACATGAATATGTAACAAACACATGAATATCTTTTTTTCTAACTTCGGCATCATGAATCAATTGTTGCATGGATCTTTAAAAAAGAATTTTTTAACCGTATTATTTGTTCTCAAGTTTTATTCGGAAATTACATGAGCTCATTAAACAAAACCAGCAGTTCTCAAACTGTGGATTGGGACCCCAGCATGGGTTGCAACTTAATTTTAATGAGGTCACCAGAGCTGGCATTTGACTTGCTGGGGCATGGAGCCAAAGCCTGAGCCCCACTGCCTGGAGCCGAAGCCCGAACGCCACTGCCCGGGGTCGAAGCCCAAGCCCGAGCCCCATCGCTGGGGGCCCAAGCCCCAGTGCCTGGGGCCGCAGCCCTAGAGCTTCAGCCCTGGACAGTGGAACTCAGGCTTCAGCTTCAGCACTGGGCGGCAAGGCTCAGATTATGGTCTCCTCAACCAGTGCTGAAACCCTTGCATTTTGGCTCCCTGACCCAGGGTGACAGGGCTCGTGTGGGCTCAGGCTTTGGTCCCCCTCCTGGAGTCAAGTAGTAACTTTTGTTGTGAGGAGGGGGTCGTGGTGAGACTGAAAAACCTTTAAATGACCTCACAGATTATATGCCATTAAATTATCTACTTTTTACTAAATCAATACAGCAGTAATAAAAATTTACTGTCTACCAAATGTGCCTGGTTGACATAAGAAATAGCAGCAGACAGCAATACTGTAACTATAACAATATTATACATGCAAATACACACAGATGCTTCTAGAGTAGTGGTGGGCAACCTGAGGCCTGTGGGCCGCACGCAAGCAGCCAAGAGTAGACCCATCAAGGTAATCTGCTGGCAGGCCAGGAGACAGTTTGTTTACATTAACCATCCTCAGGCATGGCTGCCCGCAGCTCCACACTGGGAACTGCGGGCAGCCGTGCCTGCAGATAGTCAATAAAACAAACTGTCTCGAGGCCCGCCAGCGGATTACCCTGACTGGCCGCATGCGGGCCGCAGGTTGCCCACCACTGTTCTAGAGCTAGTACAATATTAAATGTTGCTCTATTAAAAATTCAGACGTTTAAGCATTAAGCAATGGCCTTTGAAAGAGGTAAGTGAAATATTGGCCCCAACATCATACTAATTTACAAGTGACATCTAATAAGCTCATGTTAGCCAGGTATCATTTTTGAAACACAGGAGGTGTTACGTGAACAACAGATTGCCTTTTCTGATGAGATAACTGGCTCTGTGGATGAGGGGAAAGCAGGGGACGTGTTATTCCTTGACTTTAGCAAAGCTTTTGACACGGTCTCCCACAGTATTCTTGCCAGCAAGTTAAAGAAGTATGGGCTGGATGAATGGACTATAAGGTGGATAGAAAGCTGGCTAGATTGTTGGGCTCAATGGGTAGTGATCAATGGCTCCATGTCTAGTTGGCAGCCGGTATCAAGCGGAGTGCCCCAAGGGTCGATCCTGGGGCCAGTTTTGTTCAATATCTTCATTAATGATCTGGAGGATGGCGTGGATTGCACCCACAGCAAGTTTGCAGATAACACTAAACTGGGAGGAGAGGTAGA
Source organism: Natator depressus (assembly GCF_965152275.1). Classification (NCBI taxonomy): domain Eukaryota; kingdom Metazoa; phylum Chordata; order Testudines; family Cheloniidae; genus Natator; species Natator depressus. Next base: position 181,962,350 of record NC_134236.1, on the reverse strand, counting down.
TATGCTGAAGGGTAGGGATAGGGTCCAGAGTGATCTAGACAAAACGGAGGATTGGACCAAAAAAATCTGATGCGGTTCAACAAGGACAAGTGCAGAGTCCTGCACTTAGGACGGAAGAATCCCATGCACCGCTACAGACTAGGGACCGAATGGCTAGGCAGCAGTTCTGCAGAAAAGGACCTAGGGGTTACAGTGGACAAGAAGCTGGATATGAGTCAACAGTGTGCCCTTGTTGCCAAGAAGGCCAATGGCATTTTGGGATGTATACGTAGGGGCATTGCCAGCAGATCGAGGGATGTGATCATTCCCCTCTATTCGACATTGGTGAGGCCTCATCTGGAGTACTGTGTCCAGTTTTGGGCCCCACACTACAAGAAGGATGTGGAAATATTAGAAAACATCCAGCAGAGGGCAACAAAAATAGGGGACTGGAACACATGACTTATGAGGAGAGGCTGAGGGAACTGGGATTGTTTAGTCTGTGGAAGAGAAGAATGAGGGGGGATTTGATAGCTGCTTTCAACCACCTGAAAGGGGGTTTCAAAGAGGATGGATCTAGACTGTTCTCAGTGGTAGCAGATGACAGAATGAGGAGTAACGGTCTCGAGTTGCAGTGGGGGAGGTTTAGGATGGATATTATGAAAAACTTTTCACTGGGAGGGTGGTGAAGCACTGGAATGGGTTACCTAGGGAGGTGGTGGAATCTCCTTCCTTTGAGGTTTTTAAGGTGAGGCTTGACAAAGCCCTGGCTGGGATGATTTAATTGGGGATTGGTCCTGCTTTGAGCAGGGGGTTGGACTAAATGACCTCCTGAGGTCCCTTCCAACCCTGATATTCGATGATTCTATGATGTGAGAAGCCTTTTGTTGGTAGCAAAATGCCACATATATGACCATACAAAAAGGAGAAGAAGGAACCATTAAACTGTTTACCATCTCAGCACTTCTGAACTGAATGCAACTGTTTTTTACTATGAAGCAATCATTCTTCTTACATTCCACTTTGAATTAATTGTCCTTACAAATGGCTTTAAACGTTGTCATAACAATTCAATTTACATATAAAACTCAGAAGCAGAAAATGTAAAAGTATTTTAAGAGCATATTTATAAATCTGCAGCTCTGGCACTTTATTTTCAATTCTCAGTGAATTTACTGTACTCCTGTTTAGTTTTAACTATCATTATTTTTAGTCCTGTGTATCATGGCTACATTATTTCAAGTTATTTTGATGAATTACTGGGATGACACAATTACCCTAACATTCTCCCCCCAAAATTCAACACTTATAGAATACACATGGAGCAGAGCCCTCAACAGCAGCACATTGTATCTTATTATCCACTCAGCATCATTATTGCAGTACGCAACATTAAATTTTCTTGACAAAATATGCAGTAAAGAACAATTTAACTAGTTAGCACTTAACATTGTACTCTTCATCAAAATAGTATGTTGTGTGTAAATCCTTTAACCTTTCCAGTGCCAGGCCTGAGACAACTTCTTATGGGTGGGTAGAACACACAATAAATACTTATGTGCCGTGTGAGGTTATAATTGCAAGGAAAATAGGCTTTTAACTGTTAATCAGGATAATTACCTTGCCTAAGATGCCCACTGGGACTATTCATGATATAAGGATGATGTTTATTGAGGTCTTGCTCCTGCAAACTTCTCCATGTGAGTGGACGCCATACCACGGCAAGCATGGAGCCCGCTCAGCTCACCGTCCCTGTATGTCTCCTGGGTGCTGGCAGACACAGTACTGCATTGCTACACAGCAGCAGCTCATTGCCTTTTGGCAGCAGACAGTGCAGTATGACTGGTAGCCATCGTCGCTGTACTCCAGGGTGCTCTTTTAGCCGACCTCGGTGAGGACTGTCAGGGGTGCCTGGGCAAACATGGGAGTGACTCAGCCAGGTCATTTCCCTTTTAAGTTTCATCTCATGGCGATTCAGTCCTGCCAGCAGTCCTACTGCACTGTCTTCTAATGAGCAGCCAGGAGAAGATGATGGCCAGCAGTCGTACTGCACCATCTACTGCCAGCAAGATGTATAAAGATAGATGAAGATATCTTTATAAAAACAGGATCAAAACAAGAAATAGACCAGATTTGTTTTGTATTCATTTTCTCCTCCCTTCCTCCTTCCCTCCATGAAATCAACGGCCTGCTAAACCCAGGGTTTTGAGTTCTATCCTTGAGGGGGCCATTCTGTTTCTCCTTGATGCAAAGCCACCCCCTTTGTTGATTTTAATTCCCTGTAAGCCAACCCCGTAAGCCATGTTGTCAGTTGCCCCTCCCTCTGTCAGAGCAACGGCAGACAATTGTTTCATGCCCTTTTCCCTGGGTTGCCCGAGCAGACACCATAGCACAGCAAGCATGGAGCCCGTTCAGCTCACCGCAGCAGTTATGACCATTGTAAACACCTCGTGCATTATCGTGCAGTTTATGCAGAACCAGCACCTGAAAAACAAGGCGAGGAGGCGATGGAAGCACGGTGATGAGGACATGAACACAGATTTCTCTAAAACCGCAGTCCCCAGCAGTTTGGAGATCATGGTGTTACTGGGGCAGGCTCATGCCATGGAACGCCGATTCTGGGCCTTGGAAACAAGCACAGAGTGGTGGGACCACATAGTGTTGCAGGTTTGGGATGTTCCCAGTGGCTCTGAAACTTTTGCATGCGTAAGGGCACTTTTATGGAACTTTGTGACTTGCTTTCCCCTGCCCTGAAGCGCAAGAATACCAAGATAAGAACAGCCCTCACAGTTCACAAGCGAGTGGCAATAGCCCTGTGGAAGCTTGCAAAGCCAGACAGCTACCGGTCAGTCAGGAATCAATTTGGAGTGGGCAAATCTACTGTGGGGGTTGCTGTGATGCAAGTAGCCAATGCAATCATTGAGCTGCTGCTATCAAAGGTAGTAACTCTGGAAAATGTGCAGGTCCTACTAGATGACTTTGCGGCAATGGGATTCCCTAACTGTGGTGGGGCTATAGACGGAACGCATATCCCTATCTTGGGACCAGACCACCAGGGCAGCCACCAGTCGCCGGAGCTTGTCCGTTTGATCCCCCAGTAGCCCCAGCGTTGCCTCATGCCTCCTCTGATCTTCCTGCTGCCACCTCTCCTCACGTTCATCGGCCACTTTCCTGTACTCTGCTATTGTGTCCCTCCACACATTCTGCTGAGCTCTGTCAGTGCCGGACGACTGCATGAGCTCAGAGAACATTTCATCGTTCTTTTTTTTTTTTCACCGCCTTATCTGAGATAGCCTTTGGGACAGAGGAGGGAGGCTTGAAACATTTGCAGCTGCTGGAGGAAAAAAGGGGAGTGAAGTATTTTAAAAGATACATTTTACAGAACAATGGCTACACTCTTTCACGGGGAACAACACTATTCACATTACATAGCACATGTGATTTTGGTACAAGGTTGCATTTTGCATCTTATATTGAGTGCCAGCGGCTTTGGTGTTAGAGATCACACACGCAATGCCAGGCAACAGAATTCGGCTTGCAGGCGGCCATGGTAAGCCATAGTCTTTTGGTTTCTGCAACCTTCATAACACCAGTGCCCTCTTCTCCCATACCAAGTAAAGCACATTAAGTTGGCCATTTAGTGCTGCGGTTTTCCTGTTAACGTGCAGCAGCAGAAACCAAACTAACCCCCCTCCCCCTTCCAATTCTCTGGGATGATCGCTTTACCCCTCCCCCCACCTGCTAGCCAAACGCGAACAGCTCAGCATCAATGCCCCCCCACCCCGCCAACTGTGTGGCTAACTGCAGGGAGGATTTCTTTTCAGCCAAAGGCAAACAGCCCAGTAGGAACGGCCACCTCTGAATGTCCCCTTAATTAAATTCCTCTATTTCAACCAGGTTACCATGAATGATATCACTCTCCTGAGGATAACCCAGAGAGATAAAGAACGGATGTTGCTTGAATGCCAGTAAACACCGGGACCATATGCTGCCAGGCTTTGTCATGCAATGATACCAGATTACTTGCTACTAGCATGGCATGGTAAACTGTCCTACCATGGAGAAGGAATAAGGGTGCTCTCCCCAGAAATTTTCTGCAAAGGCTTTTAGAGTACCTCCAGGAGAGCTTCATGGAGATGTCCCTGGAGGATTTCCGCTCCATCCCCAGAGACGTTAACAGACTTTTCCAGTAGCTGTACTGGCCATGAACGCATCCCAAGTCCTCAGGGCTACTTAATCATTAAAAAACGCTTGCTTTTACAACATGTATTATATTTTAAAAGGTACGCTCACCAGAGGTCCCTTCTCCAGCTTCGTTGGGTTGGGAGGGTATTTCAGTCAGGGTGATAAAAATATCCTGGCTGTCGGGGAGAATGGTGTGCTGTGTGCTCTCCTCAAGCTCGTCCTCCTCATCATCATCTTCCCCATCTGCAAAATCCTCAGGCATGGCGGAGAGTACCCCATCATCGGAGTCCACGGACAGAGGTGGGGTAGTGATGGCGGCCCCCCCTAGAATTGCATGCAGCTCAGCGTAAAAGCGGCATGTCTGGGGCTCTGTCCCGGAGCGTCTGTTTGATTCTTTGGTTTTATGGTACGCTTGTCTGAGCTCCTTAAGTTTCACGCGGCACTGTGTTGCGTCCCTGCTGTAGCCTCTGTCCCTCATGGCCTCGGAGATTTTGTGAAATGTTTTGGCATTTCGTCTTTTGGAATGTAGTTCTGATAGCACGGATTCCTCTTCCCATACAGCGACCAGATCCAGTACCTCCCGTTCGGTCCATTGTGGAGCTCTTTATCGATTCTGGGACTGCGTGGTCATCTGTGCTGATGAGCTCTGCATGGTCACCTGTGCTGATGAGCTCACCTGGCCAAACAGGAAATGAGATTCAAAAGTTCCCGGGGCTTTTCCTGTACACCTGGCCAGTGCATCAGAGTTGAGAGTGCTGTCCAGAGCAGTCACAATGGAGCACTGTGGGATAGCTCCTGGAGGCCAATACCTTCGAATTGCATCCACACTAACCCTAATTCAAAAACGGCGATGTCGATTTCAGCGCTAATCCCCTCATTGGGGAGGAGTACAAAAATCGGTTTTAAGAGCCCTTTATGTCGAAAAAAATGGCTTCATTGTGTGGATGGCTGCAGGGTTAATTCAATTTAACGCTGGTAAATCTGACATAAACTCATAGTGTAGACCAGGCCTTCGTTTTGGGGTGCCTAATCAGCCACACCCTATGATGCTGAGCATTCACTCCTCCAATGGACCCAGAGAGCAGACCTAAGATATCTCAGGGTGGGTGAACACAATGAGTGAACACATCTGAAAATTTTGGCCTCAGGTCACCTATCTTTAAAATGAAGAGAATGTGGTCTTCGCATCTCCCCAGGATGTTGCAAAAGCTTAATGAATGAATACTTGTCGAGTGCTCTGACATCCTTGGTTGAAAAGCACTATGTCCCAGATGTTTAAAAATATTCAGGTGTTGCTGCACGCAGCATCAAAACACAACTGATTTAGGAAGCTAAGTCTCATTTTCAAAATGGATGTAGGCACTTAGGAGACTAAATTCCATCATCAGCCAATGGGATTTAGACTCCTGAGTGCCTAAATCCCCTTTGAAAATGAGATTTGGGCTCCTAAATCAGTTAGGTGTTGTGATGCTTAACGCAGCAACACCTAATACCTTTAAAAAGCTGGGCCTGTATGTGCAAAACATGATTTATTATTATTCTATGTGATAAACATACAATGGAAGTGCAGAAGAGTTAACAACAGAACAAAGGTACATTATTTATCAGATAGACTGTGGTAGTGCTACTGCATGCCCTAAGTAGGTCTGCATTTTGGTAACATATATGGAACAATTTTCCAGAGTCACTAGCTCTGTACTTGGAGGGCGTCTAGATCACCTCTGTGCACATGGGAAGTGAATGGTGCATCTGAAGTCTCGCTTGTAAATCTCTAACTGGTGCTCAGCCCTCATGCTGCTCCTCTGTAGAGAAGTGAGTTTCACCCTGACTTCCCCATCACTACCTCTTTGTCTACAGACAGTTTTCTTTCCCTTATTATCAGGAGTAGAGTTGTTTTTGGGTACATTAGTGGTCTACACTATCTTACCTTTTCCATCCTGATGATCTTGGAGGATCAAAAACTATTTGACATTTTAACTGTGTGTGGTTTGCCGAAATACACAGAATGGAGTATTCTATTATTGGTTTTACAATAGGAGATCTTGCTTCTTTTGCTCACTTAATCAAGGACAGAATGTAAAAATTACTATGCTGGAATACATGTAACTCATGAACTACTATGCTGGAATACATGTAACTCAAACAGCGCTAGCTGACTGGCCTGTTAAATCCAACTGGTAGCTAGGAGGAAAAAGCAAAACCAGATGCCATATGACTACAACTGCCTTTACTTCTTCTTCTGCTATTGCTGCTGGCAGTCCCCAAGGTTAGAATGACATTGGCTTGTGATCTTAAAAAAAAAAAAGCCAAGGAAAAAGAAGGCAAGTTTTGCCATGAGGACATGAAAAAGATGGTGTAGAAAATCATAAACCCTTGCAGCTGCTTGGATGATGGAAAGAAAGCCTTACAAAACATGGTGAATAGCATGAACACTTATTTGACAGTATGTTCTTCAATATGTAACAAGTTTACAAATAAACTTAATTGCATTTATAAAAGACCTATCAGATGTCTGATAGAAAAGGCTAACCTGGAGCAAACTGAACAAACGTCTCTAATCTGCAATAGGAGAGTTTCACACAGAATGCCACTGAAACAGAGAGTTCAGTCCTGTTCAGCGCTGAGTGCCTCCCTCTGAAGTACTGAACACTCCCAACTCCTACTGTTTTCAATAGGACTCTCAGCATCTTGCCGGATAAGTCCCAGAATGTATTATAATAATCATCAACATAGTGGCACTTAAAAATCCATAATAGGAGATAAATGCCTGTGTCATAACACACAGAGCAATGTACAGATGAACAGCCAGGAATGCAAAGATATACTGTACCTTCGGAGAGCATAAGGAGATTAAATAAAGTGATCCTCTTATTTGAAATTTGCTCCTCTCTAATATAATTCAATGGATTTTTAATTGTTAGGAATTACTCAATTTTCAAATGGGGGTAATTATTAGCTAACTAGAAAAAAAACATGAACATGGCATTATTCTAACCTTGTTTACAGTCCAGACCAGACATCTAGAATTTTTGCATTTTTTTTTAATTTCTCCCCATCTCGTTTGATATACTTGTCAGTATTACATGCCTGATTCTTAACTCACACTTTCAGAAATCAGAAGTAACCCCACTAAAGTCAGTGCAGTTACAGAACTATAAAAATGGTGTAAGAAACATCAGATTCAGGTCCTCTATGATTAGGGTTACCACCCCTTTAAGAGCTCCATCTCCTGATCCTATCTCCATATATTAGAATGTGGAAGAAGGACTAAACAGCAAACAGTTGACTAGTTGGTGGTGCAAACACCCTGTACTAATGATTTGCATTAAAATTCTGGCTACACTGGATGAGATTTAGAGCTCTTTTTGGAGGTTTTAACTGCATCCAGGGATCTAACTGCTTTTCACTTGTATCCCAGTGTTGTTTATTGATGGTGTTTAAAAGAAAAGGCTGGATTTCATGTCAAAAACAAACAAACAAACATCCAGTGTAAATAGCAAAACAACTAAATAAACTTCCCGTACTTACCTCTCCGCCTGCCACTAACCCCAAAAATACCAATTAGCCTTTTGGCAGCTCTACTGATCTGATCCACGCCCGTAAACACTTTGAGGTATGAATAACTTTACTCATGTCAACAGCTCCTTTCACCTTGATGAAATTACTCTCATGAGTGAAGTTATTCAGTTAAGCATCCGCAGATTTGGACATCCAGAATGGATGTAACTTAGTTAACGGTTCAGGGGCACGGGATGGAGATGTGCAGAAAGCTGGGCAGGCAATGGGCATGTTTATAAGGGAGAAGGCAAAACAGCAGAACTGCAAGTAGAAATGGGCTAAATGAGCAAATTACAAAAAACCCAACTCTTCAGATTTATTAAATATCCTGCAAAAATTGGGTGTGCAATTTAAGCAGCCCTCCGGCAGCTGAAATTTAAATGACTTTTTGCTGTGTAGCAGATCACCTGAGGTCTCACTGACTTTGCCAGCATTACAGAGGTCAGATTTTGACATGGGTGAATTAACTTCTCTTCAGTAATTTTATCCAAGCGCATTAGATGCAAAACAGTTGTGGCCAGTGGTGAGCTGGAGCCAGTTTGCACCAGTTCGCGTGAACTGGTTGTTAAATTTTGAAGCCGGTTTAGAACCGTTTTTTAAAGGGATGGGCAAACTCTGGCCCGCGGGACCGTCCTGTCTGGCCCACCTGAACTCTCGACTGGGTAGGCTCCCCTGAGAGTCCCTTTTTAATTTTTACTCACCCGGGGCGACTGAAGGGCCTGCCGCCGAAGTGCCGCCAAAGACCTGGAGCGACTGAAGGAATCAGTATTTCAGCTTTTGGCAGCTCATCACTGGTTGTGGTGCAACACCAGGTAAGACAGGTGTGTGTGTTCCTTTTCTCCTCCTCCAGTAAATATGATAACTTTAGGTAGTGCAACCTCCACGCTCTAGTTATGTGTTTTTTTCAAACCACTTTTTGTCCTTCTAACAGTCTCATTAGGCATTAGTACAACTGGAGAATGTCACGTGCAACAAACGCTTTCTTAGTCAAAGTGAAAGATGTGCTGTTTTGGCTGTCCATCACTTCTGTTTTCATTTGTGCAATTGCTAACAGGTCTCTCAGACTTTTCACCACAGCAAAGAACAGTTGGGATTGATGGCTCTCCTCAATAAGCACCTTCCCATTTCCTTGTACTACCCTTAACATTGTGGGAGAGTGTTCAGGCAGAGTATCCTGCAGATAATGCACCCATTCTGTCATGCAGGACTGCAGAGACTTCAGAATACACAATGTATCAAAATCTAACAGTTTCTTCTCCACTAAACATTTACAAGCAAAGGACTTTCCTTTTGTCTCTCATATAACTGTATATATTTTTCCCCTCCCCAAACCAGTTCCCCAGTCTCTTCCTTCAAATTACTCCCTAAAACTCACTTATTTTGAGAATATGAGGGAGGGAGGGAGAAAGCAAACAAACAAACAAACAAAGTAGATTCATAAGACTTGTCCCCATCCTTAATTTATTTGTCACTTTAGTCTGTACATTCTCCAGGGTAGGGACCACACCTACCACGATGTTTGTACATCACCTAGCAAAACAGTGTGTTGATGCTGAGTGCATCTGGGTGATGGCAGAATGTAAATATTAAATAATACTAACAGTAAGCTCTGCAGGCCAAGAACCTTGTTTCCTAATTTGTTTGTAAAACACCCAGCATACTTTGGGTGGTATGTGAATAACAAACTATAATGGTGTGAAGCTAGCAGAGATACAAGTTCTTGAGTTCTGGAGATGTTTGATTTTTGAGCAACTAATTATGTTTTAATTTACAAATTTCAATGTGTTGGTTTCAGTACTGACCCCCTCCACAACACTATCTATTACAAATCTTACTGTAACAATAAAATCAGATAATGCTTTGCCTGCAATTAACAGAGAGTGTTAACCATAATGTGGGTCTCTAATTAATTATTTTTCTAGAAAAAAAGGCCTTAATTAGGGTCAACTTCAATGCTAACCAATTTAATTTACTCCTTGTTTAATATCTGTGATTGAACATATTTCTCCGTAGAGCAATTGATTCACAGCTCAGTCCAAACTCGCCTTAAATTGTGGATCCATGTTCTACAAGTCACTGACATGTAGATTTGGAACCCCACAAAGACACTCATGCAGAGGCACTTTTCACTCTAAGCTCCACTTCAGATTTTTGCAAACAAATTTATAATCATTAAATAAAACCAGCAATAGTATTTAGCACTTAGTACCATCGCAGTTTTGTACTAACTAGAACTGATTAATTCTCAGAAGAACCCTTGGAGACAGGTAATTAATTGTCCACAGCCCCATTTGCAGCCAGGGAAATGGGCACAGAGAGGTTATAGGCCATGCCTAAGGCCTCACAGAGTCAGTTATGGAGTTTGGATCGGAACTTTGCAATTCCATCTCCCTCCTCTGTATGAATGCAGGACACAAAAATCTAACACTGGACACAAAAATCACAGCAAATATTCTTAGCCAGACCTTCAGCCCCTGGGCTGAACAGCTTTGTGCTGTTGTAAAATGACTCTCGCATTCCCCCTGGACAAGGAAATCTTGGCTGGCTGGATGGTAGTGGAGGGAGAAGGTTGGAGGCAGGCAGAAGCAGGAATGCCTTTCAACCTTCAATACTTAGAGCAGAATTTCAATCAAAGAAATGTTACTTCTGACCATGAATATTCAAAATCTACAATGTGGGACAGAAACCAGCCCCTGCTGCATTCCCTTGACACTATTCCTGCAGCCTATAGGAGCCATAGGAGATGTTCTTCCACTGAATGCATCCGATGAAGTGAGCTGTAGCTCACGAAAGCTTATGCTCAAATACATTGGTTAGTCTCTAAGGTGCCACAAGTACTCCTTTTCTTTTTGCGGATACAGACTAATACAGCTGCTACTCTGAAATAAGAAATGGAGTGGCTCCTGTGGGATTATTGCTAGCACAGGAGCTACCTGGACCTGACCCACTCTGTATTGCCATTCCTCACAACACTTGTCACAATGGGGAGATGGGGACGAGAAAGGGAGTGTGACTGGAGTGCTTCTCACTCCAGCAATTCCACGCTGCAGAGCAGCCCATAAGCAGCGCAGGTAAGGTTATTGTAAGTACAAGTAGCCCCAGAGATGCTGTAAATGGTACAGGGGCCATAATGACCCCCAGAGCAGCCCAGATCCAGGCAATCTGTGAGATCAGAACTGTATGTCCTGAGAGGTGATCTACCACTCCTTCCAGTATTTCATAAGCTGGTGGTGGATTTGAATACACCACAGATATTGTTGAAGAGGGTGTACAAGGTCCTATGGCGGAAACCTGGAAGAAAGTTACTATTGACTGGGACATGTTCCTTCCAGTGCAAGGGAGAAATGCAGCAACATTTGCACATTCAGAGTCAAATTCAGCCCAGAAGTAGGAGGCTGCAACTCATTTGACTTCAATGAAGTTATCCAGGCTTAAACAAAGGCTGAATGTGGAAGCTGTTATAAATGTAAGGGGTCATTACTACACATTCACAGGCTTCTCCTTTCCAAGTGTTTTTTAGCCAGCCAGACTGAACAATTTAAAAATGTCTCCTCCTTAATCAAGGAGAGGGGATGCATTTGAAACATTTTCTGCCGGAGAGAAAGCAGTCTCCTCCTCCATTTGAGCTGTAATTAGCAATTAACTTTCATTAGTTCTACCTGCCACGGCAATGCTCTCTTCTTGTGACACTGCCTGCCAAAACAGAGTGAGAGCTCACTCCATCTCCCTGGTACCTGATAAAGACCCCACAGGGAGCAGAGCAGAAAAGCCCACAGTCAGTTCAATAGACTTTGACCATGGCAAGTGCTCTTGGAATCTTTGAAAACTTTAGAATCTTGTGTACTTTGTCAGAACTGACATGCACAAATGCCAGGAGGAATACTGCAATAAGTGGAAAATTGCCTGCTGTTTTAATGTATCCTATCACAGTGCTTAGTTGGCCTGAAAAGGAAGTTAGTGTACATACATAATACTGAATTATTGACAGCTAAATCTAAGCTCTTTTTCTGTTCCAGAAAAACAGATATAGATATACTTAAGCACTATATATAATAATAATAATTAATAATTAATAAATAATACATCACATTAAATTACATATTACATATTCATATTAGATAACATATTTCATGCAGTACAGTGCCAAAATGCTTAACTAAATATCAGCATCTATAGAATTACTAAATTAATACTCCACATAAAGAAATCTTTCATGAAATTATGACAAAAATGGGTAGTAGAAATAGCACCATGAGTAACAATTGTTTTTCTGTCCTCATAGGCAGTCATTTTAGAAGGCTGGTTGTTGCCAATTATTTGCTTTGCTTTATAAAGTAAATAATTGCAAAGTAACAAATATGAACATAAAGACAGAATGGAAGGGCAAGTATTAAATGATTATACCCTTCCAAAATCATTTCATATTATATAGACTTGAAAGGAACAATTCAATGTGGATAATGTTTGCTGCAAGAGTCTATTTTATGCCTTCTTGCTACCACCGAAATAGCTTCAATGAGCAGTTCTAACCAACTCAGTGAGCCAAATCATAAAGCTTCAGGCAGTCATGAAAAACTATTGATTTTTTTTAACCTTTCTTCAGCTGTAAGTTTCTGTTGGTACGTGACAAAAATGTGCAAGCTGCATTTGCTAGCACAGCCATTCTGGGAAAAGCTGAAGTCCAAATCTCTCTGGTTAAAACACTCAGAAGTTTAATGTGGTCAATTTCAAACTGCTTCAACCAATTTTACATCAGATAAAATGTAACATATGTGATTCCCAGTAGCAATAATCAAAATTGAGGTTTTAGATTTTTGTTGGAAACAAATTACAGAAAGGAGAAATATATCTGATCTTTATTTTATTGCTGGGCAAGTGGAGCAATAACAGAAAATGTGACCTTTCTTTAAAAAAAATAATTTAGTTTGTCCTTTCTTGAGTTCATACAAAATTGATTGGGAGGGTAGTTTTTGATTCCCCCACCTCTCCATGCTCATTGGTTTGGAGATGTGATTCCTGGTCTAAAGCCCAGCAGAGAGGTTGGGATCCTGCAGGTCTCACAGGACCCACTGCTATAATAGTGGGAGCAGGTAAACTGTACTTTGTTGTGGGTGGGATTGGGTGGGCAAAAAAACAGACTATGTTAATTTGCAGGAAAACACTAACTCTCTCGACAGTTTGTTATAAATAGAATCTCAGCAATATAAAGCAAGTTTTTTTTAAAATAAAGGTTTTAATACTTAAATTTAAGTGAGGGATAGAAAGAGATTTGATATTTATTACAACAGGAGTTAATGTATTTTTAACATGGTTTGAGCAATATTTGTTTTATTCTTTTAGTGGTAAAAATTGTGCCTGAATTCCATTTACATATATACCATATTAACTGACTTTCTTTTTTTTTTTTTTTAGCAGCGTGGGGGAAATCTGTCTCTCTCGAGGGATTTGCAGGTTCTTAAGGTTTTTGCAGGTGGAATTGGGACAACAATGCAAGAAACAATGCAGGAGTGGGTGGGAGTGGGTATTGCAGGGCAGGATGGGAGTGGGATTAAAAAATACTCCCATGCAGGGCTCTACCCTGGTCATCTGGAATTGCAACAGGGGACGTGCATTTTCACTTGCCACATGCAACTTTCAGTTTCAAAAGTGAACAGTGGAAAGGAGGGGTAGCATGAGATCTCAGTTCTGGCTTTGTTAGTAGGATTGGCTGCTCGTATTGTGATGAACTCAGTTCGATAGGTTATAGCATCTTTAAGAGACACCTAGGAAAAAGTCCACCACACCAGACACCCCGCCTGGAAAAAATGGAGCCAGCAGTTCTGAGTCTGCTGTAAATCTCATTAAGCAGCATGTACTATACTGACAGACTAATATAGAGGGTTTTGTTCCCACCTATATAAAGACACACTCAGAAACACTCTGAAGCTACCGTACCTCATTCTCTGAATTCTGCTTCACTGGAAGGCTATGTAGGGTCAAAGCTGTTCTTTTCTCCCCTTCTGTCCCCTCCCCAAATCATTGCAAGGAATTGTTGTAATGGTTCAGATCCCACCTGTTAACAACTCTGATTCTGGTATACAACTGAAGCAAATTAAACAGTGCCTGACTTGGGAATATGCCACAAATGTGCGTGCAGTCATGAGAGCATGGTGCAGCCGCAGAGCAAGCTGCTTCAAGGTCATAGCTTTCCCTGACCTTCCCAGAGTAGAATTATGATCAGCTGTGAAATGCTGATCATGTTTAGTTCTGATAGGAGGGAGGGTTCTGAAAAGGGGTTCTGTGTTCTCTCCCTCCCAACCATAGCCCATTTTCTGTTCCCCTCTCCTAAACAATAAAAAATGAATGGTTTTAGGGGATCTCCCATCCATTCTGCACAGGCCTGTTAATTGTGTTGGAAGCACTGTGTCTACCTCACTCCAGTGCCACTAGGTGTGCTCTCATTCTCTGATATAAGCATGCTGTGGGCAGGAGAAGGGTCAGCAAAGGTCCAGCAATGTAAATGGGGTTTGGGGCAGCATGTAGCCCTTCTAAAATGGTTATCAAACAATATTCTGCAAAGGAAACCCAGACATGGGTTTTCTCCTCCTCCTCGTGTGACAGAATGAATCATCGGGGATGGGTTCACAATTGGGGAGCAGAATAAAAAACTAGGCTTCAAAGTTCTGCAATGGCTGCAGCACAATGTAAAGAAATGTTCTTTCTGTACTGTGATTGCCCAGTTCTCCTCATCTTACTGAGATGTATGGCCCCAGGTACTTCAGAGGAAATATACATGCAGGTAAAACAAGCACAACCTGACCCATGTTGAGTCCAAACATACACACACACTAAGTCACTGTAACGCAAAAGCTGCCTAACTGTTTCTCATCCTGAAGAATCACCCCACAGCTGCTGGAACATGCAAGCTCTAAGGCCTTCCTGACTCTTGAAGCTCTTCACGATTCTTGAAAAAAAATGAGGACTAACACTCTGAAACCTGTCATGATTCTTGAGAAGAACATTTTAGAATTGTCTCATTTTCCTGCCACTGTGGATCTCCCATTTTCCTGCCACTATGGATCTCCCATGTGTCGCTACAGCCGTGCCGCTAAAAGGCGTGCATTGTAGCCACTGTTTGTTGGCTCTCCTGCCGACAAAAAACTTCCTTCCCCAATGAGTGGGCTTAGCTTTGTTGGCAGGAGAGCACTCCTGCTGACAAAGCGCTGTTCATACCGGTGCTTGTCATCGGCAAAACTTTTATCTTTTGCGGGGGGAGGGGGGGTGGTTTTTTTAACACCACTGAAAGAGAAAAGTTTTGTTGTTCAGTCGCGAGTGTAGATATAGCCTTAGAAGAAACTGAGCTGCAGTCACATTTCCTGATCAGATCTCAACACGGTGTCAACTGTCTTATTGCAACTAGTAAATGTGGGGCAGTAAATGCACTGCTAACTTCCCCCCCACCCCTCTCTCATTTATAAGTTGTAGTGGGGCAGCTGCCCCACCTCATGAGAAAAAGGGCTGGAACAGGCCAGAGTGGCTGCGCAGACTAGCAGCCAATCAGCAAAGGCCTGTGGAGAGCCAATCAGGGCAAAGGAAGAGGCAACCAATCAGGGCCGGGCCGGGCCCTATATAAAGGCTGCCTAGCAAAGGAGAGGTCAGTCTCTCCTTGACTAGCAAGGGAGGATGACTGCCTCCAGAGGTAAGGAGGTAGCACCTTGGACAGAGCAGTGCTGGGCAGGCTTGGGGGGTGCAGAGGAGAGCTCCGGCCCAGTTACCTGCCAGGCTGTGGCCCCTACTAAAAAGGGTTGAGAAGGTGCACGGGGTTAAAGGGGAAGTGGCCCAGGGAAGATAGATGGACAAGAGGGGAGAGAAAGAGACCAGAGAGAGTCTGCTGCTAGAGGGTCCCTGAGCTGGGACTCAGAGTAGCTGGTGGGTCTGTGTCCTCCCCTTCTCCCCACCCTTGCACTGCACCTGGCCACAGAGGAATGTGGCCAAGACAGACTGCAATTTGCCCTGAGGTGAGGGCTAGACTTTGGGGTTGTGGTTAGCCACTGAGGCAGGTGCAAGCTGATGGACTGTTGCTATTCCCCCCCACCCCTGGAAGGGGGTGAGACTGGAGTAGTGGGCACTGCTGGAGGGCAGTGTCCTGAAATGGACACTGCCGAGCTGGGATCAAGGTGGTTCCCAAACCAGCAGAACAGACAATGGGTGAGACACCATATACAGAGGGTGCTCTGCAGGTGACAAGAGCTAATTCCTGGAGCAACCAGCAGGAGGGGCCAGCAGTGGTGAGTCATGACCTGTCACACAAGTCAATAGTATGTATCTGTAAGTGTCTGAGGATAAAATTCATACTGCAGAACTTTTTATTCTGCAGCCATACATACAGGCCAAAATTAAATGCAGGCATAAATCCCCTTGCTGAGCGAAGGAATAAATGAAATTGAAAGCTTCTTGTTTTAGATAAGGGCTTCCTTTCTAATCTTCCAAGCATGTGTAAGGCATTAGGGAGCAAGCACAAAGACAATGAAAGTTGGAATGCATGCTTTTGCTGTCCATAATATTTAAAAAATGGCAAAATTGGTCCTACCAGGAGGGATGAAAGGTTACAAGAGGAAAGCACTGTGAAACCTTCAGTGATCCAAATTTAAAAACACTTTGTCTTGTTAGTGGACTATGTATCTAACAGAAAAAACCCAAGATTTTTAAATGTTCTAGTATGCAATAAGAACACTTAATCATCTTCCATAACCCAATTTATTCTTAATATTCACTTGGGCTGTTACAAAAATAAACATTTGCATTATTTTCATTAGGATGTGTGTGCATCTGTGATTAACAAAGAGCAATGTGTGGTCCGCTGACTTTTTCCAGTGTTAAAAGCTTGCTTTGTGAGGGGATTGTGGGGTGGAAGTGGGAAATCATCAATCCACTCTATATGGCAAATGCTTGCTCATCCTCACTTTGCTAACTGGAGCACTTCCTCTTCCCCAAACTGTCTGCCATTCCCCTCCTCTCCACAAGGATTTAATTGTGAGGTGCCATAATACTATGACATCATTAATTTTATAAACTATACTACATTTACTGGCACACTTATTTATGTATTTAGATTTGGAAAAATGTGTAAAATCGAAAGGCGTTCTAGGAATCTTTGACATAACTTAAAGATACCCTAACTTCAGCAGTAGTTTATTTGTGATGTATTTGCAACATACCCTGAAGGTTATCAGATTTGGACTACTGTGTGTGTGTAGTAAGAGAGACCTTGTGAAATATCATAAACTAACATTTATTTTAAATACAATATAATTATCCATATGAAATGAACTAAATTAATTCTGTAATGTCTCCTTTGCTTTTCTACTCTGTTTATTTAATAATGCTCTGATCCAACTTCTTACTCAATGGGAGTCTTTCCATTGACTTTAGTGGGAGTTAGATCAGGCCAATTAGGCCCATACTTGCTAATTTACAAAATTCAGTAATTTCAATGGTTCCCGCACCCCATTATTAGTGTGGCTCTGCTGCATTCCCTATGGAGAGTTGGAGAGAGACAGACTCAAATGTAGGGAAGGTGGGGACACTTTCAAAAGTGCCCAAGTGACTTAGGCACACAAGTCTCATTTACTTTTGCCAAATACTCATGGTAATCACAATATAAGCATTTCCATGGGCTTTGTCTTTAAACATCTACAGTTTAATTAATTAATTATAAAATAAAAGGAAGTAAAAAAACATTACAAATTTTAGGTTCTGATTAACATAATAGTTTATACACCACAGAAACTTATCTCCACCAATACTTATCCAAATGGGTCAACTGCTTACTAGCTTATTCAGAATACTTTTCACTTATATAACCTTTCCCACTAAAGAGCTCAAAGTGCTTTATGAACTTTAGTCAGTTGAACTCTCCTGATTTTACCAATGAAGCCCAAATGCCCACAGTCAGACAGAAAATCAGAATAAGGAACAGAAACCAGTGACAAAATCCTTGGCCTACTGAAGTCAATGACAAAACTTCCATTAACTGCAAAGGGGTCAGGATTTCACCCCAGTTCCCTTGACTCCCATCCCAGAGTCTTAGCCAAAAGAGCATCCTTCCATTCCAGAACAGAACAAAAACCAAAAAAAAACCCCCTGAAATTTCCTGCAAACCAAACTTCCAAAAAAGTGTCATTGCAGGTCAACTCAAACATTTCATTCTCAAACACTGAAATGTTTCCTTCCAATTTTGCCCTTTTAAATTTTAATATATACAATTTTAAAAATATTTGAAATGAAAAGTGGTTTTCATGTGGACAATTGAAATGCTTTATTCTGAAAAGTTTGAAGTGGAACTTTTTGACCTTATCCAAATAGGTTTTTTCTATTTTTCTTTCAAAGTTTCAATGGGGGCAGCACCTTTCTGCACTGTCTGGCATATGACAAATCTGTATTCTCCTACCAAAAAATGATCTGTCAGAAAATTTTCAACCAGCTCTACTTGCAATTACACAGTGACTGCAATTTTGTTTATCAGCTTACATCCAAGCCACCTCCGTCCCCCAGTACCCATTGTGGCCCTGATTGCCCCAGTGCACATACAGTAATCATTAGTGTTCAGTAGAGGGAGATTTCCAAAACAAGATAATTTGTTTTCTATTGAGGCTAAATAGTCTAATCAATCTGTTTCATTAGAACCCCTCTCCTCCCCCCTTAAAGGTTTGTTTTGAATTAATGGGGAAAAAAATTCACATGGTAAACATATGATTAAAACATTCTTTTCTAAGGAGAATAAGGAAATCAATGTCACTATCAAATCTGCCAACCACTTCCATCATCTTCTTCAGTGGTGTCTGTGCATCTCACCAATGCAAAGGAAAAAGAGGGGAAGTGTATCTCATTAGGAGGGAAAATGGAAGCAGCATTTCTGAGCGTCCCATCCGTTGCCATCATCTCAGAGACATCACACTTTGCTGTTGTCATCAGCAGATACATGTAATTAGGTGACAGCAAAATGAACTACAGCTTCTTGCTGCTGTTTCTAGCAGATTTCAGGTCACTGGCAAGTATATGGTAATGGAGTATAGGCCATTGCCCATGAACGATTCCTGGTGTTTCCAAGGAAAACATAAGTATGATGCACTGAGTCAGAGGAATACAGGAGGTAATTATGAAGAGATGAGTAGCCAATGAAACAGAGGAAAACTGGGTAGGCTGAATCAGAAGGCTGATTATGAGTATGCTGATGCAGAATTACAAGAGAATTGGTTTGATTCTGATCTCATTTACATCCATCAAGAGGAAGTCAATAGAAATTACGATTGATTTACAGAGCTGTAACCATTAGAAAAATCAGGTCTACAATAAATACGCAGACATAAACACTGACAGGTATGTGGAAATGCAAGAGAGGGATAGGATAATCCATGCTAATCTGCTTTATACATGCATGATAGTAAAGCACATTGTTAACATTAAGTATTTGTTAAGATCCAAAACTCTTGGTATAAGGATTATGATATTATATGAGCAAGACATACTCCAGAGTTTAGATAAGATATTGTAGAGGTCAGTATTAATAAAGCAAAAGGCCTGTTTTCTCTGTATGGTAGAGCATTAAACACTAATGAAAGGAGAAAACACTTGCTTTGTTTATCTGATTAGAGAGATACACTCAAGGGAACCTCCCATATTCAAAATCTATGGGGAAGAAGCAGTGCTGCTGCTGTATTCATAAACAACTCTGTGTGATATGCACATTCTATCAAGTCTATGGATATAAAAATGAATATGCATTTCCAATTAAAGATTCCTTTCTGATTTTTTTTAAATCCATTTGTTTACATTAATCTATTCTCACTTGTTAGGGAAGCTTCTTTCCCGCACATATGTATGTGTGACAATGAATCAAAAGTACCTTCTCTTCTGTTACCTAAGGTGATAATGGAGAATTGTAGAATCTTGCCAGTGGCTTCAGGATGCCTTTTCAGAGCTCTCCTAAAATCATCAAACAAAACTGGAGCAAAGGCTAATTTTTCCAAGTAGAAATCTCTCCCTGTGGAGTCATATTAATGAGGACTGCAGCAATGAATAATACTTGACTGTATTAATTATCTGGAGCTGACTGTCAAGAATGTTTCTTACCAGTAGCTGATTCTAGAGAATGACAATTATTTACTGAAATATAATGTATTTTTTCCCAAATTGAAAAAATGCTCCATTTCACTCCAGTGACTGGCAACAGCCATGGCATTTTTATCACATCTCATGGTTTTCTGGGGCCTCAACTTATGATTTTTAAATGGGTGAGGTTGCCAGTGCTGGTATAATGAGAAGATATAAGAGAAAATGGGAGTGTGTCATATGACACTTGAGGAAAAGGAATTCATTTGACACTGAGTGGGAAACTTGCTCTGGCAAGTGACAGAAACCATACCGTTGGTTGCTACCTACAGTAATTAAGTTTTCATTTAAAAAAATATTCAAAAAATGTGTCTCGCCCTCTCATATGAATGAAATATCTTCCTGAGTCTGCAGACAAGCAGATCCAGTGCCTTTGCTGCCCTTCATAACTTTGTCAAGTAGCTGCAGAGTGAAATTAACTAGAAATGCCCATCTCTTTATAGCTGCCAGGAGCCTGAGAAGCTGAAAAAGAGGTAGAACACACAGATGTTCACAGAAGCTGTAAGATTCTGGAATTGGGAGATGAAGGAAATATTGCCCCCCTCCCACCACCAGCAGCCAAATGGGGACATATTTATGAGGCACCCACCAACCAGAGACTGATGCAAAAAATAGGACACCCCCCACCCCCAAGAATGGTCCAGGCACAACAATCAAAGCAGCTGTTGCCAGCAGCTGGGTAGTGTTGCTGGGCCATGGAACTTACTGGTGCTTCCCCTCTCCCATTCACCAAGCACATTGATCTCCCGATAAGTATTATTTATTTCTTCTAATTTTTAAAATACAAATATCTATCCAGTGCTCTGTCTAATATATAAAATTCTGCCCATAAATAATATTCACCTCAACTCACACCCTCTCCACCAGCCTTGATAAAGAGGAGAAAAAGATGGACTTTGCAGCAATTAAAATCATCTGGCTAGTTAACTTTTCAAGCCCTTATTTGTCCCAAAGTCATTAAAATTAGGGAGAGGGCCTAAATCTGTGACAGCTCTGAAATTTAAATATGCAGACTAGGTCCTGTGCCTGAACATTAGAAACGTGCTTTTTACCTCCTGCTACACTGAATGCAGATTTTGGCACCATAGGAATATTTCAGGAGCTGAAATTCTGTCTGAAATAGCTTTGTTTCTATTTGACCTATTAAACATATGATAGCAAACAGTTGCCCACATACCAATAGCTAACGATTCCAAGTGGAAAAATCTCATAGAAAGCAGGGCTTTGCTTGACAACTGGGTTGCCTCGCCTCAGAAATGGGAGATGCTTGATTAAATTGGGACTGCTGAAAGGCAAGCAGGCAAAGGCGGAATCAATATTTTTTTCATATGCAAAGATATTAACTAAGATTCTGAATTTAATAATATTTCCTGGCCCAGCTGAGCTTTAAAGTTAATGAGATCCTCATTTATATTCTAAAAAAAAAGGAAGCTAACACTAAATTGCAGACTTACTAGAAATCAGCAATAAATAAAATTAAAGCTAATAAAACCACCCAGTAGTGTCTGTTGTCCTTGTATTGTCTCACTTGCCTTCTTGAAAAGGTAGTTGGAGCTGTCATCATAGGTGTTATACACTGTGCCCTGCACTACAAACATAAGGTTCCTGTGGTGTATGCCCAAACCTACTTTTTATCTGGTGAAATCTGAAGACACACATTTACAGTATTAGGGAATATGGTCTTTTATTCAAAAGATCAGAAGAATGAAGCAAAAGAAACAATAGTAGAAAGGAAGGGGGAGCAAGGAGATGGGGCATTACAGCGCTAAGAAGCAGCACTCATTCCATCTACCTGGGCAATGAGACTGATTATTAAAAGTTTTCCACTTTACAAGTGTTTACACATATGCCCTTTTCAGCATACAACTGTAATGTAAAAATCACGAGGGTGGGCATGTCGCACGCTCATGATCTGTTTGCTGCTGATATATCACTGACTTTAAATAAATGTCAATTTTCTGTCTTTCTGTCTGTAATTTACCTTCCTTCATATTTAGCTGTGCTGCTATCAGTCCAATGCATTGCTTGTGACTGGAAGTGCAATTCAAACGGTGGGATAGAAAAGTTATACTGAAATGAGTTAAAAGGAAACAGGTAAATAATAAATGAATCCCACAAATACTGCCAGGTTTCAGAGTAACAGCCGTGTTAGTCTGTATTCGCAAAAAGAAAAGGAGTACTTGTGGCACCTTAGAGACTAACCAATTTATTTGAGCATGAGCTTTCGTGAGCTACAGCCTGCCGTTCTTCTGCTTCCTACAGGAAGCCAATTCCAACTCCCCTGATAGAACACATGGAATATAAGCTAATATTCACAAACAAGGCAACTGAAGGGAACAAACATAAATCCCTTTTTTGGGGATATACACTCCTCTCCCTGGTTTCTGTGGGTAGCTCATCAACATTAATGGGAATTATATACCTGAATGGAGCAGAGTATATATCAATTAAACAGCTTCTAGTTCAGATATATTGGCTACTCCCTTAGCTCCGCTAAACAAGACATGATGAGAAACTGTTAAACACATTTCCTTCATTTCTTAAATTATATACTGCTGTAAACTATATTTAATAAATCCATTGCTCAAAATCATGTGAACATTCAAGCAGCAATATTGTTTACTATCCCAATATACTGTAAGGTCTTACAAACTATGTATCTTACTGAATGTCACTGGGCAAGTTTTATGACCACGATTCTCAGGAGTTTCCTTTTAATGCTGGCAATTAGGCTGTCTGCCAGGAATTGAAATGATTAGTAGTAAATATAAATCTAATAGCTCTGTTTTGCAGTTTTCCAAGTCATTCTTGGTTCACCTATCCACTGGAGGCATAATGTGAATCCAGAGACTTATCAGCTGAACATGGAACAATAACAGTCTGCCATAAAATGTGGGGAAATATTAAAGGGGGTGGTGGTTATATGGTCAATATGAAAAAAGAGAAGTGGAAAAACAAAGCACCACAACTTTCTGGAAGAGATTTTTCAAAGCAACGTAGGGGATATAGCCACATGTTTTCCATTAAACTTACAGGGCTGAATCCTGTTCACTGATCTGAAAACCTAAATCTTTTTTTTTATTGGCCAGTTCAGACATTCAAGCAGCAACCATATTTTCTTTCCCAATAGTAAGCCCAAGTTTAAAAAAAGGGGGGAGGGGGAAACCCACACAGCAGAAGAGAGGAGCTGAAAAAAATATTAAAAATAGAAGATTTAATAACAAAAAACTGATATTCTCCATTTGAAAACACCAGTAGGATATGAATCCATTAGAGCTGATCAAAAAATGTTGAGGAAATGCTTATTCATCAGAAAATGACTTTTTCGTTAAAACTGAAACTTCTTGGAGGAGTTCATCAATTTTATGTAGGGGAAAAATCAAACATTCCATTAGACATTTTCAGAATGAAATGTTTTGACTTGTCATATCAAAATGACTTTTTATTTAGAAATTTTATTTTACATTGTTTAAAAAAATAAAATTATCAAAATTGAAAGGAAATTTTTTGGATTTATTGAAACATATTCATTGATCCCAAACAATTTTTTATTTCACAAATATAATTTAAAGGGCAATCTTTTGCTTTTGTTCTGGTTCAGCACTAAACAGATTTCAAAACTGTAGAATTTTCTGGCCCCGCTAGAGTCCATATAATATAAAAACAGGATTTCCAAATGTGTATAGGTGAAAATCTTGCACTTTTGATTTGTTCATAAGTATTGCACAGGGAGTGAGGGGCTAGCTGCCTCCTCTTCTTGGACCCCATGGGCTGAGGAAGTCATGGTCAGGCTGGAGGAGTTGCATATTGTCTCTGTGTACAGTGCCTCATACAATGTGACCCTGATACCAGTTAGAACACCTAGATAGAGCAGGAATTTAAATAAACAATAATAAAAAAGGTGTGATCCATCCCTAAATTATTATAGATTATATAAATCCTTTGTTTAAAGTGTGTCAGTACTATGGGTCTGATTTGCCTCTCCTTTCACACTTGTTTTACACTCCATCCAACAGGGTTACTCCAGATTTACATGAATGAAGGTGAAGGGAGAATCAGGCATAGGGTGACATCTATTCAAAAGGCAAAAGCAGGACACATGCAGGAGCCCTGTCCCCTCCACGTCCTCACCCCCTTCCCCTCCTCTTCTCCTGAGCCCTCATCCCGTGCTCCTCCTCTCCTCCCTGAGGCCTTGCCCCCAGAAGCCAGAGCCAGGCTATTGTAAGAACTGGTCAGGGAGCCAGGGCCGCTGTGCGGAGACCCGGATCCTCCACCTGCCCTGGGCGGAGAGCCAAGGGGCCTGATACAGCCCCCAACCTGTGTCCCTGCCCTCCAGGGAACACTGCCCAGGACAGGTGGAGGGTCTGGGGCTCCCCACAGCAGCCCGGGCTCCCTGGCCAGCTCTTTCTACTGCCTGGCTCTCACTTCTGGTCTGGACACAACGTGGGGCTTTGGGGAAGGAAAGGTGAAGCAGGCAGTGGGGCCTCATGACAAGGGGATCTAAGGTCCACCTCAGCCTCCCTCCCCACCAGGAAAAGGCTGGTGCTACCTTTGAGCCTTGGGCTTCTGTGGAGTGGTGTTTCAGGGAATCTGGGACAAATGCTGTCCTGGAATCACTTAGCCCAGGACCAGGACTTGAACTCTGCATTTTGAAACTGTCCTGCTCAATTTGGGACAGGTGGTCCTCCTAATCAGGCACTATGGTTTTCGTGTGTGTGTGTGTGTTGTACTGTATATGCAACCACACCACATGATCCATTGTCTATAGCCAAGCTCTACGATACAACTGCATTTGCTCTAACCCCTCAGACAAACACCTACAAGATCTCTATCAAGCATTCTTACAACTACAATACCCACCTGCTGAAGTGAAGAAACAGATTGACAGAGCCAGAAGAGTACCCAGAAGTTACCTACTACAGGACAGGCCCAACAAAGAAAATGACAGAGCACCACTAGCCATCACCTTCAGCCCCCAACTAAAACCTCTCCAACGCATCATCAAGGATCTACAACCTATCCTGAAGGATGACCCATCACTCTCACAGATCTTGGTAGACAGGCCAGTCCTTGCTTACAGACAGCCCCCCAACCTGAAGCAAATACTCACCAGCAACCACACAACAAAACCACTAACCCGGGAACCTATCCTTGCAACAAAGCCCGTTGCCAACTGTGTCCACATATCTATTCAGGGGACACCATCATGGGGCCTAATCACATCAGCCACACTATCAGAGGCTCATTCACCTGCATATCTACCAATGTGATATATGCCATCATGTGCCAGCAATGCCCCTCTGCCATGTACATTGGCCAAACTGGACAGTCTCTACGTAAAAGAATAAATGGACACAAATCAGACGTCAAGAATTATAACATTCAAAACCAGTCGGAGAACACTTCAATCTCTTTGGTCACTCGATTACAGACCTAAAAGTGGCAATTCTTCAACAAAAAAACTTCAAAAACAGACTCCAATGAGAGACTGCTGAATTGGAATTAGTTTGCAAACTGGATACAATTAACTGTTTCCCCATGTTTATTTCCCCCCCTACTGTTCCTCACATGTTCTTGTCAACTGCTGGAAATGGCCCACCTTGATTATCACTACAAAAGGTTCCCCCCCCACTCTCCTGCTGGTAATAGCTCACCTTACCTGATTTCTCTCGTTACAGTGTGTACGGTAACTCCCATTGTTTCATGTTCTCTGCGTATATAAATCTCCCCACTGTATTTTCCACTGAATGCATCTGA
Source organism: Natator depressus (assembly GCF_965152275.1). Lineage (NCBI taxonomy): Eukaryota > Metazoa > Chordata > Testudines > Cheloniidae > Natator > Natator depressus. The sequence continues at coordinate 181,936,721 of NC_134236.1, read as the reverse complement.
TGAAGTGAGCTGTAGCTCACGAAAGCTTATGCTCATATAAATTTGTTAGTCTCTAAAGTGCCACAAGTCCTCCTTTTCTTTTTGCAGATACAGACTAACACAGCTGCTACTCTGAAACCTGTATAAGCAACATGCACCCTAGGCACCCTAGGTATAAAGAAAAACTGAAGGTGCATTCCTGCCTATTGAACAATTTCATTAGGGATCATATATTTTAACCATCTCCATGCCTTTGGCACACAATAGTTTTGACTCCTGAGGGCTGCAATACTTGGATATAACTCCAGTTGTTAGACTTAGTGTGAGGGTGCTGGGTGGTGTTTACTGGCCTCTGATACACAAGAGGTCAGACTAGATCTGGTGGTCCCTTCTGGCCTTAAATTCTTTAAGTGTTTCTGCACTCAGCATTGCAACACCTAACTGATTTAGGAAACTAAATATCATTTTCAACAGGGCTTTAGGCACTTAGGAGCCAAAATTCCATTGATAACCAATGGGATTTTGGCTCATAAATTCCTATATCACTTTTGAAAATGAGACTGAGGCTCCTAAATCAGTTAGACATTGCAATACTGAACATAGCAAAGCCTGAATCCCTTTAAAATGTGGGCCTATAGTTCTATGACATTGTCAGAACTTTTTTCCAGCTTTACTCCAAAACAAAATTTTGGCAAAATTGACACAATTTTGTGACATATTTTGATATCAATGAAACTGCATTTTCTGACAAAACGGTTCTGTCAATGATTTTCTAACCAGCTCCAGTTGCAAAGAAAACATTTACTCCTAAAGAGCCATCTAATAATAAATCTAACTGCCATGAAAGTCAATGAAAGTCTGGGAATTATATAGGACTCTAAAGTGCTCAGTGTTAATATATTGTGCCAAAGGTATAAATAAGTCACTGATCAGCAAAGGCTTACTCTGCAACGTTCTCATGACTTGAGTGAGAGAGCCACACCAGAGCAGTTTTCCTCAGTAAACTCAAGTAAAAATCCAAGCTAAATAAGGTGTACGTAAAGTTAGAGCACATGCCCCTGTTCACAGACTTATTAGAAAATCCAACAAGATTGACACACACTGAAGTGTTTGATAAAAATTTTGGTGACCACAAATACAACCCTTAATGAAAATTAGCTGTGATTTAGCCAAGGAAAGGTATTTGTAAAAGTGATGGCTAACGCTGCAATACAGTTACTTGATTTTTCTCTTTTACTACATGTATGAGATGGATTTTCAGAAAACTGTGTTCCAGAGCAGCCTGTACACAATACATTTCCTTCTTCTCTAATAGACAAAGACACTGTCTACTGCTTCATTATTATCTTGTAGTGTTGTGGCTCCCTTCCACACACATACAAATGTAGGGGCAATAGGGATATTAGACTGTGAGTATAAGGACTCGCCTTTGTGTCATCAAATCACCTGCAAACCCTTCAACTTACGTGACTGACTATATTTCTAAGGCATCTATCGCAGTAATTTTTATATACAATGCCACTGCTGTGAAAATAATACATAATAGGTCAAATTAAACCCTGACATTTCTCCATCAAAATCAAAGGCATTTGACCAGGAATGAATTTGGAATAAATGAAATTAATAATAATAATAACCATAATCATCATTTTTCAGATAGTCTTCAACTAATAACACCATTAAGTATTTAAATGCAGAATCATCCAGTTCTCAGCACTCATGGCTCTACATTTACCTTTGCTTCTCATAGCTAAAACTCATGTGACACCTTTAGTAACAGAATACTCTTGAGTTCCACTCAAGTTTTAAAAATACCCAGACAATTGAACCCAGCTGCTAAAACATGAAATTACAAAACAGCATCCCATAATCATTGTGTCTCACACCTTGCATGTAATGGGAGGTGCTAAGGGACAAAATTGCTTTTACTACCGAGAGACTCTATAAACCACTCTAGTATATTTGAAAGGGAAAGCATGTTCCTGCTTTCTGATCTCTCTACTCTCTTTCTTTCACAGCTTGTCCAAGTGAAGTCAATTACTACGCTGCATTTAACTTTGCTTGCAAAATGCATATATGAAGTGCTTCGGAATAGGACGAATTCTTCATATAAATAGTTGTATGGCAAATGACCACTCCATTCTCCAACCAAAATGCAACAAAATTCTCAAGGGTAAAAAGAAATGTGGTAAACTAAAAATAAATATATAAAAAAGAAATACATCATATTGTGTTTTTTTTCCCTCAAAGATACTGCTATTGGAGATGAAGTGAAAACAGTTTAAACAACCGAAAAAGGGGGAACATTGCAGGACATAATCTATCTAAAGCTCTTGACAAACCTTAGCTGATGCTTCCACAGAGTGCTATTAAGAATTTGAAGTTACAGAAACAAATGTGGTTCTTCGGAATGGATCATGACTGAACCTTTGTATTGTTAGGCATTTGAAATATCAGGATATCACACTGCACATACTCCTTTAGGGTCCTAATTCTCAAAGATGCATCATGACATCAGTGCCAGATATTTTGGGAAGAAGCTGACAAGAAGCCTGATTTGTAGTTAAGATTCAAGAGGAATGAGAAGGTTTGAAAAGCATAAAAACTGACCTTAACCATCCATCAAAATTTGAACTCAACAGAAAACAAATGTTTTACACCTAGAAAAGTTAGGACTGGAGAAACTAAAACAAAAAAAAAGCCCTTTAGAATGGGCATCATTCGTTTTTGAGCAAAATGCAATAGGGAGTTCTGTACAAAAATTGATGGCATGATATGACCGTATATTCTTTACCTTTTCATGCCTCTGGACTTCACGGCTCTAAACAGGACATGAAGTGGCAGCGGCAAGAAGCACTGGGCCTGATTCTGAACATGTCTGGAGCAACTCCATTACAGGGGATGGAATTACACCAGTGTAAAACTGGTGAGTTCAGAATCTGGCCCAGCGGCACTACTGTCTTCTCTGTTCTGCCTGATCATATTCCTCTTCTGACTTTCAGGTGACATTGTAAACAAGAAACCATGGACAGCATTATCTCCCGCAAATGTGAACACACTTGTTTGTCTTAGCGATTGGCTAAACAAGAAGTAGGACTGAGTGGACTTGTAGGCTCTAAAGTTTTACATTGTTTTGTTTTTAGTGCAGCTATGTAACAAAAATGTACATTTGTAAGTTTCATTTTCATAATAAAGAGATGCACTACAATATGCGTATGAGGTGAATTAAAAAATACTACTTCTTTTATCATTTTTTAAAACCTGACTTGCTGTGGGAGGGGGAATTAACATCTTTCCAAACCTATTCTCAGCAAAGAATACATTGTGTTTCACTATGTCACTCAGGATAGCTACCTCTCTCCAGGTAGTTTTCCTGAAGAGTGCAACAGAAAAGCATTATAGTAATGACTGGAGGGGACCACACACTAGGAACAGTACACCCACAACTCAGTTCCTCATGGTCTGGAAAGGATAAGTCCTTCAATTAGTATTGACCTGGAACTCCCACATACCAGTTCATCAGGCAGCCTAAATATAAATCTACCTTCTATCTACCTATATATACATAGTATGGTGTTGGAGACTACCTGAGTGCCTCATACACATTAATGAAATCATCCTTATAACACCCACGGGAGGCACAGAAGTATTACCCCCACTTTAGAGATAGGAAATTGAGGTGCTGAGAGATTACATTATTTGTTCATGGTAACATAGATAGAGGGGAGCTGGCTTCTGCTCCAGACTGAGCCCTAGTTCAGGTCCTTACTAACAAAGCCATCCTTCTCTATGAAACTGGATTTAAAAATAGAAAATGAACAACACTTCTGTCAAAATATACTTTCAGAGATTAATTTACCACTTTGAAAGTTTACTAACAGCTTTAAAAGAAAGTTTGTTAGGAAAAAAACAGATAAAAGGAAATTGATGGGGGGGGGAGGGATAGCTCAGTGGTTTGAGCTTTGGCCTGCTAAACCCAGGGTTGTGAGTTCAATCCTTCAGGGGGCCATTTAGGGATATGGGGCAAAAATTGGGGATTGGTCCTGCTTTGAGCAGGGGGTTGGACTAGATGACCTCCTGAGGTCCCTTCCAACCCTGATATTCTATGATTCTTTGAACTTCTGTAATGAGTGGGGGCTAGAAGGCTCTGGAGTTGGTTATGGAATACAAGTGGAATCCAAAAGTTTTCACCGGTCTTGGTTGTTAGTTCAAATCAAACACAGGTCAGTAATGAGAGAAAGCTGGTAAAATCAATGACCTATATGAAATGAGTTTGGTGGTCTTGGTCTAGTTTCAGCAGAAAAGTGAATACAGCATAAAACCCATAGCTGATTTTAACAGTGGATGGGATACTTTTTGGATACTCAGCATGACAGCAGAGGTCTGAATGGGCCACCAAAAGTCACAGTTTACAGGTGATTCTCCTAAAAGGCCCCACTCCAGCAATTGGTCCTTATTCAGAAACGTTAAACATATGCGTAAAGTAATTTTTGCTGAATTGAGCCCCAAGTTAGGCTTAAGGCACACTGACAAGACAAATGGTAACGTTTACTCTTTCAGTGCTCATGCTGTGTTCTAAATACCGGACTTCAGTCATCAGGGCTTTCATTCAATGAAGACTCAGTTCAAATAAATTTTCTTTTTAGTGTGTGTGTGTGTATATATATATATACACACAAAGAAATGTTACCATAACTTGCAAAATTCTACAGTAAAATTCAGTGCCATTAGTTGAGTGAAATCACATGGACAAGGAGTAACTGAGGGATATTGAATCAGAGATAACATTCCACAGTAAGGCTAAGGAATAATTCCAGCGAGAAAAATGGAGAAGCAGAATTGTATCAGAACACATTTTGTATTCAGCACCAAATCCTAGCCCTAGCTACATCCACAGTGTGCAGCCCACATCAGCAACCTAACCCTCATGCCATGGGGCTCTGTAGCTGTGGAAGTCTAAGGCTCTGTCTACACTACAAGTGCTACAGTGGCACAGTTGCAGCTAAGCCATTTAGCATGGACACTTGATACAGTGGCAGAAAAGATTTTTCCGTGGCTGTAGTAAATCCACCTCCTTAATAGTAGTAGTTAAGTCAATGGAAGAATTCTTCCAGCAACCTAAAGGTGTCAACACCAGAGCTTCAGTTGGCTTATGTATGTCTCTCAGGAGTGCGAATTTTTCACACCCCCGCGTGATGTAGCTAGGTCAACTTAAGTTTTATGTGTAGACCAGGCCTAAGTGAATTCTTAGTTGAGTTGCATGACTTTCCCCCAAGCCCCTCCCCACTACCACTGACTTGATTTTCCCTCTTCCCTCATTCCATCAGTGCATATCCAGAGTAAGCCAGCAACAGGGCAAACTGGGTTACATGGTGTTAAGAGTCTACCAAGATCCATACTGCTATGTAAGAGCTAGAATTTGTCCTGCAGTGTTTGCCCTGAGATAGTTTTGCTTCACTGGGAGTTGTGAGTTTTCAGAACTTCTTATAAACAAACAAACCATATAATGAGTTGAGAAAGTATTGTTCCAGCCACCATTCTTGCACTGCCGACGTGATTGTTAAAATATCTCTAATTAACCAGAGGGGGATGTCTGTTGAAAAACCTCTGGTCTGAGCAATATGCCTAAAGACAGTGAAATTTGAAAATTGTCTTCTACATGCATCTAGGTACTCAGTGCAGTGATGCACAATCACAGAGAAGCGTCTGATTATTTGCTATTTTGTAGTGTTTTGTGCCTCCATGTAAGAGTGCAGAATATTTATGATTTTTCTAATTGGTTTTCAGTCAAATCATTCCACTGAGAATAAGTTACAGTGCACTTGCAGAAGACTGGGGAACTAAAGTGGATAATGCAAATGCTACTCCAACTCTTAAGCACTGAACACTGTGCACCTGCATTTTGAATACATCTCTCGGCTCTTTTTTATATGATAATGATAGAAAGATGCTCTACTTATGACTACCACCTATTTATTTACATTGGCTCCAACATGCACATACCCAAAAAGTTGGATAAGCAGCATAAGCTAAAGGACTATTTTGATCATGAATGGAATGAAAAAAACCCAAGTGCTTAGTGAAAGCAAAGATAGATTTTCTTTCTTTTTCTTTTCCTCCTTATTACAATTCAGTTTGTGAAGGGTAAACCCAAGGGGTAAAGGGTATTTGGTCAGGACTCTTTCAATGCTGGACCCAAATAACAATATATTTTTAAAAATATATAATTTAATAATGTTATTTCAGAAGCAACTCCACTGCCATATCCATCATCCCCAAAGGACATGATTAGGAACAGAGTAGATTGAGATCATGTGATCCAATAAAGTAAAATGATTCATACAGTAAGTGAGCTGGGATATTTTGAGTTCCCAAGCCAAGCTGTGCAAATCGGAGTACAATAAAAGGTAAAATGATATAAAAATAACTGGTCTGGGGTCTGAGCCTTCGAAAGCAATAAAGAGCTTTTTGAAAAGGAAAAGACAGTCAGAAACTTTGAAACTCAAGAAAGTTTATATTCTCACAGTTGAAAAGGAAGAGATTCCTGGAGGTCAGTTCCAAAAGGAAATTCAATTCACAATTCAAGCTTGTCAATTTCAAAGCCAGGATGATGCTCTTTTAAGAGTGCAGTCACTTTCTTTTAACAGAATTATTTCTTTATCCACTTACTTGTGTAGTGTCAGGTTGCTTAATGGCATAAAGTTTTTAATAAATAAATAAACCTGAAGCAAACTCTAGTCAGAAAGATTTAAGTACAATGTTGGTAGCAAAAGGTGATATTACTGAAATATGTGGTGAAATAAAATAACACATACAGTTTTGTGGAACTAAATGTAAAATGACTGATATCAAGATAATTACTAACTCACTTTCCCACAGGTACAGTTTTTACGAACACCTGGGGAGCCCAATTCTCATCCTTTTTATTATGTTTTGTGACAGGGTCGGGCCAGATGGCTCTAGGAGAGTAATAGAAGGCAAATATATTAGCCCCACGCTAAGTAGGTCCCTTTTTCCTGGGTAAGGTAACAGGGAAGGTTCCAGAACAATCAGGAACCTTCTGGAGACAATTAAGACAGGCTGATTAGAACACCTGCAGCCAATCAAGAAGCTGCTAGAATCAATTAAGGCAGGCTAATCAGGGCACCTGGGTTTTAAAAAGGAGCTCACTTCAGTTTGTGGTGTGCGTGTGAGGAGCTGGGAGCAAAAGGCACTAGGAGCTGAGAGTGAGAATGCGGACTGTTGGAGGACTGAGGTGTACAAGCATTATCAGACACCAGGAGGAAGGTCCTATGGTGAGGATAAAGAAGGTGTTGGGAGGAGGCCATGGGGAAGTAGCCCAGGGAGTTGTAGCTGTCGCACAGCTGTTCCAGGAGGCACTCGAGACAGCTGCATTCCACAGGGCCCTTGGCTGGAACCCGGAGTAGAGGGCGGGCCCGGGTTCCCCCCAAATCCTCCCAACTCCTGGTCAGACACAGGAGGAGTTGACCTGCACTGTGAATTCAGAAAAACGGCCAAGCTGAGGGCTGCCGTGAAGCTGCAAGGCGAGCAAATCCACCAATAAGTGCAAGACCCACCAAGGTAGAGCAGGAACTTTGTCACAGTTTATTCCCCAATAATTATAAATTATTTATTTTAAACAAAGTAATTCCTGTCAAAATACAGATGCAATATGGCTGATATACTGTGCTGTTGAACGTTATAATGTAAATTGCAATCACAGTTTAATTTATTTTTCTAATGTGAGGAAGAATTATGGAGGAAACAACCTCATATTTTTAATGGAAGAATACAGGGCTAAGTTCAGCTATTGAGCCAAAGTGATGGGGCAGTAACCAAGGACAGAATTTGGCCCTATGTACTGTGCTTTAAAACCAATTGGGAGAGTCTCTGCGATACATTTTTTAATAAAATTAATTGAGAAAGGAAGAAATCTACTGACCTACACTCTGAAAACCAAAACTAGAGGAAGAATTTGGACCACCAGGAAATACACAGAGCTACTGGAATATCCCCTCATGGAGGTTAGTGTGGAGCACTGCCACTTGTGAGGGAGCTTTGGCGGTGCTATACTTCTCCACAAACTACTTGCTGTGCAAGGATGTGCAGCCTGCTCCACACAATGTGACCAACAGACTACGGAATGGAGGAGGGGTAGAGTTATAACCCCACTTCCTCCCCATCCCCTGTGTTAACTGCTTTGTTAATGAGCACACGGAGGGAGCAGTGTTGTGTTTCTCCAAGCACAGGGACTGCAGTTTTCCCTGGCTTTTGTGTGGGTGCACTTGGAGGTGAAGCTCCAGGCACTGTCTCCCCAAGCACACAGCCAGATAAGAACCAGCGACAGTCTGGCTCCATAAGTTTACAAGCACCCAAAGAAAAGGCAGTATTTAGCGTCTTGTGTTTCTCAAGACTGTACTTCACAGTAATGAGGAAATACAACATGGAAACTCAATTTCGTATAGAACAGTAAAATGTTCAGATGTGTCCATATGCTTTGCTATTGAGGTCAGATACTTGACAGCTTACTTCATGGCCTACGGTAGCACAGTCAGAGCCTTAAACTGCACCATTAGGTCTGATCCAAAGTCCAGCAAAGGCAATGAGAGAAGCAGCATGATCCAATGGATTGGGTGCTGAATTGAGACTGTGGAGACCAGTGTTCTAGTGTCAGTTCAGCCCCTGGTCTACCAGGTGACCTTGGGCAAATCTCTGTGCCTCAGTTTTCCCCATCTGTAAAATGGTATAATAATACTGACCTCCTTTGTGATCTACTGATGAAAAGCAATGTATCATTATTATTTTTTCCTGACTACAATGGACTATAAATCAGGCCCACTGCAAAATCCTTACTTATGTGAGGATGCCCATCTTCAACATGATTACTCACATGAATTTGGACCATTGAATGTGAGTACAAATGGGACTCTACCTTATTTACAGCACAAGTCTCTACAGTACTACTATTTATAGCCATTGTGTAAAATATTATTCAATCACCATTTAAACTGACAAAAAGCATGTTGTTGAAAAGCCCTACACACAGCAATCATCACAGCATCTGCCGAAGGAGGCTTTTAACTGAAACTGTGCTTCTTTGTGTGTCAATGCACAGAGCCTAGCCACCTCTGCTCCTCACAGTTAAAATTACAGCCATTGCTCTGTCAAATGAGCAGTTTTATGAGAGGTACTTAAGCTAATTTTTGACTCCAAGAATAATTAAGCCCAGCTGAGCTGACTAATTGAGAATTATGCTTTTGGTAGTATACTAGTTAATAAGAAGAAAATTCCCCTTAAAACTCATTTTTCTTCCATTTAATTTTAATATATTATTTCAATGAGTAAACCTAGCCTGATGCAAGTAGATCTTGAGTTCCAACATTGTGCTCCATGCTGCATAAAACTCAGAGGAAGGCAGTCTAATAGGAGCTTACAAACCCTAACTTAACTCTGCAGTGAAGACAAGCCCTAAAACTGCACAGATCCCTTTACAAAGCCTGTCCTTCCTAGGGTTTGCACAGGGGACAGGTTGGCCCAGTTTGAGTATCTGAATTGAATTTCCCCAAACCCTCACCAAATTCCCCCCACCATCCATTCTAATTCTAATATTTTGTTATTTTGATTTCCACTTCCATTTTATATCACTCCTTTAATTTAGACACATGCATTTGGTTTGATTTCTGATGATTACCCACAATTCCCACTGACTTCTGTTGGAGTTGTGAGTGTTCAACTCTTCTGAAAGTCAGGCCCATTTTGATCTATGCAGTTCTAACATTCACTGTCTTACCAGACATTTCTATTTGGTCTCATTTCCCTTGCAGTCAACAGCAAAACCCGACTAACTTCAGTGGAAAGAGGTTTAGGACCTTGGTTAGTTTTTTGTCTTTATTTCGTTTTGTTATATTCCTTAGTTTAGAAAAAATGATTAACTATTCTTAAAAGAGATTGCTTTGTATTGTGTCACTCTCAGGCATTTTACATAATTCAATTTAACTGCTACATTTATCGTAACTGTATAAGATCAATGCAAGTTTGCAATTTTAAAAGATTTCAAATTCGCAAGTTCAACAAATAAAAGGAAATAATTTTCACCCAATCCTTCATTAAACTGTGGAACTCAATGCCACAAAAGTGGTTAAGGCCAAAGACTTAGCATGATTCAAAAAGGGCTTAGACATTTAAATGGGTATCAGAAATAGCCAGAATTAGAAGACTTACTGCTAAAAAAAATTGGAAGGGACATTAAACCTGATGCTTCAGGCAGTATGGCAATATCTAACTGCTAGAGGTTAAAATGAGACCTGATTGGGGTCAGGGGCAGGTTATTCCACATCTGCCTACTGTGGGATTCTTACACCTTCTTCTGAAGCATCTGCTGGTGGCCACTGTCAAAGACTGGCTACTGGACAGATGTTTGATCTGAGCCAGTATAGCAATTCCTACGTTTAAAATATTTCCTTTTACATCAGTTATATGGGCTGTAACATGTGAATGTTTTAATCATCTTGATTGGTGTGATATTTATTTGTGTACATTTTGGTATGATTGTTGGAATTGTTACCATTTGAATTCTGCATTACAAAAATATTTGAGTGACAAAGAAAAAAACAGTGTAGTACCAGGTGTCAGGCTAATGTGATTGAAAATGCTGCAACATCCATACTTCAAATAAAAATACCTCCATGGAGGTGTCTAAACGGTACCTTAAATGTCTAAGCCCATGTATGGGCAGTCAAGTATTATGCTGCAAAAATGTCCTCCCATGTTTCTTAGTATCTCTTCCTTCCTCTCCCTTTCTCAACTCCAGCTCTTGGCTCCTTCTCGTCCTGTATAAATATCTGATAACACTGAATAGATAATGTATTTACATTCGTATACTCAAGGGTGAAATCCCAGCCCCACTGAAGTTTTGCCATTCAATTGGAAAGTTGTAATTGACTTTTATGGGATTTTACCCCAGAGACTGAAAAATTCTAGTTGTACTGGAATGCAGGAATGTCTATTATTATTTTTGCAGGAACTCACCCCCAATGAGCATGAGATGCCTGCAAAAAAGGTAGCATTTTAAAATTTCGGGTTTGTATTTGACTGTTTAAAAAAAAAGGAAAACACCTTTAGCTGTATTTTATATTGGATTTATTTATGATACAACAACCTTGCATTCTATAATACATTTACTTTGATTAATCCATTCATTATACCATACCACAGCAATACAAATAAACCAAAACAACCCATAATTATTAACAAAGGGGGCCCAATTTTCTTTTCAAGTATGGGTGCCTTCACTGATTTCCAAATCTTGCATTTGGATGATCAAATTGCCTAAGTGCTGATTTGTGCATCCAAGATGTGAGATTTAGATTTCTACGTTTGCAAACTGGCATGTAAAAAGGATCCATCTTGCCCAGTGATTATTAAAAAAACAAAAGGTGTTTTATTTTGATGTTCCACCTCAAAAAGGTCCTAGGAAAAACATTACCAAAATACAACAGCAGTCAGTCATAAAATGAAAGAGACACAAAATGAGTCATAACAGCCTCGTCCTAATTTCAGCTTGTTTGAAGAAACATTTGTGCATTTTGGGGCAGCTTGGTGATGAACACAAAGCTGTGACTGTGATAAGACTATAGAGCTGTTTTTAATTTACAAAAAAAAAGTGGAGTGACTAGAAATAAAAATATGGTACAAGCCACCACCTGAACTAAAGCTAATGTTACCACTAATGAAGATTTGGAACAAGCAGTCATTAGTTTTGTAAGATGACATTTATTAGTTATGATACTTCTACTGGTACCAGTTAAGCTCTAGGCAAATATTCTTTTCATGTTAAGTATGACAGGTGCTTCAAGAGGAATCTTAATCTGATACTCTCTGTGATTAAACACAATGCACAACACTAATAATGCTTAGTAATTTCTCATTTGAAAAAAAATCTAAGCAAACTGTTCCTTCCTTGAGCATCAACAATTTTGGGTGAAGTCTGGTAATCCATATTCAGACAACTAGGCTTTGATGAGTATGGATCAGACGCTTTGTAAGAAAATGATCATCCAGAGCAATGTGTGCCACACATCAACAATAAATACAAAGAAAGGTGAATGAGTGCTAGGTATATGTGTGGTCTGAAGGAAGAGAGGGGATGGGCTCAGAGGATCCAATGCTATGCGGTTCCTCCCATCCTCCACTCATCATCCCCCCCCATCAGTCTCCTCAGAGAATGTCAGTAGCATCCTCAATTTGGCTAGGTTCTAGTCTCAGGATGTGATTTTTAGTGCATGTCCACAAATCCCACCAATGCTAGCAGGCATTATATAGATGATTAAAAATCCCACGTGATCCCCTGCCCCCCAGTTTCTAAAACCAACAGTGTTCCGCTTCAGATTATTGTATGGAAAAAAACTATCAGAAGAACTCTCTTGCATTTAAATAGCTATTGCTAATACAATCTTTGTGACTTCTGGCTAATGAATATTTTACATGAGGGCAGAAGTCATCCAAACTGGGACTTGAGACAAGATCTGGTTCTTTGGGAAAGAGGAGACAGAAGAAAATTGCATATTCTGCAACTTTGCCATTATCTGCAGAATCAAAGTTTTTACTTCGTTAATTGTTTTTAAAATTGCCTAGGTGTTTACACTGAAGAGGGGTTTTGCAACATAAACCAGTGCACAGATACCTTGTTCTCCTAGCCTTGCAGAAAATAGTCGCCAAACAATATTTCTGGGCACCACATTTTTAAAAGAGAGAGAGAAATTCAATAGTTCATAGTTTCCTACAAAGATGAAAATCTAGAATTATAACAAAAGATGTAGAGACGCAGCCATGTTCAGTCAAGAGAAAAGATGACGGAAAGGAGACATACAGCAAGAACTAAAAAGAAATAAAATGATGTTATAAAGTGGACAGGGACCAATTATGCTCATTAGTCAGTGAGGACAGAACAAGAAATGATGAGGTTAAGATATACCAGGGAAAACTTAGGCAAAATATTAGGAAAAACTTTGGAACTTTAAGAACAGCCAGGTAGTAAAATGAGCTAACAGTGGAAAGCCTTTGTGCACCAGAAAGGCTAAAAAAGATTTCCATTTCGTAGTGATGAATTTGGAATGAGTAAATCTACCCTAAACTGAAGCCAGGAGATCAGCTGGTTCTGGACTAAATATAAGGTCTTTGCTCTGCATTGAACTGTTACAGGGAAAAAAGACAGACTCCTTGCCTCACCCAGCCAGGATGTCCTATAACAGGGCAGCAGCCATTACTACAGGTATGAAATAGAACAGTGGAAACAGACTGCTGCTCCTTTTCTCCATTTTAGTCCAGTGGATCTGGGCCTTAACTACAGCTGGTTTGGAATTTTTCAACAAAGCAATTTTTAGTTGGAAAATGCCGATTCATCAAACCTGTAAATTTTTCCTGCAAAAGGGGCAGTTTTGATTAAACTTATTTTTTTTTAATATATGTCCTTCATCTCCTTTGTAGGACATAACTATCAGCACGTAGAGCTGTGCATGAGAAAGACAGAGAGGGATTATACATTAACATTAACATTACTTTAACACCACCGTTACTATGGGACTATTCTCCAGGAAGATAAACTTTGAGGGGAAATGGTAGTTATTGTGATCAAGGCAGAGAAACAGCTGGTAGCTGGTATGTGATCTGATTAAAGAAAAGTGACAGTGGGAAAATAGGATGGATCACACGAAAAGGATAAGCTACAGATAACAGATAACAGAATACTGAAGATTCCAGAGATGATTAAGAAGGGGCGATTCAGAACACAGCTTTGTCAGAGGGCTAGCTGAACACCTGGTGTTCAAAATGTAACAGAAAATGCCAAGTGATTCAGTCAGTCACCTGCCCTTGAAAAGGCAGATTTGCTGTGTTGCAGCAGGGAAAGTTGACACTCCCTCAAAACAAAAAAATTATTGCGACAAATGGATGGGAAAAAGAAATGTATTCACAAAAAAAAAATCAAGAAAATCTCCTTACAAATTACAGGACTAAATCTTCTTAAGAGGAGATGAAGGAGTACAGCTTTTGTGAAGATCCTATTGAAACACTGAACTTTGCTGGGAATATTCCCTTTTCTATTCAGCAAGATTTCAGGGTCACTTTGACATTTTTGGATCACCAGAAGGAGCAGAGAAATTTATTCCTTCAAAGACTGTCAGTGGAATCAGTTATCCATGATCAAGACAGAAGAGAGAATCTTTGAAATACTGGAAAGCGACGTGCCAGATGATTTATATTTATTTTTGTTTTGGAGAGTTCAATGTGACTAGGTCAAGAGTATGTGCTTGGCTCTAAATTGACGAAGACCATATAGGTATCCAGACATATACTAGATGGATAGAGCTGGGTGAATGCTGCAAAGAAATATTCACAAACATTTACTCAGGACAACCTCACACACCATTTAGAAAATATTTCCAACCATTAATAGTCATTTTCTGTGAGCATTTTTGTTGGTGAGAAAGTGTTGCATGTTCATACAAATATCTATTTACCAGGGACCAGATCATGACCCATATTGTAGGCTCACGAAGGTTAGTAAAAAGGAATAAATTACCCCTTTTATTCCCTGGGCTTGTAATCTGTACCGCAGCCTGGAGTGGAGAGCAGTCATGAGTAGAACACTTCACAGGGTGACCATATATCCTTATAATTAATACGGAACACCTGGTAAAATTACTCGTATTCAAGTGAGTTCAACTGCAATCAAGCAGAACTATGCAGTACAAACATTCAGTTGACTGAGCCCCTGTTAAAAAAAATATTGAGTAATTGGATTCTTTTTATATTCCTTCTTATCGTTAAGGCTTTAGGGTTCACATGGGGAGAGGTGACACACACACACTCCCATACACCTCTCTCACACGGGGGGCTGACTGACCGACCTGACCCTTCTTGTCCGGTGCTCTCTGCTCCCCAGGCCTGGCTGGGCCCCCAGGGATGGACCCATCTCTCCTGGTACCTGGTACCACGTGTTCACAAGGCAACACATGGGGGGGATTGAGAGTCATATACCCCCCTCCCCAGATTTCTGCAGGGCTCATACCAGAATGTGGCCAGCAGTATCCTTTCGGCACTGTGTGGGAGGAAAGGGATGGAGCGGCAGGGAGGCGGAAGGGATGACGTGGTCTGTGTCTTTGCTGAGCTCATCTCTTCTCCCTCCTTCCTCCCACCCCATCCCCTGTGGCTGGAAACAGCTTGTCCCTTCCTGCCTGCAATGTCGAAAGGCAGGTAACACCTGCAAGCTGCTGCTGGCCATCTACATAACCCAGCCAACTCCTGTCCCTTGGCTACAGCATGGGCAGGAAGGGGTTAAGCCCTCAGGATGCATTGTGCACCAGGGCCCAGGGAACCTGACTGCAGGGGCTTCAGCGAACCCAGCCAGAGAGGTGGCTCAGCAGGGGAGGGTGCCTGGAGGACAAGACAGAGCAGCCCCATGCTCCCTGGGGGCAGGACCCAGGGTGTGGGGTGGGGTGAAGAGGGTGCTAAGCCCCTCCCTCGGGGGCTGCTGCGGAGCCTGCAGGGTTGGGGCGTGAACAGTCTGGAAATTGCTTTCTCCCCTCCACCACCACTCCAGAGTTTAGCTGAGGGGCGGAGAGGCTTCCCCATGCCAGTACTGTGTGGGGCTTTGGTACATGCAGGGCTCGGCTCCTCCTGGCCAGCATCCCAGGCCGGAGTGTCTTGGGCTTTTCCGTAGCACTAGCCCAGTCAGACGCAGTGGGAGAAGGAAGGAGCCAGCCAACCAGGATGTTGGTGAGCTCAGCGCTCCGACCAGGGGCTGGTTCTCCGTACAGTATTGGGAGCGGGACATGCCCCACTGAGGGGGAGGGGATATGGAGAAGCAGCAGGGCTGGGGGGGAGCAAAAGGGGCAAAGCCGGGAGAGGACAGCGAGAGGGGGAGCATGTAAAGGGCCGATGGATGGCCAACAGAGGCAACACGTAACCAGCCGCTGCCTGGCACCTGCCTGCACTCACCAGCCACTGCAGCTCGCAGCACACAGTCAGTGCTGCTGGAAACGAGACGGGGGTGGGCCCTGCTGGCCGAGAGCCGGCACGCAGCGGGGGCTGCACTGACGAACCAGCAGGGGGAGCGGCCGGTCCCATGTGCTCCATCTTCGCCCCACCACCAGCCTTGCACACCCACCTCCTTGTCAGCCACCGGTGGGGTGTCTGGTGAGCAGGGATCCGGCCAGCAGCAGGAACCATCAGTACTGATGGTGGCAGGGGAGACAGAGAATACAGGATAATTTGCCCGTTTTTAAGAAAAAGTCAGGACACTTGCAGGAGGGCTTAAATACAGGACTGTCCCTGTAAAAACGGGACGTCTGGTCACCCTAACACTTGACCTTGCTTGCAGAAGTGGATGGGAGACTGGGAGGTAGGGGACTAGACGAAGCCGTAATCTGACTCCTAAAAACACCAGTGAGTGCTTTTTTGCTGTTCTGCAGAGAGGGAAGTAAGCTGTACCAGCAATAGGGCTGGAGAGCCTACTCCATCCCTGGAGCAAGGAAGAAACTGGCACCAACTTGTGACTATGAGTGGCACGCATCACTCTAAGTCACACCCATATACTCTGGGAAAGTGCAGCAACATGGTGCCCTTTACTCAAGGTGGATTGTAAGATTACAATCTAGTCCATGAGAAATATTTGTTCCAGAAGAATTTGACAACCATTTTCAAAACTCCTTGGTGTTAATCAGTTAGGGAGCAAAACCAACACCATGTGACCTAGCTGACCAATCACACAACACAAACAGACAGCAAACATCCAATAACAGCATAGAGCACTCAGTTTTCTAACTGCTTTTTTTTTGTTTACAAAATATTTATTCAGCAATGGAGGACAGTGGGAAAAAAGAAGGATAATGGGAGCTGATATAGTATTATTTATCATTTGTAGCCACAGCAAGAAATTAGTATCCACAGTACCAGCCAACATATCTAACAGCAGCCTGATGCTTCTAGGAGCTATGCTGGGAGCAAAGACTGTGGGGCCCAGAAAGGAAAAGCTTTACAAAATCTTTAACATTCTCTAATCGTGTTTACCTTCTACCTCCTACTAAACTGCTACCCCTTCTCGAGGGATTCAATGCCCCACCCCTAACCCAGCAATGCACTTAAGCATGTGCTTAGTTTAATGGAGATTTTAAGAAGAAAATGATGGTATACTTCTTTCAATAATTGTTCACACAGATTATAAAATATATTTCCTTTTGATTTAGTTTCATCTTGTCCTATATTACTTCACATTTCCTAACGGCACTATAGTGACATCAGGTATGTAAGTATGAAAACTAAAGTTAGACCATGTTTCATATAAATGCTCTAGTGATTCATGATCTATAGGCATCTTGCAGTATAAAAAGAAGTGGAGGCAAGCATGCCTGGCTTCAGGAAGTTCCCAGGGAACTACAATCACCTTATCTTCAGGAGGTGTAAGTTCTATTGATGGACTTCAATGCTGACAAAGCAGTGAAATACCATGAGGTTATCAGTCTGTTTTGTCCTTTGGCCATTAGAGTGAATATTAAACACCTCATAATGACATCAGTTAAAATTTGTATGTAATAACGTTGCTATCTTAGGCAACATTCCTTACATTCATTAATACAAACAAGGATTGTCTAGCATTAGTAATGAAAGTAAGATGCTGCAAGACAGCTGCCTTATTTGGCTTATATGGCCCTTTCTGGCTTTTTCCCACACATACTAAAGGTCTTAGATTCGTTAGTCTATAAAGTGCTTTGAGATCCTATGTACAGAAAAACTATGGAAAATTAAATGACTTGTGTATGCGTTTTTTGTTTTGTTTATTTTGTTAGTTCACGATATAGCTTTGCAAGTTTCATCCCTCTGAATTTCTCAGTTTACTTGTCTTGAGGGTTTAATGCCAAAACTATTGTAGAATAGAGATTCTAAAACAGACATCTAATAAACCCAATTACCTTTTCAAAAACAGATGATGACTTTGGGGATATCTGATGCCTTACCCTTTACATACTACAAATCAGCAAAAAGACCTGGAGGGTAATTATCTTCTACCTGTCCATTTATCAAATAGACAAGTAACAAACTGATGACTTTTAGAGTACAGTCATCAAATAGATTTCATGATTACCCTAACCCAATTAAGAAGAAATAAAACAATGCATCATAAACTAATTAAAGGGACACCATCAACCTAAAAATCTTAGGCCCCAGTCCCTTGGCTACAGTTGAGTAACTCAGGAAGATTAGCAATACAAAGATGTCATTTAGCCATCATTGTGTTTCTGGACCAACTATGTGCTTCACTGATCCATAGAGTAAATTAGAGCAGTAATTAGTGTATCTTCAGAAATTCCTACTTGCACAAACCAATCAAATAAAGAGGTTGTGCATTAGGGTATGTCTACACTGTCAAGTTGTTGACAAAACTTTTGTCTTTCATGGGTACTTTAAAAAGCCCCCCCGCGAAAGACAAAAGTTTTGCCAATGCAAGTGGCAGTGGGGCTAATGCCACTTGTGGGGCTGGAAATATTTTGTCAGCAAAAGTGCCGACAAAGTACTGACAAAGAGCGTTTACACACGCTGACTTTTAGCGACAAGGCTGTGTCAACACAGCCTTGTCGCTAAAAGCTGCGTAGTGTAGACAACCCCTCAATATCACGAGGATGGAAGGAAGGAAGGAAGGAAGGAAGGAAGGAAGGAAGGATAAACTCACTAGGGCCAAAAGGATACTTTCAAATACGGAAATCATGACCAAATAGTACAGAATGACCCACACACAGGAGGTATATTAAGTGAGGCGCAATTGGAAATAAAGGGCTAGAATCTGCCCTGTGGGCTATGAAGAGCGCTGGAGGGGACTACCTGACACTTGGAGTTCCACAAAGAATTGATCTGGACATGTCAGTGAATAAGGACAGATGCAGGAATAGATTTTAAGTGACACGCCACAACTTTATTAAACTTAACACAGTTAAGCCTGCCTACCCTGTCATCCAGATTTTCACATACCAGGCATTTCAAATGGTTCGAAGAGGGGGTTACATATAAACCATACAGGATACCACTAGGACTCAGCTCACTCTTCTGAATCCTCCCACCTCCTAGGAGGTAAGTGGGCACAAAGATTACTAAAAGGGATGGGGGTGGGACTTGGTCTGCAAAGGCTACAAGGTCTCCCCTTATCCAATGGGCACAATGTCCATCAACAGATTCATAGGTATTTTACTTCTAGGAATTGGCCCTTTTAGCCTATTTACCACACTGGAAATTGGCCAAAAGTTGTAACAAATGAACATCCCTACCAAGGACTACCACTAGCTACTAAGCCCCACTTCCATTTAATCTCACTGTGCCTGCAGGATGGTGCAAGGAAGGCAAAAATCTATTTGGCCCCAATGGGAAGGAAAAAAATCTTCCTGATGCCCATACTAGCAATTGATTAGACCTGCAGCATCTGCAAAACAGAGCTCTAAAACTACAGCTACAGGGAAAGGGAGTGAGGCTGCTGAAATGGAGCAAGAAGAGACTCCTCTGCCCAAGGCTAGGATTTAAGTTAATGAAAGGGAGGGTAAGAGACCAATCAGCTCCCCTCCTGCTTTGGCTGACCAATGGGTGGATAGAACCTCTGGAGGAGGAGGGGCCACCTCTGCATTCCACCAGAGAGTTGCTCTCCTCCCCACTTCTACTGGGCTGTCCCAATCGCCACCAGTCCCATCAAGTTTTCCATCCGTGGAGGTGAGTGGGTGGCACTCTCATTAAGACAGAATTGTTTTTAAGAACTCCCAGGCACTGCACACTGGAGTGGTTGCTACACCACTCTTGATGTGGATGTAGCATACAGCCCTTCATACCTGCTCCACAGGCAAGGTACAGACAGGACAAATGGTGGCCCTTTTCTCTCCCTGTCAAGCACTCTTAGGGGCAGTTATTAGAAGTAAGAACTATGATATCTGTCAGACCCTGTGTGGGGCAGATGAGCAAACACCTTTCACCCTCTCTCCCCATTTTTGCTTCTATGATTAGGCTAACCAGAATCTGCCCCCAAAAAAGCAAAGAGAAATTTGTAGATGAAGCATCCAATGATACTGAGAGAAGTAATAAGAAATTATTTAAACAGAACATATGGGAATAAAGGAAGGTAACATGTATGTTTATGCAGCTTGTCGGTCCACCAAGTGATAAAGGAGGAAATGCAAGATGACAGCAAAGCTAACATACTAGTATGCAGAAGGGAATAGGGATACCACCATCTTAACAGGAAATCTCAAGGTGGCACCAGAGGCAAAAGTGTATGGAGCAACTTAAGTGCAGGAAAACCACAGGGCTGGATGGTACTCATCCAAGGGTCTGAATGAAGAATCTAAATGATAGGCAGCAAAGCTAGCAATAAAGCTAATATATCCCTAGGAACAGATATCTTCATGAAAAATGGAAAGTTACCACTGGGGTGACAATCTTCAAAAACAATAGTAAATCTGTGCCTCACTTCAATATCAAATAATTTGACTCAGGGATCAATCCGTCTTTGTGCTCATTACTGCCTGGTCCACTGCCTACTGAAATAATGGGAGTCTCCCAGCTAACTTTAATCGTCATTGCATCAGGCCTGAAAGTCAAAAGAAGTTCTGCACCTGTAGGAGCAAATCCTCAGACTCTAGTTAAAGGCAGAATAATACAATATTTAGATAAATATAGATTGCTAAAGCAAGGCCAGCATAGCTTTATAAAGGTGAATGATGCTCCGTAACCTGTTCTTTCACAGAGTTAATAAAACAGTAAACAAAATTGAGA
This sequence comes from Natator depressus, assembly GCF_965152275.1. Classification (NCBI taxonomy): domain Eukaryota; kingdom Metazoa; phylum Chordata; order Testudines; family Cheloniidae; genus Natator; species Natator depressus. Next base: position 181,915,940 of record NC_134236.1, on the reverse strand, counting down.
CTGTAGGTACATAGACCTTTGAGAATAATGGGAAGCACAATTAATTTTAGATTAAAGGCAATGGAATGAACATTAAGAATAATCATCTAAGCCTCTCATATTTGCCAGTATGCTTCGAATTTGCAAGATTCTGTCTAGAAGCCATTATTGATGGAGCTATCTGTGCAATGAGTAGAAATAGTTAAAAAAGGCAAATAGGATGCTGGTATATATGAGAACAGAAGTAAAATAATATATAAAATAGTCATTATATAAAACAATGATGCACCTGTCTGTGTTCAAATGGTCTCACTTCAAGGTGATATTTCAAACTGGGATAAAAATTGAGTTAAGCCCAGATATATATGCTGCATGTTGCCTGCTAACCAGCATGGGCAAAGCATTTAGCACAGAAATGCAGTAAATGTTAACCCTTTAAAGTCTCTTTTCACCCACTGTGAAATGTTCCTGGTGCTTCCTACATTGAGGAAGATATTCAAGAAAGCATCATTGCAACTGCACAAGAACCAAATGTCCATCCTGAAAGCACATATTTTCTGGAGATGGTGCTTACTGCCATGAATCATGTCTTTGAAGTCAATTGGAAAGCTCATGGTGCTGCTTACAGGATTGGACTCCCCACTAACAGTAACAAGACAGATTGCATAATTCTGTGCCATCTTCAGCCAACCATGAGAATTTCACAGAGGGGAAAAATGCCTTGGAAAAGAGAATTAGATCTTATGTCTATGTTGAATGCCCTCATAGCCTGGCTAGTGTGAGGATTCATCATAGAAATCTGTGCTTAACTTTAACTATCCATTTCCCATTACAGAAAAGATATACAGTCCTAGAGCCTTAAAATTCCAGAGAACCCTGCAGATAGATAATCTTTTTGTTATAGGAACTCAGCATTATTCAATGGAATTCACCCCACAGAACAGGCAACCTCTTGGAAGAGAAGCAGGGGCGGCAGAGTGGGTCCAAGTCCTGCCCCTCCCCCACACCTGTCTTGTAAGCCAATATAATTTTTTTAAAATAATGTAAAAATGTGAGGACTCTGGGGTGGGGCTGGGGATGGGAGGTTTGGGATGTGGGAGGGGCTCAGGCAGAGGATTGGAGTGCAGGGATGAGGGCTGCAGGGTGGGGTTGGGGATGAGGGGTTCATGGTGCAGGAGGGGGCTCAGGGCTGGTGCAGAGGGTTGGGATGTGGGGGATGAGGGCTCTGTCTGGGGGTGCGGGCTCTGGGGTTAGGCAGGGCCGGGGATGAGGTGTTTGGGGTGCAGGCAGGCTGCCCCCGGCTGGGGCCAGAGTGGAGGACTCCCCCTAGCCCTCTCCCTACCGGCAGCCGTGAGCTCCGGGGGAGGGGCCCCCTTCTCTCCCCTAGCAGCACACTCACCTTGTACCACTGTCACTGCACATGCTCCTAGGGCCCCTCTTAGGTCCAGGAAACTCCCTCACCTCCTCTCTGGTGGGTGCAGGGGAGGGCTGCCATCATGTGTGCACCTCCTCCTCTCACTGTAGCCTTGCTGAGGGTGGGGGATGGGACTGCCCCTTGCCCAGCATGGGGCAGGAGAGGTGACTGCAGGCGGTGGGCGGGCCCTGTGCTGGTGGAGTGTGCCTCCGGAAAAGGGAAGGCTCCGTCCATCCGAGGTCCACCTGCCCTGGCACTAGTGGTTGGGGGGCACTAGGACCCTGCGATGGCAGTTGATGCCGGGAGCCGGCAGAGCGGAGTGCAGCACCGAGCTGCAAGGGGTAGCCGCCTGCTGCCCAGGGCACAGGGAGGGATGTTAGCGGGAGGCGTGCAGGGGTGGCAGGCAGGGCCAGAGGAGGACCCGGCCCCAAAAATTGGTGGAGCCGGGCCCCCAGGCCCTTAATATTGCTGGAGCACCACAGGTCCATATAACTCGCCACCCCTGAAGAGAAGTGAAATTTTAGGGCTCTAGGTGTATAACCCAAAAATGAAAAGTTCATGAGAAGAGCAATTAAATGTTTGGGGACCCAGTGGACACTGCATACAAACAAGGCTTACCATCCTCTAAATATCCCTCTCCGACTCTGGTCTCTGTGGTCTCCATTTGTCCAACCACCCACCCACTTCCATAGGCTATTAGCCTTGACATCTGAGTATCATCTTCTGTGCTGTCTCCCCATAAGCAGAACCCTTTTCCCAACTCTATTCATCAAGCCTGCACTCTCTATTCCTTTATGTTCTCCTTTTTAACAAAAAACAAAACACAACAAAACTAAAAACACTTATTCCCAAAGGCATATAAGCTTTAGTTCTCCTCAAACTGAAGTGTTAATAAAAACAGTCAGAAATGTACAGAAAACTCCCAAAACCCACCTCTAAAACTTACAGAAATAAAAAAGTCCCAGCTAAATTTCATTGCTGAATCACTCTGTTTTTTTTCTGTCCAGATTTTAAATGCTTTGGGTCAGAGACTTTGCCTTCTTACAAGTCTAGATCCTCAGCTGGTGTAACTTGGTGTCCTAGCTCTATTGACATCAGTGGAGAAATGCTGTTTTACACCAGCTGAAGATCTAGCCCATGGTGTATATAGTGCTGTTAAGAGCAGGAGGAACATAGCAGTCAGCAGTTTATTGTGTTTACACTGACAGGAACCAAGACAGGAAGATTTAATTCTTAAGGTCGATGGCCTCCAGCAAGAACTGAAGCAGAAACATTTTTTTAAAAATAGTAGATTTTGTCAGTCATGAGCTTTACGGATAAAATTGCTTCAAAGCCAATTGTGTTATGCTAGATCAGATCTAAGTTGTCAAATTTTTCTCTCTACAAGATCAGCATATTGTTCTTCAGCCTCTAATAAACAGACTTGTGAACATATTCTTGTATATACCAGGTCATATGGGCCACTATAGCCCTGCTGTCAATTGTTCGAATTGTGTGGCAGTTTTGTGATGTGGACAAATATTTATTAAGAGCGAGGCTGAACATATCAAACTCTTTCAACTTGTGACCTACTGTAAACTCATTTAACCTAAATGCCTGTCCAGGGTTTAAAGAATGTTGAACTTAAATACTACACTATCCATTCTCTCCAAATAAACCCTTTTAATGTTAGGTGGGTGGGCGAGAAGGAGGGAGAGAGAGTCTCAGCTGGAGTAAACTGGCATGGCTCTAGCGTCTTTTACATCAGTTTACACCAGCTGCGGATCTGGCCCAAAGTCCACATCTACTGTGCATCTGTGGTTTTCCACCTTCTTGACAAACAGCTGCAATTTTTAAAATCCTTAAGGTTCAAATATCAGGACCATATGTTTGTGAATACAATAAAGCACAAAGTAGAAAACATTTATCTAAGACATTTTATAGTTTCTTTACTTTTTTGTGCTATTGATAACATTACTTTTCTCCCTATAGCAGTGACAGTATTAAAGAGGGTGCCACAGCTCTGAGCATATTTATTATTCAGTGTTTGCATGCACAGTCTTCTAAAGCATTACAGATTAGGAATGTATTATTAAATACAAAACTGAACATACTTCATTCTTAATCCATTTATATGTAACACATTTATTAGTTAGGCTACTCATTACCACTTTCTAACATTCATAACCACAGTACATAGTCTTACATGCATTTCACAAAGCAACAATCAGAATTAAATTATGTTGGAATTCTCTGATGCAAACTTGCACATTTTCACTTGAGAAGAAAAAAACAAACAATATTTTCCTTAGCAACTATTACAAGCCTAACCCTGAATACCCTCATTCTTTTTTTCTTCTTTCAAAATAAGTATTTAATTTCAATTAATAGACTAATATCTCATCACACAAGGAGAAAACACAGTCACTCGTGCTGAGCAACATGCTCAAAAAGGAACTAAAGGTTAACTTTACATGTTGCATTCTATAGAAGTCGATTTCTTTCAGACTAGGCTCCTTTTTGTTGCCTAGTAATGTTTACAGCTACAGTATTTAAATGTCCTTTTCAGTAACACTGATGTTATTACTGGAGAAATTTTCTTCTTACCAGTTCATATGAATATGGCATAACAAAGTTCCTGTCTTTATTAGATGATAGACTTTTTGACCTGATTCAGAAACATGATAAATAATCAATTTCAACTAAATATTATTAGCACATTTGGAGAGACATCAAAGATTTTTTTGTCAGCGTAAGACTAAACTGTATAAGATGTAGACAGCCAAATGTCATATAACATTCATCACTTGCAAGGTAACTGACTTCTTCTGAACTCACTCAGGCAGAAAATGAACAGCTGCCAATGTTGATCAGAGAGAAGCAATATGCTGCTTCCAGGAATGAAATTCCCTTTTGTTTTCTTTTTTTTTTAGTTAAAACTGTATTCCTTGTACACAGAATAGGAAGGGTGGGCTTGTGGCTAGAAAAAAGGACTTGGAGTCGGACTCTTCGGTTCTAGTGCCAGGTATGCCACAGGTTGTCCAACATACTAGGGAAGCCTCTCTGTGTCTCAGTTACCACATTGTAAAATGACGATTATGATACTTACTCAATTCAAAGAGTTTTTTTTCATGAAACTTAATTCATTAATGTTTATAATGAATACTGAAATCCTTGGATAGAAGATACAATATGAGTACAAAATATTATTATTTCATTTACTGAGATAACAGAAACAGCAAAATTCATCAAAATTCTCATGAGGAAACTAAGTGGTCATGGGATGTCATTGGACTATCGTATCTGTTATCTGCAGCAAAGTGTTTTAGGTAGGGCAGAATGGAAAAAGTTCTCATCACTAGTAAAACCATCAAAAATAACACTTTCACTTTTCTGACCCTCATGTTTCTTGTTAATCAAATGCTAATATTTTGTTTATTTTCAGGAAAACACTTTTCTGCAGGTGAAAAGTTTCCATTTGCTGAAGGGAATAAAAAGCTGCATCTTCTGCAAAACTGCAATACCTTTTCACAAAAGTGACTATAGAATTTCCAGTCTGGGAAAATTCCTTACCTTTTTGGTATTACTATGCTGCATTCACCCTCATTCAAATTTTCAAACTCTGGTGAAAATCTCTAAGTCTACTGACAAATATTGGTGAAATGAAAGTTTGTATTTCCAATCTTATGTAATTAAAGGAGTTAATTTAGAGGCTTGGGGTCAAAATATCCTCAAAACATGATGCATGTTATAATTTATGCAAACATTAGCTCAATAGTGTGTTCTATGTTACATTCTCCAGGATGTACCAAGCTTGGGCACTGTACTTATTAAATATTATTAAGGGGTAACATCAAAGCACATCATACCATTTATTGCTCAGGAAAAGGTACAGTGCCTTATATAGCTAATTCCTAATGTTAATAGTTTGTGTTACTCTATTTGTGCACTGTTTGTACACACAGCTTGAAGGGCTAATTTCAACCCTGGTCAATTCCATTGACTTCAGTGAAATTACACAAGGGTTGAATTTAGACCAATATGCCTTCTGTTTTATTTGTTTACAAATATCAAGGCAATAAATCCACCATATGGATTAATCGCTTGTCAGATCTATATAAATACGACATTCCTTTTAACTTTATTTTTAGAAGCATTAAAACATTTTTAAAACCAGTTCCTTTTTCTGTTCATATAATTTTGGCTAGATCAATGATTTTAAAATTTGCTGAGGAGCCAGTTGAGTTTAATGGGGTTACAGTGAGGATGAATATGGTCCAAAGTATAAGCAGCTGTCAGTAAAATTTTAGCTTGGTCATGAAGCTAAACCTCTGAACCATAAGCATCTTGAATAATAAGTCCATAATATATACTAAAGGTAACAAGATTGATTTATGCAGGCCAAATCACTATTTAATTTCTGAACATGTACCTACCTAGCATTCTAGCCTTGGTAACACTAAAATTCTGAATAAATAATGTAGATCAATTTTTCCCCTCATTTACACTAGTGCAGCCCCACTGAAGGTCTATTGAAGCCAATGGAGGGTTGCACCTGTGCAAGGGCTTGTCTATACATGGAAATTGACTGGGAAAAATGCACTAAGCACTCAAGAATAAATTGACATTTATTGTAGAATAGTGTCTACAGACAGGGAGCTATTCCAGAACAGCTATTCTGGCCAATTTTGCTACACACACCAGCCCTAAGAAAGAAGAGAATCAGATTTAAAGAGTGTCTAGCATTTTAGATTGGCACGTTCATAGAGTCACAGAAGATTAGGGTTGGAAAAGACCTCAGGAGGTCACTTAGTCCAACCCCCTGCTCAAAGCATGACCAACCCCAACTAAATCATCCCAGCCAGGGCTTTATCAAGCTAGGCTTAAAAACCTCTACAGATGGAGATTCCACCACCTCCCTAGGTAACCCATTCCAGTGTTTCACCGCCTTCCTAGTAAAATAGTGTTTCCTAATATCCAACCTAGACCTCCCCCACTGCGACTTGAGACCATTGCTTCTTGTTCTGTCATCTGCCACCATGGAGAACAGCCTAACTCCATCCTCTTTGGCACCCCCCTTCAGGTAATTGAAGGCTGCTATAAAATCCCCCCTAACTTTTCTTTCCTGCAGGCTAAAAAAGCACAGTTCCCTCAGCCTCTCCTCATAACTCATGTGCCCCAGCCTCCTAACAATTTTTGTTGCCCTCCGCTGGACTCGCTCCAATTTGTCCACATCCTTTCTGTAGTGGGGGGCCCAAAACTGGACACAATACTCCAGATTTGGCCTCACCAGTGCCAAATAGAGTGGAATAATCACTTCCCTTGATCTGCTAATAATGTTCCGACTAATGCAGCCCAATATGCCATTAGCCTTCTTGGAAACAACGGCACACTGATGACTTATATCCAGCTTCTCGTCCACTGTAATCCTAGGTCCGTTTCTGCAGAATTGCCGCTTAGCCAATTGGTCCCCAGCCTGTAGCAGTGCATGGGATTCTTCTATCCTAAATGCAGGACTCTGCGCTTGTCCTTGTTGAACCTCATCAGATTTCTTTTGGTCCAATCCTCCAATTTGTCTAGGTCACTCTGGACCCTATCCCTACCCTCCAGCGTATCTAGCTCTTCCCCCATCTTAGTGTCATCCATGAACTTGCTGAGGGTGCAATCCATCCCATCATCCAGATAATTAATGAAGATGTTGAACAAAACCAGCCCCAGGACCAACCCCTGGGACACTCCGCTTGACACTGGCTGCCAACTAGACATCGAACCGTTGATCACTATCCATTGAACCCAACAATCTAGTCCGCTTTCTATTCGCCTTATAGTCCATTCATCCAATCTATACCTTTTTAACTCACTGGCAAGAACACTGTGGTAGCCCATATCAAAAGCTTTGCTAAAGTCAAGGTATATCACTTCCAGCGCATTCACCATATCCACAGAGCCAGTTATCTCATCGTAGAAGGCAGTCAGGTTGGTCAGGCATGACTCGCCCTTGGTGAATCCATGTGGACTGCTCCTGTTCACCTTCCTCTCTTCCAAGTGCTTCAAAATGGATTCCTTTAGGACCTGCTCCATGATTTTTTCAGGGATTGAGGTGAGGCTGACCAGTCTGTAGTTCCCAGGATTCTCCTTCTTCCCTTTTTTAAAGTTGGGCACTATATTTGCCTTTTTCTAATCATTTGGCACCTCCCCTGATCCCCACAAGTTTTCAAAGACAGTGGCCAGTGGCTCTGCAATCAGAAGGTTCCTGATTGTTCTGGAACCTTCCCTGTTACCTTACCCAGGGAAAAGGGACCTACTTAACCTGGGGCTAATATATCTGCCTTCAGTTACTTTCCTGTAGCCATCCAGCCCGACCCTGTCACAGTGGGTACATGGGCATGGGGCTGCTTTCAGCCCCACCCCACCCCCAGGCAGGTGGAGGGTTGGCGGCTCCCGGCCTGCTCCAGCTTTTGGCTTGGCCAGGGCCAGGGCCTTGAGGGGGAAGATGAGGGTAGGAGAGGGGCCACAGCGGGGGCAGGGGCCCCTGGTCCCTGGTCCTCCCACCTTTGGGAAGGCTCCACCACTCCTGCATTCAGTGTAGTTACTCCAGATTTACAACAGTGTAAGAGCGCAGAACTGGCATTTAATCTATCGTAGTTATATCAACATGGCCTCTTTTAGGAATTTAGTGATGACTGGATGGCTGTACTGAGACTCTTTCCAGCAGCACCTGATATTCAGGCTTGCAAATTGTACCTCAGGTTACTTGATGCTCAGGCCTACTGGCAAACTGTTTTGTAGGGATTGTCTTATACTGGAGGATTCCTGTGCTTCATTTTCTATTCTATATACAAATGCTGAATCCAAACTGATATCAGGTTTTGACATCAGAATTTTTTCTGTCCCCTTAGATACTGGCAGCATGTCAATCATTTGTCCAGAATATTCCTGGCTCTCCAAAAATCTTTTTGAGACAGCCCAACTATTACATTTATGAAGAATGGTGTTGGATGGCAAATAAGTCCCTCTTACCTCAGGTTTGGTCTAGTCAGGAAATTTACCTGCCCTCATAGATATTAAGGTCAGAAGGGACCATTATGATCATCTAGTCTGACCTCCTGCACAATGCAGGCCTCAAAATCTCACCCACCCACTCCTCCAATTACCCTCTCATCTATGTCTGAAGTATTGAAGTCCTCAAATCATGGTTTAAAGACTTCAAGGAGCAGAGAATCCTCCAGGAAGTGACCCGTGCCCCATGCTGCAGAGGAAGGTGAAAAACCCCCACGGCCTCTTCCAATCTACCCTGGAGGAAAATTCCTTCCCGACCCCAAATATGGTGATGAACTGAACCCTGAGCATGTGGGCAAGATTCACCTGCCAGATACCCAGGAAAGAATTCTCTGTAGTAACTCAGATCCCACCCCATCTAACATCCCATCACAGGCCATTGGGCCTATTTACCATGAATAGTTAAAGATCAATTAATTGCCAAAATCATGTTATCCCATCATACCATCTCCTCCATAAACTTATCGAGCTTAATCTTAACGCCAGATAGGTCTTTTGCCCCCACTGCTTCCCTTGGAAGGCTATTCCAAAACTTCACTCCTCTGATGGTTAGAAACCTTAATCTAATTTCAAGTCTAAACTTCCTGATGGCCAATTTATATCCATTTGTTCTTGTGTCCACACAGATACTGAGCTGAAATAATTCCTCTCCCTCCCTGGTATTTATCCCTCTGATATATTTATAGAGAGCAATCATATCTCCCCTTAGCCTTCTTTTGGTTGGACTAAACAAGCCAAGCTCCTTGAGTCTCCTTTCAAGACAGGTTTTCCATTCCTTGGATCATCCTAGTAGCCCTTCTCTGTACCTGTTCCTGTTTGAATTCATCCTTCTTAAACATGGGAGACCAGAATTGCACACAGAATTCCAGATGAGGTGCACCAGTGCCTTGTATAATGGTACTAACACCTCCTTATCTCCACTGGAAATACCTCGCCTGATGCATCCCAAGACCGCATTAGCTTTTTTCACGGCCATATCACATTAGCAGCTCATAGTCATCCTGTGGTCAACCAGTACTCCAAGGTCCTTCTCCTCCTCCATTACTTCTAATTGATGCGTCCCCAGCTGATAACTAAAATTCTTGTTATTAATCCCTAAATGCATGACCTTACACTTCTCACTATTAAATTTCATCCTATTACTATTACTCCAGTTTACAAGGTCATCCAGATCCTCCTGTATGATATCCCGGTCTCTCTCTAAATTGGCAATACCTCCCAGCTTTGTATCATCCACAAACTTTATTAGCACACTCCCACTTTTTGTGCCAAGGTCAGTAATAAAAAGATTAAGTAAGATTGGTCTCAAAACCAATCCCTGAGGAACTCCACTGGTAACCTCCTTCCAGCCTGACAGTTCACCTTTCAGTACGTCCTGCTGTAGTCTCCCCTTTAACCAATTCCTTATCCACCTTTTGATTTTCATATTGATCCCCATCTTTTCCAATTTAACTAATAATTCCCCATGTGGCACCGTGTCAAACGCCTTGCTGAAACCTAGGTAAATTAGATCCACTGCATTTCCTTTGTCAAAAAAAGAAGATCAGGTTGGTTTGGCACGATCTACCTTTTGTAAAACCATGTTGTATTTTCTCCCATTTACCTCAATGTCCTTAATTACTTTCTCCTTCAAAATTTTTTCTGAGACCTTGCATACTACAGATGTCAAACTAACAGGTCTGCAGTTACCCACATCACATTTTTTTCCTTTCTTAAAAATAGGAACTATGTTAGCAATTCTCCTCTCATACAGTGCAACCCCTGAGTTTACAGATTCATTAAAAATTCTTGCTAATGGGCTTGCAATTTCATGTGCCAATTCCTTTAATATTCTTGGATGAAGATTATCTGGGCCCCCCAATTTAGTCCCATTAAGCTGTTAGAGTTTCGCTTCTACCTCAGATATGGTAATATCTACCTCCATATCCTCATTCCCATTTGTCATGCTACCATTATCCCTAAGATCCTCATTAGCCTCATTAAAGACTAAGGCAAAGTATTTGTTTAGGTATTGGGCCATGCCTAAATTATCCTTAACCTCCACTCCATCCTCAGTGTTTAGTGGTCCCACTTCTTCCTTCTTTGTTTTCTTCTTATTTATATGGCTGTAGAACCTTTTACTATTGTCTTTAATTCCCTTTGCAAGGTCCAACTCCACTTGACTTTTAGCCTTTCTCACTTTATCCCTACATGTTCTGACCTCAATAAGGTAGCTTTTCCCTCCCATCTTCCACTCCCGTATGCTTTCTGCTTTTTCTTAATCAACTCTCTGAGATGCTTGCTCCAATTTGGTCTACAACTCCTGCCTATGAATTTTTTCCCCTTTCTTGGGATGCAGGCTTCTGATAGCTTCTGCAGCTTTGACTTGAAGTAATCCCAGTCCTCCTCCGCCTTTAGATCCATAAATTCTTCAATCCAATCCACTTCCATAGATTCATAGATATTAAGGTCAGAAGGGACCTTTATGATCATCTAGTCTGACCTCCTGCACAACGCAGGCCACAGAATCTCATCCACCCACTCCTGTGATAAACCTCTCACCTATGTCTGAGCTATTGAAATCCTCAAGTCATGGTTCAAAGACTTCAAGGAGCAGAGAATCCTCCAGCAAGTGACCCGGGCCCCATGCTACAGAGGAAGGCGAAAAACCTCCAGGGCCTCTTCCAATCTGCCCTGGAGGAAAACTCCTTCCTGACCCCAAATATGGCGATCAGCTGAACCCTGAGCATATGGGCAAGATTCACCAGCCAGATACCCAAATATATCCCTCTGATATATTTAGAGAGAGCAATCATATCTCCCCTCAACCTTCTTTCGGTTAGGCTAAACAAGCCAAGCTCCTTGAGTCTCCTTTCATAAGACAGGTTTTCCTTTCCTCTGATCATCCTAGTAGCCCTTCTCTGTACCTGTTCCTGTTTGAATTCATTCTTCTTAAACATGGGAGACCAGAACTGCAAACAGTATTCCAGATGAGATCTCACCAGTGCCTTGTATAACAGTACTAAAACCTCCTTATCTCTACTGGAAATACCTCGCCTGATGCATCCCAAGACCGCATTAGCTTTTTTCACGGCCATATCACATTGGCGGCTCATAGTCATCCTGTGATCAACCAATACTCCAAGGTCCTTCTTCTCCTCCGTTACTTCTAATTGATGCGTCCCCAGCTTATAACTAAAATTATTGTTATTAATCCCTAAATGCATAACCTTACACTTCTCACTATTAAATTTCATCCTATTACTATTACTCCAGTTTACAAGGTCATCCAGATCCTCCTGTATGATATCCCTGTCCTTCTCTAAATTGGCAATACCTCCCAGCTTTGTATCATCCGCAAACTTTATTAGCGCACTCCCACTTTTTGTACCAGGTCAGTAATAAAAAGATTAAATAAGATTGGTCCCAAAACCGATCCTTGAGGAACTCCACTGGTAACCTCCCTCCACACTAACATTCAGAATCTCTATGGCAAAATGCATTTATCAAGGAATTCTGAAAGTCCAGATGCGGAGACAGAGGCTGTACCTGTTTTCCACTGCTTCCTGCATACGTCACTGATGTCTACACAGGGGAAATTTGAGCAGAGCAAAATTAAAGAAATAACAGTAGATCATTTGGCCCGCTTGGCATCTGAGTTCAAGTAATTTCCCCAACGTTTAATACAACTCCACTCAAATCGGTAAAAAACCCATTCGTTTTGTCAGACGGTGGCAGCGATTCATTTTGTCACTTCCCTAACTAATTTCCTTAATTTTTGAAAGTCAGCCCTTTTGAAATCAAAAACCCTAGTCGCAGATTTATTTTTGTTTATCCTTCCGTTCAGTTTGAACTGAATTAGCTCATGATTACTTGAACCAAAGTTGTCCCCTACAACCATTTCTTCTAGGAGGTCCTCACTACTCACAAAAACCAAATCTAAAATGGCCTCAGATTGACACCTGGACTAATCTAGATAGTTAGGCCAGTGTTAATGATGATAATCACTTACGCTCTCTCATTTTATATGATCTTTGATAGCAAAGGAGGTAGTGAATCACATATCACAGTTGCTGTGGCTATGTCAGCATGTCTGTCCTCAGAGGCCTGAGATTCTGTTTGGGGCTGATCCAAAATAGGGGTTTCTTGATGAGTGTTACCCAGATGAAGATGGTGGAATTCAGATTTCTTCCCCCTTGACTTGTGGATTGCCTGTTCAGCCCATCCACTCTGTAGTTTGGGGTGCCCTTCATTAGAGACTGGCTGCTTGTAACCCCCTTTTTTCCCACTGGGAAAATACTCAGGTGAATTTTTCCAACATTGCCAAGTCATGTTTGGTTGAATAGCAGTCTTGCTGCTCATAACTCCTCTTAGGGGAAGTCTACATGACAGCACTACATCTGTGCAGCTGTGCCGCTGTAGCATGTCTGGTGAAGAAATGCTATGCCAACAGGAGAGCACTCTCCCATCAGCATAATTACTCCAACCTTGGCAAGGAGCAGAAGCTTTGTCGGTGGGAGAGCATTTCCCGCCGATATAGCGCCAGTGTGGACAGTGAAAAACTTGTGCTGTTTGTGGGAGGGGCTGGCTTTTTCACACCCCTGAGTGATGTAAGTTATATAGATTTAAGCAGTACTGTAGACCTGCCCTTAGTTTCTTTTAGCCATTTTTGTGGTTGCTCTGCATGCCCTGAATAGAGGGGAAATTTAGCTGTGATCCCCAAAACTCCACTGAAACACATTGTTATGTGGAATTGTGGTGGAATTCCATGTGTGACTGGCTGTTCGGAACACTGTCAGTCTACAAAGTGTCAATATGGTTATCCTCCTTTCCTAGGCCAGAACCCAATGAATCAGTGCAGTATCCTCAAGTGAATTTTTCTCCCAGGGAAGAACATGTGCCTCAAGCTGTCAGAAGAGGAATCAGATGGACAAGGTTCTGATTTGGTGAATGGTAGAATTTTTGCAAATCTTTATACAGACAGTGGTACTCTCATGGAGCATGCAACAATTGGAACTCCCCAATAGGGTAGCAATTGAGAAGGACATCCACAGATCCTCTTGGTGATATATCACAAAACTATTTTGGGTTCAGAAGGCAAATTATAGCCTTAACTATCTGAAAGGTTGCTTTGCCTCAGCAAAGTTTCCTCAGTCTTTGACTTGCTCAGTGTGGTCCAATCAATAAATTAAGCTTATGTACCTTTATGTCTCTATCCCCATGCAGTCATCTTAACCCCTAATGCACTGAGGCTTGTGGAGTCCCTTTCTACTTTGTCACAGTACCATTTACTTCAATGTGCTCAAACCCATGATTCAATTCTTTTAAGAACAGGGATGCTTTTTGGAATTGAGACTTAAGTGACTTACCCACTGTTACACAGTCAGTCATCATCACAGACATAATTGAATTCAGAATGACCAGACTCCCTATTCTTTGCTCATTCCACAGCTGGACACCTATTTACTACTGTAGGGATGCTATTTAGAAGGTATAGCCATTCCTTCCTCACTAGATACAGTCAGAATAGCTGGACACAGATGTAATATTCTTTCACTTCCCCTGGTCCTACCAAGACACATGGAGAATAGGCCCTACAATTATTTATTTATTGCAATGCATAAAAAGTATACACCAGTATTGCCAACCCCAAATGTTCAAAAATCATGCACTGGGGTCAAAAAGATCATGAGACTGGCTTAAATATCATGAGATTTTTTAAAAGTAATAATGCTGTGACATTGCACTCCATATGTTTTATGGAAATATGTTTATGAGTGTAAATACAATGTAACTGGAATATGCTTTAAGCATATAAGTGTGGGCCATTAATGGTGGCTTGGAATCTTGATGGTCCCCATTAACTAAGACAATTGGTACTGAATGTCCCTGTTTACTTGCAAACCTTCCTGGGTAAGTGCAGGCCAGCCCTGAAAGAATGGAGAATGAGCTCTTACAGTGACATGTGATCATATCACCTGGTACTGGAATCCATCTTAAACCTGGTGCTTTTCCATTTAGAAAAAGGGGTGGGGACCCAGAGAGACAAAAGATTCCTGCCTTGTGCCAAAGCTATAGAAGGGGGTGGAACAGAACAAAGGGGGCTGCAGTCATGATAATACCCCTAGTTACCACCTGAGCTGGAACTAACAAGAACTGTACCAGGAGAAAGAAGGAGTCTAGTCTGTGAAAGAACATCTCTGGAACATCTCTGAGGGTGAGATTTACCTGTATTCAATTTCTTAAATGTATTAGGCGTAGACTTGCGTGTTTTGTTTTATTTTGCTTCGTAACTTACTTTGTTCTGTCTGTTATTACTTGAAACCACTTAAATCCTACTTTTTATATTTAATAAAATCACTTTTGTTTATTAATTAACCCAGAGTAAGTGATTAATACCTGGGGGAGTAAACAGCTGTGCATATCTCTCTATCAGTGTTATAGAGGGCAGACAATTTATGAGTTTACCCTGTATAAGCTTTATACAGAGTAAAATGGATTTATTTGGGGTTTGGATCCTATTGGGAGCTGGGTTTAAGGGTGCTGGAGATAGGTGACTTGCTGAGCAGTTTTTGGTTAAAGTCTGCAGCTTTCGAGGTGTGGACCAGACCTGGGTCTGTGTTGCAGCAGACTAGTGTGTCTGGCTCAACAAGGCAGGGTTCCAGAGTCCCAAACTGGCAGTGGAAAATGGGCTCAGAGGTAATTCCAGCCCGTCAGGTGACAACCTCAAGGGGGTCTCTTTGACCGAACCTGTCACAGTGGCGGCATCGAGCAGGTTCTGTGCACAGCTGATTGCTTTGAGACACTTGTTGTGATTTTAACTGAGTTTCAAGTGTGGTGGCCAGAGAACAGACAAAGTGGTTACTGGTTTGTTATTTTCTGTTTGTTTATTTCGGGTGAGGGAAATAAGCACAAGAAAGCAGGAAAATGATTACCAGTGAGGCAGCTATAAAACTAGAGCTGGCCAGACTGGAAGCAGAAGAGAAGGCAAAGGACTGTGAGTTTCAAATGTGGCAGGCAGAAATGAGGCTTAAAGAAGCAGCTGCAGCCAGGGAAACCACGGAGGCCCATAATCAGGCTCAAATTGAAGCACAGAAAGCTGCTCACGAAAGAGCTCTACTATTCATAACTCTCCTAAAGTCACAATCCCCCAGATTCAGAACCTCAGAGGGATAAGGTGAACCTCTTTTCTCTGTGTTGACCTCGTAGCAATGTATCCCTAGTTGTTTCTGAGATCCTTTTAAAACTTACAGATCATTAATTATTCTGGAACAAAGTTCTGTTTCAATGACATAGTCTTTGCAGTAGAAACAGTACTTTTTTACCAATAGACGGCATGATACTCCATTGCTCTGCACCTTGGGCAGTTGTTTACACTAATGCATGATGAGCACACGGTTCTGCTCTAGTAATGTTTTACACCCACTTAGAACTGGTAGAAAGGACTATATAAGATGCAGAGCAATAGAGCATTGGGTGACTAGCTTTTCACAGTGAAAATATGGGACTCCTCTCACAAAGAGGGAAAGGTAAGGCTGTGTTGGGGTTGGTTTTGGTAGGCATTATGAAGTTGTGATGAAGGCTTCAAAAGGTGACCAGGGATTATAAAACTGTGCAGATTAACAGGAACACCAGGATAGAGTCTGCAAACAAGGTTATTCATGGTTTTGTCAGAAGCTGGGAATGAGCAACAGGGAATGGATCATTTGATGATTACCTGTTCTGTTCATTCCCTCTGGGGCACCTGGCATTGGCCACTGTCAAAAGACAGGATACTGGGCTAGATGGACCTTTGGTCTGACCCAGTATGGCCATTCTTATGTTCTTATATGGACAAACACAGAACACCTGGCCTTGCTCCACCTTTAATTCTCACCTGCCATTGTAGAAAATCCAAAAATAACCGTCTTCAAGTGTAATGGGGAAAAATGTCAAAATCTCGTAAAATAGATCTGAGTACATATCATATTTTTAGCATGGACTGAATTTTGAAACAAGAAAAAACAAAATATCAAAATGGTCTTCAAATTCACAACAAAATACTACACTTGTCAACTATATATCAGATTATGCTGTGCAGTCTGCAAATACAATACTACACCATCAATGATTTTACATCTGAAATCTCATTAATCATTTATGAACTTTATATGCTTCCTCATAGCAAACTACAATAGATGTCAGAAATGTTATCAACTTTTTCTACTGGAGAAAAAAGGCCATGCCATACCGATCTGATCATTACATGGCACATGGACCGTATCCACAATGTTATGAGCTAGGTGGGCATACTTCCAACTTCGCAAGATAAGATAGCATAATGTGCATAGCAACTGTTAACAAGTCAAAGAGCATGTGGCCATATGCTGGCACCCCTCTGGAGTTCGGCCAGAAGCATACCTGACTGGGTATGCTGACAAATTAACAGACAGCACCTTATTCTTTTGAACTATGTTAACTATGCAAACCTTAAAGCTGGATATATAAGGTGCCTTCCAAGGCAACAACTTAGAAAGGCAGCCTACGTAACTATGTCTGAGCCAAGAACAGCTTGGATTCATGGCATTATGTAGAGAATTATTTCAGCACTGCCTGCTCAATCCGCTCCTTCTCATATCTGGTACAATGACATCCTACTCTACTCATACAGCCACCACACCAGCTGGATGATGAGGTCAAAGGGCATGTTTTGGATTTTGACTGAACTAAAACAAATTGGGAGCCCAGTTCAGAGGAGATAACACAGATAATGTCAGTCACTTAGCTCTATGCTAGTTGCTCTCAAGCAGCAAACTATTTGGAAGAAATCCAACCCCAGCAAAAATGTTTCGGGAGAATATTCTGTAGTGACCTATTTCCTAGTTACATCATATAGAGACCAGAGGGACTCAAACATAAATTCATAGTAGGATTTTGTGTAAATATGTTAATTTAAAATTGGGGGGAAATCAAATCATAGAATATCAGGGTTGACCTCAGGAGGTCATCTAGTCCAACCTCCTGCTCAAAGCAGGACCAATCCCCAACTAAATCATCCCAGCCAGGGCTTTGTCAAGCCTGACCTTAAAAATATCTAAGGAAGGAGATTCCACCACATCCCTAGGTAATGCATTCCAGTGTTTCACCACCCTCCTAGTGAAAATGCAGGCCTTATGTTGATGGAAATGACATTTGTGTCTAATAGAATGAAGAATAGAATGGATTGCTCCAGATTCCCCTTGCTGCATGTCATCTATGTGCACTATTCAAAGAGATTAAATCCCTACTGACAAATACCACTACCACCAAGGTATCTAGGAACAGATATGATACCCTAACATGAAGATCTCATGAAGGAATCTAAGTAATTAAGCATGAAATCCCAGCCCCACTGAAGTCAACGGGAGCTTTGTCATTGATTTCAATGGAATCAGGATTTCATATTATGATGACTTCTAATCACAAAGAGAAAGTTATAAGTGACAAACAAAACAATTCCATGTTTCACATCATTTTACATAAAATAAAGTACTTGTATTGTACAGTATATCCAGAAGTCCAAGTTAGATTATCAGAAAATTTACTGTGAATTATCCTGTGTTCAGTTTTGGAAGACAGAATGTCCAGTTGAAAAGTTAATGTATTAGAAAATAGAAAAATAAGAATGGTGAGTAAAGCTATTATTTCTTTTTCTGTTAGTATTATTATTAGAAGAACACTGATTATTTGTCAGGAGCATCTGCTTTTCAAATGACACAATAGAATAAAAATTGGCAACTGACACTTGGAAGTTAATTTCTAAGGTTTATTGTATGACCAAAGTTCACATTTAGCAGCTGTCAATTTGCTATAGACAACTGTAAAAAAAATCAGGGGGAAAAAAAGAGAAATCTTGTCTTGCCAAAAGGACAGCTGGGGCTAGAATGTTTTTGTTATTTTGTTTGTTTGTTTGATTTTCAAGTGTATTCAAAAATAAACCCATCTTTCATTAAGATATATATTATTGAAGTAAATTCTTCACTGAGCAACGAGGAACTCACCAGCAGATAGACAATCAGAAAGAACATTCTGAAGAATATTTGTACTTGTACCACAGTAGTGCCTTTAAACACTATTATGTCACCACATTTTTCAGCTTTGGTGAAGTTAAACTGCAGACAGATCCTAATTTAATGGACCGTCTATTCCACACCATCCTCCACCATTTATCAAAAAACCATCCAGTAGACAGCAGTTATTTAACCTAAACATTATTTGAACAAAAGACTCAAATGTCTTAACCTACAATTATGGCAAGAGATTGACACTGTCACAGTTAAGTTGGTGTCAGCATTTCCTCCGTTAACTCATATTTACATGGATTTAGAATGTGGTCTTTGGCCTAAAAAAAAGAGCTTAATTCTGAATTGGTCTACTGCAATTGTTGAGATTCACTACTAATCAGAATAAGGGCATGAAAGATGCAGACAAAGCTAATGGAGCTATTTTAATTTACTGGATTACTAAATCAGGCTGCTGCTGGAGTGGTTCTGATGTTGTTTGGGCTGCATGGTGTCCGTACCACAACATTTGATTCAGCCACCCCTCCATACCAATGGAGGAGTGACCAGACCAAATTTTAGTGAATGGTGTTACAACCTGTCATACAGGGAATCTATTCCTGTATGGTGGAGCACAGAGGAATCTGCCAAAAACTTAGCTCCTGGTGGCAATGGCTCATACACTGTGTAGGTAAGAGAGAGGGGAGATCCCAAGTCAGGGGGGCAAGCAGAGAGATCAGAATTTTGCCCCTCTCCCAGAAAAAATATCTAAACTGGCCCCACTAAGAGAGAAGTCAGCCAAGGTAGAACCTTCTCCCTTCATTGTTACTGTCAGATACTCTTCTCTCAGTGCATCCCTGCATCGTTCCCATCACAGACAGGAAATGGACTGCGTGGACTTTTCTATGGAATAGAGGAGTGAGTAGCCAGATAACGTAATACTGAAACAGGAAAACATTGAAGTTTCCAAGAGGGAAGCACCTTTGCTAAGGTTGCATAACCCAGGAGCCCTTTGGCATTTGTGTGTGCTGGTAACCATAAAGTTTGAAAAGCTAGAGCCCTAATAGATAAAAGCCTAGGAACCAAATTCTTAGCTGCTTGATAGAGCTGGGGGAAAGAGGAGGGGAAAAACCAGTTGTAACTTTCTGATTCAACCCCAGCATTGTTTAAATGAGGCTGCTCTAAATCATTCTGGCTGCCTATGGCCCCCAGAGACCATTATGCCACCTGAGAATTGATGGAAT
The DNA here is from genome assembly GCF_965152275.1 of Natator depressus. Taxonomy (NCBI): domain Eukaryota; kingdom Metazoa; phylum Chordata; order Testudines; family Cheloniidae; genus Natator; species Natator depressus. The sequence goes on along the minus strand of NC_134236.1, from coordinate 181,896,267 downwards.
GCAGTAGTACTCTGAACAAGAGCATTTTGCCAGGGATTGCAAAAGAGGATGCTCTGTGCCAGCTCTGGGGGACTACCTCAAACTGGAGGAATCCCCAGCTGGGCAGATCTACCAGATTTCCAGACACAAAGGGGCCAGACTACAGAAAAGATTCCAGTCCTTAATTCTTTTGACTCTTTTTTTGCCTCATAAACTAAATATTATTTTAAAAACTTTAAAATAAATTTAATCCTCTTCTGTGTGAAATGAAATGAGTCTTACAGTGTCTTTTAACACTTAGTATCTTAATCCTTAAATCATAATCTTTAGTTCTCAAGGAGCTTGACTTGTTTAGCCTAACCAAAAGAAGGCTAAAGGGAGATATGATTATGCTCTATAAATATATCAGAGGGATAAATACCAGGGAGGGAGAGGAATTATTTCAGCTCAGTACCAATGTGGACACAAGAACAAATGGATATAAACTGGTCATGAGGAAGTTCAGACTTGAAATTAGATGAAGGTTTCTAACCATCAGAGGAGTGAAGTTCTGGAGCAGCCTTCCAAGGGAAGCAGTGGGGGCAAAAGACCTATCTGGCTTCAAGATTAAACTCAGTAAGTTTATAGAGGAGATGGTATGATGGGATAACATGATTTTGGCAATTAACTGATCTTTAACTATTCATGGTAAATAGGCCCAATGGCCTGTGATGGGATGTTAGATGGGGTGGGATCTGAGTTACTACAGAGAATTCTTTCCTGGGTATCTGGCAGGTGAATCTTGCCCACATGCTCAGGGTTCAGCTCATCACCATATTTGGGGTCGGGAAGGAATTTTCCTCCAGGGTAGATTGGAAGAGACCCTGGGGGTTTTTCGCCTTCCTCTGCAGCATGGGGCACGGGTCACTTCCTGGAGGATTCTCTGCACCTTGAAGTCTTTAAACCATGATTTGAGGACTTCAATAACTCAGACATAGGTGAGAGGCTTATTGGAGGAGTGGGTGGGTGAGATTCTGAGGCCTGCATTGTGCAGGAGGTCAGACTAGATGATCATAATGGTCCATTCTGACCTTAATATATATGAGTCTATGAACATGGTATGTGAGACACAGCTCTTTGTGTTCCTTGTGAATGAACAATTTTAAGGACCTTTCATTGTACTGGTTTAGTTCTAAGGAGGAGGAGGAGGGCTTTATCATCAAGTCTTGCTAAACATTCTCCAACAACTACATTGCCTCCAATGACAATATCAACAGCATGAAAATATAATCAGTCACAAATTCTATCCTATTTATGATTCGATAGAAGCCTGAAGAATAAAAGCTCAGAGAAATTACGTGCTTTGGCTGCAGTATGTACTTTTACACTGCAATTTTTTTTTTTGGTTAAGGTTAAACAAAAGATTTAGTACATCAGAGTCACTATAGTAAATCCTGGGAGTCTGATACAAAATATAGATGTACTTGTGCACTGGTAAGGGTGTAAAGTTGTGCAAAATTCTTAAATTTTCCTCAGCATATTTTTTTGTGGCTAAAGCTTAGTGAGTCAGCATGAAGAAGTCCTAGGTAGTCTCCAGCAAGCAGCAAGTTCACCTTCTGCACAGTTGCTCAGGGTACAGTAACAAGTTTCTCTAAGCTTTGTCTACATACCACACAGACTACGCTGACAGCTTGTGCCACACGCTCTCAAAGAAACTGCGGAACCACCTGATCAACATCCTCTACAGCAAACAGGGAAAGATTAAGAATGAGCTCTCAAAACTGGATACTCTCATAAAAAACCAACCTTCCACACAAACTTCCTAGTGGCTGGACTTTACAAAAACTAGACAAGCCATTTACCACACACACTTTGCTTCTCTACAAAAGAAAAAGGACAGTAAACTATCTAAACTACTACATGCCACAAGGGGCCACAATAGTGGTTCCCTTAACCCACACAGCAATATTGTTAATCTATCCAACTATACTCTTAGCCCAGCAGAAGAATCTGTCCTATCTCGGGGCCTCTCCTTCTGCCTCTCCACCCCCACAAACGTGATACAGTTCTGTGGTGACCTAGAATCCTATTTTCGACGTCTCCGACTCAAGGAATATTTCCAACACACCTCTGAACAACATACTAACCCACAGAGACCTTCCTACCAAGACTACAAAAAGAAGGACTCTGGGTGGACTCCTCCTGAAGGTCGAAACAACAGACTGGACTTCTACATACAGTGCTTCCACCAACGCGCATGGGCTGAAATTGTGGAAAAGCAGCATCACTTGCCCCATAACCTCAGCTGTGCAGAACACAATGCCATCCACAGCCTCAGAAACAACTCTGACATCATAATCAAAAAGGCTGACAAAGCAGGTGCTGTCGTCATCATGAGTTGGTCGGAATATGAACAAGAGGCTGCTCGGCAGCTCTCCAACACCACTTTCTACAAGCCATTACTCTCTGATCCCACTGAGGGTTACCAAAAGAAACTACACCATCTGCTCAAGAAACTCCCTGAAAAAGCACGAGAACAAATCTGCACAGACACACCCCTAGAACCTCAAGCAGAGGTATTCTATATGCTACCCAAGATCCATAAACCTGGAAATCCTGGACGCCCCTTAATCTCAGGCATTGGCACCCTGACAGCAGGATTGTCTGGCTATGTAGACTCCCTCCTCAGGCCCCATGCTACCAGCACTCCCAGCTATCTTCGAGACACCACTGACTTCCTGAGGAAACTACAATCTGCCGGTGATCTTCCTGAAAACACCATCCTAGCCACTATGGATGTAAAAGCCCTCTACACCAACATTCCACACAAAGATGGACTACAGGCCATCAGGAACAGTATCCCCAATAATGTCACGGCAAACCTGGTGGCTGAACTTTGTGACTTTGTCCTCACCAATAACTATTTCACATTTGGGGACAATGTATACCTTCAAATCAGCGGCACTGCTATGGGTACCTGCATGGCCCCATAGTATGCCAACATTTTTATGGCTGACTTAGAACAATGCTTCCTCAGCTCTCGTCCCCTAATGCCCATACTCTACTTGCGCTACACTGAGGACATCTTCATTATCTGGACCCATGGAAAAGAAGCCATTGAGGAATTCCACCATGATTTCAACAATTTCCCTCCTACCATCAACCTCAGCCTGGACCAGTCCACACAAGAGATCCACTTCCTGGACACTACGGTGCTAACAAGCGATGGTCACATAAACACCACCCTATACCGGAAACATACTGACTGCTATTCCTACCTACATGCCTCCCGCTTTCATCCAGACCGCACCACATGATCCATTGTCTACAGCCAAGCTCTACGATACAACCGCATTTGCTCCAACCCTCAGACAGAGACAAACACCTATAAGATCTCTATCAAGCGTTCTTACAACTACAATACCCACCTGCTGAAGTGAAGAAACAAATTGACAGAGCCAGAAGAGTACCCAGAAGTCACCTACTACAGGACAGGCCCAACAAAGAAAATAACAGAACACCGCTAGCCATCACCTTCAGCCCCCAACTAAAACCTCTCCAATGCATCATCAAGGATCTACAACCTATCCTGAAGGATGACCCATCACTCTCACAGATCTTGGGAGACAGGCCAGTCCATGCTTACAGACAGCTCCCCCAACCTGAAGCAAATACTCACCAGCAACCACACACCACACAACAGAACCACTAACCCAGGAACCTATCCTTGCAACATAGCCTGTTGCCAACTGTGTCCACATATCTATTCGGGGACACCATCATAGGGCCTAATCACATCAGCCACACTATCAGAGGCTTGTTCACCTGCACATCTACCAATGTGATATATGCCATCATGTGCCAGCAATGCCTCTCTGACATGTACGTTGGCCAAACTGGACAGTCTCTACGTAAAAGAATAAATGGACACAAATCAGACGTCAAGAATTATAACATTCAAAAACCAGTCAGAGAACACTTCAGTCTCTTTGGTCACTCAATTACAAACCTAAAAGTTGCAATTCTTCAACAAAAAAATTTCAAAAACAGACTCCAATGAGAGACTGCTGAATTGGAATTAATTTGCAAACTGGAAACAACTAACTTAGGTTTGAATAAAGACTGGGAGTGGATGGGTCATTACACAAAGTAAAACTATTTCCCCATGTTTATTCCCCCCCTCCACCCCTCCACTGTTCCTCAGACCTTCTTGTCAACTGCTGGAAATGGCCCACCTTGATTATCACTACAAAAGGTCCCCCCCCCCCCACCCGCTCTCCTGCTGGTAATAGCTCATCTTAAGTGATCACTCTCGTTACAGTCTGTATGGTAACACCCATTGTTTCATGTTCTCTGTGTATATAAATCTCCCCACTGTATTTTCCACTGAATGCATCCAATGAAGTGAGCTGTAGCTCACGAAAGCTTATGCTCAAATAAATTTGTTAGTCTCTAAAGTGCCACAAGTACTCCTTTTCTTTTTGCGAATACAGACTAAGACGGCTGCTACCGTCACTTCGGCTAGTGACCGAAGACCCAGTCAGATTCAGACATGCTGGTTTTGTCCACACAAGAGAAATCTACCATGCTAAGAACAATGAGGTTCCCTAGCATGATTGTAAAACATATCATATCCACCCACAGACATGTTCCAAACAGTTCACATGCATGTTAAATATTATTTGGATCAGACTTGCTAGCAGTAAACACTGGTTTATCCTGAACTGGTTTATTGCCAGGGTGGATAATGCTGAAATGATTCAGACAGTCCTCGCACTGCTGTCCCACAATGCACTAGTAGTCTTTTGAAATCTCCCAGGATCCACTGCCTCTGAGAGCTGTGCCAGAGGGCATTACTCCTGGAGTAGTTTAAAATGGTGCAGTTTAAAACGTTCAAAACATGACTATTGTAAATGCACTGAATCATTTGTGCTTTCTCCAATGCAATCATATTGATTCAAACTAATAGTTCAATTGTATGGTATATATAGGACCTTAGAGAGAATCCAGTAAATGTTACCTGGTAGTAAGAGAGGGAACTGTCTTTGGAGACACAAGTACCTGGCCTAATTGCTAAAACGTTGGGTTATGACCTGCTGATGTTTTTCTTTAATTCAATGTTTAAATATTTTTGATACGTCAACAACTATAAAGCTCAAGAATAAAGCTTTGTACAAAAACATTACATGGTTAAAGACTTCTTGATTCACTGCTGAACAAGCTGACCCATTTCACGAATGTACACATATTTTGTAGACATTTTGCAAAATATTTGCATAAATGAAATCTGCATTAACTTTGCCTTACACAAACAATGAAATATGCAGTTATAAGTTTCCCCATATCTCTGAGATCAGACTCATGGCCAAGATTTTCAAAAGCAACTACTGATTTTGGATGGCCCAATTTTTCGGTTCCCAACTGGATGCACCTTTCAGAAAGCGCTGAGCTTTTGAAATTCAGGCCCCTGTAATGACATCTAAAATTAAAATATTCAAATCTTCGTTCATGTCTTTAGTGTAAAGAAATCTATGGATATGTTGACCCTATTGCAAACTCACAACTTCGAGAAAAATCTTTTATCTTTGAGAATGGTATCATAGCCCTAAACAAATAGTCAATTTTATGCTTTGAGGTCATGCCAGAAAATATTATTTTTGTAAGAAGTACAAAAAGGGATATCTCAATTCACTATCTGAGATAGGTGGCAGCATACATTTGCTTCATTCTAAATCAGAAAGTTCAGGGTTGGCAGAATTTGATCTTTTTTATTTTTATAATTTTAATGGATAAATATGTTGATTTTTATGCATTTTTTCTATCAATTATATATTCACAGCTGTGGGAAATTACAGGAAGGTCACAGAATGGGAGAGTCAAAAAATAATGATTTAATTACAGATGCTGAAATTAAAAAGTTAATGCTTTATAATGTTAAAACACAAATTGTCAAGATCACATGCCAAATTATACAAAGCAGATATCCTTAAATCAAGTTCTAATAAGTTGTCAAGCAGAATTTTCCTTACTTTGCCTATCTGTAAAATTTGATTATTATAAATGGAAATATTTTTCTTCGGTTTGTGAGACAATAATGAAATTGATATTCACTGACATTTACCACTAAAATACTGCTAAGCCTACTGTGAGATGTGGTCTGCCTTCAAGGGCAGTATCACCTACTGGTCACCCATTCTGCCACCTGGCTTGGTTCCTGAAAAGTTTTGAAAGGTCCAGTAGATACTTCTAGAGATTTAAGCATTCTGGGAATGAATGGTGTTTGGGGAAGAAATCTGGAGACATACCTTTAAGGGCCTGAAACTATGAAGAGAAGGCTGGGAAAAGCTCCTCTCTCACCCAATCAACTAGGAAAGAATTTGGAAAAGAGGAGCAGCATAGAGGCTGCCTCCTCCCTCACAGCAGACAGACACTGGCAAGAGAAGGCTGGCTTGCTGAACCCTCCAGACTGGAAGGTTTATTGATTGGGAATGGTGTTTAGCTGAAGGGAGCAGGCAAAGCCTTGCAGTTGACTCACTTAAATAATCGTAGAATCATAGATGATCAGGGTTGGAAGAGATCTCAGAAGATCATCTAGATCAACCCCAACTAAATCATCCCAGTGAGGGCTTTGTCAAGCCGGGCTTAAAAACCTCTATGGATGGAGATTCTACCACCTCCCTAGATAACCCATTCCAGTGCTTCACCATCCTCCTAGTGAAATAGTGTTTCCTAATAACCAACCTAGACCTCCCCCACTGCAACTTGAGACCATTGTTTCTTGTTCTGTCATCTGCCACCACTGAGAACAGCCTAGCTCCATCCTCTGTGGAACCCTCCTTCAAGTAGTTGAAGGCTGCTATCAAATCCCCCCTCACTCTTCTCTTCTGAAGACTAAATAAGCTCAGTTCCCTCACCTTCTCCTCATAAGTCATGTGCCCCAGCCCCATAATAATTTTCGATGCCCTCCACTGGACTCTCTCCAATTGTCCACATCCTTTCTGTAGTGGGGGGCCCAAAACTGGATGCAATACTCCAGATGTGGCCTCACCAGTGCCAAATAGAGGGGAATAATCACTTCCCTTGATCTGCTGGCAATGCTCCTACTAATGCAGCCCAATATGCCATTAGCCTTCTTGGCAATAAGGGCACACTGTTGACTCATGTTCAGCTTCTCGTTCACTGTAATCCCCAGGTCCTTTTCTGCAGAACTGCCACTTAGCTAGTCAGTCCCCAGCCTGTAGTAGTGCATGGGATTCTTCCATCATAAGTGCAGGACTCTGCACTTGTCCTTGTTGAACCTCATCAGATTTTTTTTGTCCAATCCTCCATTTTGTCTAGGTCACTCTGAACCCTATCCCTACCCTCCACCATATCTACCTCTCCCCATCTTAGTGTCATCCGTTGCTGAAGGTCCAATCCATCCCATCATCCAGATCATTAATTAAGATATTGAACAAAACCGGCCCCTGGACCAACCCCTGGTGCACTCCGCTTGATACCAGCTGCCAACTCAACATCGAGCCATTGATCACTGCCTGTTGAGCCCAACGAACTAGCCAGCTTTCTATCCACCTTATAGTCCATTCATCCAATCCATACTTTTTTAACTTGCTTGCAAGAATACTGTGGGAGACCGTACCAAAAGCTTTGCTAAAGTCAAGATATATCACATCCACATCAGGAAGTAACCCTCAGACACAAACCCAAGCTCCAGAGAGAGAACTTAGGGGAAGGAGAGTAATATCATAGAATCATAGAAGATTAGAGTTGGAAGAGACCTCAGGAAGTCATCTAGTCCAACCCCCTGCTCAAACAGGACCAACCCCAACTAAATCATCCCAGCCAGGGCTTTGTCAAGCCAGGCCTTAAAAACATCTAAGGATGGAGATTCCATACATATAGGCTACTCTAAGGCAGCGTGGCTATCTCAGATATAATTGTGGTCCAAGAGAGAGGTCTGAGAGGGAGCTCCTGGTCAAAAGAGAGAGATATTGATTGTTTTAAAGCAAGGGGCAGATAAAACTGATAGCAATACAATCCTGGCAGGGAAGACCTGAGACTGGCTTTTAGGAAAGCTGGCCCCAGGAGAAGCTGTGAGGAACCACCAAAGTCCAGGTAGGGAAAATACAGCCTCCAGATCCTGTAAAGATGCCAGTGAGCAAGACAAAGTTAGGAGCAGAAGCCAAGGAAAATGGAGAGGGACAGAAGGAACAATTCTTAGCTGCTTAAACAGGTTCCCTGGTCTGGAACCCAGAAAAGGGGGCAGACCTGGGTTCCCTTCCTTTCCCCCAGGTCTAGAAAGGAAGCCTTGGTGTCAAGAATAAAAGAAGCCAAGAATAGCAAGTCCCAGAACAGGAGACAGGTTTGAAGACCATTACATTTTGATTTTCCTATTTTCTGGAGTTCTCTGTTAATCTCCAGGAGGGGAATGGATTGAGCAGGAAATCTGGCTGGAGCGGTAGGCTACATACAATAGACTGTTGTGATACCAGAACAACTACATGGGGTGGTAGACTGGAAAAAAGCTTTGCAGCACCACACCCAGGCATGGGGGGATGCTCTGGAAGTGAGAGGCATGATGACACCTACCTATGTTCAAAAACCCTTCAATCAAATATTCATGGAGGAGGTCTGCAGATAGTTAATTTTGGATGTCGTGTATTAATCTTCTGTGCATAGGCCCATTGGTAAGTTGCTATTAATGAACTACCACTACTATATTAAAGTAATATATATATATAATTTATGCAATATTGTACAAAACTTTATTCTGGAGATGGATGAAGCACTTGAGATCTTAAACCTAGAGTACATTTTTAGAATGTATTAAAATATTGTTCTTCCTCCCTCTTTGTAAGTGCCCTGTGTACATTTAAGAAGCACTCAAATAAAAATAACACTTTGCTCAAAAGTTCCTAAAGTAACATAAAATGTAACTGAATGTCCTGTAGTCCCAGACAGCATGGGTAAGGGGTTTCATAGATTCATAGATTCTAAAGCCAGAAGAGGCCACTGATAATCTAGTTTGGCATCCTGTAGAACACAGGCCATAGAACATCTTTGAACAGAGCTGAACAAAAGTAAGAATTTCCATCTCACAGAAAATTCTGATATTTTGACATTTGTTTTGTCCTGAATCATACCCGAAACATTACAATCTTATCATTTTTAGCAGAACTCAAAGTTCTGGAAATATTAAAATGTTTAGTTTTGGTTCAGGTTGACGTTAAACTGTGTCATCCTGAGCTACTGTCATGGGAGTTATAGTTCTGCTACCTTGAGCCCTCATTCTCCCCTATGGGCTGGGCTTCCTGAGTGGTCTACATTTCCCAGGATTAATTTCATTTATGAGACTCCCACCATGAACTGTGGTGGCTCAAGGAAGACTGTGGATATCATGACAGGTAATGCAAAGATTTCCCAGGAAAAAAACGTTGATCAGCTCTACATACAAGTTGTTCTCAGGAAGACAGATGAAGGTTATGTGTCCAATGAATGCTCCTTCATTTTGAAAAGCCCATATGTTAAGTGTGTGAAGAATCCCAAATGCACACATGAAAAAAAACAGTTACTCACCCTTGCAACTATTGTTCTTGGAGATGTGTTGCTCATGTCCATTCTGATTAGGGTGTGCATGCGCCACATTTTTTTTTTACCCAGTGGATCGGCTGTGGAGCCCCCTGGAGTGGCACCTTCATGGCACTCGATATGTACCCCAGCCGACCCAGCGCCCCCTCAGTTTCTTCTTGCTGGCTACTTCAACAAAGGGGAAGGGGGACAGGTTTGGAATGGATATGAGCAACACATCTCAAAGAACAACAGTTACAAAGGTGAGTAACCGTTTTTTCTTCTTCGAGTGCTTGCTCATATCGATTCCAATTAGGTGACTCCCAAGCCTTACCTAGGCGGTGGGGTCCGAGTGAAGCAACGTGGATTGTAGGACCACTCTACCAAATGTCGCATCGTCTCTAGCCTGCCAGACGATAGTATAGTGCGAAGCAAAAGTGTGTACCGAGGACCAAGTTGCGGCTCTGCAGATCTCCTCGATCAGCACCTGGGCCAGAAAAGCTGATGACGAGGCTTGAGCCCTTGTGGAGTGAGCAGTGAGGGGCGGGGGCAGGACACCGGCCAGATCATACCAAGGACGTGATCCATGAAGAGGTCCGCTGAGAGGAGACCAGGAGGCCTTTCATCTGGTCCACCACCGCAACAAAGAGCTGGGTCGTTTTCCTGAACGGCTTTGTAGGCTCAATGTAGAAGGCAAGGGGTCTACGGACATCGAGGAAGTGTAGCCGCTGTTCCTGGTGACTGGCGTGCAGTTTTGGATAAAAAAACAGAAGAAAAATGTCCTGGCTGATATGGAAGGTCAATACCACCTTGGGAAGAAAGGCTGGGTGAGGCCGTAGCTGCACCTTATCTTTATGGAAGATCGTGTAGGGTGGTTCTGAGGTAAGGACTCTGAGCTCAGAGACACACCTCGCCGACATGATAGCAACAAGGAAAGCCATTTTCCAGGAAAGGTTTTAAAGACAGCAGGTGGCCAGCGGCTTGAACAGGGGCCCCACGAGTCTGGAGAGAACCAGGTTAAGGTCCCATGTGGGGACTGGCTGCCAAATCTGTGGGTAAAGACGGCCCAGGGCCTTAAGAAACCTACTGACCATGGGATTGGTGAAGACAGATCGGCCATTCGCGCCCAGGTGAAAAGCCAAGGTGGCCGCCAGGTGAACTCTGACAGATGATGTCGCCAGGCCCTGTTGTTTTAGGCTCAGGAGATAGTCCAAAATGAGAGGCATGGATGCCTGGAGGAGGGGCGTGCTGTGGTGAGTGCACCAGCATGAGAATCGCTTCCACTTAGCCATATACGTGGCCCGAGTGGAGGGCTTCCTGCTGCCCATCAGTACTTGCTGTACCAAATCCAAACAGAGAAGTTCTGAATGGTTCAGCCATGCAGCATCCACGCCGTGAGGTGGAGAGATCGTAGGTCAGGATGGCAGAGGCGGCCGTGATCCTGAGTGATCAGGTCTGGAAGAAGAGGCAGGGGGACTGGAGTGTCCACGGAGAGCTCCAACAGAGTAGTGTACCAATGTTGTCTGGGCCACGCTGAAGCTACCAGAATCACTCGCACCCTGTCCCTGTGCACCTTGAGCAAGACCCTGTGCAGAAGGAAAAATGGGGGGAAGGAGTAAAACAGTTGACTCGTCCACGGGAGCAGGAAGGCATCTGGGAGAGAGCCCGGAGAGCGATCTTGGAGGGAGCAGAAAGCCGGGCATTTCCGATTGCTGTGGGAGGCAAACAGGTTGATCTGGGGAAACCCCCACCTTCGGAAGATGGGGTGGATGACATCTGGTCGAAGCAACCACTCATGGGAGTGGAAGGATCTGCTCAGGTGGTCCGACAGCGTGTTCTGGACCCTGGGGAGAAATGATGCCACTAGGTGAATGGAGTGGGCTATGCAGAACTCCCACAGTCAAATGGCCTCCTGACAGAGTGGGGAGGAACGGGCCCCCCTTTGCTTGTTGATGTAGAACGTGGCCGTGGTGTTGTCTGTGAGGACCTCCACACAATGACCGTGCACCTGCTCCTGAAAGGCTTGATAAGCAAGACATACCACCATCAGCTCCTGCACGTTGATATGGAGGGAGAGCACGGATGGGGGCCTTAGGCCCTGCATCCTAATGTCACCATCCCAGGGCTGACGTGTCTGTTACGAGGAACAAGGAGGGCTGAGGGTTGTGAAAGGGACTCCTTCGCATACTATCCGGGGATCTAGCCACCAGTGGAGGGAGGCCAGGATCTGCTCCAGGATGATGACCACCAAGTTCAGGCTGTCTTGACCTGGGCGATAGACTGATGCCAGTCAGGCTTGTAGCGGCCGGAGCTGAAGTCTGGCGTGCCTGGTCACATACGTGCAGGAAGCCATGTGTCCTACAAGACTCAAGTAAGTTCTTGTCGATGAGGTTGGGAAGCTCTGAAGGCTCCCGATGAGGCTCGCTATTGCTTGGAAACGAGCGTCCGGCAGGAGGACTTGAGCCCACATGGAGTCCAGGACCGCCCCGATGAATTCTATTCTCTGGGTTGGTTCTAGTGTCAACTTTGCCACGTTGAGGAGGAGACCTAACCGACGAAACATGTCCATGACCAAACGAAGGTGGGACTGCACCTGTTCTCTGGTGCGCCCCTGGATAAGCAAGTTGTCGAGGTAAGGGTATACCTGCACCTGTCGTCGACGAAGGAAGGCCACCACGATTGCCATACATTTGGTGACCACCCGGGTGGCCATAGAAAGACCAAAGGGAAGGGCCGTGAACTGATACTGTTCATGGTTAACCACAAAGCGGAGGAAGCGTCTGTGCACCAGATGGATCGCTATGTGGAAATACACATCCTTCATGTCAAGGGCAGCGTACCAGTCTCCAGAATCCAGGGAAGGCATAATGGTGCCCAAGGAGACCGTGAGGAACTTCAACTTTACCATGAACTTGTTGAGTCCACAATGGGCCGAAGCCTGCCCTTTGCCATGGGAATTACGAAATATCGGGAGTAAAAACCCCTGCTCCTTAGCTCCCTCGGAACCTCTTCAATCGCCACCATGGCGAGGAGCATCTGAACCTCCTGAATAAAGAGTTGCTCGTGAGAGGGGTCCCTAAAGAGAGATGGAGAAGGAGGGCGGGAGGGTGGGGAGAAAGAAAATTGGAGAGAGTATCCCCTTTCCACCATGCAGAGGACCTAGTGCTCTGTGGTTATGTGAGACCAATCACAGTGGAACAGGATAAACAATTCAAGAAAGGTGGGATAGGATCCTGAATGAGGTCCGGTACATCGTCCTCAGGCGTCCCTTCAAAAGGTTTGTTTTGAACCTGTTGAGGGCTTGGACAGGCCCTGGCCCTGCCCGGACTGGTGGTTGGAGGGTTTCCTCCTACCATTAAGCCGCCATCTCCTATAAAATTCCTGCCTCGGCCAAGGAGGGGGATAGGAGTGCTGTGGAGGCTGCTGGGGCTTAAAGGGCTTCCACTGGGTAGCCGGTGTGTGCATGCCCAGGGACCTCATTATCTCCCTTGAGTCCTTAAGGCTTTGTAGCCTTGAATCGGTCTTTTCCGAAAACAAGCCCTCTCCATCAAAGGGGAGGTCCTGCAATGTTTGCTGAGGTTCCAGTGGCAAGCCAGAAGCTTGCAGCCAAGAGATGCACCTCATCGCAATCCCTGAGGATAAAGTATGTGTGGCAGAGTCCGCGGTGTCCAGTGAGGCCTGCAATGAAGTCCGTGCCACTGTTTTGCCCTCTTCTGCTAAAGCCCCAAACTCCTCTCTGGACTCCGGAGGTACTAACTCCTTGAACTTCAGCATGGAGTTCCAAGAGTTAAAATTGTAGCGGCTCAGGAGCACCTGCTGGTTAGCAATCCTGAGCTGAAGTCCCCATGAGGAATAAACCTTGCGCCCAAATAAATCAAGTCGCTTGGCCTCCTTTGACTTGGGTGCCAGGGCTTGCAGGCCATGCCGTTCTTTTTCGTTCACTGAGGCCACCACAAGTGAACAGGGCTGTGGGTGAGTATATAGATAGTCATACCCCTTAGAGGGGACAATGTATTTCTGTTCCACTCCCTTAGCAGTTGGGGGAATGGATGCGGGTGTTTGCCAGATTGTTCTGGCGGTGGTCTGGATGGTCTGAATAAGGGGTAGGGCCAGCCTTGATGGAGCTTCGGCAGACAAAATATCGACCACAGGGTCCTCCACCTTAATTACCTCCTCTGCCTGCAGGTTCATATTCCGTGCCACCCTGCGCAGGAGGTCCTGGTGGGCATGGAGGTCTATTGGAGGGGGACCCGATACTGCAGTGCCCGCCACTGCCTCATCGGGTGAGGAGGAGGAGGAGGCCATGGGAGGAAAAGGGTCATTTGGGGCCTCTTGCGGAGCTGGGCCCAGTTGCCTTGTGCCAGCAACCTTGGTGCCCGGACCAGGAACCGGAGTTGGAGGGGGACCTGAAGCAAGGAGAGAAGCCATCACGGTTTCCATGTCTCCAGGGGTGGGTCGGCTGGTGGTAGCCTCTGTCACTCGTGGCTCAGACGGGGCTGATCAAGAAGCCCCAGATGGAGCACCCTGGGCCTGGTGGTATGCCCAGGGAATCCAGACGGCCATTGAGTGGACCCTTGAGCGGGACCTTGCTCCCGCGCCTGCCAATGTCCACCCCTGAGTCCAGGTGGCGTGGTCCAAATGGCAGCATTCTGAGAAACGTGACCCCAACTCTGATCCTGAAGAACGAGAGGTGGAACGTGATGCCCATGGTGGTGCCGAGCGGATCTGCACCGAGTCACGTTGACGAGGCAATGGAGAGTGGTGCCGCAACACTGGGGAGCAGTGCCGCGACGCTGGGGAGCAGTGCCGGGACCTGGACTGGTACCAGGATCTGGAACGGTGCCTGGATCTGGACCTGGGCAGAGATGATGACTGATGTCGAGAGCGGCATCGGGTCCAGGATCTGCTCCTCGATGGCAACCGGCAGACTGAGAGGTGCCGAGACCAGTGCTGGGAGTCAAAGCCGTGCCATGAGTATGACTGGTGTCGCGACGGAGAGCGGTGCCAGGACTGTGAGTGGCGTCGGGAGCAGGAACGGTGTCGAGAATGGGATCGGTGCCACGGCTCGACTGACGGGGCCGGCGGGTGGATGAGTTCCAGCTTGCCCCGGGATGGTGCCACACGTACAGGTGCCAGCGCCTTGGTCTGAGGCTGAGGGGATGTCAAGGCAATAAGATCCCTTGCAGCCGCGAAGGTATCTGGGGTAGACAGCAACTGGACCTCAACCACTCTGTGAGTCAGGGAGTCCAGGGGCATTGGACTCAACAGCTCCACCCTTGGGGCCGGAGTCAACAGTGCCCCTAGGTGCTCTGCTGCAGATTGTATCTCCGCGGGTGGTTCCAGGGAGGCTGGTCTTTGCTGAGGTGGGCCAGCCTTTTCTGGTTTCCCGTGCCATTTCTGGCCAGGAGAGTGGGAGTGGTGCCGGGCCGATGATGTTGGCTGCGGTGCTGGGGCACACTGGTGCCGCAGGTCTCTGTCAGAGTCCAACGACGGTGATGTTCCTACCACTGCGCTGGGACGCTGCGCACCAAAGCACTTGGTGCCGGATCTTGGCATGCCACAGGAGGCTGAGGCCTACAAGCCTCCTCCATGAGGAGCTGTCTTAAATGAAAGTACCACTCCTTCTTAGTCCGGGGACAAAACCCTTTACAGATCCTCCACTTCTCAGCTTGACGAGACTCCCCCAGAAATTTCAGGCAAGAGTCATGGGTGTCGCCCGTTGGCATGGGTTTAGAGCAGTAACTGCAGGGCTTAAAACCCGGAGCCTTGGGCATGAGCCCAAGAGAAAGACGGGAAGGAGGGAAACCCCTCCAACCCCACTAACACTAACAGCTATAACTATTGAACATTATAACTACAACTATTAACTATGAACTATAAACAAAACTATGAGGAATATGCTAGGGACAGTGGAGAGCAGCAAAGCCGGACTCCACAGTTCCAACGACCGTCACGGGCAGTAAGAAGGAACTGAGGGAGCACTGGGTCAGTTGGGGTATATATTGAGTGCCATGAAGGCGTCACTCCAGGGGGCTCCACAGCCAACCCACCGGGTGTTGCTCGGGTAAAAATTCTCCATCGGCCGTGCACACAGCATGCGCACACCCAAATTGGAATCAATATGAGCAAGCACTCGAAGAAGAATCAATTAACTACAGGACTTCTCTAATTACCCCATTTGCACATGTAAGTCTTTGGTTGTACAAAAGATGCATTAAAGGAGCCTACTTGAAAAACTGGCCATATATAACAATCATTTTAGTGACATGTAAGAATTAAATTAAAAAAACACTACTGCATATTCCAGAGCATTATTTATTTTAATTCATTTAGTGTCATGCTAGTTTAAAAAAAAATTATATAAACTTTCCAAAGTGGAAATTATGAACTTACTCTTTTGTTAATCATTTTAGCATCATAGCTTGAAATATTAAGCATATTGAAAATATTTAATATGGACTATGAACTAGGGCCATTAGAATAGTCTAATGTGCATGTAGTGTTCATTCTTAAATCACATCTTAAAAATATTTAAATTGTGCAATGTTCTCTGAAAATATTTTTGTAGTTTAATGTATAAAGATTTGGAAAGGATTTTCTCTTTCTCTTCTTACCCACTTTTACATAATGTACAGATTGCAGGCCAATATTACAGCATTTTACCTTCCAACATTTTGCTACAGTTTACATTACATCCAGTATTATGATAATATAAAAAAATAGGCTTGGTTCTTTTCCCTCTCTTAGATGTGAAATCCTTTCTTGCATAAGTACCAAATGCTCTTAGAAATGCAGAAAAATATTGAGAAAAAACATTTCCAAGAAGCAGAATTATATAATTCACCATAGTCATGTAAATTACATGGAATGAAAGAATAAAGAACTACATGCTGTGTAACTGATAGCAGAAAAGGGCCATAAAACCGTAAGGAAACATCTCTATTTATGAAGATTTTATGGGGGTGGGGGAGTTGTGACTTTATATTCCAGTACTATGCATTACAGTGGTGAAATAATCATATTACTTTTATATCCAGTCCGCTCCTCAAGTAGCTACTGAGGGCACTTGCCTGGGGGCCAGCGTGTGCTTCTGCTGTATAAGTGGAGTGCTAGATGGGATGTGGAGGCAAGGCATGCAGGAGGTGACTCCCCAACCCACACCCAGCTATGCTTTTTCACATGCTCCCTCTGTGCAACAGAGCATAGAGGGAGTGGAGTGCAAGGGGTAGGGCATGATCGAGCTGGGAAGGGTCTATCTCCAAGACATCTATCACTGTGCAATTATCTGCCTTCTATGGTGGCTGTGCACCTATGCTGCAGAATATTCTTCAGCCACTGAGTTAAAGTAGTCTCCATGGCAGTGGTCCCCAAACTGTGGGGGCGTGGAGGACATTCAGAGGAAGGTGTGCGGCAGGGCCCGGGCCAGCCCCCATAAGGGGCAGGGAGGGAACTCCACACTTCCAACCTGCTCTGCCCTCTGACCAGCTCTGACTCCAATCTTGCTCCTCTCCAACTCCATTCAGACCCCAGGGCTGCTCCACCTCCAGACCCAGCTCCACCCCCAGCCAGATCCACCCCCAAGACCACTACACCTCCCAGCCCTAGCTCCACTCCACCCCCAGTGTGGCTCTTCCCTCATTCCCCCTTCACCCTCCAGACCAGCTCCACCTCTAGTCCCAGCTCCTTTCCCATCCCAAGTTCCGCCCCCAGCTCCGCTTTCAGCCCAAGTTCCACTACTGAGGAAGCCTTGGCTATGCAGTAATGGAGAGGGAGGGGCACGGACAGATTCTGTTAATGGCAAGGGGGGTGTCAAGGTTCCTTCCCCACTCTGAACTCTAGGGTACAGATGTGGGGACCTGCATGAAAACCCCCTAAGCTTATTTTTACCAGCTTAGGTTAAAACTTCCCCAAGGCACAAACTATTTTACCTTTTGCCCTTGTACTTTATCACTGCCACCACCAAACATCTAACAGATATATAACCAGGAAAGAGCCCGCTTGGAAATGTCTTTCCCCCCAAAATCCTCCCAAACTCTACACCTCCTTTCCTGGGGAAGGCTTGATAAAAATCCTCACCAATTTTCATAGGTGAACACAGACCCAAACCCTTGGATCTTAAGAACAATGAAAAAGCAATCAGGTTCTTAAAAGTAGAATTTTAATAGAAGAAAAAGCAAAAGAATCACCTCTGTAAAATCAGGATCGTAAATACCTTACAGGATAATTAGATTCAAAACAGAGAGAATCCCTCTAGGCAAAACCTTAAGTTACAAAAAGACACAAAAACAGGAATCTACATTCCATTCAGCACAGCTTATTTTCTCAGCCATTTAAAGAAAACAGAATCTAACACATATCTAGCTAGATTACTTACTAAGTTCTAAGACTCCATTCCTGTTCTGTCCCCAGCAAAAGCATCACACAGACAAAGAGAGCCTTTGTTTCTCCCCCCCTCCAACTTTTGAAAGTATCTTGTCTCCTCATTGGTCATTTTGGTCAGGTGCCAGTGAGGTTATCCTAGCATCTTAACCCTTTACAGGTGAAAGGGTTTTTCCTCTGGCCAGGAGGGTTTTTAAAGATGTTTACCCTTCCCTTTACATTTATGACATGGGGCATGACTGGAAAAGTTTGTGCACCAGTGCGGGATGGGGATGCTCCACTCCCTTGGCTGATATATCACCCTGGCCCCCGCATTGTCATTCCCAGAACCAGCCTGTCTTCTTATCTGGGTACCGGAAGCTGAGTTTGTGTCTCAGTTTCTGCCATAGATCAAGTTGTTTCCATAGAAAATTGTGATTTCATACCATGCTACATGTATTAGCTTCATCTTATCTGATTTGGTATAACTTTATCATGTCAAATTGTGCAACACATAATTTATGAATCCTTGTGCTTCCTCAGAGATGTATCAAATTTCTGAAGAAATATTCTCATGATTTTTGTCTCTCTTGTGGATGATTCTACATGTTTTATCATTGCTTAGGGGAAACCATATGTTACAGCAATAATAGTACTTGGCAATTATATAGTGCCTTTCATTGGGAAGGACCAAAAGAAGGTTTTGTGGTTAAGACTCATGACTGGGAGTCAGGACATCCAGGCTCTATTCTTATCTCTATCACAAAACCCATCAATAAGCTAAGGATCACACTCTTTCCCTAGCACACAGGAGTGTACTGAGCCTTACTTCATTCATATTTCTGATGCACTAGATACCATAGTGATAAGCAGCACAGAAATGCCAATAAATACATAATCCAATGATTGGAAAGAATTTTAGAAAGGTGTGGAGACTACGGGTGTTACCTAACTTGCCAAAGGT
This sequence comes from Natator depressus, assembly GCF_965152275.1. Lineage (NCBI taxonomy): Eukaryota > Metazoa > Chordata > Testudines > Cheloniidae > Natator > Natator depressus. Next base: position 181,877,420 of record NC_134236.1, on the reverse strand, counting down.
CATGGAGCAAGCCACTGGCAGAGTGGGAAATAGAACCAAAGTATGTGTTCTAACCAGTGGGAACACTGTCTGCCAGAAAAGAATACTTCCTCCACATTTTGTGAATCATCTGATAATTTCATTTTTAAAAGGAAAGATCTTATTTGTCATATGTAGATGAGGAAGAAAGATGATTGAAGGAGGATGCAGCATGCCATCTTTTTTGTGGCTTCTATGAGAAACATCACTGAACCACAGATAGTATTTTGTTGAGCATGGAATTCTATATGGTAAATTATAGATGTGAGCATTTTGTCTCTAGACAATGTAGGTTGTGTTTATTGACTCATCTTGTATTCAGTTTCTCCATCTACTGTACATCTGCTGCACATGCCTGAAAGCTTTTCTACACTTACAATTCATTAACATACTTATTATTCAGTATATAATAAGAGTATGTGAGGGAACTGCACAAAATTTGTGAACAAAAAACAACACGATGCTTTCCTTTTCTTCTCCAAAACAAACATTAAAAAGGTATTTTCTGTTTTATTCCAGGTTTCCCATTTAGTTAACTGTTATTGCAACTTTCTTTAGGAATTTCAGATTCAATGAAATATTTTCAGATTACTTTTCTTTACATTTGATTCTCAGTTTCTACCCTCAACAGAGATGGACCCCAATCCTGCAGTCCACTTCACCTGTGTGCAGTGAATTGCTGGCCCAGGGCCTAGTTCTGCACTCATTCTTAGTATATCACATTTAGGTCCCAAGGAAAAATTCCTCACAAAGATTTTCACAAAAAATACAAAGAAAGCAAATGACGGATCCTGAAAAGTATGTTACTCCCAATCTGAATAAATTACCATTTTTGAAACAGCTATTACAAAATCATGATTTATAATACACTGTTTATAAAATTGAAATCTGAGCAATTTAAAAAGAATATTTTCACCAACCCATAGGCTGAGAAATCTATCCAAATTGGAAGATTATATAATCACATTCTGGTGTATTTTCAAATCCCACATTATTCCAAGGGAAAGAGTTGACAGACAGAGTCACCTCTACCTGAAGGAAATTGGTATGGATTACTTTATTGTGAACACAAAAACAACAAGCCATATCTTTCTATAGGGACTCCCTTTGGGAGTATGGTTTTGTGATTCTGTGACTGGATTAGGACTCAGAAGATCTGAGTTCAGTTCCTGATTCTCCTATAGGCTTCTTGTGTCATCTTGGGCAAGCATTTCAGTTGTCTATCTGTAAAACAGAGAAGACAATGCTTCCTTTCTCCCACCCGTGTGTCTATCTTGTCTATTTAGAACTCTATGAGACCACTAGGTGTTACAGTAATAGAATAAATTATAATACAGTCGTCATCATAATCAGGGGTATTTTGTGTAAAAGATATTAAAAATGGATGGCATAACATGGCCCTTAAAATAGTTCACGAGAACTTTTTACCTGTGACAATCTCAGGTGGATTTCATGATGAAGTTTCCTGCTTAGGATTGCAGTTGCTTCCCTGCCCATACATAATTCAAGTATTTCTATTTTGCATCCCTTAAATATTCACTGCTGCAAAGGGGAAAACGGAACACTCACTCCTCCCAAGATGGACCAAGCAGAATCTCATCAGGG